>NC_138780.1:80910766-82259766 GCF_965119305.1 Pelophylax lessonae | reverse complement strand
CACCCTCCATGTCATATTCCGCTCCAGGAGTTCCATCATAGCTCCTCACTGTCGCTGGGAGGATGTTTTCTCCTCCGCTCGCCCCTTCCACCGTCATTTTCTCTCTACCCACCCTTGCCTCCTTTTCCACGCAGCTCTCGATTCCCCCCTCTCTTTCGCACCCTCCATGTCATATTCTGCTCCAGGAGTTCCATCATAGCTCCTCACTGTCGCTGGGAGGATGTTTTCTCCTCCGCTCGCCCCTTCCACCGTCATTTTCTCTCTACCCACCCTTGCCTCCTTTTCCGCGCAGCTCTCGATTCCCCCCTCTCTTTCGCACCCTCCATGTCATATTCCGCTCCAGGAGTTCCATCATAGCTCCTCACTGTCGCTGGGAGGAAGTTTTCTCCTCCGCTCGCCCCTTCCACCTTCATTTTCTCTCTACCCACCCTTGCCTCCTTTTCCGCGCAGCTCTCGATTCCCCCCTCTCTTTAGCACCCTCCATGTCATATTCCGCTCCAGGAGCTCCATCATAGCTCCTTGCTGTCGCTGGGAGGATGTTTTCTCCTCCGCTCGCCCCTTCCACCGTCATTTTCTCTCTACCCACCCTTGCCTCCTTTTCCGCGCAGCTCTCGATTCCCCCCTCTCTTTCGCACCCTCCATGTCATATTCCGCTCCAGGAGTTCCATCATAGCTCCTCACTGTCGCTGGGAGGATGTTTTCTCCTCCGCTCGCCCCTTCCACCGTCATTTTCTCTCTACCCACCCTTGCCTCCTTTTCCACGCAGCTCTCGATTCCCCCCTCTCTTTCGCACCCTCCATGTCATATTCCGCTCCAGGAGTTCCATCATAGCTCCTCACTGTCGCTGGGAGGATGTTTTCTCCTCCGCTCGCCCCTTCCACCGTCATTTTCTCTCTACCCACCCTTGCCTCCTTTTCCGCGCAGCTCTCGATTCCCCCCTCTCTTTCGCACCCTCCATGTCATATTCCACTCCAGGAGCTCCATCATAGCTCCTCGCTGTCGCTGGGAGGATGTTTTCTCCTCCGCTCGCCCCTTCCACCGTCATTTTCTCTCTACCCACCCTTTCCTCCTTTTCCGCGCAGCTCTCGATTCCCCCCTCTCTTTCGCACCCTCCATGTCATATTCCGCTCCAGGAGCTCCATCATAGCTCCTCGCTGTCGCTGGGAGGATGTTTTCTCCTCCGCTCGCCCCTTCCACCGTCATTTTCTCTCTACCCACCCTTGCCTCCTTCTCCGCGCAGCTCTCAATTCCCCCCTCTCTTTCGCACCCTCCATGTCATATTCCGCTCCAGGAGCTCCATCATAGCTCCTCGCTGTCGCTGGGAGGATGTTTTCTCCTCCGCTCGCCCCTTCCACCGTCATTTTCTCTCTACCCACCCTTGCCTCCTTCTCCGCGCAGCTCTCGATTCCCCCCTCTCTTTCGAACCCTCCATGTCATATTCCGCTCCAGGAGCTCCATCATAGCTCCTCGCTGTCGCTGGGAGGATGTTTTCTCCTCTGCTCGCCCCTTCCACCGTCATTTTCTCTCTACCCACCCTTTCCTCCTTTTCCGCGCAGCTCTCGATTCCCCCCTCTCTTTCGCACCCTCCATGTCATATTCTGCTCCAGGAGCTCCATCATAGCTCCTCGCTGTCGCTGGGAGGATGTTTTCTCCTCCGCTCGCCCCTTCCACCGTCATTTTCTTTCTACCCACCCTTGCCTCCTTTTCCACGCAGCTCTCGATTCCCCCCTCTCTTTCGCACCCTCCATGTCATATTCCGCTCCAGGAGCTCCATCATAGCTCCTCGCTGTTGCTGGGAGGATGTTTTCTCCTCCGCTCGCCCCTTCCACCGTCATTTTCTCTCTACCCACCCTTGCCTCCTTCTCCGCGCAGCTCTCGATTCCCCCCTCTCTTTCGCACCCTCCATGTCATATTCCGCTCCAGGAGCTCCATCATAGCTCTTCGCTGTCGCTGGGAGGATGTTTTCTCCTCCGCTCGCCCCTTCCACCGTCATTTTCTCTCTACTCACCCTTTCCTCCTTTTCCGCGCAGCTCTCGATTCCCCCCTCTCTTTCGCACCCTCCATGTCATATTCCGCTCCAGGAGCTCCATCATAGCTCCTCGCTGTCGCTGGGAGGATGTTTTCTCCTCCGCTCGCCCCTTCCACCGTCATTTTCTCTCTACCCACCCTTGCCTCCTTTTCCGCGCAGCTCTCGATTCCCCCCTCTCTTTCGCACCCTCCATGTCATATTCCGCTCCAGGAGCTCCATCATAGCTCCTCGCTGTCGCTGGGAGGATTGTTTTTCTCCTCCGCTCGCCCCTTCCACCGTCATTTTCTCTCTACCCACCCTTGCCTCCTTCTCCGCGCAGCTCTCAATTCCCCCTCTCTTTCGCACCCTCCATGTCATATTCCGCTCCAGGAGCTCCATCATAGCTCCTCGCTGTCGCTGGGAGGATGTTCTCTCCTCCGCTCGCCCCTTCCACCGTCATTTTCTTTCTACCCACCCTTGCCTCCTTTTCCACGCAGCTCTTGATTCCCCCCTCTCTTTCGCACCCTCCATGTCATATTCCGCTCCAGGAGCTCCATCATAGCTCCTCGCTGTTGCTGGGAGGATGTTTTCTCCTCCGCTCGCCCCTTCCACCGTCATTTTCTCTCTACCCACCCTTGCCTCCTTCTCCGCACAGCTCTCGATTCCCCCCTCTCTTTCGCACCCTCCATGTCATATTCCGCTCCAGGAGCTCCATCATAGCTCCTCGCTGTCGCTGGGAGGATGTTTTCTCCTCTGCTCGCCCCTTCCACCGTCATTTTCTCTCTACCCACCCTTTCCTCCTTTTCCGCGCAGCTCTCGATTCCCCCCTCTCTTGCGCAACCTCCATGTCATATTCCGCTCCAGGAGCTCCATCATAGCTCCTCGCTGTCGCTGGGAGGATGTTTTCTCCTCCGCTCGCCCCTTCCACCGTCATTTTCTCTCTACCCACCCTTGCCTCCTTTTCCGCGCAGCTCTCGATTCCCCCCTCTCTTTCGCACCCTCCATGTCATATTCCGCTCCAGGAGCTCCATCATAGCTCCTCGCTGTCGCTGGGAGGATGTTTTCTCCTCCGCTCGCCCCTTCCACCGTCATTTTCTCTCTACCCACCCTTGCCTCCTTCTCCGCGCAGCTCTCGATTCCCTCCTCTCTCTCGCACCCTCCATATTACATCCAGCTCCAGGAGCTCCATCATAGCTCTTCGCTGTCGCTGGGAGGATGTTTTCTCCTCCACTCGCCCCTTCCACCGTCATTTTCTCTCTACCCACCCTTGCCTCCTTCCCCGCGCTGCTCTCGATTCCCTCCTCTCTCTCGCACCCTCCATATTACATCCAGCTCCAGGAGCTCCATCATAGCTCCTCGCTGTCGCTGGGAGGATGTTTTCTCCTCCGCTCACCCCTTCCACCGTCATTTTCTCTCTACCCACCCTTGCCTCCTTCTCCGCGCAGCTCTCGATTCCCTCCTCTCTCTCGCACCCTCCATATTACATCCAGCTCCAGGAGCTCCATCATAGCTCCTCGCTGTCGCTGGGAGGATGTTTTCTCCTCTGCTCGCCGCTTCCGCCGTCATTTTCTCTCCACCCACCCTTGCCTCCTTCTCCGCGCCGCTCTCGATTCCCCCCTCTCTTTCGCACCCTCCATGCCATATTCTGCTCCAGGAGCTCCATCATAGCTCCTCGCTGTCGCTGGGAGGATGTTTTCTCCTCCGCTCGCCCCTTCCACCGTCATTTTCTCTCTACCCACCCTTGCCTCCTTTTCCGCGCAGCTCTCGATTCCCCCTCTCTTTCGCACCCTCCATGTCATATTCTGCTCCAGGAGCTCCATCATAGCTCCTCGCTGTCGCTGGGAGGATGTTTTCTCCTCCGCTCGCCCCTTCCACCGTCATTTTCTCTCTACCCACCCTTGCCTCCTTCTCCGCGCAGCTCTCAATTCCCCCCTCTCTTTCGCACCCTCCATGTCATATTCCGCTCCAGGAGCTCCATCATAGCTCCTCGCTGTCGCTGGGAGGATGTTTTCTCCTCCGCTCGCCCCTTCCACCGTCATTTTCTCTCTACCCACCCTTGCCTCCTTCTCCGCGCAGCTCTCGATTCCCCCCTCTCTTTCGCACCCTCCATGTCATATTCCGCTCCAGGAGCTCCATCATAGCTCCTCGCTGTCGCTGGGAGGATGTTTTCTCCTCTGCTCGCCCCTTCCACCGTCATTTTCTCTCTACCCACCCTTTCCTCCTTTTCCGCGCAGCTCTCGATTCCCCCCTCTCTTTCGCACCCTCCATGTCATATTCCGCTCCAGGAGCTCCATCATAGCTCCTCGCTGTCGCTGGGAGGATGTTTTCTCCTCCGCTCGCCCCTTCCACCGTCATTTTCTTTCTACCCACCCTTGCCTCCTTTTCCACACAGCTCTCGATTCCCCCCTCTCTTTCGCACCCTCCATGTCATATTCCCCTCCAGGAGCTCCATCATAGCTCCTCGCTGTTGCTGGGAGGATGTTTTCTCCTCCGCTCGCCCCTTCCACCGTCATTTTCTCTCTACCCACCCTTGCCTCCTTCTCCGCGCAGCTCTCGATTCCCCCCTCTCTTTCGCACCCTCCATGTCATATTCCGCTCCAGGAGCTCCATCATAGCTCCTCGCTGTCGCTGGGAGGATTTTTTCTCCTCTGCTCGCCCCTTCCACCGTCATTTTCTCTCTACCCACCCTTTCCTCCTTTTCCGCGCAGCTCTCGATTCCCCCCTCTCTTTCGCACCCTCCATGTCATATTCCGCTCCAGGAGCTCCATCATAGCTCCTCGCTGTTGCTGGGAGGATGTTTTCTCCTCCGCTCGCCCCTTCCACCGTCATTTTCTCTCTACCCACCCTTGCCTCCTTCTCCGCGCAGCTCTCGATTCCCCCCTCTCTTTCGCACCCTCCATGTCATATTCCGCTCCAGGAGCTCCATCATAGCTCCTCACTGTCGCTGGGAGGAAGTTTTCTCCTCCGCTTGCCCCTTCCACCGTCATTTTCTCTCTACCCACCCTTGCCTCCTTTTCCGCGCAGCTCTCAATTCCCCCCTCTCTTTCGCACCCTCCATGTCATATTCCGCTCCAGGAGCTCCATCATAGCTCCTTGCTGTCGCTGGGAGGATGTTTTCTCCTCCGCTCGCCCCTTCCACCGTCATTTTCTCTCTACCCACCCTTGCCTCCTTTTCCGCGCAGCTCTCAATTCCCCCTCTCTTTCGCACCCTCCATGTCATATTCCGCTCCAGGAGCTCCATCATAGCTCCTCGCTGTCGCTGGGAGGATGTTCTCTCCTCCGCTCGCCCCTTCCACCGTCATTTTCTTTCTACCCACCCTTGCCTCCTTTTCCACGCAGCTCTCGATTCCCCCCTCTCTTTCGCACCCTCCATGTCATATTCCGCTCCAGGAGCTCCATCATAGCTCCTCGCTGTTGCTGGGAGGATGTTTTCTCCTCCGCTCGCCCCTTCCACCGTCATTTTCTCTCTACCCACCCTTGCCTCCTTCTCCGCACAGCTCTCGATTCCCCCCTCTCTTTCGCACCCTCCATGTCATATTCCGCTCCAGGAGCTCCATCATAGCTCCTCGCTGTCGCTGGGAGGATGTTTTCTCCTCTGCTCGCCCCTTCCACCGTCATTTTCTCTCTACCCACCCTTTCCTCCTTTTCCGCGCAGCTCTCGATTCCCCCCTCTCTTGCGCAACCTCCATGTCATATTCCGCTCCAGGAGCTCCATCATAGCTCCTCGCTGTCGCTGGGAGGATGTTTTCTCCTCCGCTCGCCCCTTCCACCGTCATTTTCTCTCTACCCACCCTTGCCTCCTTTTCCGCGCAGCTCTCGATTCCCCCCTCTCTTTCGCACCCTCCATGTCATATTCCGCTCCAGGAGTTCCATCATAGCTCCTCACTGTCGCTGGGAGGATGTTTTCTCCTCCGCTCGCCCCTTCCACCGTCATTTTCTCTCTACCCACCCTTGCCTCCTTCTCCGCGCAGCTCTCGATTCCCCCCTCTCTTTCGCACCCTCCATGTCATATTCCGCTCCAGGAGCTCCATCATAGCTCCTCGCTGTCGCTGGGAGGATGTTTTCTCCTCCGCTCGCCCCTTCCACCGTCATTTTCTCTCTACCCACCCTTGCCTCCTTCTCCGCGCAGCTCTCGATTCCCTCCTCTCTCTCGCACCCTCCATATTACATCCAGCTCCAGGAGCTCCATCATAGCTCTTCGCTGTCGCTGGGAGGATGTTTTCTCCTCCACTCGCCCCTTCCACCGTCATTTTCTCTCTACCCACCCTTGCCTCCTTCTCCGCGCTGCTCTCGATTCCCTCCTCTCTCTCGCACCCTCCATATTACATCCAGCTCCAGGAGCTCCATCATAGCTCCTCGCTGTCGCTGGGAGGATGTTTTCTCCTCCGCTCACCCCTTCCACCGTCATTTTCTCTCTACCCACCCTTGCCTCCTTCTCCGCGCAGCTCTCGATTCCCTCCTCTCTCTCGCACCCTCCATATTACATCCAGCTCCAGGAGCTCCATCATAGCTCCTCGCTGTCGCTGGGAGGATGTTTTCTCCTCTGCTCGCCGCTTCCGCCGTCATTTTCTCTCCACCCACCCTTGCCTCCTTCTCCGCGCCGCTCTCGATTCCCCCCTCTCTTTCGCACCCTCCATGCCATATTCTGCTCCAGGAGCTCCATCATAGCTCCTCGCTGTCGCTGGGAGGATGTTTTCTCCTCCGCTCGCCCCTTCCACCGTCATTTTCTCTCTACCCACCCTTGCCTCCTTTTCCGCGCAGCTCTCGATTCCCCCTCTCTTTCGCACCCTCCATGTCATATTCTGCTCCAGGAGCTCCATCATAGCTCCTCGCTGTCGCTGGGAGGATGTTTTCTCCTCCGCTCGCCCCTTCCACCGTCATTTTCTCTCTACCCACCCTTGCCTCCTTCTCCGCGCAGCTCTCAATTCCCCCCTCTCTTTCGCACCCTCCATGTCATATTCCGCTCCAGGAGCTCCATCATAGCTCCTCGCTGTCGCTGGGAGGATGTTTTCTCCTCCGCTCGCCCCTTCCACCGTCATTTTCTCTCTACCCACCCTTGCCTCCTTCTCCGCGCAGCTCTCGATTCCCCCCTCTCTTTCGAACCCTCCATGTCATATTCCGCTCCAGGAGCTCCATCATAGCTCCTCGCTGTCGCTGGGAGGATGTTTTCTCCTCTGCTCGCCCCTTCCACCGTCATTTTCTCTCTACCCACCCTTTCCTCCTTTTCCGCGCAGCTCTCGATTCCCCCCTCTCTTTCGCACCCTCCATGTCATATTCCGCTCCAGGAGCTCCATCATAGCTCCTCGCTGTCGCTGGGAGGATGTTTTCTCCTCCGCTCGCCCCTTCCACCGTCATTTTCTTTCTACCCACCCTTGCCTCCTTTTCCACACAGCTCTCGATTCCCCCCTCTCTTTCGCACCCTCCATGTCATATTCCGCTCCAGGAGCTCCATCATAGCTCCTCGCTGTTGCTGGGAGGATGTTTTCTCCTCCGCTCGCCCCTTCCACCGTCATTTTCTCTCTACCCACCCTTGCCTCCTTCTCCGCGCAGCTCTCGATTCCCCCCTCTCTTTCGCACCCTCCATGTCATATTCCGCTCCAGGAGCTCCATCATAGCTCCTCGCTGTCGCTGGGAGGATTTTTTCTCCTCTGCTCGCCCCTTCCACCGTCATTTTCTCTCTACCCACCCTTTCCTCCTTTTCCGCGCAGCTCTCGATTCCCCCCTCTCTTTCGCACCCTCCATGTCATATTCCGCTCCAGGAGCTCCATCATAGCTCCTCGCTGTTGCTGGGAGGATGTTTTCTCCTCCGCTCGCCCCTTCCACCGTCATTTTCTCTCTACCCACCCTTGCCTCCTTCTCCGCGCAGCTCTCGATTCCCCCCTCTCTTTCGCACCCTCCATGTCATATTCCGCTCCAGGAGCTCCATCATAGCTCCTCACTGTCGCTGGGAGGAAGTTTTCTCCTCCGCTTGCCCCTTCCACCGTCATTTTCTCTCTACCCACCCTTGCCTCCTTTTCCGCGCAGCTCTCGATTCCCCCCTCTCTTTCGCACCCTCCATGTCATATTCCGCTCCAGGAGCTCCATCATAGCTCCTTGCTGTCGCTGGGAGGATGTTTTCTCCTCCGCTCGCCCCTTCCACCGTCATTTTCTCTCTACCCACCCTTGCCTCCTTTTCCGCGCAGCTCTCGATTCCCCCCTCTCTTTCGCACCCTCCATGTCATATTCCGCTCCAGGAGTTCCATCATAGCTCCTCACTGTCGCTGGGAGGATGTTTTCTCCTCCGCTCGCCCCTTCCACCGTCATTTTCTCTCTACCCACCCTTGCCTCCTTTTCCGCGCAGCTCTCGATTCCCCCCTCTCTTTCGCACCCTCCATGTCATATTCCGCTCCAGGAGCTCCATCATAGCTCCTCGCTGTCGCTGGGAGGATGTTTTCTCCTCCGCTCGCCCCTTCCACCGTCATTTTCTCTCTACCCACCCTTGCCTCCTTTTCCGCGCAGCTCTCGATTCCCCCCTCTCTTTCGCACCCTCCATGTCATATTCCGCTCCAGGAGTTCCATCATAGCTCCTCACTGTCGCTGGGAGGATGTTTTCTCCTCCGCTCGCCCCTTCCACCATCATTTTCTCTCTACCCCCCCTTGCCTCCTTTTCCGCGCAGCTCTCGATTCCCCCCTCTCTTTCGCACCCTCCATGTCATATTCCGCTCCAGGAGTTCCATCATAGCTCCTCACTGTCGCTGGGAGGATGTTTTCTCCTCCGCTCGCCCCTTCCACCGTCATTTTCTCTCTACCCACCCTTGCCTCCTTCTCCGCGCAGCTCTCGATTCCCTCCTCTCTCTCGCACCCTCCATATTACATCCAGCTCCAGGAGCTCCATCATAGCTCCTCGCTGTCGCTGGGAGGATGTTTTCTCCTCTGCTCGCCGCTTCCGCCGTCATTTTCTCTCCACCCACCCTTGCCTCCTTCTCCGCGCCGCTCTCGATTCCCCCCTCTCTTTCGCACCCTCCATGCCATATTCTGCTCCAGGAGCTCCATCATAGCTCCTCGCTGTCGCTGGGAGGATGTTTTCTCCTCCGCTCGCCCCTTCCACCGTCATTTTCTCTCTACCCACCCTTGCCTCCTTTTCCGCGCAGCTCTCGATTCCCCCCTCTCTTTCGCACCCTCCATGTCATATTCCGCTCCAGGAGCTCCATCATAGCTCCTCGCTGTCGCTGGGAGGATGTTTTCTCCTCCGCTCGCCCCTTCCACCGTCATTTTCTCTCTACCCACCCTTGCCTCCTTCTCCGCGCAGCTCTCAATTCCCCCCTCTCTTTCGCACCCTCCATGTCATATTCCGCTCCAGGAGCTCCATCATAGCTCCTCGCTGTCGCTGGGAGGATGTTTTCTCCTCCGCTCGCCCCTTCCACCGTCATTTTCTCTCTACCCACCCTTGCCTCCTTCTCCGCGCAGCTCTCGATTCCCCCCTCTCTTTCGAACCCTCCATGTCATATTCCGCTCCAGGAGCTCCATCATAGCTCCTCGCTGTCGCTGGGAGGATGTTTTCTCCTCTGCTCGCCCCTTCCACCGTCATTTTCTCTCTACCCACCCTTTCCTCCTTTTCCGCGCAGCTCTCGATTCCCCCCTCTCTTTCGCACCCTCCATGTCATATTCCGCTCCAGGAGCTCCATCATAGCTCCTCGCTGTCGCTGGGAGGATGTTTTCTCCTCCGCTCGCCCCTTCCACCGTCATTTTCTTTCTACCCACCCTTGCCTCCTTTTCCACACAGCTCTCGATTCCCCCCTCTCTTTCACACCCTCCATGTCATATTCCGCTCCAGGAGCTCCATCATAGCTCCTCGCTGTTGCTGGGAGGATGTTTTCTCCTCCGCTCGCCCCTTCCACCGTCATTTTCTCTCTACCCACCCTTGCCTCCTTCTCCGCGCAGCTCTCGATTCCCCCCTCTCTTTCGCACCCTCCATGTCATATTCCGCTCCAGGAGCTCCATCATAGCTCCTCGCTGTCGCTGGGAGGATTTTTTCTCCTCTGCTCGCCCCTTCCACCGTCATTTTCTCTCTACCCACCCTTTCCTCCTTTTCCGCGCAGCTCTCGATTCCCCCCTCTCTTGCGCACCCTCCATGTC
The DNA here is from genome assembly GCF_965119305.1 of Pelophylax lessonae. Lineage (NCBI taxonomy): Eukaryota > Metazoa > Chordata > Amphibia > Anura > Ranidae > Pelophylax > Pelophylax lessonae. The sequence goes on along the minus strand of NC_138780.1, from coordinate 82,249,643 downwards.
ATATTCCGCTCCAGGAGCTCCATCATAGCTCCTCACTGTCGCTGGGAGGAAGTTTTCTCCTCCGCTTGCCCCTTCCACCGTCATTTTCTCTCTACCCACCCTTGCCTCCTTTTCCGCGCAGCTCTCGATTCCCCCCTCTCTTTCGCACCCTCCATGTCATATTCCGCTCCAGGAGCTCCATCATAGCTCCTTGCTGTCGCTGGGAGGATGTTTTCTCCTCCGCTCGCCCCTTCCACCGTCATTTTCTCTCTACCCACCCTTGCCTCCTTTTCCGCGCAGCTCTCGATTCCCCCCTCTCTTTCGCACCCTCCATGTCATATTCCGCTCCAGGAGTTCCATCATAGCTCCTCACTGTCGCTGGGAGGATGTTTTCTCCTCCGCTCGCCCCTTCCACCGTCATTTTCTCTCTACCCACCCTTGCCTCCTTTTCCGCGCAGCTCTCGATTCCCCCCTCTCTTTCGCACCCTCCATGTCATATTCCGCTCCAGGAGTTCCATCATAGCTCCTCACTGTCGCTGGGAGGATGTTTTCTCCTCCGCTCGCCCCTTCCACCGTCATTTTCTCTCTACCCACCCTTGCCTCCTTTTCCGCGCAGCTCTCGATTCCCCCCTCTCTTTCGCACCCTCCATGTCATATTCCGCTCCAGGAGCTCCATCATAGCTCCTCGCTGTCGCTGGGAGGATGTTTTCTCCTCCGCTCGCCCCTTCCACCGTCATTTTCTCTCTACCCACCCTTGCCTCCTTTTCCGCGCAGCTCTCGATTCCCCCCTCTCTTTCGCACCCTCCATGTCATATTCCGCTCCAGGAGTTCCATCATAGCTCCTCACTGTCGCTGGGAGGATGTTTTCTCCTCCGCTCGCCCCTTCCACCATCATTTTCTCTCTACCCCCCCTTGCCTCCTTTTCCGCGCAGCTCTCGATTCCCCCCTCTCTTTCGCACCCTCCATGTCATATTCCGCTCCAGGAGTTCCATCATAGCTCCTCACTGTCGCTGGGAGGATGTTTTCTCCTCCGCTCGCCCCTTCCACCGTCATTTTCTCTCTACCCACCCTTGCCTCCTTTTCCGCGCAGCTCTCGATTCCCCCCTCTCTTTCGCACCCTCCATGTCATATTCCGCTCCAGGAGCTCCATCATAGCTCCTTGCTGTCGCTGGGAGGATGTTTTCTCCTCCGCTCGCCCCTTCCACCGTCATTTTCTCTCTACCCACCCTTGCCTCCTTTTCCGCGCAGCTCTCGATTCCCCCCTCTCTTTCGCACCCTCCATGTCATATTCCGCTCCAGGAGTTCCATCATAGCTCCTCACTGTCGCTGGGAGGATGTTTTCTCCTCCGCTCGCCCCTTCCACCGTCATTTTCTCTCTACCCACCCTTGCCTCCTTCTCCGCGCAGCTCTCGATTCCCCCCTCTCTTTCGCACCCTCCATGTCATATTCCGCTCCAGGAGCTCCATCATAGCTCCTCGCTGTCGCTGGGAGGATGTTTTCTCCTCCGCTCGCCCCTTCCACCGTCATTTTCTCTCTACCCACCCTTGCCTCCTTTTCCGCGCAGCTCTCGATTCCCCCCTCTCTTTCGCACCCTCCATGTCATATTCCGCTCCAGGAGTTCCATCATAGCTCCTCACTGTCGCTGGGAGGATGTTTTCTCCTCCGCTCGCCCCTTCCACCGTCATTTTCTCTCTACCCACCCTTGCCTCCTTTTCCGCGCAGCTCTCGATTCCCCCCTCTCTTTCGCACCCTCCATGTCATATTCCGCTCCAGGAGTTCCATCATAGCTCCTCACTGTCGCTGGGAGGATGTTTTCTCCTCCGCTCGCCCCTTCCACCGTCATTTTCTCTCTACCCACCCTTGCCTCCTTTTCCGCGCAGCTCTCGATTCCCCCCTCTCTTTCGCACCCTCCATGTCATATTCCGCTCCAGGAGCTCCATCATAGCTCCTCGCTGTCGCTGGGAGGATGTTTTCTCCTCCGCTCGCCCCTTCCACCGTCATTTTCTCTCTACCCACCCTTGCCTCCTTTTCCGCGCAGCTCTCGATTCCCCCCTCTCTTTCGCACCCTCCATGTCATATTCCGCTCCAGGAGTTCCATCATAGCTCCTCACTGTCGCTGGGAGGATGTTTTCTCCTCCGCTCGCCCCTTCCACCATCATTTTCTCTCTACCCCCCCTTGCCTCCTTTTCCGCGCAGCTCTCGATTCCCCCCTCTCTTTCGCACCCTCCATGTCATATTCCGCTCCAGGAGTTCCATCATAGCTCCTCACTGTCGCTGGGAGGATGTTTTCTCCTCCGCTCGCCCCTTCCACCGTCATTTTCTCTCTACCCACCCTTGCCTCCTTTTCCGCGCAGCTCTCGATTCCCCCCTCTCTTTCGCACCCTCCATGTCATATTCCGCTCCAGGAGCTCCATCATAGCTCCTTGCTGTCGCTGGGAGGATGTTTTCTCCTCCGCTCGCCCCTTCCACCGTCATTTTCTCTCTACCCACCCTTGCCTCCTTTTCCGCGCAGCTCTCGATTCCCCCCTCTCTTTCGCACCCTCCATGTCATATTCCGCTCCAGGAGTTCCATCATAGCTCCTCACTGTCGCTGGGAGGATGTTTTCTCCTCCGCTCGCCCCTTCCACCGTCATTTTCTCTCTACCCACCCTTGCCTCCTTTTCCGCGCAGCTCTCGATTCCCCCCTCTCTTTCGCACCCTCCATGTCATATTCCGCTCCAGGAGCTCCATCATAGCTCCTTGCTGTCGCTGGGAGGATGTTTTCTCCTCCGCTCGCCCCTTCCACCGTCATTTTCTCTCTACCCACCCTTGCCTCCTTTTCCGCGCAGCTCTCGATTCCCCCCTCTCTTTCGCACCCTCCATGTCATATTCTGCTCCAGGAGTTCCATCATAGCTCCTCACTGTCGCTGGGAGGATGTTTTCTCCTCCGCTCGCCCCTTCCACCGTCATTTTCTCTCTACCCACCCTTGCCTCCTTCTCCGCGCAGCTCTCGATTCCCCCCTCTCTTTCGCACCCTCCATGTCATATTCCGCTCCAGGAGCTCCATCATAGCTCCTCGCTGTCGCTGGGAGGATGTTTTCTCCTCCGCTCGCCCCTTCCACCGTCATTTTCTCTCTACCCACCCTTGCCTCCTTTTCCGCGCAGCTCTCGATTCCCCCCTCTCTTTCGCACCCTCCATGTCATATTCCGCTCCAGGAGCTCCATCATAGCTCCTTGCTGTCGCTGGGAGGATGTTTTCTCCTCCGCTCGCCCCTTCCACCGTCATTTTCTCTCTACCCACCCTTGCCTCCTTTTCCGCGCAGCTCTCGATTCCCCCCTCTCTTTCGCACCCTCCATGTCATATTCCGCTCCAGGAGTTCCATCATAGCTCCTCACTGTCGCTGGGAGGATGTTTTCTCCTCCGCTCGCCCCTTCCACCATCATTTTCTCTCTACCCACCCTTGCCTCCTTTTCCGCGCAGCTCTCGATTCCCCCCTCTCTTTCGCACCCTCCATGTCATATTCCGCTCCAGGAGTTCCATCATAGCTCCTCACTGTCGCTGGGAGGAAGTTTTCTCCTCCGCTCGCCCCTTCCACCGTCATTTTCTCTCTACCCACCCTTGCCTCCTTTTCCGCGCAGCTCTCGATTCCCCCCTCTCTTTCGCACCCTCCATGTCATATTCCGCTCCAGGAGTTCCATCATAGCTCCTCACTGTCGCTGGGAGGAAGTTTTCTCCTCCGCTTGCCCCTTCCACCGTCATTTTCTCTCTACCCACCCTTGCCTCCTTTTCCGCGCAGCTCTCGATTCCCCCCTCTCTTTCGCACCCTCCTTGTCATATTCCGCTCCAGGAGCTCCATCATAGCTCCTTGCTGTCGCTGGGAGGATGTTTTCTCCTCCGCTCGCCCCTTCCACCGTCATTTTCTCTCTACCCACCCTTGCCTCCTTTTCCGCGCAGCTCTCGATTCCCCCCTCTCTTTCGCACCCTCCATGTCATATTCCGCTCCAGGAGTTCCATCATAGCTCCTCACTGTCGCTGGGAGGATGTTTTCTCCTCCGCTCGCCCCTTCCACCGTCATTTTCTCTCTACCCACCCTTGCCTCCTTTTCCGCGCAGCTCTCGATTCCCCCCTCTCTTTCGCACCCTCCATGTCATATTCCGCTCCAGGAGCTCAATCATAGCTCCTCGCTGTCGCTGGGAGGATGTTTTCTCCTCCGCTCGCCCCTTCCACCGTCATTTTCTCTCTACCCACCCTTGCCTCCTTTTCCGCGCAGCTCTCGATTCCCCCCTCTCTTTCGCACCCTCAATGTCATATTCCGCTCCAGGAGTTCCATCATAGCTCCTCACTGTCGCTGGGAGGATGTTTTCTCCTCCGCTCGCCCCTTCCACCGTCATTTTCTCTCTACCCACCCTTGCCTCCTTTTCCGCGCAGCTCTCGATTCCCCCCTCTCTTTCGCACCCTCCATGTCATATTCCGCTCCAGGAGTTCCATCATAGCTCCTCACTGTCGCTGGGAGGATGTTTTCTCCTCCGCTCGCCCCTTCCACCGTCATTTTCTCTCTACACACCCTTGCCTCCTTCTCCGCGCAGCTCTCGATTCCCCCCTCTCTTTCGCACCCTCCATGTCATATTCCGCTCCAGGAGCTCCATCATAGCTCCTCGCTGTCGCTGGGAGGATGTTTTCTCCTCTGCTCGCCCCTTCCACCGTCATTTTCTCTCTACCCACCCTTGCCTCCTTTTCCGCGCAGCTCTCGATTCCCCCCTCTCTTTCGCACCCTCCATGTCATATTCCGCTCCAGGAGCTCCATCATAGCTCCTTGCTGTCGCTGGGAGGATGTTTTCTCCTCCGCTCGCCCCTTCCACCGTCATTTTCTCTCTACCCACCCTTGCCTCCTTTTCCGCGCAGCTCTCGATTCCCCCCTCTCTTTCGCACCCTCCATGTCATATTCCGCTCCAGGAGTTCCATCATAGCTCCTCACTGTCGCTGGGAGGATGTTTTCTCCTCCGCTCGCCCCTTCCACCGTCATTTTCTCTCTACCCACCCTTGCCTCCTTTTCCGCGCAGCTCTCGATTCCCCCCTCTCTTTCGCACCCTCCATGTCATATTCCGCTCCAGGAGCTCAATCATAGCTCCTCGCTGTCGCTGGGAGGATGTTTTCTCCTCCGCTCGCCCCTTCCACCGTCATTTTCTCTCTACACACCCTTGCCTCCTTCTCCGCGCAGCTCTCGATTCCCCCCTCTCTTTCGCACCCTCCATGTCATATTCCGCTCCAGGAGCTCCATCATAGCTCCTCACTGTCGCTGGGAGGATGTTTTCTCCTCCGCTCGCCCCTTCCACCGTCATTTTCTCTCTACACACCCTTGCCTCCTTCTCCGCGCAGCTCTCGATTCCCCCCTCTCTTTCGCACCCTCCATGTCATATTCCGCTCCAGGAGCTCCATCATAGCTCATCGCTGTCGCTGGGAGGATGTTTTCTCCTCCGCTCGCCCCTTCCACCGTCATTTTCTCTCTACCCACCCTTGCCTCCTTTTCCGCGCAGCTCTCGATTCCCCCCTCTCTTTCGCACCCTCCATGTCATATTCCGCTCCAGGAGCTCCATCATAGCTCCTTGCTGTCGCTGGGAGGATGTTTTCTCCTCCGCTCGCCCCTTCCACCGTCATTTTCTCTCTACCCACCCTTGCCTCCTTTTCCGCGCAGCTCTCGATTCCCCCCTCTCTTTCGCACCCTCCATGTCATATTCCGCTCCAGGAGTTCCATCATAGCTCCTCACTGTCGCTGGGAGGATGTTTTCTCCTCCGCTCGCCCCTTCCACCGTCATTTTCTCTCTACCCACCCTTGCCTCCTTTTCCGCGCAGCTCTCGATTCCCCCCTCTCTTTCGCACCCTCCATGTCATATTCCGCTCCAGGAGCTCCATCATAGCTCCTCGCTGTCGCTGGGAGGATGTTTTCTCCTCCGCTCGCCCCTTCCACCGTCATTTTCTCTCTACCCACCCTTGCCTCCTTTTCCGCGCAGCTCTCGATTCCCCCCTCTCTTTCGCACCCTCCATGTCATATTCCGCTCCAGGAGCTCCATCATAGCTCCTCGCTGTCGCTGGGAGGATGTTTTCTCCTCCGCTCGCCCCTTCCACCGTCATTTTCTCTCTACCCACCCTTGCCTCCTTTTCCGCGCAGCTCTCGATTCCCCCCTCTCTTTCGCACCCTCCATGTCATATTCCGCTCCAGGAGTTCCATCATAGCTCCTCACTGTCGCTGGGAGGATGTTTTCTCCTCCGCTCGCCCCTTCCACCATCATTTTCTCTCTACCCCCCCTTGCCTCCTTTTCCGCGCAGCTCTCGATTCCCCCCTCTCTTTCGCACCCTCCATGTCATATTCCGCTCCAGGAGTTCCATCATAGCTCCTCACTGTCGCTGGGAGGATGTTTTCTCCTCCGCTCGCCCCTTCCACCGTCATTTTCTCTCTACCCACCCTTGCCTCCTTTTCCGCGCAGCTCTCGATTCCCCCCTCTCTTTCGCACCCTCCATGTCATATTCCGCTCCAGGAGCTCCATCATAGCTCCTTGCTGTCGCTGGGAGGATGTTTTCTCCTCCGCTCGCCCCTTCCACCGTCATTTTCTCTCTACCCACCCTTGCCTCCTTTTCCGCGCAGCTCTCGATTCCCCCCTCTCTTTCGCACCCTCCATGTCATATTCCGCTCCAGGAGTTCCATCATAGCTCCTCACTGTCGCTGGGAGGATGTTTTCTCCTCCGCTCGCCCCTTCCACCGTCATTTTCTCTCTACCCACCCTTGCCTCCTTCTCCGCGCAGCTCTCGATTCCCCCCTCTCTTTCGCACCCTCCATGTCATATTCCGCTCCAGGAGCTCCATCATAGCTCCTCGCTGTCGCTGGGAGGATGTTTTCTCCTCCGCTCGCCCCTTCCACCGTCATTTTCTCTCTACCCACCCTTGCCTCCTTTTCCGCGCAGCTCTCGATTCCCCCCTCTCTTTCGCACCCTCCATGTCATATTCCGCTCCAGGAGTTCCATCATAGCTCCTCACTGTCGCTGGGAGGATGTTTTCTCCTCCGCTCGCCCCTTCCACCGTCATTTTCTCTCTACCCACCCTTGCCTCCTTTTCCGCGCAGCTCTCGATTCCCCCCTCTCTTTCGCACCCTCCATGTCATATTCCGCTCCAGGAGTTCCATCATAGCTCCTCACTGTCGCTGGGAGGATGTTTTCTCCTCCGCTCGCCCCTTCCACCGTCATTTTCTCTCTACCCACCCTTGCCTCCTTTTCCGCGCAGCTCTCGATTCCCCCCTCTCTTTCGCACCCTCCATGTCATATTCCGCTCCAGGAGCTCCATCATAGCTCCTCGCTGTCGCTGGGAGGATGTTTTCTCCTCCGCTCGCCCCTTCCACCGTCATTTTCTCTCTACCCACCCTTGCCTCCTTTTCCGCGCAGCTCTCGATTCCCCCCTCTCTTTCGCACCCTCCATGTCATATTCCGCTCCAGGAGTTCCATCATAGCTCCTCACTGTCGCTGGGAGGATGTTTTCTCCTCCGCTCGCCCCTTCCACCATCATTTTCTCTCTACCCCCCCTTGCCTCCTTTTCCGCGCAGCTCTCGATTCCCCCCTCTCTTTCGCACCCTCCATGTCATATTCCGCTCCAGGAGTTCCATCATAGCTCCTCACTGTCGCTGGGAGGATGTTTTCTCCTCCGCTCGCCCCTTCCACCGTCATTTTCTCTCTACCCACCCTTGCCTCCTTTTCCGCGCAGCTCTCGATTCCCCCCTCTCTTTCGCACCCTCCATGTCATATTCCGCTCCAGGAGCTCCATCATAGCTCCTTGCTGTCGCTGGGAGGATGTTTTCTCCTCCGCTCGCCCCTTCCACCGTCATTTTCTCTCTACCCACCCTTGCCTCCTTTTCCGCGCAGCTCTCGATTCCCCCCTCTCTTTCGCACCCTCCATGTCATATTCCGCTCCAGGAGTTCCATCATAGCTCCTCACTGTCGCTGGGAGGATGTTTTCTCCTCCGCTCGCCCCTTCCACCGTCATTTTCTCTCTACCCACCCTTGCCTCCTTTTCCGCGCAGCTCTCGATTCCCCCCTCTCTTTCGCACCCTCCATGTCATATTCCGCTCCAGGAGCTCCATCATAGCTCCTTGCTGTCGCTGGGAGGATGTTTTCTCCTCCGCTCGCCCCTTCCACCGTCATTTTCTCTCTACCCACCCTTGCCTCCTTTTCCGCGCAGCTCTCGATTCCCCCCTCTCTTTCGCACCCTCCATGTCATATTCTGCTCCAGGAGTTCCATCATAGCTCCTCACTGTCGCTGGGAGGATGTTTTCTCCTCCGCTCGCCCCTTCCACCGTCATTTTCTCTCTACCCACCCTTGCCTCCTTCTCCGCGCAGCTCTCGATTCCCCCCTCTCTTTCGCACCCTCCATGTCATATTCCGCTCCAGGAGCTCCATCATAGCTCCTCGCTGTCGCTGGGAGGATGTTTTCTCCTCCGCTCGCCCCTTCCACCGTCATTTTCTCTCTACCCACCCTTGCCTCCTTTTCCGCGCAGCTCTCGATTCCCCCCTCTCTTTCGCACCCTCCATGTCATATTCCGCTCCAGGAGCTCCATCATAGCTCCTTGCTGTCGCTGGGAGGATGTTTTCTCCTCCGCTCGCCCCTTCCACCGTCATTTTCTCTCTACCCACCCTTGCCTCCTTTTCCGCGCAGCTCTCGATTCCCCCCTCTCTTTCGCACCCTCCATGTCATATTCCGCTCCAGGAGTTCCATCATAGCTCCTCACTGTCGCTGGGAGGATGTTTTCTCCTCCGCTCGCCCCTTCCACCATCATTTTCTCTCTACCCACCCTTGCCTCCTTTTCCGCGCAGCTCTCGATTCCCCCCTCTCTTTCGCACCCTCCATGTCATATTCCGCTCCAGGAGTTCCATCATAGCTCCTCACTGTCGCTGGGAGGAAGTTTTCTCCTCCGCTCGCCCCTTCCACCGTCATTTTCTCTCTACCCACCCTTGCCTCCTTTTCCGCGCAGCTCTCGATTCCCCCCTCTCTTTCGCACCCTCCATGTCATATTCCGCTCCAGGAGTTCCATCATAGCTCCTCACTGTCGCTGGGAGGAAGTTTTCTCCTCCGCTTGCCCCTTCCACCGTCATTTTCTCTCTACCCACCCTTGCCTCCTTTTCCGCGCAGCTCTCGATTCCCCCCTCTCTTTCGCACCCTCCATGTCATATTCCGCTCCAGGAGCTCCATCATAGCTCCTTGCTGTCGCTGGGAGGATGTTTTCTCCTCCGCTCGCCCCTTCCACCGTCATTTTCTCTCTACCCACCCTTGCCTCCTTTTCCGCGCAGCTCTCGATTCCCCCCTCTCTTTCGCACCCTCCATGTCATATTCCGCTCCAGGAGTTCCATCATAGCTCCTCACTGTCGCTGGGAGGATGTTTTCTCCTCCGCTCGCCCCTTCCACCGTCATTTTCTCTCTACCCACCCTTGCCTCCTTTTCCGCGCAGCTCTCGATTCCCCCCTCTCTTTCGCACCCTCCATGTCATATTCCGCTCCAGGAGCTCAATCATAGCTCCTCGCTGTCGCTGGGAGGATGTTTTCTCCTCCGCTCGCCCCTTCCACCGTCATTTTCTCTCTACCCACCCTTGCCTCCTTTTCCGCGCAGCTCTCGATTCCCCCCTCTCTTTCGCACCCTCAATGTCATATTCCGCTCCAGGAGTTCCATCATAGCTCCTCACTGTCGCTGGGAGGATGTTTTCTCCTCCGCTCGCCCCTTCCACCGTCATTTTCTCTCTACCCACCCTTGCCTCCTTTTCCGCGCAGCTCTCGATTCCCCCCTCTCTTTCGCACCCTCCATGTCATATTCCGCTCCAGGAGTTCCATCATAGCTCCTCACTGTCGCTGGGAGGATGTTTTCTCCTCCGCTCGCCCCTTCCACCGTCATTTTCTCTCTACACACCCTTGCCTCCTTCTCCGCGCAGCTCTCGATTCCCCCCTCTCTTTCGCACCCTCCATGTCATATTCCGCTCCAGGAGCTCCATCATAGCTCCTCGCTGTCGCTGGGAGGATGTTTTCTCCTCCGCTCGCCCCTTCCACCGTCATTTTCTCTCTACCCACCCTTGCCTCCTTTTCCGCGCAGCTCTCGATTCCCCCCTCTCTTTCGCACCCTCCATGTCATATTCCGCTCCAGGAGCTCCATCATAGCTCCTTGCTGTCGCTGGGAGGATGTTTTCTCCTCCGCTCGCCCCTTCCACCGTCATTTTCTCTCTACCCACCCTTGCCTCCTTTTCCGCGCAGCTCTCGATTCCCCCCTCTCTTTCGCACCCTCCATGTCATATTCCGCTCCAGGAGTTCCATCATAGCTCCTCACTGTCGCTGGGAGGATGTTTTCTCCTCCGCTCGCCCCTTCCACCGTCATTTTCTCTCTACCCACCCTTGCCTCCTTTTCCGCGCAGCTCTCGATTCCCCCCTCTCTTTCGCACCCTCCATGTCATATTCCGCTCCAGGAGCTCAATCATAGCTCCTCGCTGTCGCTGGGAGGATGTTTTCTCCTCCGCTCGCCCCTTCCACCGTCATTTTCTCTCTACACACCCTTGCCTCCTTCTCCGCGCAGCTCTCGATTCCCCCCTCTCTTTCGCACCCTCCATGTCATATTCCGCTCCAGGAGCTCCATCATAGCTCCTCACTGTCGCTGGGAGGATGTTTTCTCCTCCGCTCGCCCCTTCCACCGTCATTTTCTCTCTACACACCCTTGCCTCCTTCTCCGCGCAGCTCTCGATTCCCCCCTCTCTTTCGCACCCTCCATGTCATATTCCGCTCCAGGAGCTCCATCATAGCTCCTCGCTGTCGCTGGGAGGATGTTTTCTCCTCCGCTCGCCCCTTCCACCGTCATTTTCTCTCTACCCACCCTTGCCTCCTTTTCCGCGCAGCTCTCGATTCCCCCCTCTCTTTCGCACCCTCCATGTCATATTCCGCTCCAGGAGCTCCATCATAGCTCCTTGCTGTCGCTGGGAGGATGTTTTCTCCTCCGCTCGCCCCTTCCACCGTCATTTTCTCTCTACCCACCCTTGCCTCCTTTTCCGCGCAGCTCTCGATTCCCCCCTCTCTTTCGCACCCTCCATGTCATATTCCGCTCCAGGAGTTCCATCATAGCTCCTCACTGTCGCTGGGAGGATGTTTTCTCCTCCGCTCGCCCCTTCCACCGTCATTTTCTCTCTACCCACCCTTGCCTCCTTCTCCGCGCAGCTCTCGATTCCCCCCTCTCTTTCGCACCCTCCATGTCATATTCCGCTCCAGGAGCTCCATCATAGCTCCTCGCTGTCGCTGGGAGGATGTTTTCTCCTCCGCTCGCCCCTTCCACCGTCATTTTCTCTCTACCCACCCTTGCCTCCTTTTCCGCGCAGCTCTCGATTCCCCCCTCTCTTTCGCACCCTCCATGTCATATTCCGCTCCAGGAGTTCCATCATAGCTCCTCACTGTCGCTGGGAGGATGTTTTCTCCTCCGCTCGCCCCTTCCACCGTCATTTTCTCTCTACCCACCCTTGCCTCCTTTTCCGCGCAGCTCTCGATTCCCCCCTCTCTTTCGCACCCTCCATGTCATATTCCGCTCCAGGAGCTCCATCATAGCTCCTCGCTGTCGCTGGGAGGATGTTTTCTCCTCCGCTCGCCCCTTCCACCGTCATTTTCTCTCTACCCACCCTTGCCTCCTTTTCCGCGCAGCTCTCGATTCCCCCCTCTCTTTCGCACCCTCCATGTCATATTCCGCTCCAGGAGCTCCATCATAGCTCCTTGCTGTCGCTGGGAGGATGTTTTCTCCTCCGCTCGCCCCTTCCACCGTCATTTTCTCTCTACCCACCCTTGCCTCCTTTTCCGCGCAGCTCTCGATTCCCCCCTCTCTTTCGCACCCTCCATGTCATATTCCGCTCCAGGAGTTCCATCATAGCTCCTCACTGTCGCTGGGAGGATGTTTTCTCCTCCGCTCGCCCCTTCCACCATCATTTTCTCTCTACCCACCCTTGCCTCCTTTTCCGCGCAGCTCTCGATTCCCCCCTCTCTTTCGCACCCTCCATGTCATATTCTGCTCCAGGAGCTCCATCATAGCTCCTCGCTGTCGCTGGGAGGATGTTTTCTCCTCCGCTCGCCCCTTCCACCGTCATTTTCTCTCTACCCACCCTTGCCTCCTTCTCCGCGCAGCTCTCGATTCCCCCCTCTCTTTCGCACCCTCCATGTCATATTCCGCTCCAGGAGCTCCATCATAGCTCCTCGCTGTCGCTGGGAGGATGTTTTCTCCTCCGCTCGCCCCTTCCACCATCATTTTCTCTCTACCCACCCTTGCCTCCTTCTCCGCGCAGCTCTCGATTCCCCCCTCTCTTTCGCACCCTCCATGTCATATTCCGCTCCAGGAGCTCCATCATAGCTCCTCGCTGTCGCTGGGAGGATGTTTTCTCCTCCGCTCGCCCCTTCCACCGTCATTTTCTCTCTACCCACCCTTGCCTCCTTTTCCGTGCAGCTCTCGATTCCCCCCTCTCTTTCGCACCCTCCATGTCATATTCCGCTCCAGGAGCTCCATCATAGCTCCTCGCTGTCGCTGGGAGGATGTTTTCTCCTCCGCTCGCCCCATCCACCGTCATTTTCTTTCTACCCACCCTTGCCTCCTTTTCCACGCAGCTCTCGATTCCCCCCTCTCTTTCGCACCCTCCATGTCATATTCCGCTCCAGGAGCTCCATCATAGCTCCTCGCTGTTGCTGGGAGGATGTTTTCTCCTCCGCTCGCCCCTTCCACCGTCATTTTCTCTCTACCCACCCTTGCCTCCTTCTCCGCACAGCTCTCGATTCCCCCCTCTCTTTCGCACCCTCCATGTCATATTCCGCTCCAGGAGCTCCATCATAGCTCCTCGCTGTCGCTGGGAGGATGTTTTCTCCTCTGCTCGCCCCTTCCACCTTCATTTTCTCTCTACCCACCCTTTCCTCCTTTTCCGCGCAGCTCTCGATTCCCCCCTCTCTTTCGCACCCTCCATGTCATATTCCGCTCCAGGAGCTCCATCATAGCTCCTCGCTGTCGCTGGGAGGATGTTTTCTCCTCCGCTCGCCCCTTCCACCGTCATTTTCTTTCTACCCACCCTTGCCTCCTTTTCCACGCAGCTCTCGATTCCCCCCTCTCTTTCGCACCCTCCATGTCATATTCCGCTCCAGGAGCTCCATCATAGCTCCTCGCTGTTGCTGGGAGGATGTTTTCTCCTCCGCTCGCCCCTTCCACCGTCATTTTCTCTCTACCCACCCTTGCCTCCTTCTCCGCACAGCTCTCGATTCCCCCCTCTCTTTCGCACCCTCCATGTCATATTCCGCTGCAGGAGCTCCATCATAGCTCCTCGCTGTCGCTGGGAGGATGTTTTCTCCTCTGCTCGCCCCTTCCACCGTCATTTTCTCTCTACCCACCCTTTCCTCCTTTTCCGCGCAGCTCTCGATTCCCCCCTCTCTTTCGCACCCTCCATGTCATATTCCGCTCCAGGAGCTCCATCATAGCTCCTTGCTGTCGCTGGGAGGACGTTTTCTCCTCCGCTCGCCCCTTCCACCGTCATTTTCTCTCTACCCACCCTTGCCTCCTTTTCCGCGCAGCTCTCGATTCCCCCCTCTCTTTCGCACCCTCCATGTCATATTCCGCTCCAGGAGTTCCATCATAGCTCCTCACTGTCGCTGGGAGGATGTTTTCTCCTCCGCTCGCCCCTTCCACCGTCATTTTCTCTCTACCCACCCTTGCCTCCTTTTCCGCGCAGCTCTCGATTCCCCCCTCTCTTTCGCACCCTCCATGTCATATTCCGCTCCAGGAGTTCCATCATAGCTCCTCACTGTCGCTGGGAGGATGTTTTCTCCTCCGCTCGCCCCTTCCACCGTCATTTTCTCTCTACCCACCCTTGCCTCCTTTTCCGCGCAGCTCTCGATTCCCCCCTCTCTTTCGCACCCTCCATGTCATATTCCGCTCCAGGAGCTCCATCATAGCTCCTCGCTGTCGCTGGGAGGATGTTTTCTCCTCCGCTCGCCCCTTCCACCGTCATTTTCTCTCTACCCACCCTTGCCTCCTTTTCCGCGCAGCTCTCGATTCCCCCCTCTCTTTCGCACCCTCCATGTCATATTCCGCTCCAGGAGTTCCATCATAGCTCCTCACTGTCGCTGGGAGGATGTTTTCTCCTCCGCTCGCCCCTTCCACCATCATTTTCTCTCTACCCACCCTTGCCTCCTTTTCCGCGCAGCTCTCGATTCCCCCCTCTCTTTCGCACCCTCCATGTCATATTCCGCTCCAGGAGTTCCATCATAGCTCCTCACTGTCGCTGGGAGGATGTTTTCTCCTCCGCTCGCCCCTTCCACCGTCATTTTCTCTCTACCCACCCTTGCCTCCTTTTCCGCGCAGCTCTCGATTCCCCCCTCTCTTTCGCACCCTCCATGTCATATTCCGCTCCAGGAGCTCCATCATAGATCCTTGCTGTCGCTGGGAGGATGTTTTCTCCTCCGCTCGCCCCTTCCACCGTCATTTTCTCTCTACCCACCCTTGCCTCCTTTTCCGCGCAGCTCTCGATTCCCCCCTCTCTTTCGCACCCTCCATGTCATATTCCGCTCCAGGAGTTCCATCATAGCTCCTCACTGTCGCTGGGAGGATGTTTTCTCCTCCGCTCGCCCCTTCCACCGTCATTTTCTCTCTACCCACCCTTGCCTCCTTTTCCGCGCAGCTCTCGATTCCCCCCTCTCTTTCGCACCCTCCATGTCATATTCCGCTCCAGGAGCTCCATCATAGCTCCTTGCTGTCGCTGGGAGGACGTTTTCTCCTCCGTTTTCCCCTTCCACCGTCATTTTCTCTCTACCCACCCTTGCCTCCTTTTCCGCGCAGCTCTCGATTCCCCCCTCTCTTTCGCACCCTCCATGTCATATTCCGCTCCAGGAGTTCCATCATAGCTCCTCACTGTCGCTGGGAGGATGTTTTCTCCTCCGCTCGCCCCTTCCACCGTCATTTTCTCTCTACCCACCCTTGCCTCCTTTTCCGCGCAGCTCTCGATTCCCCCCTCTCTTTCGCACCCTCCATGTCATATTCCGCTCCAGGAGTTCCATCATAGCTCCTCACTGTCGCTGGGAGGAAGTTTTCTCCTCCGCTTGCCCCTTCCACCGTCATTTTCTCTCTACCCACCCTTGCCTCCTTTTCCGCGCAGCTCTCGATTCCCCCCTCTCTTTCACACCCTCCATGTCATATTCCGCTCCAGGAGCTCCATCATAGCTCCTTGCTGTCGCTGGAAGGATGTTTTCTCCTCCGCTCGCCCCTTCCACCGTCATTTTCTCTCTACCCACCCTTGCCTCCTTTTCCGCGCAGCTCTCGATTCCCCCCTCTCTTTCGCACCCTCCATGTCATATTCCGCTCCAGGAGTTCCATCATAGCTCCTCACTGTCGCTGGGAGGATGTTTTCTCCTCCGCTCGCCCCTTCCACCGTCATTTTCTCTCTACCCACCCTTGCCTCCTTTTCCGCGCAGCTCTCGATTCCCCCATCTCTTTCGCACCCTCCATGTCATATTCCGCTCCAGGAGCTCCATCATAGCTCCTCGCTGTCGCTGGGAGGATGTTTTCTCCTCCGCTCGCCCCTTCCACCGTCATTTTCTCTCTACCCACCCTTGCCTCCTTTTCCGCGCAGCTCTCGATTCCCCCCTCTCTTTCGCACCCTCCATGTCATATTCCGCTCCAGGAGCTCCATCATAGCTCCTTGCTGTCGCTGGGAGGATGTTTTCTCCTCCGCTCGCCCCTTCCACCGTCATTTTCTCTCTACCCACCCTTGCCTCCTTTTCCGCGCAGCTCTCGATTCCCCCCTCTCTTTCGCACCCTCCATGTCATATTCCGCTCCAGGAGTTCCATCATAGCTCCTCACTGTCGCTGGGAGGATGTTTTCTCCTCCGCTCGCCCCTTCCACCGTCATTTTCTCTCTACCCACCCTTGCCTTCTTCTCCGCGCAGCTCTCGATTCCCCCCTCTCTTTCGCACCCTCCATGTCATATTCCGCTCCAGGAGCTCCATCATAGCTCCTCGCTGTCGCTGGGAGGATGTTTTCTCCTCCGCTCGCCCCTTCCACCGTCATTTTCTCTCTACCCACCCTTGCCTCCTTTTCCGCGCAGCTCTCGATTCCCCCCTCTCTTTCGCACCCTCCATGTCATATTCCGCTCCAGGAGCTCCATCATAGCTCCTTGCTGTCGCTGGGAGGATGTTTTCTCCTCCGCTCGCCCCTTCCACCGTCATTTTCTCTCTACCCACCCTTGCCTCCTTTTCCGCGCAGCTCTCGATTCCCCCCTCTCTTTCGCACCCTCCATGTCATATTCCGCTCCAGGAGTTCCATCATAGCTCCTCACTGTCGCTGGGAGGATGTTTTCTCCTCCGCTCGCCCCTTCCACCGTCATTTTCTCTCTACCCACCCTTGCCTTCTTCTCCGCGCAGCTCTCGATTCCCCCCTCTCTTTCGCACCCTCCATGTCATATTCCGCTCCAGGAGCTCCATCATAGCTCCTCGCTGTCGCTGGGAGGATGTTTTCTCCTCCGCTCGCCCCTTCCACCGTCATTTTCTCTCTACCCACCCTTGCCTCCTTTTCCGCGCAGCTCTCGATTCCCCCCTCTCTTTCGCACCCTCCATGTCATATTCCGCTCCAGGAGCTCCATCATAGCTCCTTGCTGTCGCTGGGAGGATGTTTTCTCCTCCGCTCGCCCCTTCCACCGTCATTTTCTCTCTACCCACCCTTGCCTCCTTTTCCGCGCAGCTCTCGATTCCCCCCTCTCTTTCGCACCCTCCATGTCATATTCCGCTCCAGGAGTTCCATCATAGCTCCTCACTGTCGCTGGGAGGATGTTTTCTCCTCCGCTCGCCCCTTCCACCATCATTTTCTCTCTACCCACCCTTGCCTCCTTTTCCACGCAGCTCTCGATTCCCCCCTCTCTTTCGCACCCTCCATGTCATATTCCGCTCCAGGAGTTCCATCATAGCTCCTCACTGTCGCTGGGAGGAAGTTTTCTCCTCCGCTCGCCCCTTCCACCGTCATTTTCTCTCTACCCACCCTTGCCTCCTTTTCCGCGCAGCTCTCGATTCCCCCCTCTCTTTCGCACCCTCCATGTCATATTCCGCTCCAGGAGTTCCATCATAGCTCCTCACTGTCGCTGGGAGGAAGTTTTCTCCTCCGCTTGCCCTTTCCACCGTCATTTTCTCTCTACCCACCCTTGCCTCCTTTTCCGCGCAGCTCTCGATTCCCCCCTCTCTTTCGCACCCTCCATGTCATATTCCGCTCCAGGAGCTCCATCATAGCTCCTTGCTGTCGCTGGGAGGATGTTTTCTCCTCCGCTCGCCCCTTCCACCGTCATTTTCTCTCTACCCACCCTTGCCTCCTTTTCCGCGCAGCTCTCGATTCCCCCCTCTCTTTCGCACCCTCCATGTCATATTCCGCTCCAGGAGTTCCATCATAGCTCCTCACTGTCGCTGGGAGGATGTTTTCTCCTCCGCTCGCCCCTTCCACCGTCATTTTCTCTCTACCCACCCTTGCCTCCTTTTCCGCGCAGCTCTCGATTCCCCCCTCTCTTTCGCACCCTCCATGTCATATTCCGCTCCAGGAGCTCCATCATAGCTCCTTGCTGTCGCTGGGAGGATGTTTTCTCCTCCGCTCGCCCCTTCCACCGTCATTTTCTCTCTACCCACCCTTGCCTCCTTTTCCGCGCAGCTCTCGATTCCCCCCTCTCTTTCGCACCCTCCATGTCATATTCCGCTCCAGGAGTTCCATCATAGCTCCTCACTGTCGCTGGGAGGATGTTTTCTCCTCCGCTCGCCCCTTCCACCGTCATTTTCTCTCTACCCACCCTTGCCTCCTTTTCCGCGCAGCTCTCGATTCCCCCCTCTCTTTCGCACCCTCAATGTCATATTCCGCTCCAGGAGTTCCATCATAGCTCCTCACTGTCGCTGGGAGGATGTTTTCTCCTCCGCTCGCCCCTTCCACCGTCATTTTCTCTCTACCCACCCTTGCCTCCTTTTCCGCGCAGCTCTCGATTCCCCCCTCTCTTTCGCACCCTCCATGTCATATTCCGCTCCAGGAGTTCCATCATAGCTCCTCACTGTCGCTGGGAGGATGTTTTCTCCTCCGCTCGCCCCTTCCACCGTCATTTTCTCTCTACCCACCCTTGCCTCCTTTTCCGCGCAGCTCTCGATTCCCCCCTCTCTTTCGCACCCTCCATGTCATATTCCGCTCCAGGAGTTCCATCATAGCTCCTCACTGTCGCTGGGAGGAAGTTTTCTCCTCCGCTCGCCCCTTCCACCGTCATTTTCTCTCTACCCACCCTTGCCTCCTTTTCCGCGCAGCTCTCGATTCCCCCCTCTCTTTCGCACCCTCCATGTCATATTCCGCTCCAGGAGTTCCATCATAGCTCCTCACTGTCGCTGGGAGGATGTTTTCTCCTCCGCTCGCCCCTTCCACCATCATTTTCTCTCTACCCACCCTTGCCTCCTTTTCCGCGCAGCTCTCGATTCCCCCCTCTCTTTCGCACCCTCCATGTCATATTCCGCTCCAGGAGCTCCATCATAGCTCCTTGCTGTCGCTGGGAGGATGTTTTCTCCTCCGCTCGCCCCTTCCACCGTCATTTTCTCTCTACCCACCCTTGCCTCCTTTTCCGCGCAGCTCTCGATTCCCCCCTCTCTTTCGCACCCTCCATGTCATATTCCGCTCCAGGAGTTCCATCATAGCTCCTCACTGTCGCTGGGAGGATGTTTTCTCCTCCGCTCGCCCCTTCCACCGTCATTTTCTCTCTACCCACCCTTGCCTCCTTCTCCGCGCAGCTCTCGATTCCCCCCTCTCTTTCGCACCCTCCATGTCATATTCCGCTCCAGGAGCTCCATCATAGCTCCTCGCTGTCGCTGGGAGGATGTTTTCTCCTCCGCTCGCCCCTTCCACCGTCATTTTCTCTCTACCCACCCTTGCCTCCTTTTCCGCGCAGCTCTCGATTCCCCCCTCTCTTTCGCACCCTCCATGTCATATTCCGCTCCAGGAGTTCCATCATAGCTCCTCACTGTCGCTGGGAGGAAGTTTTCTCCTCCGCTCGCCCCTTCCACCGTCATTTTCTCTCTACCCACCCTTGCCTCCTTTTCCGCGCAGCTCTCGATTCCCCCCTCTCTTTCGCACCCTCCATGTCATATTCCGCTCCAGGAGTTCCATCATAGCTCCTCACTGTCGCTGGTAGGATGTTTTCTCCTCCGCTCGCCCCTTCCACCATCATTTTCTCTCTACCCACCCTTGCCTCCTTTTCCGCGCAGCTCTCGATTCCCCCCTCTCTTTCGCACCCTCCATGTCATATTCCGCTCCAGGAGTTCCATCATAGCTCCTCACTGTCGCTGGGAGGATGTTTTCTCCTCCGCTCGCCCCTTCCACCGTCATTTTCTCTCTACCCACCCTTGCCTCCTTTTCCGCGCAGCTCTCGATTCCCCCCTCTCTTTCGCACCCTCCATGTCATATTCCGCTCCAGGAGCTCCATCATAGCTCCTTGCTGTCGCTGGGAGGATGTTTTCTCCTCCGCTCGCCCCTTCCACCGTCATTTTCTCTCTACCCACCCTTGCCTCCTTTTCCGCGCAGCTCTCGATTCCCCCCTCTCTTTCGCACCCTCCATGTCATATTCCGCTCCAGGAGTTCCATCATAGCTCCTCACTGTCGCTGGGAGGATGTTTTCTCCTCCGCTCGCCCCTTCCACCGTCATTTTCTCTCTACCCACCCTTGCCTCCTTCTCCGCGCAGCTCTCGATTCCCCCCTCTCTTTCGCACCCTCCATGTCATATTCCGCTCCAGGAGCTCCATCATAGCTCCTCGCTGTCGCTGGGAGGATGTTTTCTCCTCCGCTCGCCCCTTCCACCGTCATTTTCTCTCTACCCACCCTTGCCTCCTTTTCCGCGCAGCTCTCGATTCCCCCCTCTCTTTCGCACCCTCCATGTCATATTCCGCTCCAGGAGTTCCATCATAGCTCCTCACTGTCGCTGGGAGGATGTTTTCTCCTCCGCTCGCCCCTTCCACCGTCATTTTCTCTCTACCCACCCTTGCCTCCTTTTCCGCGCAGCTCTCGATTCCCCCCTCTCTTTCGCACCCTCCATGTCATATTCCGCTCCAGGAGTTCCATCATAGCTCCTCACTGTCGCTGGGAGGAAGTTTTCTCCTCCGCTCGCCCCTTCCACCGTCATTTTCTCTCTACCCACCCTTGCCTCCTTTTCCGCGCAGCTCTCGATTCCCCCCTCTCTTTCACACCCTCCATGTCATATTCCGCTCCAGGAGCTCCATCATAGCTCCTTGCTGTCGCTGGGAGGATGTTTTCTCCTCCGCTCGCCCCTTCCACCGTCATTTTCTCTCTACCCACCCTTGCCTCCTTTTCCGCGCAGCTCTCGATTCCCCCCTCTCTTTCGCACCCTCCATGTCATATTCCGCTCCAGGAGTTCCATCATAGCTCCTCACTGTCGCTGGGAGGATGTTTTCTCCTCCGCTCGCCCCTTCCACCATCATTTTCTCTCTACCCACCCTTGCCTCCTTTTCCGCGCAGCTCTCGATTCCCCCCTCTCTTTCGCACCCTCCATGTCATATTCCGCTCCAGGAGTTCCATCATAGCTCCTCACTGTCGCTGGGAGGATGTTTTCTCCTCCGCTCGCCCCTTCCACCGTCATTTTCTCTCTACCCACCCTTGCCTCCTTTTCCGCGCAGCTCTCGATTCCCCCCTCTCTTTCGCACCCTCCATGTCATATTCTGCTCCAGGAGCTCCATCATAGCTCCTTGCTGTCGCTGGGAGGATGTTTTCTCCTCCGCTCGCCCCTTCCACCGTCATTTTCTCTCTACCCACCCTTGCCTCCTTTTCCGCGCAGCTCTCGATTCCCCCCTCTCTTTCGCACCCTCCATGTCATATTCCGCTCCAGGAGTTCCATCATAGCTCCTCACTGTCGCTGGGAGGATGTTTTCTCCTCCGCTCGCCCCTTCCACCGTCATTTTCTCTCTACCCACCCTTGCCTCCTTCTCCGCGCAGCTCTCGATTCCCCCCTCTCTTTCGCACCCTCCATGTCATATTCCGCTCCAGGAGCTCCATCATAGCTTCTCGCTGTCGCTGGGAGGATGTTTTCTCCTCCGCTCGCCCCTTCCACCGTCATTTTCTCTCTACCCACCCTTGCCTCCTTTTCCGCGCAGCTCTCGATTCCCCCCTCTCTTTCGCACCCTCCATGTCATATTCCGCTCCAGGAGCTCCATCATAGCTCCTTGCTGTCGCTGGGAGGATGTTTTCTCCTCCGCTCGCCCCTTCCACCGTCATTTTCTCTCTACCCACCCTTGCCTCCTTTTCCGCGCAGCTCTCGATTCCCCCCTCTCTTTCGCACCCTCCATGTCATATTCCGCTCCAGGAGTTCCATCATAGCTCCTCACTGTCGCTGGGAGGATGTTTTCTCCTCTGCTCGCCCCTTCCACCGTCATTTTCTCTCTACCCACCCTTGCCTCCTTCTCCGCGCAGCTCTCGATTCCCCCCTCTCTTTCGCACCCTCCATGTCATATTCCGCTCCAGGAGCTCCATCATAGCTCCTCGCTGTCGCTGGGAGGATGTTTTCTCCTCCGCTCGCCCCTTCCACCGTCATTTTCTCTCTACCCACCCTTGCCTCCTTTTCCGCGCAGCTCTCGATTCCCCCCTCTCTTTCGCACCCTCCATGTCATATTCCGCTCCAGGAGCTCCATCATAGCTCCTTGCTGTCGCTGGGAGGATGTTTTCTCCTCCGCTCGCCCCTTCCACCGTCATTTTCTCTCTACCCACCCTTGCCTCCTTTTCCGCGCAGCTCTCGATTCCCCCCTCTCTTTCGCACCCTCCATGTCATATTCCGCTCCAGGAGTTCCATCATAGCTCCTCACTGTCGCTGGGAGGATGTTTTCTCCTCCGCTCGCCCCTTCCACCGTCATTTTCTCTCTACCCACCCTTGCCTCCTTTTCCGCGCAGCTCTCGATTCCCCCCTCTCTTTCGCACCCTCCATGTCATATTCCGCTCCAGGAGTTCCATCATAGCTCCTCGCTGTCGCTGGGAGGATGTTTTCTCCTCCGCTCGCCCCTTCCACCGTCATTTTCTCTCTACCCACCCTTGCCTCCTTTTCCGCGCAGCTCTCGATTCCCCCCTCTCTTTCGCACCCTCCATGTCATATTCCGCTCCAGGAGCTCCATCATAGCTCCTTGCTGTCGCTGGGAGGATGTTTTCTCCTCCGCTCGCCCCTTCCACCGTCATTTTCTCTCTACCCACCCTTGCCTCCTTTTCCGCGCAGCTCTCGATTCCCCCCTCTCTTTCGCACCCTCCATGTCATATTCCGCTCCAGGAGTTCCATCATAGCTCCTCACTGTCGCTGGGAGGATGTTTTCTCCTCCGCTCGCCCCTTCCACCGTCATTTTCTCTCTACCCACCCTTGCCTCCTTTTCCGCGCAGCTCTCGATTCCCCCCTCTCTTTCGCACCCTCCATGTCATATTCCGCTCCAGGAGTTCCATCATAGCTCCTCACTGTCGCTGGGAGGATGTTTTCTCCTCCGCTCGCCCCTTCCACCATCATTTTCTCTCTACCCACCCTTGCCTCCTTTTCCGCGCAGCTCTCGATTCCCCCCTCTCTTTCGCACCCTCCATGTCATATTTCGCTCCAGGAGTTCCATCATAGCTCCTCACTGTCGCTGGGAGGAAGTTTTCTCCTCCGCTCGCCCCTTCCACCGTCATTTTCTCTCTACCCACCCTTGCCTCCTTTTCCGCGCAGCTCTCGATTCCCCCCTCTCTTTCGCACCCTCCATGTCATATTCCGCTCCAGGAGTTCCATCATAGCTCCTCACTGTCGCTGGGAGGATGTTTTCTCCTCCGCTCGCCCCTTCCACCGTCATTTTCTCTCTACCCACCCTTGCCTCCTTCTCCGCGCAGCTCTCGATTCCCCCCTCTCTTTCGCACCCTCCATGTCATATTCCGCTCCAGGAGCTCCATCATAGCTCTTCGCTGTCGCTGGGAGGATGTTTTCTCCTCCGCTCGCCCCTTCCACCGTCATTTTCTCTCTACCCACCCTTTCCTCCTTTTCCGCGCAGCTCTCGATTCCCCCCTCTCTTTCGCACCCTCCATGTCATATTCCGCTCCAGGAGCTCCATCATAGCTCCTCGCTGTCGCTGGGAGGATGTTTTCTCCTCCGCTCGCCCCTTCCACCGTCATTTTCTCTCTACCCACCCTTGCCTCCTTTTCCGCGCAGCTCTCGATTCCCCCCTCTCTTTCGCACCCTCCATGTCATATTCCGCTCC
This sequence comes from Pelophylax lessonae, assembly GCF_965119305.1. Lineage (NCBI taxonomy): Eukaryota > Metazoa > Chordata > Amphibia > Anura > Ranidae > Pelophylax > Pelophylax lessonae. Next base: position 82,226,405 of record NC_138780.1, on the reverse strand, counting down.
AGGAGCTCCATCATAGCTCCTCGCTGTCGCTGGGAGGATGTTTTCTCCTCCGCTCGCCCCTTCCACCGTCATTTTCTCTCTACCCACCCTTGCCTCCTTCTCCGCGCAGCTCTCAATTCCCCCCTCTCTTTCGCACCCTCCATGTCATATTCCGCTCCAGGAGCTCCATCATAGCTCCTCGCTGTCGCTGGGAGGATGTTTTCTCCTCCGCTCGCCCCTTCCACCGTCATTTTCTCTCTACCCACCCTTGCCTCCTTTTCCGCGTAGCTCTCGATTCCCCCCTCTCTTTCGCACCCTCCATGTCATATTCCGCTCCAGGAGTTCCATCATAGCTCCTCACTGTCGCTGGGAGGATGTTTTCTCCTCCGCTCGCCCCTTCCACCGTCATTTTCTCTCTACCCACCCTTGCCTCCTTTTCCGCGCAGCTCTCGATTCCCCCCTCTCTTTCGCACCCTCCATGTCATATTCCGCTCCAGGAGTTCCATCATAGCTCCTCACTGTCGCTGGGAGGAAGTTTTCTCCTCCGCTTGCCCCTTCCACCGTCATTTTCTCTCTACCCACCCTTGCCTCCTTTTCCGCGCAGCTCTCGATTCCCCCCTCTCTTTCGCACCCTCCATGTCATATTCCGCTCCAGGAGCTCCATCATAGCTCCTTGCTGTCGCTGGGAGGATGTTTTCTCCTCCGCTCGCCCCTTCCACCGTCATTTTCTCTCTACCCACCCTTGCCTCCTTTTCCGCGCAGCTCTCGATTCCCCCCTCTCTTTCGCACCCTCCATGTCATATTCCGCTCCAGGAGTTCCATCATAGCTCCTCACTGTCGCTGGGAGGATGTTTTCTCCTCCGCTCGCCCCTTCCACCGTCATTTTCTCTCTACCCACCCTTGCCTCCTTTTCCGCGCAGCTCTCGATTCCCCCCTCTCTTTCGCACCCTCAATGTCATATTCCGCTCCAGGAGTTCCATCATAGCTCCTCACTGTCGCTGGGAGGATGTTTTCTCCTCCGCTCGCCCCTTCCACCGTCATTTTCTCTCTACCCACCCTTGCCTCCTTTTCCGCGCAGCTCTCGATTCCCCCCTCTCTTTTGCACCCTCCATGTCATATTCCGCTCCAGGAGCTCCATCATAGCTCCTTGCTGTCGCTGGGAGGATGTTTTCTCCTCCGCTCGCCCCTTCCACCGTCATTTTCTCTCTACCCACCCTTGCCTCCTTTTCCGCGCAGCTCTCGATTCCCCCCTCTCTTTCGCACCCTCCATGTCATGTTCCGCTCCAGGAGTTCCATCATAGCTCCTCACTGTCGCTGGGAGGATGTTTTCTCCTCCGCTCGCCCCTTCCACCGTCATTTTCTCTCTACCCACCCTTGCCTCCTTTTCCGCGCAGCTCTCGATTCCCCCCTCTCTTTCGCACCCTCCATGTCATATTCCGCTCCAGGAGCTCCATCATAGCTCCTTGCTGTCGCTGGGAGGATGTTTTCTCCTCCGCTCGCCCCTTCCACCGTCATTTTCTCTCTACCCACCCTTGCCTCCTTTTCCGCGCAGCTCTCGATTCCCCCCTCTCTTTCGCACCCTCCATGTCATGTTCCGCTCCAGGAGTTCCATCATAGCTCCTCACTGTCGCTGGGAGGATGTTTTCTCCTCCGCTCGCCCCTTCCACCGTCATTTTCTCTCTACCCACCCTTGCCTCCTTTTCCGCGCAGCTCTCGATTCCCCCCTCTCTTTCGCACCCTCCATGTCATATTCCGCTCCAGGAGCTCCATCATAGCTCCTCGCTGTCGCTGGGAGGATGTTTTCTCCTCCGCTCGCCCCTTCCACCGTCATTTTCTCTCTACCCACCCTTGCCTCCTTTTCCGCGCAGCTCTCGATTCCCCCCTCTCTTTCGCACCCTCAATGTCATATTCCGCTCCAGGAGTTCCATCATAGCTCCTCACTGTCGCTGGGAGGATGTTTTCTCCTCCGCTCGCCCCTTCCACCGTCATTTTCTCTCTACCCACCCTTGCCTCCTTTTCCGCGCAGCTCTCGATTCCCCCCTCTCTTTCGCACCCTCCATGTCATATTCCGCTCCAGGAGCTCCATCATAGCTCCTCGCTGTCGCTGGGAGGATGTTTTCTCCTCCGCTCGCCCCTTCCACCGTCATTTTCTCTCTACCCACCCTTGCCTCCTTTTCCGCGCAGCTCTCGATTCCCCCCTCTCTTTCGCACCCTCAATGTCATATTCCGCTCCAGGAGTTCCATCATAGCTCCTCACTGTCGCTGGGAGGATGTTTTCTCCTCCGCTCGCCCCTTCCACCGTCATTTTCTCTCTACCCACCCTTGCCTCCTTTTCCGCGCAGCTCTCGATTCCCCCCTCTCTTTCGCACCCTCCATGTCATATTCCGCTCCAGGAGCTCCATCATAGCTCCTTGCTGTCGCTGGGAGGATGTTTTCTCCTCCGCTCGCCCCTTCCACCGTCATTTTCTCTCTACCCACCCTTGCCTCCTTTTCCGCGCAGCTCTCGATTCCCCCCTCTCTTTCGCACCCTCCATGTCATATTCCGCTCCAGGAGTTCCATCATAGCTCCTCACTGTCGCTGGGAGGATGTTTTCTCCTCCGCTCGCCCCTTCCACCGTCATTTTCTCTCTACCCACCCTTGCCTCCTTTTCCGCGCAGCTCTCGATTCCCCCCTCTCTTTCGCACCCTCCATGTCATATTCCGCTCCAGGAGCTCCATCATAGCTCCTCGCTGTCGCTGGGAGGATGTTTTCTCCTCCGCTCGCCCCTTCCACCGTCATTTTCTCTCTACCCACCCTTGCCTCCTTTTCCGCGCAGCTCTCGATTCCCCCCTCTCTTTCGCACCCTCCATGTCATATTCCGCTCCAGGAGTTCCATCATAGCTCCTCACTGTCGCTGGGAGGATGTTTTCTCCTCCGCTCGCCCCTTCCACCGTCATTTTCTCTCTACCCACCCTTGCCTCCTTTTCCGCGCAGCTCTCGATTCCCCCCTCTCTTTCGCACCCTCCATGTCATATTCCGCTCCAGGAGCTCCATCATAGCTCCTCGCTGTCGCTGGGAGGATGTTTTCTCCTCCGCTCGCCCCTTCCACCGTCATTTTCTCTCTACCCACCCTTGCCTCCTTTTCCGCGCAGCTCTCGATTCCCCCCTCTCTTTCGCACCCTCAATGTCATATTCCGCTCCAGGAGTTCCATCATAGCTCCTCACTGTCGCTGGGAGGATGTTTTCTCCTCCGCTCGCCCCTTCCACCGTCATTTTCTCTCTACCCACCCTTGCCTCCTTTTCCGCGCAGCTCTCGATTCCCCCCTCTCTTTCGCACCCTCCATGTCATATTCCGCTCCAGGAGTTCCATCATAGCTCCTCACTGTCGCTGGGAGGATGTTTTCTCCTCCGCTCGCCCCTTCCACCGTCATTTTCTCTCTACCCACCCTTGCCTCCTTTTCCGCGCAGCTCTCGATTCCCCCCTCTCTTTCGCACCCTCCATGTCATATTCCGCTCCAGGAGCTCCATCATAGCTCCTCGCTGTCGCTGGGAGGATGTTTTCTCCTCCGCTCGCCCCTTCCACCGTCATTTTCTCTCTACCCACCCTTGCCTCCTTTTCCGCGCAGCTCTCGATTCCCCCCTCTCTTTCGCACCCTCAATGTCATATTCCGCTCCAGGAGTTCCATCATAGCTCCTCACTGTCGCTGGGAGGATGTTTTCTCCTCCGCTCGCCCCTTCCACCGTCATTTTCTCTCTACCCACCCTTGCCTCCTTTTCCGCGCAGCTCTCGATTCCCCCCTCTCTTTCGCACCCTCCATGTCATATTCCGCTCCAGGAGCTCCATCATAGCTCCTCGCTGTCGCTGGGAGGATGTTTTCTCCTCCGCTCGCCCCTTCCACCGTCATTTTCTCTCTACCCACCCTTGCCTCCTTTTCCGCGCAGCTCTCGATTCCCCCCTCTCTTTCGCACCCTCAATGTCATATTCCGCTCCAGGAGTTCCATCATAGCTCCTCACTGTCGCTGGGAGGATGTTTTCTCCTCCGCTCGCCCCTTCCACCGTCATTTTCTCTCTACCCACCCTTGCCTCCTTTTCCGCGCAGCTCTCGATTCCCCCCTCTCTTTCGCACCCTCCATGTCATATTCCGCTCCAGGAGTTCCATCATAGCTCCTCACTGTCGCTGGGAGGAAGTTTTCTCCTGCGCTCGCCCCTTCCACCGTCATTTTCTCTCTACCCACCCTTGCCTCCTTTTCCGCGCAGCTCTCGATTCCCCCCTCTCTTTCGCACCCTCCATGTCATATTCCGCTCCAGGAGCTCCATCATAGCTCCTTGCTGTCGCTGGGAGGATGTTTTCTCCTCCGCTCGCCCCTTCCACCGTCATTTTCTCTCTACCCACCCTTGCCTCCTTTTCCGCGCAGCTCTCGATTCCCCCCTCTCTTTCGCACCCTCCATGTCATATTCCGCTCCAGGAGCTCCATCATAGCTCCTCGCTGTCGCTGGGAGGATGTTTTCTCCTCCGCTCGCCCCTTCCACCGTCATTTTCTCTCTACCCACCCTTGCCTCCTTTTCCGCGCAGCTCTCGATTCCCCCCTCTCTTTCGCACCCTCAATGTCATATTCCGCTCCAGGAGTTCCATCATAGCTCCTCACTGTCGCTGGGAGGATGTTTTCTCCTCCGCTCGCCCCTTCCACCGTCATTTTCTCTCTACCCACCCTTGCCTCCTTTTCCGCGCAGCTCTCGATTCCCCCCTCTCTTTCGCACCCTCCATGTCATATTCCGCTCCAGGAGCTCCATCATAGCTCCTCGCTGTCGCTGGGAGGATGTTTTCTCCTCCGCTTGCCCCTTCCACCGTCATTTTCTCTCTACCCACCCTTGCCTCCTTTTCCGCGCAGCTCTCGATTCCCCCCTCTCTTTCGCACCCTCAATGTCATATTCCGCTCCAGGAGTTCCATCATAGCTCCTCACTGTCGCTGGGAGGATGTTTTCTCCTCCGCTCGCCCCTTCCACCGTCATTTTCTCTCTACCCACCCTTGCCTCCTTTTCCGCGCAGCTCTCGATTCCCCCCTCTCTTTCGCACCCTCCATGTCATATTCCGCTCCAGGAGTTCCATCATAGCTCCTCACTGTCGCTGGGAGGAAGTTTTCTCCTCCGCTCGCCCCTTCCACCGTCATTTTCTCTCTACCCACCCTTGCCTCCTTTTCCGCGCAGCTCTCGATTCCCCCCTCTCTTTCGCACCCTCCATGTCATATTCCGCTCCAGGAGCTCCATCATAGCTCCTTGCTGTCGCTGGGAGGATGTTTTCTCCTCCGCTCGCCCCTTCCACCGTCATTTTCTCTCTACCCACCCTTGCCTCCTTTTCCGCGCAGCTCTCGATTCCCCCCTCTCTTTCGCACCCTCCATGTCATATTCCGCTCCAGGAGTTCCATCATAGCTCCTCACTGTCGCTGGGAGGATGTTTTCTCCTCCGCTCGCCCCTTCCACCATCATTTTCTCTCTACCCACCCTTGCCCCCTTTTCCGCGCAGCTCTCGATTCCCCCCTCTCTTTCGCACCCTCCATGTCATATTCCGCTCCAGGAGTTCCATCATAGCTCCTCACTGTCGCTGGGAGGATGTTTTCTCCTCCGCTCGCCCCTTCCACCGTCATTTTCTCTCTACCCACCCTTGCCTCCTTCTCCGCGCAGCTCTCGATTCCCCCCTCTCTTTCGCACCCTCCATGTCATATTCCGCTCCAGGAGCTCCATCATAGCTCCTTGCTGTCGCTGGGAGGATGTTTTCTCCTCCGCTCGCCCCTTCCACCATCATTTTCTCTCTACCCACCCTTGCCTCCTTCTCCGCGCAGCTCTCGATTCCCCCCTCTCTTTCGCACCCTCCATGTCATATTCCGCTCCAGGAGCTCCATCATAGCTCCTCGCTGTCGCTGGGAGGATGTTTTCTCCTCCGCTCGCCCCTTCCACCGTCATTTTCTCTCTACCCACCCTTGCCTCCTTTTCCGCGCAGCTCTCGATTCCCCCCTCTCTTTCGCACCCTCCATGTCATATTCCGCTCCAGGAGCTCCATCATAGCTCCTCGCTGTCGCTGGGAGGATGTTTTCTCCTCCGCTCGCCCCTTCCACCGTCATTTTCTTTCTACCCACCCTTGCCTCCTTTTCCACGCAGCTCTCGATTCCCCCCTCTCTTTCGCACCCTCCATGTCATATTCCGCTCCAGGAGCTCCATCATAGCTCCTCGCTGTTGCTGGGAGGATGTTTTCTCCTCCGCTCGCCCCTTCCACCGTCATTTTCTCTCTACCCACCCTTGCCTCCTTCTCCGCACAGCTCTCGATTCCCCCCTCTCTTTCGCACCCTCCATGTCATATTCCGCTCCAGGAGCTCCATCATAGCTCCTCGCTGTCGCTGGGAGGATGTTTTCTCCTCTGCTCGCCCCTTCCACCGTCATTTTCTCTCTACCCACCCTTGCCTCCTTTTCCGCGCAGCTCTCGATTCCCCCCTCTCTTTCGCACCCTCCATGTCATATTCCGCTCCAGGAGCTCCATCATAGCTCCTCGCTGTCGCTGGGAGGATGTTTTCTCCTCCGCTCGCCCCTTCCACCGTCATTTTCCTTCTACCCACCCTTGCCTCCTTTTCCACGCAGCTCTCGATTCCCCCCTCTCTTTCGCACCCTCCATGTCATATTCCGCTCCAGGAGCTCCATCATAGCTCCTCGCTGTTGCTGGGAGGATGTTTTCTCCTCCGCTCGCCCTTCCACCGTCATTTTCTCTCTACCCACCCTTGCCTCCTTCTCCGCACAGCTCTCGATTCCCCCCTCTCTTTCGCACCCTCCATGTCATATTCCGCTCCAGGAGCTCCATCATAGCTCCTCGCTGTCGCTGGGAGGATGTTTTCTCCTCTGCTCGCCCCTTCCACCGTCATTTTCTCTCTACCCACCCTTTCCTCCTTTTCCGCGCAGCTCTCGATTCCCCCCTCTCTTGCGCACCCTCCATGTCATATTCCGCTCCAGGAGCTCCATCATAGCTCCTCGCTGTCGCTGGGAGGATGTTTTCTCCTCCGCTCGCCCCTTCCACCGTCATTTTCTCTCTACCCACCCTTTCCTCCTTTTCCGCGCAGCTCTCGATTCCCCCCTCTCTTTCGCACCCTCCATGTCATATTCCGCTCCAGGAGCTCCATCATAGCTCCTCGCTGTCGCTGGGAGGATGTTTTCTCCTCCGCTCGCCCCTTCCACCGTCATTTTCTCTCTACCCACCCTTGCCTCCTTTTCCGCGCAGCTCTCGATTCCCCCCTCTCTTTCGCACCCTCCATGTCATATTCCGCTCCAGGAGCTCCATCATAGCTCCTCGCTGTCGCTGGGAGGATGTTTTCTCCTCCGCTCGCCCCTTCCACCGTCATTTTCTCTCTACCCACCCTTGCCTCCTTCTCCGCGCAGCTCTCAATTCCCCCCTCTCTTTCGCACCCTCCATGTCATATTCCGCTCCAGGAGCTCCATCATAGCTCCTCGCTGTCGCTGGGAGGATGTTTTCTCCTCCGCTCGCCCCTTCCACCATCATTTTCTCTCTACCCACCCTTGCCTCCTTTTCCGCGCAGCTCTCGATTCCCCCCTCTCTTTCGCACCCTCCATGTCATATTCCGCTCCAGGAGTTCCATCATAGCTCCTCACTGTCGCTGGGAGGATGTTTTCTCCTCCGCTCGCCCCTTCCACCGTCATTTTCTCTCTACCCACCCTTGCCTCCTTTTCCGCGCAGCTCTCGATTCCCCCCTCTCTTTCGCACCCTCCATGTCATATTCCGCTCCAGGAGCTCCATCATAGCTCCTTGCTGTCGCTGGGAGGATGTTTTCTCCTCCGCTCGCCCCTTCCACCGTCATTTTCTCTCTACCCACCCTTGCCTCCTTTTCCGCGCAGCTCTCGATTCCCCCCTCTCTTTCGCACCCTCCATGTCATATTCCGCTCCAGGAGTTCCATCATAGCTCCTCACTGTCGCTGGGAGGATGTTTTCTCCTCCGCTCGCCCCTTCCACCGTCATTTTCTCTCTACCCACCCTTGCCTCCTTCTCCGCGCAGCTCTCGATTCCCCCCTCTCTTTCGCACCCTCCATGTCATATTCCGCTCCAGGAGCTCCATCATAGCTCCTCGCTGTCGCTGGGAGGATGTTTTCTCCTCCGCTCGCCCCTTCCACCGTCATTTTCTCTCTACCCACCCTTGCCTCCTTTTCCGCGCAGCTCTCGATTCCCCCCTCTCTTTCGCACCCTCCATGTCATATTCCGCTCCAGGAGTTCCATCATAGCTCCTCACTGTCGCTGGGAGGATGTTTTCTCCTCCGCTCGCCCCTTCCACCGTCATTTTCTCTCTACCCACCCTTGCCTCCTTTTCCGCGCAGCTCTCGATTCCCCCCTCTCTTTCGCACCCTCCATGTCATATTCCGCTCCAGGAGTTCCATCATAGCTCCTCACTGTCGCTGGGAGGAAGTTTTCTCCTCCGCTCGCCCCTTCCACCGTCATTTTCTCTCTACCCACCCTTGCCTCCTTTTCCGCGCAGCTCTCGATTCCCCCCTCTCTTTCGCACCCTCCATGTCATATTCCGCTCCAGGAGCTCCATCATAGCTCCTCGCTGTCGCTGGGAGGATGTTTTCTCCTCCGCTCGCCCCTTCCACCGTCATTTTCTCTCTACCCACCCTTGCCTCCTTTTCCGCGCAGCTCTTGATTCCCCCCTCTCTTTCGCACCCTCCATGTCATATTCCGCTCCAGGAGTTCCATCATAGCTCCTCACTGTCGCTGGGAGGAAGTTTTCTCCTCCGCTCGCCCCTTCCACCGTCATTTTCTCTCTACCCACCCTTGCCTCCTTTTCCGCGCAGCTCTCGATTCCCCCCTCTCTTTCGCACCCTCCATGTCATATTCCGCTCCAGGAGCTCCATCATAGCTCCTTGCTGTCGCTGGGAGGATGTTTTCTCCTCCGCTCGCCCCTTCCACCGTCATTTTCTCTCTACCCACCCTTGCCTCCTTTTCCGCGCAGCTCTCGATTCCCCCCTCTCTTTCGCACCCTCCATGTCATATTCCGCTCCAGGAGTTCCATCATAGCTCCTCACTGTCGCTGGGAGGATGTTTTCTCCTCCGCTCGCCCCTTCCACCATCATTTTCTCTCTACCCACCCTTGCCTCCTTTTCCGCGCAGCTCTCGATTCCCCCCTCTCTTTCGCACCCTCCATGTCATATTCCGCTCCAGGAGTTCCATCATAGCTCCTCACTGTCGCTGGGAGGATGTTTTCTCCTCCGCTCGCCCCTTCCACCATCATTTTCTCTCTACCCACCCTTGCCTCCTTTTCCGCGCAGCTCTCGATTCCCCCCTCTCTTTCGCACCCTCCATGTCATATTTCGCTCCAGGAGTTCCATCATAGCTCCTCACTGTCGCTGGGAGGAAGTTTTCTCCTCCGCTCGCCCCTTCCACCGTCATTTTCTCTCTACCCACCCTTGCCTCCTTTTCCGCGCAGCTCTCGATTCCCCCCTCTCTTTCGCACCCTCCATGTCATATTCCGCTCCAGGAGTTCCATCATAGCTCCTCACTGTCGCTGGGAGGATGTTTTCTCCTCCGCTCGCCCCTTCCACCGTCATTTTCTCTCTACCCACCCTTGCCTCCTTCTCCGCGCAGCTCTCGATTCCCCCCTCTCTTTCGCACCCTCCATGTCATATTCCGCTCCAGGAGCTCCATCATAGCTCTTCGCTGTCGCTGGGAGGATGTTTTCTCCTCCGCTCGCCCCTTCCACCGTCATTTTCTCTCTACCCACCCTTGCCTCCTTTTCCGCGTAGCTCTCGATTCCCCCCTCTCTTTCGCACCCTCCATGTCATATTCCGCTCCAGGAGTTCCATCATAGCTCCTCACTGTCGCTGGGAGGATGTTTTCTCCTCCGCTCGCCCCTTCCACCGTCATTTTCTCTCTACCCACCCTTGCCTCCTTTTCCGCGCAGCTCTCGATTCCCCCCTCTCTTTCGCACCCTCCATGTCATATTCCGCTCCAGGAGTTCCATCATAGCTCCTCACTGTCGCTGGGAGGAAGTTTTCTCCTCCGCTTGCCCCTTCCACCGTCATTTTCTCTCTACCCACCCTTGCCTCCTTTTCCGCGCAGCTCTCGATTCCCCCCTCTCTTTCGCACCCTCCATGTCATATTCCGCTCCAGGAGCTCCATCATAGCTCCTTGCTGTCGCTGGGAGGATGTTTTCTCCTCCGCTCGCCCCTTCCACCGTCATTTTCTCTCTACCCACCCTTGCCTCCTTTTCCGCGCAGCTCTCGATTCCCCCCTCTCTTTCGCACCCTCCATGTCATATTCCGCTCCAGGAGTTCCATCATAGCTCCTCACTGTCGCTGGGAGGATGTTTTCTCCTCCGCTCGCCCCTTCCACCGTCATTTTCTCTCTACCCACCCTTGCCTCCTTTTCCGCGCAGCTCTCGATTCCCCCCTCTCTTTCGCACCCTCAATGTCATATTCCGCTCCAGGAGTTCCATCATAGCTCCTCACTGTCGCTGGGAGGATGTTTTCTCCTCCGCTCGCCCCTTCCACCGTCATTTTCTCTCTACCCACCCTTGCCTCCTTTTCCGCGCAGCTCTCGATTCCCCCCTCTCTTTCGCACCCTCCATGTCATATTCCGCTCCAGGAGCTCCATCATAGCTCCTTGCTGTCGCTGGGAGGATGTTTTCTCCTCCGCTCGCCCCTTCCACCGTCATTTTCTCTCTACCCACCCTTGCCTCCTTTTCCGCGCAGCTCTCGATTCCCCCCTCTCTTTCGCACCCTCCATGTCATGTTCCGCTCCAGGAGTTCCATCATAGCTCCTCACTGTCGCTGGGAGGATGTTTTCTCCTCCGCTCGCCCCTTCCACCGTCATTTTCTCTCTACCCACCCTTGCCTCCTTTTCCGCGCAGCTCTCGATTCCCCCCTCTCTTTCGCACCCTCCATGTCATATTCCGCTCCAGGAGCTCCATCATAGCTCCTTGCTGTCGCTGGGAGGATGTTTTCTCCTCCGCTCGCCCCTTCCACCGTCATTTTCTCTCTACCCACCCTTGCCTCCTTTTCCGCGCAGCTCTCGATTCCCCCCTCTCTTTCGCACCCTCCATGTCATGTTCCGCTCCAGGAGTTCCATCATAGCTCCTCACTGTCGCTGGGAGGATGTTTTCTCCTCCGCTCGCCCCTTCCACCGTCATTTTCTCTCTACCCACCCTTGCCTCCTTTTCCGCGCAGCTCTCGATTCCCCCCTCTCTTTCGCACCCTCCATGTCATATTCCGCTCCAGGAGCTCCATCATAGCTCCTCGCTGTCGCTGGGAGGATGTTTTCTCCTCCGCTCGCCCCTTCCACCGTCATTTTCTCTCTACCCACCCTTGCCTCCTTTTCCGCGCAGCTCTCGATTCCCCCCTCTCTTTCGCACCCTCAATGTCATATTCCGCTCCAGGAGTTCCATCATAGCTCCTCACTGTCGCTGGGAGGATGTTTTCTCCTCCGCTCGCCCCTTCCACCGTCATTTTCTCTCTACCCACCCTTGCCTCCTTTTCCGCGCAGCTCTCGATTCCCCCCTCTCTTTCGCACCCTCCATGTCATATTCCGCTCCAGGAGCTCCATCATAGCTCCTCGCTGTCGCTGGGAGGATGTTTTCTCCTCCGCTCGCCCCTTCCACCGTCATTTTCTCTCTACCCACCCTTGCCTCCTTTTCCGCGCAGCTCTCGATTCCCCCCTCTCTTTCGCACCCTCAATGTCATATTCCGCTCCAGGAGTTCCATCATAGCTCCTCACTGTCGCTGGGATTATGTTTTCTCCTCCGCTCGCCCCTTCCACCGTCATTTTCTCTCTACCCACCCTTGCCTCCTTTTCCGCGCAGCTCTCGATTCCCCCCTCTCTTTCGCACCCTCCATGTCATATTCCGCTCCAGGAGTTCCATCATAGCTCCTCACTGTCGCTGGGAGGAAGTTTTCTCCTCCGCTCGCCCCTTCCACCGTCATTTTCTCTCTACCCACCCTTGCCTCCTTTTCCGCGCAGCTCTCGATTCCCCCCTCTCTTTCGCACCCTCCATGTCATATTCCGCTCCAGGAGCTCCATCATAGCTCCTTGCTGTCGCTGGGAGGATGTTTTCTCCTCCGCTCGCCCCTTCCACCGTCATTTTCTCTCTACCCACCCTTGCCTCCTTTTCCGCGCAGCTCTCGATTCCCCCCTCTCTTTCGCACCCTCCATGTCATATTCCGCTCCAGGAGCTCCATCATAGCTCCTCGCTGTCGCTGGGAGGATGTTTTCTCCTCCGCTCGCCCCTTCCACCGTCATTTTCTCTCTACCCACCCTTGCCTCCTTTTCCGCGCAGCTCTCGATTCCCCCCTCTCTTTCGCACCCTCCATGTCATATTCCGCTCCAGGAGCTCCATCATAGCTCCTCGCTGTCGCTGGGAGGATGTTTTCTCCTCCGCTCGCCCCTTCCACCGTCATTTTCTCTCTACCCACCCTTGCCTCCTTTTCCGCGCAGCTCTCGATTCCCCCCTCTCTTTCGCACCCTCCATGTCATATTCCGCTCCAGGAGTTCCATCATAGCTCCTCACTGTCGCTGGGAGGATGTTTTCTCCTCCGCTCGCCCCTTCCACCGTCATTTTCTCTCTACCCACCCTTGCCTCCTTTTCCGCGCAGCTCTCGATTCCCCCCTCTCTTTCGCACCCTCCATGTCATATTCCGCTCCAGGAGCTCCATCATAGCTCCTCGCTGTCGCTGGGAGGATGTTTTCTCCTCCGCTCGCCCCTTCCACCGTCATTTTCTCTCTACCCACCCTTGCCTCCTTTTCCGCGCAGCTCTCGATTCCCCCCTCTCTTTCGCACCCTCAATGTCATATTCCGCTCCAGGAGTTCCATCATAGCTCCTCACTGTCGCTGGGAGGATGTTTTCTCCTCCGCTCGCCCCTTCCACCGTCATTTTCTCTCTACCCACCCTTGCCTCCTTTTCCGCGCAGCTCTCGATTCCCCCCTCTCTTTCGCACCCTCCATGTCATATTCCGCTCCAGGAGCTCCATCATAGCTCCTTGCTGTCGCTGGGAGGATGTTTTCTCCTCCGCTCGCCCCTTCCACCGTCATTTTCTCTCTACCCACCCTTGCCTCCTTTTCCGCGCAGCTCTCGATTCCCCCCTCTCTTTCGCACCCTCCATGTCATATTCCGCTCCAGGAGTTCCATCATAGCTCCTCACTGTCGCTGGGAGGATGTTTTCTCCTCCGCTCGCCCCTTCCACCGTCATTTTCTCTCTACCCACCCTTGCCTCCTTTTCCGCGCAGCTCTCGATTCCCCCCTCTCTTTCGCACCCTCCATGTCATATTCCGCTCCAGGAGCTCCATCATAGCTCCTTGCTGTCGCTGGGAGGATGTTTTCTCCTCCGCTCGCCCCTTCCACCGTCATTTTCTCTCTACCCACCCTTGCCTCCTTTTCCGCGCAGCTCTCGATTCCCCCCTCTCTTTCGCACCCTCCATGTCATATTCCGCTCCAGGAGCTCCATCATAGCTCCTCGCTGTCGCTGGGAGGATGTTTTCTCCTCCGCTCGCCCCTTCCACCGTCATTTTCTCTCTACCCACCCTTGCCTCCTTTTCCGCGCAGCTCTCGATTCCCCCCTCTCTTTCGCACCCTCAATGTCATATTCCGCTCCAGGAGTTCCATCATAGCTCCTCACTGTCGCTGGGAGGATGTTTTCTCCTCCGCTCGCCCCTTCCACCGTCATTTTCTCTCTACCCACCCTTGCCTCCTTTTCCGCGCAGCTCTCGATTCCCCCCTCTCTTTCGCACCCTCCATGTCATATTCCGCTCCAGGAGCTCCATCATAGCTCCTCGCTGTCGCTGGGAGGATGTTTTCTCCTCCGCTTGCCCCTTCCACCGTCATTTTCTCTCTACCCACCCTTGCCTCCTTTTCCGCGCAGCTCTCGATTCCCCCCTCTCTTTCGCACCCTCAATGTCATATTCCGCTCCAGGAGTTCCATCATAGCTCCTCACTGTCGCTGGGAGGATGTTTTCTCCTCCGCTCGCCCCTTCCACCGTCATTTTCTCTCTACCCACCCTTGCCTCCTTTTCCGCGCAGCTCTCGATTCCCCCCTCTCTTTCGCACCCTCCATGTCATATTCCGCTCCAGGAGTTCCATCATAGCTCCTCACTGTCGCTGGGAGGAAGTTTTCTCCTCCGCTCGCCCCTTCCACCGTCATTTTCTCTCTACCCACCCTTGCCTCCTTTTCCGCGCAGCTCTCGATTCCCCCCTCTCTTTCGCACCCTCCATGTCATATTCCGCTCCAGGAGTTCCATCATAGCTCCTCACTGTCGCTGGGAGGATGTTTTCTCCTCCGCTCGCCCCTTCCACCATCATTTTCTCTCTACCCACCCTTGCCCCCTTTTCCGCGCAGCTCTCGATTCCCCCCTCTCTTTCGCACCCTCCATGTCATATTCCGCTCCAGGAGTTCCATCATAGCTCCTCACTGTCGCTGGGAGGATGTTTTCTCCTCCGCTCGCCCCTTCCACCGTCATTTTCTCTCTACCCACCCTTGCCTCCTTCTCCGCGCAGCTCTCGATTCCCCCCTCTCTTTCGCACCCTCCATGTCATATTCCGCTCCAGGAGCTCCATCATAGCTCCTTGTTGTCGCTGGGAGGATGTTTTCTCCTCCGCTCGCCCCTTCCACCATCATTTTCTCTCTACCCACCCTTGCCTCCTTCTCCGCGCAGCTCTCGATTCCCCCCTCTCTTTCGCACCCTCCATGTCATATTCCGCTCCAGGAGCTCCATCATAGCTCCTCGCTGTCGCTGGGAGGATGTTTTCTCCTCCGCTCGCCCCTTCCACCGTCATTTTCTCTCTACCCACCCTTGCCTCCTTTTCCGCGCAGCTCTCGATTCCCCCCTCTCTTTCGCACCCTCCATGTCATATTCCGCTCCAGGAGCTCCATCATAGCTCCTCGCTGTCGCTGGGAGGATGTTTTCTCCTCCGCTCGCCCCTTCCACCGTCATTTTCTTTCTACCCACCCTTGCCTCCTTTTCCACGCAGCTCTCGATTCCCCCCTCTCTTTCGCACCCTCCATGTCATATTCCGCTCCAGGAGCTCCATCATAGCTCCTCGCTGTTGCTGGGAGGATGTTTTCTCCTCCGCTCGCCCCTTCCACCGTCATTTTCTCTCTACCCACCCTTGCCTCCTTCTCCGCACAGCTCTCGATTCCCCCCTCTCTTTCGCACCCTCCATGTCATATTCCGCTCCAGGAGCTCCATCATAGCTCCTCGCTGTCGCTGGGAGGATGTTTTCTCCTCTGCTCGCCCCTTCCACCGTCATTTTCTCTCTACCCACCCTTGCCTCCTTTTCCGCGCAGCTCTCGATTCCCCCCTCTCTTTCGCACCCTCCATGTCATATTCCGCTCCAGGAGCTCCATCATAGCTCCTCGCTGTCGCTGGGAGGATGTTTTCTCCTCCGCTCGCCCCTTCCACCGTCATTTCCCTTCTACCCACCCTTGCCTCCTTTTCCACGCAGCTCTCGATTCCCCCCTCTCTTTCGCACCCTCCATGTCATATTCCGCTCCAGGAGCTCCATCATAGCTCCTCGCTGTTGCTGGGAGGATGTTTTCTCCTCCGCTCGCCCTTCCACCGTCATTTTCTCTCTACCCACCCTTGCCTCCTTCTCCGCACAGCTCTCGATTCCCCCCTCTCTTTCGCACCCTCCATGTCATATTCCGCTCCAGGAGCTCCATCATAGCTCCTCGCTGTCGCTGGGAGGATGTTTTCTCCTCTGCTCGCCCCTTCCACCGTCATTTTCTCTCTACCCACCCTTTCCTCCTTTTCCGCGCAGCTCTCGATTCCCCCCTCTCTTGCGCACCCTCCATGTCATATTCCGCTCCAGGAGCTCCATCATAGCTCCTCGCTGTCGCTGGGAGGATGTTTTCTCCTCCGCTCGCCCCTTCCACCGTCATTTTCTCTCTACCCACCCTTTCCTCCTTTTCCGCGCAGCTCTCGATTCCCCCCTCTCTTTCGCACCCTCCATGTCATATTCCGCTCCAGGAGCTCCATCATAGCTCCTCGCTGTCGCTGGGAGGATGTTTTCTCCTCCGCTCGCCCCTTCCACCGTCATTTTCTCTCTACCCACCCTTGCCTCCTTTTCCGCGCAGCTCTCGATTCCCCCCTCTCTTTCGCACCCTCCATGTCATATTCCGCTCCAGGAGCTCCATCATAGCTCCTCGCTGTCGCTGGGAGGATGTTTTCTCCTCCGCTCGCCCCTTCCACCGTCATTTTCTCTCTACCCACCCTTGCCTCCTTCTCCGCGCAGCTCTCAATTCCCCCCTCTCTTTCGCACCCTCCATGTCATATTCCGCTCCAGGAGCTCCATCATAGCTCCTCGCTGTCGCTGGGAGGATGTTTTCTCCTCCGCTCGCCCCTTCCACCGTCATTTTCTCTCTACCCACCCTTGCCTCCTTTTCCGCGCAGCTCTCGATTCCCCCCTCTCTTTCGCACCCTCCATGTCATATTCCGCTCCAGGAGTTCCATCATAGCTCCTCACTGTCGCTGGGAGGATGTTTTCTCCTCCGCTCGCCCCTTCCACCGTCATTTTCTCTCTACCCACCCTTGCCTCCTTTTCCGCGCAGCTCTCGATTCCCCCCTCTCTTTCGCACCCTCCATGTCATATTCCGCTCCAGGAGTTCCATCATAGCTCCTCACTGTCGCTGGGAGGATGTTTTCTCCTCCGCTCGCCCCTTCCACCGTCATTTTCTCTCTACCCACCCTTGCCTCCTTTTCCGCGCAGCTCTCGATTCCCCCCTCTCTTTCGCACCCTCCATGTCATATTCCGCTCCAGGAGTTCCATCATAGCTCCTCACTGTCGCTGGGAGGAAGTTTTCTCCTCCGCTCGCCCCTTCCACCGTCATTTTCTCTCTACCCACCCTTGCCTCCTTTTCCGCGCAGCTCTCGATTCCCCCCTCTCTTTCGCACCCTCCATGTCATATTCCGCTCCAGGAGCTCCATCATAGCTCCTCGCTGTCGCTGGGAGGATGTTTTCTCCTCCGCTCGCCCCTTCCACCGTCATTTTCTCTCTACCCACCCTTGCCTCCTTTTCCGCGCAGCTCTCGATTCCCCCCTCTCTTTCGCACCCTCAATGTCATATTCCACTCCAGGAGTTCCATCATAGCTCCTCACTGTCGCTGGGAGGATGTTTTCTCCTCCGCTCGCCCCTTCCACCGTCATTTTCTCTCTACCCACCCTTGCCTCCTTTTCCGCGCAGCTCTCGATTCCCCCCTCTCTTTCGCACCCTCCATGTCATATTCCGCTCCAGGAGTTCCATCATAGCTCCTCACTGTCGCTGGGAGGAAGTTTTCTCCTCCGCTCGCCCCTTCCACCGTCATTTTCTCTCTACCCACCCTTGCCTCCTTTTCCGCGCAGCTCTCGATTCCCCCCTCTCTTTCGCACCCTCCATGTCATATTCCGCTCCAGGAGCTCCATCATAGCTCCTTGCTGTCGCTGGGAGGATGTTTTCTCCTCCGCTCGCCCCTTCCACCGTCATTTTCTCTCTACCCACCCTTGCCTCCTTTTCCGCGCAGCTCTCGATTCCCCCCTCTCTTTCGCACCCTCCATGTCATATTCCGCTCCAGGAGTTCCATCATAGCTCCTCACTGTCGCTGGGAGGATGTTTTCTCCTCCGCTCGCCCCTTCCACCGTCATTTTCTCTCTACCCACCCTTGCCTCCTTCTCCGCGCAGCTCTCGATTCCCCCCTCTCTTTCGCACCCTCCATGTCATATTCCGCTCCAGGAGCTCCATCATAGCTAATCGCTGTCGCTGGGAGGATGTTTTCTCCTCCGCTCGCCCCTTCCACCGTCATTTTCTCTCTACCCACCCTTGCCTCCTTTTCCGCGCAGCTCTCGATTCCCCCCTCTCTTTCGCACCCTCCATGTCATATTCCGCTCCAGGAGTTCCATCATAGCTCCTCACTGTCGCTGGGAGGATGTTTTCTCCTCCGCTCGCCCCTTCCACCGTCATTTTCTCTCTACCCACCCTTGCCTCCTTTTCCGCGCAGCTCTCGATTCCCCCCTCTCTTTCGCACCCTCCATGTCATATTCCGCTCCAGGAGCTCCATCATAGCTCCTTGCTGTCGCTGGGAGGATGTTTTCTCCTCCGCTCGCCCCTTCCACCGTCATTTTCTCTCTACCCACCCTTGCCTCCTTTTCCGCGCAGCTCTCGATTCCCCCCTCTCTTTCGCACCCTCCATGTCATATTCCGCTCCAGGAGTTCCATCATAGCTCCTCACTGTCGCTGGGAGGACGTTTTCTCCTCCGCTCGCCTCTTCCACCGTCATTTTCTCTCTACCCACCCTTGCCTCCTTTTCCGCGCAGCTCTCGATTCCCCCCTCTCTTTCGCACCCTCCATGTCATATTCCGCTCCAGGAGTTCCATCATAGCTCCTCACTGTCGCTGGGAGGAAGTTTTCTCCTCCGCTCGCCCCTTCCACCGTCATTTTCTCTCTACCCACCCTTGCCTCCTTTTCCGCGCAGCTCTCGATTCCCCCCTCTCTTTCGCACCCTCCATGTCATATTCCGCTCCAGGAGCTCCATCATAGCTCCTTGCTGTCGCTGGGAGGATGTTTTCTCCTCCGCTCGCCCCTTCCACCGTCATTTTCTCTCTACCCACCCTTGCCTCCTTTTCCGCGCAGCTCTCGATTCCCCCCTCTCTTTCGCACCCTCCATGTCATATTCCGCTCCAGGAGTTCCATCATAGCTCCTCACTGTCGCTGGGAGGATGTTTTCTCCTCCGCTCGCCCCTTCCACCGTCATTTTCTCTCTACCCACCCTTGCCTCCTTCTCCGCGCAGCTCTCGATTCCCCCCTCTCTTTCGCACCCTCCATGTCATATTCCGCTCCAGGAGCTCCATCATAGCTAATCGCTGTCGCTGGGAGGATGTTTTCTCCTCCGCTCGCCCCTTCCACCGTCATTTTCTCTCTACCCACCCTTGCCTCCTTTTCCGCGCAGCTCTCGATTCCCCCCTCTCTTTCGCACCCTCCATGTCATATTCCGCTCCAGGAGTTCCATCATAGCTCCTCACTGTCGCTGGGAGGATGTTTTCTCCTCCGCTCGCCCCTTCCACCGTCATTTTCTCTCTACCCACCCTTGCCTCCTTTTCCGCGCAGCTCTCGATTCCCCCCTCTCTTTCGCACCCTCCATGTCATATTCCGCTCCAGGAGCTCCATCATAGCTCCTTGCTGTCGCTGGGAGGATGTTTTCTCCTCCGCTCGCCCCTTCCACCGTCATTTTCTCTCTACCCACCCTTGCCTCCTTTTCCGCGCAGCTCTCGATTCCCCCCTCTCTTTCGCACCCTCCATGTCATATTCCGCTCCAGGAGTTCCATCATAGCTCCTCACTGTCGCTGGGAGGACGTTTTCTCCTCCGCTCGCCTCTTCCACCGTCATTTTCTCTCTACCCACCCTTGCCTCCTTTTCCGCGCAGCTCTCGATTCCCCCCTCTCTTTCGCACCCTCCATGTCATATTCCGCTCCAGGAGTTCCATCATAGCTCCTCACTGTCGCTGGGAGGACGTTTTCTCCTCCGCTCGCCCCTTCCACCGTCATTTTCTCTCTACCCACCCTTGCCTCCTTTTCCGCGCAGCTCTCGATTCCCCCCTCTCTTTCGCACCCTCTATGTCATATTCCGCTCCAGGAGTTCCATCATAGCTCCTCACTGTCGCTGGGAGGAAGTTTTCTCCTCCGCTCGCCCCTTCCACCGTCATTTTCTCTCTACCCACCCTTGCCTCCTTTTCCGCGCAGCTCTCGATTCCCCCCTCTCTTTCGCACCCTCCATGTCATATTCCGCTCCAGGAGCTCCATCATAGCTCCTCGCTGTCGCTGGGAGGATGTTTTCTCCTCCGCTCGCCCCTTCCACCGTCATTTTCTCTCTACCCACCCTTGCCTCCTTTTCCGCGCAGCTCTCGATTCCCCCCTCTCTTTCGCACCCTCAATGTCATATTCCACTCCAGGAGTTCCATCATAGCTCCTCACTGTCGCTGGGAGGATGTTTTCTCCTCCGCTCGCCCCTTCCACCGTCATTTTCTCTCTACCCACCCTTGCCTCCTTTTCCGCGCAGCTCTCGATTCCCCCCTCTCTTTCGCACCCTCCATGTCATATTCCGCTCCAGGAGTTCCATCATAGCTCCTCACTGTCGCTGGGAGGAAGTTTTCTCCTCCGCTCGCCCCTTCCACCGTCATTTTCTCTCTACCCACCCTTGCCTCCTTTTCCGCGCAGCTCTCGATTCCCCCCTCTCTTTCGCACCCTCCATGTCATATTCCGCTCCAGGAGCTCCATCATAGCTCCTTGCTGTCGCTGGGAGGATGTTTTCTCCTCCGCTCGCCCCTTCCACCGTCATTTTCTCTCTACCCACCCTTGCCTCCTTTTCCGCGCAGCTCTCGATTCCCCCCTCTCTTTCGCACCCTCCATGTCATATTCCGCTCCAGGAGTTCCATCATAGCTCCTCACTGTCGCTGGGAGGATGTTTTCTCCTCCGCTCGCCCCTTCCACCGTCATTTTCTCTCTACCCACCCTTGCCTCCTTCTCCGCGCAGCTCTCGATTCCCCCCTCTCTTTCGCACCCTCCATGTCATATTCCGCTCCAGGAGCTCCATCATAGCTAATCGCTGTCGCTGGGAGGATGTTTTCTCCTCCGCTCGCCCCTTCCACCGTCATTTTCTCTCTACCCACCCTTGCCTCCTTTTCCGCGCAGCTCTCGATTCCCCCCTCTCTTTCGCACCCTCCATGTCATATTCCGCTCCAGGAGTTCCATCATAGCTCCTCACTGTCGCTGGGAGGATGTTTTCTCCTCCGCTCGCCCCTTCCACCGTCATTTTCTCTCTACCCACCCTTGCCTCCTTTTCCGCGCAGCTCTCGATTCCCCCCTCTCTTTCGCACCCTCCATGTCATATTCCGCTCCAGGAGCTCCATCATAGCTCCTTGCTGTCGCTGGGAGGATGTTTTCTCCTCCGCTCGCCCCTTCCACCGTCATTTTCTCTCTACCCACCCTTGCCTCCTTTTCCGCGCAGCTCTCGATTCCCCCCTCTCTTTCGCACCCTCCATGTCATATTCCGCTCCAGGAGTTCCATCATAGCTCCTCACTGTCGCTGGGAGGACGTTTTCTCCTCCGCTCGCCTCTTCCACCGTCATTTTCTCTCTACCCACCCTTGCCTCCTTTTCCGCGCAGCTCTCGATTCCCCCCTCTCTTTCGCACCCTCCATGTCATATTCCGCTCCAGGAGTTCCATCATAGCTCCTCACTGTCGCTGGGAGGACGTTTTCTCCTCCGCTCGCCCCTTCCACCGTCATTTTCTCTCTACCCACCCTTGCCTCCTTTTCCGCGCAGCTCTCGATTCCCCCCTCTCTTTCGCACCCTCTATGTCATATTCCGCTCCAGGAGTTCCATCATAGCTCCTCACTGTCGCTGGGAGGATGTTTTCTCCTCCGCTCGCCCCTTCCACCGTCATTTTCTCTCTACCCACCCTTGCCTCCTTTTCCGCGCAGCTCTCGATTCCCCCCTCTCTTTCGCACCCTCCATGTCATATTCCGCTCCAGGAGCTCCATCATAGCTCCTTGCTGTCGCTGGGAGGATGTTTTCTCCTCCGCTCGCCCCTTCCACCGTCATTTTCTCTCTACCCACCCTTGCCTCCTTTTCCGCGCAGCTCTCGATTCCCCCCTCTCTTTCGCACCCTCCATGTCATATTCCGCTCCAGGAGTTCCATCATAGCTCCTCACTGTCGCTGGGAGGATGTTTTCTCCTCCGCTCGCCCCTTCCACCGTCATTTTCTCTCTACCCACCCTTGCCTCCTTTTCCACGCAGCTCTCGATTCCCCCCTCTCTTTTGCACCCTCCATGTCATATTCCGCTCCAGGAGTTCCATCATAGCTCCTCACTGTCGCTGGGAGGATGTTTTCTCCTCCGCTCGCCCCTTCCACTGTCATTTTCTCTCTACCCACCCTTGCCTCCTTTTCCGCGCAGCTCTCGATTCCCCCCTCTCTTTCGCACCCTCCATGTCATATTCCGCTCCAGGAGTTCCATCATAGCTCCTCACTGTCGCTGGGAGGAAGTTTTCTCCTCCGCTCGCCCCTTCCACCTTCATTTTCTCTCTACCCACCCTTGCCTCCTTTTCCGCGCAGCTCTCGATTCCCCCCTCTCTTTCGCACCCTCCATGTCATATTCCGCTCCAGGAGCTCCATCATAGCTCCTTGCTGTCGCTGGGAGGATGTTTTCTCCTCCGCTCGCCCCTTCCACCGTCATTTTCTCTCTACCCACCCTTGCCTCCTTTTCCGCGCAGCTCTCGATTCCCCCCTCTCTTTCGCACCCTCCATGTCATATTCCGCTCCAGGAGTTCCATCATAGCTCCTCACTGTCGCTGGGAGGATGTTTTCTCCTCCGCTCGCCCCTTCCACCGTCATTTTCTCTCTACTCACCCTTGCCTCCTTCTCCGCGCAGCTCTCGATTCCCCCCTCTCTTTCGCACCCTCCATGTCATATTCCGCTCCAGGAGCTTCATCATAGCTAATCGCTGTCGCTGGGAGGATGTTTTCTCCTCCGCTCGCCCCTTCCACCGTCATTTTCTCTCTACCCACCCTTGCCTCCTTTTCCGCGCAGCTCTCGATTCCCCCCTCTCTTTCGCACCCTCCATGTCATATTCCGCTCCAGGAGTTCCATCATAGCTCCTCACTGTCGCTGGGAGGATGTTTTCTCCTCCGCTCGCCCCTTCCACCGTCATTTTCTCTCTACCCACCCTTGCCTCCTTTTCCGCGCAGCTCTCGATTCCCCCCTCTCTTTCGCACCCTCCATGTCATATTCCGCTCCAGGAGCTCCATCATAGCTCCTTGCTGTCGCTGGGAGGATGTTTTCTCCTCCGCTCGCCCCTTCCACCGTCATTTTCTCTCTACCCACCCTTGCCTCCTTTTCCGCGCAGCTCTCGATTCCCCCCTCTCTTTCGCACCCTCCATGTCATATTCCGCTCCAGGAGTTCCATCATAGCTCCTCACTGTCGCTGGGAGGATGTTTTCTCCTCCGCTCGCCCCTTCCACCGTCATTTTCTCTCTACCCACCCTTGCCTCCTTTTCCGCGCAGCTCTCGATTCCCCCCTCTCTTTCGCACCCTCCATGTCATATTCCGCTCCAGGAGCTCCATCATAGCTCCTCGCTGTCGCTGGGAGGATGTTTTCTCCTCCGCTCGCCCCTTCCACCGTCATTTTCTCTCTACCCACCCTTGCCTCCTTTTCCGCGCAGCTCTCGATTCCCCCCTCTCTTTCGCACCCTCCATGTCATATTCCGCTCCAGGAGCTCCATCATAGCTCCTCGCTGTCGCTGGGAGGATGTTTTCTCCTCCGCTCGCCCCTTCCACCGTCATTTTCTCTCTACCCACCCTTGCCTCCTTTTCCGCGCAGCTCTCGATTCCCCCCTCTCTTTCGCACCCTCAATGTCATATTCCACTCCAGGAGTTCCATCATAGCTCCTCACTGTCGCTGGGAGGATGTTTTCTCCTCCGCTCGCCCCTTCCACCGTCATTTTCTCTCTACCCACCCTTGCCTCCTTTTCCGCGCAGCTCTCGATTCCCCCCTCTCTTTCGCACCCTCCATGTCATATTCCGCTCCAGGAGTTCCATCATAGCTCCTCACTGTCGCTGGGAGGAAGTTTTCTCCTCCGCTCGCCCCTTCCACCGTCATTTTCTCTCTACCCACCCTTGCCTCCTTTTCCGCGCAGCTCTCGATTCCCCCCTCTCTTTCGCACCCTCCATGTCATATTCCGCTCCAGGAGCTCCATCATAGCTCCTTGCTGTCGCTGGGAGGATGTTTTCTCCTCCGCTCGCCCCTTCCACCGTCATTTTCTCTCTACCCACCCTTGCCTCCTTTTCCGCGCAGCTCTCGATTCCCCCCTCTCTTTCGCACCCTCCATGTCATATTCCGCTCCAGGAGTTCCATCATAGCTCCTCACTGTCGCTGGGAGGATGTTTTCTCCTCCGCTCGCCCCTTCCACCGTCATTTTCTCTCTACCCACCCTTGCCTCCTTCTCCGCGCAGCTCTCGATTCCCCCCTCTCTTTCGCACCCTCCATGTCATATTCCGCTCCAGGAGCTCCATCATAGCTAATCGCTGTCGCTGGGAGGATGTTTTCTCCTCCGCTCGCCCCTTCCACCGTCATTTTCTCTCTACCCACCCTTGCCTCCTTTTCCGCGCAGCTCTCGATTCCCCCCTCTCTTTCGCACCCTCCATGTCATATTCCGCTCCAGGAGTTCCATCATAGCTCCTCACTGTCGCTGGGAGGATGTTTTCTCCTCCGCTCGCCCCTTCCACCGTCATTTTCTCTCTACCCACCCTTGCCTCCTTTTCCGCGCAGCTCTCGATTCCCCCCTCTCTTTCGCACCCTCCATGTCATATTCCGCTCCAGGAGTTCCATCATAGCTCCTCACTGTCGCTGGGAGGATGTTTTCTCCTCCGCTCGCCCCTTCCACCGTCATTTTCTCTCTACCCACCCTTGCCTCCTTTTCCGCGCAGCTCTCGATTCCCCCCTCTCTTTCGCACCCTCCATGTCATATTCCGCTCCAGGAGCTCCATCATAGCTCCTTGCTGTCGCTGGGAGGATGTTTTCTCCTCCGCTCGCCCCTTCCACCGTCATTTTCTCTCTACCCACCCTTGCCTCCTTTTCCGCGCAGCTCTCGATTCCCCCCTCTCTTTCGCACCCTCCATGTCATATTCCGCTCCAGGAGTTCCATCATAGCTCCTCACTGTCGCTGGGAGGATGTTTTCTCCTCCGCTCGCCCCTTCCACCGTCATTTTCTCTCTACCCACCCTTGCCTCCTTCTCCGCGCAGCTCTCGATTCCCCCCTCTCTTTCGCACCCTCCATGTCATATTCCGCTCCAGGAGCTCCATCATAGCTAATCGCTGTCGCTGGGAGGATGTTTTCTCCTCCGCTCGCCCCTTCCACCGTCATTTTCTCTCTACCCACCCTTGCCTCCTTTTCCGCGCAGCTCTCGATTCCCCCCTCTCTTTCGCACCCTCCATGTCATATTCCGCTCCAGGAGCTCCATCATAGCTCCTTGCTGTCGCTGGGAGGATGTTTTCTCCTCCGCTCGCCCCTTCCACCGTCATTTTCTCTCTACCCACCCTTGCCTCCTTTTCCGCGCAGCTCTCGATTCCCCCCTCTCTTTCGCACCCTCCATGTCATATTCCGCTCCAGGAGTTCCATCATAGCTCCTCACTGTCGCTGGGAGGATGTTTTCTCCTCCGCTCGCCCCTTCCACCGTCATTTTCTCTCTACTCACCCTTGCCTCCTTCTCCGCGCAGCTCTCGATTCCCCCCTCTCTTTCGCACCCTCCATGTCATATTCCGCTCCAGGAGCTCCATCATAGCTAATCGCTGTCGCTGGGAGGATGTTTTCTCCTCCGCTCGCCCCTTCCACCGTCATTTTCTCTCTACCCACCCTTGCCTCCTTTTCCGCGCAGCTCTCGATTCCCCCCTCTCTTTCGCACCCTCCATGTCATATTCCGCTCCAGGAGTTCCATCATAGCTCCTCACTGTCGCTGGGAGGATGTTTTCTCCTCCGCTCGCCCCTTCCACCGTCATTTTCTCTCTACCCACCCTTGCCTCCTTTTCCGCGCAGCTCTCGATTCCCCCCTCTCTTTCGCACCCTCCATGTCATATTCCGCTCCAGGAGCTCCATCATAGCTCCTTGCTGTCGCTGGGAGGATGTTTTCTCCTCCGCTCGCCCCTTCCACCGTCATTTTCTCTCTACCCACCCTTGCCTCCTTTTCCGCGCAGCTCTCGATTCCCCCCTCTCTTTCGCACCCTCCATGTCATATTCCGCTCCAGGAGTTCCATCATAGCTCCTCACTGTCGCTGGGAGGATGTTTTCTCCTCCGCTCGCCCCTTCCACCGTCATTTTCTCTCTACCCACCCTTGCCTCCTTTTCCGCGCAGCTCTCGATTCCCCCCTCTCTTTCGCACCCTCCATGTCATATTCCGCTCCAGGAGCTCCATCATAGCTCCTCGCTGTCGCTGGGAGGATGTTTTCTCCTCCGCTCGCCCCTTCCACCGTCATTTTCTCTCTACCCACCCTTGCCTCCTTTTCCGCGCAGCTCTCGATTCCCCCCTCTCTTTCGCACCCTCCATGTCATATTCCGCTCCAGGAGCTCCATCATAGCTCCTCGCTGTCGCTGGGAGGATGTTTTCTCCTCCGCTCGCCCCTTCCACCGTCATTTTCTCTCTACCCACCCTTGCCTCCTTTTCCGCGCAGCTCTCGATTCCCCCCTCTCTTTCGCACCCTCAATGTCATATTCCACTCCAGGAGTTCCATCATAGCTCCTCACTGTCGCTGGGAGGATGTTTTCTTCTCCGCTCGCCCCTTCCACCGTCATTTTCTCTCTACCCACCCTTGCCTCCTTTTCCGCGCAGCTCTCGATTCCCCCCTCTCTTTCGCATCCTCCATGTCATATTCCGCTCCAGGAGTTCCATCATAGCTCCTCACTGTCGCTGGGAGGAAGTTTTCTCCTCCGCTCGCCCCTTCCACCGTCATTTTCTCTCTACCCACCCTTGCCTCCTTTTCCGCGCAGCTCTCGATTCCCCCTTCTCTTTCGCACCCTCCATGTCATATTCCGCTCCAGGAGCTCCATCATAGCTCCTCACTGTCGCTGGGAGGATGTTTTCTCCTCCGCTCGCCCCTTCCACCGTCATTTTCTCTCTACCCACCCTTGCCTCCTTTTCCGCGCAGCTCTCGATTCCCCCCTCTCTTTCGCATCCTCCATGTCATATTCCGCTCCAGGAGTTCCATCATAGCTCCTCACTGTCGCTGGGAGGAAGTTTTCTCCTCCGCTCGCCCCTTCCACCGTCATTTTCTCTCTACCCACCCTTGCCTCCTTTTCCGCGCAGCTCTCGATTCCCCCCTCTCTTTCGCACCCTCCATGTCATATTCCGCTCCAGGAGCTCCATCATAGCTCCTTGCTGTCGCTGGGAGGATGTTTTCTCCTCCGCTCGCCCCTTCCACCGTCATTTTCTCTCTACCCACCCTTGCCTCCTTTTCCGCGCAGCTCTCGATTCCCCCCTCTCTTTCGCACCCTCCATGTCATATTCCGCTCCAGGAGTTCCATCATAGCTCCTCACTGTCGCTGGGAGGATGTTTTCTCCTCCGCTCGCCCCTTCCACCGTCATTTTCTCTCTACCCACCCTTGCCTCCTTCTCCGCGCAGCTCTCGATTCCCCCCTCTCTTTCGCACCCTCCATGTCATATTCCGCTCCAGGAGCTCCATCATAGCTAATCGCTGTCGCTGGGAGGATGTTTTCTCCTCCGCTCGCCCCTTCCACCGTCATTTTCTTTCTACCCACCCTTGCCTCCTTTTCCGCGCAGCTCTCGATTCCCCCCTCTCTTTCGCACCCTCCATGTCATATTCCGCTCCAGGAGTTCCATCATAGCTCCTCACTGTCGCTGGGAGGATGTTTTCTCCTCCGCTCGCCCCTTCCACCGTCATTTTCTCTCTACCCACCCTTGCCTCCTTTTCCGCGCAGCTCTCGATTCCCCCCTCTCTTTCGCACTCTCCATGTCATATTCCGCTCCAGGAGTTCCATCATAGCTCCTCACTGTCGCTGGGAGGATGTTTTCTCCTCCGCTCGCCCCTTCCACCGTCATTTTCTCTCTACCCACCCTTGCCTCCTTTTCCGCGCAGCTCTCGATTCCCCCCTCTCTTTCGCACCCTCCATGTCATATTCCGCTCCAGGAGCTCCATCATAGCTCCTTGCTGTCGCTGGGAGGATGTTTTCTCCTCCGCTCGCCCCTTCCACCGTCATTTTCTCTCTACCCACCCTTGCCTCCTTTTCCGCGCAGCTCTCGATTCCCCCCTCTCTTTCGCACCCTCCATGTCATATTCCGCTCCAGGAGTTCCATCATAGCTCCTCACTGTCGCTGGGAGGATGTTTTCTCCTCCGCTCGCCCCTTCCACCGTCATTTTCTCTCTACCCACCCTTGCCTCCTTTTCCGCGCAGCTCTCGATTCCCCCCTCTCTTTCGCACCCTCCATGTCATATTCCGCTCCAGGAGCTCCATCATAGCTCCTCGCTGTCGCTGGGAGGATGTTTTCTCCTCCGCTCGCCCCTTCCACCGTCATTTTCTCTCTACCCACCCTTGCCTCCTTTTCCGCGCAGCTCTCGATTCCCCCCTCTCTTTCGCACCCTCCATGTCATATTCCGCTCCAGGAGTTCCATCATAGCTCCTCACTGTCGCTGGGAGGATGTTTTCTCCTCCGCTCGCCCCTTCCACCGTCATTTTCTCTCTACCCACCCTTGCCTCCTTCTCCGCGCAGCTCTCGATTCCCCCCTCTCTTTCGCATCCTCCATGTCATATTCCGCTCCAGGAGCTCCATCATAGCTAATCGCTGTCGCTGGGAGGATGTTTTCTCCTCCGCTCGCCCCTTCCACCATCATTTTCTCTCTACCCACCCTTGCCTCCTTTTCCGCGCAGCTCTCGATTCCCCCCTCTCTTTCGCACCCTCCATGTCATATTCCGCTCCAGGAGTTCCATCATAGCTCCTCACTGTCGCTGGGAGGATGTTTTCTCCTCCGCTCGCCCCTTCCACCGTCATTTTCTCTCTACCCACCCTTGCCTCCTTTTCCGCGCAGCTCTCGATTCCCCCCTCTCTTTCGCACCCTCCATGTCATATTCCGCTCCAGGAGCTCCATCATAGCTCCTTGCTGTCGCTGGGAGGATGTTTTCTCCTCCGCTCGCCCCTTCCACCGTCATTTTCTCTCTACCCACCCTTGCCTCCTTTTCCGCGCAGCTCTCGATTCCCCCCTCTCTTTCGCACCCTCCATGTCATATTCCGCTCCAGGAGTTCCATCATAGCTCCTCACTGTCGCTGGGAGGATGTTTTCTCCTCCGCTCGCCCCTTCCACCGTCATTTTCTCTCTACCCACCCTTGCCTCCTTTTCCGCGCAGCTCTCGATTCCCCCCTCTCTTTCGCACCCTCCATGTCATATTCCGCTCCAGGAGCTCCATCATAGCTCCTCGCTGTCGCTGGGAGGATGTTTTCTCCTCCGCTCGCCCCTTCCACCGTCATTTTCTCTCTACCCACCCTTGCCTCCTTTTCCACGCAGCTCTCGATTCCCCCCTCTCTTTCGCACCCTCCATGTCATATTCCGCTCCAGGAGTTCCATCATAGCTCCTCACTGTCGCTGGGAGGATGTTTTCTCCTCCGCTCGCCCCTTCCACCGTCATTTTCTCTCTACCCACCCTTGCCTCCTTCTCCGCGCAGCTCTCGATTCCCCCCTCTCTTTCGCACCCTCCATGTCATATTCCGCTCCAGGAGCTCCATCATAGCTAATCGCTGTCGCTGGGAGGATGTTTTCTCCTCCGCTCGCCCCTTCCACCGTCATTTTCTCTCTACCCACCCTTGCCTCCTTTTCCGCGCAGCTCTCGATTCCCCCCTCTCTTTCGCACCCTCCATGTCATATTCCGCTCCAGGAGTTCCATCATAGCTCCTCACTGTCGCTGGGAGGAAGTTTTCTCCTCCGCTCGCCCCTTCCACCGTCATTTTCTCTCTACCCACCCTTGCCTCCTTCTCCGCGCAGCTCTCGATTCCCCCCTCTCTTTCGCACCCTCCATGTCATATTCCGCTCCAGGAGCTCCATCATAGCTAATCGCTGTCGCTGGGAGGATGTTTTCTCCTCCGCTCGCCCCTTCCACCGTCATTTTCTCTCTACCCACCCTTGCCTCCTTTTCCGCGCAGCTCTCGATTCCCCCCTCTCTTTCGCACCCTCCATGTCATATTCCGCTCCAGGAGTTCCATCATAGCTCCTCACTGTCGCTGGGAGGATGTTTTCTCCTCCGCTCGCCCCTTCCACCGTCATTTTCTCTCTACCCACCCTTGCCTCCTTTTCCGCGCAGCTCTCGATTCCCCCCTCTCTTTCGCACCCTCCATGTCATATTCCGCTCCAGGAGCTCCATCATAGCTCCTTGCTGTCGCTGGGAGGATGTTTTCTCCTCCGCTCGCCCCTTCCACCGTCATTTTCTCTCTACCCACCCTTGCCTCCTTTTCCGCGCAGCTCTCGATTCCCCCCTCTCTTTCGCACCCTCCATGTCATATTCCGCTCCAGGAGTTCCATCATAGCTCCTCACTGTCGCTGGGAGGATGTTTTCTCCTCCGCTCACCCCTTCCACCGTCATTTTCTCTCTACCCACCCTTGCCTCCTTCTCCGCGCAGCTCTCGATTCCCCCCTCTCTTTCGCACCCTCCATGTCATATTCCGCTCCAGGAGCTCCATCATAGCTCCTCGCTGTCGCTGGGAGGATGTTTTCTCCTCCGCTCGCCCCTTCCACCGTCATTTTCTCTCTACCCACCCTTGCCTCCTTTTCCGCGCAGCTCTCGATTCCCCCCTCTCTTTCGCACCCTCCATGTCATATTCCGCTCCAGGAGTTCCATCATAGCTCCTCACTGTCGCTGGGAGGATGTTTTCTCCTCCGCTCGCCCCTTCCACCGTCATTTTCTCTCTACCCACCCTTGCCTCCTTTTCCGCGCAGCTCTCGATTCCCCCCTCTCTTTCGCACCCTCCATGTCATATTCCGCTCCAGGAGCTCCATCATAGCTCCTTGCTGTCGCTGGGAGGATGTTTTCTCCTCCGCTCGCCCCTTCCACCGTCATTTTCTCTCTACCCACCCTTGCCTCCTTTTCCGCGCAGCTCTCGATTCCCCCCTCTCTTTCGCACCCTCCATGTCATATTCCGCTCCAGGAGCTCCATCATAGCTCCTCGCTGTCGCTGGGAGGATGTTTTCTCCTCCGCTCGCCCCTTCCACCGTCTTTCTCTCTACCCACCCTTGCCTCCTTTTCCGCGCAGCTCTCGATTCCCCCCTCTCTTTCGCACCCTCCATGTCATATTCCGCTCCAGGAGCTCCATCATAGCTCCTCGCTGTCGCTGGGAGGATGTTTTCTCCTCCGCTCGCCCCTTCCACCGTCATTTTCTCTCTACCCACCCTTGCCTCCTTTTCCGCGCAGCTCTCGATTCCCCCCTCTCTTTCGCACCCTCCATGTCATATTCCGCTCCAGGAGTTCCATCATAGCTCCTCACTGTCGCTGGGAGGATGTTTTCTCCTCCGCTCGCCCCTTCCACCGTCATTTTCTCTCTACCCACCCTTGCCTCCTTTTCCGCGCAGCTCTCGATTCCCCCCTCTCTTTCGCACCCTCCATGTCATATTCCGCTCCAGGAGTTCCATCATAGCTCCTCACTGTCGCTGGGAGGAAGTTTTCTCCTCCGCTCGCCCCTTCCACCGTCATTTTCTCTCTACCCACCCTTGCCTCCTTCTCCGCGCAGCTCTCGATTCCCCCCTCTCTTTCGCACCCTCCATGTCATATTCCGCTCCAGGAGCTCCATCATAGCTAATCGCTGTCGCTGGGAGGATGTTTTCTCCTCCGCTCGCCCCTTCCACCGTCATTTTCTCTCTACCCACCCTTGCCTCCTTTTCCGCGCAGCTCTCGATTCCCCCCTCTCTTTCGCACCCTCCATGTCATATTCCGCTCCAGGAGTTCCATCATAGCTCCTCACTGTCGCTGGGAGGATGTTTTCTCCTCCGCTCGCCCCTTCCACCGTCATTTTCTCTCTACCCACCCTTGCCTCCTTTTCCGCGCAGCTCTCGATTCCCCCCTCTCTTTCGCACCCTCCATGTCATATTCCGCTCCAGGAGTTCCATCATAGCTCCTCACTGTCGCTGGGAGGATGTTTTCTCCTCCGCTCGCCCCTTCCACCGTCATTTTCTCTCTACCCACCCTTGCCTCCTTTTCCGCGCAGCTCTCGATTCCCCCCTCTCTTTCGCACCCTCCATGTCATATTCCGCTCCAGGAGCTCCATCATAGCTCCTCGCTGTCGCTGGGAGGATGTTTTCTCCTCCGCTCGCCCCTTCCACCGTCATTTTCTCTCTACCCACCCTTGCCTCCTTTTCCGCGCAGCTCTCGATTCCCCCCTCTCTTTCGCACCCTCCATGTCATATTCCGCTCCAGGAGCTCCATCATAGCTCCTCGCTGTCGCTGGGAGGATGTTTTCTCCTCCGCTCGCCCCTTCCACCGTCATTTTCTCTCTACCCACCCTTGCCTCCTTTTCCGCGCAGCTCTCGATTCCCCCCTCTCTTTCGCACCCTCCATGTCATATTCCGCTCCAGGAGTTCCATCATAGCTCCTCACTGTCGCTGGGAGGATGTTTTCTCCTCCGCTCGCCCCTTCCACCGTCATTTTCTCTCTACCCACCCTTGCCTCCTTCTCCGCGCAGCTCTCGATTCCCCCCTCTCTTTCGCACCCTCCATGTCATATTCCGCTCCAGGAGTTCCATCATAGCTCCTCACTGTCGCTGGGAGGATGTTTTCTCCTCCGCTCGCCCCTTCCACCGTCATTTTCTCTCTACCCACCCTTGCCTCCTTTTCCGCGCAGCTCTCGATTCCCCCCTCTCTTTCGCACCCTCCATGTCATATTCCGCTCCAGGAGCTCCATCATAGCTCCTCGCTGTCGCTGGGAGGATGTTTTCTCCTCCGCTCGCCCCTTCCACCGTCATTTTCTCTCTACCCACCCTTGCCTCCTTTTCCGCGCAGCTCTCGATTCCCCCCTCTCTTTCGCACCCTCAATGTCATATTCCGCTCCAGGAGTTCCATCATAGCTCCTCACTGTCGCTGGGAGGATGTTTTCTCCTCCGCTCGCCCCTTCCACCGTCATTTTCTCTCTACCCACCCTTGCCTCCTTTTCCGCGCAGCTCTCGATTCCCCCCTCTCTTTCGCACCCTCCATGTCATATTCCGCTCCAGGAGTTCCATCATAGCTCCTCACTGTTGCTGGGAGGAAGTTTTCTCCTCCGCTCGCCCCTTCCACCGTCATTTTCTCTCTACCCACCCTTGCCTCCTTTTCCGCGCAGCTCTCGATTCCCCCCTCTCTTTCGCACCCTCCATGTCATATTCCGCTCCAGGAGCTCCATCATAGCTCCTCTCTGTCGCTGGGAGGATGTTTTCTCCTCCGCTCGCCCCTTCCACCGTCATTTTCTCTCTACCCACCCTTGCCTCCTTTTCCACGCAGCTCTCGATTCCCCCCTCTCTTTCGCACCCTCCATGTCATATTCCGCTCCAGGAGTTCCATCATAGCTCCTCACTGTCGCTGGGAGGAAGTTTTCTCCTCCGCTCGCCCCTTCCACCGTCATTTTCTCTCTACCCACCCTTGCCTCCTTCTCCGCGCAGCTCTCGATTCCCCCCTCTCTTTCGCACCCTCCATGTCATATTCCGCTCCAGGAGCTCCATCATAGCTAATCGCTGTCGCTGGGAGGATGTTTTCTCCTCCGCTCGCCCCTTCCACCGTCATTTTCTCTCTACCCACCCTTGCCTCCTTTTCCGCGCAGCTCTCGATTCCCCCCTCTCTTTCGCACCCTCCATGTCATATTCCGCTCCAGGAGTTCCATCATAGCTCCTCACTGTCGCTGGGAGGAAGTTTTCTCCTCCGCTCGCCCCTTCCACCGTCATTTTCTCTCTACCCACCCTTGCCTCCTTCTCCGCGCAGCTCTCGATTCCCCCCTCTCTTTCGCACCCTCCATGTCATATTCCGCTCCAGGAGCTCCATCATAGCTAATCGCTGTCGCTGGGAGGATGTTTTCTCCTCCGCTCGCCCCTTCCACCGTCATTTTCTCTCTACCCACCCTTGCCTCCTTTTCCGCGCAGCTCTCGATTCCCCCCTCTCTTTCGCACCCTCCATGTCATATTCCGCTCCAGGAGTTCCATCATAGCTCCTCACTGTCGCTGGGAGGATGTTTTCTCCTCCGCTCGCCCCTTCCACCGTCATTTTCTCTCTACCCACCCTTGCCTCCTTCTCCGCGCAGCTCTCGATTCCCCCCTCTCTTTCGCACCCTCCATGTCATATTCCGCTCCAGGAGTTCCATCATAGCTCCTCACTGTCGCTGGGAGGATGTTTTCTCCTCCGCTCGCCCCTTCCACCGTCATTTTCTCTCTACCCACCCTTGCCTCCTTTTCCGCGCAGCTCTCGATTCCCCCCTCTCTTTCGCACCCTCCATGTCATATTCCGCTCCAGGAGCTCCATCATAGCTCCTCGCTGTCGTTGGGAGGATGTTTTCTCCTCCGCTCGCCCCTTCCACCGTCATTTTCTCTCTACCCACCCTTGCCTCCTTTTCCGCGCAGCTCTCGATTCCCCCCTCTCTTTCGCACCCTCAATGTCATATTCCGCTCCAGGAGTTCCATCATAGCTCCTCACTGTCGCTGGGAGGATGTTTTCTCCTCCGCTCGCCCCTTCCACCGTCATTTTCTCTCTACCCACCCTTGCCTCCTTTTCCGCGCAGCTCTCGATTCCCCCCTCTCTTTCGCACCCTCCATGTCATATTCCGCTCCAGGAGTTCCATCATAGCTCCTCACAGTTGCTGGGAGGAAGTTTTCTCCTCCGCTCGCCCCTTCCACCGTCATTTTCTCTCTACCCACCCTTGCCTCCTTTTCCGCGCAGCTCTCGATTCCCCCCTCTCTTTCGCACCCTCCATGTCATATTCCGCTCCAGGAGCT
Organism: Pelophylax lessonae; assembly: GCF_965119305.1. Classification (NCBI taxonomy): domain Eukaryota; kingdom Metazoa; phylum Chordata; class Amphibia; order Anura; family Ranidae; genus Pelophylax; species Pelophylax lessonae. Next base: position 82,191,958 of record NC_138780.1, on the reverse strand, counting down.
CCATCATAGCTCCTCTCTGTCGCTGGGAGGATGTTTTCTCCTCCGCTCGCCCCTTCCACCGTCATTTTCTCTCTACCCACCCTTGCCTCCTTTTCCACGCAGCTCTCGATTCCCCCCTCTCTTTCGCACCCTCCATGTCATATTCCGCTCCAGGAGTTCCATCATAGCTCCTCACTGTCGCTGGGAGGAAGTTTTCTCCTCCGCTCGCCCCTTCCACCGTCATTTTCTCTCTACCCACCCTTGCCTCCTTCTCCGCGCAGCTCTCGATTCCCCCCTCTCTTTCGCACCCTCCATGTCATATTCCGCTCCAGGAGCTCCATCATAGCTAATCGCTGTCGCTGGGAGGATGTTTTCTCCTCCGCTCGCCCCTTCCACCGTCATTTTCTCTCTACCCACCCTTGCCTCCTTTTCCGCGCAGCTCTCGATTCCCCCCTCTCTTTCGCACCCTCCATGTCATATTCCGCTCCAGGAGTTCCATCATAGCTCCTCACTGTCGCTGGGAGGAAGTTTTCTCCTCCGCTCGCCCCTTCCACCGTCATTTTCTCTCTACCCACCCTTGCCTCCTTCTCCGCGCAGCTCTCGATTCCCCCCTCTCTTTCGCACCCTCCATGTCATATTCCGCTCCAGGAGCTCCATCATAGCTAATCGCTGTCGCTGGGAGGATGTTTTCTCCTCCGCTCGCCCCTTCCACCGTCATTTTCTCTCTACCCACCCTTGCCTCCTTTTCCGCGCAGCTCTCGATTCCCCCCTCTCTTTCGCACCCTCCATGTCATATTCCGCTCCAGGAGTTCCATCATAGCTCCTCACTGTCGCTGGGAGGAAGTTTTCTCCTCCGCTCGCCCCTTCCACCGTCATTTTCTCTCTACCCACCCTTGCCTCCTTCTCCGCGCAGCTCTCGATTCCCCCCTCTCTTTCGCACCCTCCATGTCATATTCCGCTCCAGGAGCTCCATCATAGCTAATCGCTGTCGCTGGGAGGATGTTTTCTCCTCCGCTCGCCCCTTCCACCGTCATTTTCTCTCTACCCACCCTTGCCTCCTTTTCCGCGCAGCTCTCGATTCCCCCCTCTCTTTCGCACCCTCCATGTCATATTCCGCTCCAGGAGTTCCATCATAGCTCCTCACTGTCGCTGGGAGGATGTTTTCTCCTCCGCTCGCCCCTTCCACCGTCATTTTCTCTCTACCCACCCTTGCCTCCTTTTCCGCGCAGCTCTCGATTCCCCCCTCTCTTTCGCACCCTCCATGTCATATTCCGCTCCAGGAGCTCCATGATAGCTCCTTGCTGTCGCTGGGAGGATGTTTTCTCCTCCGCTCGCCCCTTCCACCGTCATTTTCTCTCTACCCACCCTTGCCTCCTTTTCCGCGCAGCTCTCGATTCCCCCCTCTCTTTCGCACCCTCCATGTCATATTCCGCTCCAGGAGCTCCATCATAGCTCCTCGCTGTCGCTGGGAGGATGTTTTCTCCTCCGCTCGCCCCTTCCACCGTCATTTTCTCTCTACCCACCCTTGCCTCCTTTTCCGCGCAGCTCTCGATTCCCCCCTCTCTTTCGCACCCTCCATGTCATATTCCGCTCCAGGAGTTCCATCATAGCTCCTCACTGTCGCTGGGAGGATGTTTTCTCCTCCGCTCGCCCCTTCCACCGTCATTTTCTCTCTACCCACCCTTGCCTCCTTCTCCGCGCAGCTCTCGATTCCCCCCTCTCTTTCGCACCCTCCATGTCATATTCCGCTCCAGGAGTTCCATCATAGCTCCTCACTGTCGCTGGGAGGATGTTTTCTCCTCCGCTCGCCCCTTCCACCGTCATTTTCTCTCTACCCACCCTTGCCTCCTTTTCCGCGCAGCTCTCGATTCCCCCCTCTCTTTCGCACCCTCCATGTCATATTCCGCTCCAGGAGCTCCATCATAGCTCCTCGCTGTCGTTGGGAGGATGTTTTCTCCTCCGCTCGCCCCTTCCACCGTCATTTTCTCTCTACCCACCCTTGCCTCCTTTTCCGCGCAGCTCTCGATTCCCCCCTCTCTTTCGCACCCTCAATGTCATATTCCGCTCCAGGAGTTCCATCATAGCTCCTCACTGTCGCTGGGAGGATGTTTTCTCCTCCGCTCGCCCCTTCCACCGTCATTTTCTCTCTACCCACCCTTGCCTCCTTTTCCGCGCAGCTCTCGATTCCCCCCTCTCTTTCGCACCCTCCATGTCATATTCCGCTCCAGGAGTTCCATCATAGCTCCTCACAGTTGCTGGGAGGAAGTTTTCTCCTCCGCTCGCCCCTTCCACCGTCATTTTCTCTCTACCCACCCTTGCCTCCTTTTCCGCGCAGCTCTCGATTCCCCCCTCTCTTTCGCACCCTCCATGTCATATTCCGCTCCAGGAGTTCCATCATAGCTCCTCACAGTTGCTGGGAGGAAGTTTTCTCCTCCGCTCGCCCCTTCCACCGTCATTTTCTCTCTACCCACCCTTGCCTCCTTTTCCGCGCAGCTCTCGATTCCCCCCTCTCTTTCGCACCCTCCATGTCATATTCCGCTCCAGGAGCTCCATCATAGCTCCTCTCTGTCGCTGGGAGGATGTTTTCTCCTCCGCTCGCCCCTTCCACCGTCATTTTCTCTCTACCCACCCTTGCCTCCTTTTCCACGCAGCTCTCGATTCCCCCCTCTCTTTCGCACCCTCCATGTCATATTCCGCTCCAGGAGTTCCATCATAGCTCCTCACTGTCGCTGGGAGGAAGTTTTCTCCTCCGCTCGCCCCTTCCACCGTCATTTTCTCTCTACCCACCCTTGCCTCCTTCTCCGCGCAGCTCTCGATTCCCCCCTCTCTTTCGCACCCTCCATGTCATATTCCGCTCCAGGAGCTCCATCATAGCTAATCGCTGTCGCTGGGAGGATGTTTTCTCCTCCGCTCGCCCCTTCCACCGTCATTTTCTCTCTACCCACCCTTGCCTCCTTTTCCGCGCAGCTCTCGATTCCCCCCTCTCTTTCGCACCCTCCATGTCATATTCCGCTCCAGGAGCTCCATCATAGCTAATCGCTGTCGCTGGGAGGATGTTTTCTCCTCCGCTCGCCCCTTCCACCGTCATTTTCTCTCTACCCACCCTTGCCTCCTTTTCCGCGCAGCTCTCGATTCCCCCCTCTCTTTCGCACCCTCCATGTCATATTCCGCTCCAGGAGCTCCATCATAGCTCCTTGCTGTCGCTGGGAGGATGTTTTCTCCTCCGCTCGCCCCTTCCACCGTCATTTTCTCTCTACCCACCCTTGCCTCCTTTTCCGCGCAGCTCTCGATTCCCCCCTCTCTTTCTCACCCTCCATGTCATATTCCGCTCCAGGAGCTCCATCATAGCTCCTCGCTGTCGCTGGGAGGATGTTTTCTCCTCCGCTCGCCCCTTCCACCGTCATTTTCTCTCTACCCACCCTTGCCTCCTTTTCCGCGCAGCTCTCGATTCCCCCCTCTCTTTCGCACCCTCCATGTCATATTCCGCTCCAGGAGCTCCATCATAGCTCCTCGCTGTCGCTGGGAGGATGTTTTCTCCTCCGCTCGCCCCTTCCACCGTCATTTTCTCTCTACCCACCCTTGCCTCCTTTTCCGCGCAGCTCTCGATTCCCCCCTCTCTTTCGCACCCTCAATGTCATATTCCGCTCCAGGAGTTCCATCATAGCTCCTCACTGTCGCTGGGAGGATGTTTTCTCCTCCGCTCGCCCCTTCCACCGTCATTTTCTCTCTACCCACCCTTGCCTCCTTTTCCGCGCAGCTCTCGATTCCCCCCTCTCTTTCGCACCCTCCATGTCATATTCCGCTCCAGGAGTTCCATCATAGCTCCTCACAGTTGCTGGGAGGAAGTTTTCTCCTCCGCTCGCCCCTTCCACCGTCATTTTCTCTCTACCCACCCTTGCCTCCTTTTCCGCGCAGCTCTCGATTCCCCCCTCTCTTTCGCACCCTCCATGTCATATTCCGCTCCAGGAGCTCCATCATAGCTCCTCTCTGTCGCTGGGAGGATGTTTTCTCCTCCGCTCGCCCCTTCCACCGTCATTTTCTCTCTACCCACCCTTGCCTCCTTTTCCACGCAGCTCTCGATTCCCCCCTCTCTTTCGCACCCTCCATGTCATATTCCGCTCCAGGAGTTCCATCATAGCTCCTCACTGTCGCTGGGAGGAAGTTTTCTCCTCCGCTCGCCCCTTCCACCGTCATTTTCTCTCTACCCACCCTTGCCTCCTTCTCCGCGCAGCTCTCGATTCCCCCCTCTCTTTCGCACCCTCCATGTCATATTCCGCTCCAGGAGCTCCATCATAGCTAATCGCTGTCGCTGGGAGGATGTTTTCTCCTCCGCTCGCCCCTTCCACCGTCATTTTCTCTCTACCCACCCTTGCCTCCTTTTCCGCGCAGCTCTCGATTCCCCCCTCTCTTTCGCACCCTCCATGTCATATTCCGCTCCAGGAGTTCCATCATAGCTCCTCACTGTCGCTGGGAGGAAGTTTTCTCCTCCGCTCGCCCCTTCCACCGTCATTTTCTCTCTACCCACCCTTGCCTCCTTCTCCGCGCAGCTCTCGATTCCCCCCTCTCTTTCGCACCCTCCATGTCATATTCCGCTCCAGGAGCTCCATCATAGCTAATCGCTGTCGCTGGGAGGATGTTTTCTCCTCCGCTCGCCCCTTCCACCGTCATTTTCTCTCTACCCACCCTTGCCTCCTTTTCCGCGCAGCTTTCGATTCCCCCCTCTCTTTCGCACCCTCCATGTCATATTCCGCTCCAGGAGTTCCATCATAGCTCCTCACTGTCGCTGGGAGGATGTTTTCTCCTCCGCTCGCCCCTTCCACCGTCATTTTCTCTCTACCCACCCTTGCCTCCTTTTCCGCGCAGCTCTCGATTCCCCCCTCTCTTTCGCACCCTCCATGTCATATTCCGCTCCAGGAGCTCCATCATAGCTCCTTGCTGTCGCTGGGAGGATGTTTTCTCCTCCGCTCGCCCCTTCCACCGTCATTTTCTCTCTACCCACCCTTGCCTCCTTTTCCGCGCAGCTCTCGATTCCCCCCTCTCTTTCGCACCCTCCATGTCATATTCCGCTCCAGGAGTTCCATCATAGCTCCTCACTGTCGCTGGGAGGATGTTTTCTCCTCCGCTCGCCCCTTCCACCGTCATTTTCTCTCTACCCACCCTTGCCTCCTTTTCCGCGCAGCTCTCGATTCCCCCCTCTCTTTCGCACCCTCCATGTCATATTCCGCTCCAGGAGCTCCATCATAGCTCCTCGCTGTCGCTGGGAGGATGTTTTCTCCTCCGCTCGCCCCTTCCACCGTCATTTTCTCTCTACCCACCCTTGCCTCCTTTTCCGCGCAGCTCTCGATTCCCCCCTCTCTTTCGCACCCTCCATGTCATATTCCGCTCCAGGAGCTCCATCATAGCTCCTTGCTGTCGCTGGGAGGATGTTTTCTCCTCTGCTCGCCCCTTCCACCGTCATTTTCTCTCTACCCACCCTTTCCTCCTTTTCCGCGCAGCTCTCGATTCCCCCCTCTCTTTCGCACCCTCCATGTCATATTCCGCTCCAGGAGCTCCATCATAGCTCCTCGCTGTCGCTGGGAGGATGTTTTCTCCTCCGCTCGCCCCTTCCACCGTCATTTTCTTTCTACCCACCCTTGCCTCCTTTTCCACGCAGCTCTCGATTCCCCCCTCTCTTTCGCACCCTCCATGTCATATTCCGCTCCAGGAGCTCCATCATAGCTCCTCGCTGTTGCTGGGAGGATGTTTTCTCCTCCGCTCGCCCCTTCCACCGTCATTTTCTCTCTACCCACCCTTGCCTCCTTCTCCGCACAGCTCTCGATTCCCCCCTCTCATTCGCACCCTCCATGTCATATTCCGCTCCAGGAGCTCCATCATAGCTCCTCGCTGTCGCTGGGAGGATGTTTTCTCCTCTGCTCGCCCCTTCCACCGTCATTTTCTCTCTACCCACCCTTTCCTCCTTTTCCGCGCAGCTCTCGATTCCCCCCTCTCTTGCGCACCCTCCATGTCATATTCCGCTCCAGGAGCTCCATCATAGCTCCTCGATGTCGCTTGGAGGATGTTTTCTCCTCCGCTCGCCCCTTCCACCGTCATTTTCTCTCTACCCACCCTTGCCTCCTTTTCCGCGCAGCTCTCGATTCCCCCCTCTCTTTCGCACCCTCCATGTCATATTCCGCTCCAGGAGTTCCATCATAGCTCCTCACTGTCGCTGGGAGGATGTTTTCTCCTCCGCTCGCCCCTTCCACCGTCATTTTCTCTCTACCCACCCTTGCCTCCTTCTCCGCGCAGCTCTCGATTCCCCCCTCTCTTTCGCACCCTCCATGTCATATTCCGCTCCAGGAGCTCCATCATAGCTCTTCGCTGTCGCTGGGAGGATGTTTTCTCCTCCGCTCGCCCCTTCCACCGTCATTTTCTCTCTACTCACCCTTTCCTCCTTTTCCGCGCAGCTCTCGATTCCCCCCTCTCTTTCGCACCCTCCATGTCATATTCCGCTCCAGGAGCTCCATCATAGCTCCTCGCTGTCGCTGGGAGGATGTTTTCTCCTCCGCTCGCCCCTTCCACCGTCATTTTCTCTCTACCCACCCTTGCCTCCTTTTCCGCGCAGCTCTCGATTCCCCCCTCTCTTTCGCACCCTCCATGTCATATTCCGCTCCAGGAGCTCCATCATAGCTCCTCGCTGTCGCTGGGAGGATGTTTTCTCCTCCGCTCGCCCCTTCCACCGTCATTTTCTCTCTACCCACCCTTGCCTCCTTCTCCGCGCAGCTCTCAATTCCCCCCTCTCTTTCGCACCCTCCATGTCATATTCCGCTCCAGGAGCTCCATCATAGCTCCTCGCTGTCGCTGGGAGGATGTTTTCTCCTCCGCTCGCCCCTTCCACCGTCATTTTCTCTCTACCCACCCTTGCCTCCTTCTCCGCGCAGCTCTCGATTCCCTCCTCTCTCTCGCACCCTCCATATTACATCCAGCTCCAGGAGCTCCATCATAGCTCTTCGCTGTCGCTGGGAGGATGTTTTCTCCTCCACTCGCCCCTTCCACCGTCATTTTCTCTCTACCCACCCTTGCCTCCTTCTCCGCGCTGCTCTCGATTCCCTCCTCTCTCTCGCACCCTCCATATTACATCCAGCTCCAGGAGCTCCATCATAGCTCCTCGCTGTCGCTGGGAGGATGTTTTCTCCTCCGCTCGCCCCTTCCACCGTCATTTTCTCTCTACCCACCCTTGCCTCCTTCTCCGCGCAGCTCTCGATTCCCTCCTCTCTCTCGCACCCTCCATATTACATCCAGCTCCAGGAGCTCCATCATAGCTCCTCGCTGTCGCTGGGAGGATGTTTTCTCCTCTGCTCGCCGCTTCCGCCGTCATTTTCTCTCCACCCACCCTTGCCTCCTTCTCCGCGCCGCTCTCGATTCCCCCCTCTCTTTCGCACCCTCCATGCCATATTCTGCTCCAGGAGCTCCATCATAGCTCCTCGCTGTCGCTGGGAGGATGTTTTCTCCTCCGCTCGCCCCTTCCACCGTCATTTTCTCTCTACCCACCCTTGCCTCCTTCTCCGCGCAGCTCTCGATTCCCCCCTCTCTTTCGCACCCTCTATGTCATATTCCGCTCCAGGAGCTCCATCATAGCTCCTCGCTGTCGCTGGGAGGAAGTTTTCTCCTCCGCTCGCCCCTTCCACCGTCATTTTCTCTCTACCCACCCTTGCCTCCTTTTCCGCGCAGCTCTCGATTCCCCCCTCTCTTTCGCACCCTCAATGTCATATTCCGCTCCAGGAGTTCCATCATAGCTCCTCACTGTCGCTGGGAGGATGTTTTCTCCTCCGCTCGCCCCTTCCACCGTCATTTTCTCTCTACCCACCCTTGCCTCCTTTTCCGCGCAGCTCTCGATTCCCCCCTCTCTTTCGCACCCTCCATGTCATATTCCGCTCCAGGAGTTCCATCATAGCTCCTCACAGTTGCTGGGAGGAAGTTTTCTCCTCCGCTCGCCCCTTCCACCGTCATTTTCTCTCTACCCACCCTTGCCTCCTTTTCCGCGCAGCTCTCGATTCCCCCCTCTCTTTCGCACCCTCCATGTCATATTCCGCTCCAGGAGCTCCATCATAGCTCCTCTCTGTCGCTGGGAGGATGTTTTCTCCTCCGCTCGCCCCTTCCACCGTCATTTTCTCTCTACCCACCCTTGCCTCCTTTTCCACGCAGCTCTCGATTCCCCCCTCTCTTTCGCACCCTCCATGTCATATTCCGCTCCAGGAGTTCCATCATAGCTCCTCACTGTCGCTGGGAGGAAGTTTTCTCCTCCGCTCGCCCCTTCCACCGTCATTTTCTCTCTACCCACCCTTGCCTCCTTCTCCGCGCAGCTCTCGATTCCCCCCTCTCTTTCGCACCCTCCATGTCATATTCCGCTCCAGGAGCTCCATCATAGCTAATCGCTGTCGCTGGGAGGATGTTTTCTCCTCCGCTCGCCCCTTCCACCGTCATTTTCTCTCTACCCACCCTTGCCTCCTTTTCCGCGCAGCTCTCGATTCCCCCCTCTCTTTCGCACCCTCCATGTCATATTCCGCTCCAGGAGTTCCATCATAGCTCCTCACTGTCGCTGGGAGGAAGTTTTCTCCTCCGCTCGCCCCTTCCACCGTCATTTTCTCTCTACCCACCCTTGCCTCCTTCTCCGCGCAGCTCTCGATTCCCCCCTCTCTTTCGCACCCTCCATGTCATATTCCGCTCCAGGAGCTCCATCATAGCTAATCGCTGTCGCTGGGAGGATGTTTTCTCCTCCGCTCGCCCCTTCCACCGTCATTTTCTCTCTACCCACCCTTGCCTCCTTTTCCGCGCAGCTTTCGATTCCCCCCTCTCTTTCGCACCCTCCATGTCATATTCCGCTCCAGGAGTTCCATCATAGCTCCTCACTGTCGCTGGGAGGATGTTTTCTCCTCCGCTCGCCCCTTCCACCGTCATTTTCTCTCTACCCACCCTTGCCTCCTTTTCCGCGCAGCTCTCGATTCCCCCCTCTCTTTCGCACCCTCCATGTCATATTCCGCTCCAGGAGCTCCATCATAGCTCCTTGCTGTCGCTGGGAGGATGTTTTCTCCTCCGCTCGCCCCTTCCACCGTCATTTTCTCTCTACCCACCCTTGCCTCCTTTTCCGCGCAGCTCTCGATTCCCCCCTCTCTTTCGCACCCTCCATGTCATATTCCGCTCCAGGAGTTCCATCATAGCTCCTCACTGTCGCTGGGAGGATGTTTTCTCCTCCGCTCGCCCCTTCCACCGTCATTTTCTCTCTACCCACCCTTGCCTCCTTTTCCGCGCAGCTCTCGATTCCCCCCTCTCTTTCGCACCCTCCATGTCATATTCCGCTCCAGGAGCTCCATCATAGCTCCTCGCTGTCGCTGGGAGGATGTTTTCTCCTCCGCTCGCCCCTTCCACCGTCATTTTCTCTCTACCCACCCTTGCCTCCTTTTCCGCGCAGCTCTCGATTCCCCCCTCTCTTTCGCACCCTCCATGTCATATTCCGCTCCAGGAGCTCCATCATAGCTCCTTGCTGTCGCTGGGAGGATGTTTTCTCCTCTGCTCGCCCCTTCCACCGTCATTTTCTCTCTACCCACCCTTTCCTCCTTTTCCGCGCAGCTCTCGATTCCCCCCTCTCTTTCGCACCCTCCATGTCATATTCCGCTCCAGGAGCTCCATCATAGCTCCTCGCTGTCGCTGGGAGGATGTTTTCTCCTCCGCTCGCCCCTTCCACCGTCATTTTCTTTCTACCCACCCTTGCCTCCTTTTCCACGCAGCTCTCGATTCCCCCCTCTCTTTCGCACCCTCCATGTCATATTCCGCTCCAGGAGCTCCATCATAGCTCCTCGCTGTTGCTGGGAGGATGTTTTCTCCTCCGCTCGCCCCTTCCACCGTCATTTTCTCTCTACCCACCCTTGCCTCCTTCTCCGCACAGCTCTCGATTCCCCCCTCTCATTCGCACCCTCCATGTCATATTCCGCTCCAGGAGCTCCATCATAGCTCCTCGCTGTCGCTGGGAGGATGTTTTCTCCTCTGCTCGCCCCTTCCACCGTCATTTTCTCTCTACCCACCCTTTCCTCCTTTTCCGCGCAGCTCTCGATTCCCCCCTCTCTTGCGCACCCTCCATGTCATATTCCGCTCCAGGAGCTCCATCATAGCTCCTCGATGTCGCTTGGAGGATGTTTTCTCCTCCGCTCGCCCCTTCCACCGTCATTTTCTCTCTACCCACCCTTGCCTCCTTTTCCGCGCAGCTCTCGATTCCCCCCTCTCTTTCGCACCCTCCATGTCATATTCCGCTCCAGGAGTTCCATCATAGCTCCTCACTGTCGCTGGGAGGATGTTTTCTCCTCCGCTCGCCCCTTCCACCGTCATTTTCTCTCTACCCACCCTTGCCTCCTTCTCCGCGCAGCTCTCGATTCCCCCCTCTCTTTCGCACCCTCCATGTCATATTCCGCTCCAGGAGCTCCATCATAGCTCTTCGCTGTCGCTGGGAGGATGTTTTCTCCTCCGCTCGCCCCTTCCACCGTCATTTTCTCTCTACTCACCCTTTCCTCCTTTTCCGCGCAGCTCTCGATTCCCCCCTCTCTTTCGCACCCTCCATGTCATATTCCGCTCCAGGAGTTCCATCATAGCTCCTCACTGTCGCTGGGAGGAAGTTTTCTCCTCCGCTCGCCCCTTCCACCGTCATTTTCTCTCTACCCACCCTTGCCTCCTTCTCCGCGCAGCTCTCGATTCCCCCCTCTCTTTCGCACCCTCCATGTCATATTCCGCTCCAGGAGCTCCATCATAGCTAATCGCTGTCGCTGGGAGGATGTTTTCTCCTCCGCTCGCCCCTTCCACCGTCATTTTCTCTCTACCCACCCTTGCCTCCTTTTCCGCGCAGCTCTCGATTCCCCCCTCTCTTTCGCACCCTCCATGTCATATTCCGCTCCAGGAGTTCCATCATAGCTCCTCACTGTCGCTGGGAGGAAGTTTTCTCCTCCGCTCGCCCCTTCCACCGTCATTTTCTCTCTACCCACCCTTGCCTCCTTCTCCGCGCAGCTCTCGATTCCCCCCTCTCTTTCGCACCCTCCATGTCATATTCCGCTCCAGGAGCTCCATCATAGCTAATCGCTCTCGCTGGGAGGATGTTTTCTCCTCCGCTCGCCCCTTCCACCGTCATTTTCTCTCTACCCACCCTTGCCTCCTTTTCCGCGCAGCTTTCGATTCCCCCCTCTCTTTCGCACCCTCCATGTCATATTCCGCTCCAGGAGTTCCATCATAGCTCCTCACTGTCGCTGGGAGGATGTTTTCTCCTCCGCTCGCCCCTTCCACCGTCATTTTCTCTCTACCCACCCTTGCCTCCTTTTCCGCGCAGCTCTCGATTCCCCCCTCTCTTTCGCACCCTCCATGTCATATTCCGCTCCAGGAGCTCCATCATAGCTCCTTGCTGTCGCTGGGAGGATGTTTTCTCCTCCGCTCGCCCCTTCCACCGTCATTTTCTCTCTACCCACCCTTGCCTCCTTTTCCGCGCAGCTCTCGATTCCCCCCTCTCTTTCGCACCATCCATGTCATATTCCGCTCCAGGAGTTCCATCATAGCTCCTCACTGTCGCTGGGAGGATGTTTTCTCCTCCGCTCGCCCCTTCCACCGTCATTTTCTCTCTACCCACCCTTGCCTCCTTTTCCGCGCAGCTCTCGATTCCCCCCTCTCTTTCGCACCCTCCATGTCATATTCCGCTCCAGGAGCTCCATCATAGCTCCTCGCTGTCGCTGGGAGGATGTTTTCTCCTCCGCTCGCCCCTTCCACCGTCATTTTCTCTCTACCCACCCTTGCCTCCTTTTCCGCGCAGCTCTCGATTCCCCCCTCTCTTTCGCACCCTCCATGTCATATTCCGCTCCAGGAGCTCCATCATAGCTCCTTGCTGTCGCTGGGAGGATGTTTTCTCCTCTGCTCGCCCCTTCCACCGTCATTTTCTCTCTACCCACCCTTTCCTCCTTTTCCGCGCAGCTCTCGATTCCCCCCTCTCTTTCGCACCCTCCATGTCATATTCCGCTCCAGGAGCTCCATCATAGCTCCTCGCTGTCGCTGGGAGGATGTTTTCTCCTCCGCTCGCCCCTTCCACCGTCATTTTCTTTCTACCCACCCTTGCCTCCTTTTCCACGCAGCTCTCGATTCCCCCCTCTCTTTCGCACCCTCCATGTCATATTCCGCTCCAGGAGCTCCATCATAGCTCCTCGCTGTTGCTGGGAGGATGTTTTCTCCTCCGCTCGCCCCTTCCACCGTCATTTTCTCTCTACCCACCCTTGCCTCCTTCTCCGCACAGCTCTCGATTCCCCCCTCTCATTCGCACCCTCCATGTCATATTCCGCTCCAGGAGCTCCATCATAGCTCCTCGCTGTCGCTGGGAGGATGTTTTCTCCTCTGCTCGCCCCTTCCACCGTCATTTTCTCTCTACCCACCCTTTCCTCCTTTTCCGCGCAGCTCTCGATTCCCCCCTCTCTTGCGCACCCTCCATGTCATATTCCGCTCCAGGAGCTCCATCATAGCTCCTCGATGTCGCTTGGAGGATGTTTTCTCCTCCGCTCGCCCCTTCCACCGTCATTTTCTCTCTACCCACCCTTGCCTCCTTTTCCGCGCAGCTCTCGATTCCCCCCTCTCTTTCGCACCCTCCATGTCATATTCCGCTCCAGGAGTTCCATCATAGCTCCTCACTGTCGCTGGGAGGATGTTTTCTCCTCCGCTCGCCCCTTCCACCGTCATTTTCTCTCTACCCACCCTTGCCTCCTTCTCCGCGCAGCTCTCGATTCCCCCCTCTCTTTCGCACCCTCCATGTCATATTCCGCTCCAGGAGCTCCATCATAGCTCTTCGCTGTCGCTGGGAGGATGTTTTCTCCTCCGCTCGCCCCTTCCACCGTCATTTTCTCTCTACTCACCCTTTCCTCCTTTTCCGCGCAGCTCTCGATTCCCCCCTCTCTTTCGCACCCTCCATGTCATATTCCGCTCCAGGAGCTCCATCATAGCTCCTCGCTGTCGCTGGGAGGATGTTTTCTCCTCCGCTCGCCCCTTCCACCGTCATTTTCTCTCTACCCACCCTTGCCTCCTTTTCCGCGCAGCTCTCGATTCCCCCCTCTCTTTCGCACCCTCCATGTCATATTCCGCTCCAGGAGCTCCATCATAGCTCCTCGCTGTTGCTGGGAGGATGTTTTCTCCTCCGCTCGCCCCTTCCACCGTCATTTTCTCTCTACCCACCCTTGCCTCCTTCTCCGCGCAGCTCTCGATTCCCCCCTCTCTTTCGCACCCTCCATGTCATATTCTGCTCCAGGAGCTCCATCATAGCTCCTCGCTGTCGCTGGGAGGATTTTTTCTCCTCTGCTCGCCCCTTCCACCGTCATTTTCTCTCTACCCACCCTTGCCTCCTTTTCCGCGCAGCTCTCGATTCCCCCCTCTCTTTCGCACCCTCCATGTCATATTCCGCTCCAGGAGCTCCATCATAGCTCCTCGCTGTTGCTGGGAGGATGTTTTCTCCTCCGCTCGCCCCTTCCACCGTCATTTTCTCTCTACCCACCCTTGCCTCCTTCTCCGCGCAGCTCTCGATTCCCCCCTCTCTTGCGCACCCTCCATGTCATATTCCGCTCCAGGAGCTCCATCATAGCTCCTCACTGTCGCTGGGAGGAAGTTTTCTCCTCCGCTTGCCCCTTCCACCGTCATTTTCTCTCTACCCACCCTTGCCTCCTTTTCCGCGCAGCTCTCGATTCCCCCCTCTCTTTCGCACCCTCCATGTCATATTCCGCTCCAGGAGCTCCATCATAGCTCCTTGCTGTCGCTGGGAGGATGTTTTCTCCTCCGCTCGCCCCTTCCACCGTCATTTTCTCTCTACCCACCCTTGCCTCCTTTTCCGCGCAGCTCTCGATTCCCCCCTCTCTTTCGCACCCTCCATGTCATATTCCGCTCCAGGAGTTCCATCATAGCTCCTCACTGTCGCTGGGAGGATGTTTTCTCCTCCGCTCGCCCCTTCCACCGTCATTTTCTCTCTACCCACCCTTGCCTCCTTCTCCGCGCAGCTCTCGATTCCCCCCTCTCTTTCGCACCCTCCATGTCATATTCCGCTCCAGGAGCTCCATCATAGCTCCTCGCTGTCGCTGGGAGGATGTTTTCTCCTCCGCTCGCCCCTTCCACCGTCATTTTCTCTCTACCCACCCTTGCCTCCTTTTCCGCGCAGCTCTCGATTCCCCCCTCTCTTTCGCACCCTCCATGTCATATTCCGCTCCAGGAGTTCCATCATAGCTCCTCACTGTCGCTGGGAGGATGTTTTCTCCTCCGCTCGCCCCTTCCACCATCATTTTCTCTCTACCCCCCCTTGCCTCCTTTTCCGCGCAGCTCTCGATTCCCCCCTCTCTTTCGCACCCTCCATGTCATATTCCGCTCCAGGAGTTCCATCATAGCTCCTCACTGTCGCTGGGAGGATGTTTTCTCCTCCGCTCGCCCCTTCCACCGTCATTTTCTCTCTACCCACCCTTGCCTCCTTTTCCGCGCAGCTCTCAATTCCCCCCTCTCTTTCGCACCCTCCATGTCATATTCCGCTCCAGGAGCTCCATCATAGCTCCTTGCTGTCGCTGGGAGGATGTTTTCTCCTCCGCTCGCCCCTTCCACCGTCATTTTCTCTCTACCCACCCTTGCCTCCTTTTCCGCGCAGCTCTCGATTCCCCCCTCTCTTTCGCACCCTCCATGTCATATTCCGCTCCAGGAGTTCCATCATAGCTCCTCACTGTCGCTGGGAGGATGTTTTCTCCTCCGCTCGCCCCTTCCACCGTCATTTTCTCTCTACCCACCCTTGCCTCCTTCTCCGCGCAGCTCTCGATTCCCCCCTCTCTTTCGCACCCTCCATGTCATATTCCGCTCCAGGAGCTCCATCATAGCTCCTCGCTGTCGCTGGGAGGATGTTTTCTCCTCCGCTCGCCCCTTCCACCGTCATTTTCTCTCTACCCACCCTTGCCTCCTTTTCCGCGCAGCTCTCGATTCCCCCCTCTATTTCGCACCCTCCATGTCATATTCCGCTCCAGGAGTTCCATCATAGCTCCTCGCTGTCGCTGGGAGGATGTTTTCTCCTCCGCTCGCCCCTTCCACCGTCATTTTTTCTCTACCCACCCTTGCCTCCTTCTCCGCGCAGCTCTCGATTCCCCCCTCTCTTTCGAACCCTCCATGTCATATTCCGCTCCAGGAGCTCCATCATAGCTCCTCGCTGTCGCTGGGAGGATGTTTTCTCCTCTGCTCGCCCCTTCCACCGTCATTTTCTCTCTACCCACCCTTTCCTCCTTTTCCGCGCAGCTCTCGATTCCCCCCTCTCTTTCGCACCCTCCATGTCATATTCCGCTCCAGGAGCTCCATCATAGCTCCTCGCTGTCGCTGGGAGGATGTTTTCTCCTCCGCTCGCCCCTTCCACCGTCATTTTCTTTCTACCCACCCTTGCCTCCTTTTCCACACAGCTCTCGATTCCCCCCTCTCTTTCGCACCCTCCATGTCATATTCCGCTCCAGGAGCTCCATCATAGCTCCTCGCTGTTGCTGGGAGGATGTTTTCTCCTCCGCTCGCCCCTTCCACCGTCATTTTCTCTCTACCCACCCTTGCCTCCTTCTCCGCGCAGCTCTCGATTCCCCCCTCTCTTTCGCACCCTCCATGTCATATTCCGCTCCAGGAGCTCCATCATAGCTCCTCGCTGTCGCTGGGAGGATTTTTTCTCCTCTGCTCGCCCCTTCCACCGTCATTTTCTCTCTACCCACCCTTTCCTCCTTTTCCGCGCAGCTCTCGATTCCCCCCTCTCTTGCGCACCCTCCATGTCATATTCCGCTCCAGGAGCTCCATCATAGCTCCTCACTGTCGCTGGGAGGAAGTTTTCTCCTCCGCTTGCCCCTTCCACCGTCATTTTCTCTCTACCCACCCTTGCCTCCTTTTCCGCGCAGCTCTCGATTCCCCCCTCTCTTTCGCACCCTCCATGTCATATTCCGCTCCAGGAGCTCCATCATAGCTCCTTGCTGTCGCTGGGAGGATGTTTTCTCCTCCGCTCGCCCCTTCCACCGTCATTTTCTCTCTACCCACCCTTGCCTCCTTTTCCGCGCAGCTCTCGATTCCCCCCTCTCTTTCGCACCCTCCATGTCATATTCCGCTCCAGGAGTTCCATCATAGCTCCTCACTGTCGCTGGGAGGATGTTTTCTCCTCCGCTCGCCCCTTCCACCGTCATTTTCTCTCTACCCACCCTTGCCTCCTTTTCCGCGCAGCTCTAGATTCCCCCCTCTCTTTCGCACCCTCCATGTCATATTCCGCTCCAGGAGCTCCATCATAGCTCCTCGCTGTCGCTGGGAGGATGTTTTCTCCTCCGCTCGCCCCTTCCACCGTCATTTTCTCTCTACCCACCCTTGCCTCCTTTTCCGCGCAGCTCTCGATTCCCCCCTCTCTTTCGCACCCTCCATGTCATATTCCGCTCCAGGAGTTCCATCATAGCTCCTCACTGTCGCTGGGAGGATGTTTTCTCCTCCGCTCGCCCCTTCCACCATCATTTTCTCTCTACCCCCCCCTGCCTCCTTTTCCGCGCAGCTCTCGATTCCCCCCTCTCTTTCGCACCCTCCATGTCATATTCCGCTCCAGGAGTTCCATCATAGCTCCTCACTGTCGCTGGGAGGATGTTTTCTCCTCCGCTCGCCCCTTCCACCGTCATTTTCTCTCTACCCACCCTTGCCTCCTTTTCTGCGCAGCTCTCGATTCCCCCCTCTCTTTCGCACCCTCCATGTCATATTCCGCTCCAGGAGCTCCATCATAGCTCCTTGCTGTCGCTGGGAGGATGTTTTCTCCTCCGCTCGCCCCTTCCACCGTCATTTTCTCTCTACCCACCCTTGCCTCCTTTTCCGCGCAGCTCTCGATTCCCCCCTCTCTTTCGCACCCTCCATGTCATATTCCGCTCCAGGAGTTCCATCATAGCTCCTCACTGTCGCTGGGAGGATGTTTTCTCCTCCGCTCGCCCCTTCCACCGTCATTTTCTCTCTACCCACCCTTGCCTCCTTCTCCGCGCAGCTCTCGATTCCCCCCTCTCTTTCGCACCCTCCATGTCATATTCCGCTCCAGGAGCTCCATCATAGCTCCTCGCTGTCGCTGGGAGGATGTTTTCTCCTCCGCTCGCCCCTTCCACCGTCATTTTCTCTCTACCCACCCTTGCCTCCTTTTCCGCGCAGCTCTCGATTCCCCCCTCTCTTTCGCACCCTCCATGTCATATTCCGCTCCAGGAGCTCCATCATAGCTCCTTGCTGTCGCTGGGAGGATGTTTTCTCCTCCGCTCGCCCCTTCCACCGTCATTTTCTCTCTACCCACCCTTGCCTCCTTTTCCGCGCAGCTCTCGATTCCCCCCTCTCTTTCGCACCCTCCATGTCATATTCCGCTCCAGGAGTTCCATCATAGCTCCTCACTGTCGCTGGGAGGATGTTTTCTCCTCCGCTCGCCCCTTCCACCATCATTTTCTCTCTACCCACCCTTGCCTCCTTTTCCGCGCAGCTCTCGATTCCCCCCTCTCTTTCGCACCCTCCATGTCATATTCCGCTCCAGGAGCTCCATCATAGCTCCTCGCTGTCGCTGGGAGGATGTTTTCTCCTCCGCTCGCCCCTTCCACCGTCATTTTCTCTCTACCCACCCTTGCCTCCTTCTCCGCGCAGCTCTCAATTCCCCCCTCTCTTTCGAACCCTCCATGTCATATTCCGCTCCAGGAGCTCCATCATAGCTCCTCGCTGTCGCTGGGAGGATGTTTTCTCCTCCGCTCGCCCCTTCCACCGTCATTTTCTCTCTACCCACCCTTGCCTCCTTCTCCGCGCAGCTCTCGATTCCCCCCTCTCTTTCGAACCCTCCATGTCATATTCCGCTCCAGGAGCTCCATCATAGCTCCTCGCTGTCGCTGGGAGGATGTTTTCTCCTCTGCTCGCCCCTTCCACCGTCATTTTCTCTCTACCCACCCTTTCCTCCTTTTCCGCGCAGCTCTAGATTCCCCCCTCTCTTTCGCACCCTCCATGTCATATTCCGCTCCAGGAGCTCCATCATAGCTCCTCGCTGTCGCTGGGAGGATGTTTTCTCCTCCGCTCGCCCCTTCCACCGTCATTTTCTTTCTACCCACCCTTGCCTCCTTTTCCACGCAGCTCTCGATTCCCCCCTCTCTTTCGCACCCTCCATGTCATATTCCGCTCCAGGAGCTCCATCATAGCTCCTCGCTGTTGCTGGGAGGATGTTTTCTCCTCCGCTCGCCCCTTCCACCGTCATTTTCTCTCTACCCACCCTTGCCTCCTTCTCCGCACAGCTCTCGATTCCCCCCTCTCTTTCGCACCCTCCATGTCATATTCCGCTCCAGGAGCTCCATCATAGCTCCTCGCTGTCGCTGGGAGGATGTTTTCTCCTCCGCTCGCCCCTTCCACCGTCATTTTCTCTCTACCCACCCTTGCCTCCTTTTCCGCGCAGCTCTCGATTCCCCCCTCTCTTTCGCACCCTCCATGTCATATTCCGCTCCAGGAGCTCCATCATAGCTCCTCGCTGTCGCTGGGAGGATGTTTTCTCCTCCGCTCGCCCCTTCCACCGTCATTTTCTCTCTACCCACCCTTGCCTCCTTCTCCGCGCAGCTCTCGATTCCCTCTTCTCTCTCGCACCCTCCATATTACATCCAGCTCCAGGAGCTCCATCATAGCTCCTCGCTGTCGCTGGGAGGATGTTTTCTCCTCTGCTCGCCGCTTCCGCCGTCATTTTCTCTCCACCCACCCTTGCCTCCTTCTCCGCGCCGCTCTCGATTCCCCCCTCTCTTTCGCACCCTCCATGTCATATTCCGCTCCAGGAGCTCCATCATAGCTCCTCGCTGTCGCTGGGAGGATGTTTTCTCCTCCGCTCGCCCCTTCCACCGTCATTTTCTCTCTACCCACCCTTTCCTCCTTTTCCGCGCAGCTCTCGATTCCCCCCTCTCTTTCACACCCTCCATGTCATATTCCGCTCCAGGAGCTCCATCATTGCTCCTCGCTGTCGCTGGGAGGATGTTTTCTCCTCCGCTCGCCCCTTCCACCGTCATTTTCTCTCTACCCACCCTTGCCTCCCTCTCCGCGCAGCTCTCAATTCCCCCCTCTCTTTCGCACCCTCCATGTCATATTCCGCTCCAGGAGCTCCATCATAGCTCCTCGCTGTCGCTGGGAGGATGTTTTCTCCTCCGCTCGCCCCTTTCACCGTCATTTTCTCTCTACCCACCCTTTCCTCCTTCTCCGCGCAGCTCTCGATTCCCCCCTCTCTTTCGAACCCTCCATGTCATATTCCGCTCCAGGAGCTCCATCATAGCTCCTCGCTGTCGCTGGGAGGATGTTTTCTCCTCCGCTCGCCCCTTCCACCGTCATTTTCTCTCTACCCACCCTTGCCTCCTTCTCCGCGCAGCTCTCGATTCCCTCCTCTCTCTCGCACCCTCCATATTACATCCAGCTCCAGGAGCTCCATCATAGCTCCTCGCTGTCGCTGGGAGGATGTTTTCTCCTCTGCACGCCGCTTCCGCCGTCATTTTCTCTCCACCCACCCTTGCCTCCATTTCCGCGCAGCTCTCAATTCCCCCCTCTCTTTCGCACCCTCCATGTCATATTCCGCTCCAGGAGCTCCATCATAGCTCCTTGCTGTCGCTGGGAGGATGTTTTCTCCTCCGCTCGCCCCTTCCACCGTCATTTTCTCTCTACCCACCCTTGCCTCCTTTTCCGCGCAGCTCTCGATTCCCCCCTCTCTTTCGCACCCTCCATGTCATATTCCGCTCCAGGAGTTCCATCATAGCTCCTCACTGTCGCTGGGAGGATGTTTTCTCCTCCGCTCGCCCCTTCCACCGTCATTTTCTCTCTACCCACCCTTGCCTCCTTCTCCGCGCAGCTCTCGATTCCCCCCTCTCTTTCGCACCCTCCATGTCATATTCTGCTCCAGGAGCTCCATCATAGCTCCTCGCTGTCGCTGGGAGGATGTTTTCTCCTCCGCTCGCCCCTTCCACCGTCATTTTCTCTCTACCCACCCTTGCCTCCTTCTCCACGCAGCTCTCGATTCCCCCCTCTCTTTCGCACCCTCCATGTCATATTCCGCTCCAGGAGCTCCATCATAGCTCCTTGCTGTCGCTGGGAGGATGTTTTCTCCTCCGCTCGCCCCTTCCACCATCATTTTCTCTCTACCCACCCTTGCCTCCTTCTCCGCGCAGCTCTCGATTCCCCCCTCTCTTTCGCACCCTCCATGTCATATTCCGCTCCAGGAGCTCCATCATAGCTCCTCGCTGTCGCTGGGAGGATGTTTTCTCCTCCGCTCGCCCCTTCCACCGTCATTTTCTCTCTACCCACCCTTGCCTCCTTTTCCGCGCAGCTCTTGATTCCCCCCTCTCTTTCGCACCCTCCATGTCATATTCCGCTCCAGGAGCTCCATCATAGCTCCTCGCTATCGCTGGGAGGATGTTTTCTCCTCCGCTCGCCCCTTCCACCGTCATTTTCTCTCTACCCACCCTTGCCTCCTTTTCCGCGCAGCTCTCGATTCCCCCTCTCTTTCGCACCCTCCATGTCATATTCCGCTCCCGGAGTTCCATCATAGCTCCTCACTGTCGCTGGGAGGAAGTTTTCTCCTCCGCTCGCCCCTTCCACCGTCATTTTCTCTCTACCCACCCTTGCCTCCTTTTCCGCGCAGCTCTCAATTCCCCCCTCTCTTTCGCACCCTCCATGTCATATTCCGCTCCAGGAGCTCCATCATAGCTCCTTGCTGTCGCTGGGAGGATGTTTTCTCCTCCGCTCGCCCCTTCCACCGTCATTTTCTCTCTACCCACCCTTGCCTCCTTTTCCGCGCAGCTCTCGATTCCCCCCTCTCTTTCGCACCCTCCATGTCATATTCCGCTCCAGGAGCTCCATCATAGCTCCTTGCTGTCGCTGGGAGGATGTTTTCTCCTCCGCTCGCCCCTTCCACCGTCATTTTCTCTCTACCCACCCTTGCCTCCTTTTCCGCGCAGCTCTCGATTCCCCCCTCTCTTTCGCACCCTCCATGTCATATTCCGCTCCAGGAGTTCCATCATAGCTCCTCACTGTCGCTGGGAGGATGTTTTCTCCTCCGCTCGCCCCTTCCACCGTCATTTTCTCTCTACCCACCCTTGCCTCCTTTTCCGCGCAGCTCTCGATTCCCCCCTCTCTTTCGCACCCTCCATGTCATATTCCGCTCCTGGAGCTCCATCATAGCTCCTCGCTGTCGCTGGGAGGATGTTTTCTCCTCCGCTCGCCCCTTCCACCGTCATTTTCTCTCTACCCACCCTTGCCTCCTTTTCCGCGCAGCTCTCGATTCCCCCCTCTCTTTCGCACCCTCCATGTCATATTCCGCTCCCGGAGTTCCATCATAGCTCCTCACTGTCGCTGGGAGGATGTTTTCTCCTCCGCTCGCCCCTTCCACCATCATTTTCTCTCTACCCCCCCTTGCCTCCTTTTCCGCGCAGCTCTCGATTCCCCCCTCTCTTTCGCACCCTCCATGTCATATTCCGCTCCAGGAGTTCCATCATAGCTCCTCACTGTCGCTGGGAGGATGTTTTCTCCTCCGCTCGCCCCTTCCACCGTCATTTTCTCTCTACCCACCCTTGCCTCCTTTTCCGCGCAGCTCTCGATTCCCCCCTCTCTTTCGCACCCTCCATGTCATATTCCGCTCCAGGAGCTCCATCATAGCTCCTTGCTGTCGCTGGGAGGATGTTTTCTCCTCCGCTCGCCCCTTCCACCGTCATTTTCTCTCTACCCACCCTTGCCTCCTTTTCCGCGCAGCTCTCGATTCCCCCCTCTCTTTCGCACCCTCCATGTCATATTCCGCTCCAGGAGTTCCATCATAGCTCCTCACTGTCGCTGGGAGGATGTTTTCTCCTCCGCTCGCCCCTTCCACCGTCATTTTCTCTCTACCCACCCTTGCCTCCTTCTCCGCGCAGCTCTCGATTCCCCCCTCTCTTTCGCACCCTCCATGTCATATTCCGCTCCAGGAGCTCCATCATAGCTCCTCGCTGTCGCTGGGAGGATGTTTTCTCTTCCGCTCGCCCCTTCCACCGTCATTTTCTCTCTACCCACCCTTGCCTCCTTTTCCGCGCAGCTCTCGATTCCCCCCTCTCTTTCGCACCCTCCATGTCATATTCCGCTCCAGGAGCTCCATCATAGCTCCTTGCTGTCGCTGGGAGGATGTTTTCTCCTCCGCTCGCCCCTTCCACCGTCATTTTCTCTCTACCCACCCTTGCCTCCTTTTCCGCGCAGCTCTCGATTCCCCCCTCTCTTTCGCACCCTCCATGTCATATTCCGCTCCAGGAGTTCCATCATAGCTCCTCACTGTCGCTGGGAGGATGTTTTCTCCTCCGCTCGCCCCTTCCACCGTCATTTTCTCTCTACCCACCCTTGCCTCCTTCTCCGCGCAGCTCTCGATTCCCCCCTCTCTTTCGCACCCTCCATGTCATATTCCGCTCCAGGAGCTCCATCATAGCTCCTCGCTGTCGCTGGGAGGATGTTTTCTCCTCCGCTCGCCCCTTCCACCGTCATTTTCTCTCTACCCACCCTTGCCTCCTTCTCCGCGCAGCTCTCGATTCCCCCCTCTCTTTCGC
The DNA here is from genome assembly GCF_965119305.1 of Pelophylax lessonae. NCBI lineage: Eukaryota > Metazoa > Chordata > Amphibia > Anura > Ranidae > Pelophylax > Pelophylax lessonae. The sequence continues at coordinate 82,169,396 of NC_138780.1, read as the reverse complement.
ACCCTCCATGTCATATTCCGCTCCAGGAGCTCCATCATAGCTCCTCGCTGTCGCTGGGAGGATGTTTTCTCCTCCGCTCGCCCCTTCCACCGTCATTTTCTCTCTACCCACCCTTGCCTCCTTTTCCGCGCAGCTCTCGATTCCCCCCTCTCTTTCGCACCCTCCATGTCATATTCCGCTCCAGGAGCTCCATCATAGCTCCTCGCTGTCGCTGGGAGGATGTTTTCTCCTCCGCTCGCCCCTTCCACCGTCATTTTCTCTCTACCCACCCTTGCCTCCTTCTCCGCGCAGCTCTCAATTCCCCCCTCTCTTTCGCACCCTCCATGTCATATTCCGCTCCAGGAGCTCCATCATAGCTCCTCGCTGTCGCTGGGAGGATGTTTTCTCCTCCGCTCGCCCCTTCCACCGTCATTTTCTCTCTACCCACCCTTGCCTCCTTCTCCGCGCAGCTCTCGATTCCCCCCTCTCTTTCGAACCCTCCATGTCATATTCCGCTCCAGGAGCTCCATCATAGCTCCTCGCTGTCGCTGGGAGGATGTTTTCTCCTCTGCTCGCCCCTTCCACCGTCATTTTCTCTCTACCCACCCTTTCCTCCTTTTCCACGCAGCTCTCGATTCCCCCCTCTCTTTCGCACCCTCCATGTCATATTCCGCTCCAGGAGCTCCATCATAGCTCCTCGCTGTCGCTGGGAGGATGTTTTCTCCTCCGCTCGCCCCTTCCACCGTCATTTTCTTTCTACCCACCCTTGCCTCCTTTTCCACGCAGCTCTCGATTCCCCCCTCTCTTTCGCACCCTCCATGTCATATTCCGCTCCAGGAGCTCCATCATAGCTCCTCGCTGTTGCTGGGAGGATGTTTTCTCCTCCGCTCGCCCCTTCCACCGTCATTTTCTCTCTACCCACCCTTGCCTCCTTCTCCGCACAGCTCTCGATTCCCCCCTCTCTTTCGCACCCTCCATGTCATATTCCGCTCCAGGAGCTCCATCATAGCTCCTCGCTGTCGCTGGGAGGATGTTTTCTCCTCCGCTCGCCCCTTCCACCGTCATTTTCTCTCTACCCACCCTTGCCTCCTTTTCCGCGCAGCTCTCGATTCCCCCCTCTCTTTCGCACCCTCCATGTCATATTCCGCTCCAGGAGTTCCATCATAGCTCCTCACTGTCGCTGGGAGGATGTTTTCTCCTCCGCTCGCCCCTTCCACCGTAATTTTCTCTCTACCCACCCTTGCCTCCTTCTCCGCGCAGCTCTCGATTCCCCCCTCTCTTTCGCACCCTCCATGTCATATTCCGCTCCAGGAGCTCTATCATAGCTCTTCGCTGTCGCTGGGAGGATGTTTTCTCCTCCGCTCGCCCCTTCCACCGTCATTTTCTCTCTACCCACGCTTGCCTCCTTCTCCGCGCAGCTCTCGATTCCCTCCTCTCTCTCGCACCCTCCATATTACATCCAGCTCCAGGAGCTTCATCATAGCTCCTCGCTGTCGCTGGGAGGATGTTTTCTCCTCCGCTCGCCCCTTCCACCGTCATTTTCTCTCTACCCACCCTTGCCTCCTTCTCTGCGCAGCTCTCGATTCCCCCCTCTCTTTCGCACCCTCCATGTCATATTCCGCTCCAGGAGCTCCAACATAGCTCCTCGCTGTCGCTGGGAGGATGTTTTCTCCTCCGCTCGCCCCTTCCACCGTCATTTTCTCTCTACCCACCCTTGCCTCCTTCTCCGCGCAGCTCTCGATTCCCTCTTCTCTCTCGCACCCTCCATATTACATCCAGCTCCAGGAGCTCCATCATAGCTCCTCGCTGTCGCTGGGAGGATGTTTTCTCCTCTGCTCGCCGCTTCCGCCGTCATTTTCTCTCCACCCACCCTTGCCTCCTTCTCCGCGCCGCTCTCGATTCCCCCCTCTCTTTCGCACCCTCCATGTCATATTCCGCTCCAGGAGCTCCATCATAGCTCCTCGCTGTCGCTGGGAGGATGTTTTCTCCTCCGCTCGCCCCTTCCACCGTCATTTTCTCTCTACCCACCCTTTCCTCCTTTTCCGCGCAGCTCTCGATTCCCCCCTCTCTTTCACACCCTCCATGTCATATTCCGCTCCAGGAGCTCCATCATTGCTCCTCGCTGTCGCTGGGAGGATGTTTTCTCCTCCGCTCGCCCCTTCCACCGTCATTTTCTCTCTACCCACCCTTGCCTCCCTCTCCGCGCAGCTCTCAATTCCCCCCTCTCTTTCGCACCCTCCATGTCATATTCCGCTCCAGGAGCTCCATCATAGCTCCTCGCTGTCGCTGGGAGGATGTTTTCTCCTCCGCTCGCCCCTTTCACCGTCATTTTCTCTCTACCCACCCTTTCCTCCTTCTCCGCGCAGCTCTCGATTCCCCCCTCTCTTTCGAACCCTCCATGTCATATTCCGCTCCAGGAGCTCCATCATAGCTCCTCGCTGTCGCTGGGAGGATGTTTTCTCCTCCGCTCGCCCCTTCCACCGTCATTTTCTCTCTACCCACCCTTGCCTCCTTTTCCGCGCAGCTCTCGATTCCCCCCTCTCTTTCGCACCCTCCATGTCATATTCCGCTCCAGGAGTTCCATCATAGCTCCTCACTGTCGCTGGGAGGATGTTTTCTCCTCCACTCGCCCCTTCCACCGTCATTTTCTCTCTACCCACCCTTGCCTCCTTCTCCGCGCTGCTCTCGATTCCCTCCTCTCTCTCGCACCCTCCATATTACATCCAGCTCCAGGAGCTCCATCATAGCTCCTCGCTGTTGCTGGGAGGATGTTTTCTCCTCCGCTCGCCCCTTCCACCGTCATTTTCTCTCTACCCACCCTTGCCTCCTTCTCCGCGCAGCTCTCGATTCCCTCCTCTCTCTCGCACCCTCCATATTACATCCAGCTCCAGGAGCTCCATCATAGCTCCTCGCTGTCGCTGGGAGGATGTTTTCTCCTCTGCTCGCCGCTTCCGCCATCATTTTCTCTCCACCCACCCTTGCCTCCTTTTCCGCCGCAGCTCTCAATTCCCCCCTCTCTTTCGCACCCTCCATGTCATATTCCGCTCCAGGAGTTCCATCATAGCTCCTCACTGTCGCTGGGAGGATGTTTTCTCCTCCGCTCGCCCCTTCCACCGTCATTTTCTCTCTACCCACCCTTGCCTCCTTCTCCGCGCAGCTCTCGATTCCCCCCTCTCTTTCGCACCCTCCATGTCATATTCTGCTCCAGGAGCTCCATCATAGCTCCTCGCTGTCGCTGGGAGGATGTTTTCTCCTCCGCTCGCCCCTTCCACCGTCATTTTCTCTCTACCCACCCTTGCCTCCTTCTCCACGCAGCTCTCGATTCCCCCCTCTCTTTCGCACCCTCCATGTCATATTCCGCTCCAGGAGCTCCATCATAGCTCCTTGCTGTCGCTGGGAGGATGTTTTCTCCTCCGCTCGCCCCTTCCACCATCATTTTCTCTCTACCCACCCTTGCCTCCTTCTCCGCGCAGCTCTCGATTCCCCCCTCTCTTTCGCACCCTCCATGTCATATTCCGCTCCAGGAGCTCCATCATAGCTCCTCGCTGTCGCTGGGAGGATGTTTTCTCCTCCGCTCGCCCCTTCCACCGTCATTTTCTCTCTACCCACCCTTGCCTCCTTTTCCGCGCAGCTCTCGATTCCCCCCTCTCTTTCGCACCCTCCATGTCATATTCCGCTCCAGGAGCTCCATCATAGCTCCTCGCTGTCGCTGGGAGGATGTTTTCTCCTCCGCTCGCCCCTTCCACCGTCATTTTCTCTCTACCCACCCTTGCCTCCTTTTCCGCGCAGCTCTCGATTCCCCCTCTCTTTCGCACCCTCCATGTCATATTCCGCTCCCGGAGTTCCATCATAGCTCCTCACTGTCGCTGGGAGGAAGTTTTCTCCTCCGCTCGCCCCTTCCACCATCATTTTCTCTCTACCCACCCTTGCCTCCTTTTCCGCGCAGCTCTCAATTCCCCCCTCTCTTTCGCACCCTCCATGTCATATTCCGCTCCAGGAGCTCCATCATAGCTCCTTGCTGTCGCTGGGAGGATGTTTTCTCCTCCGCTCGCCCCTTCCACCGTCATTTTCTCTCTACCCACCCTTGCCTCCTTTTCCGCGCAGCTCTCGATTCCCCCCTCTCTTTCGCACCCTCCATGTCATATTCCGCTCCAGGAGTTCCATCATAGCTCCTCACTGTCGCTGGGAGGATGTTTTCTCCTCCACTCGCCCCTTCCACCGTCATTTTCTCTCTACCCACCCTTGCCTCCTTCTCCGCGCTGCTCTCGATTCCCTCCTCTCTCTCGCACCCTCCATATTACATCCAGCTCCAGGAGCTCCATCATAGCTCCTCGCTGTTGCTGGGAGGATGTTTTCTCCTCCGCTCGCCCCTTCCACCGTCATTTTCTCTCTACCCACCCTTGCCTCCTTCTCCGCGCAGCTCTCGATTCCCTCCTCTCTCTCGCACCCTCCATATTACATCCAGCTCCAGGAGCTCCATCATAGCTCCTCGCTGTCGCTGGGAGGATGTTTTCTCCTCTGCTCGCCGCTTCCGCCGTCATTTTCTCTCCACCCACCCTTGCCTCCTTTTCCGCGCAGCTCTCAATTCCCCCCTCTCTTTCGCACCCTCCATGTCATATTCCGCTCCAGGAGCTCCATCATAGCTCCTTGCTGTCGCTGGGAGGATGTTTTCTCCTCCGCTCGCCCCTTCCACCGTCATTTTCTCTCTACCCACCCTTGCCTCCTTTTCCGCGCAGCTCTCGATTCCCCCCTCTCTTTCGCACCCTCCATGTCATATTCCGCTCCAGGAGTTCCATCATAGCTCCTCACTGTCGCTGGGAGGATGTTTTCTCCTCCGCTCGCCCCTTCCACCATCATTTTCTCTCTACCCACCCTTGCCTCCTTCTCCGCGCAGCTCTCGATTCCCCCCTCTCTTTCGCACCCTCCATGTCATATTCTGCTCCAGGAGCTCCATCATAGCTCCTCGCTGTCGCTGGGAGGATGTTTTCTCCTCCGCTCGCCCCTTCCACCGTCATTTTCTCTCTACCCACCCTTGCCTCCTTCTCCACGCAGCTCTCGATTCCCCCCTCTCTTTCGCACCCTCCATGTCATATTCCGCTCCAGGAGCTCCATCATAGCTCCTTGCTGTCGCTGGGAGGATGTTTTCTCCTCCGCTCGCCCCTTCCACCATCATTTTCTCTCTACCCACCCTTGCCTCCTTCTCCGCGCAGCTCTCGATTCCCCCCTCTCTTTCGCACCCTCCATGTCATATTCCGCTCCAGGAGCTCCATCATAGCTCCTCGCTGTCGCTGGGAGGATGTTTTCTCCTCCGCTCGCCCCTTCCACCGTCATTTTCTCTCTACCCACCCTTGCCTCCTTTTCCGCGCAGCTCTCGATTCCCCCCTCTCTTTCGCACCCTCCATGTCATATTCCGCTCCAGGAGCTCCATCATAGCTCCTCGCTGTCGCTGGGAGGATGTTTTCTCCTCCGCTCGCCCCTTCCACCGTCATTTTCTCTCTACCCACCCTTGCCTCCTTTTCCGCGCAGCTCTCGATTCCCCCTCTCTTTCGCACCCTCCATGTCATATTCCGCTCCCGGAGTTCCATCATAGCTCCTCACTGTCGCTGGGAGGAAGTTTTCTCCTCCGCTCGCCCCTTCCACCGTCATTTTCTCTCTACCCACCCTTGCCTCCTTTTCCACGCAGCTCTCAATTCCCCCCTCTCTTTCGCACCCTCCATGTCATATTCCGCTCCAGGAGCTCCATCATAGCTCCTTGCTGTCGCTGGGAGGATGTTTTCTCCTCCGCTCGCCCCTTCCACCGTCATTTTCTCTCTACCCACCCTTGCCTCCTTTTCCGCGCAGCTCTCGATTCCCCCCTCTCTTTCGCACCCTCCATGTCATATTCCGCTCCAGGAGTTCCATCATAGCTCCTCACTGTCGCTGGGAGGATGTTTTCTCCTCCGCTCGCCCCTTCCACCGTCATTTTCTCTCTACCCACCCTTGCCTCCTTCTCCGCGCAGCTCTCGATTCCCCCCTCTCTTTCGCACCCTCCATGTCATATTCCGCTCCAGGAGCTCCATCATAGCTCCTCGCTGTCGCTGGGAGGATGTTTTCTCCTCTGCTCGCCCCTTCCACCGTCATTTTCTCTCTACCCACCCTTTCCTCCTTTTCCGCGCAGCTCTCGATTCCCCCCTCTCTTTCGCACCCTCCATGTCATATTCCGCTCCAGGAGCTCCATCATAGCTCCTCGCTGTCGCTGGGAGGATTTTTTCTCCTCCGCTCGCCCCTTCCACCGTCATTTTCTTTCTACCCACCCTTGCCTCCTTTTCCACGCAGCTCTCGATTCCCCCCTCTCTTTCGCACCCTCCATGTCATTTTCCGCTCCAGGAGCTCCATCATAGCTCCTCGCTGTTGCTGGGAGGATGTTTTCTCCTCCGCTCGCCCCTTCCACCGTCATTTTCTCTCTACCCACCCTTGCCTCCTTCTCCGCACAGCTCTCGATTCCCCCCTCTCTTTCGCACCCTCCATGTCATATTCCGCTCCAGGAGCTCCATCATAGCTCCTCGCTGTCGCTGGGAGGATGTTTTCTCCTCTGCTCGCCCCTTCCACCGTCATTTTCTCTCTACCCACCCTTTCCTCCTTTTCCGCGCAGCTCTCGATTCCCCCCTCTCTTGCGCACCCTCCATGTCATATTCCGCTCCAGGAGCTCCATCATAGCTCCTCGCTGTCGCTGGGAGGATGTTTTCTCCTCCGCTCGCCCCTTCCACCGTCATTTTCTCTCTACCCACCCTTGCCTCCTTTTCCGCGCAGCTCTCGATTCCCCCCTCTCTTTCGCACCCTCCATGTCATATTCCGCTCCAGGAGTTCCATCATAGCTCCTCACTGTCGCTGGGAGGATGTTTTCTCCTCCGCTCGCCCCTTCCACCGTCATTTTCTCTCTACCCACCCTTGCCTCCTTCTCCGCGCAGCTCTCGATTCCCCCCTCTCTTTCGCACCCTCCATGTCATATTCCGCTCCAGGAGCTCCATCATAGCTCTTCGCTGTCGCTGGGAGGATGTTTTCTCCTCCGCTCGCCCCTTCCACCGTCATTTTCTCTCTACCCACCCTTTCCTCCTTTTCCGCGCAGCTCTCGATTCCCCCCTCTCTTTCGCACCCTCCATGTCATATTCCGCTCCAGGAGCTCCATCATAGCTCCTCGCTGTTGCTGGGAGGATGTTTTCTCCTCCGCTCGCCCCTTCCACCGTCATTTTCTCTCTACCCACCCTTGCCTCCTTCTCCGCACAGCTCTCGATTCCCCCCTCTCTTTCGCACCCTCCATGTCATATTCCGCTCCAGGAGCTCCATCATAGCTCCTCGCTGTCGCTGGGAGGATGTTTTCTCCTCTGCTCGCCCCTTCCACCGTCATTTTCTCTCTACCCACCCTTTCCTCCTTTTCCGCGCAGCTCTCGATTCCCCCCTCTCTTGCGCACCCTCCATGTCATATTCCGCTCCAGGAGCTCCATCATAGCTCCTCGCTGTCGCTGGGAGGATGTTTTCTCCTCCGCTCGCCCCTTCCACCGTCATTTTCTCTCTACCCACCCTTGCATCCTTTTCCGCGCAGCTCTCGATTCCCCCCTCTCTTTCGCACCCTCCATGTCATATTCCGCTCCAGGAGTTCCATCATAGCTCCTCACTGTCGCTGGGAGGATGTTTTCTCCTCCGCTCGCCCCTTCCACCGTAATTTTCTCTCTACCCACCCTTGCCTCCTTCTCCGCGCAGCTCTCGATTCCCCCCTCTCTTTCGCACCCTCCATGTCATATTCCGCTCCAGGAGCTCTATCATAGCTCTTCGCTGTCGCTGGGAGGATGTTTTCTCCTCCGCTCGCCCCTTCCACCGTCATTTTCTCTCTACCCACGCTTGCCTCCTTCTCCGCGCAGCTCTCGATTCCCTCCTCTCTCTCGCACCCTCCATATTACATCCAGCTCCAGGAGCTTCATCATAGCTCCTCGCTGTCGCTGGGAGGATGTTTTCTCCTCCGCTCGCCCCTTCCACCGTCATTTTCTCTCTACCCACCCTTGCCTCCTTCTCTGCGCAGCTCTCGATTCCCCCCTCTCTTTCGCACCCTCCATGTCATATTCCGCTCCAGGAGCTCCATCATAGCTCCTCGCTGTCGCTGGGAGGATGTTTTCTCCTCCGCTCGCCCCTTCCACCGTCATTTTCTCTCTACCCACCCTTGCCTCCTTCTCCGCGCAGCTCTCGATTCCCTCTTCTCTCTCGCACCCTCCATATTACATCCAGCTCCAGGAGCTCCATCATAGCTCCTCGCTGTCGCTGGGAGGATGTTTTCTCCTCTGCTCGCCGCTTCCGCCGTCATTTTCTCTCCACCCACCCTTGCCTCCTTCTCCGCGCCGCTCTCGATTCCCCCCTCTCTTTCGCACCCTCCATGTCATATTCCGCTCCAGGAGCTCCATCATAGCTCCTCGCTGTCGCTGGGAGGATGTTTTCTCCTCCGCTCGCCCCTTCCACCGTCATTTTCTCTCTACCCACCCTTGCCTCCTTCTCCGCGCAGCTCTCAATTCCCCCCTCTCTTTCGCACCCTCCATGTCATATTCCGCTCCAGGAGCTCCATCATAGCTCCTCGCTGTCGCTGGGAGGATGTTTTCTCCTCCGCTCGCCCCTTCCACCGTCATTTTCTCTCTACCCACCCTTGCCTCCTTTTCCGCGCAGCTCTCGATTCCCCCCTCTCTTTCGCACCCTCCATGTCATATTCCGCTCCAGGAGTTCCATCATAGCTCCTCACTGTCGCTGGGAGGATGTTTTCTCCTCCGCTCGCCCCTTCCACCGTCATTTTCTCTCTACCCACCCTTGCCTCCTTCTCCGCGCAGCTCTCGATTCCCCCCTCTCTTTCGCACCCTCCATGTCATATTCCGCTCCAGGAGCTCCATCATAGCTCCTCGCTGTCGCTGGGAGGATGTTTTCTCCTCCGCTCGCCCCTTCCACCGTCATTTTCTCTCTACCCACCCTTGCCTCCTTTTCCGCGCAGCTCTCGATTCCCCCTCTCTTTCGCACCCTCCATGTCATATTCCGCTCCCGGAGTTCCATCATAGCTCCTCACTGTCGCTGGGAGGAAGTTTTCTCCTCCGCTCGCCCCTTCCACCGTCATTTTCTCTCTACCCACCCTTGCCTCCTTTTCCGCGCAGCTCTCAATTCCCCCCTCTCTTTCGCACCCTCCATGTCATATTCCGCTCCAGGAGCTCCATCATAGCTCCTTGCTGTCGCTGGGAGGATGTTTTCTCCTCCGCTCGCCCCTTCCACCGTCATTTTCTCTCTACCCACCCTTGCCTCCTTTTCCGCGCAGCTCTCGATTCCCCCCTCTCTTTCGCACCCTCCATGTCATATTCCGCTCCAGGAGTTCCATCATAGCTCCTCACTGTCGCTGGGAGGATGTTTTCTCCTCCGCTCGCCCCTTCCACCGTCATTTTCTCTCTACCCACCCTTGCCTCCTTCTCCGCGCAGCTCTCGATTCCCCCCTCTCTTTCGCACCCTCCATGTCATATTCCGCTCCAGGAGCTCCATCATAGCTCCTTGCTGTCGCTGGGAGGATGTTTTCTCCTCCGCTCGCCCCTTCCACCATCATTTTCTCTCTACCCACCCTTGCCTCCTTCTCCGCGCAGCTCTCGATTCCCCCCTCTCTTTCGCACCCTCCATGTCATATTCCGCTCCAGGAGCTCCATCATAGCTCCTCGCTGTCGCTGGGAGGATGTTTTCTCCTCCGCTCGCCCCTTCCACCGTCATTTTCTCTCTACCCACCCTTGCCTCCTTTTCTGCGCAGCTCTCGATTCCCCCCTCTCTTTCGCACCCTCCATGTCATATTCCGCTCCAGGAGCTCCATCATAGCTCCTCGCTGTCGCTGGGAGGATGTTTTCTCCTCCGCTCGCCCCTTCCGCCGTCATTTTCTCTCTACCCACCCTTGCCTCCTTTTCCGCGCAGCTCTCGATTCCCCCCTCTCTTTCGCACCCTCCATGTCATATTCCGCTCCAGGAGCTCCATCATAGCTCCTCGCTGTCGCTGGGAGGATGTTTTCTCCTCCGCTCGCCCCTTCCACCGTCATTTTCTCTCTACCCACCCTTGCCTCCTTTTCCGCGCAGCTCTCGATTCCCCCCTCTCTTTCGCACCCTCCATGTCATATTCCGCTCCAGGAGCTCCATCATAGCTCCTCGCTGTCGCTGGGAGGATGTTTTCTCCTCCGCTCGCCCCTTCCACCGTCATTTTCTCTCTACCCACCCTTGCCTCCTTTTCCGCGCAGCTCTCGATTCCCCCCTCTCTTTCGCACCCTCCATGTCATATTCCGCTCCAGGAGCTCCATCATAGCTCCTCGCTGTCGCTGGGAGGATGTTTTCTCCTCCGCTCGCCCCTTCCACCGTCATTTTCTCTCTACCCACCCTTGCCTCCTTTTCCGCGCAGCTCTCGATTCCCCCCTCTCTTTCGCACCCTCCATGTCATATTCCGCTCCAGGAGTTTTATCATAGCTCCTCACTGTCGCTGGGAGGATGTTTTCTCCTCCGCTCGCCCCTTCCACCGTCATTTTCTCTCTACCCACCCTTGCCTCCTTTTCCGCGCAGCTCTCGATTCCCCCTCTCTTTCGCACCCCCCATGTCATATTCCGCTCCCGGAGTTCCATCATAGCTCCTCACTGTCGCTGGGAGGAAGTTTTCTCCTCCGCTCGCCCCTTCCACCGTCATTTTCTCTCTACCCACCCTTGCCTCCTTTTCCGCGCAGCTCTCAATTCCCCCCTCTCTTTCGCACCCTCCATGTCATATTCCGCTCCAGGAGCTCCATCATAGCTCCTTGCTGTCGCTGGGAGGATGTTTTCTCCTCCGCTCGCCCCTTCCACCGTCATTTTCTCTCTACCCACCCTTGCCTCCTTTTCCGCGCAGCTCTCGATTCCCCCCTCTCTTTCGCACCCTCCATGTCATATTCCGCTCCAGGAGTTCCATCATAGCTCCTCACTGTCGCTGGGAGGATGTTTTCTCCTCCGCTCGCCCCTTCCACCGTCATTTTCTCTCTACCCACCCTTGCCTCCTTCTCCGCGCAGCTCTCGATTCCCCCCTCTCTTTCGCACCCTCCATGTCATATTCCGCTCCAGGAGCTCCATCATAGCTCCTTGCTGTCGCTGGGAGGATGTTTTCTCCTCCGCTCGCCCCTTCCACCATCATTTTCTCTCTACCCACCCTTGCCTCCTTCTCCGCGCAGCTCTCGATTCCCCCCTCTCTTTCGCACCCTCCATGTCATATTCCGCTCCAGGAGCTCCATCATAGCTCCTCGCTGTCGCTGGGAGGATGTTTTCTCCTCCGCTCGCCCCTTCCACCGTCATTTTCTCTCTACCCACCCTTGCCTCCTTTTCCGCGCAGCTCTCGATTCCCCCCTCTCTTTCGCACCCTCCATGTCATATTCCGCTCCAGGAGCTCCATCATAGCTCCTCGCTGTCGCTGGGAGGATGTTTTCTCCTCCGCTCGCCCCTTCCACCGTCATTTTCTTTCTACCCACCCTTGCCTCCTTTTCCACGCAGCTCTCGATTCCCCCCTCTCTTTCGCACCCTCCATGTCATATTCCGCTCCAGGAGCTCCATCATAGCTCCTCGCTGTTGCTGGGAGGATGTTTTCTCCTCCGCTCGCCCCTTCCACCGTCATTTTCTCTCTACCCACCCTTGCCTCCTTCTCCGCACAGCTCTCGATTCCCCCCTCTCTTTCGCACCCTCCATGTCATATTCCGCTCCAGGAGCTCCATCATAGCTCCTCGCTGTCGCTGGGAGGATGTTTTCTCCTCTGCTCGCCCCTTCCACCGTCATTTTCTCTCTACCCACCCTTTCCTCCTTTTCCGCGCAGCTCTCGATTCCCCCCTCTCTTTCGCACCCTCCATGTCATATTCCGCTCCAGGAGCTCCATCATAGCTCCTCGCTGTCGCTGGGAGGATGTTTTCTCCTCCGCTCGCCCCTTCCACCGTCATTTTCTTTCTACCCACCCTTGCCTCCTTTTCCACACAGCTCTCGATTCCCCCCTCTCTTTCGCACCCTCCATGTCATATTCCGCTCCAGGAGCTCCATCATAGCTCCTCGCTGTTGCTGGGAGGATGTTTTCTCCTCCGCTCGCCCCTTCCACCGTCATTTTCTCTCTACCCACCCTTGCCTCCTTCTCCGCACAGCTCTCGATTCCCCCCTCTCTTTCGCACCCTCCATGTCATATTCCGCTCCAGGAGCTCCATCATAGCTCCTCGCTGTCGCTGGGAGGATGTTTTCTCCTCTGCTCGCCCCTTCCACCGTCATTTTCTCTCTACCCACCCTTTCCTCCTTTTCCGCGCAGCTCTCGATTCCCCCCTCTCTTGCGCACCCTCCATGTCATATTCCGCTCCAGGAGCTCCATCATAGCTCCTCGCTGTCGCTGGGAGGATGTTTTCTCCTCCGCTCGCCCCTTCCACCGTCATTTTCTCTCTACCCACCCTTGCCTCCTTTTCCGCGCAGCTCTCGATTCCCCCCTCTCTTTCGCACCCTCCATGTCATATTCCGCTCCAGGAGTTCCATCATAGCTCCTCACTGTCGCTGGGAGGATGTTTTCTCCTCCGCTCGCCCCTTCCACCGTCATTTTCTCTCTACCCACCCTTGCCTCCTTCTCCGCGCAGCTCTCGATTCCCCCCTCTCTTTCGCACCCTCCATGTCATATTCCGCTCCAGGAGCTCCATCATAGCTCTTCGCTGTCGCTGGGAGGATGTTTTCTCCTCCTCTCGCCCCTTCCACCGTCATTTTTTCTCTACCCACCCTTTCCTCCTTTTCCGCGCAGCTCTCGATTCCCCCCTCTCTTTCGCACCCTCCATGTCATATTCCGCTCCAGGAGCTCCATCATAGCTCCTCGCTGTCGCTGGGAGGATGTTTTCTCCTCCGCTCGCCCCTTCCACCGTCATTTTCTTTCTACCCACCCTTGCCTCCTTTTCCACGCAGCTCTCGATTCCCCCCTCTCTTTCGCACCCTCCATGTCATATTCCGCTCCAGGAGCTCCATCATAGCTCCTCGCTGTTGCTGGGAGGATGTTTTCTCCTCCGCTCGCCCCTTCCACCGTCATTTTCTCTCTACCCACCCTTGCCTCCTTCTCCGCACAGCTCTCAATTCCCCCCTCTCTTTCGCACCCTCCATGTCATATTCCGCTCCAGGAGCTCCATCATAGCTCCTCGCTGTCGCTGGGAGGATGTTTTCTCCTCTGCTCGCCCCTTCCACCGTCATTTTCTCTCTACCCACCCTTTCCTCCTTTTCCGCGCAGCTCTCGATTCCCGCCTCTCTTGCGCACCCTCCATGTCATATTCCGCTCCAGGAGCTCCATCATAGCTCCTCGCTGTCGCTGGGAGGATGTTTTCTCCTCCGCTCGCCCCTTCCACCGTCATTTTCTCTCTACCCACCCTTGCCTCCTTTTCCGCGCAGCTCTCGATTCCCCCCTCTCTTTCGCACCCTCCATGTCATATTCCGCTCCAGGAGTTCCATCATAGCTCCTCACTGTCGCTGGGAGGATGTTTTCTCCTCCGCTCGCCCCTTCCACCGTAATTTTCTCTCTACCCACCCTTGCCTCCTTTTCCGCGCAGCTCTCGATTCCCCCCTCTCTTTCGCACCCTCCATGTCATATTCCGCTCCAGGAGCTCTATCATAGCTCTTCGCTGTCGCTGGGAGGATGTTTTCTCCTCCGCTCGCCCCTTCCACCGTCATTTTCTCTCTACCCACGCTTGCCTCCTTCTCCGCGCAGCTCTCGATTCCCTCCTCTCTCTCGCACTCTCCATATTACATCCAGCTCCAGGAGCTTCATCATAGCTCCTCGCTGTCGCTGGGAGGATGTTTTCTCCTCCGCTCGCCCCTTCCACCGTCATTTTCTCTCTACCCACCCTTGCCTCCTTCTCTGCGCAGCTCTCGATTCCCCCCTCTCTTTCGCACCCTCCATGTCATATTCCGCTCCAGGAGCTCCATCATAGCTCCTCGCTGTCGCTGGGAGGATGTTTTCTACTCCGCTCGCCCCTTCCACCGTCATTTTCTCTCTACCCACCCTTGCCTCCTTCTCCGCGCAGCTCTCGATTCCCTCTTCTCTCTCGCACCCTCCATATTACATCCAGCTCCAGGAGCTCCATCATAGCTCCTCGCTGTCGCTGGGAGGATGTTTTCTCCTCTGCTCGCCGCTTCCGCCGTCATTTTCTCTCCACCCACCCTTGCCTCCTTCTCCGCGCCGCTCTCGATTCCCCCCTCTCTTTCGCACCCTCCATGTCATATTCCGCTCCAGGAGCTCCATCATAGCTCCTCGCTGTCGCTGGGAGGATGTTTTCTCCTCCGCTCGCCCCTTCCACCGTCATTTTCTCTCTACCCACCCTTGCCTCCTTCTCCGCGCAGCTCTCGATTCCCCCCTCTCTTTCGCACCCTCCATGTCATATTCCGCTCCAGGAGCTCCATCATAGCTCCTCGCTGTCGCTGGGAGGATGTTTTCTCCTCCGCTCGCCCCTTCCACCGTCATTTTCTCTCTACCCACCCTTTCCTCCTTTTCCGCGCAGCTCTCGATTCCCCCCTCTCTTTCACACCCTCCATGTCATATTCCACTCCAGGAGCTCCATCATTGCTCCTCGCTGTCGCTGGGAGGATGTTTTCTCCTCCGCTCGCCCCTTCCACCGTCATTTTCTCTCTTCCCACCCTTGCCTCCCTCTCCGCGCAGCTCTCAATTCCCCCCTCTCTTTCGCACCCTCCATGTCATATTCCGCTCCAGGAGATCCATCATAGCTCCTCGCTGTCGCTGGGAGGATGTTTTCTCCTCCGCTCGCCCCTTCCACCGTCATTTTCTCTCTACCCACCCTTGCCTCCTTCTCCGCGCAGCTCTCGATTCCCTCCTCTCTCTCGCACCCTTTCATATTACATCCAGCTCCAGGAGCTCCATCATAGCTACTCGCTGTCGCTGGGAGGATGTTTTCTCCTCTGCTCGCCGCTTCCGCCGTCATTTTCTCTCCACCCACCCTTGCCTCCTTTTCCGCGCAGCTCTCAATTCCCCCCTCTCTTTCGCACCCTCCATGTCATATTCCGCTCCAGGAGCTCCATCATAGCTCCTTGCTGTCGCTGGGAGGATGTTTTCTCCTCCGCTCGCCCCTTCCACCGTCATTTTCTCTCTACCCACCCTTGCCTCCTTTTCCGCGCAGCTCTCGATTCCCCCCTCTCTTTCGCACCCTCCATGTCATATTCCGCTCCAGGAGTTCCATCATAGCTCCTCACTGTCGCTGGGAGGATGTTTTCTCCTCCGCTCGCCCCTTCCACCGTCATTTTCTCTCTACCCACCCTTGCCTCCTTCTCCGCGCAGCTCTCGATTCCCCCCTCTCTTTCGCACCCTCCATGTCATATTCTGCTCCAGGAGCTCCATCATAGCTCCTCGCTGTCGCTGGGAGGATGTTTTCTCCTCCGCTCGCCCCTTCCACCGTCATTTTCTCTCTACCCACCCTTGCCTCCTTCTCCGCGCAGCTCTCGATTCCCCCCTCTCTTTCGCACCCTCCATGTCATATTCCGCTCCAGGAGCTCCATCATAGCTCCTTGCTGTCGCTGGGAGGATGTTTTCTCCTCTGCTCGCCCCTTCCACCATCATTTTCTCTCTACCCACCCTTGCCTCCTTCTCCGCGCAGCTCTCGATTCCCCCCTCTCTTTCGCACCCTCCATGTCATATTCCGCTCCAGGAGCTCCATCATAGCTCCTCGCTGTCGCTGGGAGGATGTTTTCTCCTCCGCTCGCCCCTTCCACCGTCATTTTCTCTCTACCCACCCTTGCCTCCTTTTCCGCGCAGCTCTCGATTCCCCCCTCTCTTTCGCACCCTCCATGTCATATTCCGCTCCAGGAGCTCCATCATAGCTCCTCGCTGTCGCTGGGAGGATGTTTTCTCCTCCGCTCGCCCCTTCCACCGTCATTTTCTCTCTACCCACCCTTGCCTCCTTTTCCGCGCAGCTCTCGATTCCCCCCTCTCTTTCGCACCCTCCATGTCATATTCCGCTCCAGGAGCTCCATCATAGCTCCTCGCTGTCGCTGGGAGGATGTTTTCTCCTCCGCTCGCCCCTTCCACCGTCATTTTCTTTCTACCCACCCTTGCCTCCTTTTCCACGCAGCTCTCGATTCCCCCCTCTCTTTCGCACCCTCCATGTCATATTCCGCTCCAGGAGCTCCATCATAGCTCCTCGCTGTTGCTGGGAGGATGTTTTCTCCTCCGCTCGCCCCTTCCACCGTCATTTTCTCTCTACCCACCCTTGCCTCCTTCTCCGCACAGCTCTCGATTCCCCCCTCTCTTTCGCACCCTCCATGTCATATTCCGCTCCAGGAGCTCCATCATAGCTCCTCGCTGTCGCTGGGAGGATGTTTTCTCCTCTGCTCGCCCCTTCCACCGTCATTTTCTCTCTACCCACCCTTTCCTCCTTTTCCGCGCAGCTCTCGATTCCCCCCTCTCTTTCGCACCCTCCATGTCATATTCCGCTCCAGGAGCTCCATCATAGCTCCTCGCTGTCGCTGGGAGGATGTTTTCTCCTCCGCTCGCCCCTTCCACCGTCATTTTCTTTCTACCCACCCTTGCCTCCTTTTCCACGCAGCTCTCGATTCCCCCCTCTCTTTCGCACCCTCCATGTCATATTCCGCTCCAGGAGCTCCATCATAGCTCCTCGCTGTTGCTGGGAGGATGTTTTCTCCTCCGCTCGCCCCTTCCACCGTCATTTTCTCTCTACCCACCCTTGCCTCCTTCTCCGCACAGCTCTCGATTCCCCCCTCTCTTTCGCACCCTCCATGTCATATTCCGCTCCAGGAGCTCCATCATAGCTCCTCGCTGTCGCTGGGAGGATGTTTTCTCCTCTGCTCGCCCCTTCCACCGTCATTTTCTCTCTACCCACCCTTTCCTCCTTTTCCGCGCAGCTCTCGATTCCCCCCTCTCTTGCGCACCCTCCATGTCATATTCCGCTCCAGGAGCTCCATCATAGCTCCTCGCTGTCGCTGGGAGGATGTTTTCTCCTCCGCTCGCCCCTTCCACCGTCATTTTCTCTCTACCCACCCTTGCCTCCTTTTCCGCGCAGCTCTCGATTCCCCCCTCTCTTTCGCACCCTCCATGTCATATTCCGCTCCAGGAGTTCCATCATAGCTCCTCACTGTCGCTGGGAGGATGTTTTCTCCTCCGCTCGCCCCTTCCACCGTCATTTTCTCTCTACCCACCCTTGCCTCCTTCTCCGCGCAGCTCTCGATTCCCCCCTCTCTTTCGCACCCTCCATGTCATATTCCGCTCCAGGAGCTCCATAATAGCTCTTCGCTGTCGCTGGGAGGATGTTTTCTCCTCCGCTCGCCCCTTCCACCGTCATTTTCTCTCTACCCACCCTTTCCTCCTTTTCCGCGCAGCTCTCGATTCCCCCCTCTCTTTCGCACCCTCCATGTCATATTCCGCTCCAGGAGCTCCATCATAGCTCCTCGCTGTCGCTGGGAGGATGTTTTCTCCTCCGCTCGCCCCTTCCACCGTCATTTTCTCTCTACCCACCCTTGCCTGCTTTTCCGCGCAGCTCTCTATTCCCCCCTCTCTTTCGCACCCTCCATGTCATATTCCGCTCCAGGAGCTCCATCATAGCTCCTCGCTGTCGCTGGGAGGATGTTTTCTCCTCCGCTCGCCCCTTCCACCGTCATTTTCTCTCTACCCACCCTTGCCTCCTTCTCCGCGCAGCTCTCAATTCCCCCCTCTCTTTCGCACCCTCCATGTCATATTCCGCTCCAGGAGCTCCATCATAGCTCTTCGCTGTCGCTGGGAGGATGTTTTCTCCTCCGCTCGCCCCTTCCACCGTCATTTTCTCTCTACCCACCCTTTCCTCCTTTTCCGCGCAGCTCTCGATTCCCCCCTCTCTTTCGCACCCTCCATGTCATATTCCGCTCCAGGAGCTCCATCATAGCTCCTCGCTGTCGCTGGGAGGATGTTTTCTCCTCCGCTCGCCCCTTCCACCGTCATTTTCTCTCTACCCACCCTTGCCTCCTTTTCCGCGCAGCTCTCGATTCCCCCCTCTCTTTCGCACCCTCCATGTCATATTCCGCTCCAGGAGTTCCATCATAGCTCCTCACTGTCGCTGGGAGGATGTTTTCTCCTCCGCTCGCCCCTTCCACCGTCATTTTCTCTCTACCCACCCTTGCCTCCTTCTCCGCGCAGCTCTCGATTCCCCCCTCTCTTTCGCACCCTCCATGTCATATTCCGCTCCAGGAGCTCCATCATAGCTCTTCGCTGTCGCTGGGAGGATGTTTTCTCCTCCGCTCGCCCCTTCCACCGTCATTTTCTCTCTACCCACCCTTTCCTCCTTTTCCGCGCAGCTCTCGATTCCCCCCTCTCTTTCGCACCCTCCATGTCATATTCCGCTCCAGGAGCTCCATCATAGCTCCTCGCTGTCGCTGGGAGGATGTTTTCTCCTCCGCTCGCCCCTTCCACCGTCATTTTCTCTCTACCCACCCTTGCCTCCTTCTCCGCGCAGCTCTCAATTCCCCCCTCTCTTTCGCACCCTCCATGTCATATTCCGCTCCAGGAGCTCCATCATAGCTCCTCGCTGTCGCTGGGAGGATGTTTTCTCCTCCGCTCGCCCCTTCCACCATCATTTTCTCTCTACCCACCCTTGCCTCCTTCTCCGTGCAGCTCTCAATTCCCCCCTCTCTTTCGCACCCTCCATGTCATATTCCGCTCCAGGAGCTCCATCATAGCTCCTCGCTGTCGCTGGGAGGATGTTTTCTCCTCCGCTCGCCCCTTCCACCGTCATTTTCTCTCTACCCACCCTTGCCTCCTTCTCCGCGCAGCTCTCGATTCCCCCCTCTCTTTCGCACCCTCCATGTCATATTCCGCTCCAGGAGTTCCATCATAGCTCCTCACTGTCGCTGGGAGGAAGTTTTCTCCTCCGCTCGCCCCTTCCACCGTCATTTTCTCTCTACCCACCCTTGCCTCCTTTTCCGCGCAGCTCTCGATTCCCCCCTCTCTTTCGCACCCTCCATGTCATATTCCGCTCCAGGAGCTCCATCATAGCTCCTCGCTGTCGCTGGGAGGATGTTTTCTCCTCCGCTCGCCCCTTCCACCGTCATTTTCTCTCTACCCACCCTTGCCTCCTTTTCCGCGCAGCTCTCGATTCCCCCCTCTCTTTCGCACCCTCAATGTCATATTCCGCTCCAGGAGTTCCATCATAGCTCCTCACTGTCGCTGGGAGGATGTTTTCTCCTCCGCTCGCCCCTTCCACCGTCATTTTCTCTCTACCCACCCTTGCCTCCTTTTCCGCGCAGCTCTCGATTCCCCCCTCTCTTTCGCACCCTCCATGTCATATTCCGCTCCAGGAGTTCCATCATAGCTCCTCACTGTCGCTGGGAGGAAGTTTTCTCCTCCGCTCGCCCCTTCCACCGTCATTTTCTCTCTACCCACCCTTGCCTCCTTTTCCGCGCAGCTCTAGATTCCCCCCTCTCTTTCGCACCCTCCATGTCATATTCCGCTCCAGGAGCTCCATCATAGCTCCTTGCTGTCGCTGGGAGGATGTTTTCTCCTCCGCTCGCCCCTTCCACCGTCATTTTCTCTCTACCCACCCTTGCCTCCTTTTCCGCGCAGCTCTCGATTCCCCCCTCTCTTTCGCACCCTCCATGTCATATTCCGCTCCAGGAGCTCCATCATAGCTCCTCGCTGTCGCTGGGAGGATGTTTTCTCCTCCGCTCGCCCCTTCCACCGTCATTTTCTCTCTACCCACCCTTGCCTCCTTCTCCGCGCAGCTCTCGATTCCCCCCTCTCTTTCGAACCCTCCATGTCATATTCCGCTCCAGGAGCTCCATCATAGCTCCTCGCTGTCGCTGGGAGGATGTTTTCTCCTCTGCTCGCCCCTTCCACCGTCATTTTCTCTCTACCCACCCTTTCCTCCTTTTCCGCGCAGCTCTCGATTCCCCCCTCTCTTTCGCACCCTCCATGTCATATTCCGCTCCAGGAGCTCCATCATAGCTCCTCGCTGTCGCTGGGAGGATGTTTTCTCCTCCGCTCGCCCCTTCCACCGTCATTTTCTTTCTACCCACCCTTGCCTCCTTTTCCACGCAGCTCTCGATTCCCCCCTCTCTTTCGCACCCTCCATGTCATATTCCGCTCCAGGAGCTCCATCATAGCTCCTCGCTGTCGCTGGGAGGATGTTTTCTCCTCCGCTCGCCGCTTCCACCGTCATTTTCTCTCTACCCACCCTTGCCTCCTTTTCCGCGCAGCTCTCGATTCCCCCCTCTCTTTCGCACCCTCCATGTCATATTCCGCTCCAGGAGTTCCATCATAGCTCCTCACTGTCGCTGGGAGGATGTTTTCTCCTCCGCTCGCCCCTTCCACCGTCATTTTCTCTCTACCCACCCTTGCCTCCTTTTCCGCGCAGCTCTCGATTCCCCCCTCTCTTTCGCACCCTCCATGTCATATTCCGCTCCAGGAGCTCCATCATAGCTCTTCGCTGTCGCTGGGAGGATGTTTTCTCCTCCGCTCGCCCCTTCCACCGTCATTTTCTCTCTACCCACCCTTTCCTCCTTTTCCGCGCAGCTCTCGATTCCCCCCTCTCTTTCGCACCCTCCATGTCATATTCCGCTCCAGGAGCTCCATCATAGCTCCTCGCTGTCGCTGGGAGGATGTTTTCTCCTCCGCTCGCCCCTTCCACCTTCATTTTCTCTCTACCCACCCTTGCCTCCTTTTCCGCGCAGCTCTCAATTCCCCCCTCTCTTTCGCACCCTCCATGTCATATTCCGCTCCAGGAGCTCCATCATAGCTCCTCGCTGTTGCTGGGAGGATGTTTTCTCCTCCGCTCGCCCCTTCCACCGTCATTTTCTCTCTACCCACCCTTGCCTCCTTCTCCGCACAGCTCTCGATTCCCCCCTCTCTTTCGCACCCTCCATGTCATATTCCGCTCCAGGAGCTCCATCATAGCTCCTCGCTGTCGCTGGGAGGATGTTTTCTCCTCTGCTCGCCCCTTCCACCGTCATTTTCTCTCTACCCACCCTTTCCTCCTTTTCCGCGCAGCTCTCGATTCCCCCCTCTCTTGCGCACCCTCCATGTCATATTCCGCTCCAGGAGCTCCATCATAGCTCCTCGCTGTCGCTGGGAGGATGTTTTCTCCTCCGCTCGCCCCTTCCACCGTCATTTTCTCTCTACCCACCCTTGCCTCCTTTTCCGCGCAGCTCTCGATTCCCCCCTCTCTTTCGCACCCTCCATGTCATATTCCGCTCCAGGAGTTCCATCATAGCTCCTCACTGTCGCTGGGAGGATGTTTTCTCCTCCGCTCGCCCCTTCCACCGTCATTTTCTCTCTACCCACCCTTGCCTCCTTCTCCGCGCAGCTCTCGATTCCCCCCTCTCTTTCGCACCCTCCATGTCATATTCCGCTCCAGGAGCTCCATCATAGCTCTTCGCTGTCGCTGGGAGGATGTTTTCTCCTCCTCTCGCCCCTTCCACCGTCATTTTTTCTCTACCCACCCTTTCCTCCTTTTCCGCGCAGCTCTCGATTCCCCCCTCTCTTTCGCACCCTCCATGTCATATTCCGCTCCAGGAGCTCCATCATAGCTCCTCGCTGTCGCTGGGAGGATGTTTTCTCCTCCGCTCGCCCCTTCCACCGTCATTTTCTTTCTACCCACCCTTGCCTCCTTTTCCACGCAGCTCTCGATTCCCCCCTCTCTTTCGCACCCTCCATGTCATATTCCGCTCCAGGAGCTCCATCATAGCTCCTCGCTGTTGCTGGGAGGATGTTTTCTCCTCCGCTCGCCCCTTCCACCGTCATTTTCTCTCTACCCACCCTTGCCTCCTTCTCCGCACAGCTCTCAATTCCCCCCTCTCTTTCGCACCCTCCATGTCATATTCCGCTCCAGGAGCTCCATCATAGCTCCTCGCTGTCGCTGGGAGGATGTTTTCTCCTCTGCTCGCCCCTTCCACCGTCATTTTCTCTCTACCCACCCTTTCCTCCTTTTCCGCGCAGCTCTCGATTCCCGCCTCTCTTGCGCACCCTCCATGTCATATTCCGCTCCAGGAGCTCCATCATAGCTCCTCGCTGTCGCTGGGAGGATGTTTTCTCCTCCGCTCGCCCCTTCCACCGTCATTTTCTCTCTACCCACCCTTGCCTCCTTTTCCGCGCAGCTCTCGATTCCCCCCTCTCTTTCGCACCCTCCATGTCATATTCCGCTCCAGGAGTTCCATCATAGCTCCTCACTGTCGCTGGGAGGATGTTTTCTCCTCCGCTCGCCCCTTCCACCGTAATTTTCTCTCTACCCACCCTTGCCTCCTTTTCCGCGCAGCTCTCGATTCCCCCCTCTCTTTCGCACCCTCCATGTCATATTCCGCTCCAGGAGCTCTATCATAGCTCTTCGCTGTCGCTGGGAGGATGTTTTCTCCTCCGCTCGCCCCTTCCACCGTCATTTTCTCTCTACCCACGCTTGCCTCCTTCTCCGCGCAGCTCTCGATTCCCTCCTCTCTCTCGCACCCTCCATATTACATCCAGCTCCAGGAGCTTCATCATAGCTCCTCGCTGTCGCTGGGAGGATGTTTTCTCCTCTGCTCGCCGCTTCCGCCGTCATTTTCTCTCCACCCACCCTTGCCTCCTTCTCCGCGCCGCTCTCGATTCCCCCCTCTCTTTCGCACCCTCCATGTCATATTCCGCTCCAGGAGCTCCATCATAGCTCCTCGCTGTCGCTGGGAGGATGTTTTCTCCTCCGCTCGCCCCTTCCACCGTCATTTTCTCTCTACCCACCCTTGCCTCCTTCTCCGCGCAGCTCTCGATTCCCCCCTCTCTTTCGCACCCTCCATGTCATATTCCGCTCCAGGAGCTCCATCATAGCTCCTCGCTGTCGCTGGGAGGATGTTTTCTCCTCCGCTCGCCCCTTCCACCGTCATTTTCTCTCTACCCACCCTTTCCTCCTTTTCCGCGCAGCTCTCGATTCCCCCCTCTCTTTCACACCCTCCATGTCATATTCCACTCCAGGAGCTCCATCATTGCTCCTCGCTGTCGCTGGGAGGATGTTTTCTCCTCCGCTCGCCCCTTCCACCGTCATTTTCTCTCTACCCACCCTTGCCTCCCTCTCCGCGCAGCTCTCAATTCCCCCCTCTCTTTCGCACCCTCCATGTCATATTCCGCTCCAGGAGCTCCATCATAGCTCCTCGCTGTCGCTGGGAGGATGTTTTCTCCTCCGCTCGCCCCTTCCACCGTCATTTTCTCTCTACCCACATATTACATCCAGCTCCAGGAGCTCCATCATAGCTACTCGCTGTCGCTGGGAGGATGTTTTCTCCTCTGCTCGCCGCTTCCGCCGTCATTTTCTCTCCACCCACCCTTGCCTCCTTTTCCGCGCAGCTCTCAATTCCCCCCTCTCTTTCGCACCCTCCATGTCATATTCCGCTCCAGGAGCTCCATCATAGCTCCTTGCTGTCGCTGGGAGGATGTTTTCTCCTCCGCTCGCCCCTTCCACCGTCATTTTCTCTCTACCCACCCTTGCCTCCTTCTCCGCGCAGCTCTCGATTCCCTCCTCTCTCTCGCACCCTCCATATTACATCCAGCTCCAGGAGCTCCATCATAGCTACTCGCTGTCGCTGGGAGGATGTTTTCTCCTCTGCTCGCCGCTTCCGCCGTCATTTTCTCTCCACCCACCCTTGCCTCCTTCTCCGCGCAGCTCTCGATTCCCCCCTCTCTTTCGCACCCTCCATGTCATATTCTGCTCCAGGAGCTCCATCATAGCTCCTCGCTGTCGCTGGGAGGATGTTTTCTCCTCCGCTCGCCCCTTCCACCGTCATTTTCTCTCTACCCACCCTTGCCTCCTTCTCCGCGCAGCTCTCGATTCCCCCCTCTCTTTCGCACCCTCCATGTCATATTCCGCTCCAGGAGCTCCATCATAGCTCCTTGCTGTCGCTGGGAGGATGTTTTCTCCTCTGCTCGCCCCTTCCACCATCATTTTCTCTCTACCCACCCTTGCCTCCTTCTCCGCGCAGCTCTCGATTCCCCCCTCTCTTTCGCACCCTCCATGTCATATTCCGCTCCAGGAGCTCCATCATAGCTCCTCGCTGTCGCTGGGAGGATGTTTTCTCCTCCGCTCGCCCCTTCCACCGTCATTTTCTCTCTACCCACCCTTGCCTCCTTTTCCGCGCAGCTCTCGATTCCCCCCTCTCTTTCGCACCCTCCATGTCATATTCCGCTCCAGGAGCTCCATCATAGCTCCTCGCTGTCGCTGGGAGGATGTTTTCTCCTCCGCTCGCCCCTTCCACCGTCATTTTCTCTCTACCCACCCTTGCCTCCTTTTCCGCGCAGCTCTCGATTCCCCCCTCTCTTTCGCACCCTCCATGTCATATTCCGCTCCAGGAGCTCCATCATAGCTCCTCGCTGTCGCTGGGAGGATGTTTTCTCCTCCGCTCGCCCCTTCCACCGTCATTTTCTTTCTACCCACCCTTGCCTCCTTTTCCACGCAGCTCTCGATTCCCCCCTCTCTTTCGCACCCTCCATGTCATATTCCGCTCCAGGAGCTCCATCATAGCTCCTCACTGTTGCTGGGAGGATGTTTTCTCCTCCGCTCGCCCCTTCCACCGTCATTTTCTCTCTACCCACCCTTGCCTCCTTCTCCGCACAGCTCTCGATTCCCCCCTCTCTTTCGCACCCTCCATGTCATATTTCGCTCCAGGAGCTCCATCATAGCTCCTCGCTGTCGCTGGGAGGATGTTTTCTCCTCTGCTCGCCCCTTCCACCGTCATTTTCTCTCTACCCACCCTTGCCTCCTTTTCCGCGCAGCTCTCGATTCCCCCCTCTCTTTCGCACCCTCCATGTCATATTCCGCTCCAGGAGTTCCATCATAGCTCCTCACTGTCGCTGGGAGGATGTTTTCTCCTCCGCTCGCCCCTTCCACCGTCATTTTCTCTCTACCCACCCTTGCCTCCTTCTCCGCGCAGCTCTCGATTCCCCCCTCTCTTTCGCACCCTCCATGTCATATTCCGCTCCAGGAGCTCCATCATAGCTCCTCGCTGTTGCTGGGAGGATGTTTTCTCCTCCGCTCGCCCCTTCCACCGTCATTTTCTCTCTACCCACCCTTGCCTCCTTCTCCGCACAGCTCTCGATTCCCCCCTCTCTTTCGCACCCTCCATGTCATATTCCGCTCCAGGAGCTCCATCATAGCTCCTCGCTGTCGCTGGGAGGATGTTTTCTCCTCTGCTCGCCCCTTCCACCGTCATTTTCTCTCTACCCACCCTTTCCTCCTTTTCCGCGCAGCTCTCGATTCCCCCCTCTCTTGCGCACCCTCCATGTCATATTCCGCTCCAGGAGCTCCATCATAGCTCCTCGCTGTCGCTGGGAGGATGTTTTCTCCTCCGCTCGCCCCTTCCACCGTCATTTTCTCTCTACCCACCCTTGCCTCCTTTTCCGCGCAGCTCTCGATTCCCCCCTCTCTTTCGCACCCTCCATGTCATATTCCGCTCCAGGAGTTCCATCATAGCTCCTCACTGTCGCTGGGAGGATGTTTTCTCCTCCGCTCGCCCCTTCCACCGTCATTTTCTCTCTACCCACCCTTGCCTCCTTCTCCGCGCAGCTCTCGATTCCCCCCTCTCTTTCGCACCCTCCATGTCATATTCCGCTCCAGGAGCTCCATAATAGCTCTTCGCTGTCGCTGGGAGGATGTTTTCTCCTCCGCTCGCCCCTTCCACCGTCATTTTCTCTCTACCCACCCTTGCCTCCTTTTCCGCGCAGCTCTCGATTCCCCCCTCTCTTTCGCACCCTCCATGTCATATTCCGCTCCAGGAGCTCCATCATAGCTCCTCGCTGTCGCTGGGAGGATGTTTTCTCCTCCGCTCGCCCCTTCCACCGTCATTTTCTTTCTACCCACCCTTGCCTCCTTTTCCACGCAGCTCTCGATTCCCCCCTCTCTTTCGCACCCTCCATGTCATATTCCGCTCCAGGAGCTCCATCATAGCTCCTCACTGTTGCTGGGAGGATGTTTTCTCCTCCGCTCGCCCCTTCCACCGTCATTTTCTCTCTACCCACCCTTGCCTCCTTCTCCGCACAGCTCTCGATTCCCCCCTCTCTTTCGCACCCTCCATGTCATATTCCGCTCCAGGAGCTCCATCATAGCTCCTCGCTGTCGCTGGGAGGATGTTTTCTCCTCTGCTCGCCCCTTCCACCGTCATTTTCTCTCTACCCACCCTTGCCTCCTTTTCCGCGCAGCTCTCGATTCCCCCCTCTCTTTCGCACCCTCCATGTCATATTCCGCTCCAGGAGTTCCATCATAGCTCCTCACTGTCGCTGGGAGGATGTTTTCTCCTCCGCTCGCCCCTTCCACCGTCATTTTCTCTCTACCCACCCTTGCCTCCTTCTCCGCGCAGCTCTCGATTCCCCCCTCTCTTTCGCACCCTCCATGTCATATTCCGCTCCAGGAGCTCCATCATAGCTCCTCGCTGTTGCTGGGAGGATGTTTTCTCCTCCGCTCGCCCCTTCCACCGTCATTTTCTCTCTACCCACCCTTGCCTCCTTCTCCGCACAGCTCTCGATTCCCCCCTCTCTTTCGCACCCTCCATGTCATATTCCGCTCCAGGAGCTCCATCATAGCTCCTCGCTGTCGCTGGGAGGATGTTTTCTCCTCTGCTCGCCCCTTCCACCGTCATTTTCTCTCTACCCACCCTTTCCTCCTTTTCCGCGCAGCTCTCGATTCCCCCCTCTCTTGCGCACCCTCCATGTCATATTCCGCTCCAGGAGCTCCATCATAGCTCCTCGCTGTCGCTGGGAGGATGTTTTCTCCTCCGCTCGCCCCTTCCACCGTCATTTTCTCTCTACCCACCCTTGCCTCCTTTTCCGCGCAGCTCTCGATTCCCCCCTCTCTTTCGCACCCTCCATGTCATATTCCGCTCCAGGAGTTCCATCATAGCTCCTCACTGTCGCTGGGAGGATGTTTTCTCCTCCGCTCGCCCCTTCCACCGTCATTTTCTCTCTACCCACCCTTGCCTCCTTCTCCGCGCAGCTCTCGATTCCCCCCTCTCTTTCGCACCCTCCATGTCATATTCCGCTCCAGGAGCTCCATAATAGCTCTTCGCTGTCGCTGGGAGGATGTTTTCTCCTCCGCTCGCCCCTTCCACCGTCATTTTCTCTCTACCCACCCTTTCCTCCTTTTCCGCGCAGCTCTCGATTCCCCCCTCTCTTTCGCACCCTCCATGTCATATTCCGCTCCAGGAGCTCCATCATAGCTCCTCGCTGTCGCTGGGAGGATGTTTTCTCCTCCGCTCGCCCCTTCCACCGTCATTTTCTCTCTACCCACCCTTGCCTGCTTTTCCGCGCAGCTCTCGATTCCCCCCTCTCTTTCGCACCCTCCATGTCATATTCCGCTCCAGGAGCTCCATCATAGCTCCTCGCTGTCGCTGGGAGGATGTTTTCTCCTCCGCTCGCCCCTTCCACCGTCATTTTCTCTCTACCCACCCTTGCCTCCTTCTCCGCGCAGCTCTCAATTCCCCCCTCTCTTTCGCACCCTCCATGTCATATTCCGCTCCAGGAGCTCCATCATAGCTCTTCGCTGTCGCTGGGAGGATGTTTTCTCCTCCGCTCGCCCCTTCCACCGTCATTTTCTCTCTACCCACCCTTGCCTCCTTTTCCGCGCAGCTCTCGATTCCCCCCTCTCTTTCGCACCCTCCATGTCATATTCCGCTCCAGGAGCTCCATCATAGCTCCTCGCTGTCGCTGGGAGGATGTTTTCTCCTCCGCTCGCCCCTTCCACCGTCATTTTCTCTCTACCCACCCTTGCCTCCTTTTCCGCGCAGCTCTCGATTCCCCCCTCTCTTTCGCACCCTCCATGTCATATTCCGCTCCAGGAGTTCCATCATAGCTCCTCACTGTCGCTGGGAGGATGTTTTCTCCTCCGCTCGCCCCTTCCACCGTCATTTTCTCTCTACCCACCCTTGCCTCCTTCTCCGCGCAGCTCTCGATTCCCCCCTCTCTTTCGCACCCTCCATGTCATATTCCGCTCCAGGAGCTCCATCATAGCTCTTCGCTGTCGCTGGGAGGATGTTTTCTCCTCCGCTCGCCCCTTCCACCGTCATTTTCTCTCTACCCACCCTTTCCTCCTTTTCCGCGCAGCTCTCGATTCCCCCCTCTCTTTCGCACCCTCCATGTCATATTCCGCTCCAGGAGCTCCATCATAGCTCCTCGCTGTCGCTGGGAGGATGTTTTCTCCTCCGCTCGCCCCTTCCACCGTCATTTTCTCTCTACCCACCCTTGCCTCCTTCTCCGCGCAGCTCTCAATTCCCCCCTCTCTTTCGCACCCTCCATGTCATATTCCGCTCCAGGAGCTCCATCATAGCTCCTCGCTGTCGCTGGGAGGATGTTTTCTCCTCCGCTCGCCCCTTCCACCATCATTTTCTCTCTACCCACCCTTGCCTCCTTCTCCGTGCAGCTCTCAATTCCCCCATCTCTTTCGCACCCTCCATGTCATATTCCGCTCCAGGAGCTCCATCATAGCTCCTCGCTGTCGCTGGGAGGATGTTTTCTCCTCCGCTCGCCCCTTCCACCGTCATTTTCTCTCTACCCACCCTTGCCTCCTTCTCCGCGCAGCTCTCGATTCCCCCCTCTCTTTCGCACCCTCCATGTCATATTCCGCTCCAGGAGTTCCATCATAGCTCCTCACTGTCGCTGGGAGGAAGTTTTCTCCTCCGCTCGCCCCTTCCACCGTCATTTTCTCTCTACCCACCCTTGCCTCCTTTTCCGCGCAGCTCTCGATTCCCCCCTCTCTTTCGCACCCTCCATGTCATATTCCGCTCCAGGAGCTCCATCATAGCTCCTCGCTGTCGCTGGGAGGATGTTTTCTCCTCCGCTCGCCCCTTCCACCGTCATTTTCTCTCTACCCACCCTTGCCTCCTTTTCCGCGCAGCTCTCGATTCCCCCCTCTCTTTCGCACCCTCAATGTCATATTCCGCTCCAGGAGTTCCATCATAGCTCCTCACTGTCGCTGGGAGGATGTTTTCTCCTCCGCTCGCCCCTTCCACCGTCATTTTCTCTCTACCCACCCTTGCCTCCTTTTCCGCGCAGCTCTCGATTCCCCCCTCTCTTTCGCACCCTCCATGTCATATTCCGCTCCAGGAGTTCCATCATAGCTCCTCACTGTCGCTGGGAGGAAGTTTTCTCCTCCGCTCGCCCCTTCCACCGTCATTTTCTCTCTACCCACCCTTGCCTCCTTTTCCGCGCAGCTCTCGATTCCCCCCTCTCTTTCGCACCCTCCATGTCATATTCCGCTCCAGGAGCTCCATCATAGCTCCTTGCTGTCGCTGGGAGGATGTTTTCTCCTCCGCTCGCCCCTTCCACCGTCATTTTCTCTCTACCCACCCTTGCCTCCTTTTCCGCGCAGCTCTCGATTCCCCCCTCTCTTTCGCACCCTCCATGTCATATTCCGCTCCAGGAGCTCCATCATAGCTCCTCGCTGTCGCTGGGAGGATGTTTTCTCCTCCGCTCGCCCCTTCCACCGTCATTTTCTCTCTACCCACCCTTGCCTCCTTCTCCGCGCAGCTCTCGATTCCCCCCTCTCTTTCGAACCCTCCATGTCATATTCCGCTCCAGGAGCTCCATCATAGCTCCTCGCTGTCGCTGGGAGGATGTTTTCTCCTCTGCTCGCCCCTTCCACCGTCATTTTCTCTCTACCCACCCTTTCCTCCTTTTCCGCGCAGCTCTCGATTCCCCCCTCTCTTTCGCACCCTCCATGTCATATTCCGCTCCAGGAGCTCCATCATAGCTCCTCGCTGTCGCTGGGAGGATGTTTTCTCCTCCGCTCGCCCCTTCCACCGTCATTTTCTTTCTACCCACCCTTGCCTCCTTTTCCACGCAGCTCTCGATTCCCCCCTCTCTTTCGCACCCTCCATGTCATATTCCGCTCCAGGAGCTCCATCATAGCTCCTCGCTGTCGCTGGGAGGATGTTTTCTCCTCCGCTCGCCCCTTCCACCGTCATTTTCTCTCTACCCACCCTTGCCTCCTTTTCCGCGCAGCTCTCGATTCCCCCCTCTCTTTCGCACCCTCCATGTCATATTCCGCTCCAGGAGTTCCATCATAGCTCCTCACTGTCGCTGGGAGGATGTTTTCTCCTCCGCTCGCCCCTTCCACCGTCATTTTCTCTCTACCCACCCTTGCCTCCTTCTCCGCGCAGCTCTCGATTCCCCCCTCTCTTTCGCACCCTCCATGTCATATTCCGCTCCAGGAGCTCCATCATAGCTCTTCGCTGTCGCTGGGAGGATGTTTTCTCCTCCGCTCGCCCCTTCCACCGTCATTTTCTCTCTACCCACCCTTTCCTCCTTTTCCGCGCAGCTCTCGATTCCCCCCTCTCTTTCGCACCCTCCATGTCATATTCCGCTCCAGGAGCTCCATCATAGCTCCTCGCTGTCGCTGGGAGGATGTTTTCTCCTCCGCTCGCCCCTTCCACCTTCATTTTCTCTCTACCCACCCTTGCCTCCTTTTCCGCGCAGCTCTCAATTCCCCCCTCTCTTTCGCACCCTCCATGTCATATTCCGCTCCAGGAGCTCCATCATAGCTCCTCGCTGTCGCTGGGAGGATGTTTTCTCCTCCGCTCGCCCCTTCCACCGTCATTTTCTCTCTATCCACCCTTGCCTCCTTCTCCGCGCAGCTCTCAATTCCCCCCTCTCTTTCGCACCCTCCATGTCATATTCCGCTCCAGGAGCTCCATCATAGCTCCTCGCTGTCGCTGGGAGGATGTTTTCTCCTCCGCTCGTCCCTTCCACCGTCATTTTCTCTCTACCCACCCTTGCCTCCTTCTCCGCGCAGCTCTCGATTCCCCCCTCTCTTTCGAACCCTCCATGTCATATTCCGCTCCAGGAGCTCCATCATAGCTCCTCGCTGTCGCTGGGAGGATGTTTTCTCCTCTGCTCGCCCCTTCCACCGTCATTTTCTCTCTACCCACCCTTTCCTCCTTTTCCGCGCAGCTCTCGATTCCCCCCTCTCTTTCGCACCCTCCATGTCATATTCCGCTCCAGGAGCTCCATCATAGCTCCTCGCTGTCACTGGGAGGATGTTTTCTCCTCCGCTCGCCCCTTCCACCGTCATTTTCTTTCTACCCACCCTTGCCTCCTTTTCCACGCAGCTCTCGATTCCCCCCTCTCTTTCGCACCCTCCATGTCATATTCCGCTCCAGGAGCTCCATCATAGCTCCTCGCTGTCGCTGGGAGGATGTTTTCTCCTCTGCTCGCCCCTTCCACCGTCATTTTCTCTCTACCCACCCTTTCCTCCTTTTCCGCGCAGCTCTCGATTCCCCCCTCTCTTGCGCACCCTCCATGTCATATTCCGCTCCAGGAGCTCCATCATAGCTCCTCGCTGTCGCTGGGAGGATGTTTTCTCCTCCGCTCGCCCCTTCCACCGTCATTTTCTCTCTACCCACCCTTGCCTCCTTTTCCGCGCAGCTCTCGATTCCCCCCTCTCTTTCGCACCCTCCATGTCATATTCCGCTCCAGGAGTTCCATCATAGCTCCTCACTGTCGCTGGGAGGATGTTTTCTCCTCCGCTCGCCCCTTCCACCGTCATTTTCTCTCTACCCACCCTTGCCTCCTTCTCCGCGCAGCTCTCGATTCCCCCCTCTCTTTCGCACCCTCCATGTCATATTCCGCTCCAGGAGCTCTATCATAGCTCTTCGCTGTCGCTGGGAGGATGTTTTCTCCTCCGCTCGCCCCTTCCACCGTCATTTTCTCTCTACCCACGCTTGCCTCCTTCTCCGCGCAGCTCTCGATTCCCTCCTCTCTCTCGCACCCTCCATATTACATCCAGCTCCAGGAGCTCCATCATAGCTCCTCGCTGTCGCTGGGAGGATGTTTTCTCCTCCGCTCGCCCCTTCCACCGTCATTTTCTCTCTACCCACCCTTGCCTCCTTCTCCGCGCAGCTCTCGATTCCCTCTTCTCTCTCGCACCCTCCATATTACATCCAGCTCCAGGAGCTCCATCATAGCTCCTCGCTGTCGCTGGGAGGATGTTTTCTCCTCTGCTCGCCGCTTCCGCCGTCATTTTCTCTCCACCCACCCTTGCCTCCTTCTCCGCGCCGCTCTCGATTCCCCCCTTTCTTTCGCACCCTCCATGTCATATTCCGCTCCAGGAGCTCCATCATAGCTCCTCGCTGTCGCTGGGAGGATGTTTTCTCCTCCGCTCGCCCCTTCCACCGTCATTTTCTCTCTACCCACCCTTTCCTCCTTTTCCGCGCAGCTCTCGATTCCCCCCTCTCTTTCACACCCTCCATGTCATATTCCGCTCCAGGAGCTCCATCATTGCTCCTCTCTGTCGCTGGGAGGATGTTTTCTCCTCCGCTCGCCCCTTTCACCGTCATTTTCTCTCTACCCACCCTTTCCTCCTTCTCCGCGCAGCTCTCGATTCCCCCCTCTCTTTCGAACCCTCCATGTCATATTCCGCTCCAGGAGCTCCATCATAGCTCCTCGCTGTCGCTGGGAGGATGTTTTCTCCTCTGCTCGCCCCTTCCACCGTCATTTTCTCTCTACCCACCCTTTCCTCCTTTTCCGCGCAGCTCTCGATTCCTCCCTCTCTTTCGCACCCTCCATGTCATATTCCGCTCCAGGAGCTCCATCATAGCTCCTCGCTGTCGCTGGGAGGATGTTTTCTCCTCCGCTCGCCCCTTCCACCGTCATTTTCTCTCTACCCACCCTTGCCTCCTTTTCCGCGCAGCTCTCGATTCCCCCCTCTCTTTCGCACCCTCCATGTCATATTCCGCTCCAGGAGTTCCATCATAGCTCCTCACTGTCGCTGGGAGGATGTTTTCTCCTCCACTCGCCCCTTCCACCGTCATTTTCTCTCTACCCACCCTTGCCTCCTTCTCCGCGCTGCTCTCGATTCCCTCCTCTCTCTCGCACCCTCCATATTACATCCAGCTCCAGGAGCTCCATCATAGCTCCTCGCTGTCGCTGGGAGGATGTTTTCTCCTCCGCTCGCCCCTTCCACCGTCATTTTCTCTCTACCCACCCTTGCCTCCTTCTCCGCGCAGCTCTCGATTCCCTCCTCTCTCTCGCACCCTCCATATTACATCCAGCTCCAGGAGCTCCATCATAGCTCCTCGCTGTCGCTGGGAGGATGTTTTCTCCTCTGCTCGCCGCTTCCGCCGTCATTTTCTCTCCACCCACCCTTGCCTCCTTCTCCGCGCCGCTCTCGATTCCCCCCTCTCTTTCGCACCCTCCATGTCATATTCTGCTCCAGGAGCTCCATCATAGCTCCTCGCTGTCGCTGGGAGGATGTTTTCTCCTCCGCTCGCCCCTTCCACCGTCATTTTCTCTCTACCCACCCTTGCCTCCTTCTCCGCGCAGCTCTCGATTCCCCCCTCTCTTTCGCACCCTCCATGTCATATTCCGCTCCAGGAGCTCCATCATAGCTCCTCGCTGTCGCTGGGAGGATGTTTTCTCCTCCGCTCGCCCCTTCCACCGTCATTTTCTCTCTACCCACCCTTTCCTCCTTTTCCGCGCAGCTCTCGATTCCCCCCTCTCTTTCGCACCCTCCATGTCATATTCCGCTCCAGGAGCTCCATCATAGCTCCTCGCTGTCGCTGGGAGGATGTTTTCTCCTCCGCTCGCCCCTTCCACCGTCATTTTCTCTCTACCCACCCTTGCCTCCTTCTCCGCGCAGCTCTCAATTCCCCCCTCTCTTTCGCACCCTCCATGTCATATTCCGCTCCAGGAGCTCCATCATAGCTCCTCGCTGTCGCTGGGAGGATGTTTTCTCCTCCGCTCACCCCTTCCACCGTCATTTTCTCTCTACCCACCCTTGCCTCCTTCTCCGCGCAGCTCTCGATTCCCCCCTCTCTTTCGAACCCTCCATGTCATATTCCGCTCCAGGAGCTCCATCATAGCTCCTCGCTGTCGCTGGGAGGATGTTTTCTCCTCTGCTCGCCCCTTCCACCGTCATTTTCTCTCTACCCACCCTTTCCTCCTTTTCCGCGCAGCTCTCGATTCCCCCCTCTCTTTCGCACCCTCCATGTCATATTCCGCTACAGGAGCTCCATCATAGCTCCTCGCTGTTGCTGGGAGGATGTTTTCTCCTCCGCTCGCCCCTTCCACCGTCATTTTCTCTCTACCCACCCTTGCCTCCTTTTCCGCGCAGCTCTCGATTCCCCCCTCTCTTTCGCACCCTCCATGTCATATTCCGCTCCAGGAGTTCCATCATAGCTCCTCACTGTCGCTGGGAGGATGTTTTCTCCTCCGCTCGCCCCTTCCACCGTCATTTTCTCTCTACCCACCCTTGCCTCCTTCTCCGCGCAGCTCTCGATTCCCCCCTCTCTTTCGCACCCTCCATGTCATATTCCGCTCCAGGAGCTCCATCATAGCTCCTCGCTGTCGCTGGGAGGATGTTTTCTCCTCCGCTCGCCCCTTCCACCGTCATTTTCTCTCTACCCACCCTTGCCTCCTTCTCCGCGCAGCTCTCGATTCCCTCCTCTCTCTCGCACCCTCCATATTACATCCAGCTCCAGGAGCTCCATCATAGCTCCTCGCTGTCGCTGGGAGGATGTTTTCTCCTCTGCTCGCCGCTTCCGCCGTCATTTTCTCTCCACCCACCCTTGCCTCCTTCTCCGCGCCGCTCTCGATTCCCCCCTCTCTTTCGCACCCTCCATGTCATATTCTGCTCCAGGAGCTCCATCATAGCTCCTCGCTGTCGCTGGGAGGATGTTTTCTCCTCCGCTCGCCCCTTCCACCGTCACTTTCTCTCTACCCACCCTTGCCTCCTTCTCCGCGCAGCTCTCGATTCCCCCCTCTCTTTCGAACCCTCCATGTCATATTCCGCTCCAGGAGCTCCATCATAGCTCCTCGCTGTCGCTGGGAGGATGTTTTCTCCTCCGCTCGCCCCTTCCACCGTCATTTTCTTTCTACCCACCCTTGCCTCCTTTTCCACGCAGCTCTCGATTCCCCCCTCTCTTTCGCACCCTCCATGTCATATTCCGCTCCAGGAGCTCCATCATAGCTCCTCGCTGTTGCTGGGAGGATGTTTTCTCCTCCGCTCGCCCCTTCCACAGTCATTTTCTCTCTACCCACCCTTGCCTCCTTTTCCGCGCAGCTCTCGATTCCCCCCTCTCTTTCGCACCCTCCATGTCATATTCCGCTCCAGGAGTTCCATCATAGCTCCTCACTGCCGCTGGGAGGATGTTTTCTCCTCCGCTCGCCCCTTCCACCGTCATTTTCTCTCTACCCACCCTTGCCTCCTTCTCCGCGCAGCTCTCGATTCCCCCCTCTCTTTCGCACCCTCCATGTCATATTCCGCTCCAGGAGCTCCATCATAGCTCCTCGCTGTCGCTGGGAGGATGTTTTCTCCTCCGCTCGCCCCTTCCACCGTCATTTTCTCTCTACCCACCCTTGCCTCCTTTTCCGCGCAGCTCTCGATTCCCCCCTCTCTTTCGCACCCTCCATGTCATATTCCGCTCCAGGAGTTCCATCATAGCTCCTCACTGTCGCTGGGAGGATGTTTTCTCCTCCGCTCGCCCCTTCCACCGTCATTTTCTCTCTACCCACCCTTGCCTCCTTTTCCGCGCAGCTCTCGATTCCCCCCTCTCTTTCGCACCCTCCATGTCATATTCCGCTCCAGGAGCTCCATCATAGCTCCTTGCTGTCGCTGGGAGGATGTTTTCTCCTCCGCTCGCCCCTTCCACTGTCATTTTCTCTCTACCCACCCTTGCCTCCTTTTCCGCGCAGCTCTCGATTCCCCCCTCTCTTTCGCACCCTCCATGTCATATTCCGCTCCAGGAGCTCCATCATAGCTCCTTGCTGTCGCTGGGAGGATGTTTTCTCCTCCGCTCGCCCCTTCCACCGTCATTTTCTCTCTACCCACCCTTGCCTCCTTTTCCGCGCAGCTCTCGATTCCCCCCTCTCTTTCGCACCCTCCATGTCATATTCCGCTCCAGGAGTTCCATCATAGCTCCTCACTGTCGCTGGGAGGATGTTTTCTCCTCCGCTCGCCCCTTCCACCATCATTTTCTCTCTACCCACCCTTGCCTCCTTTTCCGCGCAGCTCTCGATTCCCCCCTCTCTTTCGCACCCTCCATGTCATATTCCGCTCCAGGAGTTCCATCATAGCTCCTCACTGTCGCTGGGAGGAAGTTTTCTCCTCCGCTCGCCCCTTCCACCGTCATTTTCTCTCTACCCACCCTTGCCTCCTTCTCCGCGCAGCTCTCGATTCCCCCCTCTCTTTCGCACCCTCCATGTCATATTCCGCTCCAGGAGCTCCATCATAGCTAATCGCTGTCACTGGGAGGATGTTTTCTCCTCCGCTCGCCCCTTCCACCGTCATTTTCTCTCTACCCACCCTTGCCTCCTTTTCCGCGCAGCTCTCGATTCCCCCCTCTCTTTCGCACCCTCCATGTCATATTCCGCTCCAGGAGTTCCATCATAGCTCCTCACTGTCGCTGGGAGGATGTTTTCTCCTCCGCTCGCCCCTTCCACCGTCATTTTCTCTCTACCCACCCTTGCCTCCTTTTCCGCGCAGCTCTCGATTCCCCCCTCTCTTTCGCACCCTCCATGTCATATTCCGCTCCAGGAGCTCCATCATAGCTCCTTGCTGTCGCTGGGAGGATGTTTTCTCCTCCGCTCGCCCCTTCCACCGTCATTTTCTCTCTACCCACCCTTGCCTCCTTTTCCGCGCAGCTCTCGATTCCCCCCTCTCTTTCGCACCCTCCATGTCATATTCCGCTCCAGGAGTTCCATCATAGCTCCTCACTGTCGCTGGGAGGATGTTTTCTCCTCCGCTCGCCCCTTCCACCGTCATTTTCTCTCTACCCACCCTTGCCTCCTTTTCCGCGCAGCTCTCGATTCCCCCCTCTCTTTCGCACCCTCCATGTCATATTCCGCTCCAGGAGTTCCATCATAGCTCCTCACTGTCGCTGGGAGGATGTTTTCTCCTCCGCTCGCCCCTTCCACCGTCATTTTCTCTCTACCCACCCTTGCCTCCTTCTCCGCGCAGCTCTCGATTCCCTCCTCTCTCTCGCACCCTCCATATTACATCCAGCTCCAGGAGCTTCATCATAGCTCCTCGCTGTCGCTGGGAGGATGTTTTCTCCTCCGCTCGCCCCTTCCACCGTCATTTTCTCTCTACCCACCCTTGCCTCCTTCTCTGCGCAGCTCTCGATTCCCCCCTCTCTTTCGCACCCTCCATGTCATATTCCGCTCCAGGAGCTCCATCATAGCTCCTCGCTGTCACTGGGAGGATGTTTTCTCCTCCGCTCGCCCCTTCCACCGTTATTTTCTCTCTACCCACCCTTGCCTCCTTCTCCGCGCAGCTCTCGATTCCCTCCTCTCTCTCGCACCCTCCATATTACATCCAGCTCCAGGAGCTCCATCATAGCTCCTCGCTGTCGCTGGGAGGATGTTTTCTCCTCTGCTCGC
This sequence comes from Pelophylax lessonae, assembly GCF_965119305.1. Classification (NCBI taxonomy): domain Eukaryota; kingdom Metazoa; phylum Chordata; class Amphibia; order Anura; family Ranidae; genus Pelophylax; species Pelophylax lessonae. Next base: position 82,132,083 of record NC_138780.1, on the reverse strand, counting down.
CGCTTCCGCCGTCATTTTCTCTCCACCCACCCTTGCCTCCTTCTCCGCGCCGCTCTCGATTCCCTCCTCTCTTTCGCACCCTCCATGTCATATTCCGCTCCAGGAGCTCCATCATAGCTCCTCGCTGTCGCTGGGAGGATGTTTTCTCCTCCGCTCGCCCCTTCCACCGTCATTTTCTCTCTACCCACCCTTGCCTCCTTCTCCGCGCAGCTCTCGATTCCCCCCTCTCTTTCGCACCCTCCATGTCATATTCCGCTCCAGGAGCTCCATCTTAGCTCCTCGCTGTCGCTGGGAGGATGTTTTCTCCTCCGCTCGCCCCTTCCACCGTCATTTTCTCTCTACCCACCCTTTCCTCCTTTTCCGCGCAGCTCTCGATTCCCCCCTCTCTTTCACACCCTCCATGTCATATTCCGCTCCAGGAGCTCCATCATTGCTCCTCGCTGTCGCTGGGAGGATGTTTTCTCCTCCGCTTGCCCCTTCCACCGTCATTTTCTCTCTACCCACCCTTGCCTCCTTCTCTGCGCAGCTCTCAATTCCCCCCTCTCTTTCGCACCCTCCATGTCATATTCCGCTCCAGGAGCTCCATCATAGCTCCTCGCTGTCGCTGGGAGGATGTTTTCTCCTCCGCTCGCCCCTTCCACCGTCATTTTCTCTCTACCCACCCTTGCCTCCTTCTCCGCGCAGCTCTCGATTCCCCCCTCTCTTTCGAACCCTCCATGTCATATTCCGCTCCAGGAGCTCCATCATAGCTCCTCGCTGTCGCTGGGAGGATGTTTTCTCCTCTGCTCGCCCCTTCCACCGTCATTTTCTCGCTACCCACCCTTTCCTCCTTTTCCGCGCAGCTCTCGATTCCCCCCTCTCTTTCGCACCCTCCATGTCATATTCCGCTCCAGGAGCTCCATCATAGCTCCTCGCTGTCACTGGGAGGATGTTTTCTCCTCCGCTCGCCCCTTCCACCGTCATTTTCTCTCTACCCACCCTTGCCTCCTTCTCCGCGCAGCTCTCGATTCCCTCCTCTCTCTCGCACCCTCCATATTACATCCAGCTCCAGGAGCTCCATCATAGCTCTTCGCTGTCGCTGGGAGGATGTTTTCTCCTCCACTCGCCCCTTCCACCGTCATTTTCTCTCTACCCACCCTTGCCTCCTTCTCCGCGCTGCTCTCGATTCCCTCCTCTCTCTCGCACCCTCCATATTACATCCAGCTCCAGGAGCTCCATCATAGCTCCTCGCTGTCGCTGGGAGGATGTTTTCTCCTCCGCTCGCCCCTTCCACCGTCATTTTCTCTCTACCCACCCTTGCCTCCTTCTCCGCGCAGCTCTCGATTCCCTCCTCTCTCTCGCACCCTCCATATTACATCCAGCTCCAGGAGCTCCATCATAGCTCCTCGCTGTCGCTGGGAGGATGTTTTCTCCTCTGCTCGCCGCTTCCGCCGTCATTTTCTCTCCACCCACCCTTGCCTCCTTCTCCGCGCCGCTCTCGATTCCCCCCTCTCTTTCGCACCCTCCATGCCATATTCTGCTCCAGGAGCTCCATCATAGCTCCTCGCTGTCGCTGGGAGGATGTTTTCTCCTCCGCTCGCCCCTTCCACCGTCATTTTCTCTCTACCCACCCTTTCCTCCTTTTCCGCGCAGCTCTCGATTCCCCCCTCTCTTTCGCACCCTCCATGTCATATTCTGCTCCAGGAGCTCCATCATAGCTCCTCGCTGTCGCTGGGAGGATGTTTTCTCCTCCGCTCGCCCCTTCCACCGTCATTTTCTCTCTACCCACCCTTGCCTCCTTCTCCGCGCAGCTCTCAATTCCCCCCTCTCTTTCGCACCCTCCATGTCATATTCCGCTCCAGGAGCTCCATCATAGCTCCTCGCTGTCGCTGGGAGGATGTTTTCTCCTCCGCTCGCCCCTTCCACCGTCATTTTCTCTCTACCCACCCTTGCCTCCTTCTCCGCGCAGCTCTCGATTCCCCCCTCTCTTTCGCACCCTCCATGTCATATTCCGCTCCAGGAGCTCCATCATAGCTCCTCGCTGTCGCTGGGAGGATTTTTTCTCCTCTGCTCGCCCCTTCCACCGTCATTTTCTCTCTACCCACCCTTTCCTCCTTTTCCGCGCAGCTCTCGATTCCCCCCTCTCTTGCGCAACCTCCATGTCATATTCCGCTCCAGGAGCTCCATCATAGCTCCTCGCTGTCGCTGGGAGGATGTTTTCTCCTCCGCTCGCCCCTTCCACCGTCATTTTCTCTCTACCCACCCTTGCCTCCTTTTCCGCGCAGCTCTCGATTCCCCCCTCTCTTTCGCACCCTCCATGTCATATTCCGCTCCAGGAGTTCCATCATAGCTCCTCACTGTCGCTGGGAGGATGTTTTCTCCTCCACTCGCCCCTTCCACCGTCATTTTCTCTCTACCCACCCTTGCCTCCTTCTCCGCGCTGCTCTCGATGCCCTCCTCTCTCTCGCACCCTCCATATTACATCCAGCTCCAGGAGCTCCATCATAGCTCCTCGCTGTTGCTGGGAGGATGTTTTCTCCTCCGCTCGCCCCTTCCACCGTCATTTTCTCTCTACCCACCCTTGCCTCCTTCTCCGCGCAGCTCTCGATTCCCTCCTCTCTCTCGCACCCTCCATATTACATCCAGCTCCAGGAGCTCCATCATAGCTCCTCGCTGTCGCTGGGAGGATGTTTTCTCCTCTGCTCGCCGCTTCCGCCGTCATTTTCTCTCCACCCACCCTTGCCTCCTTCTCCGCGCCGCTCTCGATTCCCCCCTCTCTTTCGCACCCTCCATGTCATATTCTGCTCCAGGAGCTCCATCATAGCTCCTCGCTGTCGCTGGGAGGATGTTTTCTCCTCTGCTCGCCCCTTCCACCGTCATTTTCTCTCTACCCACCCTTTCCTCCTTTTCCGCGCAGCTCTCGATTCCCCCCTCTCTTTCGCACCCTCCATGTCATATTCCGCTCCAGGAGCTCCATCATAGCTCCTCGCTGTCGCTGGGAGGATGTTTTCTCCTCCGCTCGCCCCTTCCACCGTCATTTTCTTTCTACCCACCCTTGCCTCCTTTTCCACGCAGCTCTCGATTCCCCCCTCTCTTTCGCACCCTCCATGTCATATTCCGCTCCAGGAGCTCCATCATAGCTCCTCGCTGTTGCTGGGAGGATGTTTTCTCCTCCGCTCGCCCCTTCCACCGTCATTTTCTCTCTACCCACCCTTGCCTCCTTCTCCGCGCAGCTCTCGACTCCCCCCTCTCTTTCGCACCCTCCATGTCATATTCCGCTCCAGGAGCTCCATCATAGCTCCTCGCTGTCGCTGGGAGGATTTTTTCTCCTCTGCTCGCCCCTTCCACCGTCATTTTCTCTCTACCCACCCTTTCCTCCTTTTCCGCGCAGCTCTCGATTCCCCCCTCTCTTGCGCACCCTCCATGTCATATTCCGCTCCAGGAGCTCCATCATAGCTCCTCGCTGTCGCTGGGAGGATGTTTTCTCCTCCGCTCGCCCCTTCCACCGTCATTTTCTCTCTACCCACCCTTGCCTCCTTTTCCGCGCAGCTCTCGATTCCCCCCTCTCTTTCGCACCCTCCATGTCATATTCCGCTCCAGGAGTTCCATCATAGCTCCTCACTGTCGCTGGGAGGATGTTTTCTCCTCCACTCGCCCCTTCCACCGTCATTTTCTCTCTACCCACCCTTGCCTCCTTCTCCGCGCTGCTCTCGATTCCCTCCTCTCTCTCGCACCCTCCATATTACATCCAGCTCCAGGAGCTCCATCATAGCTCCTCGCTGTCGCTGGGAGGATGTTTTCTCCTCCGCTCGCCCCTTCCACCGTCATTTTCTCTCTACCCACCCTTGCCTCCTTCTCCGCGCAGCTCTCGATTCCCTCCTCACTCTCGCACCCTCCATATTACATCCAGCTCCAGGAGCTCCATCATAGCTCCTCGCTGTCGCTGGGAGGATGTTTTCTCCTCTGCTCGCCGCTTCCGCCGTCATTTTCTCTCCACCCACCCTTGCCTCCTTCTCCGCGCCGCTCTCGATTCCCCCCTCTCTTTCGCACCCTCCATGTCATATTCTGCTCCAGGAGCTCCATCATAGCTCCTCGCTGTCGCTGGGAGGATGTTTTCTCCTCCGCTCGCCCCTTCCACCGTCATTTTCTCTCTACCCACCCTTGCCTCCTTCTCCGCGCAGCTCTCGATTCCCCCCTCTCTTTCGCACCCTCCATGTCATATTCCGCTCCAGGAGCTCCATCATAGCTCCTCGCTGTCGCTGGGAGGATGTTTTCTCCTCCGCTCGCCCCTTCCACCGTCATTTTCTCTCTACCCACCCTTTCCTCCTTTTCCGCGCAGCTCTCGATTCCCCCCTCTCTTTCGCACCCTCCATGTCATATTCCGCTCCAGGAGCTCCATCATAGCTCCTCGCTGTCGCTGGGAGGATGTTTTCTCCTCCGCTCGCCCCTTCCACCGTCATTTTCTCTCTACCCACCCTTGCCTCCTTTTCCGCGCAGCTCTCGATTCCCCCCTCTCTTTCGCACCCTCCATGTCATATTCCGCTCCAGGAGCTCCATCATAGCTCCTCGCTGTCGCTGGGAGGATGTTTTCTCCTCCGCTCGCCCCTTCCACCGTCATTTTCTCTCTACCCACCCTTGCCTCCTTCTCCGCGCAGCTCTCGATTCCCCCCTCTCTTTCGCACCCTCCATGTCATATTCCGCTCCAGGAGCTCCATCATAGCTCCTCGCTGTTGCTGGGAGGATGTTTTCTCCTCCGCTCGCCCCTTCCACCGTCATTTTCTCTCTACCCACCCTTGCCTCCTTCTTCGCGCAGCTCTCGATTCCCCCCTCTCTTTCGCACCCTCCATGTCATATTCCGCTCCAGGAGCTCCATCATAGCTCCTCGCTGTCGCTGGGAGGATTTTTTCTCCTCTGCTCGCCCCTTCCACCGTCATTTTCTCTCTACCCACCCTTTCCTCCTTTTCCGCGCAGCTCTCGATTCCCCCCTCTCTTGCGCACCCTCCATGTCATATTCCGCTCCAGGAGCTCCATCATAGCTCCTCGCTGTCGCTGGGAGGATGTTTTCTCCTCCGCTCGCCCCTTCCACCGTCATTTTCTCTCTACCCACCCTTGCCTCCTTTTCCGCGCAGCTCTCGATTCCCCCCTCTCTTTCGCACCCTCCATGTCATATTCCGCTCCAGGAGTTCCATCATAGCTCCTCACTGTCGCTGGGAGGATGTTTTCTCCTCCACTCGCCCCTTCCACCGTCATTTTCTCTCTACCCACCCTTGCCTCCTTCTCCGCGCTGCTCTCGATTCCCTCCTCTCTCTCGCACCCTCCATATTACATCCAGCTCCAGGAGCTCCATCATAGCTCCTCGCTGTCGCTGGGAGGATGTTTTCTCCTCCGCTCGCCCCTTCCACCGTCATTTTCTCTCTACCCACCCTTGCCTCCTTCTCCGCGCAGCTCTCGATTCCCTCCTCTCTCTCGCACCCTCCATATTACATCCAGCTCCAGGAGCTCCATCATAGCTCCTCGCTGTCGCTGGGAGGATGTTTTCTCCTCTGCTCGCCGCTTCCGCCGTCATTTTCTCTCCACCCACCCTTGCCTCCTTCTCCGCGCCGCTCTCGATTCCCCCCTCTCTTTCGCACCCTCCATGTCATATTCTGCTCCAGGAGCTCCATCATAGCTCCTCGCTGTCGCTGGGAGGATGTTTTCTCCTCCGCTCGCCCCTTCCACCGTCATTTTCTCTCTACCCACCCTTTCCTCCTTTTCCGCGCAGCTCTCGATTCCCCCCTCTCTTTCGCACCCTCCATGTCATATTCCGCTCCAGGAGCTCCATCATAGCTCCTCGCTGTCGCTGGGAGGATGTTTTCTCCTCCGCTCGCCCCTTCCACCGTCATTTTCTCTCTACCCACCCTTGCCTCCTTTTCCGCGCAGCTCTCGATTCCCCCCTCTCTTTCGCACCCTCCATGTCATATTCCGCTCCAGGAGCTCCATCATAGCTCCTCGCTGTCGCTGGGAGGATGTTTTCTCCTCCGCTCGCCCCTTCCACCGTCATTTTCTCTCTACCCACCCTTGCCTCCTTCTCTGCGCAGCTCTCGATTCCCCCCTCTCTTTCGCACCCTCCATGTCATATTCCGCTCCAGGAGCTCCATCATAGCTCCTCGCTGTCGCTGGGAGGATGTTTTCTCCTCCGCTCGCCCCTTCCACCGTCATTTTCTCTCTACCCACCCTTGCCTCCTTCTCCGCGCAGCTCTCGATTCCCTCTTCTCTCTCGCACCCTCCATATTACATCCAGCTCCAGGAGCTCCATCATAGCTCCTCGCTGTCGCTGGGAGGATGTTTTCTCCTCTGCTTGCCGCTTCCGCCGTCATTTTCTCTCCACCCACCCTTGCCTCCTTCTCCGCGCCGCTCTCGATTCCCCCCTCTCTTTCGCACCCTCCATGTCATATTCCGCTCCAGGAGCTCTATCATAGCTCTTCGCTGTCGCTGGGAGGATGTTTTCTCCTCCGCTCGCCCCTTCCACCGTCATTTTCTCTCTACCCACGCTTGCCTCCTTCTCCGCGCAGCTCTCGATTCCCTCTTCTCTCTCGCACCCTCCATATTACATCCAGCTCCAGGAGCTCCATCATAGCTCCTCGCTGTCGCTGGGAGGATGTTTTCTCCTCTGCTTGCCGCTTCCGCCGTCATTTTCTCTCCACCCACCCTTGCCTCCTTCTCCGCGCCGCTCTCGATTCCCCCCTCTCTTTCGCACCCTCCATGTCATATTCCGCTCCAGGAGCTCTATCATAGCTCTTCGCTGTCGCTGGGAGGATGTTTTCTCCTCCGCTCGCCCCTTCCACCGTCATTTTCTCTCTACCCACGCTTGCCTCCTTCTCCGCGCAGCTCTCGATTCCCTACTCTCTCTCGCACCCTCCATATTACATCCAGCTCCAGGAGCTTCATCATAGCTCCTCGCTGTCGCTGGGAGGATGTTTTCTCCTCCGCTCGCCCCTTCCACCGTCATTTTCTCTCTACCCACCCTTGCCTCCTTTTCCGCGCAGCTCTCGATTCCCCCCTCTCTTTCGCACCCTCCATGTCATATTCCGCTCCAGGAGCTCCATCATAGCTCCTCGCTGTCGCTGGGAGGATGTTTTCTCCTCCGCTCGCCCCTTCCACCGTCATTTTCTCTCTACCCACCCTTGCCTCCTTCTCCGCGCAGCTCTCAATTCCCCCCTCTCTTTCGCACCCTCCATGTCATATTCCGCTCCAGGAGCTCCATCATAGCTCCTCGCTGTCGCTGGGAGGATGTTTTCTCCTCCGCTCGCCCCTTCCACCGTCATTTTCTCTCTACCCACCCTTGCCTCCTTCTCCGCGCAGCTCTCGATTCCCCCCTCTCTTTCGAACCCTCCATGTCATATTCCGCTCCAAGAGCTCCATCATAGCTCCTCGCTGTCGCTGGGAGGATGTTTTCTCCTCCGCTCGCCCCTTCCACCGTCATTTTCTCTCTACCCACCCTTGCCTCCTTCTCCGCGCAGCTCTCGATTCCCCCCTCTCTTTCGCACCCTCCATGTCATATTCCGCTCCAGGAGCTCCATCATAGCTCCTCGCTGTCGCTGGGAGGATGTTTTCTCCTCCGCTCGCCCCTTCCACCGTCATTTTCTCTCTACCCACCCTTGCCTCCTTCTCTGCGCAGCTCTCGATTCCCCCCTCTCTTTCGCACCCTCCATGTCATATTCCGCTCCAGGAGCTCCATCATAGCTCCTCGCTGTCGCTGGGAGGATGTTTTCTCCTCCGCTCGCCCCTTCCACCGTCATTTTCTCTCTACCCACCCTTGCCTCCTTCTCCGCGCAGCTCTCGATTCCCTCTTCTCTCTCGCACCCTCCATATTACATCCAGCTCCAGGAGCTCCATCATAGCTCCTCGCTGTCGCTGGGAGGATGTTTTCTCCTCTGCTTGCCGCTTCCGCCGTCATTTTCTCTCCACCCACCCTTGCCTCCTTCTCCGCGCCGCTCTCGATTCCCCCCTCTCTTTCGCACCCTCCATGTCATATTCCGCTCCAGGAGCTCTATCATAGCTCTTCGCTGTCGCTGGGAGGATGTTTTCTCCTCCGCTCGCCCCTTCCACCGTCATTTTCTCTCTACCCACGCTTGCCTCCTTCTCCGCGCAGCTCTCGATTCCCTCTTCTCTCTCGCACCCTCCATATTACATCCAGCTCCAGGAGCTCCATCATAGCTCCTCGCTGTCGCTGGGAGGATGTTTTCTCCTCTGCTTGCCGCTTCCGCCGTCATTTTCTCTCCACCCACCCTTGCCTCCTTCTCCGCGCCGCTCTCGATTCCCCCCTCTCTTTCGCACCCTCCATGTCATATTCCGCTCCAGGAGCTCTATCATAGCTCTTCGCTGTCGCTGGGAGGATGTTTTCTCCTCCGCTCGCCCCTTCCACCGTCATTTTCTCTCTACCCACGCTTGCCTCCTTCTCCGCGCAGCTCTCGATTCCCTACTCTCTCTCGCACCCTCCATATTACATCCAGCTCCAGGAGCTTCATCATAGCTCCTCGCTGTCGCTGGGAGGATGTTTTCTCCTCCGCTCGCCCCTTCCACCGTCATTTTCTCTCTACCCACCCTTGCCTCCTTTTCCGCGCAGCTCTCGATTCCCCCCTCTCTTTCGCACCCTCCATGTCATATTCCGCTCCAGGAGCTCCATCATAGCTCCTCGCTGTCGCTGGGAGGATGTTTTCTCCTCCGCTCGCCCCTTCCACCGTCATTTTCTCTCTACCCACCCTTGCCTCCTTCTCCGCGCAGCTCTCAATTCCCCCCTCTCTTTCGCACCCTCCATGTCATATTCCGCTCCAGGAGCTCCATCATAGCTCCTCGCTGTCGCTGGGAGGATGTTTTCTCCTCCGCTCGCCCCTTCCACCGTCATTTTCTCTCTACCCACCCTTGCCTCCTTCTCCGCGCAGCTCTCGATTCCCCCCTCTCTTTCGAACCCTCCATGTCATATTCCGCTCCAGGAGCTCCATCATAGCTCCTCGCTGTCGCTGGGAGGATGTTTTCTCCTCCGCTCGCCCCTTCCACCGTCATTTTCTCTCTACCCACCCTTGCCTCCTTCTCCGCGCAGCTCTCGATTCCCCCCTCTCTTTCGCACCCTCCATGTCATATTCCGCTCCAGGAGCTCCATCATAGCTCCTCGCTGTCGCTGGGAGGATGTTTTCTCCTCCGCTCGCCCCTTCCACCGTCATTTTCTCTCTACCCACCCTTTCCTCCTTTTCCGCGCAGCTCTCGATTCCCCCCTCTCTTTCACACCCTCCATGTCATATTCCGCTCCAGGAGCTCCATCATTGCTCCTCGCTGTCGCTGGGAGGATGTTTTCTCCTCCGCTCGCCCCTTCCACCGTCATTTTCTCTCTACCCACCCTTGCCTCCTTCTCCGCGCAGCTCTCGATTCCCCCTCTCTTTCGCACCCTCCATGTCATATTCCGCTCCAGGAGCTCCATCATAGCTCTTCGCTGTCGCTGGGAGGATGTTTTCTCCTCCGCTCGCCCCTTCCACCGTCATTTTCTCTCTACCCACCCTTTCCTCCTTTTCCGCGCAGCTCTCGATTCCCCCCTCTCTTTCGCACCCTCCATGTCATATTCCGCTCCAGGAGCTCCATCATAGCTCCTCGCTGTCGCTGGGAGGATGTTTTCTCCTCCGCTCGCCCCTTCCACCGTCATTTTCTTTCTACCCACCCTTGCCTCCTTTTCCACGCAGCTCTCGATTCCCCCCTCTCTTTCGCACCCTCCATGTCATATTCCGCTCCAGGAGCTCCATCATAGCTCCTCGCTGTCGCTGGGAGGATGTTTTCTCCTCCGCTCGCCCCTTCCACCGTCATTTTCTCTCTACCCACCCTTGCCTCCTTTTCCGCGCTGCTCTCGATTCCCCCCTCTCTTTCGCACCCTCCATGTCATATTCCGCTCCAGGAGTTCCATCATAGCTCCTCACTGTCGCTGGGAGGATGTTTTCTCCTCCGCTCGCCCCTTCCACCGTCATTTTCTCTCTACCCACCCTTGCCTCCTTCTCCGCGCAGCTCTCGATTCCCCCCTCTCTTTCGCACCCTCCATGTCATATTCCGCTCCAGGAGCTCCATCATAGCTCTTCGCTGTCGCTGGGAGGATGTTTTCTCCTCCGCTCGCCCCTTCCACCGTCATTTTCTCTCTACCCACCCTTTCCTCCTTTTCCGCGCAGCTCTCGATTCCCCCCTCTCTTTCGCACCCTCCATGTCATATTCCGCTCCAGGAGCTCCATCATAGCTCCTCGCTGTCGCTGGGAGGATGTTTTCTCCTCCGCTCGCCCCTTCCACCGTCATTTTCTCTCTACCCACCCTTGCTTAATTTTCCGCGCAGCTCTCGATTCCCCCCTCTCTTTCGCACCCTCCATGTCATATTCCGCTCCAGGAGCTTTATCATAGCTCCTCGCTGTCGCTGGGAGGATGTTTTCTCCTCCGCTCGCCCCTTCCACCGTCATTTTCTCTCTACCCACCCTTGCCTCCTTCTCCACGCAGCTCTCAATTCCCCCCTCTCTTTCGCACCCTCCATGTCATATTCCGCTCCAGGAGCTCCATCATAGCTCCTCGCTGTCGCTGGGAGTATGTTTTCTCCTCCGCTCGCCCCTTCCACCGTCATTTTCTCTCTACCCACCCTTGCCTCCTTCTCCGCGCAGCTCTCGATTCCCCCCTCTCTTTCGAACCCTCCATGTCATATTCCGCTCCAGGAGCTCCATCATAGCTCCTCGCTGTCGCTGGGAGGATGTTTTCTCCTCCGCTCGCCCCTTCCACCGTCATTTTCTCTCTACCAACCCTTTCCTCCTTTTCCGCGCAGCTCTCGATTCCCCCCTCTCTTGCGCACCCTCCATGTCATATTCCGCTCCAGGAGCTCCATCATAGCTCCTCGCTGTCGCTGGGAGGATGTTTTCTCCTCCGCTCGCCCCTTCCACCGTCATTTTCTCTCTACCCACCCTTGCCTCCTTTTCCGCGCAGCTCTCGATTCCCCCCTCTCTTTCGCACCCTCCATGTCATATTCCGCTCCAGGAGCTCCATCATAGCTCCTCGCTGTCGCTGGGAGGATGTTTTCTCCTCCGCTCGCCCCTTCCACCGTCATTTTCTCTCTACCCACCCTTGCCTCCTTCTCCGCGCAGCTCTCAATTCCCCCCTCTCTTTCGCACCCTCCATGTCATATTCCGCTCCAGGAGCTCCATCATAGCTCTTCGCTGTCGCTGGGAGGATGTTTTCTCCTCCGCTCGCCCCTTCCACCGTCATTTTCTCTCTACCCACCCTTTCCTCCTTTTCCGCGCAGCTCTCGATTCCCCCCTCTCTTTCGCACCCTCCATGTCATATTCCGCTCCAGGAGCTCCATCATAGCTCCTCGCTGTCGCTGGGAGGATGTTTTCTCCTCCGCTCGCCCCTTCCACCGTCATTTTCTCTCTACCCACCCTTGCCTCCTTTTCCACGCAGCTCTCGATTCCCCCCTCTCTTTCGCACCCTCCATGTCATATTCCGCTCCAGGAGTTCCATCATAGCTCCTCACTGTCGCTGGGAGGATGTTTTCTCCTCCGCTCGCCCCTTCCACCGTCATTTTCTCTCTACCCACCCTTGCCTCCTTCTCCGCGCAGCTCTCGATTCCCCCCTCTCTTTCGCACCCTCCATGTCATATTCCGCTCCAGGAGCTCCATCATAGCTCTTCGCTGTCGCTGGGAGGATGTTTTCTCCTCCGCTCGCCCCTTCCACCGTCATTTTCTCTCTACCCACCCTTTCCTCCTTTTCCGCGCAGCTCTCGATTCCCCCCTCTCTTTCGCACCCTCCATGTCATATTCCGCTCCAGGAGCTCCATCATAGCTCCTCGCTGTCGCTGGGAGGATGTTTTCTCCTCCGCTCGCCCCTTCCACCGTCATTTTCTCTCTACCCACCCTTGCCTCCTTTTCCGCGCAGCTCTCGATTCCCCCCTCTCTTTCGCACCCTCCATGTCATATTCCGCTCCAGGAGCTCCATCATAGCTCCTCGCTGTCGCTGGGAGGATGTTTTCTCCTCCGCTCGCCCCTTCCACCGTCATTTTCTCTCTACCCACCCTTGCCTCCTTCTCCGCGCAGCTCTCAATTCCCCCCTCTCTTTCGCACCCTCCATGTCATATTCCGCTCCAGGAGCTCCATCATAGCTCCTCGCTGTCGCTGGGAGGATGTTTTCTCCTCCGCTCGCCCCTTCCACCGTCATTTTCTCTCTACCCACCCTTGCCTCCTTCTCCGCGCAGCTCTCAATTCCCCCCTCTCTTTCGCACCCTCCATGTCATATTCCGCTCCAGGAGCTCCATCATAGCTCCTCGCTGTCGCTGGGAGGATGTTTTCTCCTCCGCTCGCCCCTTCCACCGTCATTTTCTTTCTACCCACCCTTGCCTCCTTTTCCACGCAGCTCTCGATTCCCCCCTCTCTTTCGCACCCTCCATGTCATATTCCGCTCCAGGAGCTCCATCATAGCTCCTCGCTGTCGCTGGGAGGATGTTTTCTCCTCCGCTCGCCCCTTCCACCGTCATTTTCTCTCTACCCACCCTTGCCTCCTTTTCCGCGCAGCTCTCGGTTCCCCCCTCTCTTTCGCACCCTCCATGTCATATTCCGCTCCAGGAGTTCCATCATAGCTCCTCACTGTCGCTGGGAGGATGTTTTCTCCTCCGCTCGCCCCTTCCACCGTCATTTTCTCTCTACCCACCCTTGCCTCCTTCTCCGCGCAGCTCTCGATTCCCCCCTCTCTTTCGCACCCTCCATGTCATATTCCGCTCCAGGAGCTCCATCATAGCTCTTCGCTGTCGCTGGGAGGATGTTTTCTCCTCCGCTCGCCCCTTCCACCGTCATTTTCTCTCTACCCACCCTTTCCTCCTTTTCCGCGCAGCTCTCGATTCCCCCCTCTCTTTCGCACCCTCCATGTCATATTCCGCTCCAGGAGCTCCATCATAGCTCCTCGCTGTCGCTGGGAGGATGTTTTCTCCTCCGCTCGCCCCTTCCACCGTCATTTTCTCTCTACCCACCCTTGCCTCCTTTTCCGCGCAGCTCTCGATTCCCCCCTCTCTTTCGCACCCTCCATGTCATATTCCGCTCCAGGAGCTCCATCATAGCTCCTCGCTGTCGCTGGGAGGATGTTTTCTCCTCCGCTCGCCCCTTCCACCGTCATTTTCTCTCTACCCACCCTTGCCTCCTTCTCCGCGCAGCTCTCAATTCCCCCCTCTCTTTCGCACCCTCCATGTCATATTCCGCTCCAGGAGCTCCATCATAGCTCCTCGCTGTCGCTGGGAGGATGTTTTCTCCTCCGCTCGCCCCTTCCACCGTCATTTTCTCTCTACCCACCCTTGCCTCCTTCTCCGCGCAGCTCTCGATTCCCCCCTCTCTTTCGAACCCTCCATGTCATATTCCGCTCCAGGAGCTCCATCATAGCTCCTCGCTGTCGCTGGGAGGATGTTTTCTCCTCTGCTCGCCCCTTCCACCGTCATTTTCTCTCTACCCACCCTTTCCTCCTTTTCCGCGCAGCTCTCGATTCCCCCCTCTCTTTCGCACCCTCCATGTCATATTCCGCTCCAGGAGCTCCATCATAGCTCCTCGCTGTCGCTGGGAGGATGTTTTCTCCTCCGCTCGCCCCTTCCACCGTCATTTTCTTTCTACCCACCCTTGCCTCCTTTTCCACGCAGCTCTCGATTCCCCCCTCTCTTTCGCACCCTCCATGTCATATTCCGCTCCAGGAGCTCCATCATAGCTCCTCGCTGTTGCTGGGAGGATGTTTTCTCCTCCGCTCGCCCCTTCCACCGTCATTTTCTCTCTACCCACCCTTGCCTCCTTCTCCGCACAGCTCTCGATTCCCCCCTCTCTTTCGCACCCTCCATGTCATATTCCGCTCCAGGAGCTCCATCATAGCTCCTCGCTGTCGCTGGGAGGATGTTTTCTCCTCTGCTCGCCCCTTCCACCGTCATTTTCTCTCTACCCACCCTTTCCTCCTTTTCCGCGCAGCTCTCGATTCCCCCCTCTCTTGCGCACCCTCCATGTCATATTCCGCTCCAGGAGCTCCATCATAGCTCCTCGCTGTCGCTGGGAGGATGTTTTCTCCTCCGCTCGCCCCTTCCACCGTCATTTTCTCTCTACCCACCCTTGCCTCCTTTTCCGCGCAGCTCTCGATTCCCCCCTCTCTTTCGCACCCTCCATGTCATATTCCGCTCCAGGAGTTCCATCATAGCTCCTCGCTGTCGCTGGGAGGATGTTTTCTCCTCCGCTCGCCCCTTCCACCGTCATTTTCTCTCTACCCACGCTTGCCTCCTTCTCCGCGCAGCTCTCGATTCCCTCCTCTCTCTCGCACCCTCCATATTACATCCAGCTCCAGGAGCTCCATCATAGCTCCTCGCTGTCGCTGGGAGGATGTTTTCTCCTCTGCTCGCCGCTTCCGCCGTCATTTTCTCTCCACCCACCCTTGCCTCCTTCTCCGCGCCGCTCTCGATTCCCCCCTCTCTTTCGCACCCTCCATGTCATATTCCGCTCCAGGAGCTCCATCATAGCTCCTCGCTGTCGCTGGGAGGATGTTTTCTCCTCCGCTCGCCCCTTCCACCGTCATTTTCTCTCTACCCACCCTTGCCTCCTTCTCCGCGCAGCTCTCGATTCCCCCCTCTCTTTCGCACCCTCCATGTCATATTCCGCTCCAGGAGCTCCATCATAGCTCCTCGCTGTCGCTGGGAGGATGTTTTCTCCTCCGCTCGCCCCTTCCACCGTCATTTTCTCTCTACCCACCCTTTCCTCCTTTTCCGCGCAGCTCTCGATTCCCCCCTCTCTTTCACACCCTCCATGTCATATTCCGCTCCAGGAGCTCCATCATTGCTCCTCGCTGTCGCTGGGAGGATGTTTTCTCCTCCGCTCGCCCCTTCCACCGTCATTTTTTCTCTACCCACCCTTGCCTCCCTCTCCGCGCAGCTCTCAATTCCCCCCTCTCTTTCGCACCCTCCATGTCATATTCCGCTCCAGGAGCTCCATCATAGCTCCTCGCTGTCGCTGGGAGGATGTTTTCTCCTCCGCTCGCCCCTTCCACCGTCATTTTCTCTCTACCCACCCTTTCCTCCTTCTCCGCGCAGCTCTCGATTCCCCCCTCTCTTTCGAACCCTCCATGTCATATTCCGCTCCAGGAGCTCCATCATAGCTCCTCGCTGTCGCTGGGAGGATGTTTTCTCCTCTGCTCGCCCCTTCCACCGTCATTTTCTCTCTACCCACCCTTTCCTCCTTTTCCGCGCAGCTCTCGATTCCCCCCTCTCTTTCGCACCCTCCATGTCATATTCCGCTCCAGGAGCTCCATCATAGCTCCTCGCTGTCGCTGGGAGGATGTTTTCTCCTCCGCTCGCCCCTTCCACCGTCATTTTCTCTCTACCCACCCTTGCCTCCTTTTCCGCGCAGCTCTCGATTCCCCCCTCTCTTTCGCACCCTCCATGTCATATTCCGCTCCAGGAGTTCCATCATAGCTCCTCACTGTCGCTGGGAGGATGTTTTCTCCTCCACTCGCCCCTTCCACCGTCATTTTCTCTCTACCCACCCTTGCCTCCTTCTCCGCGCTGCTCTCGATTCCCTCCTCTCTCTCGCACCCTCCATATTACATCCAGCTCCAGGAGCTCCATCATAGCTCCTCGCTGTCGCTGGGAGGATGTTTTCTCCTCCGCTCGCCCCTTCCACCGTCATTTTCTCTCTACCCACCCTTGCCTCCTTCTCCGCGCAGCTCTCGATTCCCTCCTCTCTCTCGCACCCTCCATATTACATCCAGCTCCAGGAGCTCCATCATAGCTCCTCGCTGTCGCTGGGAGGATGTTTTCTCCTCTGCTCGCCGCTTCCGCCGTCATTTTCTCTCCACCCACCCTTGCCTCCTTCTCCGCGCCGCTCTCGATTCCCCCCTCTCTTTCGCACCCTCCATGTCATATTCTGCTCCAGGAGCTCCATCATAGCTCCTCGCTGTCGCTGGGAGGATGTTTTCTCCTCCGCTCGCCCCTTCCACCGTCATTTTCTCTCTACCCACCCTTGCCTCCTTCTCCGCGCAGCTCTCAATTCCCCCCTCTCTTTCGCACCCTCCATGTCATATTCCGCTCCAGGAGCTCCATCATAGCTCCTCGCTGTCGCTGGGAGGATGTTTTCTCCTCCGCTCGCCCCTTCCACCGTCATTTTCTCTCTACCCACCCTTGCCTCCTTCTCCGCGCAGCTCTCGATTCCCCCCTCTCTTTCGAACCCTCCATGTCATATTCCGCTCCAGGAGCTCCATCATAGCTCCTCGCTGTCGCTGGGAGGATGTTTTCTCCTCTGCTCGCCCCTTCCACCGTCATTTTCTCTCTACCCACCCTTTCCTCCTTTTCCGCGCAGCTCTCGATTCCCCCCTCTCTTTCGCACCCTCCATGTCATATTCCGCTCCAGGAGCTCCATCATAGCTCCTCGCTGTTGCTGGGAGGATGTTTTCTCCTCCGCTCGCCCCTTCCACCGTCATTTTCTCTCTACCCACCCTTGCCTCCTTTTCCGCGCAGCTCTCGATTCCCCCCTCTCTTTCGCACCCTCCATGTCATATTCCGCTCCAGGAGTTCCATCATAGCTCCTCACTGTCGCTGGGAGGATGTTTTCTCCTCCGCTCGCCCCTTCCACCGTCATTTTCTCTCTACCCACCCTTGCCTCCTTCTCCGCGCAGCTCTCGATTCCCCCCTCTCTTTCGCACCCTCCATGTCATATTCTGCTCCAGGAGCTCCATCATAGCTCCTCGCTGTCGCTGGGAGGATGTTTTCTCCTCCGCTCGCCCCTTCCACCGTCATTTTCTCTCTACCCACCCTTGCCTCCTTTTCCGCGCAGCTCTCGATTCCCCCCTCTCTTACGCACCCTCCATGTCATATTCCGCTCCAGGAGCTCCATCATAGCTCCTTGAGCTCCATCATAGCTCCTTGCTGTCGCTGGGAGGATGTTTTCTCCTCCGCTCGCCCCTTCCACCGTCATTTTCTCTCTACCCACCCTTGCCTCCTTTTCCGCGCAGCTCTCGATTCCCCCCTCTCTTTCGCACCCTCCATGTCATATTCCGCTCCAGGAGCTCCATCATAGCTCCTTGAGCTCCATCATAGCTCCTTGCTGTCGCTGGGAGGATGTTTTCTCCTCCGCTCGCCCCTTCCACCGTCATTTTCTCTCTACCCACCCTTGCCTCCTTCTCCGCGCTGCTCTCGATTCCCTCCTCTCTCTCGCACCCTCCATATTACATCCAGCTCCAGGAGCTCCATCATAGCTCCTCGCTGTCGCTGGGAGGATGTTTTCTCCTCCGCTCGCCCCTTCCACCGTCATTTTCTCTCTACCCACCCTTGCCTCCTTCTCCGCGCAGCTCTCGATTCCCTCTTCTCTCTCGCACCCTCCATATTACATCCAGCTCCAGGAGCTCCATCATAGCTCCTCGCTGTCGCTGGGAGGATGTTTTCTCCTCTGCTCGCCGCTTCCGCCGTCATTTTCTCTCCACCCACCCTTGCCTCCTTCTCCGCGCCGCTCTCGATTCCCCCCTCTCTTTCGCACCCTCCATGTCATATTCTGCTCCAGGAGCTCCATCATAGCTCCTCGCTGTCGCTGGGAGGATGTTTTCTCCTCCGCTCGCCCCTTCCACCGTCATTTTCTCTCTACCCACCCTTGCCTCCTTCTCCGCGCAGCTCTCGATTCCCCCCTCTCTTTCGCACCCTCCATGTCATATTCCGCTCCAGGAGCTCCATCATAGCTCCTCGCTGTCGCTGGGAGGATGTTTTCTCCTCCGCTCGCCCCTTCCACTGTCATTTTCTCTCTACCCACCCTTTCCTCCTTTTCCGCGCAGCTCTCGATTCCCCCCTCTCTTTCGCACCCTCCATGTCATATTCCGCTCCAGGAGCTCCATCATAGCTCCTCGCTGTCGCTGGGAGGATGTTTTCTCCTCCGCTCGCCCCTTCCACCGTCATTTTCTCTCTACCCACCCTTGCCTCCTTCTCCGCGCAGCTCTCAATTCCCCCCTCTCTTTCGCACCCTCCATGTCATATTCCGCTCCAGGAGCTCCATCATAGCTCCTCGCTGTCACTGGGAGGATGTTTTCTCCTCCGCTCGCCCCTTCCACCGTCATTTTCTCTCTACCCACCCTTGCCTCCTTCTCCGCGCAGCTCTCGATTCCCCCCTCTCTTTCGAACCCTCCATGTCATATTCCGCTCCAGGAGCTCCATCATAGCTCCTCGCTGTCGCTGGGAGGATGTTTTCTTCTCTGCTCGCCCCTTCCACCGTCATTTTCTCTCTACCCACCCTTTCCTCCTTTTCCGCGCAGCTCTCGATTCCCCCCTCTCTTTCGCACCCTCCATGTCATATTCCGCTCCAGGAGCTCCATCATAGCTCCTCGCTGTCGCTGGGAGGATGTTTTCTCCTCCGCTCGCCCCTTCCACCGTCATTTTCTTTCTACCCACCCTTGCCTCCTTTTCCACGCAGCTCTCGATTCCCCCCTCTCTTTCGCACCCTCCATGTCATATTCCGCTCCAGGAGCTCCATCATAGCTCCTCGCTGTTGCTGGGAGGATGTTTTCTCCTCCGCTCGCCCCTTCCACCGTCATTTTCTCTCTACCCACCCTTGCCTCCTTTTCCGCGCAGCTCTCGATTCCCCCCTCTCTTTCGCACCCTCCATGTCATATTCCGCTCCAGGAGTTCCATCATAGCTCCTCACTGTCGCTGGGAGGATGTTTTCTCCTCCGCTCGCCCCTTCCACCGTCATTTTCTCTCTACCCACCCTTGCCTCCTTCTCTGCGCAGCTCTCGATTCCCCCTCTCTTTCGCACCCTCCATGTCATATTCCGCTCCAGGAGCTCCATCATAGCTCCTCGCTGTCGCTGGGAGGATGTTTTCTCCTCCGCTCGCCCCTTCCAACGTCATTTTCTCTCTACCCACCCTTGCCTCCTTTTCCGCGCAGCTCTCGATTCCCCCCTCTCTTTCGCACCCTCCATGTCATATTCCGCTCCAGGAGCTCCATCATAGCTCCTTGCTGTCGCTGGGAGGATGTTTTCTCCTCCGCTCGCCCCTTCCACCGTCATTTTCTCTCTACCCACCCTTGCCTCCTTTTCCGCGCAGCTCTCGATTCCCCCCTCTCTTTCGCACCCTCCATGTCATATTCCGCTCCAGGAGTTCCATCATAGCTCCTCACTGTCGCTGGGAGGATGTTTTCTCCTCCGCTCGCCCCTTCCACCGTCATTTTCTCTCTACCCACCCTTGCCTCCTTCTCCGCGCAGCTCTCGATTCCCCCCTCTCTTTCGCACCCTCCATGTCATATTCCGCTCCAGGAGCTCCATCATAGCTCCTCGCTGTCGCTGGGAGGATGTTTTCTCCTCCGCTCGCCCCTTCCACTGTCATTTTCTCTCTACCCACCCTTGCCTCCTTTTCCGCACAGCTCTCGATTCCCCCCTCTCTTTCGCACCCTCCATGTCATATTCCGCTCCAGGAGCTCCATCATAGCTCCTTGCTGTCGCTGGGAGGATGTTTTCTCCTCCGCTCGCCCCTTCCACCGTCATTTTCTCTCTACCCACCCTTGCCTCCTTTTCCGCGCAGCTCTCGATTCCCCCCTCTCTTTCGCACCCTCCATGTCATATTCCGCTCCAGGAGTTCCATCATAGCTCCTCACTGTCGCTGGGAGGATGTTTTCTCCTCCGCTCGCCCCTTCCACCATCATTTTCTCTCTACCCACCCTTGCCTCCTTTTCCGCGCAGCTCTCGATTCCCCCCTCTCTTTCGCATCCTCCATGTCATATTCCGCTCCAGGCGTTCCATCATAGCTCCTCACTGTCGCTGGGAGGAAGTTTTCTCCTCCGCTCGCCCCTTCCACCGTCATTTTCTCTCTACCCACCCTTGCCTCCTTCTCCGCGCAGCTCTCGATTCCCCCCTCTCTTTCGCACCCTCCATGTCATATTCCGCTCAAGGAGCTCCATCATAGCTAATCGCTGTCGCTGGGAGGATGTTTTCTCCTCCGCTCGCCCCTTCCACCGTCATTTTCTCTCTACCCACCCTTGCCTCCTTTTCCGCGCAGCTCTCGATTCCCCCCTCTCTTTCGCACCCTCCATGTCATATTCCGCTCCAGGAGTTCCATCATAGCTCCTCACTGTCGCTGGGAGGATGTTTTCTCCTCCGCTCGCCCCTTCCACCGTCATTTTCTCTCTACCCACCCTTGCCTCCTTTTCCGCGCAGCTCTCGATTCCCCCCTCTCTTTCGCACCCTCCATGTCATATTCCGCTCCAGGAGTTCCATCATAGCTCCTCACTGTCGCTGGGAGGATGTTTTCTCCTCCGCTCGCCCCTTCCACCGTCATTTTCTCTCTACCCACCCTTGCCTCCTTTTCCGCGCAGCTCTCGATTCCCCCCTCTCTTTCGCACCCTCCATGTCATATTCCGCTCCAGGAGCTCCATCATAGCTCCTTGCTGTCGCTGGGAGGATGTTTTCTCCTCCGCTCGCCCCTTCCACCGTCATTTTCTCTCTACCCACCCTTGCCTCCTTTTCCGCGCAGCTCTCGATTCCCCCCTCTCTTTCGCACCCTCCATGTCATATTCCGCTCCAGGAGCTCCATCATAGCTCCTTGCTGTCGCTGGGAGGATGTTTTCTCCTCCGCTCGCCCCTTCCACCGTCATTTTCTTTCTACCCACCCTTGCCTCCTTTTCCGCGCAGCTCTCGATTCCCCCCTCTCTTTCGCACCCTCCATGTCATATTCCGCTCCAGGAGCTCCATCATAGCTCCTTGCTGTCGCTGGGAGGATGTTTTCTCCTCCGCTCGCCCCTTCCACCGTCATTTTCTTTCTACCCACCCTTGCCTCCTTCTCCGCGCAGCTCTCGATTCCCTCCTCTCTCTCGCACCCTCCATATTACATCCAGCTCCAGGAGCTCCATCATAGCTCCTCGCTGTCGCTGGGAGGATGTTTTCTCCTCTGCTCGCCGCTTCCGCCGTCATTTTCTCTCCACCCACCCTTGCCTCCTTCTCCGCGCCGCTCTCGATTCCCCCCTCTCTTTCGCACCCTCCATGTCATATTCCACTCCAGGAGCTCCATCATAGCTCCTCGCTGTCGCTGGGAGGATGTTTTCTCCTCCGCTCGCCCCTTCCACCGTCATTTTCTCTCTACCCACCCTTGCCTCCTTCTCTGCGCAGCTCTCAATTCCCCCCTCTCTTTCGCACCCTCCATGTCATATTCCGCTCCAGGAGCTCCATCATAGCTCCTCGCTGTCGCTGGGAGGATGTTTTCTTCTCCGCTCGCCCCTTCCACCGTCATTTTCTCTCTACCCACCCTTGCCTCCTTCTCCGCGCAGCTCTCGATTCCCCCCTCTCTTTCGAACCCTCCATGTCATATTCCGCTCCAGGAGCTCCATCATAGCTCCTCGCTGTCGCTGGGAGGATGTTTTCTCCTCCGCTCGCCCCTTCCACCGTCATTTTCTCTCTACCCACCCTTTCCTCCTTTTCCGCGCAGCTCTCGATTCCCCCCTCTCTTTCACACCCTCCATGTCATATTCCGCTCCAGGAGTTCCATCATAGCTCCTCACTGTCGCTGGGAGGATGTTTTCTCCTCTGCTCGCCCCTTCCACCGTCATTTTCTCGCTACCCACCCTTTCCTCCTTTTCCGCGCAGCTCTCGATTCCCCCCTCTCTTTCGCACCCTCCATGTCATATTCCGCTCCAGGAGCTCCATCATAGCTCCTCGCTGTCGCTGGGAGGATGTTTTCTCCTCCGCTCGCCCCTTCCACCGTCATTTTCTCTCTACCCACCCTTGCCTCCTTCTCCGCGCAGCTCTCGATTCCCTCCTCTCTCTCGCACCCTCCATATTACATCCAGCTCCAGGAGCTCCATCATAGCTCTTCGCTGTCGCTGGGAGGATGTTTTCTCCTCCACTCGCCCCTTGAACCGTCATTTTCTCTCTACCCACCCTTGCCTCCTTCTCCGCGCTGCTCTCGATTCCCTCCTCTCTCTCGCACCCTCCATATTACATCCAGCTCCAGGAGCTCCATCATAGCTCCTCGCTGTCGCTGGGAGGATGTTTTCTCCTCCGCTCGCCCCTTCCACCGTCATTTTCTCTCTACCCACCCTTGCCTCCTTCTCCGCGCAGCTCTCGATTCCCTCCTCTCTCTCGCACCCTCCATATTACATCCAGCTCCAGGAGCTCCATCATAGCTCCTCGCTGTCGCTGGGAGGATGTTTTCTCCTCTGCTCGCCGCTTCCGCCGTCATTTTCTCTCTACCCACCCTTTCCTCCTTTTCCGCGCAGCTCTCGATTCCCCCCTCTCTTTCGCACCCTCCATGTCATATTCTGCTCCAGGAGCTCCATCATAGCTCCTCGCTGTCGCTGGGAGGATGTTTTCTCCTCCGCTCGCCCCTTCCACCGTCATTTTCTCTCTACCCACCCTTGCCTCCTTCTCCGCGCAGCTCTCAATTCCCCCCTCTCTTTCGCACCCTCCATGTCATATTCCGCTCCAGGAGCTCCATCATAGCTCCTCGCTGTCGCTGGGAGGATGTTTTCTCCTCCGCTCGCCCCTTCCACCGTCATTTTCTCTCTACCCACCCTTGCCTCCTTCTCCGCGCAGCTCTCGATTCCCCCCTCTCTTTCGAACCCTCCATGTCATATTCCGCTCCAGGAGCTCCATCATAGCTCCTCGCTGTTGCTGGGAGGATGTTTTCTCCTCCGCTCGCCCCTTCCACCGTCATTTTCTCTCTACCCACCCTTGCCTCCTTCTCCGCGCAGCTCTCGATTCCCCCCTCTCTTTCGCACCCTCCATGTCATATTCCGCTCCAGGAGCTCCATCATAGCTCCTCGCTGTCGCTGGGAGGATTTTTTCTCCTCTGCTCGCCCCTTCCACCGTCATTTTCTCTCTACCCACCCTTTCCTCCTTTTCCGCGCAGCTCTCGATTCCCCCCTCTCTTGCGCACCCTCCATGTCATATTCCGCTCCAGGAGCTCCATCATAGCTCCTCGCTGTCGCTGGGAGGATGTTTTCTCCTCCGCTCGCCCCTTCCACCGTCATTTTCTCTCTACCCACCCTTGCCTCCTTTTCCGCGCAGCTCTCGATTCCCCCCTCTCTTTCGCACCCTCCATGTCATATTCCGCTCCAGGAGTTCCATCATAGCTCCTCACTGTCGCTGGGAGGATGTTTTCTCCTCCACTCGCCCCTTCCACCGTCATTTTCTCTCTACCCACCCTTGCCTCCTTCTACGCGCTGCTCTCGATTCCCTCCTCTCTCTCGCACCCTCCATATTACATCCAGCTCCAGGAGCTCCATCATAGCTCCTCGCTGTCGCTGGGAGGATGTTTTCTCCTCCGCTCGCCCCTTCCACCGTCATTTTCTCTCTACCCACCCTTGCCTCCTTCTCCGCGCAGCTCTCGATTCCCTCCTCTCTCTCGCACCCTCCATATTACATCCAGCTCCAGGAGCTCCATCATAGCTCCTCGCTGTCGCTGGGAGGATGTTTTCTCCTCTGCTCGCCGCTTCCGCCGTCATTTTCTCTCCACCCACCCTTGCCTCCTTCTCCGCGCCGCTCTCGATTCCCCCCTCTCTTTCGCACCCTCCATGTCATATTCTGCTCCAGGAGCTCCATCATAGCTCCTCGCTGTCGCTGGGAGGATGTTTTCTCCTCCGCTCGCCCCTTCCACCGTCATTTTCTCTCTACCCACCCTTGCCTCCTTCTCCGCGCAGCTCTCGATTCCCCCCTCTCTTTCGCACCCTCCATGTCATATTCCGCTCCAGGAGCTCCATCATAGCTCCTCGCTGTCGCTGGGAGGATGTTTTCTCCTCCGCTCGCCCCTTCCACCGTCATTTTCTCTCTACCCACCCTTTCCTCCTTTTCCGCGCAGCTCTCGATTCCCCCCTCTCTTTCGCACCCTCCATGTCATATTCCGCTCCAGGAGCTCCATCATAGCTCCTCGCTGTCGCTGGGAGGATGTTTTCTCCTCCGCTCGCCCCTTCCACCGTCATTTTCTCTCTACCCACCCTTGCCTCCTTCTCCGCGCAGCTCTCAATTCCCCCCTCTCTTTCGCACCCTCCATGTCATATTCCGCTCCAGGAGCTCCATCATAGCTCCTCGCTGTCGCTGGGAGGATGTTTTCTCCTCCGCTCGCCCCTTCCACCGTCATTTTTTCTCTACCCACCCTTGCCTCCTTCTCCGCGCAGCTCTCGATTCCCCCCTCTCTTTCGAACCCTCCATGTCATATTCCGCTCCAGGAGCTCCATCATAGCTCCTCGCTGTCGCTGGGAGGATGTTTTCTCCTCTGCTCGCCCCTTCCACCGTCATTTTCTCTCTACCCACCCTTTCCTCCTTTTCCGCGCAGCTCTCGATTCCCCCCTCTCTTTCGCACCCTCCATGTCATATTCCGCTCCAGGAGCTCCATCATAGCTCCTCGCTGTCGCTGGGAGGATGTTTTCTCCTTCGCTCGCCCCTTCCACCGTCATTTTCTTTCTACCCACCCTTGCCTCCTTTTCCACGCAGCTCTCGATTCCCCCCTCTCTTTCGCACCCTCCATGTCATATTCCGCTCCAGGAGCTCCATCATAGCTCCTCGCTGTTGCTGGGAGGATGTTTTCTCCTCCGCTCGCCCCTTCCACCGTCATTTTCTCTCTACCCACCCTTGCCTCCTTCTCCGCGCAGCTCTCGATTCCCCCCTCTCTTTCGCACCCTCCATGTCATATTCCGCTCCAGGAGCTCCATCATAGCTCCTCGCTGTCGCTGGGAGGATTTTTTCTCCTCTGCTCACCCCTTCCACCGTCATTTTCTCTCTACCCACCCTTTTCTCCTTTTCCGCGCAGCTCTCGATTCCCCCCTCTCTTGCGCACCCTCCATGTCATATTCCGCTCCAGGAGCTCCATCATAGCTCCTCGCTGTCGCTGGGAGGATGTTTTCTCCTCCGCTCACCCCTTCCACCGTCATTTTCTCTCTACCCACCCTTGCCTCCTTTTCCGCGCAGCTCTCGATTCCCCCCTCTCTTTCGCACCCTCCATGTCATATTCCGCTCCAGGAGTTCCATCATAGCTCCTCACTGTCGCTGGGAGGATGTTTTCTCCTCCACTCGCCCCTTCCACCGTCATTTTCTCTCTACCCACCCTTGCCTCCTTCTCCGCGCTGCTCTCGATTCCCTCCTCTCTCTCGCACCCTCCATATTACATCCAGCTCCAGGAGCTCCATCATAGCTCCTCGCTGTCGCTGGGAGGATGTTTTCTCCTCCACTCGCCCCTTCCACCGTCATTTTCTCTCTACCCACCCTTGCCTCCTTCTCCGCGCTGCTCTCGATTCCCTCCTCTCTCTCGCACCCTCCATATTACATCCAGCTCCAGGAGCTCCATCATAGCTCCTCGCTGTCGCTGGGAGGATGTTTTCTCCTCTGCTCGCCGCTTCCGCCGTCATTTTCTCTCCACCCACCCTTGCCTCCTTCTCCGCGCCGCTCTCGATTCCCCCCTCTCTTTCGCACCCTCCATGTCATATTCTGCTCCAGGAGCTCCATCATAGCTCCTCGCTGTCGCTGGGAGGATGTTTTCTCCTCCGCTCGCCCCTTCCACCGTCATTTTCTCTCTACCCACCCTTGCCTCCTTCTCCGCGCAGCTCTCGATTTCCCCCTCTCTTTCGCACCCTCCATGTCATATTCCGCTCCAGGAGCTCCATCATAGCTCCTCGCTGTCGCTGGGAGGATGTTTTCTCCTCCGCTCGCCCCTTCCACCGTCATTTTCTCTCTACCCACCCTTTCCTCCTTTTCCGCGCAGCTCTCGATTCCCCCCTCTCTTTCGCACCCTCCATGTCATATTCCGCTCCAGGAGCTCCATCATAGCTCCTCGCTGTCGCTGGGAGGATGTTTTCTCCTCCGCTCGCCCCTTCCACCGTCATTTTCTCTCTACCCACCCTTGCCTCCTTTTCCGCGCAGCTCTCGATTCCCCCCTCTCTTTCGCACCCTCCATGTCATATTCCGCTCCAGGAGCTCCATCATAGCTCCTCGCTGTCGCTGGGAGGATGTTTTCTCCTCCGCTCGCCCCTTCCACCGTCATTTTCTCTCTACCCACCCTTGCCTCCTTCTCCGCGCAGCTCTCAATTCCCCCCTCTCTTTCGCACCCTCCATGTCATATTCCGCTCCAGGAGCTCCATCATAGCTCCTCGCTGTCGCTGGGAGGATGTTTTCTCCTCCGCTCGCCCCTTCCACCGTCATTTTCTCTCTACCCACCCTTGCCTCCTTCTCCGCGCAGCTCTCGATTCCCCCCTCTCTTTCGAACCCTCCATGTCATATTCCGCTCCAGGAGCTCCATCATAGCTCCTCGCTGTCGCTGGGAGGATGTTTTCTCCTCTGCTCGCCCCTTCCACCGTCATTTTCTCTCTACCCACCCTTTCCTCCTTTTCCGCGCAGCTCTCGATTCCCCCCTCTCTTTCGCACCCTCCATGTCATATTCCGCTCCAGGAGTTCCATCATAGCTCCTCACTGTCGCTGGGAGGATGTTTTCTCCTCCGCTCGCCCCTTCCACCGTCATTTTCTCTCTACCCACCCTTGCCTCCTTTTCCGCGCAGCTCTCGATTCCCCCCTCTCTTCCGCACCCTCCATGTCATATTCCGCTCCAGGAGTTCCATCATAGCTCCTCACTGTCGCTGGGAGGAAGTTTTCTCCTCCGCTCGCCCCTTCCACCGTCATTTTCTCTCTACCCACCCTTGCCTACTTTTCCGCGCAGCTCTCGATTCCCCCCTCTCTTTCGCACCCTCCATGTCATATTCCGCTCCAGGAGCTCCATCATAGCTCCTTGCTGTTGCTGGGAGGATGTTTTCTCCTCCGCTCGCCCCTTCCACCGTCATTTTCTCTCTACCCACCCTTGCCTCCTTCTCCGCGCAGCTCTCGATTCCCTCCTCTCTCTCGCACCCT
Organism: Pelophylax lessonae; assembly: GCF_965119305.1. NCBI lineage: Eukaryota > Metazoa > Chordata > Amphibia > Anura > Ranidae > Pelophylax > Pelophylax lessonae. Next base: position 82,105,261 of record NC_138780.1, on the reverse strand, counting down.
CCATATTACATCCAGCTCCAGGAGCTCCATCATAGCTCCTCGCTGTCGCTGGGAGGATGTTTTCTCCTCTGCTCGCCGCTTCCACCGTCATTTTCTCTCCACCCACCCTTGCCTCCTTCTCCGCGCCGCTCTCGATTCCCCCCTCTCTCTCGCACCCACCATGTCATATCCCGCTCCAGGAGCTCCATCATAGCTCCTCGCTGTTGCTGGGAGGATGTTTTCTCCTCCGCTCGCCCCTTCCACCGTCATTTTCTCTCTACCCACCCTTGCCTCCTTCTCCGCGCAGCTCTCGATTCCCCCCTCTCTCTCGCACCCTCCATATTACATCCAGCTCCAGGAGCTCCATCATAGCTCCTCGCTGTCGCTGGGTGGATGTTTTCTCCTCCGCTCGCCCCTTCCACCGTCATTTTCTCTCTACCCACCCTTGCCTCCTTCTCCGCGCAGCTCTCGATTCCCCCCTCTCTTTCGCACCCTCCATGTCATATTCCGCTCCAGGAGTTCCATCATAGCTCCTCACTGTCGCTGGGAGGATGTTTTCTCCTCTGCTCGCCCCTTCCACCGTCATTTTCTCTCTACCCACCCTTGCCTCCTTCTCCGCGCAGCTCTCGATTCCCCCCTCTCTTTCGCACCCTCCATGTCATATTCCGCTCCAGGAGCTCCATCATAGCTCCTCGCTGTCGCTGGGAGGATGTTTTCTCCTCCGCTCGCCCCTTCCCCCGTCATTTTCTCTCTACCCACCCTTGCCTCCTTTTCCGCGCAGCTCTCGATTCCCCCCTCTCTTTCGCACCCTCCATGTCATATTCCGCTCCAGGAGCTCCATCATAGCTCCTCGCTGTCGCTGGGAGGATGTTTTCTCCTCCGCTCGCCCCTTCCACCGTCATTTTCTCTCTACCCACCCTTGCCTCCTTCTCCGCGCAGCTCTCGATTCCCCTCTCTCTTTCGCACCCTCCATGTCATATTCCGCTCCAGGAGCTCCATCATAGCTCCTCGCTGTCGCTGGGAGGATGTTTTCTCCTCCGCTCGCCCCTTCCACCGTCATTTTCTCTCTACCCACCCTTGCCTCCTTCTCCGCGCAGCTCTCGATTCCCCCCTCTCTCTCGCACCCTCCATATTACATCCAGCTCCAGGAGCTCCATCATAGCTCCTCGCTGTCGCTGGGAGGATGTTTTCTCCTCCGCTCGCCCCTTCCACCGTCATTTTCTCTCTACCCACCCTTGCCTCCTTCTCCGCGCAGCTCTCGATTCCCCCCTCTCTTTCGCACCCTCCATGTCATATTCCGCTCCAGGAGCTCCATCATAGCTCCTCGCTGTCGCTGGGAGGATGTTTTCTCCTCCGCTCGCCCCTTCCACCGTCATTTTCTCTCTACCCACCCTTGCCTCCTTCTCCGCGCAGCTCTCGATTCCCCCCTCTCTCTCGCACCCTCCATGTCATATTCCGCTCCAGGAGTTCCATCATAGCTCCTCACTGTCGCTGGGAGGATGTTTTCTCCTCCGCTCGCCCCTTCCACCGTCATTTTCTCTCTACCCACCCTTGCCTCCTTCTCCGCGCAGCTCTCGATTCCCCCCTCTCTTTCGAACCCTCCATGTCATATTCCGCTCCAGGAGCTCCATCATAGCTCCTCGCTGTCGCTGGGAGGATGTTTTCTCCTCTGCTCGCCCCTTCCACCGTCATTTTCTCTCTACCCACCCTTTCCTCCTTTTCCGCGCAGCTCTCGATTCCCCCCTCTCGTTCGCACCCTCCATGTCATATTCCGCTCCAGGAGCTCCATCATAGCTCCTCGCTGTCGCTGGGAGGATGTTTTCTCCTCCGCTCGCCCCTTCCACCGTCATTTTCTTTCTACCCACCCTTGCCTCCTTTTCCACGCAGCTCTCGATTCCCCCCTCTCTTTCGCACCCTCCATGTCATATTCCGCTCCAGGAGCTCCATCATAGCTCCTCGCTGTCGCTGGGAGGATGTTTTCTCCTCTGCTCGCCCCTTCCACCGTCATTTTCTCTCTACCCACCCTTTCCTCCTTTTCCGCGCAGCTCTCGATTCCCCCCTCTCTTTCGCACCCTCCATGTCATATTCCGCTCCAGGAGTTCCATCATAGCTCCTCACTGTCGCTGGGAGGAAGTTTTCTCCTCCGCTCGCCCCTTCCACCGTCATTTTCTCTCTACCCACCCTTGCCTCCTTTTCCGCGCAGCTCTCGATTCCCCCCTCTCTTTCGCACCCTCCATGTCATATTCCGCTCCAGGAGCTCCATCATAGCTCCTCGCTGTCGCTGGGAGGATGTTTTCTCCTCCGCTCGCCCCTTCCACCGTCATTTTCTCTCTACCCACCCTTGCCTCCTTTTCCGCGCAGCTCTCGATTCCCCCCTCTCTTTCGCACCCTCCATGTCATATTCCGCTCCAGGAGTTCCATCATAGCTCCTCACTGTCGCTGGGAGGAAGTTTTCTCCTCCGCTCGCCCCTTCCACCGTCATTTTCTCTCTACCCACCCTTGCCTCCTTTTCCGCGCAGCTCTCGATTCCCCCCTCTCTTTCGCACCCTCCATGTCATATTCCGCTCCAGGAGCTCCATCATAGCTCCTGGCTGTCGCTGGGAGGATGTTTTCTCCTCCGCTCGCCCCTTCCACCGTCATTTTCTCTCTACCCCCCCTTGCCTCCTTTTCCGCGCAGCTCTCGATTCCCCCCTCTCTTTCGCACCCTCCATGTCATATTCCGCTCCAGGAGTTCCATCATAGCTCCTCACTGTCGCTGGGAGGAAGTTTTCTCCTCCGCTCGCCCCTTCCACCGTCATTTTCTCTCTACCCACCCTTGCCTCCTTTTCCGCGCAGCTCTCGATTCCCCCCTCTCTTTCGCACCCTCCATGTCATATTCCGCTCCAGGAGCTCCATCATAGCTCCTTGCTGTCGCTGGGAGGATGTTTTCTCCTCCGCTCGCCCCTTCCACCGTCATTTTCTCTCTACCCACCCTTGCCTCCTTTTCCGCGCAGCTCTCGATTCCCCCCTCTCTTTCGCACCCTCCATGTCATATTCCGCTCCAGGAGTTCCATCATAGCTCCTCACTGTCACTGGGAGGATGTTTTCTCCTCCGCTCGCCCCTTCCACCGTCATTTTCTCTCTACCCACCCTTGCCTCCTTCTCTGCGCAGCTCTCGATTCCCCCCTCTCTTTCGCACCCTCCATATCATATTCCGCTCCATGAGCTCCATCATAGCTCCTCGCTGTCGCTGGGAGGATGTTTTCTCCTCCGCTCGCCCCTTCCACCGTCATTTTCTCTCTACCCACCCTTGCCTTCTTTTCCGCGCAGCTCTCGATTCCCCCCTCTCTTTCGCACCCTCCATGTCATATTCCGCTCCAGGAGCTCCATCATAGCTCCTTGCTGTCGCTGGGAGGATGTTTTCTCCTCCGCTCGCCCCTTCCACCGTCATTTTCTCTCTACCCACCCTTGCCTCCTTTTCCGCGCAGCTCTCGATTCCCCCCTCTCTTTCGCACCCTCCATGTCATATTCCGCTCCAGGAGTTCCATCATAGCTCCTCACTGTCGCTGGGAGGATGTTTTCTCCTCCGCTCGCCCCTTCCACCGTCATTTTCTCTCTACCCACCCTTGCCTCCTTTTCCGCGCAGCTCTCGATTCCCCCCTCTCTTTCGCACCCTCCATGTCATATTCCGCTCCAGGAGTTCCATCATAGCTCCTCACTGTCGCTGGGAGGATGTTTTCTCCTCCGCTCGCCCCTTCCACCATCATTTTCTCTCTACCCACCCTTGCCTCCTTTTCCGCGCAGCTCTCGATTCCCCCCTCTCTTTCGCACCCTCCATGTCATATTCCGCTCCAGGAGTTCCATCATAGCTCCTCACTGTCGCTGGGAGGAAGTTTTCTCCTCCGCTCGCCCCTTCCACCGTCATTTTCTCTCTACCCACCCTTGCCTCCTTCTCCGCGCAGCTCTCGATTCCCCCCTCTCTTTCGCACCCTCCATGTCATATTCCGCTCCAGGAGCTCCATCATAGCTCCTTGCTGTCGCTGGGAGGATGTTTTCTCCTCCGCTCGCCCCTTCCACCGTCATTTTCTCTCTACCCACCCTTGCCTCCTTTTCCGCGCAGCTCTCGATTCCCCCCTCTCTTTCGCACCCTCCATGTCATATTCCGCTCCAGGAGTTCCATCATAGCTCCTCACTGTCGCTGGGAGGATGTTTTCTCCTCCGCTCGCCCCTTCCACCGTCATTTTCTCTCTACCCACCCTTGCCTCCTTCTCCGCGCAGCTCTCGATTCCCCCCTCTCTTTCGCACCCTCCATGTCATATTCTGCTCCAGGAGCTCCATCATAGCTCCTTGCTGTCGCTGGGAGGATGTTTTCTCCTCCGCTCGCCCCTTCCACCGTCATTTTCTCTCTACCCACCCTTGCCTCCTTTTCCGCGCAGCTCTCGATTCCCCCCTCTCTTTCGCACCCTCCATGTCATATTCCGCTCCAGGAGTTCCATCATAGCTCCTCACTGTCGCTGGGAGGATGTTTTCTCCTCCGCTCGCCCCTTCCACCATCATTTTCTCTCTACCCACCCTTGCCTCCTTTTCCGCGCAGCTCTCGATTCCCCCCTCTCTTTCGCACCCTCCATGTCATATTCCGCTCCAGGAGTTCCATCATAGCTCCTCACTGTCGCTGGGAGGAAGTTTTCTCCTCCGCTCGCCCCTTCCACCGTCATTTTCTCTCTACCCACCCTTGCCTCCTTCTCCGCGCAGCTCTCGATTCCCCCCTCTCTTTCGCACCCTCCATGTCATATTCCGCTCCAGGAGCTCCATCATAGCTCCTTGCTGTCGCTGGGAGGATGTTTTCTCCTCCGCTCGCCCATTCCACCGTCATTTTCTCTCTACCCACCCTTGCCTCCTTTTCCGCGCAGCTCTCGATTCCCCCCTCTCTTTCGCACCCTCCATGTCATATTCCGCTCCAGGAGTTCCATCATAGCTCCTCACTGTCGCTGGGAGGATGTTTTCTCCTCCGCTCGCCCCTTCCACCGTCATTTTCTCTCTACCCACCCTTGCCTCCTTCTCCGCGCAGCTCTCGATTCCCTCCTCTCTCTCGCACCCTCCATATTACATCCAGCTCCAGGAGCTTCATCATAGCTCCTCGCTGTCGCTGGGAGGATGTTTTCTCCTCCGCTCGCCCCTTCCACCGTCATTTTCTCTCTACCCACCCTTGCCTCCTTCTCTGCGCAGCTCTCGATTCCCCCCTCTCTTTCGCACCCTCCATGTCATATTCCGCTCCAGGAGCTCCATCATAGCTCCTCGCTGTCGCTGGGAGGATGTTTTCTCCTCCGCTCGCTCCTTCCACCGTCATTTTCTCTCTACCCACCCTTGCCTCCTTCTCCGCGCAGCTCTCGATTCCCTCCTCTCTCTCGCACCCTCCATATTACATCCAGCTCCAGGAGCTCCATCATAGCTCCTCGCTGTCGCTGGGAGGATGTTTTCTCCTCTGCTCGCCGCTTCCGCCGTCATTTTCTCTCCACCCACCCTTGCCTCCTTCTCCGCGCCGCTCTCGATTCCCCCCTCTCTTTCGCACCCTCCATGTCATATTCCGCTCCAGGAGCTCCATCATAGCTCCTCGCTGTCGCTGGGAGGATGTTTTCTCCTCCGCTCGCCCCTTCCACCGTCATTTTCTCTCTACCCACCCTTGCCTCCTTCTCCGCGCAGCTCTCGATTCCCCCCTCTCTTTCGAACCCTCCATGTCATATTCCGCTCCAGGAGCTCCATCATAGCTCCTCGCTGTCGCTGGGAGGATGTTTTCTCCTCTGCTCGCCCCTTCCACCGTCATTTTCTCGCTACCCACCCTTTCCTCCTTTTCCGCGCAGCTCTCGATTCCCCCCTCTCTTTCGCACCCTCCATGTCATATTCCGCTCCAGGAGCTCCATCATAGCTCCTCGCTGTCGCTGGGAGGATGTTTTCTCCTCCGCTCGCCCCTTCCACCGTCATTTTCTCTCTACCCACCCTTGCCTCCTTCTCCGCGCAGCTCTCGATTCCCTCCTCTCTCTCGCACCCTCCATATTACATCCAGCTCCAGGAGCTCCATCATAGCTCTTCGCTGTCGCTGGGAGGATGTTTTCTCCTCCGCTCGCCCCTTCCACCGTCATTTTCTCTCTACCCACCCTTGCCTCCTTCTCCGCGCAGCTCTCGATTCCCTCCTCTCTCTCGCACCCTCCATATTACATCCAGCTCCAGGAGCTCCATCATAGCTCTTCGCTGTCGCTGGGAGGATGTTTTCTCCTCCACTCGCCCCTTCCACCGTCATTTTCTCTCTACCCACCCTTGCCTCCTTCTCCGCGCTGCTCTCGATTCCCTCCTCTCTCTCGCACCCTCCATATTACATCCAGCTCCAGGAGCTCCATCATAGCTCCTCGCTGTCGCTGGGAGGATGTTTTCTCCTCCGCTCGCCCCTTCCACCGTCATTTTCTCTCTACCCACCCTTGCCTCCTTCTCCGCGCAGCTCTCGATTCCCTCCTCTCTCTCGCACCCTCCATATTACATCCAGCTCCAGGAGCTCCATCATAGCTCCTCGCTGTCGCTGGGAGGATGTTTTCTCCTCTGCTCGCCGCTTCCGCCGTAATTTTCTCTCCACCCACCCTTGCCTCCTTCTCCGCGCCGCTCTCGATTCCCCCCTCTCTTTCGCACCCTCCATGCCATATTCTGCTCCAGGAGCTCCATCATAGCTCCTCGCTGTCGCTGGGAGGATGTTTTCTCCTCCGCTCGCCCCTTCCACCGTCATTTTCTCTCTACCCACCCTTGCCTCCTTCTCCGCGCAGCTCTCGATTGCCCCCTCTCTTTCGCACCCTCCATGTCATATTCTGCTCCAGGAGCTCCATCATAGCTCCTCGCTGTCGCTGGGAGGATGTTTTCTCCTCCGCTCGCCCCTTCCACCGTCATTTTCTCTCTACCCACCCTTTCCTCCTTTTCCGCGCAGCTCTCGATTCCCCCCTCTCTTTCGCACCCTCCATGTCATATTCCGCTCCAGGAGCTCCATCATAGCTCCTCGCTGTCGCTGGGAGGATGTTTTCTCCTCCGCTCGCCCCTTCCACCGTCATTTTCTCTCTACCCACCCTTGCCTCCTTTTCCGCGCAGCTCTCGATTCCCCCCTCTCTTTCGCACCCTCCATGTCATATTCTGCTCCAGGAGCTCCATCATAGCTCCTCGCTGTCGCTGGGAGGATGTTTTCTCCTCCGCTCGCCCCTTCCACCGTCATTTTCTCTCTACCCACCCTTGCCTCCTTCTCCGCGCAGCTCTCAATTCCCCCCTCTCTTTCGCACCCTCCATGTCATATTCCGCTCCAGGAGCTCCATCATAGCTCCTCGCTGTCGCTGGGAGGATGTTTTCTCCTCCGCTCGCCCCTTCCACCGTCATTTTCTCTCTACCCACCCTTGCCTCCTTCTCCGCGCAGCTCTCGATTCCCCCCTCTCTTTCGAACCCTCCATGTCATATTCCGCTCCAGGAGCTCCATCATAGCTCCTCGCTGTCGCTGGGAGGATGTTTTCTCCTCTGCTCGCCCCTTCCACCGTCATTTTCTCTCTACCCACCCTTTCCTCCTTTTCCGCGCAGCTCTCGATTCCCCCCTCTCTTTCGCACCCTCCATGTCATATTCCGCTCCAGGAGCTCCATCATAGCTCCTCGCTGTCGCTGGGAGGATGTTTTCTCCTCCGCTCGCCCCTTCCACCGTCATTTTCTTTCTACCCACCCTTGCCTCCTTTTCCACGCAGCTCTCGATTCCCCCCTCTCTTTCGCACCCTCCATGTCATATTCCGCTCCAGGAGCTCCATCATAGCTCCTCGCTGTTGCTGGGAGGATGTTTTCTCCTCCGCTCGCCCCTTCCACCGTCATTTTCTCTCTACCCACCCTTGCCTCCTTCTCCGCGCAGCTCTCGATTCCCCCCTCTCTTTCGCACCCTCCATGTCATATTCCGCTCCAGGAGCTCCATCATAGCTCCTCGCTGTCGCTGGGAGGATTTTTTCTCCTCTGCTCGCCCCTTCCACCGTCATTTTCTCTCTACCCACCCTTTCCTCCTTTTCCGCGCAGCTCTCGATTCCCCCCTCTCTTGCGCACCCTCCATGTCTTATTCCGCTCCAGGAGCTCCATCATAGCTCCTCGCTGTCGCTGGGAGGATGTTTTCTCCTCCGCTCGCCCCTTCCACCGTCATTTTCTCTCTTCCCACCCTTGCCTCCTTTTCCGCGCAGCTCTCGATTCCCCCCTCTCTTTCGCACCCTCCATGTCATATTCCGCTCCAGGAGCTCCATCATAGCTCCTCGCTGTCGCTGGGAGGATGTTTTCTCCTCCGCTCGCCCCTTCCACCGTCATTTTCTCTCTACCCACCCTTGCCTCCTTCTCCGCGCAGCTCTCGATTCCCCCCTCTCTTTCGAACCCTCCATGTCATATTCCGCTCCAGGAGCTCCATCATAGCTCCTCGCTGTCGCTGGGAGGATGTTTTCTCCTCTGCTCGCCCCTTCCACCGTCATTTTCTCTCTACCCACCCTTTCCTCCTTTTCCGCGCAGCTCTCGATTCCCCCCTCTCTTTCGCACCCTCCATGTCATATTCCGCTCCAGGAGCTCCATCATAGCTCCTCGCTGTCGCTGGGAGGATGTTTTCTCCTCCGCTCGCCCCTTCCACCGTCATTTTCTTTCTACCCACCCTTTCCTCCTTTTCCGCGCAGCCCCTTCCACCGTCATTTTCTCTCTACCCACCCTTTCCTCCTTTTCCGCGCAGCTCTCGATTCCCCCCTCTCTTGCGCACCCTCCATGTCTTATTCCGTGCTCGCCCCTTCCACCGTCATTTTCTCTCTACCCACCCTTTCCTCCTTTTCCGCGCAGCTCTCGATTCCCCCCTCTCTTGCGCACCCTCCATGTCTTATTCCGCTCCAGGAGTTCCATCATAGCTCCTCACTGTCGCTGGGAGGATGTTTTCTCCTCCACTCGCCCCTTCCACCGTCATTTTCTCTCTACCCACCCTTGCCTCCTTCTCCGCGCTGCTCTCGATTCCCTCCTCTCTCTCGCACCCTCCATATTACATCCAGCTCCAGGAGCTCAATCATAGCTCCTCGCTGTCGCTGGGAGGATGTTTTCTCCTCTGCTCGCCGCTTCCGCCGTCATTTTCTCTCCACCCACCCTTGCCTCCTTCTCCGCGCCGCTCTCGATTCCCCCCTCTCTTTCGCACCCTCCATGTCATATTCTGCTCCAGGAGCTCCATCATAGCTCCTCGCTGTCGCTGGGAGGATGTTTTCTCCTCCGCTCGCCCCTTCCACCGTCATTTTCTCTCTACCCACCCTTGCCTCCTTTTCCACACAGCTCTCGATTCCCCCCTCTCTTTCGCACCCTCCATGTCATATTCCGCTCCAGGAGCTCCATCATAGCTCCTCGCTGTTGCTGGGAGGATGTTTTCTCCTCCGCTCGCCCCTTCCACCGTCATTTTCTCTCTACCCACCCTTGCCTCCTTCTCCGCGCAGCTCTCGATTCCCCCCTCTCTTTCGCACCCTCCATGTCATATTCCGCTCCAGGAGCTCCATCATAGCTCCTCGCTGTCGCTGGGAGGATTTTTTCTCCTCTGCTCGCCCCTTCCACCGTCATTTTCTCTCTACCCACCCTTTCCTCCTTTTCCGCGCAGCTCTCGATTCACCCCTCTCTTGCGCACCCTCCATGTCATATTCTGCTCCAGGAGCTCCATCATAGCTCCTCACTGTCGCTGGGAGGAAGTTTTCTCCTCCGCTTGCCCCTTCCACCGTCATTTTCTCTCTACCCACCCTTGCCTCCTTTTCCGCGCAGCTCTCGATTCCCCCCTCTCTTTCGCACCCTCCATGTCATATTCCGCTCCAGGAGCTCCATCATAGCTCCTTGCTGTCGCTGGGAGGATGTTTTCTCCTCCGCTCGCCCCTTCCACCGTCATTTTCTCTCTACCCACCCTTGCCTCCTTTTCCGCGCAGCTCTCGATTCCCCCCTCTCTTTCGCACCCTCCATGTCATATTCCGCTCCAGGAGTTCCATCATAGCTCCTCACTGTCGCTGGGAGGATGTTTTCTCCTCCGCTCGCCCCTTCCACCGTCATTTTCTCTCTACCCACCCTTGCCTCCTTTTCCGCGCAGCTCTCGATTCCCCCCTCTCTTTCGCACCCTCCATGTCATATTCCGCTCCAGGAGCTCCATCATAGCTCCTCGCTGTCGCTGGGAGGATGTTTTCTCCTCCGCTCGCCCCTTCCACCGTCATTTTCTCTCTACCCACCCTTGCCTCCTTTTCCGCGCAGCTCTCGATTCCCCCCTCTCTTTCGCACCCTCCATGTCATATTCCGCTCCAGGAGTTCCATCATAGCTCCTCACTGTGGCTGGGAGGATGTTTTCTCCTCCGCTCGCCCCTTCCACCATCATTTTCTCTCTACCCCCCCTTGCCTCCTTTTCCGCGCAGCTCTCGATTCCCCCCTCTCTTTCGCACCCTCCATGTCATATTCCGCTCCAGGAGTTCCATCATAGCTCCTCACTGTCGCTGGGAGGATGTTTTCTCCTCCGCTCGCCCCTTCCACCGTCATTTTCTCTCTACCCACCCTTGCCTCCTTTTCCGCGCAGCTCTCGATTCCCCCCTCTCTTTCGCACCCTCCATGTCATATTCCGCTCCAGGAGCTCCATCATAGCTCCTTGCTGTCGCTGGGAGGATGTTTTCTCCTCCGCTCGCCCCTTCCACCGTCATTTTCTCTCTACCCACCCTTGCCTCCTTTTCCGCGCAGCTCTCGATTCCCCCCTCTCTTTCGCACCCTCCATGTCATATTCCGCTCCAGGAGTTCCATCATAGCTCCTCACTGTCGCTGGGAGGATGTTTTCTCCTCCGCTCGCCCCTTCCACCGTCATTTTCTCTCTACCCACCCTTGCCTCCTTCTCCGCGCAGCTCTCGATTCCCCCCTCTCTTTCGCACCCTCCATGTCATATTCCGCTCCAGGAGCTCCATCATAGCTCCTCGCTGTCGCTGGGAGGATGTTTTCTCCTCCGCTCGCCCCTTCCACCGTCATTTTCTCTCTACCCACCCTTGCCTCCTTTTCCGCGCAGCTCTCGATTCCCCCCTCTCTTTCGCACCCTCCATGTCATATTCCGCTCCAGGAGCTCCATCATAGCTCCTTGCTGTCGCTGGGAGGATGTTTTCTCCTCCGCTCGCCCCTTCCACCGTCATTTTCTCTCTACCCACCCTTGCCTCCTTTTCCACGCAGCTCTCGATTCCCCCCTCTCTTTCGCACCCTCCATGTCATATTCCGCTCCAGGAGTTCCATCATAGCTCCTCACTGTCGCTGGGAGGATGTTTTCTCCTCCGCTCGCCCCTTCCACCGTCATTTTCTCTCTACCCACCCTTGCCTCCTTCTCCGCGCAGCTCTCGATTCCCCCCTCTCTTTCGCACCCTCCATGTCATATTCCGCTCCAGGAGCTCCATCATAGCTCCTCGCTGTCGCTGGGAGGATGTTTTCTCCTCCGCTCGCCCCTTCCACCGTCATTTTCTCTCTACCCACCCTTGCCTCCTTTTCCGCGCAGCTCTCGATTCCCCCCTCTCTTTCGCACCCTCCATGTCATATTCCGCTCCAGGAGCTCCATCATAGCTCCTTGCTGTCGCTGGGAGGATGTTTTCTCCTCCGATCGCCCCTTCCACCGTCATTTTCTCTCTACCCACCCTTGCCTCCTTTTCCGCGCAGCTCTCGATTCCCCCCTCTCTTTCGCACCCTCCATGTCATATTCCGCTCCAGGAGTTCCATCATAGCTCCTCACTGTCGCTGGGAGGATGTTTTCTCCTCCGCTCGCCCCTTCCACCATCATTTTCTCTCTACCCACCCTTGCCTCCTTTTCCGCGCAGCTCTCGATTCCCCCCTCTCTTTCGCACCCTCCATGTCATATTCCGCTCCAGGAGTTCCATCATAGCTCCTCACTGTCGCTGGGAGGAAGTTTTCTCCTCCGCTCGCCCCTTCCACCGTCATTTTCTCTCTACCCACCCTTGCCTCCTTTTCCGCGCAGCTCTCGATTCCCCCCTCTCTTTCGCACCCTCCATGTCATATTCCGCTCCAGGAGTTCCATCATAGCTCCTCACTGTCGCTGGGAGGAAGTTTTCTCCTCCGCTTGCCCCTTCCACCGTCATTTTCTCTCTACCCACCCTTGCCTCCTTTTCCGCGCAGCTCTCGATTCCCCCCTCTCTTTCGCACCCTCCATGTCATATTCCGCTCCAGGAGCTCCATCATAGCTCCTTGCTGTCGCTGGAAGGATGTTTTCTCCTTTCGCTCGCCCCTTCCACCGTCATTTTCTCTCTACCCACCCTTGCCTCCTTTTCCGCGCAGCTCTCGATTCCCCCCTCTCTTTCGAACCCTCCATGTCATATTCCGCTCCAGGAGCTCCATCATAGCTCCTCGCTGTCGCTGGGAGGATGTTTTCTCCTCTGCTCGCCCCTTCCACCGTCATTTTCTCTCTACCCACCCTTTCCTCCTTTTCCGCGCAGCTCTCGATTCCCCCCTCTCTTTCGCACCCTCCATGTCATATTCCGCTCCAGGAGCTCCATCATAGCTCCTCGCTGTCGCTGGGAGGATGTTTTCTCCTCCGCTCGCCCCTTCCACCGTCATTTTCTTTCTACCCACCCTTGCCTCCTTTTCCACACAGCTCTCGATTCCCCCCTCTCTTTCGCACCCTCCATGTCATATTCCGCTCCAGGAGCTCCATCATAGCTCCTCGCTGTTGCTGGGAGGATGTTTTCTCCTCCGCTCGCCCCTTCCACCGTCATTTTCTCTCTACCCACCCTTGCCTCCTTCTCCGCGCAGCTCTCGATTCCCCCCTCTCTTTCGCACCCTCCATGTCATATTCCGCTCCAGGAGCTCCATCATAGCTCCTCGCTGTCGCTGGGAGGATTTTTTCTCCTCTGCTCGCCCCTTCCACCGTCATTTTCTCTCTACCCACCCTTTCCTCCTTTTCCGCGCAGCTATCGATTCCCCCCTCTCTTGCGCACCCTCCATGTCATATTCCGCTCCAGGAGCTCCATCATAGCTCCTCACTGTCGCTGGGAGGAAGTTTTCTCCTCCGCTTGCCCCTTCCACCGTCATTTTCTCTCTACCCACCCTTGCCTCCTTTTCCGCGCAGCTCTCGATTCCCCCCTCTCTTTCGCACCCTCCATGTCATATTCCGCTCCAGGAGCTCCATCATAGCTCCTTGCTGTCGCTGGGAGGATGTTTTCTCCTCCGCTCGCCCCTTCCACCGTCATTTTCTCTCTACCCACCCTTGCCTCCTTTTCCGCGCAGCTCTCGATTCCCCCCTCTCTTTCGCACCCTCCATGTCATATTCCGCTCCAGGAGTTCCATCATAGCTCCTCACTGTCGCTGGGAGGATGTTTTCTCCTCCGCTCGCCCCTTCCACCGTCATTTTCTCTCTACCCACCCTTGCCTCCTTTTCCGCGCAGCTCTCGATTCCCCCCTCTCTTTCGCACCCTCCATGTCATATTCCGCTCCAGGAGCTCCATCATAGCTCCTTGCTGTCGCTGGGAGGATGTTTTCTCCTCCGCTCGCCCCTTCCACCGTCATTTTCTCTCTACCCACCCTTGCCTCCTTTTCCGCGCAGCTCTCGATTCCCCCCTCTCTTTCGCACCCTCCATGTCATATTCCGCTCCAGGAGTTCCATCATAGCTCCTCACTGTCGCTGGGAGGATGTTTTCTCCTCCGCTCGCCCCTTCCACCGTCATTTTCTCTCTACCCACCCTTGCCTCCTTTTCCGCGCAGCTCTCGATTCCCCCCTCTCTTTCGCACCCTCCATGTCATATTCCGCTCCAGGAGCTCCATCATAGCTCCTCGCTGTCGCTGGGAGGATGTTTTCTCCTCCGCTCGCCCCTTCCACCGTCATTTTCTCTCTACCCACCCTTGCCTCCTTTTCCGCGCAGCTCTCGATTCCCCCCTCTCTTTCGCACCCTCCATGTCATATTCCGCTCCAGGAGTTCCATCATAGCTCCTCACTGTCGCTGGGAGGATGTTTTCTCCTCCGCTCGTCCCTTCCACCATCATTTTCTCTCTACCCCCCCTTGCCTCCTTTTCCGCGCAGCTCTCGATTCCCCCCTCTCTTTCGCACCCTCCATGTCATATTCCGCTCCAGGAGTTCCATCATAGCTCCTCACTGTCGCTGGGAGGATGTTTTCTCCTCCGCTCGCCCCTTCCACCGTCATTTTCTCTCTACCCACCCTTGCCTCCTTTTCCGCGCAGCTCTCGATTCCCCCCTCTCTTTCGCACCCTCCATGTCATATTCCGCTCCAGGAGCTCCATCATAGCTCCTTGCTGTCGCTGGGAGGATGTTTTCTCCTCCGCTCGCCCCTTCCACCGTCATTTTCTCTCTACCCACCCTTGCCTCCTTTTCCGCGCAGCTCTCGATTCCCCCCTCTCTTTCGCACCCTCCATGTCATATTCCGCTCCAGGAGTTCCATCATAGCTCCTCACTGTCGCTGGGAGGATGTTTTCTCCTCCGCTCGCCCCTTCCACCGTCATTTTCTCTCTACCCACCCTTGCCTCCTTCTCCGCGCAGCTCTCGATTCCCCCCTCTCTTTCGCACCCTCCATGTCATATTCCGCTCCAGGAGTTCCATCATAGCTCCTCACTGTCGCTGGGAGGAAGTTTTCTCCTCCGCTCGCCCCTTCCACCGTCATTTTCTCTCTACCCACCCTTGCCTCCTTTTCCGCGCAGCTCTCGATTCCCCCCTCTCTTTCGCACCCTCCATGTCATATTCCGCTCCAGGAGCTCCATCATAGCTCCTTGCTGTCGCTGGGAGGATGTTTTCTCCTCCGCTCGCCCCTTCCACCGTCATTTTCTCTCTACCCACCCTTGCCTCCTTTTCCGCGCAGCTCTCGATTCCCCCCTCTCTTTCGCACCCTCCATGTCATATTCCACTCCAGGAGTTCCATCATAGCTCCTCACTGTCGCTGGGAGGATGTTTTCTCCTCCGCTCGCCCCTTCCACCATCATTTTCTCTCTACCCACCCTTGCCTCCTTTTCCGCGCAGCTCTCGATTCCCCCCTCTCTTTCGCACCCTCCATGTCATATTCCGCTCCAGGAGTTCCATCATAGCTCCTCACTGTCGCTGGGAGGATGTTTTCTCCTCCGCTCGCCCCTTCCACCGTCATTTTCTCTCTACCCACCCTTGCCTCCTTCTCCGCGCAGCTCTCGATTCCCCCCTCTCTTTCACACCCTCCATGTCATATTCTGCTCCAGGAGCTCCATCATAGCTCCTCGCTGTCGCTGGGAGGATGTTTTCTCCTCCGCTCGCCCCTTCCACCGTCATTTTCTCTCTACCCACCCTTGCCTCCTTCTCCGCGCAGCTCTCGATTCCCCCCTCTCTTTCGCACCCTCCATGTCATATTCCGCTCCAGGAGCTCCATCATAGCTCCTTGCTGTCGCTGGGAGGATGTTTTCTCCTCCGCTCGCCCCTTCCACCATCATTTTCTCTCTACCCACCCTTGCCTCCTTCTCCGCGCAGCTCTCGATTCCCCCCTCTCTTTCGCACCCTCCATGTCATATTCCGCTCCAGGAGCTCCATCATAGCTCCTCGCTGTCGCTGGGAGGATGTTTTCTCCTCCGCTCGCCCCTTCCACCGTCATTTTCTCTCTACCCACCCTTGCCTCCTTTTCCGCGCAGCTCTCGATCCCCCCTCTCTTTCGCACCCTCCATGTCATATTCCGCTCCAGGAGCTCCATCATAGCTCCTCGCTGTCGCTGGGAGGATGTTTTCTCCTCCGCTCGCCCCATCCACCGTCATTTTCTTTCTACCCACCCTTGCCTCCTTTTCCACGCAGCTCTCGATTCCCCCCTCTCTTTCGCACCCTCCATGTCATATTCCGCTCCAGGAGCTCCATCATAGCTCCTCGCTGTTGCTGGGAGGATGTTTTCTCCTCCGCTCGCCCCTTCCACCGTCATTTTCTCTCTACCCACCCTTGCCTCCTTTTCCGCGCAGCTCTCGATTCCCCCCTCTCTTTCGCACCCTCAATGTCATATTCCGCTCCAGGAGTTCCATCATAGCTCCTCACTGTCGCTGGGAGGATGTTTTCTCCTCCGCTCGCCCCTTCCACCGTCATTTTCTCTCTACCCACCCTTGCCTCCTTTTCCGCGCAGCTCTCGATTCCCCCCTCTCTTTCGCACCCTCCATGTCATATTCCGCTCCAGGAGCTCCATCATAGCTCCTCGCTGTCGCTGGGAGGATGTTTTCTCCTCCGCTCGCCCTTTCCACCGTCATTTTCTCTCTACCCACCCTTGCCTCCTTTTCCGCGCAGCTCTCGATTCCCCCCTCTCTTTCGCACCCTCCATGTCATATTCCGCTCCAGGAGCTCCATCATAGCTCCTCGCTGTTGCTGGGAGGATGTTTTCTCCTCCGCTCGCCCCTTCCACCGTCATTTTCTCTCTACCCACCCTTGCCTCCTTCTCCGCGCAGCTCTCAATTCCCCCCTCTCTTTCGCACCCTCCATGTCATATTCCGCTCCAGGAGCTCCATCATAGCTCTTCGCTGTCGCTGGGAGGATGTTTTCTCCTCCGCTCGCCCCTTCCACCGTCATTTTCTCTCTACCCACCCTTTCCTCCTTTTCCGCGCAGCTCTCGATTCCCCCCTCTCTTTCGCACCCTCCATGTCATATTCCGCTCCAGGAGCTCCATCATAGCTCCTCGCTGTCGCTGGGAGGATGTTTTCTCCTCCGCTCGCCCCTTCCACCGTCATTTTCTCTCTACCCACCCTTGCCTCCTTTTCCGCACAGCTCTCGATTCCCCCCTCTCTTTCGCACCCTCCATGTCATATTCCGCTCCAGGAGTTCCATCATAGCTCCTCACTGTCGCTGGGAGGATGTTTTCTCCTCCGCTCGCCCCTTCCACCGTCATTTTCTCTCTACCCACCCTTGCCTCCTTCTCCGCGCAGCTCTCGATTCCCCCCTCTCTTTCGCACCCTCCATGTCATATTCCGCTCCAGGAGCTCCATCATAGCTCTTCGCTGTCGCTGGGAGGATGTTTTCTCCTCCGCTCGCCCCTTCCACCGTCATTTTCTCTCTACCCACCCTTTCCTCCTTTTCCGCGCAGCTCTCGATTCCCCCCTCTCTTTCGCACCCTCCATGTCATATTCCGCTCCAGGAGCTCCATCATAGCTCCTCGCTGTCGCTGGGAGGATGTTTTCTCCTCCGCTCGCCCCTTCCACCGTCATTTTCTCTCTACCCACCCTTGCCTCCTGTTCCGCGCAGCTCTCGATTCCCCCCTCTCTTTCGCACCCTCCATGTCATATTCCGCTCCAGGAGCTCCATCATAGCTCCTCGCTGTCGCTGGGAGGATGTTTTCTCCTCCGCTCGCCCCTTCCACCGTCATTTTCTCTCTACCCACCCTTGCCTCCTTCTCCGCGCAGCTCTCAATTCCCCCCTCTCTTTCGCACCCTCCATGTCATATTCCGCTCCAGGAGCTCCATCATAGCTCCTCGCTGTCGCTGGGAGGATGTTTTCTCCTCCGCTCGCCCCTTCCACCGTCATTTTCTCTCTACCCACCCTTGCCTTCTTCTCCGCGCAGCTCTCAATTCCCCCCTCTCTTTCGCACCCTCCATGTCATATTCCGCTCCAGGAGCTCCATCATAGCTCCTCGCTGTCGCTGGGAGGATGTTTTCTCCTCCGCTCGCCCCTTCCACCGTCATTTTCTCTCTACCCACCCTTGCCTCCTTCTCCGCGCAGCTCTCGATCCCCCCCTATCTTTCGCACCCTCCATGTCATATTCCGCTCCAGGAGTTCCATCATAGCTCCTCACTGTCGCTGGGAGGAAGTTTTCTCCTCCGCTCGCCCCTTCCACCGTCATTTTCTCTCTACCCACCCTTGCCTCCTTTTCCGCGCAGCTCTCGATTCCCCCCTCTCTTTCACACCCTCCATGTCATATTCCGCTCCAGGAGCTCCATCATAGCTCCTCGCTGTCGCTGGGAGGATGTTTTCTCCTCCGCTCGCCCCTTCCACCGTCATTTTCTCTCTACCCACCCTTGCCTCCTTCTCCGCGCAGCTCTCGATTCCCCCCTCTCTTTCGAACCCTCCATGTCATATTCCGCTCCAGGAGCTCCATCATAGCTCCTCGCTGTCGCTGGGAGGATGTTTTCTCCTCTGCTCGCCCCTTCCACCGTCATTTTCTCTCTACCCACCCTTTCCTCCTTTTCCGCGCAGCTCTCGATTCCCCCCTCTCTTTCGCACCCTCCATGTCATATTCCGCTCCAGGAGCTCCATCATAGCTCCTCGCTGTCGCTGGGAGGATGTTTTCTCCTCCGCTCGCCCCTTCCACCGTCATTTTCTCTCTACCCACCCTTGCCTCCTTTTCCGCGCAGCTCTCGATTCCCCCCTCTCTTTCGCACCCTCCATGTCATATTCCGCTCCAGGAGTTCCATCATAGCTCCTCACTGTCGCTGGGAGTATGTTTTCTCCTCCGCTCGCCCCTTCCACCGTCATTTTCTCTCTACCCACCCTTGCCTCCTTCTCCGCGCAGCTCTCGATTCCCCCCTCTCTTTCGCACCCTCCATGTCATATTCCGCTCCAGGAGCTCCATCATAGCTCTTCGCTGTCGCTGGGAGGATGTTTCTCCTCCGCTCGCCCCTTCCACCGTCATTTTCTCTCTACCCACCCTTTCCTCCTTTTCCGCGCAGCTCTCGATTCCCCCCTCTCTTTCGCACCCTCCATGTCATATTCCGCTCCAGGAGCTCCATCATAGCTCCTCGCTGTCGCTGGGAGGATGTTTTCTCCTCCGCTCGCCCCTTCCACCTTCATTTTCTCTCTACCCACCCTTGCCTCCTTTTCCGCGCAGCTCTCGATTCCCCCCTCTCTTTCGCACCCTCCATGTCATATTCCGCTCCAGGAGCTCCATCATAGCTCCTCGCTGTCGCTGGGAGGATGTTTTCTCCTCCGCTCGCCCCTTCCACTGTCATTTTCTCTCTACCCACGCTTGCCTCCTTCTCCGCGCAGCTCTCGATTCCCTCCTCTCTCTCGCACCCTCCATATTACATCCAGCTCCAGGAGCTTCATCATAGCTCCTCGCTGTCACTGGGAGGATGTTTTCTCCTCCGCTCGCCCCTTCCACCGTCATTTTCTCTCTACCCACCCTTGCCTCCTTCTCTGCGCAGCTCTCGATTCCCCCCTCTCTTTCGCACCTTCCATGTCATATTCCGCTCCAGGAGCTCCATCATAGCTCCTCGCTGTCGCTGGGAGGATGTTTTCTCCTCCGCTCGCCCCTTCCACCGTCATTTTCTCTCTACCCACCCTTGCCTCCTTCTCCGCGCAGCTCTCGATTCCCTCTTCTCTCTCGCACCCTCCATATTACATCCAGCTCCAGGAGCTCCATCATAGCTCCTCGCTGTCGCTGGGAGGATGTTTTCTCCTCTGCTCGCCGCTTCCGCCGTCATTTTCTCTCCACCCACCCTTGCCTCCTTCTCCGCGCCGCTCTCGATTCCCCCCTTTCTTTTGCACCCTCCATGTCATATTCCGCTCCAGGAGCTCCATCATAGCTCCTCGCTGTCGCTGGGAGGATGTTTTCTCCTCCGCTCGCCCCTTCCACCGTCATTTTCTCTCTACCCACCCTTGCCTCCTTCTCCGCGCAGCTCTCGATTCCCCCCTCTCTTTCGCACCCTCCATGTCATATTCCGCTCCAGGAGCTCCATCATAGCTCCTCGCTGTCGCTGGGAGGATGTTTTCTCCTCCGCTCGCCCCTTCCACCGTCATTTTCTCTCTACCCACCCTTTCCTCCTTTTCCGCGCAGCTCTCGATTCCCCCCTCTCTTTCACACCCTCCATGTCATATTCCGCTCCAGGAGCTCCATCATTGCTCCTCGCTGTCGCTGGGAGGATGTTTTCTCCTCCGCTCGCCCCTTCCACCGTCATTTTCTCTCTACCCACCCTTGCCTCCCTCTCCACGCAGCTCTCAATTCCCCCCTCTCTTTCGCACCCTCCATGTCATATTCCGCTCCAGGAGCTCCATCATAGCTCCTCGCTGTCGCTGGGAGGATGTTTTCTCCTCCGCTCGCCCCTTTCACCGTCATTTTCTCTCTACCCACCCTTTCCTCCTTCTCCGCGCAGCTCTCGATTCCCCCCTCTCTTTCGAACCCTCCATGTCATATTCCGCTCCAGGAGCTCCATCATAGCTCCTCGCTGTCGCTGGGAGGATGTTTTCTCCTCTGCTCGCCCCTTCCACCGTCATTTTCTCTCTACCCACCCTTTCCTCCTTTTCCGCGCAGCTCTCGATTCCCCCCTCTCTTTCGCACCCTCCATGTCATATTCCGCTCCAGGAGTTCCATCATAGCTCCTCACTGTCGCTGGGAGGATGTTTTCTCCTCCACTCGCCCCTTCCACCGTCATTTTCTCTCTACCCACCCTTGCCTCCTTCTCCGCGCTGCTCTCGATTCCCTCCTCTCTCTCGCACCCTCCATATTACATCCAGCTCCAGGAGCTCCATCATAGCTCCTCGCTGTCGCTGGGAGGATGTTTTCTCCTCCGCTCGCCCCTTCCACCGTCATTTTCTCTCTACCCACCCTTGCCTCCTTCTCCGCGCAGCTCTCGATTCCCTCCTCTCTCTCGCACCCTCCATATTACATCCAGCTCCAGGAGCTCCATCATAGCTCCTCGCTGTCGCTGGGAGGATGTTTTCTCCTCTGCTCGCCGCTTCCGCCGTCATTTTCTCTCCACCCACCCTTGCCTCCTTCTCCGCGCCGCTCTCGATTCCCCCCTCTCTTTCGCACCCTCCATGTCATATTCTGCTCCAGGAGCTCCATCATAGCTCCTCGCTGTCGCTGGGAGGATGTTTTCTCCTCCGCTCGCCCCTTCCACCGTCATTTTCTCTCTACCCACCCTTGCCTCCTTCTCCGCGCAGCTCTCGATTCCCCCCTCTCTTTCGCACCCTCCATGTCATATTCCGCTCCAGGAGCTCCATCATAGCTCCTCGCTGTCGCTGGGGGGATGTTTTCTCCTCCGCTCGCCCCTTCCACCGTCATTTTCTCTCTACCCACCCTTTCCTCCTTTTCCGCGCAGCTCTCGATTCCCCCCTCTCTTTCGCACCCTCCATGTCATATTCCGCTCCAGGAGCTCCATCATAGCTCCTCGCTGTCGCTGGGAGGATGTTTTCTCCTCCGCTCGCCCCTTCCACCGTCATTTTCTCTCTACCCACCCTTGCCTCCTTCTCCGCGCAGCTCTCAATTCCCCCCTCTCTTTCACACCCTCCATGTCATATTCCGCTCCAGGAGCTCCATCATAGCTCCTCGCTGTCGCTGGGAGGATGTTTTCTCCTCCGCTCGCCCCTTCCACCGTCATTTTCTCTCTACCCACCCTTGCCTCCTTCTCCGCGCAGCTCTCGATTCCCCCCTCTCTTTCGAACCCTCCATGTCATATTCCGCTCCAGGAGCTCCATCATAGCTCCTCGCTGTCGCTGGGAGGATGTTTTCTCCTCCGCTCGCCCCTTCCACCGTCATTTTCTCTCTACCCACCCTTGCCTCCTTCTCCGCGCAGCTCTCAATTCCCCCCTCTCTTTCGCACCCTCCATGTCATATTCCGCTCCAGGAGCTCCATCATAGCTCCTCGCTGTCGCTGGGAGGATGTTTTCTCCTCCGGTCGCCCCTTCCACCGTCATTTTCTCTCTACCCACCCTTGCCTCCTTCTCCGCGCAGCTCTCGATTCCCCCCTCTCATTCGAACCCTCCATGTCATATTCCGCTCCAGGAGCTCCATCATAGCTCCTCGCTGTCGCTGGGAGGATGTTTTCTCCTCCGCTCGCCCCTTCCACCGTCATTTTCTCTCTACCCACCCTTGCCTCCTTCTCCGCGCAGCTCTCAATTCCCCCCTCTCTTTCACACCCTCCATGTCATATTCCGCTCCAGGAGCTCCATCATAGCTCCTCGCTGTCGCTGGGAGGATGTTTTCTCCTCCGCTCGCCCCTTCCACCGTCATTTTCTCTCTACCCACCCTTGCCTCCTTCTCCGCGCAGCTCTCGATTCCCCCCTCTCTTTCGAACCCTCCATGTCATATTCCGCTCCAGGAGCTCCATCATAGCTCCTCGCTGTCGCTGGGAGGATGTTTTCTCCTCCGCTCGCCCCTTCCACCGTCATTTTCTCTCTACCCACCCTTGCCTCCTTCTCCGCGCAGCTCTCAATTCCCCCCTCTCTTTCGCACCCTCCATGTCATATTCCGCTCCAGGAGCTCCATCATAGCTCCTCGCTGTCGCTGGGAGGATGTTTTCTCCTCCGGTCGCCCCTTCCACCGTCATTTTCTCTCTACCCACCCTTGCCTCCTTCTCCGCGCAGCTCTCGATTCCCCCCTCTCATTCGAACCCTCCATGTCATATTCCGCTCCAGGAGCTCCATCATAGCTCCTCGCTGTCGCTGGGAGGATGTTTTCTCCTCTGCTCGCCCCTTCCACCGTCATTTTCTCTCTACCCACCCTTTCCTCCTTTTCCGCGCAGCTCTCGATTCCCCCCTCTCTTTCGCACCCTCCATGTCATATTCCGCTCCAGGAGCTCCATCATAGCTCCTCGCTGTCGCTGGGAGGATGTTTTCTCCTCCGCTCGCCCCTTCCACCGTCATTTTCTCTCTACCCACCCTTGCCTCCTTCTCCGCGCAGCTCTCGATTCCCCCCTCTCTTTCGCACCCTCCATGTCATATTCCGCTCCAGGAGCTCCATCATAGCTCCTCGCTGTCGCTGGGAGGATGTTTTCTCCTCCGCTCGCCCCTTCCACCGTCATTTTCTCTCTACCCACCCTTGCCTCCTTTTCCGCGCAGCTCTCGATTCCCCCCTCTCTTTCGCACCCTCCATGTCATATTCCGCTCCAGGAGCTCCATCATAGCTCCTCGCTGTCGCTGGGAGGATGTTTTCTCCTCCGCTCGCCCCTTCCACCGTCATTTTCTTTCTACCCACCCTTGCCTCCTTTTCCACGCAGCTCTCGATTCCCCCCTCTCTTTCGCACCCTCCATGTCATATTCCGCTCCAGGAGCTCCATCATAGCTCCTCGCTGTCGCTGGGAGGATGTTTTCTCCTCCGCTCGCCCCTTCCACCGTCATTTTCTCTCTACCCACCCTTGCCTCCTTTTCCGCGCAGCTCTCGATTCCCCCCTCTCTTTCGCACCCTCCATGTCATATTTCGCTCCAGGAGCTCCATCATAGCTCCTTGCTGTCGCTGGCAGGATGTTTTCTCCTCCGCTCGCCCCTTCCACCGTCATTTTCTCTCTACCCACCCTTGCCTCCTTTTCCGCGCAGCTCTCGATTCCCCCCTCTCTTTCGCACCCTCCATGTCATATTCCGCTCCAGGAGCTCCATCATAGCTCCTTGCTGTCGCTGGGAGGATGTTTTCTCCTCCGCTCGCCCCTTCCACTGTCATTTTCTCTCTACCCACCCTTGCCTCCTTTTCCGCGCAGCTCTCGATTCCCCCCTCTCTTTCGCACCCTCCATGTCATATTCCGCTCCAGGAGCTCCATCATAGCTCCTTGCTGTCGCTGGGAGGATGTTTTCTCCTCCGCTCGCCCCTTCCACCGTCATTTTCTCTCTACCCACCCTTGCCTCCTTTTCCGCGCAGCTCTCGATTCCCCCCTCTCTTTCGCACCCTCCATGTCATATTCCGCTCCAGGAGTTCCATCATAGCTCCTCACTGTCGCTGGGAGGATGTTTTCTCCTCCGCTCGCCCCTTCCACCATCATTTTCTCTCTACCCACCCTTGCCTCCTTTTCCGCGCAGCTCTCGATTCCCCCCTCTCTTTCGCACCCTCCATGTCATATTCCGCTCCAGGAGTTCCATCATAGCTCCTCACTGTCGCTGGGAGGAAGTTTTCTCCTCCGCTCGCCCCTTCCACCGTCATTTTCTCTCTACCCACCCTTGCCTCCTTCTCCGCGCAGCTCTCGATTCCCCCCTCTCTTTCGCACCCTCCATGTCATATTCCGCTCCAGGAGCTCCATCATAGCTAATCGCTGTCGCTGGGAGGATGTTTTCTCCTCCGCTCGCCCCTTCCACCGTCATTTTCTCTCTACCCACCCTTGCCTCCTTTTCCGCGCAGCTCTCGATTCCCCCCTCTCTTTCGCACCCTCCATGTCATATTCCGCTCCAGGAGTTCCATCATAGCTCCTCACTGTCGCTGGGAGGATGTTTTCTCCTCCGCTCGCCCCTTCCACCGTCATTTTTTCTCTACCCACCCTTGCCTCCTTTTCCGCGCAGCTCTCGATTCCCCCCTCTCTTTCGCACCCTCCATGTCATATTCCGCTCCAGGAGCTCCATCATAGCTCCTTGCTGTCGCTGGGAGGATGTTTTCTCCTCCGCTCGCCCCTTCCACCGTCATTTTCTCTCTACCCACCCTTGCCTCCTTTTCCGCGCAGCTCTCGATTCCCCCCTCTCTTTCGCACCCTCCATGTCATATTCCGCTCCAGGAGTTCCATCATAGCTCCTCACTGTCGCTGGGAGGATGTTTTCTCCTCCGCTCGCCCCTTCCACCGTCATTTTCTCTCTACCCACCCTTGCCTCCTTCTCCGCGCAGCTCTCGATTCCCTCCTCTCTCTCGCACCCTCCATATTACATCCAGCTCCAGGAGCTTCATCATAGCTCCTCGCTGTCGCTGGGAGGATGTTTTCTCCTCCGCTCGCCCCTTCCACCGTCATTTTCTTTCTACCCACCCTTGCCTCCTTTTCCACGCAGCTCTCGATTCCCCCCTCTCTTTCGCACCCTCCATGTCATATTCCGCTCCAGGAGCTCCATCATAGCTCCTCGCTGTCGCTGGGAGGATGTTTTCTCCTCCGCTCGCCCCTTCCACCGTCATTTTCTCTCTACCCACCCTTGCCTCCTTTTCCGCGCAGCTCTCGATTCCCCCCTCTCTTTCGCACCCTCCATGTCATATTTCGCTCCAGGAGCTCCATCATAGCTCCTTGCTGTCGCTGGCAGGATGTTTTCTCCTCCGCTCGCCCCTTCCACCGTCATTTTCTCTCTACCCACCCTTGCCTCCTTTTCCGCGCAGCTCTCGATTCCCCCCTCTCTTTCGCACCCTCCATGTCATATTCCGCTCCAGGAGCTCCATCATAGCTCCTTGCTGTCGCTGGGAGGATGTTTTCTCCTCCGCTCGCCCCTTCCACTGTCATTTTCTCTCTACCCACCCTTGCCTCCTTTTCCGCGCAGCTCTCGATTCCCCCCTCTCTTTCGCACCCTCCATGTCATATTCCGCTCCAGGAGCTCCATCATAGCTCCTTGCTGTCGCTGGGAGGATGTTTTCTCCTCCGCTCGCCCCTTCCACCGTCATTTTCTCTCTACCCACCCTTGCCTCCTTTTCCGCGCAGCTCTCGATTCCCCCCTCTCTTTCGCACCCTCCATGTCATATTCCGCTCCAGGAGTTCCATCATAGCTCCTCACTGTCGCTGGGAGGATGTTTTCTCCTCCGCTCGCCCCTTCCACCATCATTTTCTCTCTACCCACCCTTGCCTCCTTTTCCGCGCAGCTCTCGATTCCCCCCTCTCTTTCGCACCCTCCATGTCATATTCCGCTCCAGGAGTTCCATCATAGCTCCTCACTGTCGCTGGGAGGAAGTTTTCTCCTCCGCTCGCCCCTTCCACCGTCATTTTCTCTCTACCCACCCTTGCCTCCTTCTCCGCGCAGCTCTCGATTCCCCCCTCTCTTTCGCACCCTCCATGTCATATTCCGCTCCAGGAGCTCCATCATAGCTCCTTGCTGTCGCTGGGAGGATGTTTTCTCCTCCGCTCGCCCCTTCCACCGTCATTTTCTCTCTACCCACCCTTGCCTCCTTTTCCGCGCAGCTCTCGATTCCCCCCTCTCTTTCGCACCCTCCATGTCATATTCCGCTCCAGGAGTTCCATCATAGCTCCTCACTGTCGCTGGGAGGATGTTTTCTCCTCCGCTCGCCCCTTCCACCGTCATTTTCTCTCTACCCACCCTTGCCTCCTTCTCCGCGCAGCTCTCGATTCCCTCCTCTCTCTCGCACCCTCCATATTACATCCAGCTCCAGGAGCTTCATCATAGCTCCTCGCTGTCGCTGGGAGGATGTTTTCTCCTCCGCTCGCCCCTTCCACCGTCATTTTCTCTCTACCCACCCTTGCCTCCTTCTCTGCGCAGCTCTCGATTCCCCCCTCTCTTTCGCACCCTCCATGTCATATTCCGCTCCAGGAGCTCCATCATAGCTCCTCGCTGTCGCTGGGAGGATGTTTTCTCCTCCGCTCGCCCCTTCCACCGTCATTTTCTCTCTACCCACCCTTGCCTCCTTCTCCGCGCAGCTCTCGATTCTCTCCTCTCTCTCGCACCCTCCATATTACATCCAGCTCCAGGAGCTCCATCATAGCTCTTCGCTGTCGCTGGGAGGATGTTTTCTCCTCCACTCGCCCCTTCCACCGTCATTTTCTCTCTACCCACCCTTGCCTCCTTCTCCGCGCAGCTCTCGATTCCCCCCTCTCTTTCGCACCCTCCATGTCATATTCCGCTCCAGGAGCTCCATCTTAGCTCCTCGCTGTCGCTGGGAGGATGTTTTCTCCTCCGCTCGCCCCTTCCACCATCATTTTCTCTCTACCCACCCTTTCCTCCTTTTCCGCGCAGCTCTCGATTCCCCCCTCTCTTTCACACCCTCCATGTCATATTCCGCTCCAGGAGCTCCATCATTGCTCCTCGCTGTCGCTGGGAGGATGTTTTCTCCTCCGCTCGCCCCTTCCACCGTCATTTTCTCTCTACCCACCCTTGCCTCCTTCTCTGCGCAGCTCTCAATTCCCCCCTCTCTTTCGCACCCTCCATGTCATATTCCGCTCCAGGAGCTCCATCATAGCTCCTCGCTGTCGCTGGGAGGATGTTTTCTCCTCCGCTCGCCCCTTCCACCGTCATTTTCTCTCTACCCACCCTTGCCTCCTTCTCCGCGCAGCTCTCGATTCTCTCCTCTCTCTCGCACCCTCCATATTACATCCAGCTCCAGGAGCTCCATCATAGCTCTTCGCTGTCGCTGGGAGGATGTTTTCTCCTCCACTCGCCCCTTCCACCGTCATTTTCTCTCTACCCACCCTTGCCTCCTTCTCCGCGCAGCTCTCGATTCCCTCCTCTCTCTCGCACCCTCCATATTACATCCAGCTCCAGGAGCTCCATCATAGCTCCTCGCTGTCGCTGGGAGGATGTTTTCTCCTCTGCTCGCCGCTTCCGCCGTCATTTTCTCTCCACCCACCCTTGCCTCCTTCTCCGCGCCGCTCTCGATTCCCCCCTCTCTTTCGCACCCTCCATGCCATATTCTGCTCCAGGAGCTCCATCATAGCTCCTCGCTGTCGCTGGGAGGATGTTTTCTCCTCCGCTCGCCCCTTCCACCGTCATTTTCTCTCTACCCACCCTTGCCTCCTTCTCCGCGCAGCTCTCAATTCCCCCCTCTCTTTCGCACCCTCCATGTCATATTCCGCTCCAGGAGCTCCATCATAGCTCCTCGCTGTCGCTGGGAGGATGTTTTCTCCTCCGCTCGCCCCTTCCACCGTCATTTTCTCTCTACCCACCCTTGCCTCCTTCTCCGCGCAGCTCTCGATTCCCCCCTCTCTTTCGAACCCTCCATGTCATATTCCGCTCCAGGAGCTCCATCATAGCTCCTCGCTGTCGCTGGGAGGATGTTTTCTCCTCTGCTCGCCCCTTCCACCGTCATTTTCTCTCTACCCACCCTTTCCTCCTTTTCCGCGCAGCTCTCGATTCCCCCTCTCTTTCGCACCCTCCATGTCATATTCCGCTCCAGGAGCTCCATCATAGCTCCTCGCTGTCGCTGGGAGGATGTTTTCTCCTCCGCTCGCCCCTTCCACCGTCATTTTCTTTCTACCCACCCTTGCCTCCTTTTCCACGGAGCTCTCGATTCCCCCCTCTCTTTTGCACCCTCCATGTCATATTCCGCTCCAGGAGCTCCATCATAGCTCCTCGCTGTTGCTGGGAGGATGTTTTCTCCTCCGCTCGCCCCTTCCACCGTCATTTTCTCTCTACCCACCCTTGCCTCCTTCTCCGCGCAGCTCTCGATTCCCCCCTCTCTTTCGCACCCTCCATGTCATATTCCGCTCCAGGAGCTCCATCATAGCTCCTCGCTGTCGCTGGGAGGATTTTTTCTCCTCTGCTCGCCCCTTCCACCGTCATTTTCTCTCTACCCACCCTTTCCTCCTTTTCCGCGCAGCTCTCGATTCCCCCCTCTCTTGCGCACCCTCCATGTCATATTCCGCTCCAGGAGCTCCATCATAGCTCCTCACTGTCGCTGGGAGGATGTTTTCTCCTCCACTCGCCCTTTCCACCGTCATTTTCTCTCTACCCACCCTTGCCTCCTTCTCCGCGCTGCTCTCGATTCCCTCCTCTCTCTCGCACCCTCCATATTACATCCAGCTCCAGGAGCTCCATCATAGCTCCTCGCTGTCGCTGGGAGGATGTTTTCTCCTCCGCTCGCCCCTTCCACCGTCATTTTCTCTCTACCCACCCTTGCCTCCTTCTCCGCGCAGCTCTCGATTCCCTCCTCTCTCTCGCACCCTCCATATTACATCCAGCTCCAGGAGCTCCATCATAGCTCCTCGCTGTCGCTGGGAGGATGTTTTCTCCTCTGCTCGCCGCTTCCGCCGTCATTTTCTCTCCACCCACCCTTGCCTCCTTCTCCGCGCCGCTCTCGATTCCCCCCTCTCTTTCGCACCCTCCATGTCATATTCTGCTCCAGGAGCTCCATCATAGCTCCTCGCTGTCGCTGGGAGGATGTTTTCTCCTCCGCTCGCCCCTTCCACCGTCATTTTCTCTCTACCCACCCTTGCCTCCTTCTCCGCGCAGCTCTCGATTCCCCCCTCTCTTTCGCACCCTCCATGTCATATTCCGCTCCAGGAGCTCCATCATAGCTCCTCGCTGTCGCTGGGAGGATGTTTTCTCCTCCGCTCGCCCCTTCCACCGTCATTTTCTCTCTACCCACCCTTTCCTCCTTTTCCGCGCAGCTCTCGATTCCCCCCTCTCTTTCGCACCCTCCATGTCATATTCCGCTCCAGGAGCTCCATCATAGCTCCTCGCTGTCGCTGGGAGGATGTTTTCTCCTCAGCTCGCCCCTTCCACCGTCATTTTCTCTCTACCCACCCTTGCCTCCTTCTCTGCGCAGCTCTCAATTCCCCCCTCTCTTTCGCACCCTCCATGTCATATTCCGCTCCAGGAGCTCCATCATAGCTCCTCGCTGTCGCTGGGAGGATGTTTTCTCCTCCGCTCGCCCCTTCCACCGTCATTTTCTCTCTACCCACCCTTGCCTCCTTCTCCGCGCAGCTCTCGATTCCCCCCTCTCTTTCGAACCCTCAATGTCATATTCCACTCCAGGAGCTCCATCATAGCTCCTCGCTGTCGCTGGGAGGATGTTTTCTCCTCTGCTCGCCCCTTCCACCGTCATTTTCTCTCTACCCACCCTTTCCTCCTTTTCCGCGCAGCTCTCGATTCCCCCCTCTCTTTCGCACCCTCCATGTCATATTCCGCTCCAGGAGCTCCATCATAGCTCCTCGCTGTCGCTGGGAGGATGTTTTCTCCTCCTCTCGCCCCTTCCACCATCATTTTCTTTCTACCCACCCTTGCCTCCTTTTCCACGCAGCTCTCGATTCCCCCCTCTCTTTTGCACCCTCCATGTCATATTCCGCTCCAGGAGCTCCATCATAGCTCCTCGCTGTTGCTGGGAGGATGTTTTCTCCTCCGCTCGCCCCTTCCACCGTCATTTTCTCTCTACCCACCCTTGCCTCCTTCTCCGCGCAGCTCTCGATTCCCCCCTCTCTTTCGCACCCTCCATGTCATATTCCGCTCCAGGAGCTCCATCATAGCTCCTCGCTGTCGCTGGGAGGATTTTTTCTCCTCTGCTCGCCCCTTCCACCGTCATTTTCTCTCTACCCACCCTTTCCTCCTTTTCCGCGCAGCTCTCGATTCCCCCCTCTCTTTCGCACCCTCCATGTCATATTCCGCTCCAGGAGCTCCATCATAGCTCCTCGCTGTCGCTGGGAGGATGTTTTCTCCTCCGCTCGCCCCTTCCACCGTCATTTTCTCTCTACCCACCCTTGCCTCCTTTTCCGCGCAGCTCTCGATTCACCCCTCTCTTTCGCACCCTCCATGTCATATTCCGCTCCAGGAGTTCCATCATAGCTCCTCACTGTCGCTGGGAGGATGTTTTCTCCTCCACTCGCCCCTTCCACCGTCATTTTCTCTCTACCCACCCTTGCCTCCTTCTCCGCGCTGCTCTCGATTCCCTCCTCTCTCTCGCACCCTCCATATTACATCCAGCTCCAGGAGCTCCATCATAGCTCCTCGCTGTCGCTGGGAGGATGTTTTCTCCTCTGCTCGCCCCTTCCACCGTCATTTTCTCTCTACCCACCCTTGCCTCCTTCTCCGCGCAGCTCTCGATTCCCTCCTCTCTCTCGCACCCTCCATATTACATCCAGCTCCAGGAGCTCCATCATAGCTCCTCGCTGTCGCTGGGAGGATGTTTTCTCCTCTGCTCGCCGCTTCCGCCGTCATTTTCTCTCCACCCACCCTTGCCTCCTTCTCCGCGCCGCTCTCGATTCCCCCCTCTCTTTCGCACCCTCCATGTCATATTCTGCTCCAGGAGCTCCATCATAGCTCCTCGCTGTCGCTGGGAGGATGTTTTCTCCTCCGCTCGCCCCTTCCACCGTCATTTTCTCTCTACCCACAATTGCCTCCTTCTCCGCGCAGCTCTCGATTCCCCCCTCTCTTTCGAACCCTCCATGTCATATTCCGCTCCAGGAGCTCCATCATAGCTCCTCGCTGTCGCTGGGAGGATGTTTTCTCCTCTGCTCGCCCCTTCCACCGTCATTTTCTCTCTACCCACCCTTTCCTCCTTTTCCGCGCAGCTCTCGATTCCCCCCTCTCTTTCGCACCCTCCATGTCATATTCCGCTCCAGGAGCTCCATCATAGCTCCTCGCTGTCGCTGGGAGGATGTTTTCTCCTCCACTCGCCCCTTCCACCGTCATTTTCTTTCTACCCACCCTTGCCTCCTTTTCCACGCAGCTCTCGATTCCCCCCTCTCTTTCGCACCCTCCATGTCATATTCCGCTCCAGGAGCTCCATCATAGCTCCTCGCTGTTGCTGGGAGGATGTTTTCTCCTCCGCTCGCCCCTTCCACCGTCATTTTCTCTCTACCCACCCTTGCCTCCTTCTCCGCGCAGCTCTCGATTCCCCCCTCTCTTTCGCACCCTCCATGTCATATTCCGCTCCAGGAGCTCCATCATAGCTCCTCGCTGTCGCTGGGAGGATTTTTTCTCCTCTGCTCGCCCCTTCCACCGTCATTTTCTCTCTACCCACCCTTTCCTCCTTTTCCGCGCAGCTCTCGATTCCCCCCTCTCTTGTGCACCCTCCATGTCATATTCCGCTCCAGGAGCTCCATCATAGCTCCTCGCTGTCGCTGGGAGGATGTTTTCTCCTCCGCTCGCCCCTTCCACCGTCATTTTCTCTCTACCCACCCTTGCCTCCTTTTCCGCGCAGCTCTCGATTCCCCCCTCTCTTTCGCACCCTCCATGTCATATTCCGCTCCAGGAGTTCCATCATAGCTCCTCACTGTCGCTGGGAGGATGTTTTCTCCTCCACTCGCCCCTTCCACCGTCATTTTCTCTCTACCCACCCTTGCCTCCTTCTCCGCGCAGCTCTCGATTCCCCCCTCTCTTTCGCACCCTCCATGTCATATTCCGCTCCAGGAGCTCCATCATAGCTCCTCGCTGTCGCTGGGAGGATGTTTTCTCCTCCGCTCGCCCCTTCCACCGTCATTTTCTCTCTACCCACCCTTTCCTCCTTTTCCGCGCAGCTCTCGATTCCCCCCTCTCTTTCGCACCCTCCATGTCATATTCCGCTCCAGGAGCTACATCATAGCTCCTCGCTGTCGCTGGGAGGATGTTTTCTCCTCCGCTCGCCCCTTCCACCGTCATTTTCTCTCTACCCACCCTTGCCTCCTTTTCCGCGCAGCTCTCGATTCCCCCCTCTCTTTCGCACCCTCCATGTCATATTACGCTCCAGGAGCTCCATCATAGCTCCTCGCTGTCGCTGGGAGGATGTTTTCTCCTCCGCTCGCCCCTTCCACCGTCATTTTCTCTCCACCCACCCTTGCCTTCTTCTCCGCGCAGCTCTCAATTCCCCCCCTCTCTTTCGCACCCTCCATGTCATATTCCGCTCCAGGAGCTCCATCATAGCTCCTCGCTGTCGCTGGGAGGATGTTTTCTCCTCCGCTCACCCCTTCCACCGTCATTTTCTCTCTACCCACCCTTGCCTCCTTCTCCGCGCAGCTCTCGATTCCCCCCTCTCTTTCGCACCCTCCATGTCATATTCCGCTCCAGGAGCTCCATCATAGCTCCTCGCTGTCGCTGGGAGGATGTTTTCTCCTCCGCTCGCCCCTTCCACCGTCATTTTCTCTCTACCCACCCTTTCCTCCTTTTCCGCGCAGCTCTCGATTCCCCCCTCTCTTTCGCACCCTCCATGTCATATTCCGCTCCAGGAGCTCCATCATAGCTCCTCGCTGTCGCTGGGAGGATGTTTTCTCCTCCGCTCGCCCCTTCCACCGTCATTTTCTTTCTACCCACCCTTGCCTCCTTTTCCACGCAGCTCTCGATTCCCCCCTCTCTTTCGCACCCTCCATGTCATATTCCGCTCCAGGAGCTCCATCATAGCTCCTCGCTGTCGCTGGGAGGATTTTTTCTCCTCTGCTCGCCCCTTCCACCGTCATTTTCTCTCTACCCACCCTTTCCTCCTTTTCCGCGCAGCTCTCGATTCCCCCCTCTCTTGCGCACCCTCCATGTCATATTCCGCTCCAGGAGCTCCATCATAGCTCCTCGCTGTCGCTGGGAGGATGTTTTCTCCTCCGCTCGCCCCTTCCACCGTCATTTTCTCTCTACCCACCCTTGCCTCCTTTTCCGCGCAGCTCTCGATTCCCCCCTCTCTTTCGCACCCTCCATGTCATATTCCGCTCCAGGAGTTCCATCATAGCTCCTCACTGTCGCTGGGAGGATGTTTTCTCCTCCGCTCGCCCCTTCCACCGTCATTTTCTCTCTACCCACCCTTGCCTCCTTCTCCGCGCAGCTCTCGATTCCCTCCTCTCTCTCGCACCCTCCATATTACATCCAGCTCCAGGAGCTTCATCATAGCTCCTCGCTGTCGCTGGGAGGATGTTTTCTCCTCCGCTCGCCCCTTCCACCGTCATTTTCTTTCTACCCACCCTTGCCTCCTTTTCCACGCAGCTCTCGATTCCCCCCTCTCTTTCGCACCCTCCATGTCATATTCCGCTCCAGGAGCTCCATCATAGCTCCTCGCTGTCGCTGGGAGGATGTTTTCTCCTCCGCTCGCCCCTTCCACCGTCATTTTCTCTCTACCCACCCTTGCCTCCTTTTCCGCGCAGCTCTCGATTCCCCCCTCTCTTTCGCACCCTCCATGTCATATTTCGCTCCAGGAGCTCCATCATAGCTCCTTGCTGTCGCTGGCAGGATGTTTTCTCCTCCGCTCGCCCCTTCCACCGTCATTTTCTCTCTACCCACCCTTGCCTCCTTTTCCGCGCAGCTCTCGATTCCCCCCTCTCTTTCGCACCCTCCATGTCATATTCCGCTCCAGGAGCTCCATCATAGCTCCTTGCTGTCGCTGGGAGGATGTTTTCTCCTCCGCTCGCCCCTTCCACTGTCATTTTCTCTCTACCCACCCTTGCCTCCTTTTCCGCGCAGCTCTCGATTCCCCCCTCTCTTTCGCACCCTCCATGTCATATTCCGCTCCAGGAGCTCCATCATAGCTCCTTGCTGTCGCTGGGAGGATGTTTTCTCCTCCGCTCGCCCCTTCCACCGTCATTTTCTCTCTACCCACCCTTGCCTCCTTTTCCGCGCAGCTCTCGATTCCCCCCTCTCTTTCGCACCCTCCATGTCATATTCCGCTCCAGGAGTTCCATCATAGCTCCTCACTGTCGCTGGGAGGATGTTTTCTCCTCCGCTCGCCCCTTCCACCATCATTTTCTCTCTACCCACCCTTGCCTCCTTTTCCGCGCAGCTCTCGATTCCCCCCTCTCTTTCGCACCCTCCATGTCATATTCCGCTCCAGGAGTTCCATCATAGCTCCTCACTGTCGCTGGGAGGAAGTTTTCTCCTCCGCTCGCCCCTTCCACCGTCATTTTCTCTCTACCCACCCTTGCCTCCTTCTCCGCGCAGCTCTCGATTCCCCCCTCTCTTTCGCACCCTCCATGTCATATTCCGCTCCAGGAGCTCCATCATAGCTCCTTGCTGTCGCTGGGAGGATGTTTTCTCCTCCGCTCGCCCCTTCCACCGTCATTTTCTCTCTACCCACCCTTGCCTCCTTTTCCGCGCAGCTCTCGATTCCCCCCTCTCTTTCGCACCCTCCATGTCATATTCCGCTCCAGGAGTTCCATCATAGCTCCTCACTGTCGCTGGGAGGATGTTTTCTCCTCCGCTCGCCCCTTCCACCGTCATTTTCTCTCTACCCACCCTTGCCTCCTTCTCCGCGCAGCTCTCGATTCCCTCCTCTCTCTCGCACCCTCCATATTACATCCAGCTCCAGGAGCTTCATCATAGCTCCTCGCTGTCGCTGGGAGGATGTTTTCTCCTCCGCTCGCCCCTTCCACCGTCATTTTCTCTCTACCCACCCTTGCCTCCTTCTCTGCGCAGCTCTCGATTCCCCCCTCTCTTTCGCACCCTCCATGTCATATTCCGCTCCAGGAGCTCCATCATAGCTCCTCGCTGTCGCTGGGAGGATGTTTTCTCCTCCGCTCGCCCCTTCCACCGTCATTTTCTCTCTACCCACCCTTGCCTCCTTCTCCGCGCAGCTCTCGATTCCCCCCTCTCTTTCGCACCCTCCATGTCATATTCCGCTCCAGGAGCTCCATCTTAGCTCCTCGCTGTCGCTGGGAGGATGTTTTCTCCTCCGCTCGCCCCTTCCACCATCATTTTCTCTCTACCCACCCTTTCCTCCTTTTCCGCGCAGCTCTCGATTCCCCCCTCTCTTTCACACCCTCCATGTCATATTCCGCTCCAGGAGCTCCATCATTGCTCCTCGCTGTCGCTGGGAGGATGTTTTCTCCTCCGCTCGCCCCTTCCACCGTCATTTTCTCTCTACCCACCCTTGCCTCCTTCTCTGCGCAGCTCTCAATTCCCCCCTCTCTTTCGCACCCTCCATGTCATATTCCGCTCCAGGAGCTCCATCATAGCTCCTCGCTGTCGCTGGGAGGATGTTTTCTCCTCCGCTCGCCCCTTCCACCGTCATTTTCTCTCTACCCACCCTTGCCTCCTTCTCCGCGCAGCTCTCGATTCTCTCCTCTCTCTCGCACCCTCCATATTACATCCAGCTCCAGGAGCTCCATCATAGCTCTTCGCTGTCGCTGGGAGGATGTTTTCTCCTCCACTCGCCCCTTCCACCGTCATTTTCTCTCTACCCACCCTTGCCTCCTTCTCCGCGCAGCTCTCGATTCCCTCCTCTCTCTCGCACCCTCCATATTACATCCAGCTCCAGGAGCTCCATCATAGCTCCTCGCTGTCGCTGGGAGGATGTTTTCTCCTCTGCTCGCCGCTTCCGCCGTCATTTTCTCTCCACCCACCCTTGCCTCCTTCTCCGCGCCGCTCTCGATTCCCCCCTCTCTTTCGCACCCTCCATGCCATATTCTGCTCCAGGAGCTCCATCATAGCTCCTCGCTGTCGCTGGGAGGATGTTTTCTCCTCCGCTCGCCCCTTCCACCGTCATTTTCTCTCTACCCACCCTTGCCTCCTTCTCCGCGCAGCTCTCAATTCCCCCCTCTCTTTCGCACCCTCCATGTCATATTCCGCTCCAGGAGCTCCATCATAGCTCCTCGCTGTCGCTGGGAGGATGTTTTCTCCTCCGCTCGCCCCTTCCACCGTCATTTTCTCTCTACCCACCCTTGCCTCCTTCTCCGCGCAGCTCTCGATTCCCCCCTCTCTTTCGAACCCTCCATGTCATATTCCGCTCCAGGAGCTCCATCATAGCTCCTCGCTGTCGCTGGGAGGATGTTTTCTCCTCTGCTCGCCCCTTCCACCGTCATTTTCTCTCTACCCACCCTTTCCTCCTTTTCCGCGCAGCTCTCGATTCCCCCTCTCTTTCGCACCCTCCATGTCATATTCCGCTCCAGGAGCTCCATCATAGCTCCTCGCTGTCGCTGGGAGGATGTTTTCTCCTCCGCTCGCCCCTTCCACCGTCATTTTCTTTCTACCCACCCTTGCCTCCTTTTCCACGGAGCTCTCGATTCCCCCCTCTCTTTTGCACCCTCCATGTCATATTCCGCTCCAGGAGCTCCATCATAGCTCCTCGCTGTTGCTGGGAGGATGTTTTCTCCTCCGCTCGCCCCTTCCACCGTCATTTTCTCTCTACCCACCCTTGCCTCCTTCTCCGCGCAGCTCTCGATTCCCCCCTCTCTTTCGCACCCTCCATGTCATATTCCGCTCCAGGAGCTCCATCATAGCTCCTCGCTGTCGCTGGGAGGATTTTTTCTCCTCTGCTCGCCCCTTCCACCGTCATTTTCTCTCTACCCACCCTTTCCTCCTTTTCCGCGCAGCTCTCGATTCCCCCCTCTCTTGCGCACCCTCCATGTCATATTCCGCTCCAGGAGCTCCATCATAGCTCCTCACTGTCGCTGGGAGGATGTTTTCTCCTCCACTCGCCCTTTCCACCGTCATTTTCTCTCTACCCACCCTTGCCTCCTTCTCCGCGCTGCTCTCGATTCCCTCCTCTCTCTCGCACCCTCCATATTACATCCAGCTCCAGGAGCTCCATCATAGCTCCTCGCTGTCGCTGGGAGGATGTTTTCTCCTCCGCTCGCCCCTTCCACCGTCATTTTCTCTCTACCCACCCTTGCCTCCTTCTCCGCGCAGCTCTCGATTCCCTCCTCTCTCTCGCACCCTCCATATTACATCCAGCTCCAGGAGCTCCATCATAGCTCCTCGCTGTCGCTGGGAGGATGTTTTCTCCTCTGCTCGCCGCTTCCGCCGTCATTTTCTCTCCACCCACCCTTGCCTCCTTCTCCGCGCCGCTCTCGATTCCCCCCTCTCTTTCGCACCCTCCATGTCATATTCTGCTCCAGGAGCTCCATCATAGCTCCTCGCTGTCGCTGGGAGGATGTTTTCTCCTCCGCTCGCCCCTTCCACCGTCATTTTCTCTCTACCCACCCTTGCCTCCTTCTCCGCGCAGCTCTCGATTCCCCCCTCTCTTTCGCACCCTCCATGTCATATTCCGCTCCAGGAGCTCCATCATAGCTCCTCGCTGTCGCTGGGAGGATGTTTTCTCCTCCGCTCGCCCCTTCCACCGTCATTTTCTCTCTACCCACCCTTTCCTCCTTTTCCGCGCAGCTCTCGATTCCCCCCTCTCTTTCGCACCCTCCATGTCATATTCCGCTCCAGGAGCTCCATCATAGCTCCTCGCTGTCGCTGGGAGGATGTTTTCTCCTCAGCTCGCCCCTTCCACCGTCATTTTCTCTCTACCCACCCTTGCCTCCTTCTCTGCGCAGCTCTCAATTCCCCCCTCTCTTTCGCACCCTCCATGTCATATTCCGCTCCAGGAGCTCCATCATAGCTCCTCGCTGTCGCTGGGAGGATGTTTTCTCCTCCGCTCGCCCCTTCCACCGTCATTTTCTCTCTACCCACCCTTGCCTCCTTCTCCGCGCAGCTCTCGATTCCCCCCTCTCTTTCGAACCCTCAATGTCATATTCCACTCCAGGAGCTCCATCATAGCTCCTCGCTGTCGCTGGGAGGATGTTTTCTCCTCTGCTCGCCCCTTCCACCGTCATTTTCTCTCTACCCACCCTTTCCTCCTTTTCCGCGCAGCTCTCGATTCCCCCCTCTCTTTCGCACCCTCCATGTCATATTCCGCTCCAGGAGCTCCATCATAGCTCCTCGCTGTCGCTGGGAGGATGTTTTCTCCTCCTCTCGCCCCTTCCACCATCATTTTCTTTCTACCCACCCTTGCCTCCTTTTCCACGCAGCTCTCGATTCCCCCCTCTCTTTTGCACCCTCCATGTCATATTCCGCTCCAGGAGCTCCATCATAGCTCCTCGCTGTTGCTGGGAGGATGTTTTCTCCTCCGCTCGCCCCTTCCACCGTCATTTTCTCTCTACCCACCCTTGCCTCCTTCTCCGCGCAGCTCTCGATTCCCCCCTCTCTTTCGCACCCTCCATGTCATATTCCGCTCCAGGAGCTCCATCATAGCTCCTCGCTGTCGCTGGGAGGATTTTTTCTCCTCTGCTCGCCCCTTCCACCGTCATTTTCTCTCTACCCACCCTTTCCTCCTTTTCCGCGCAGCTCTCGATTCCCCCCTCTCTTTCGCACCCTCCATGTCATATTCCGCTCCAGGAGCTCCATCATAGCTCCTCGCTGTCGCTGGGAGGATGTTTTCTCCTCCGCTCGCCCCTTCCACCGTCATTTTCTCTCTACCCACCCTTGCCTCCTTTTCCGCGCAGCTCTCGATTCACCCCTCTCTTTCGCACCCTCCATGTCATATTCCGCTCCAGGAGTTCCATCATAGCTCCTCACTGTCGCTGGGAGGATGTTTTCTCCTCCACTCGCCCCTTCCACCGTCATTTTCTCTCTACCCACCCTTGCCTCCTTCTCCGCGCTGCTCTCGATTCCCTCCTCTCTCTCGCACCCTCCATATTACATCCAGCTCCAGGAGCTCCATCATAGCTCCTCGCTGTCGCTGGGAGGATGTTTTCTCCTCTGCTCGCCCCTTCCACCGTCATTTTCTCTCTACCCACCCTTGCCTCCTTCTCCGCGCAGCTCTCGATTCCCTCCTCTCTCTCGCACCCTCCATATTACATCCAGCTCCAGGAGCTCCATCATAGCTCCTCGCTGTCGCTGGGAGGATGTTTTCTCCTCTGCTCGCCGCTTCCGCCGTCATTTTCTCTCCACCCACCCTTGCCTCCTTCTCCGCGCCGCTCTCGATTCCCCCCTCTCTTTCGCACCCTCCATGTCATATTCTGCTCCAGGAGCTCCATCATAGCTCCTCGCTGTCGCTGGGAGGATGTTTTCTCCTCCGCTCGCCCCTTCCACCGTCATTTTCTCTCTACCCACAATTGCCTCCTTCTCCGCGCAGCTCTCGATTCCCCCCTCTCTTTCGAACCCTCCATGTCATATTCCGCTCCAGGAGCTCCATCATAGCTCCTCGCTGTCGCTGGGAGGATGTTTTCTCCTCTGCTCGCCCCTTCCACCGTCATTTTCTCTCTACCCACCCTTTCCTCCTTTTCCGCGCAGCTCTCGATTCCCCCCTCTCTTTCGCACCCTCCATGTCATATTCCGCTCCAGGAGCTCCATCATAGCTCCTCGCTGTCGCTGGGAGGATGTTTTCTCCTCCACTCGCCCCTTCCACCGTCATTTTCTTTCTACCCACCCTTGCCTCCTTTTCCACGCAGCTCTCGATTCCCCCCTCTCTTTCGCACCCTCCATGTCATATTCCGCTCCAGGAGCTCCATCATAGCTCCTCGCTGTTGCTGGGAGGATGTTTTCTCCTCCGCTCGCCCCTTCCACCGTCATTTTCTCTCTACCCACCCTTGCCTCCTTCTCCGCGCAGCTCTCGATTCCCCCCTCTCTTTCGCACCCTCCATGTCATATTCCGCTCCAGGAGCTCCATCATAGCTCCTCGCTGTCGCTGGGAGGATTTTTTCTCCTCTGCTCGCCCCTTCCACCGTCATTTTCTCTCTACCCACCCTTTCCTCCTTTTCCGCGCAGCTCTCGATTCCCCCCTCTCTTGTGCACCCTCCATGTCATATTCCGCTCCAGGAGCTCCATCATAGCTCCTCGCTGTCGCTGGGAGGATGTTTTCTCCTCCGCTCGCCCCTTCCACCGTCATTTTCTCTCTACCCACCCTTGCCTCCTTTTCCGCGCAGCTCTCGATTCCCCCCTCTCTTTCGCACCCTCCATGTCATATTCCGCTCCAGGAGTTCCATCATAGCTCCTCACTGTCGCTGGGAGGATGTTTTCTCCTCCACTCGCCCCTTCCACCGTCATTTTCTCTCTACCCACCCTTGCCTCCTTCTCCGCGCAGCTCTCGATTCCCCCCTCTCTTTCGCACCCTCCATGTCATATTCCGCTCCAGGAGCTCCATCATAGCTCCTCGCTGTCGCTGGGAGGATGTTTTCTCCTCCGCTCGCCCCTTCCACCGTCATTTTCTCTCTACCCACCCTTTCCTCCTTTTCCGCGCAGCTCTCGATTCCCCCCTCTCTTTCGCACCCTCCATGTCATATTCCGCTCCAGGAGCTACATCATAGCTCCTCGCTGTCGCTGGGAGGATGTTTTCTCCTCCGCTCGCCCCTTCCACCGTCATTTTCTCTCTACCCACCCTTGCCTCCTTTTCCGCGCAGCTCTCGATTCCCCCCTCTCTTTCGCACCCTCCATGTCATATTACGCTCCAGGAGCTCCATCATAGCTCCTCGCTGTCGCTGGGAGGATGTTTTCTCCTCCGCTCGCCCCTTCCACCGTCATTTTCTCTCCACCCACCCTTGCCTTCTTCTCCGCGCAGCTCTCAATTCCCCCCCTCTCTTTCGCACCCTCCATGTCATATTCCGCTCCAGGAGCTCCA
Source organism: Pelophylax lessonae (assembly GCF_965119305.1). Classification (NCBI taxonomy): domain Eukaryota; kingdom Metazoa; phylum Chordata; class Amphibia; order Anura; family Ranidae; genus Pelophylax; species Pelophylax lessonae. The sequence goes on along the minus strand of NC_138780.1, from coordinate 82,064,786 downwards.
TCATAGCTCCTCGCTGTCGCTGGGAGGATGTTTTCTCCTCCGCTCACCCCTTCCACCGTCATTTTCTCTCTACCCACCCTTGCCTCCTTCTCCGCGCAGCTCTCGATTCCCCCCTCTCTTTCGCACCCTCCATGTCATATTCCGCTCCAGGAGCTCCATCATAGCTCCTCGCTGTCGCTGGGAGGATGTTTTCTCCTCCGCTCGCCCCTTCCACCGTCATTTTCTCTCTACCCACCCTTTCCTCCTTTTCCGCGCAGCTCTCGATTCCCCCCTCTCTTTCGCACCCTCCATGTCATATTCCGCTCCAGGAGCTCCATCATAGCTCCTCGCTGTCGCTGGGAGGATGTTTTCTCCTCCGCTCGCCCCTTCCACCGTCATTTTCTTTCTACCCACCCTTGCCTCCTTTTCCACGCAGCTCTCGATTCCCCCCTCTCTTTCGCACCCTCCATGTCATATTCCGCTCCAGGAGCTCCATCATAGCTCCTCGCTGTCGCTGGGAGGATTTTTTCTCCTCTGCTCGCCCCTTCCACCGTCATTTTCTCTCTACCCACCCTTTCCTCCTTTTCCGCGCAGCTCTCGATTCCCCCCTCTCTTGCGCACCCTCCATGTCATATTCCGCTCCAGGAGCTCCATCATAGCTCCTCGCTGTCGCTGGGAGGATGTTTTCTCCTCCGCTCGCCCCTTCCACCGTCATTTTCTCTCTACCCACCCTTGCCTCCTTTTCCGCGCAGCTCTCGATTCCCCCCTCTCTTTCGCACCCTCCATGTCATATTCCGCTCCAGGAGTTCCATCATAGCTCCTCACTGTCGCTGGGAGGATGTTTTCTCCTCCACTCGCCCCTTCCACCGTCATTTTCTCTCTACCCACCCTTGCCTCCTTCTCCGCGCTGCTCTCGATTCCCTCCTCTCTCTCGCACCCTCCATATTACATCCAGCTCCAGGAGCTCCATCATAGCTCCTCGCTGTCGCTGGGAGGATGTTTTCTCCTCCGCTCGCCCCTTCCACCGTCATTTTCTCTCTACCCACCCTTGCCTCCTTCTCCGCGCAGCTCTCGATTCCCTCCTCTCTCTCGCACCCTCCATATTACATCCAGCTCCAGGAGCTCCATCATAGCTCCTCGCTGTCGCTGGGAGGATGTTTTCTCCTCTGCTCGCCGCTTCCGCCGTCATTTTCTCTCCACCCACCCTTGCCTCCTTCTCCGCGCCGCTCTCGATTCCCCCCTCTCTTTCGCACCCTCCATGTCATATTCCGCTCCAGGAGCTCCATCATAGCTCCTCGCTGTCGCTGGGAGGATGTTTTCTCCTCCGCTCGCCCCTTCCACCGTCATTTTCTCTCTACCCACCCTTGCCTCCTTTTCCGCGCAGCTCTCGATTCCCCCCTCTCTTTCGCACCCTCCATGTCATATTCCGCTCCAGGAGCTCCATCATAGCTCCTCGCTGTCGCTGGGAGGATGTTTTCTCCTCCGCTCGCCCCTTCCACCGTCATTTTCTCTCTACCCACCCTTGCCTTCTTCTCCGCGCAGCTCTCAATTCCCCCCCTCTCTTTCGCACCCTCCATGTCATATTCCGCTCCAGGAGCTCCATCATAGCTCCTCGCTGTCGCTGGGAGGATGTTTTCTCCTCCGCTCGCCCCTTCCACCGTCATTTTCTCTCTACCCACCCTTGCCTCCTTCTCCGCCCAGCTCTCGATTCCCCCCTCTCTTTCGAACCCTCCATGTCATATTCCGCTCCAGGAGCTCCATCATAGCTCCTCGCTGTCGCTGGGAGGATGTTTTCTCCTCTGCTCGCCCCTTCCACCGTCATTTTCTCTCTACCCACCCTTTCCTCCTTTTCCGCGCAGCTCTCGATTCCCCCCTCTCTTGCGCACCCTCCATGTCATATTCCGCTCCAGGAGCTCCATCATAGCTCCTCGCTGTCGCTGGGAGGATGTTTTCTCCTCCGCTCGCCCCTTCCACCGTCATTTTCTCTCTACCCACCCTTGCCTCCTTTTCCGCGCAGCTCTCGATTCCCCCCTCTCTTTCGCACCCTCCATGTCATATTCCGCTCCAGGAGTTCCATCATAGCTCCTCACTGTCGCTGGGAGGATGTTTTCTCCTCCGCTCGCCCCTTCCACCGTCATTTTCTCTCTACCCACCCTTGCCTCCTTCTCCGCGCAGCTCTCGATTCCCCCCTCTCTTTCGCACCCTCCATGTCATATTCCGCTCCAGGAGCTCCATCATAGCTCTTCGCTGTCGCTGGGAGGATGTTTTCTCCTCCGCTCGCCCCTTCCACCGTCATTTTCTCTCTACCCACCCTTTCCTCCTTTTCCGCGCAGCTCTCGATTCCCCCCTCTCTTTCGCACCCTCCATGTCATATTCCGCTCCAGGAGCTCCATCATAGCTCCTCGCTGTCGCTGGGAGGATGTTTTCTCCTCTGCTCGCCCCTTCCACCGTCATTTTCTCTCTACCCACCCTTGCCTCCTTTTCCGCGCAGCTCTCGATTCCCCCCTCTCTTTCGCACCCTCCATGTCATATTCCGCTCCAGGAGCTCCATCATAGCTCCTCGCTGTCGCTGGGAGGATGTTTTCTCCTCCGCTCGCCCCTTCCACCGTCATTTTCTCTCTACCCACCCTTGCCTCCTTCTCCGCGCAGCTCTCAATTCCCCCCTCTCTTTCGCACCCTCCATGTCATATTCCGCTCCAGGAGCTCCATCATAGCTCCTCGCTGTCGCTGGGAGGATGTTTTCTCCTCCGCTCGCCCCTTCCACCGTCATTTTCTCTCTACCCACCCTTGCCTCCTTCTCCGCGCAGCTCTCGATTCCCCCCTCTCTTTCGAACCCTCCATGTCATATTCCGCTCCAGGAGCTCCATCATAGCTCCTCGCTGTCGCTGGGAGAATGTTTTCTCCTCTGCTCGCCCCTTCCACCGTCATTTTCTCTCTACCCACCCTTTCCTCCTTTTCCGCGCAGCTCTCGATTCCCCCCTCTCTTTCGCACCCTCCATGTCATATTCCGCTCCAGGAGCTCCATCATAGCTCCTCGCTGTCGCTGGGAGGATGTTTTCTCCTCTGCTCGCCCCTTCCACCGTCATTTTCTCTCTACCCACCCTTTCCTCCTTTTCCGCGCAGCTCTCGATTCCCCCCTCTCTTTCGCACCCTCCATGTCATATTCCGCTCCAGGAGCTCCATCATAGCTCCTCGCTGTCGCTGGGAGGATGTTTTCTCCTCCGCTCGCCCCTTCCACCGTCATTTTCTCTCTACCCACCCTTGCCTCCTTTTCCGCGCAGCTCTCGATTCCCCCCTCTCTTTCGCACCCTCCATGTCATATTCCGCTCCAGGAGTTCCATCATAGCTCCTCGCTGTCGCTGGGAGGATGTTTTCTCCTCCGCTCGCCCCTTCCACCGTCATTTTCTCTCTACCCACCCTTGCCTCCTTCTCCGCGCAGCTCTCGATTCCCCCCTCTCTTTCGCACCCTCCATGTCATATTCCGCTCCAGGAGCTCTATAATAGCTCTTCGCTGTCGCTGGGAGGATGTTTTCTCCTCCGCTCGCCCCTTCCACCGTCATTTTCTCTCTACCCACGCTTGCCTCCTTCTCCGCGCAGCTCTCGATTCCCTACTCTCTCTCGCACCCTCCATATTACATCCAGCTCCAGGAGCTTCATCATAGCTCCTCGCTGTCGCTGGGAGGATGTTTTCTCCTCCGCTCGCCCCTTCCACCGTCATTTTCTCTCTACCCACCCTTGCCTTCTTCTCTGCGCAGCTCTCGATTCCCCCCTCTCTTTCGCACCCTCCATGTCATATTCCGCTCCAGGAGCTCCATCATAGCTCCTCGCTGTCGCTGGGAGGATGTTTTCTCCTCCGCTCGCCCCTTCCACCGTCATTTTCTCTCTACCCACCCTTGCCTCCTTCTCCGCGCAGCTCTCGATTCCCTCTTCTCTCTCGCACCCTCCATATTACATCCAGCTCCAGGAGCTCCATCATAGCTCCTCGCTGTCGCTGGGAGGATGTTTTCTCCTCTGCTCGCCGCTTCCGCCGTCATTTTCTCTCCACCCACCCTTGCCTCCTTCTCCGCGCCGCTCTCGATTCCCCCCTCTCTTTCGCACCCTCCATGTCATATTCCGCTCCAGGAGCTCCATCATAGCTCCTCGCTGTCGCTGGGAGGATGTTTTCTCCTCTGCTCGCCCCTTCCACCGTCATTTTCTCTCTACCCACCCTTTCCTCCTTTTCCGCGCAGCTCTCGATTCCCCCCTCTCTTTCACACCCTCCATGTCATATTCCGCTCCAGGAGCTCCATCATTGCTCCTCGCTGTCGCTGGGAGGATGTTTTCTCCTCCGCTCGCCCCTTCCACCGTCATTTTCTCTCTACCCACCCTTGCCTCCCTCTCCGCGCAGCTCTCAATTCCCCCCTCTCTTTCGCACCCTCCATGTCATATTCCGCTCCAGGAGCTCCATCATAGCTCCTCGCTGTCGCTGGGAGGATGTTTTCTCCTCCGCTCGCCCCTTTCACCGTCATTTTCTCTCTACCCACCCTTTCCTCCTTCTCCGCGCAGCTCTCGATTCCCCCCTCTCTTTCGAACCCTCCATGTCATATTCCGCTCCAGGAGCTCCATCATAGCTCCTCGCTGTCGCTGGGAGGATGTTTTCTCCTCTGCTCGCCCCTTCCACCGTCATTTTCTCTCTACCCACCCTTTCCTCCTTTTCCGCGCAGCTCTCGATTCCCCCCTCTCTTTCGCACCCTCCATGTCATATTCCGCTCCAGGAGCTCCATCATAGCTCCTCGCTGTCGCTGGGAGGATGTTTTCTCCTCCGCTCGCCCCTTCCACCGTCATTTTCTCTCTACCCACCCTTTCCTCCTTTTCCGCGCAGCTCTCGATTCCCCCCTCTCTTTCGCACCCTCCATGTCATATTCCGCTCCAGGAGCTCCATCATAGCTCCTCGCTGTCGCTGGGAGGATGTTTTCTCCTCCGCTCGCCCCTTCCACCGTCATTTTCTCTCTACCCACCCTTGCCTCCTTTTCCGCGCAGCTCTCGATTCCCCCCTCTCTTTCGCACCCTCCATGTCATATTCCGCTCCAGGAGTTCCATCATAGCTCCTCACTGTCGCTGGGAGGATGTTTTCTCCTCCACTCGCCCCTTCCACCGTCATTTTCTCTCTACCCACCCTTGCCTCCTTCTCCGCGCTGCTCTCGATTCCCTCCTCTCTCTCGCACCCTCCATATTACATCCAGCTCCAGGAGCTCCATCATAGCTCCTCGCTGTCGCTGGGAGGATGTTTTCTCCTCCGCTCGCCCCTTCCACCGTCATTTTCTCTCTACCCACCCTTGCCTCCTTCTCCGCGCAGCTCTCGATTCCCTCCTCTCTCTCGCACCCTCCATATTACATCCAGCTCCAGGAGCTCCATCATAGCTCCTCGCTGTCGCTGGGAGGATGTTTTCTCCTCTGCTCGCCGCTTCCGCCGTCATTTTCTCTCCACCCACCCTTGCCTCCTTCTCCGCGCCGCTCTCGATTCCCCCCTCTCTTTCGCACCCTCCATGTCATATTCTGCTCCAGGAGCTCCATCATAGCTCCTCGCTGTCGCTGGGAGGATGTTTTCTCCTCCGCTCGCCCCTTCCACCGTCATTTTCTCTCTACCCACCCTTGCCTCCTTCTCCGCGCAGCTCTCGATTCCCCCCTCTCTTTCGCACCCTCCATGTCATATTCCGCTCCAGGAGCTCCATCATAGCTCCTCGCTGTCGCTGGGAGGATGTTTTCTCCTCCGCTCGCCCCTTCCACCGTCATTTTCTCTCTACCCACCCTTTCCTCCTTTTCCGCGCAGCTCTCGATTCCCCCCTCTCTTTCGCACCCTCTATGTCATATTCCGCTCCAGGAGCTCCATCATAGCTCCTCGCTGTCGCTGGGAGGATGTTTTCTCCTCCGCTCGCCCCTTCCACCGTCATTTTCTCTCTACCCACCCTTGCCTCCTTCTCCGCGCAGCTCTCAATTCCCCCCTCTCTTTCGCACCCTCCATGTCATATTCCGCTCCAGGAGCTCCATCATAGCTCCTCGCTGTCGCTGGGAGGATGTTTTCTCCTCCGCTCGCCCCTTCCACCGTCATTTTCTCTCTACCCACCCTTGCCTCCTTTTCCGCGCAGCTCTCGATTCCCCCCTCTCTTTCGCACCCTCAATGTCATATTCCGCTCCAGGAGTTCCATCATAGCTCCTCACTGTCGCTGGGAGGATGTTTTCTCCTCCGCTCGCCCCTTCCACCGTCATTTTCTCTCTACCCACCCTTGCCTCCTTTTCCGCGCAGCTCTCGATTCCCCCCTCTCTTTCGCACCCTCCATGTCATATTCCGCTCCAGGAGTTCCATCATAGCTCCTCACTGTCGCTGGGAGGAAGTTTTCTCCTCCGCTTGCCCCTTCCACCGTCATTTTCTCTCTACCCACCCTTGCCTCCTTTTCTGCGCAGCTCTCGATTCCCCCCTCTCTTTCGCACCCTCCATGTCATATTCCGCTCCAGGAGTTCCATCATAGCTCCTCACTGTCGCTGGGAGGATGTTTTCTCCTCCGCTCGCCCCTTCCACCGTCATTTTCTCTCTACGCACCCTTGCCTCCTTTTCCGCGCAGCTCTCGATTCCCCCCTCTCTTTCGCACCCTCCATGTCATATTCCGCTCCAGGAGCTCCATCATAGCTCCTCGCTGTCGCTGGGAGGATGTTTTCTCCTCCGCTCGCCCCTTCCACCGTCATTTTCTCTCTACCCACCCTTGCCTCCTTTTCCGCGCAGCTCTCGATTCCCCCCTCTCTTTCGCACCCTCAATGTCATATTCCGCTCCAGGAGTTCCATCATAGCTCCTCACTGTCGCTGGGAGGATGTTTTCTCCTCCGCTCGCCCCTTCCACCGTCATTTTCTCTCTACCCACCCTTGCCTCCTTTTCCGCACAGCTCTCGATTCCCCCCTCTCTTTCGCACCCTCCATGTCATATTCCGCTCCAGGAGCTCCATCATAGCTCCTTGCTGTCGCTGGGAGGATGTTTTCTCCTCCGCTCGCCCCTTCCACCGTCATTTTCTCTCTACCCACCCTTGCCTCCTTTTCCGCGCAGCTCTCGATTCCCCCCTCTCTTTCGCACCCTCCATGTCATATTCCGCTCCAGGAGTTCCATCATAGCTCCTCACTGTCGCTGGGAGGATGTTTTCTCCTCCGCTCGCCCCTTCCACCATCATTTTCTCTCTACCCACCCTTGCCTCCTTTTCCGCGCAGCTCTCGATTCCCCCCTCTCTTTCGCACCCTCCATGTCATATTCTGCTCCAGGAGTTCCATCATAGCTCCTCACTGTCGCTGGGAGGATGTTTTCTCCTCCGCTCGCCCCTTCCACCGTCATTTTCTCTCTACCCACCCTTGCCTCCTTCTCCGCGCAGCTCTCGATTCCCCCCTCTCTTTCGCACCCTCCATGTCATATTCCGTTCCAGGAGCTCCATCATAGCTAATCGCTGTCGCTGGGAGGATGTTTTCTCCTCCGCTCGCCCCTTCCACCGTCATTTTCTCTCTACCCACCCTTGCCTCCTTTTCCGCGCAGCTCTCGATTCCCCCCTCTCTTTCGCACCCTCCATGTCATATTCCGCTCCAGGAGTTCCATCATAGCTCCTCACTGTCGCTGGGAGGATGTTTTCTCCTCCACTCGCCCCTTCCACCGTCATTTTCTCTCTACCCACCCTTGCCTCCTTCTCCGCGCTGCTCTCGATTCCCTCCTCTCTCTCGCACCCTCCATATTACATCCAGCTCCAGGAGCTCCATCATAGCTCCTCGCTGTCGCTGGGAGGATGTTTTCTCCTCCGCTCGCCCCTTCCACCGTCATTTTCTCTCTACCCACCCTTGCCTCCTTCTCCGCGCAGCTCTCGATTCCCTCCTCTCTCTCGCACCCTCCATATTACATCCAGCTCCAGGAGCTCCATCATAGCTCCTCGCTGTCGCTGGGAGGATGTTTTCTCCTCTGCTCGCCGCTTCCGCCGTCATTTTCTCTCCACCCACCCTTGCCTCCTTCTCCGCGCCGCTCTCGATTCCCCCCTCTCTTTCGCACCCTCCATGTCATATTCTGCTCCAGGAGCTCCATCATAGCTCCTCGCTGTCGCTGGGAGGATGTTTTCTCCTCCGCTCGCCCCTTCCACCGTCATTTTCTCTCTACCCACCCTTGCCTCCTTCTCCGCGCAGCTCTCGATTCCCCCCTCTCTTTCGCACCCTCCATGTCATATTCCGCTCCAGGAGCTCCATCATAGCTCCTCGCTGTCGCTGGGAGGATGTTTTCTCCTCCGCTCGCCCCTTCCACCGTCATTTTCTCTCTACCCACCCTTTCCTCCTTTTCCGCGCAGCTCTCGATTCCCCCCTCTCTTTCGCACCCTCCATGTCATATTCCGCTCCAGGAGCTCCATCATAGCTCCTCGCTGTCGCTGGGAGGATGTTTTCTCCTCCGCTCGCCCCTTCCACCGTCATTTTCTCTCTACCCACCCTTGCCTCCTTCTCCGCGCAGCTCTCAATTCCCCCCTCTCTTTCGCACCCTCCATGTCATATTCCGCTCCAGGAGCTCCATCATAGCTCCTCGCTGTCGCTGGGAGGATGTTTTCTCCTCCGCTCGCCCCTTCCACCGTCATTTTCTCTCTACCCACCCTTGCCTCCTTTTCCGCGCAGCTCTCGATTCCCCCCTCTCTTTCGCACCCTCAATGTCATATTCCGCTCCAGGAGTTCCATCATAGCTCCTCACTGTCGCTGGGAGGATGTTTTCTCCTCCGCTCGCCCCTTCCACCGTCATTTTCTCTCTACCCACCCTTGCCTCCTTTTCCGCGCAGCTCTCGATTCCCCCCTCTCTTTCGCACCCTCCATGTCATATTCCGCTCCAGGAGTTCCATCATAGCTCCTCACTGTCGCTGGGAGGAAGTTTTCTCCTCCGCTTGCCCCTTCCACCGTCATTTTCTCTCTACCCACCCTTGCCTCCTTTTCTGCGCAGCTCTCGATTCCCCCCTCTCTTTCGCACCCTCCATGTCATATTCCGCTCCAGGAGTTCCATCATAGCTCCTCACTGTCGCTGGGAGGATGTTTTCTCCTCCGCTCGCCCCTTCCACCGTCATTTTCTCTCTACGCACCCTTGCCTCCTTTTCCGCGCAGCTCTCGATTCCCCCCTCTCTTTCGCACCCTCCATGTCATATTCCGCTCCAGGAGCTCCATCATAGCTCCTCGCTGTCGCTGGGAGGATGTTTTCTCCTCCGCTCGCCCCTTCCACCGTCATTTTCTCTCTACCCACCCTTGCCTCCTTTTCCGCGCAGCTCTCGATTCCCCCCTCTCTTTCGCACCCTCAATGTCATATTCCGCTCCAGGAGTTCCATCATAGCTCCTCACTGTCGCTGGGAGGATGTTTTCTCCTCCGCTCGCCCCTTCCACCATCATTTTCTCTCTACCCACCCTTGCCTCCTTTTCCGCACAGCTCTCGATTCCCCCCTCTCTTTCGCACCCTCCATGTCATATTCCGCTCCAGGAGCTCCATCATAGCTCCTTGCTGTCGCTGGGAGGATGTTTTCTCCTCCGCTCGCCCCTTCCACCGTCATTTTCTCTCTACCCACCCTTGCCTCCTTTTCCGCGCAGCTCTCGATTCCCCCCTCTCTTTCGCACCCTCCATGTCATATTCCGCTCCAGGAGTTCCATCATAGCTCCTCACTGTCGCTGGGAGGATGTTTTCTCCTCCGCTCGCCCCTTCCACCATCATTTTCTCTCTACCCACCCTTGCCTCCTTTTCCGCGCAGCTCTCGATTCCCCCCTCTCTTTCGCACCCTCCATGTCATATTCTGCTCCAGGAGTTCCATCATAGCTCCTCACTGTCGCTGGGAGGATGTTTTCTCCTCCGCTCGCCCCTTCCACCGTCATTTTCTCTCTACCCACCCTTGCCTCCTTCTCCGCGCAGCTCTCGATTCCCCCCTCTCTTTCGCACCCTCCATGTCATATTCCGTTCCAGGAGCTCCATCATAGCTAATCGCTGTCGCTGGGAGGATGTTTTCTCCTCCGCTCGCCCCTTCCACCGTCATTTTCTCTCTACCCACCCTTGCCTCCTTTTCCGCGCAGCTCTCGATTCCCCCCTCTCTTTCGCACCCTCCATGTCATATTCCGCTCCAGGAGTTCCATCATAGCTCCTCACTGTCGCTGGGAGGATGTTTTCTCCTCCGCTCGCCCCTTCCACCGTCATTTTCTCTCTACCCACCCTTGCCTCCTTTTCCGCGCAGCTCTCGATTCCCCCCTCTCTTTCGCACCCTCCATGTCATATTCCGCTCCAGGAGCTCCATCATAGCTCCTTGCTGTCGCTGGGAGGATGTTTTCTCCTCCGCTCGCCCCTTCCACCGTCATTTTCTCTCTACCCACCCTTGCCTCCTTTTCCGCGCAGCTCTCGATTCCCCCCTCTCTTTCGCACCCTCTATGTCATATTCCGCTCCAGGAGTTCCATCATAGCTCCTCACTGTCGCTGGGAGGATGTTTTCTCCTCCGCTCGCCCCTTCCACCGTCATTTTCTCTCTACCCACCCTTGCCTCCTTTTCCGCGCAGCTCTCGATTCCCCCCTCTCTTTCGCACCCTCCATGTCATATTCTGCTCCAGGAGTTCCATCATAGCTCCTCACTGTCGCTGGGAGGATGTTTTCTCCTCCGCTCGCCCCTTCCACCGTCATTTTCTCTCTACCCACCCTTGCCTCCTTCTCCGCGCAGCTCTCGATTCCCCCCTCTCTTTCGCACCCTCCATGTCATATTCCGCTCCTTGAGCTCCATCATAGCTAATCGCTGTCGCTGGGAGGATGTTTTCTCCTCCGCTCGCCCCTTCCACCGTCATTTTCTCTCTACCCACCCTTGCCTCCTTTTCCGCGCAGCTCTCGATTCCCCCCTCTCTTTCGCACCCTCCATGTCATATTCCGCTCCAGGAGTTCCATCATAGCTCCTCACTGTCGCTGGGAGGATGTTTTCTCCTCCGCTCGCCCCTTCCACCGTCATTTTCTCTCTACCCACCCTTGCCTCCTTTTCCGCGCAGCTCTCGATTCCCCCCTCTCTTTCGCACCCTCCATGTCATATTCCGCTCCAGGAGCTCCATCATAGCTCCTTGCTGTCGCTGGGAGGATGTTTTCTCCTCCGCTCGCCCCTTCCACCGTCATTTTCTCTCTACCCACCCTTGCCTCCTTTTCCGCGCAGCTCTCGATTCCCCCCTCTCTTTCGCACCCTCCATGTCATATTCCGCTCCAGGAGTTCCATCATAGCTCCTCACTGTCGCTGGGAGGATGTTTTCTCCTCCGCTCGCCCCTTCCACCGTCATTTTCTCTCTACCCACCCTTGCCTCCTTTTCCGCGCAGCTCTCGATTCCCCCCTCTCTTTCGCACCCTCTATGTCATATTCCGCTCCAGGAGTTCCATCATAGCTCCTCACTGTCGCTGGGAGGATGTTTTCTCCTCCGCTCGCCCCTTCCACCGTCATTTTCTCTCTACCCACCCTTGCCTCCTTTTCCGCGCAGCTCTCGATTCCCCCCTCTCTTTCGCACCCTCCATGTCATATTCCGCTCCAGGAGCTCCATCATAGCTCCTTGCTGTCGCTGGGAGGATGTTTTCTCCTCCGCTCGCCCCTTCCACCGTCATTTTCTCTCTACCCACCCTTGCCTCCTTTTCCGCGCAGCTCTCGATTCCCCCCTCTCTTTCGCACCCTCCATGTCATATTCCGCTCCAGGAGTTCCATCATAGCTCCTCACTGTCGCTGGGAGGATGTTTTCTCCTCCGCTCGCCGCTCGCCCCTTCCACCGTCATTTTCTCTCTACCCACCCTTGCCTCCTTTTCCGCGCAGCTCTCGATTCCCCCCTCTCTTTCGCACCCTCCATGTCATATTCCGCTCCAGGAGTTCCATCATAGCTCCTCACTGTCGCTGGGAGGATGTTTTCTCCTCCGCTCGCCCCTTCCACCGTCATTTTCTCTCTACCCACCCTTGCCTCCTTTTCCGCGCAGCTCTCGATTCCCCCCTCTCTTTCGCACCCTCTATGTCATATTCCGCTCCAGGAGTTCCATCATAGCTCCTCACTGTCGCTGGGAGGATGTTTTCTCCTCCGCTCGCCCCTTCCACCGTCATTTTCTCTCTACCCACCCTTGCCTCCTTTTCCGCGCAGCTCTCGATTCCCCCCTCTCTTTCGCACCCTCCATGTCATATTCCGCTCCAGGAGCTCCATCATAGCTCCTTGCTGTCGCTGGGAGGATGTTTTCTCCTCCGCTCGCCCCTTCCACCGTCATTTTCTCTCTACCCACCCTTGCCTCCTTTTCCGCGCAGCTCTCGATTCCCCCCTCTCTTTCGCACCCTCCATGTCATATTCCGCTCCAGGAGTTCCATCATAGCTCCTCACTGTCGCTGGGAGGATGTTTTCTCCTCCGCTCGCCCCTTCCACCGTCATTTTCTCTCTACCCACCCTTGCCTCCTTCTCCGCGCAGCTCTCGATTCCCCCCTCTCTTTCGCACCCTCCATGTCATATTCCGCTCCAGGAGCTCCATCATAGCTAATCGCTGTCGCTGGGAGGATGTTTTCTCCTCCGCTCGCCCCTTCCACCGTCATTTTCTCTCTACCCACCCTTGCCTCCTTTTCCGCGCAGCTCTCGATTCCCCCCTCTCTTTCGCACCCTCCATGTCATATTCCGCTCCAGGAGTTCCATCATAGCTCCTCACTGTCGCTGGGAGGATGTTTTCTCCTCCGCTCGCCCCTTCCACCGTCATTTTCTCTCTACCCACCCTTGCCTCCTTTTCCGCGCAGCTCTCGATTCCCCCCTCTCTTTCGCACCCTCCATGTCATATTCCGCTCCAGGAGCTCCATCATAGCTCCTTGCTGTCGCTGGGAGGATGTTTTCTCCTCCGCTCGCCCCTTCCACCGTCATTTTCTCTCTACCCACCCTTGCCTCCTTTTCCGCGCAGCTCTCGATTCCCCCCTCTCTTTCGCACCCTCCATGTCATATTCCGCTCCAGGAGTTCCATCATAGCTCCTCACTGTCGCTGGGAGGAAGTTTTCTCCTCCGCTCGCCCCTTCCACCGTCATTTTCTCTCTACCCACCCTTGCCTCCTTTTCCGCGCAGCTCTCGATTCCCCCCTCTCTTTCGCACCCTCCATGTCATATTCCGCTCCAGGAGCTCCATCATAGCTCCTTGCTGTCGCTGGGAGGATGTTTTCTCCTCCGCTCGCCCCTTCCACCGTCATTTTTTCTCTACCCACCCTTGCCTCCTTTTCCGCGCAGCTCTCGATTCCCCCCTCTCTTTCGCACCCTCCATGTCATATTCCGCTCCAGGAGTTCCATCATAGCTCCTCACTGTCGCTGGGAGGATGTTTTCTCCTCCGCTCGCCCCTTCCACCGTCATTTTCTCTCTACCCACCCTTGCCTCCTTTTCCGCGCAGCTCTCGATTCCCCCCTCTCTTTCGCACCCTCCATGTCATATTCCGCTCCAGGAGCTCCATCATAGCTCCTCGCTGTCGCTGGGAGGATGTTTTCTCCTCCGCTCGCCCCTTCCACCGTCATTTTCTCTCTACCCACCCTTGCCTACTTTTCCGCGCAGCTCTCGATTCCCCCCTCTCTTTCGCACCCTCAATGTCATATTCCGCTCCAGGAGTTCCATCATAGCTCCTCACTGTCGCTGGGAGGATGTTTTCTCCTCCGCTCGCCCCTTCCACCATCATTTTCTCTCTACCCACCCTTGCCTCCTTTTCCGTGCAGCTCTCGATTCCCCCCTCTCTTTCGCACCCTCCATGTCATATTCCGCTCCAGGAGTTCCATCATAGCTCCTCACTGTCGCTGGGAGGAAGTTTTCTCCTCCGCTCGCCCCTTCCACCGTCATTTTCTCTCTACCCACCCTTGCCTCCTTTTCCGCGCAGCTCTCGATTCCCCCCTCTCTTTCGCACCCTCCATGTCATATTCCGCTCCAGGAGCTCCATCATAGCTCCTTGCTGTCGCTGGGAGGATGTTTTCTCCTCCGCTCGCCCCTTCCACCGTCATTTTCTCTCTACCCACCCTTGCCTCCTTTTCCGCGCAGCTCTCGATTCCCCCCTCTCTTTCGCACCCTCCATGTCATATTCCGCTCCAGGAGTTCCATCATAGCTCCTCACTGTCGCTGGGAGGATGTTTTCTCCTCCGCTCGCCCCTTCCACCGTCATTTTCTCTCTACCCACCCTTGCCTAATTTTCCGCGCAGCTCTCGATTCCCCCCTCTCTTTCACACCCTCCATGTCATATTCCGCTCCAGGAGTTCCATCATAGCTCCTCACTGTCGCTGGGAGGATGTTTTCTCCTCCGCTCGCCCCTTCCACCATCATTTTCTCTCTACCCACCCTTGCCTCCTTTTCCGCGCAGCTCTCGATTCCCCCCTCTCTTTCGCACCCTCCATGTCATATTCCGCTCCAGGAGTTCCATCATAGCTCCTCACTGTCGCTGGTAGGATGTTTTCTCCTCCGCTCGCCCCTTCCACCGTCATTTTCTCTCTACCCACCCTTGCCTCCTTTTCCGCGCAGCTCTCGATTCCCCCCTCTCTTTCGCACCCTCCATGTCATATTCCGCTCCAGGAGCTCCATCATAGCTCCTCACTGTCGCTGGGAGGATGTTTTCTCCTCCGCTCGCCCCTTCCACCGTCATTTTCTCTCTACCCACCCTTGCCTCCTTCTCCGCGCAGCTCTCGATTCCCCCCTCTCTTTCGCACCCTCCATGTCATATTCCGCTCCAGGAGCTCCATCATAGCTAATCGCTGTCGCTGGGAGGATGTTTTCTCCTCCGCTCGCCCCTTCCACCGTCATTTTCTCTCTACCCACCCTTGCCTCCTTTTCCGCGCAGCTCTCGATTCCCCCCTCTCTTTCGCACCCTCCATGTCATATTCCGCTCCAGGAGCTCCATCATAGCTCCTCGCTGTCGCTGGGAGGATGTTTTCTCCTCCGCTCGCCCCTTCCACCGTCATTTTCTCTCTACCCACCCTTGCCTACTTTTCCGCGCAGCTCTCGATTCCCCCCTCTCTTTCGCACCCTCAATGTCATATTCCGCTCCAGGAGTTCCATCATAGCTCCTCACTGTCGCTGGGAGGATGTTTTCTCCTCCGCTCGCCCCTTCCACCGTCATTTTCTCTCTACCCACCCTTGCCTCCTTCTCCGCGCAGCTCTCGATTCCCCCCTCTCTTTCGCACCCTCCATGTCATATTCCGCTCCAGGAGCTCCATCATAGCTAATCGCTGTCGCTGGGAGGATGTTTTCTCCTCCGCTCGCCCCTTCCACCGTCATTTTCTCTCTACCCACCCTTGCCTCCTTTTCCGCGCAGCTCTCGATTCCCCCCTCTCTTTCGCACCCTCCATGTCATATTCCGCTCCAGGAGCTCCATCATAGCTCCTCGCTGTCGCTGGGAGGATGTTTTCTCCTCCGCTCGCCCCTTCCACCGTCATTTTCTCTCTACCCACCCTTGCCTACTTTTCCGCGCAGCTCTCGATTCCCCCCTCTCTTTCGCACCCTCAATGTCATATTCCGCTCCAGGAGTTCCATCATAGCTCCTCACTGTCGCTGGGAGGATGTTTTCTCCTCCGCTCGCCCCTTCCACCGTCATTTTCTCTCTACCCACCCTTGCCTCCTTTTCCGTGCAGCTCTCGATTCCCCCCTCTCTTTCGCACCCTCCATGTCATATTCCGCTCCAGGAGCTCCATCATAGCTCCTTGCTGTCGCTGGGAGGATGTTTTCTCCTCCGCTCGCCCCTTCCACCGTCATTTTCTCTCTACCCACCCTTGCCTCCTTTTCCGCGCAGCTCTCGATTCCCCCCTCTCTTTCGCACCCTCCATGTCATATTCCGCTCCAGGAGTTCCATCATAGCTCCTCACTGTCGCTGGGAGGATGTTTTCTCCTCCGCTCGCCGCTCGCCCCTTCCACCGTCATTTTCTCTCTACCCACCCTTGCCTCCTTTTCCGCGCAGCTCTCGATTCCCCCCTCTCTTTCGCACCCTCCATGTCATATTCCGCTCCAGGAGTTCCATCATAGCTCCTCACTGTCGCTGGGAGGATGTTTTCTCCTCCGCTCGCCCCTTCCACCGTCATTTTCTCTCTACCCACCCTTGCCTCCTTTTCCGCGCAGCTCTCGATTCCCCCCTCTCTTTCGCACCCTCTATGTCATATTCCGCTCCAGGAGTTCCATCATAGCTCCTCACTGTCGCTGGGAGGATGTTTTCTCCTCCGCTCGCCCCTTCCACCGTCATTTTCTCTCTACCCACCCTTGCCTCCTTTTCCGCGCAGCTCTCGATTCCCCCCTCTCTTTCGCACCCTCCATGTCATATTCCGCTCCAGGAGCTCCATCATAGCTCCTTGCTGTCGCTGGGAGGATGTTTTCTCCTCCGCTCGCCCCTTCCACCGTCATTTTCTCTCTACCCACCCTTGCCTCCTTTTCCGCGCAGCTCTCGATTCCCCCCTCTCTTTCGCACCCTCCATGTCATATTCCGCTCCAGGAGTTCCATCATAGCTCCTCACTGTCGCTGGGAGGATGTTTTCTCCTCCGCTCGCCCCTTCCACCGTCATTTTCTCTCTACCCACCCTTGCCTCCTTCTCCGCGCAGCTCTCGATTCCCCCCTCTCTTTCGCACCCTCCATGTCATATTCCGCTCCAGGAGCTCCATCATAGCTAATCGCTGTCGCTGGGAGGATGTTTTCTCCTCCGCTCGCCCCTTCCACCGTCATTTTCTCTCTACCCACCCTTGCCTCCTTTTCCGCGCAGCTCTCGATTCCCCCCTCTCTTTCGCACCCTCCATGTCATATTCCGCTCCAGGAGTTCCATCATAGCTCCTCACTGTCGCTGGGAGGATGTTTTCTCCTCCGCTCGCCCCTTCCACCGTCATTTTCTCTCTACCCACCCTTGCCTCCTTTTCCGCGCAGCTCTCGATTCCCCCCTCTCTTTCGCACCCTCCATGTCATATTCCGCTCCAGGAGCTCCATCATAGCTCCTTGCTGTCGCTGGGAGGATGTTTTCTCCTCCGCTCGCCCCTTCCACCGTCATTTTCTCTCTACCCACCCTTGCCTCCTTTTCCGCGCAGCTCTCGATTCCCCCCTCTCTTTCGCACCCTCCATGTCATATTCCGCTCCAGGAGTTCCATCATAGCTCCTCACTGTCGCTGGGAGGAAGTTTTCTCCTCCGCTCGCCCCTTCCACCGTCATTTTCTCTCTACCCACCCTTGCCTCCTTTTCCGCGCAGCTCTCGATTCCCCCCTCTCTTTCGCACCCTCCATGTCATATTCCGCTCCAGGAGCTCCATCATAGCTCCTTGCTGTCGCTGGGAGGATGTTTTCTCCTCCGCTCGCCCCTTCCACCGTCATTTTTTCTCTACCCACCCTTGCCTCCTTTTCCGCGCAGCTCTCGATTCCCCCCTCTCTTTCGCACCCTCCATGTCATATTCCGCTCCAGGAGTTCCATCATAGCTCCTCACTGTCGCTGGGAGGATGTTTTCTCCTCCGCTCGCCCCTTCCACCGTCATTTTCTCTCTACCCACCCTTGCCTCCTTTTCCGCGCAGCTCTCGATTCCCCCCTCTCTTTCGCACCCTCCATGTCATATTCCGCTCCAGGAGCTCCATCATAGCTCCTCGCTGTCGCTGGGAGGATGTTTTCTCCTCCGCTCGCCCCTTCCACCGTCATTTTCTCTCTACCCACCCTTGCCTACTTTTCCGCGCAGCTCTCGATTCCCCCCTCTCTTTCGCACCCTCAATGTCATATTCCGCTCCAGGAGTTCCATCATAGCTCCTCACTGTCGCTGGGAGGATGTTTTCTCCTCCGCTCGCCCCTTCCACCGTCATTTTCTCTCTACCCACCCTTGCCTCCTTTTCCGTGCAGCTCTCGATTCCCCCCTCTCTTTCGCACCCTCCATGTCATATTCCGCTCCAGGAGTTCCATCATAGCTCCTCACTGTCGCTGGGAGGAAGTTTTCTCCTCCGCTCGCCCCTTCCACCGTCATTTTCTCTCTACCCACCCTTGCCTCCTTTTCCGCGCAGCTCTCGATTCCCCCCTCTCTTTCGCACCCTCCATGTCATATTCCGCTCCAGGAGCTCCATCATAGCTCCTTGCTGTCGCTGGGAGGATGTTTTCTCCTCCGCTCGCCCCTTCCACCGTCATTTTCTCTCTACCCACCCTTGCCTCCTTTTCCGCGCAGCTCTCGATTCCCCCCTCTCTTTCGCACCCTCCATGTCATATTCCGCTCCAGGAGTTCCATCATAGCTCCTCACTGTCGCTGGGAGGATGTTTTCTCCTCCGCTCGCCCCTTCCACCGTCATTTTCTCTCTACCCACCCTTGCCTCCTTTTCCGCGCAGCTCTCGATTCCCCCCTCTCTTTCACACCCTCCATGTCATATTCCGCTCCAGGAGTTCCATCATAGCTCCTCACTGTCGCTGGGAGGATGTTTTCTCCTCCGCTCGCCCCTTCCACCGTCATTTTCTCTCTACCCACCCTTGCCTCCTTTTCCGCGCAGCTCTCGATTCCCCCCTCTCTTTCGCACCCTCCATGTCATATTCCGCTCCAGGAGTTCCATCATAGCTCCTCACTGTCGCTGGTAGGATGTTTTCTCCTCCGCTCGCCCCTTCCACCGTCATTTTCTCTCTACCCACCCTTGCCTCCTTTTCCGCGCAGCTCTCGATTCCCCCCTCTCTTTCGCACCCTCCATGTCATATTCCGCTCCAGGAGCTCCATCATAGCTCCTCACTGTCGCTGGGAGGATGTTTTCTCCTCCGCTCGCCCCTTCCACCGTCATTTTCTCTCTACCCACCCTTGCCTCCTTTTCCGCGCAGCTCTCGATTCCCCCCTCTCTTTCGCACCCTCCATGTCATATTCCGCTCCAGGAGCTCCATCATAGCTCCTCGCTGTCGCTGGGAGGATGTTTTCTCCTCCGCTCGCCCCTTCCACCGTCATTTTCTCTCTACCCACCCTTGCCTACTTTTCCGCGCAGCTCTCGATCCCCCCCTCTCTTTCGCACCCTCAATGTCATATTCCGCTCCAGGAGTTCCATCATAGCTCCTCACTGTCGCTGGGAGGATGTTTTCTCCTCCGCTCGCCCCTTCCACCGTCATTTTCTCTCTACCCACCCTTGCCTCCTTTTCCGTGCAGCTCTCGATTCCCCCCTCTCTTTCGCACCCTCCATGTCATATTCCACTCCAGGAGTTCCATCATAGCTCCTCACTGTCGCTGGGAGGAAGTTTTCTCCTCCGCTCGCCCCTTCCACCGTCATTTTCTCTCTACCCACCCTTGCCTCCTTTTCCGCGCAGCTCTCGATTCCCCCCTCTCTTTCGCACCCTCCATGTCATATTCCGCTCCAGGAGCTCCATCATAGCTCCTTGCTGTCGCTGGGAGGATGTTTTCTCCTCCGCTCGCCCCTTCCACCGTCATTTTCTCTCTACCCACCCTTGCCTCCTTTTCCGCGCAGCTCTCGATTCCCCCCTCTCTTTCGCACCCTCCATGTCATATTCCGCTCCAGGAGTTCCATCATAGCTCCTCACTGTCGCTGGGAGGATGTTTTCTCCTCCGCTCGCCCCTTCCACCGTCATTTTCTCTCTACCCACCCTTGCCTCCTTTTCCGCGCAGCTCTCGATTCCCCCCTCTCTTTCACACCCTCCATGTCATATTCCGCTCCAGGAGTTCCATCATAGCTCCTCACTGTCGCTGGGAGGATGTTTTCTCCTCCGCTCGCCCCTTCCACCGTCATTTTCTCTCTACCCACCCTTGCCTCCTTTTCCGCGCAGCTCTCAATTCCCCCCTCTCTTTCGCACCCTCCATGTCATATTCCGCTCCAGGAGTTCCATCATAGCTCCTCACTGTCGCTGGTAGGATGTTTTCTCCTCCGCTCGCCCCTTCCACCGTCATTTTCTCTCTACCCACCCTTGCCTCCTTTTCCGCGCAGCTCTCGATCCCCCCCTCTCTTTCGCACCCTCCATGTCATATTCCGCTCCAGGAGCTCCATCATAGCTCCTCACTGTCGCTGGGAGGATGTTTTCTCCTCCGCTCGCCCCTTCCACCGTCATTTTCTCTCTACCCACCCTTGCCTCCTTCTCCGCGCAGCTCTCGATTCCCCCCTCTCTTTCGCACCCTCCATGTCATATTCCGCTCCAGGAGCTCCATCATAGCTAATCGCTGTCGCTGGGAGGATGTTTTCTCCTCCGCTCGCCCCTTCCACCGTCATTTTCTCTCTACCCACCCTTGCCTCCTTTTCCGCGCAGCTCTCGATTCCCCCCTCTCTTTCGCACCCTCCATGTCATATTCCGCTCCAGGAGTTCCATCATAGCTCCTCACTGTCGCTGGGAGGATGTTTTCTCCTCCGCTCGCCCCTTCCACCGTCATTTTCTCTCTACCCACCCTTGCCTCCTTTTCCGCGCAGCTCTCGATTCCCCCCTCTCTTTCGCACCCTCCATGTCATATTCCGCTCCAGGAGTTCCATCATAGCTCCTCACTGTCGCTGGGAGGATGTTTTCTCCTCCGCTCGCCCCTTCCACCGTCATTTTCTCTCTACCCACCCTTGCCTCCTTTTCCGCGCAGCTCTCGATTCCCCCCTCTCTTTCGCACCCTCCATGTCATATTCCGCTCCAGGAGCTCCATCATAGCTCCTTGCTGTCGCTGGGAGGATGTTCTCTCCTCCGCTCGCCCCTTCCACCGTCATTTTCTCTCTACCCACCCTTGCCTCCTTTTCCGCGCAGCTCTCGATTCCCCCCTCTCTTTCGCACCCTCCATGTCATATTCCGCTCCAGGAGTTCCATCATAGCTCCTCACTGTCGCTGGGAGGATGTTTTCTCCTCCGCTCGCCCCTTCCACCGTCATTTTCTCTCTACCCACCCTTGCCTCCTTTTCCGCGCAGCTCTCGATTCCCCCCTCTCTTTCGCACCCTCCATGTCATATTCCGCTCCAGGAGTTCCATCATAGCTCCTCACTGTCGCTGGGAGGATGTTTTCTCCTCCGCTCGCCCCTTCCACCGTCATTTTCTCTCTACCCACCCTTGCCTCCTTTTCCGCGCAGCTCTCGATTCCCCCCTCTCTTTCGCACCCTCCATGTCATATTCCGCTCCAGGAGTTCCATCATAGCTCCTCACTGTCGCTGGGAGGATGTTTTCTCCTCCGCTCGCCCCTTCCACCGTCATTTTCTTTCTACCCACCCTTGCCTACTTTTCCGCGCAGCTCTCGATTCCCCCCTCTCTTTCGCACCCTCCATGTCATATTCCGCTCCAGGAGTTCCATCATAGCTCCTCACTGTCGCTGGGAGGAAGTTTTCTCCTCCGCTCGCCCCTTCCACCGTCATTTTCTCTCTACCCACCCTTGCCTCCTTTTCCGCGCAGCTCTCGATTCCCCCCTCTCTTTCGCACCCTCCATGTCATATTCCGCTCCAGGAGCTCCATCATAGCTCCTTGCTGTCGCTGGGAGGATGTTTTCTCCTCCGCTCGCCCCTTCCACCGTCATTTTCTCTCTACCCACCCTTGCCTCCTTTTCCGCGCAGCTCTCGATTCCCCCCTCTCTTTCGCACCCTCCATGTCATATTCCGCTCCAGGAGTTCCATCATAGCTCCTCACTGTCGCTGGGAGGATGTTTTCTCCTCCGCTCGCCCCTTCCACCATCATTTTCTCTCTACCCACCCTTGCCTCCTTTTCCGCGCAGCTCTCGATTCCCTCCTCTCTTTCGCACCCTCCATGTCATATTCCGCTCCAGGAGTTCCATCATAGCTCCTCACTGTCGCTGGGAGGAAGTTTTCTCCTCCGCTCGCCCCTTCCACCATCATTTTCTCTCTACCCACCCTTGCCTCCTTTTCCGCGCAGCTCTCGATTCCCCCCTCTCTTTCGCACCCTCCATGTCATATTCCGCTCCAGGAGCTCCATCATAGCTCCTTGCTGTCGCTGGGAGGATGTTTTCTCCTCCGCTCGCCCCTTCCACCGTCATTTTCTCTCTACCCACCCTTGCCTCCTTTTCCGCGCAGCTCTCGATTCCCCCCTCTCTTTCGCACCCTCCATGTCATATTCCGCTCCAGGAGTTCCATCATAGCTCCTCACTGTCGCTGGGAGGATGTTTTCTCCTCCGCTCGCCCCTTCCACCGTCATTTTCTCTCTACCCACCCTTGCCTCCTTCTCCGCGCAGCTCTCGATTCCCCCCTCTCTTTCGCACCCTCCATGTCATATTCCGCTCCAGGAGCTCCATCATAGCTAATCGCTGTCGCTGGGAGGATGTTTTCTCCTCCGCTCGCCCCTTCCACCGTCATTTTCTCTCTACCCACCCTTGCCTCCTTTTCCGCGCAGCTCTCGATTCCCCCCTCTCTTTCGCACCCTCCATGTCATATTCCGCTCCAGGAGTTCCATCATAGCTCCTCACTGTCGCTGGGAGGATGTTTTCTCCTCCGCTCGCCCCTTCCACCGTCATTTTCTCTCTACCCAACCTTGCCTCCTTCTCCGCGCAGCTCTCGATTCCCCCCTCTCTTTCGCACCCTCCATGTCATATTCCGCTCCAGGAGCTCCATCATAGCTCCTCGCTGTCGCTGGGAGGATGTTTTCTCCTCCGCTCGCCCCTTCCACCGTCATTTTCTCTCTACCCACCCTTGCCTCCTTTTCCGCGCAGCTCTCGATTCCCCCCTCTCTTTCGCACCCTCCATGTCATATTCCGCTCCAGGAGTTCCATCATAGCTCCTCACTGTCGCTGGGAGGATGTTTTCTCCTCCGCTCGCCTCTTCCACCGTCATTTTCTCTCTACCCACCCTTGCCTCCTTTTCCGCGCAGCTCTCGATTCCCCCCTCTCTTTCACACCCTCCATGTCATATTCCGCTCCAGGAGTTCCATCATAGCTCCTCACTGTCGCTGGGAGGAAGTTTTCTCCTCCGCTCGCCCCTTCCACCGTCATTTTCTCTCTACCCACCCTTGCCTCCTTTTCCGCGCAGCTCTCGATTCCCCCCTCTCTTTCGCACCCTCCATGTCATATTCCGCTCCAGGAGCTCCATCATAGCTCCTTGCTGTCGCTGGGAGGATGTTTTCTCCTCCGCTCGCCCCTTCCACCGTCATTTTCTCTCTACCCACCCTTGCCTCCTTTTCCGCGCAGCTCTCGATTCCCCCCTCTCTTTCGCACCCTCCATGTCATATTCCGCTCCAGGAGTTCCATCATAGCTCCTCACTGTCGCTGGGAGGATGTTTTCTCCTCCGCTCGCCCCTTCCACCGTCATTTTCTCTCTACCCACCCTTGCCTCCTTTTCCGCGCAGCTCTCGATTCCCCCCTCTCTTTCGCACCCTCCATGTCATATTCCGCTCCAGGAGCTCCATCATAGCTCCTCGCTGTCGCTGGGAGGATGTTTTCTCCTCCGCTCGCCCCTTCCACCGTCATTTTCTCTCTACCCACCCTTGCCTCCTTTTCCGCGCAGCTCTCGATTCCCCCCTCTCTTTCGCACCCTCAATGTCATATTCCGCTCCAGGAGTTCCATCATAGCTCCTCACTGTCGCTGGGAGGATGTTTTCTCCTCCGCTCGCCCCTTCCACCGTCATTTTCTCTCTACCCACCCTTGCCTCCTTTTCCGCGCAGCTCTCGATTCCCCCCTCTCTTTCGCACCCTCCATGTCATATTCCGCTCCAGGAGTTCCATCATAGCTCCTCACTGTCGCTGGGAGGAAGTTTTCTCCTCTGCTCGCCCCTTCCACCGTCATTTTCTCTCTACCCAACCTTGCCTCCTTCTCCGCGCAGCTCTCGATTCCCCCCTCTCTTTCGCACCCTCCATGTCATATTCCGCTCCAGGAGCTCCATCATAGCTCCTCGCTGTCGCTGGGAGGATGTTTTCTCCTCCGCTCGCCCCTTCCACCGTCATTTTCTCTCTACCCACCCTTGCCTCCTTTTCCGCGCAGCTCTCGATTCCCCCCTCTCTTTCGCACCCTCCATGTCATATTCCGCTCCAGGAGTTCCATCATAGCTCCTCACTGTCGCTGGGAGGAAGTTTTCTCCTCCGCTCGCCCCTTCCACCGTCATTTTCTCTCTACCCACCCTTGCCTCCTTTTCCGCGCAGCTCTCGATTCCCCCCTCTCTTTCGCACCCTCCATGTCATATTCCGCTCCAGGAGCTCCATCATAGCTCCTTGCTGTCGCTGGGAGGATGTTTTCTCCTCCGCTCGCCCCTTCCACCGTCATTTTCTCTCTACCCACCCTTGCCTCCTTTTCCGCGCAGCTCTCGATTCCCCCCTCTCTTTCGCACCCTCCATGTCATATTCCGCTCCAGGAGTTCCATCATAGCTCCTCACTGTCGCTGGGAGGATGTTTTCTCCTCCGCTCGCCCCTTCCACCGTCATTTTCTCTCTACCCACCCTTGCCTCCTTTTCCGCGCAGCTCTCGATTCCCCCCTCTCTTTCGCACCCTCCATGTCATATTCCGCTCCAGGAGCTCCATCATAGCTCCTCGCTGTCGCTGGGAGGATGTTTTCTCCTCCGCTCGCCCCTTCCACCGTCATTTTCTCTCTACCCACCCTTGCCTCCTTTTCCGCGCAGCTCTCGATTCCCCCCTCTCTTTCGCACCCTCAATGTCATATTCCGCTCCAGGAGTTCCATCATAGCTCCTCACTGTCGCTGGGAGGATGTTTTCTCCTCCGCTCGCCCCTTCCACCGTCATTTTCTCTCTACCCACCCTTGCCTCCTTTTCCGCGCAGCTCTCGATTCCCCCCTCTCTTTCGCACCCTCCATGTCATATTCCGCTCCAGGAGTTCCATCATAGCTCCTCACTGTCGCTGGGAGGAAGTTTTCTCCTCCGCTCGCCCCTTCCACCGTCATTTTCTCTCTACCCACCCTTGCCTCCTTTTCCGCGCAGCTCTCGATTCCCCCCTCTCTTTCGCACCCTCCATGTCATATTCCGCTCCAGGAGCTCCATCATAGCTCCTTGCTGTCGCTGGGAGGATGTTTTCTCCTCCGCTCGCCCCTTCCACCGTCATTTTCTCTCTACCCACCCTTGCCTCCTTTTCCGCGCAGCTCTCGATTTCCCCCTCTCTTTTGCACCCTCCATGTCATATTCCGCTCCAGGAGTTCCATCATAGCTCCTCACTGTCGCTGGGAGGATGTTTTCTCCTCCGCTCGCCCCTTCCACCGTCATTTTCTCTCTACCCACCCTTGCCTCCTTCTCCGCGCAGCTCTCGATTCCCCCCTCTCTTTCGCACCCTCCATGTCATATTCCGCTCCAGGAGCTCCATCATAGCTCCTCACTGTCGCTGGGAGGATGTTTTCTCCTCCGCTCGCCCCTTCCACCGTCATTTTCTCTCTACCCACCCTTGCCTCCTTCTCCGCGCAGCTCTCGATTCCCCCCTCTCTTTCGCACCCTCCATGTCATATTCCGCTCCAGGAGCTCCATCATAGCTCCTCGCTGTCGCTGGGAGGATGTTTTCTCCTTCGCTCGCCCCTTCCACCGTCATTTTCTCTCTACCCACCCTTGCCTCCTTCTCCGCGCAGCTCTCGATTCCCCCCTCTCTTTCGCACCCTCCATGTCATATTCCGCTCCAGGAGCTCCATCATAGCTCCTCGCTGTCGCTGGGAGGATGTTTTCTCCTCCGCTCGCCCCTTCCACCGTCATTTTCTCTCTACCCACCCTTGCCTCCTTCTCCGCGCAGCTCTCGATTCCCCCCTCTCTCTCGCACCCTCCATATTACATCCAGCTCCAGGAGCTCCATCATAGCTCCTCGCTGTCGCTGGGAGGATGTTTTCTCCTCCGCTCGCCCCTTCCACCGTCATTTTCTCTCTACCCACCCTTGCCTCCTTTTCCGCGCAGCTCTCGATTCCCCCCTCTCTTTCGCACCCTCCATGTCATATTCCGCTCCAGGAGTTCCATCATAGCTCCTCACTGTCGCTGGGAGGAAGTTTTCTCCTCCGCTCGCCCCTTCCACCGTCATTTTCTCTCTACCCACCCTTGCCTCCTTTTCCGCGCAGCTCTTGATTCCCCCCTCTCTTTCGCACCCTCCATGTCATATTCCGCTCCAGGAGCTCCATCATAGCTCCTTGCTGTCGCTGGGAGGATGTTTTCTCCTCCGCTCGCCCCTTCCACCGTCATTTTCTCTCTACCCACCCTTGCCTCCTTTTCCGCGCAGCTCTCGATTCCCCCCTCTCTTTTGCACCCTCCATGTCATATTCCGCTCCAGGAGTTCCATCATAGCTCCTCACTGTCGCTGGGAGGATGTTTTCTCCTCCGCTCGCCCCTTCCACCGTCATTTTCTCTCTACCCACCCTTGCCTCCTTCTCCGCGCAGCTCTCGATTCCCCCCTCTCTTTCGCACCCTCCATGTCATATTCCGCTCCAGGAGCTCCATCATAGCTAATCGCTGTCGCTGGGAGGATGTTTTCTCCTCCGCTCGCCCCTTCCACCGTCATTTTCTCTCTACCCACCCTTGCCTCCTTTTCCGCGCAGCTCTCGATTCCCCCCTCTCTTTGGCACCCTCCATGTCATATTCCGCTCCAGGAGTTCCATCATAGCTCCTCACTGTCGCTGGGAGGATGTTTTCTCCTCCGCTCGCCCCTTCCACCGTCATTTTCTCTCTACCCACCCTTGCCTCCTTTTCCGCGCAGCTCTCGATTCCCCCCTCTCTTTCGCACCCTCCATGTCATATTCCGCTCCAGGAGTTCCATCATAGCTCCTCACTGTCGCTGGGAGGATGTTTTCTCCTCCGCTCGCCCCTTCCACCGTCATTTTCTCTCTACCCACCCTTGCCTCCTTTTCCGCGCAGCTCTCGATTCCCCCCTCTCTTTCGCACCCTCCATGTCATATTCCGCTCCAGGAGCTCCATCATAGCTCCTCGCTGTCGCTGGGAGGATGTTTTCTCCTCCGCTCGCCCCTTCCACCGTCATTTTCTCTCTACCCACCCTTGCCTACTTTTCCGCGCAGCTCTCGATTCCCCCCTCTCTTTCGCACCCTCAATGTCATATTCCGCTCCAGGAGTTCCATCATAGCTCCTCACTGTCGCTGGGAGGATGTTTTCTCCTCCGCTCGCCCCTTCCACCGTCATTTTCTCTCTACCCACCCTTGCCTCCTTTTCCGTGCAGCTCTCGATTCCCCCCTCTCTTTCGCACCCTCCATGTCATATTCCGCTCCAGGAGTTCCATCATAGCTCCTCACTGTCGCTGGGAGGAAGTTTTCTCCTCCGCTCGCCCCTTCCACCGTCATTTTCTCTCTACCCACCCTTGCCTCCTTTTCCGCGCAGCTCTCGATTCCCCCCTCTCTTTCGCACCCTCCATGTCATATTCCGCTCCAGGAGCTCCATCATAGCTCCTTGCTGTCGCTGGGAGGATGTTTTCTCCTCCGCTCGCCCCTTCCACCGTCATTTTCTCTCTACCCACCCTTGCCTCCTTTTCCGCGCAGCTCTCGATTCCCCCCTCTCTTTCGCACCCTCCATGTCATATTCCGCTCCAGGAGTTCCATCATAGCTCCTCACTGTCGCTGGGAGGATGTTTTCTCCTCCGCTCGCCCCTTCCACCGTCATTTTCTCTCTACCCACCCTTGCCTCCTTTTCCGCGCAGCTCTCGATTCCCCCCTCTCTTTCACACCCTCCATGTCATATTCCGCTCCAGGAGTTCCATCATAGCTCCTCACTGTCGCTGGGAGGATGTTTTCTCCTCCGCTCGCCCCTTCCACCGTCATTTTCTCTCTACCCACCCTTGCCTCCTTTTCCGCGCAGCTCTCGATTCCCCCCTCTCTTTCGCACCCTCCATGTCATATTCCGCTCCAGGAGTTCCATCATAGCTCCTCACTGTCGCTGGTAGGATGTTTTCTCCTCCGCTCGCCCCTTCCACCGTCATTTTCTCTCTACCCACCCTTGCCTCCTTTTCCGCGCAGCTCTCGATTCCCCCCTCTCTTTCGCACCCTCCATGTCATATTCCGCTCCAGGAGCTCCATCATAGCTCCTCACTGTCGCTGGGAGGATGTTTTCTCCTCCGCTCGCCCCTTCCACCGTCATTTTCTCTCTACCCACCCTTGCCTCCTTCTCCGCGCAGCTCTCGATTCCCCCCTCTCTTTCGCACCCTCCATGTCATATTCCGCTCCAGGAGCTCCATCATAGCTAATCGCTGTCGCTGGGAGGATGTTTTCTCCTCCGCTCGCCCCTTCCACCGTCATTTTCTCTCTACCCACCCTTGCCTCCTTTTCCGCGCAGCTCTCGATTCCCCCCTCTCTTTCGCACCCTCCATGTCATATTCCGCTCCAGGAGCTCCATCATAGCTCCTCGCTGTCGCTGGGAGGATGTTTTCTCCTCCGCTCGCCCCTTCCACCGTCATTTTCTCTCTACCCACCCTTGCCTACTTTTCCGCGCAGCTCTCGATCCCCCCCTCTCTTTCGCACCCTCAATGTCATATTCCGCTCCAGGAGTTCCATCATAGCTCCTCACTGTCGCTGGGAGGATGTTTTCTCCTCCGCTCGCCCCTTCCACCGTCATTTTCTCTCTACCCACCCTTGCCTCCTTTTCCGTGCAGCTCTCGATTCCCCCCTCTCTTTCGCACCCTCCATGTCATATTCCGCTCCAGGAGTTCCATCATAGCTCCTCACTGTCGCTGGGAGGAAGTTTTCTCCTCCGCTCGCCCCTTCCACCGTCATTTTCTCTCTACCCACCCTTGCCTCCTTTTCCGCGCAGCTCTCGATTCCCCCCTCTCTTTCGCACCCTCCATGTCATATTCCGCTCCAGGAGCTCCATCATAGCTCCTTGCTGTCGCTGGGAGGATGTTTTCTCCTCCGCTCGCCCCTTCCACCGTCATTTTCTCTCTACCCACCCTTGCCTCCTTTTCCGCGCAGCTCTCGATTCCCCCCTCTCTTTCGCACCCTCCATGTCATATTCCGCTCCAGGAGTTCCATCATAGCTCCTCACTGTCGCTGGGAGGATGTTTTCTCCTCCGCTCGCCCCTTCCACCGTCATTTTCTCTCTACCCACCCTTGCCTCCTTTTCCGCGCAGCTCTCGATTCCCCCCTCTCTTTCACACCCTCCATGTCATATTCCGCTCCAGGAGTTCCATCATAGCTCCTCACTGTCGCTGGGAGGATGTTTTCTCCTCCGCTCGCCCCTTCCACCGTCATTTTCTCTCTACCCACCCTTGCCTCCTTTTCCGCGCAGCTCTCGATTCCCCCCTCTCTTTCGCACCCTCCATGTCATATTCCGCTCCAGGAGTTCCATCATAGCTCCTCACTGTCGCTGGTAGGATGTTTTCTCCTCCGCTCGCCCCTTCCACCGTCATTTTCTCTCTACCCACCCTTGCCTCCTTTTCCGCGCAGCTCTCGATTCCCCCCTCTCTTTCGCACCCTCCATGTCATATTCCGCTCCAGGAGCTCCATCATAGCTCCTCACTGTCGCTGGGAGGATGTTTTCTCCTCCGCTCGCCCCTTCCACCGTCATTTTCTCTCTACCCACCCTTGCCTCCTTCTCCGCGCAGCTCTCGATTCCCCCCTCTCTTTCGCACCCTCCATGTCATATTCCGCTCCAGGAGCTCCATCATAGCTAATCGCTGTCGCTGGGAGGATGTTTTCTCCTCCGCTCGCCCCTTCCACCGTCATTTTCTCTCTACCCACCCTTGCCTCCTTTTCCGCGCAGCTCTCGATTCCCCCCTCTCTTTCGCACCCTCCATGTCATATTCCGCTCCAGGAGTTCCATCATAGCTCCTCACTGTCGCTGGGAGGATGTTTTCTCCTCCGCTCGCCCCTTCCACCGTCATTTTCTCTCTACCCACCCTTGCCTCCTTTTCCGCGCAGCTCTCGATTCCCCCCTCTCTTTCGCACCCTCCATGTCATATTCCGCTCCAGGAGCTCCATCATAGCTCCTTGCTGTCGCTGGGAGGATATTTTCTCCTCCGCTCGCCCCTTCCACCGTCATTTTCTCTCTACCCACCCTTGCCTCCTTTTCCGCGCAGCTCTCGATTCCCCCCTCTCTTTCACACCCTCCATGTCATATTCCGCTCCAGGAGTTCCATCATAGCTCCTCACTGTCGCTGGGAGGATGTTTTCTCCTCCGCTCGCCCCTTCCACCGTCATTTTCTCTCTACCCACCCTTGCCTCCTTTTCCGCGCAGCTCTCGATTCCCCCCTCTCTTTCGCACCCTCCATGTCATATTCCGCTCCAGGAGTTCCATCATAGCTCCTCACTGTCGCTGGGAGGATGTTTTCTCCTCCGCTCGCCCCTTCCACCGTCATTTTCTCTCTACCCACCCTTGCCTCCTTTTCCGCGCAGCTCTCGATTCCCCCCTCTCTTTCGCACCCTCCATGTCATATTCCGCTCCAGGAGTTCCATCATAGCTCCTCACTGTCGCTGGGAGGATGTTTTCTCCTCCGCTCGCCCCTTCCACCGTCATTTTCTCTCTACCCACCCTTGCCTCCTTTTCCGCGCAGCTCTCGATTCCCCCCTCTCTTTCGCACCCTCCATGTCATATTCCGCTCCAGGAGCTCCATCATAGCTCCTTGCTGTCGCTGGGAGGATGTTCTCTCCTCCGCTCGCCCCTTCCACCGTCATTTTCTCTCTACCCACCCTTGCCTCCTTTTCCGCGCAGCTCTCGATTCCCCCCTCTCTTTCGCACCCTCCATGTCATATTCCGCTCCAGGAGTTCCATCATAGCTCCTCACTGTCGCTGGGAGGATGTTTTCTCCTCCGCTCGCCCCTTCCACCGTCATTTTCTCTCTACCCACCCTTGCCTCCTTTTCCGCGCAGCTCTCGATTCCCCCCTCTCTTTCGCACCCTCCATGTCATATTCCGCTCCAGGAGTTCCATCATAGCTCCTCACTGTCGCTGGGAGGATGTTTTCTCCTCCGCTCGCCCCTTCCACCGTCATTTTCTTTCTACCCACCCTTGCCTCCTTTTCCGCGCAGCTCTCGATTCCCCCCTCTCTTTCGCACCCTCCATGTCATATTCCGCTCCAGGAGCTCCATCATAGCTCCTTGCTGTCGCTGGGAGGATGTTTTCTCCTCCGCTCGCCCCTTCCACCGTCATTTTCTCTCTACCCACCCTTGCCTCCTTTTCCGCGCAGCTCTCGATTCCCCCCTCTCTTTCGCACCCTCCATGTCATATTCCGCTCCAGGAGTTCCATCATAGCTCCTCACTGTCGCTGGGAGGATGTTTTCTCCTCCGCTCGCCCCTTCCACCATCATTTTCTCTCTACCCACCCTTGCCTCCTTTTCCGCGCAGCTCTCGATTCCCTCCTCTCTTTCGCACCCTCCATGTCATATTCCGCTCCAGGAGTTCCATC
This sequence comes from Pelophylax lessonae, assembly GCF_965119305.1. Classification (NCBI taxonomy): domain Eukaryota; kingdom Metazoa; phylum Chordata; class Amphibia; order Anura; family Ranidae; genus Pelophylax; species Pelophylax lessonae. Next base: position 82,033,643 of record NC_138780.1, on the reverse strand, counting down.
ATAGCTCCTCACTGTCGCTGGGAGGAAGTTTTCTCCTCCGCTCGCCCCTTCCACCATCATTTTCTCTCTACCCACCCTTGCCTCCTTCTCCGCGCAGCTCTCGATTCCCCCCTCTCTTTCGCACCCTCCATGTCATATTCCGCTCCAGGAGCTCCATCATAGCTCCTCGCTGTCGCTGGGAGGATGTTTTCTCCTCCGCTCGCCCCTTCCACCGTCATTTTCTCTCTACCCACCCTTGCCTCCTTCTCCGCGCAGCTCTCGATTCCCCCCTCTCTCTCGCACCCTCCATATTACATCCAGCTCCAGGAGCTCCATCATAGCTCCTCGCTGTCACTGGGAGGATGTTTTCTCCTCCGCTCGCCCCTTCCACCGTCATTTTCTCTCTACCCACCCTTGCCTCCTTTTCCGCGCAGCTCTCGATTCCCCCCTCTCTTTCGCACCCTCCATGTCATATTCCGCTCCAGGAGTTCCATCATAGCTCCTCACTGTCTCTGGGAGGATGTTTTCTCCTCCGCTCGCCCCTTCCACCGTCATTTTCTCTCTACCCACCCTTGCCTCCTTCTCCGCGCAGCTCTCGATTCCCCCCTCTCTTTCGCACCCTCCATGTCATATTCCGCTCCAGGAGCTCCATCATAGCTCCTCGCTGTAGCTGGGAGGATGTTTTCTCCTCCGCTCACCCCTTCCACCGTCATTTTCTCTCTACCCACCCTTGCCTCCTTCTCCGCGCAGCTCTCGATTCCCCCCTCTCTTTCGCACCCTCCATGTCATATTCCGCTCCAGGAGCTCCATCATAGCTCCTCGCTGTCGCTGGGAGGATGTTTTCTCCTCCGCTCGCCCCTTCCACCGTCATTTTCTCTCTACCCACCCTTGCCTCCTTCTCCGCGCAGCTCTCGATTCCCCCCTCTCTTTCGCACCCTCCATGTCATATTCCACTCCAGGAGCTCCATCATAGCTCCTCACTGTCGCTGGGAGGATGTTTTCTCCTCCGCTCGCCCCTTCCACCGTCATTTTCTCTCTACCCACCCTTGCCTCCTTCTCCGCGCAGCTCTCGATTCCCCCCTCTCTTTCGCACCCTCCATGTCATATTCCGCTCCAGGAGCTCCATCATAGCTCCTCGCTGTCGCTGGGAGGATGTTTTCTCCTCCGCTCTCCCCTTCCACCGTCATTTTCTCTCTACCCACCCTTGCCTCCTTCTCCGCGCAGCTCTCGATTCCCCCCTCTCTCTCGCACCCTCCATATTACATCCAGCTCCAGGAGCTCCATCATAGCTCCTCGCTGTCACTGGGAGGATGTTTTCTCCTCCGCTCGCCCCTTCCACCGTCATTTTCTCTCTACCCACCCTTGCCTCCTTCTCCGCGCAGCTCTCGATTCCCCCCTCTCTTTCGCACCCTCCATGTCATATTCCGCTCCAGGAGCTCCATCATAGCTCCTTGCTGTCGCTGGGAGGATGTTTTCTCCTCCGCTCGCCCCTTCCACCGTCATTTTCTCTCTACCCACCCTTGCCTCCTTCTCCGCGCAGCTCTCGATTCCCCCCTCTCTCTCGCACCCTCCATATTACATCCAGCTCCAGGAGCTCCATCATAGCTCCTTGCTGTCGCTGGGAGGATGTTTTCTCCTCCGCTCGCCCCTTCCACCGTCATTTTCTCTCTACCCACCCTTGCCTCCTTCTCCGCGCAGCTCTCGATTCCCCCCTCTCTTTCGCACCCTCCATGTCATATTCCGCTCCAGGAGCTCCATCATAGCTCCTTGCTGTCGCTGGGAGGATGTTTTCTCCTCCGCTCGCCCCTTCCACCGTCATTTTCTCTCTACCCACCCTTGCCTCCTTCTCCACGCTGCTCTCGATTCCCCCCTCTCTTTCGCACCCTCCATGTCATATTCCGCTACAGGAGCTCCATCATAGCTCCTTGCTGTCGCTGGGAGGATGTTTTCTCCTCCGCTCGCCCCTTCCACCGTCATTTTCTCTCTACCCACCCTTGCCTCCTTCTCCGCGCAGCTCTCGATTCCCCCCTCTCTTTCGCACCCTCCATGTCATATTCCGCTCTAGGAGCTCCATCATAGCTCCTTGCTGTCGCTGGGAGGATGTTTTCTCCTCCGCTCGCCCCTTCCACCGTCATTTTCTCTCTACCCACCCTTGCCTCCTTCTCCACGCTGCTCTCGATTCCCCCCTCTCTTTCGCACCCTCCATGTCATATTCCGCTACAGGAGCTCCATCATAGCTCCTTGCTGTCGCTGGGAGGATGTTTTCTCCTCCGCTCGCCCCTTCCACCGTCATTTTCTCTCTACCCACCCTTGCCTCCTTCTCCGTGCAGCTCTCGATTCCCCCCTCTCTCTCGCACCCTCCATAATACATCCAGCTCCAGGAGCTCCATCATAGCTCCTCGCTGTCGCTGGGAGGATGTTTTCTCCTCCGCTCGCCCCTTCCACCGTCATTTTCTCTCTACCCACCCTTGCCTCCTTCTCCGCGCAGCTCTCGATTCCCCCTTCTCTCTCGCACCCTCCATGTCATATCCCGCTCCAGGAGTTCCATCATAGCTCCTCACTGTCGCTGGTAGGATGTTTTCTCCTCCGCTCGCCCCTTCCACCGTCATTTTCTCTCTACCCACCCTTGCCTCCTTTTCCGCGCAGCTCTCGATTCCCCCCTCTCTTTCGCACCCTCCATGTCATATTCCGCTCCAGGAGCTCCATCATAGCTCCTCACTGTCGCTGGGAGGATGTTTTCTCCTCCGCTCGCCCCTTCCACCGTCATTTTCTCTCTACCCACCCTTGCCTCCTTTTCCGCGCAGCTCTCGATTCCCCCCTCTCTTTCGCACCCTCCATGTCATATTCCGCTCCAGGAGTTCCATCATAGCTCCTCACTGTCGCTGGGAGGATGTTTTCTCCTCCGCTCGCCTCTTCCACCGTCATTTTCTCTCTACCCACCCTTGCCTCCTTTTCCGCGCAGCTCTCGATTCCCCCCTCTCTTTCGCACCCTCCATGTCATATTCCGCTCCAGGAGTTCCATCATAGCTCCTCACTGTCGCTGGGAGGAAGTTTTCTCCTCCGCTCGCCCCTTCCACCGTCATTTTCTCTCTACCCACCCTTGCCTCCTTTTCCGCGCAGCTCTCGATTCCCCCCTCTCTTTTGCACCCTCCATATCATATTCCGCTCCAGGAGCTCCATCATAGCTCCTTGCTGTCGCTGGGAGGATGTTTTCTCCTCCGCTCGCCCCTTCCACCGTCATTTTCTCTCTACCCACCCTTGCCTCCTTTTCCGCGCAGCTCTCGATTCCCCCCTCTCTTTCGCACCCTCCATGTCATATTCCGCTCCAGGAGTTCCATCATAGCTCCTCACTGTCGCTGGGAGGATGTTTTCTCCTCCGCTCGCCCCTTCCACCGTCATTTTCTCTCTACCCACCCTTGCCTCCTTCTCCGCGCAGCTCTCGATTCCCCCCTCTCTTTCGCACCCTCCATGTCATATTCCGCTCCAGGAGCTCCATCATAGCTCCTCGCTGTCGCTGGGAGGATGTTTTCTCCTCCGCTCGCCCCTTCCACCGTCATTTTCTCTCTACCCACCCTTACCTCCTTTTCCGCGCAGCTCTCGATTCCCCCCTCTCTTTCGCACCCTCCATGTCATATTCCGCTCCAGGAGCTCCATCATAGCTCCTCGCTGTCGCTGGGAGGATGTTTTCTCCTCCGCTCGCCCCTTCCACCGTCATTTTCTCTCTACCCACCCTTGCCTCCTTTTCCGCGCAGCTCTCGATTCCCCCCTCTCTTTCGCACCCTCAATGTCATATTCCGCTCCAGGAGTTCCATCATAGCTCCTCACTGTCGCTGGGAGGATGTTTTCTCCTCCGCTCGCCCCTTCCACCGTCATTTTCTCTCTACCCACCCTTGCCTCCTTTTCCGCGCAGCTCTCGATTCCCCCCTCTCTTTCGCACCCTCCATGTCATATTCCGCTCCAGGAGTTCCATCATAGCTCCTCACTGTCGCTGGGAGGAAGTTTTCTCCTCCGCTCGCCCCTTCCACCGTCATTTTCTCTCTACCCACCCTTGCCTCCTTTTCCGCGCAGCTCTCGATTCCCCCCTCTCTTTCGCACCCTCCATGTCATATTCCGCTCCAGGAGCTCCATCATAGCTCCTTGCTGTCGCTGGGAGGATGTTTTCTCCTCCGCTCGCCTCTTCCACCGTCATTTTCTCTCTACCCACCCTTGCCTCCTTTTCCACGCAGCTCTCGATTCCCCCCTCTCTTTCGCACCCTCCATGTCATACTCCGCTCCAGGAGTTCCATCATAGCTCCTCACTGTCGCTGGGAGGAAGTTTTCTCCTCCGCTCGCCCCTTCCACCGTCATTTTCTCTCTACCCACCCTTGCCTCCTTTTCCGCGAAGCTCTCGATTCCCCCCTCTCTTTCGCACCCTCCATGTCATATTCCGCTCCAGGAGCTCCATCATAGCTCCTCACTGTCGCTGGGAGGATGTTTTTTCCTCCGCTCGCCCCTTCCACCGTCATTTTCTCTCTACCCACCCTTGCCTCCTTTTCCGCGCAGCTCTCGATTCCCCCCTCTCTTTCGCACCCTCCATGTCATATTCCACTCCAGGAGCTCCATCATAGCTCCTTGCTGTCGCTGGGAGGATGTTTTCTCCTCCGCTCGCCCCTTCCACCGTCATTTTCTCTCTACCCACCCTTGCCTCCTTTTCCGCGCAGCTCTCGATTCCCCCCTCTCTTTCGCACCCTCCATGTCATATTCCGCTCCAGGAGTTCCATCATAGCTCCTCACTGTCGCTGGGAGGATGTTTTCTCCTCCGCTCGCCCCTTCCACCATCATTTTCTCTCTACCCACCCTTGCCTCCTTTTCCGCGCAGCTCTCGATTCCCCCCTCTCTTTCGCACCCTCCATGTCATATTCTGCTCCAGGAGTTCCATCATAGCTCCTCACTGTCGCTGGGAGGAAGTTTTCTCCTCCGCTCGCCCCTTCCACCGTCATTTTCTCTCTACCCACCCTTGCCTCCTTTTCCGCGCAGCTCTCGATTCCCCCCTCTCTTTCGCACCCTCCATGTCATATTCCGCTCCAGGAGCTCCATCATAGCTCCTTGCTGTCGCTGGGAGGATGTTTTCTCCTCCGCTCGCCCCTTCCACCGTCATTTTCTCTCTACCCACCCTTGCCTCCTTTTCCGCGCAGCTCTCGATTCCCCCCTCTCTTTCGCACCCTCCATGTCATATTCCGCTCCAGGAGTTCCATCATAGCTCCTCACTGTCGCTGGGAGGATGTTTTCTCCTCCGCTCGCCCCTTCCACCGTCATTTTCTCTCTACCCACCCTTGCCTCCTTTTCCGCGCAGCTCTCGATTCCCCCCTCTCTTTCGCACCCTCCATGTCATATTCCGCTCCAGGAGTTCCATCATAGCTCCTCACTGTCGCTGGGAGGATGTTTTCTCCTCCGCTCGCCCCTTCCACCATCATTTTCTCTCTACCCACCCTTGCCTCCTTCTCCGCGCAGCTCTCGATTCCCCCCTCTCTTTCGCACCCTCCATGTCATATTCCGCTCCAGGAGCTCCATCATAGCTCCACGCTGTCGCTGGGAGGATGTTTTCTCCTCCGCTCGCCCCTTCCACCGTCATTTTCTCTCTACCCACCCTTGCCTCCTTTTCCGCGCAGCTCTCGATTCCCCCCTCTCTTTCGCACCCTCCATGTCATATTCCGCTCCAGGAGTTCCATCATAGCTCCTCACTGTCGCTGGGAGGATGTTTTCTCCTCCGCTCGCCTCTTCCACCGTCATTTTCTCTCTACCCACCCTTGCCTCCTTTTCCGCGCAGCTCTCGATTCCCCCCTCTCTTTCGCACCCTCCATGTCATATTCCGCTCCAGGAGTTCCATCATAGCTCCTCACTGTCGCTGGGAGGAAGTTTTCTCCTCCGCTCGCCCCTTCCACCGTCATTTTCTCTCTACCCACCCTTGCCTCCTCTTCCGCGCAGCTCTCGATTCCCCCCTCTCTTTTGCACCCTCCATATCATATTCCGCTCCAGGAGCTCCATCATAGCTCCTTGCTGTCGCTGGGAGGATGTTTTCTCCTCCGCTCGCCCCTTCCACCGTCATTTTCTCTCTACCCACCCTTGCCTCCTTTTCCGCGCAGCTCTCGATTCCCCCCTCTCTTTCGCACCCTCCATGTCATATTCCGCTCCAGGAGTTCCATCATAGCTCCTCACTGTCGCTGGGAGGATGTTTTCTCCTCCGCTCGCCCCTTCCACCGTCATTTTCTCTCTACCCACCCTTGCCTCCTTCTCCGCGCAGCTCTCGATTCCCCCCTCTCTTTCGCACCCTCCATGTCATATTCCGCTCCAGGAGCTCCATCATAGCTCCTCGCTGTCGCTGGGAGGATGTTTTCTCCTCCGCTCGCCCCTTCCACCGTCATTTTCTCTCTACCCACCCTTACCTCCTTTTCCGCGCAGCTCTCGATTCCCCCCTCTCTTTCGCACCCTCCATGTCATATTCCGCTCCAGGAGCTCCATCATAGCTCCTCGCTGTCGCTGGGAGGATGTTTTCTCCTCCGCTCGCCCCTTCCACCGTCATTTTCTCTCTACCCACCCTTGCCTCCTTTTCCGCGCAGCTCTCGATTCCCCCATCTCTTTCGCACCCTCAATGTCATATTCCGCTCCAGGAGTTCCATCATAGCTCCTCACTGTCGCTGGGAGGATGTTTTCTCCTCCGCTCGCCCCTTCCACCGTCATTTTCTCTCTACCCACCCTTGCCTCCTTTTCCGCGCAGCTCTCGATTCCCCCCTCTCTTTCGCACCCTCCATGTCATATTCCGCTCCAGGAGTTCCATCATAGCTCCTCACTGTCGCTGGGAGGAAGTTTTCTCCTCCGCTCGCCCCTTCCACCGTCATTTTCTCTCTACCCACCCTTGCCTCCTTTTCCGCGCAGCTCTCGATTCCCCCCTCTCTTTCGCACCCTCCATGTCATATTCCGCTCCAGGAGCTCCATCATAGCTCCTTGCTGTCGCTGGGAGGATGTTTTCTCCTCCGCTCGCCCCTTCCACCGTCATTTTCTCTCTACCCACCCTTGCCTCCTTTTCCGCGCAGCTCTCGATTCCCCCCTCTCTTTCGCACCCTCCATGTCATATTCCGCTCCAGGAGTTCCATCATAGCTCCTCACTGTCGCTGGGAGGATGTTTTCTCCTCCGCTCGCCTCTTCCACCGTCATTTTCTCTCTACCCACCCTTGCCTCCTTTTCCACGCAGCTCTCGATTCCCCCCTCTCTTTCGCACCCTCCATGTCATACTCCGCTCCAGGAGTTCCATCATAGCTCCTCACTGTCGCTGGGAGGAAGTTTTCTCCTCCGCTCGCCCCTTCCACCGTCATTTTCTCTCTACCCACCCTTGCCTCCTTTTCCGCGCAGCTCTCGATTCCCCCCTCTCTTTCGCACCCTCCATGTCATATTCCGCTCCAGGAGCTCCATCATAGCTCCTCACTGTCGCTGGGAGGATGTTTTTTCCTCCGCTCGCCCCTTCCACCGTCATTTTCTCTCTACCCACCCTTGCCTCCTTTTCCGCGCAGCTCTCGATTCCCCCCTCTCTTTCGCACCCTCCATGTCATATTCCACTCCAGGAGCTCCATCATAGCTCCTTGCTGTCGCTGGGAGGATGTTTTCTCCTCCGCTCGCCCCTTACACCGTCATTTTCTCTCTACCCACCCTTGCCTCCTTTTCCGCGCAGCTCTCGATTCCCCCCTCTCTTTCGCACCCTCCATGTCATATTCCGCTCCAGGAGTTCCATCATAGCTCCTCACTGTCGCTGGGAGGATGTTTTCTCCTCCGCTCGCCCCTTCCACCATCATTTTCTCTCTACCCACCCCTGCCTCCTTTTCCGCGCAGCTCTCGATTCCCCCCTCTCTTTCGCACCCTCCATGTCATATTCTGCTCCAGGAGTTCCATCATAGCTCCTCACTGTCGCTGGGAGGAAGTTTTCTCCTCCGCTCGCCCCTTCCACCGTCATTTTCTCTCTACCCACCCTTGCCTCCTTTTCCGCGCAGCTCTCGATTCCCCCCTCTCTTTCGCACCCTCCATGTCATATTCCGCTCCAGGAGCTCCATCATAGCTCCTCACTGTCGCTGGGAGGATGTTTTCTCCTCCGCTCGCCCCTTCCACCGTCATTTTCTCTCTACCCACCCTTGCCTCCTTCTCCGCGCAGCTCTCGATTCCCCCCTCTCTTTCGCACCTTCCATGTCATATTCCGCTCCAGGAGCTCCATCATAGCTAATCGCTGTCGCTGGGAGGATGTTTTCTCCTCCGCTCGCCCCTTCCACCGTCATTTTCTCTCTACCCACCCTTGCCTCCTTTTCCGCGCAGCTCTCGATTCCCCCCTCTCTTTCGCACCCTCCATGTCATATTCCGCTCCAGGAGTTCCATCATAGCTCCTCACTGTCGCTGGGAGGATGTTTTCTCCTCCGCTCGCCCCTTCCACCGTCATTTTCTCTCTACCCACCCTTGCCTCCTTCTCCGCGCAGCTCTCGATTCCCTCCTCTCTCTCGCACCCTCCATATTACATCCAGCTCCAGGAGCTCCATCATAGCTCCTCGCTGTCGCTGGGAGGATGTTTTCTCCTCCGCTCGCCCCTTCCACCGTCATTTTCTCTCTACCCACCCTTGCCTCCTTCTCCGCGCAGCTCTCAATTCCCTCCTCTCTCTCGCACCCTCCATATTACATCCAGCTCCAGGAGCTCCATCATAGCTCCTCGCTGTCGCTGGGAGGATGTTTTCTCCTCCGCTCGCCCCTTCCACCGTCATTTTCTCTCTACCCACCCTTGCCTCCTTTTCCGTGCAGCTCTCGATTCCCCCCTCTCTTTCGCACCCTCCATGTCATATTCCGCTCCAGGAGCTCCATCATAGCTCCTTGCTGTCGCTGGGAGGATGTTTTCTCCTCCGCTCGCCCCTTCCACCGTCATTTTCTCTCTACCCACCCTTGCCTCCTTCTCCGCGCAGCTCTCAATTCCCTCCTCTCTCTCGCACCCTCCATATTACATCCAGCTCCAGGAGCTCCATCATAGCTCCTCGCTGTCGCTGGGAGGATGTTTTCTCCTCCGCTCGCCCCTTCCACCGTCATTTTCTCTCTACCCACCCTTGCCTCCTTTTCCGCGCAGCTCTCGATTCCCCCCTCTCTTTCGCACCCTCCATGTCATATTCCGCTCCAGGAGTTCCATCATAGCTCCTCACTGTCGCTGGGAGGATGTTTTCTCCTCCGCTCGCCCCTTCCACCGTCATTTTCTCTCTACCCACCCTTGCCTCCTTCTCCGCGCAGCTCTCGATTCCCCCCTCTCTTTCGCACCCTCCATGTCATATTCCGCTCCAGGAGCTCCATCATAGCTCCTCGCTGTCGCTGGGAGGATTTTTTCTCCTCCGCTCGCCCCTTCCACCGTCATTTTCTCTCTACCCACCCTTGCCTCCTTTTCCGCGCAGCTCTCGATTATCCCCTCTCTTTCGCACCCTCCATGTCATATTCCGCTCCAGGAGTTCCATCATAGCTCCTCACTGTCGCTGGGAGGAAGTTTTCTCCTCCGCTCGCCCCTTCCACCGTCATTTTCTCTCTACCCACCCTTGCCTCCTTTTCCGCGCAGCTCTCGATTCCCCCCTCTCTTTCGCACCCTCCATGTCATATTCCGCTCCAGGAGCTCCATCATAGCTCCTTGCTGTCGCTGGGAGGATGTTTTCTCCTCCGCTCGCCCCTTCCACCGTCATTTTCTCTCTACCCACCCTTGCCTCCTTCTCCGCGCAGCTCTCGATTCCCCCCTCTCTTTCGCACCCTCCATGTCATATTCCGCTCCAGGAGCTCCATCATAGCTCCTCGCTGTCGCTGGGAGGATGTTTTCTCCTCCGCTCGCCCCTTCCACCGTCATTTTCTCTCTACCCACCCTTGCCTCCTTTTCCGCGCAGCTCTCGATTCCCCCCTCTCTTTCGCACCCTCCATGTCATATTCCGCTCCAGGAGTTCCATCATAGCTCCTCACTGTCGCTGGGAGGATGTTTTCTCCTCCGCTCGCCCCTTCCACCGTCATTTTCTCTCTACCCACCCTTGCCTCCTTCTCCGCGCTGCTCTCGATTCCCCCCTCTCTTTCGCACCCTCCATGTCATATTCCGCTACAGGAGCTCCATCATAGCTCCTTGCTGTCGCTGGGAGGATGTTTTCTCCTCCGCTCGCCCCTTCCACCGTCATTTTCTCTCTACCCACCCTTGCCTCCTTCTCCGCGCAGCTCTCGATTCCCCCCTCTCTCTCGCACCCTCCATATTACATCCAGCTCCAGGAGCTCCATCATAGCTCCTCGCTGTCGCTGGGAGGATGTTTTCTCCTCCGCTCGCCCCTTCCACCGTCATTTTCTCTCTACCCACCCTTGCCTCCTTTTCCGCGCAGCTCTCGATTCCCCCCTCTCTTTCGCACCCTCCATGTCATATTCCGCTCCAGGAGTTCCATCATAGCTCCTCACTGTCGCTGGGAGGATGTTTTCTCCTCCGCTCGCCCCTTCCACCGTCATTTTCTCTCTACCCACCCTTGCCTCCTTCTCCGCGCAGCTCTCGATTCCCCCCTCTCTTTCGCACCCTCCATGTCATATTCCGCTCCAGGAGCTCCATCATAGCTCCTCGCTGTCGCTGGGAGGATGTTTTCTCCTCCGCTCGCCCCTTCCACCGTCATTTTCTCTCTACCCACCCTTGCCTCCTTTTCCGCGCAGCTCTCGATTCCCCCCTCTCTTTCGCACCCTCAATGTCATATTCCGCTCCAGGAGTTCCATCATAGCTCCTCACTGTCGCTGGGAGGATGTTTTCTCCTCCGCTCGCCCCTTCAACCGTCATTTTCTCTCTACCCACCCTTGCCTCCTTTTCCGCGCAGCTCTCGATTCCCCCCTCTCTTTCGCACCCTCCATGTCATATTCCGCTCCAGGAGTTCCATCATAGCTCCTCACTGTCGCTGGGAGGAAGTTTTCTCCTCCGCTCGCCCCTTCCACCGTCATTTTCTCTCTACCCACCCTTGCCTCCTTTTCCGCGCAGCTCTCGATTCCCCCCTCTCTTTCGCACCCTCCATGTCATATTCCGCACCAGGAGCTCCATCATAGCTCCTCGCTGTCGCTGGGAGGATGTTTTCTCCTCCGCTCGCCCCTTCCACCGTCATTTTCTCTCTACCCACCCTTGCCTCCTTTTCCGCGCAGCTCTCGATTCCCCCCTCTCTTTCGCACCCTCAATGTCATATTCCGCTCCAGGAGTTCCATCATAGCTCCTCACTGTCGCTGGGAGGATGTTTTCTCCTCCGCTCGCCCCTTCCACCGTCATTTTCTCTCTACCCACCCTTGCCTCCTTTTCCGCGCAGCTCTCGATTCCCCCCTCTCTTTCGCACCCTCCATGTCATATTCCGCTCCAGGAGTTCCATCATAGCTCCTCACTGTCGCTGGGAGGATGTTTTCTCCTCCGCTCGCCCCTTCCACCGTCATTTTCTCTCTACCCACCCTTGCCTCCTTTTCCGCGCAGCTCTCGATTCCCCCCTCTCTTTCGCACCCTCCATGTCATATTCCGCTCCAGGAGCTCCATCATAGCTCCTTGCTGTCGCTGGGAGGATGTTTTCTCCTCCGCTCGCCCCTTCCACCGTCATTTTCTCTCTACCCACCCTTGCCTCCTTTTCCGCGCAGCTCTCGATTCCCCCCTCTCTTTCGCACCCTCCATGTCATATTCCGCTCCAGGAGTTCCATCATAGCTCCTCACTGTCGCTGGGAGGATGTTTTCTCCTCCGCTCGCCCCTTCCACCGTCATTTTCTCTCTACCCACCCTTGCCTCCTTCTCCGCGCAGCTCTCGATTCCCCCCTCTCTTTCGCACCCTCCATGTCATATTCCGCTCCAGGAGCTCCATCATAGCTCCTCGCTGTCGCTGGGAGGATGTTTTCTCCTCCGCTCGCCCCTTCCACCGTCATTTTCTCTCTACCCACCCTTGCCTCCTTTTCCGCGCAGCTCTCGATTCCCCCCTCTCTTTCGCACCCTCCATGTCATATTCCGCTCCAGGAGCTCCATCATAGCTCCTTGCTGTCGCTGGGAGGATGTTTTCTCCTCCGCTCGCCCCTTCCACCGTCATTTTCTCTCTACCCACCCTTGCCTCCTTTTCCGCGCAGCTCTCGATTCCCCCCTCTCTTTCGCACCCTCCATGTCATATTCCGCTCCAGGAGTTCCATCATAGCTCCTCACTGTCGCTGGGAGGATGTTTTCTCCTCCGCTCGCCCCTTCCACCGTCATTTTCTCTCTACCCACCCTTGCCTCCTTCTCCGCGCAGCTCTCGATTCCCCCCTCTCTTTCGCACCCTCCATGTCATATTCCACTCCAGGAGCTCCATCATAGCTCCTCGCTGTCGCTGGGAGGATGTTTTCTCCTCCGCTCGCCCCTTCCACCGTCATTTTCTCTCTACCCACCCTTGCCTCCTTTTCCGCGCAGCTCTCGATTCCCCCCTCTCTTTCGCACCCTCCATGTCATATTCCGCTCCAGGAGCTCCATCATAGCTCCTTGCTGTCGCTGGGAGGATGTTTTCTCCTCCGCTCGCCCCTTCCACCGTCATTTTCTCTCTACCCACCCTTGCCTCCTTTTCCGCGCAGCTCTCGATTCCCCCCTCTCTTTCGCACCCTCCATGTCATATTCCGCTCCAGGAGTTCCATCATAGCTCCTCACTGTCGCTGGGAGGATGTTTTCTCCTCCGCTCGCCCCTTCCACCATCATTTTCTCTCTACCCACCCTTGCCTCCTTTTCCGCGCAGCTCTCGATTCCCCCCTCTCTTTCGCACCCTCCATGTCATATTCCCCTACAGGAGCTCCATCATAGCTCCTTGCTGTCGCTGGGAGGATGTTTTCTCCTCCGCTCGCCCCTTCCACCGTCATTTTCTCTCTACCCACCCTTGCCTCCTTCTCCGCGCAGCTCTCGATTCCCCCCTCTCTTTCGCACCCTCCATGTCATATTCCGCTCCAGGAGCTCCATCATAGCTCCTCACTGTCGCTGGGAGGATGTTTTCTCCTCCGCTCGCCCCTTCCACCGTCATTTTCTCTCTACCCACCCTTGCCTCCTTCTCCACGCTGCTCTCGATTCCCCCCTCTCTTTCGCACCCTCCATGTCATATTCCGCTACAGGAGCTCCATCATAGCTCCTTGCTGTCGCTGGGAGGATGTTTTCTCCTCCGCTCGCCCCTTCCACCGTCATTTTCTCTCTACCCACCCTTGCCTCCTTCTCCGTGCAGCTCTCGATTCCCCCCTCTCTCTCGCACCCTCCATAATACATCCAGCTCCAGGAGCTCCATCATAGCTCCTCGCTGTCGCTGGGAGGATGTTTTCTCCTCCGCTCGCCCCTTCCACCGTCATTTTCTCTCTACCCACCCTTGCCTCCTTCTCCGCGCAGCTCTCGATTCCCCCTTCTCTCTCGCACCCTCCATGTCATATCCCGCTCCAGGAGTTCCATCATAGCTCCTCACTGTCGCTGGTAGGATGTTTTCTCCTCCGCTCGCCCCTTCCACCGTCATTTTCTCTCTACCCACCCTTGCCTCCTTTTCCGCGCAGCTCTCGATTCCCCCCTCTCTTTCGCACCCTCCATGTCATATTCCGCTCCAGGAGTTCCATCATAGCTCCTCACTGTCGCTGGGAGGATGTTTTCTCCTCTGCTCGCCGCTTCCGCCGTCATTTTCTCTCCACCCACCCTTGCCTCCTTCTCCGCGCCGCTCTCGATTCCCCCCTCTCTTTCGCACCCTCCATGTCATATTCTGCTCCAGGAGCTCCATCATAGCTCCTCGCTGTCGCTGGGAGGATGTTTTCTCCTCCGCTCGCCCCTTCCACCGTCATTTTCTCTCTACCCACCCTTGCCTCCTTCTCCGCGCAGCTCTCGATTCCCCCCTCTCTTTCGCACCCTCCATGTCATATTCCGCTCCAGGAGCTCCATCATAGCTCCTCGCTGTCGCTGGGAGGATGTTTTCTCCTCCGCTCGCCCCTTCCACCGTCATTTTCTCTCTACCCACCCTTTCCTCCTTTTCCGCGCAGCTCTCGATTCCCCCCTCTCTTTCGCACCCTCCATGTCATATTCCGCTCCAGGAGCTCCATCATAGCTCCTCGCTGTCGCTGGGAGGATGTTTTCTCCTCCGCTCGCCCCTTCCACCGTCATTTTCTCTCTACCCACCCTTGCCTCCTTCTCCGCGCAGCTCTCAATTCCCCCCTCTCTTTCGCACCCTCCGTGTCATATTCCGCTCCAGGAGCTCCATCATAGCTCCTCGCTGTCGCTGGGAGGATGTTTTCTCCTCCGCTCGCCCCTTCCACCGTCATTTTCTCTCTACCCACCCTTGCCTCCTTCTCCGCGCAGCTCTCAATTCCCCCCTCTCTTTCGCACCCTCCATGTCATATTCCGCTCCAGGAGCTCCATCATAGCTCCTCGCTGTCGCTGGGAGGATGTTTTCTCCTCCGCTCGCCCCTTCCACCGTCATTTTCTTTCTACCCACCCTTGCCTCCTTTTCCACGCAGCTCTCGATTCCCCCCTCTCTTTCGCACCCTCCATGTCATATTCCGCTCCAGGAGCTCCATCATAGCTCCTCGCTGTTGCTGGGAGGATGTTTTCTCCTCCGCTCGCCCCTTCCATCGTCATTTTCTCTCTACCCACCCTTGCCTCCTTCTCCGCACAGCTCTCGATTCCCCCCTCTCTTTCGCACCCTCCATGTCATATTCCGCTCCAGGAGCTCCATCATAGCTCCTCGCTGTCGCTGGGAGGATGTTTTCTCCTCCGCTCGCCCCTTCCACCGTCATTTTCTCTCTACCCACCCTTTCCTCCTTTTCCGCGCAGCTCTCGATTCCCCCCTCTCTTTCGCACCCTCCATGTCATATTCCGCTCCAGGAGCTCCATCATAGCTCCTTGCTGTTGATGGGAGGATGTTTTCTCCTCCGCTCGCCCCTTCCACCGTCATTTTCTCTCTACCCACCCTTGCCTCCTTTTCCGCGCAGCTCTCGATTCCCCCCTCTCTTTCGCACCCTCCATGTCATATTCCGCTCCAGGAGTTCCATCATAGCTCCTCACTGTCGCTGGGAGGATGTTTTCTCCTCCGCTCGCCCCTTCCACCGTCATTTTCTCTCTACCCACCCTTGCCTCCTTCTCCGCGCAGCTCTCGATTCCCCCCTCTCTTTCGCACCCTCCATGTCATATTCCGCTCCAGGAGCTCCATCATAGCTCCTTGCTGTTGATGGGAGGATGTTTTCTCCTCCGCTCGCCCCTTCCACCGTCATTTTCTCTCTACCCACCCTTGCCTCCTTTTCCGCGCAGCTCTCGATTCCCCCCTCTCTTTCGCACCCTCCATGTCATATTCCGCTCCAGGAGCTCCATCATAGCTCCTTGCTGTCGCTGGGAGGATGTTTTCTCCTCCGCTCGCCCCTTCCACCGTCATTTTCTCTCTACCCACCCTTGCCTCCTTCTCCGCGCAGCTCTCGATTCCCCCCTCTCTCTCGCACCCTCCATATTACATCCAGCTCCAGGAGCTCCATCATAGCTCCTTGCTGTCGCTGGGAGGATGTTTTCTCCTCCGCTCGCCCCTTCCACCGTCATTTTCTCTCTACCCACCCTTGCCTCCTTCTCCGCGCAGCTCTCGATTCCCCCCTCTCTTTCGCACCCTCCATGTCATATTCCGCTCCAGGAGCTCCATCATAGCTCCTTGCTGTCGCTGGGAGGATGTTTTCTCCTCCGCTCGCCCCTTCCACCGTCATTTTCTCTCTACCCACCCTTGCCTCCTTCTCCACGCTGCTCTCGATTCCCCCCTCTCTTTCGCACCCTCCATGTCATATTCCGCTACAGGAGCTCCATCATAGCTCCTTGCTGTCGCTGGGAGGATGTTTTCTCCTCCGCTCGCCCCTTCCACCGTCATTTTCTCTCTACCCACCCTTGCCTCCTTCTCCGCGCAGCTCTCGATTCCCCCCTCTCTTTCGCACCCTCCATGTCATATTCCGCTCCAGGAGCTCCATCATAGCTCCTTGCTGTCGCTGGGAGGATGTTTTCTCCTCCGCTCGCCCCTTCCACCGTCATTTTCTCTCTACCCACCCTTGCCTCCTTCTCCACGCTGCTCTCGATTCCCCCCTCTCTTTCGCACCCTCCATGTCATATTCCGCTACAGGAGCTCCATCATAGCTCCTTGCTGTCGCTGGGAGGATGTTTTCTCCTCCGCTCGCCCCTTCCACCGTCATTTTCTCTCTACCCACCCTTGCCTCCTTCTCCGTGCAGCTCTCGATTCCCCCCTCTCTCTCGCACCCTCCATAATACATCCAGCTCCAGGAGCTCCATCATAGCTCCTCGCTGTCGCTGGGAGGATGTTTTCTCCTCCGCTCGCCCCTTCCACCGTCATTTTCTCTCTACCCACCCTTGCCTCCTTCTCCGCGCAGCTCTCGATTCCCCCTTCTCTCTCGCACCCTCCATGTCATATCCCGCTCCAGGAGTTCCATCATAGCTCCTCACTGTCGCTGGTAGGATGTTTTCTCCTCCGCTCGCCCCTTCCACCGTCATTTTCTCTCTACCCACCCTTGCCTCCTTCTCCGCGCAGCTCTCGATTCCCCCCTCTCTTTCGCACCCTCCATGTCATATTCCGCTCCAGGAGCTCCATCATAGCTCCTCGCTGTCGCTGGGAGGATGTTTTCTCCTCCGCTCGCCCCTTCCACTGTCATTTTCTCTCTACCCACCCTTGCCTCCTTTTCCGCGCAGCTCTCGATTCCCCCCTCTCTTTCGCACCCTCCATGTCATATTCCGCTCCAGGAGCTCCATCATAGCTCCTCGCTGTCCTTATGAGGATGTTTTCTCCTCATCTTGCCCCTTCCACCGTCATTTTCTCTCTACCCACCCTTGCCTCCTTCTCCGCGCAGCTCTCGATTCCCTCCTCTCTCTCGCACCCTCCATATTACATCCAGCTCAAGGAGCTCCATCATAGCTCCTCGCTGTCGCTGGGAGGATGTTTTCTACTCTGCTCGCCGCTTCCGCCGTCATTTTTTCTCTACCCACCCTTGCCTCCTTCTCCGCGCAGCTCTCGATTCCCCCCTCTCTTTCGCACCCTCCATGTCATATTCCGCTCCAGGAGTTCCATCATAGCTCCTCACTGTCGCTGGGAGGATGTTTTCTCCTCCGCTCGCCCCTTCCACCGTCATTTTCTCTCTACCCACCCTTGCCTCCTTCTCCGCGCAGCTCTCGGTTCCCCCCTCTCTTTCGAACCCTCCATGTCATATTCCGCTCCAGGAGCTCCATCATAGCTCCTCGCTGTCGCTGGGAGGATGTTTTCTCCTCCGCTCGCCCCTTCCACCGTCATTTTCTCTCTACCCACCCTTTCCTCCTTTTCCGCGCAGCTCTCGATTCCCCCCTCTCTTTCGCACCCTCCATGTCATATTCCGCTCCAGGAGCTCCATCATAGCTCCTCGCTGTCGCTGGGAGGATGTTTTCTCCTCCGCTCGCCCCTTCCACCGTCATTTTCTCTCTACCCACCCTTGCCTCCTTCTCCGCGCAGCTCTCGATTCCCTCCTCTCTCTCGCACCCTCCATATTACATCCAGCTTCAGGAGCTCCATCATAGCTCCTCGCTGTCGCTGGGAGGATGTTTTCTCCTCCGCTCGCCCCTTCCACCGTCATTTTCTCTCTACCCACCCTTGCCTCCTTCTCCGCGCAGCTCTCGATTCCCCCCTCTCTCTCGCACCCTCCATATTACATCCAGCTCCAGGAGCTACATCATAGCTCCTCGCTGTCGCTGGGAGGATGTTTTCTCCTCCGCTCGCCCCTTCCACCGTCATTTTCTCTCTACCCACCCTTGCCTCCTTCTCCGCGCAGCTCTCGATCCCCCCCCTCTCTTTCGCACCCTCCATGTCATATTCCGCTCCAGGAGCTCCATCATAGCTCCTCGCTGTCGCTGGGAGGATGTTTTCTCCTCCGCTCGCCCCTTCCACCGTCATTTTCTCTCTACCCACCCTTGCCTCCTTCTCTGCGCCGCTCTCGATTCCCCCCTCTCTCTCGCACCCACCATGTCATATCCCGCTCCAGGAGCTCCATTATAGCTCCTCACTGTCGCTGGGAGGATGTTTTCTCCTCCGCTTGCCCCTTCCACCGTCATTTTCTCTCTACCCACCCTTGCCTCCTTCTCCGCGTAGCTCTCGATTCCCCCCTCTCTTTCGCACCCTCCATGTCATATTCCGCTCCAGGAGCTCCATCATAGCTCCTCGCTGTCGCTGGGAGGATGTTTTCTCCTCCGCTCGCCCCTTCCACCGTCATTTTCTCTCTACCCACCCTTGCCTCTTTTTCCGCGCAGCTCTCGATACCCCCCTCTCTTTCGCACCCTCCATGTCATATTCCGCTCCAGGAGCTCCATCATAGCTCCTCGCTGTCGCTGGGAGGATGTTTTCTCCTCCGCTCGCCCCTTCCACCATCATTTTCTCTCTACCCACCCTTGCCTCCTTCTCCGCGCAGCTCTCGATTCCCCCCTCTCTTTCGCACCCTCCATGTCATATTCCGCTCCAGGAGCTCCATCATAGCTCCACGCTGTCGCTGGGAGGATGTTTTCTCCTCCGCTCGCCCCTTCCACCGTCATTTTCTCTCTACCCACCCTTGCCTCCTTTTCCGCGCAGCTCTCGATTCCCCCCTCTCTTTCGCACCCTCCATGTCATATTCCGCTCCAGGAGTTCCATCATAGCTCCTCACTGTCGCTGGGAGGATGTTTTCTCCTCCGCTCGCCTCTTCCACCGTCATTTTCTCTCTACCCACCCTTGCCTCCTTTTCCGCGCAGCTCTCGATTCCCCCCTCTCTTTCGCACCCTCCATGTCATATTCCGCTCCAGGAGTTCCATCATAGCTCCTCACTGTCGCTGGGAGGAAGTTTTCTCCTCCGCTCGCCCCTTCCACCGTCATTTTCTCTCTACCCACCCTTGCCTCCTTTTCCGCGCAGCTCTCGATTCCCCCCTCTCTTTTGCACCCTCCATATCATATTCCGCTCCAGGAGCTCCATCATAGCTCCTTGCTGTCGCTGGGAGGATGTTTTCTCCTCCGCTCGCCCCTTCCACCGTCATTTTCTCTCTACCCACCCTTGCCTCCTTTTCCGCGCAGCTCTCGATTCCCCCCTCTCTTTCGCACCCTCCATGTCATATTCCGCTCCAGGAGTTCCATCATAGCTCCTCACTGTCGCTGGGAGGATGTTTTCTCCTCCGCTCGCCCCTTCCACCGTCATTTTCTCTCTACCCACCCTTGCCTCCTTCTCCGCGCAGCTCTCGATTCCCCCCTCTCTTTCGCACCCTCCATGTCATATTCCGCTCCAGGAGCTCCATCATAGCTCCTCGCTGTCGCTGGGAGGATGTTTTCTCCTCCGCTCGCCCCTTCCACCGTCATTTTCTCTCTACCCACCCTTACCTCCTTTTCCGCGCAGCTCTCGATTCCCCCCTCTCTTTCGCACCCTCCATGTCATATTCCGCTCCAGGAGCTCCATCATAGCTCCTCGCTGTCGCTGGGAGGATGTTTTCTCCTCCGCTCGCCCCTTCCACCGTCATTTTCTCTCTACCCACCCTTGCCTCCTTTTCCGCGCAGCTCTCGATTCCCCCCTCTCTTTCGCACCCTCAATGTCATATTCCGCTCCAGGAGTTCCATCATAGCTCCTCACTGTCGCTGGGAGGATGTTTTCTCCTCCGCTCGCCCCTTCCACCGTCATTTTCTCTCTACCCACCCTTGCCTCCTTTTCCGCGCAGCTCTCGATTCCCCCCTCTCTTTCGCACCCTCCATGTCATATTCCGCTCCAGGAGTTCCATCATAGCTCCTCACTGTCGCTGGGAGGAAGTTTTCTCCTCCGCTCGCCCCTTCCACCGTCATTTTCTCTCTACCCACCCTTGCCTCCTTTTCCGCGCAGCTCTCGATTCCCCCCTCTCTTTCGCACCCTCCATGTCATATTCCGCTCCAGGAGCTCCATCATAGCTCCTTGCTGTCGCTGGGAGGATGTTTTCTCCTCCGCTCGCCCCTTCCACCGTCATTTTCTCTCTACCCACCCTTGCCTCCTTTTCCGCGCAGCTCTCGATTCCCCCCTCTCTTTCGCACCCTCCATGTCATATTCCGCTCCAGGAGTTCCATCATAGCTCCTCACTGTCGCTGGGAGGATGTTTTCTCCTCCGCTCGCCTCTTCCACCGTCATTTTCTCTCTACCCACCCTTGCCTCCTTTTCCACGCAGCTCTCGATTCCCCCCTCTCTTTCGCACCCTCCATGTCATACTCCGCTCCAGGAGTTCCATCATAGCTCCTCACTGTCGCTGGGAGGAAGTTTTCTCCTCCGCTCGCCCCTTCCACCGTCATTTTCTCTCTACCCACCCTTGCCTCCTTTTCCGCGCAGCTCTCGATTCCCCCCTCTCTTTCGCACCCTCCATGTCATATTCCACTCCAGGAGCTCCATCATAGCTCCTTGCTGTCGCTGGGAGGATGTTTTCTCCTCCGCTCGCCCCTTCCACCGTCATTTTCTCTCTACCCACCCTTGCCTCCTTTTCCGCGCAGCTCTCGATTCCCCCCTCTCTTTCGCACCCTCCATGTCATATTCCGCTCCAGGAGTTCCATCATAGCTCCTCACTGTCGCTGGGAGGATGTTTTCTCCTCCGCTCGCCCCTTCCACCATCATTTTCTCTCTACCCACCCTTGCCTCCTTTTCCGCGCAGCTCTCGATTCCCCCCTCTCTTTCGCACCCTCCATGTCATATTCTGCTCCAGGAGTTCCATCATAGCTCCTCACTGTCGCTGGGAGGAAGTTTTCTCCTCCGCTCGCCCCTTCCACCGTCATTTTCTCTCTACCCACCCTTGCCTCCTTTTCCGCGCAGCTCTCGATTCCCCCCTCTCTTTCGCACCCTCCATGTCATATTCCGCTCCAGGAGCTCCATCATAGCTCCTTGCTGTCGCTGGGAGGATGTTTTCTCCTCCGCTCGCCCCTTCCACCGTCATTTTCTCTCTACCCACCCTTGCCTCCTTTTCCGCGCAGCTCTCGATTCCCCCCTCTCTTTCGCACCCTCCATGTCATATTCCGCTCCAGGAGTTCCATCATAGCTCCTCACTGTCGCTGGGAGGATGTTTTCTCCTCCGCTCGCCCCTTCCACCGTCATTTTCTCTCTACCCACCCTTGCCTCCTTTTCCGCGCAGCTCTCGATTCCCCCCTCTCTTTCGCACCCTCCATGTCATATTCCGCTCCAGGAGTTCCATCATAGCTCCTCACTGTCGCTGGGAGGATGTTTTCTCCTCCGCTCGCCCCTTTCACCATCATTTTCTCTCTACCCACCCTTGCCTCCTTCTCCGCGCAGCTCTCGATTCCCCCCTCTCTTTCGCACCCTCCATGTCATATTCCGCTCCAGGAGCTCCATCATAGCTCCACGCTGTCGCTGGGAGGATGTTTTCTCCTCCGCTCGCCCCTTCCACCGTCATTTTCTCTCTACCCACCCTTGCCTCCTTTTCCGCGCAGCTCTCGATTCCCCCCTCTCTTTCGCACCCTCCATGTCATATTCCGCTCCAGGAGTTCCATCATAGCTCCTCACTGTCGCTGGGAGGATGTTTTCTCCTCCGCTCGCCTCTTCCACCGTCATTTTCTCTCTACCCACCCTTGCCTCCTTTTCCGCGCAGCTCTCGATTCCCCCCTCTCTTTCGCACCCTCCATGTCATATTCCGCTCCAGGAGTTCCATCATAGCTCCTCACTGTCGCTGGGAGGAAGTTTTCTCCTCCGCTCGCCCCTTCCACCGTCATTTTCTCTCTACCCACCCTTGCCTCCTTTTCCGCGCAGCTCTCGATTCCCCCCTCTCTTTTGCACCCTCCATATCATATTCCGCTCCAGGAGCTCCATCATAGCTCCTTGCTGTCGCTGGGAGGATGTTTTCTCCTCCGCTCGCCCCTTCCACCGTCATTTTCTCTCTACCCACCCTTGCCTCCTTTTCCGCGCAGCTCTCGATTCCCCCCTCTCTTTCGCACCCTCCATGTCATATTCCGCTCCAGGAGTTCCATCATAGCTCCTCACTGTCGCTGGGAGGATGTTTTCTCCTCCGCTCGCCCCTTCCACCGTCATTTTCTCTCTACCCACCCTTGCCTCCTTCTCCGCGCAGCTCTCGATTCCCCCCTCTCTTTCGCACCCTCCATGTCATATTCCGCTCCAGGAGCTCCATCATAGCTCCTCGCTGTCGCTGGGAGGATGTTTTCTCCTCCGCTCGCCCCTTCCACCGTCATTTTCTCTCTACCCACCCTTACCTCCTTTTCCGCGCAGCTCTCGATTCCCCCCTCTCTTTCGCACCCTCCATGTCATATTCCGCTCCAGGAGCTCCATCATAGCTCCTCGCTGTCGCTGGGAGGATGTTTTCTCCTCCGCTCGCCCCTTCCACCGTCATTTTCTCTCTACCCACCCTTGCCTCCTTTTCCGCGCAGCTCTCGATTCCCCCCTCTCTTTCGCACCCTCAATGTCATATTCCGCTCCAGGAGTTCCATCATAGCTCCTCACTGTCGCTGGGAGGATGTTTTCTCCTCCGCTCGCCCCTTCCACCGTCATTTTCTCTCTACCCACCCTTGCCTCCTTTTCCGCGCAGCTCTCGATTCCCCCCTCTCTTTCGCACCCTCCATGTCATATTCCGCTCCAGGAGTTCCATCATAGCTCCTCACTGTCGCTGGGAGGAAGTTTTCTCCTCCGCTCGCCCCTTCCACCGTCATTTTCTCTCTACCCACCCTTGCCTCCTTTTCCGCGCAGCTCTCGATTCCCCCCTCTCTTTCGCACCCTCCATGTCATATTCCGCTCCAGGAGCTCCATCATAGCTCCTTGCTGTCGCTGGGAGGATGTTTTCTCCTCCGCTCGCCCCTTCCACCGTCATTTTCTCTCTACCCACCCTTGCCTCCTTTTCCGCGCAGCTCTCGATTCCCCCCTCTCTTTCGCACCCTCCATGTCATATTCCGCTCCAGGAGTTCCATCATAGCTCCTCACTGTCGCTGGGAGGATGTTTTCTCCTCCGCTCGCCTCTTCCACCGTCATTTTCTCTCTACCCACCCTTGCCTCCTTTTCCACGCAGCTCTCGATTCCCCCCTCTCTTTCGCACCCTCCATGTCATACTCCGCTCCAGGAGTTCCATCATAGCTCCTCACTGTCGCTGGGAGGAAGTTTTCTCCTCCGCTCGCCCCTTCCACCGTCATTTTCTCTCTACCCACCCTTGCCTCCTTTTCCGCGCAGCTCTCGATTCCCCCCTCTCTTTCGCACCCTCCATGTCATATTCCGCTCCAGGAGCTCCATCATAGCTCCTCACTGTCGCTGGGAGGATGTTTTTTCCTCCGCTCGCCCCTTCCACCGTCATTTTCTCTCTACCCACCCTTGCCTCCTTTTCCGCGCAGCTCTCGATTCCCCCCTCTCTTTCGCACCCTCCATGTCATATTCCACTCCAGGAGCTCCATCATAGCTCCTTGCTGTCGCTGGGAGGATGTTTTCTCCTCCGCTCGCCCCTTCCACCGTCATTTTCTCTCTACCCACCCTTGCCTCCTTTTCCGCGCAGCTCTCGATTCCCCCCTCTCTTTCGCACCCTCCATGTCATATTCCGCTCCAGGAGTTCCATCATAGCTCCTCACTGTCGCTGGGAGGATGTTTTCTCCTCCGCTCGCCCCTTCCACCATCATTTTCTCTCTACCCACCCTTGCCTCCTTTTCCGCGCAGCTCTCGATTCCCCCCTCTCTTTCGCACCCTCCATGTCATATTCTGCTCCAGGAGTTCCATCATAGCTCCTCACTGTCGCTGGGAGGAAGTTTTCTCCTCCGCTCGCCCCTTCCACCGTCATTTTCTCTCTACCCACCCTTGCCTCCTTTTCCGCGCAGCTCTCGATTCCCCCCTCTCTTTCGCACCCTCCATGTCATATTCCGCTCCAGGAGCTCCATCATAGCTCCTCACTGTCGCTGGGAGGATGTTTTCTCCTCCGCTCGCCCCTTCCACCGTCATTTTCTCTCTACCCACCCTTGCCTCCTTCTCCGCGCAGCTCTCGATTCCCCCCTCTCTTTCGCACCTTCCATGTCATATTCCGCTCCAGGAGCTCCATCATAGCTAATCGCTGTCGCTGGGAGGATGTTTTCTCCTCCGCTCGCCCCTTCCACCGTCATTTTCTCTCTACCCACCCTTGCCTCCTTTTCCGCGCAGCTCTCGATTCCCCCCTCTCTTTCGCACCCTCCATGTCATATTCCGCTCCAGGAGTTCCATCATAGCTCCTCACTGTCGCTGGGAGGAAGTTTTCTCCTCCGCTCGCCCCTTCCACCGTCATTTTCTCTCTACCCACCCTTGCCTCCTTTTCCGCGCAGCTCTCGATTCCCCCCTCTCTTTCGCACCCTCCATGTCATATTCCGCTACAGGAGCTCCATCATAGCTCCTTGCTGTCGCTGGGAGGATGTTTTCTCCTCCGCTCGCCCCTTCCACCGTCATTTTCTCTCTACCCACCCTTGCCTCCTTCTCCACGCTGCTCTCGATTCCCCCCTCTCTTTCGCACCCTCCATGTCATATTCCGCTACAGGAGCTCCATCATAGCTCCTTGCTGTCGCTGGGAGGATGTTTTCTCCTCCGCTCGCCCCTTCCACCGTCATTTTCTCTCTACCCACCCTTGCCTCCTTCTCCGCGCAGCTCTCGATTCCCCCCTCTCTTTCGCACCCTCCATGTCATATTCCGCTCCAGGAGCTCCATCATAGCTCCTTGCTGTCGCTGGGAGGATGTTTTCTCCTCCGCTCGCCCCTTCCACCGTCATTTTCTCTCTACCCACCCTTGCCTCCTTCTCCACGCTGCTCTCGATTCCCCCCTCTCTTTCGCACCCTCCATGTCATATTCCGCTACAGGAGCTCCATCATAGCTCCTTGCTGTCGCTGGGAGGATGTTTTCTCCTCCGCTCGCCCCTTCCACCGTCATTTTCTCTCTACCCACCCTTGCCTCCTTCTCCGTGCAGCTCTCGATTCCCCCCTCTCTCTCGCACCCTCCATAATACATCCAGCTCCAGGAGCTCCATCATAGCTCCTCGCTGTCGCTGGGAGGATGTTTTCTCCTCCGCTCGCCCCTTCCACCGTCATTTTCTCTCTACCCACCCTTGCCTCCTTCTCCGCGCAGCTCTCGATTCCCCCTTCTCTCTCGCACCCTCCATGTCATATTCCGCTCCAGGAGTTCCATCATAGCTCCTCACTGTCGCTGGTAGGATGTTTTCTCCTCCGCTCGCCCCTTCCACCGTCATTTTCTCTCTACCCACCCTTGCCTCCTTTTCCGCGCAGCTCTCGATTCCCCCCTCTCTTTCGCACCCTCCATGTCATATTCCGCTCCAGGAGTTCCATCATAGCTCCTCACTGTCGCTGGGAGGATGTTTTCTCCTCCGCTCGCCGCTTCCACCGTCATTTTCTCTCTACCCACCCTTGCCTCCTTCTCCGCGCAGCTCTCGATTCCCCCCTCTCTTTCGCACCCTCCATGTCATATTCCGCTCCAGGAGCTCCATCATAGCTCCTCGCTGTCGCTGGGAGGATGTTTTCTCCTCCGCTCGCCCCTTCCACCGTCATTTTCTCTCTACCCACCCTTGCCTCCTTTTCCGCGCAGCTCTCGATTCCCCCCTCTCTTTCGCACCCTCAATGTCATATTCCGCTCCAGGAGTTCCATCATAGCTCCTCACTGTCGCTGGGAGGATGTTTTCTCCTCCGCTCGCCCCTTCCACCGTCATTTTCTCTCTACCCACCCTTGCCTCCTTTTCCGCGCAGCTCTCGATTCCCCCCTCTCTTTCGCACCCTCCATGTCATATTCCGCTCCAGGAGTTCCATCATAGCTCCTCACTGTCGCTGGGAGGAAGTTTTCTCCTCCGCTCGCCCCTTCCACCGTCATTTTCTCTCTACCCACCCTTGCCTCCTTTTCCGCGCAGCTCTCGATTCCCCCCTCTCTTTCGCACCCTCCATGTCATATTCCGCTCCAGGAGCTCCATCATAGCTCCTTGCTGTCGCTGGGAGGATGTTTTCTCCTCCGCTCGCCCCTTCCACCGTCATTTTCTCTCTACCCACCCTTGCCTCCTTTTCCGCGCAGCTCTCGATTCCCCCCTCTCTTTCGCACCCTCCATGTCATATTCCGCTCCAGGAGTTCCATCATAGCTCCTCACTGTCGCTGGGAGGATGTTTTCTCCTCCGCTCGCCTCTTCCACCGTCATTTTCTCTCTACCCACCCTTGCCTCCTTTTCCACGCAGCTCTCGATTCCCCCCTCTCTTTCGCACCCTCCATGTCATACTCCGCTCCAGGAGTTCCATCATAGCTCCTCACTGTCGCTGGGAGGAAGTTTTCTCCTCCGCTCGCCCCTTCCACCGTCATTTTCTCTCTACCCACCCTTGCCTCCTTTTCCGCGCAGCTCTCGATTCCCCCCTCTCTTTCGCACCCTCCATGTCATATTCCGCTCCAGGAGCTCCATCATAGCTCCTCACTGTCGCTGGGAGGATGTTTTTTCCTCCGCTCGCCCCTTCCACCGTCATTTTCTCTCTACCCACCCTTGCCTCCTTTTCCGCGCAGCTCTCGATTCCCCCCTCTCTTTCGCACCCTCCATGTCATATTCCACTCCAGGAGCTCCATCATAGCTCCTTGCTGTCGCTGGGAGGATGTTTTCTCCTCCGCTCGCCCCTTCCACCGTCATTTTCTCTCTACCCACCCTTGCCTTCTTTTCCGCGCAGCTCTCGATTCCCCCCTCTCTTTCGCACCCTCCATGTCATATTCCGCTCCAGGAGTTCCATCATAGCTCCTCACTGTCGCTGGGAGGATGTTTTCTCCTCCGCTCGCCCCTTCCACCATCATTTTCTCTCTACCCACCCTTGCCTCCTTTTCCGCGCAGCTCTCGATTCCCCCCTCTCTTTCGCACCCTCCATGTCATATTCCGCTCCAGGAGTTCCATCATAGCTCCTCACTGTCGCTGGGAGGATGTTTTCTCCTCCGCTCGCCCCTTCCACCATCATTTTCTCTCTACCCACCCTTGCCTCCTTCTCCGCGCAGCTCTCGATTCCCCCCTCTCTTTCGCACCCTCCATGTCATATTCCGCTCCAGGAGCTCCATCATAGCTCCACGCTGTCGCTGGGAGGATGTTTTCTCCTCCGCTCGCCCCTTCCACCGTCATTTTCTCTCTACCCACCCTTGCCTCCTTTTCCGCGCAGCTCTCGATTCCCCCCTCTCTTTCGCACCCTCCATGTCATATTCCGCTCCAGGAGTTCCATCATAGCTCCTCACTGTCGCTGGGAGGATGTTTTCTCCTCCGCTCGCCTCTTCCACCGTCATTTTCTCTCTACCCACCCTTGCCTCCTTTTCCGCGCAGCTCTCGATTCCCCCCTCTCTTTCGCACCCTCCATGTCATATTCCGCTCCAGGAGTTCCATCATAGCTCCTCACTGTCGCTGGGAGGAAGTTTTCTCCTCCGCTCGCCCCTTCCACCGTCATTTTCTCTCTACCCACCCTTGCCTCCTTTTCCGCGCAGCTCTCGATTCCCCCCTCTCTTTTGCACCCTCCATATCATATTCCGCTCCAGGAGCTCCATCATAGCTCCTTGCTGTCGCTGGGAGGATGTTTTCTCCTCCGCTCGCCCCTTCCACCGTCATTTTCTCTCTACCCACCCTTGCCTCCTTTTCCGCGCAGCTCTCGATTCCCCCCTCTCTTTCGCACCCTCCATGTCATATTCCGCTCCAGGAGTTCCATCATAGCTCCTCACTGTCGCTGGGAGGATGTTTTCTCCTCCGCTCGCCCCTTCCACCGTCATTTTCTCTCTACCCACCCTTGCCTCCTTCTCCGCGCAGCTCTCGATTCCCCCCTCTCTTTCGCACCCTCCATGTCATATTCCGCTCCAGGAGCTCCATCATAGCTCCTCGCTGTCGCTGGGAGGATGTTTTCTCCTCCGCTCGCCCCTTCCACCGTCATTTTCTCTCTACCCACCCTTGCCTCCTTTTCCGCGCAGCTCTCGATTCCCCCCTCTCTTTCGCACCCTCAATGTCATATTCCGCTCCAGGAGTTCCATCATAGCTCCTCACTGTCGCTGGGAGGATGTTTTCTCCTCCGCTCGCCCCTTCCACCGTCATTTTCTCTCTACCCACCCTTGCCTCCTTTTCCGCGCAGCTCTCGATTCCCCCCTCTCTTTCGCACCCTCCATGTCATATTCCGCTCCAGGAGCTCCATCATAGCTCCTCGCTGTCGCTGGGAGGATGTTTTCTCCTCCGCTCGCCCCTTCCACCGTCATTTTCTCTCTACCCACCCTTGCCTCCTTTTCCGCGCAGCTCTCGATTCCCCCCTCTCTTTCGCACCCTCAATGTCATATTCCGCTCCAGGAGTTCCATCATAGCTCCTCACTGTCGCTGGGAGGATGTTTTCTCCTCCGCTCGCCCCTTCCACCGTCATTTTCTCTCTACCCACCCTTGCCTCCTTTTCCGCGCAGCTCTCGATTCCCCCCTCTCTTTCGCACCCTCCATGTCATATTCCGCTCCAGGAGTTCCATCATAGCTCCTCACTGTCGCTGGGAGGAAGTTTTCTCCTCCGCTCGCCCCTTCCACCGTCATTTTCTCTCTACCCACCCTTGCCTCCTTTTCCGCGCAGCTCTCGATTCCCCCCTCTCTTTCGCACCCTCCATGTCATATTCCGCTCCAGGAGCTCCATCATAGCTCCTTGCTGTCGCTGGGAGGATGTTTTCTCCTCCGCTCGCCCCTTCCACCGTCATTTTCTCTCTACCCACCCTTGCCTCCTTCTCCGTGCAGCTCTCGATTCCCCCCTCTCTCTCGCACCCTCCATAATACATCCAGCTCCAGGAGCTCCATCATAGCTCCTCGCTGTCGCTGGGAGGATGTTTTCTCCTCCGCTCGCCCCTTCCACCGTCATTTTCTCTCTACCCACCCTTGCCTCCTTCTCCGCGCAGCTCTCGATTCCCCCTTCTCTCTCGCACCCTCCATGTCATATCCCGCTCCAGGAGTTCCATCATAGCTCCTCACTGTCGCTGGTAGGATGTTTTCTCCTCCGCTCGCCCCTTCCACCGTCATTTTCTCTCTACCCACCCTTGCCTCCTTTTCCGCGCAGCTCTCGATTCCCCCCTCTCTTTCGCACCCTCCATGTCATATTCCGCTCCAGGAGTTCCATCATAGCTCCTCACTGTCGCTGGGAGGATGTTTTCTCCTCCGCTCGCCCCTTCCACCGTCATTTTCTCTCTACCCACCCTTGCCTCCTTTTCCGCGCAGCTCTCGATTCCCCCCTCTCTTTTGCACCCTCCATGTCATATTCCGCTCCAGGAGCTCCATCATAGCTCCTTGCTGTTGATGGGAGGATGTTTTCTCCTCCGCTCGCCCCTTCCACCGTCATTTTCTCTCTACCCACCCTTGCCTCCTTTTCCGCGCAGCTCTCGATTCCCCCCTCTCTTTCGCACCCTCCATGTCATATTCCGCTCCAGGAGTTCCATCATAGCTCCTCACTGTCGCTGGGAGGATGTTTTCTCCTCCGCTCGCCCCTTCCACCGTCATTTTCTCTCTACCCACCCTTGCCTCCTTCTCCGCGCAGCTCTCGATTCCCCCCTCTCTTTCGCACCCTCCATGTCATATTCCGCTCCAGGAGCTCCATCATAGCTCCTTGCTGTCGCTGGGAGGATGTTTTCTCCTCCGCTCGCCCCTT
This sequence comes from Pelophylax lessonae, assembly GCF_965119305.1. Taxonomy (NCBI): domain Eukaryota; kingdom Metazoa; phylum Chordata; class Amphibia; order Anura; family Ranidae; genus Pelophylax; species Pelophylax lessonae. The sequence goes on along the minus strand of NC_138780.1, from coordinate 82,004,046 downwards.
CCACCGTCATTTTCTCTCTACCCACCCTTGCCTCCTTCTCCACGCTGCTCTCGATTCCCCCCTCTCTTTCGCACCCTCCATGTCATATTCCGCTACAGGAGCTCCATCATAGCTCCTTGCTGTCGCTGGGAGGATGTTTTCTCCTCCGCTCGCCCCTTCCACCGTCATTTTCTCTCTACCCACCCTTGCCTCCTTCTCCGCGCAGCTCTCGATTCCCCCCTCTCTTTCGCACCCTCCATGTCATATTCCGCTCCAGGAGCTCCATCATAGCTCCTTGCTGTCGCTGGGAGGATGTTTTCTCCTCCGCTCGCCCCTTCCACCGTCATTTTCTCTCTACCCACCCTTGCCTCCTTCTCCACGCTGCTCTCGATTCCCCCCTCTCTTTCGCACCCTCCATGTCATATTCCGCTACAGGAGCTCCATCATAGCTCCTTGCTGTCGCTGGGAGGATGTTTTCTCCTCCGCTCGCCCCTTCCACCGTCATTTTCTCTCTACCCACCCTTGCCTCCTTCTCCGTGCAGCTCTCGATTCCCCCCTCTCTCTCGCACCCTCCATAATACATCCAGCTCCAGGAGCTCCATCATAGCTCCTCGCTGTCGCTGGGAGGATGTTTTCTCCTCCGCTCGCCCCTTCCACCGTCATTTTCTCTCTACCCACCCTTGCCTCCTTCTCCGCGCAGCTCTCGATTCCCCCTTCTCTCTCGCACCCTCCATGTCATATCCCGCTCCAGGAGTTCCATCATAGCTCCTCACTGTCGCTGGTAGGATGTTTTCTCCTCCGCTCGCCCCTTCCACCGTCATTTTCTCTCTACCCACCCTTGCCTCCTTTTCCGCGCAGCTGTCGATTCCCCCCTCTCTTTCGCACCCTCCATGTCATATTCCGCTCCAGGAGTTCCATCATAGCTCCTCACTGTCGCTGGGAGGATGTTTTCTCCTCCGCTCGCCCCTTCCACCGTCATTTTCTCTCTACCCACCCTTGCCTCCTTTTCCGCGCAGCTCTCGATTCCCCCCTCTCTTTCGCACCCTCCATGTCATATTCCGCTCCAGGAGCTCCATCATAGCTCCTTGCTGTTGATGGGAGGATGTTTTCTCCTCCGCTCGCCCCTTCCACCGTCATTTTCTCTCTACCCACCCTTGCCTCCTTTTCCGCGCAGCTCTCGATTCCCCCCTCTCTTTCGCACCCTCCATGTCATATTCCGCTCCAGGAGTTCCATCATAGCTCCTCACTGTCGCTGGGAGGATGTTTTCTCCTCCGCTCGCCCCTTCCACCGTCATTTTCTCTCTACCCACCCTTGCCTCCTTCTCCGCGCAGCTCTCGATTCCCCCCTCTCTTTCGCACCCTCCATGTCATATTCCGCTCCAGGAGCTCCATCATAGCTCCTTGCTGTTGATGGGAGGATGTTTTCTCCTCCGCTCGCCCCTTCCACCGTCATTTTCTCTCTACCCACCCTTGCCTCCTTTTCCGCGCAGCTCTCGATTCCCCCCTCTCTTTCGCACCCTCCATGTCATATTCCGCTCCAGGAGCTCCATCATAGCTCCTTGCTGTCGCTGGGAGGATGTTTTCTCCTCCGCTCGCCCCTTCCACCGTCATTTTCTCTCTACCCACCCTTGCCTCCTTCTCCGCGCAGCTCTCGATACCCCCCTCTCTCTCGCACCCTCCATATTACATCCAGCTCCAGGAGCTCCATCATAGCTCCTTGCTGTCGCTGGGAGGATGTTTTCTCCTCCGCTCGCCCCTTCCACCGTCATTTTCTCTCTACCCACCCTTGCCTCCTTCTCCGCGCAGCTCTCGATTCCCCCCTCTCTTTCGCACCCTCCATGTCATATTCCGCTCCAGGAGCTCCATCATAGCTCCTTGCTGTCGCTGGGAGGATGTTTTCTCCTCCGCTCGCCCCTTCCACCGTCATTTTCTCTCTACCCACCCTTGCCTCCTTCTCCACGCTGCTCTCGATTCCCCCCTCTCTTTCGCACCCTCCATGTCATATTCCGCTACAGGAGCTCCATCATAGCTCCTTGCTGTCGCTGGGAGGATGTTTTCTCCTCCGCTCGCCCCTTCCACCGTCATTTTCTCTCTACCCACCCTTGCCTCCTTCTCCGCGCAGCTCTCGATTCCCCCCTCTCTTTCGCACCCTCCATGTCATATTCCGCTCCAGGAGCTCCATCATAGCTCCTTGCTGTCGCTGGGAGGATGTTTTCTCCTCCGCTCGCCCCTTCCACCGTCATTTTCTCTCTACCCACCCTTGCCTCCTTCTCCACGCTGCTCTCGATTCCCCCCTCTCTTTCGCACCCTCCATGTCATATTCCGCTACAGGAGCTCCATCATAGCTCCTTGCTGTCGCTGGGAGGATGTTTTCTCCTCCGCTCGCCCCTTCCACCGTCATTTTCTCTCTACCCACCCTTGCCTCCTTCTCCGTGCAGCTCTCGATTCCCCCCTCTCTCTCGCACCCTCCATAATACATCCAGCTCCAGGAGCTCCATCATAGCTCCTCGCTGTCGCTGGGAGGATGTTTTCTCCTCCGCTCGCCCCTTCCACCGTCATTTTCTCTCTACCCACCCTTGCCTCCTTCTCCGCGCAGCTCTCGATTCCCCCTTCTCTCTCGCACCCTCCATGTCATATCCCGCTCCAGGAGTTCCATCATAGCTCCTCACTGTCGCTGGTAGGATGTTTTCTCCTCCGCTCGCCCCTTCCACCGTCATTTTCTCTCTACCCACCCTTGCCTCCTTTTCCGCGCAGCTCTCGATTCCCCCCTCTCTTTCGCACCCTCCATGTCATATTCCGCTCCAGGAGTTCCATCATAGCTCCTCACTGTCGCTGGGAGGATGTTTTCTCCTCCGCTCGCCGCTTCCACCGTCATTTTCTCTCTACCCACCCTTGCCTCCTTCTCCGCGCAGCTCTCGATTCCCCCCTCTCTTTCGCACCCTCCATGTCATATTCCGCTCCAGGAGCTCCATCATAGCTCCTCGCTGTCGCTGGGAGGATGTTTTCTCCTCCGCTCTCCCCTTCCACCGTCATTTTCTCTCTACCCACCCTTGCCTCCTTCTCCGCGCAGCTCTCGATTCCCCCCTCTCTTTCGCACCCTCCATGTCATATTCCGCTCCAGGAGCTCCATCATAGCTCCTCGCTGTCACTGGGAGGATGTTTTCTCCTCCGCTCGCCCCTTCCACCGTCATTTTCTCTCTACCCACCCTTGCCTCCTTCTCCGCGCAGCTCTCGATTCCCCCCTCTCTCTCGCACCCTCCATATTACATCCAGCTCCAGGAGCTCCATCATAGCTCCTCGCTGTCACTGGGAGGATGTTTTCTCCTCCGCTCGCCCCTTCCACCGTCATTTTCTCTCTACCCACCCTTGCCTCCTTTTCCGCGCAGCTCTCGATTCCCCCCTCTCTTTCGCACCCTCCATGTCATATTCCGCTCCAGGAGTTCCATCATAGCTCCTCACTGTCTCTGGGAGGATGTTTTCTCCTCCGCTCGCCCCTTCCACCGTCATTTTCTCTCTACCCACCCTTGCCTCCTTCTCCGCGCAGCTCTCGATTCCCCCCTCTCTTTCGCACCCTCCATGTCATATTCCGCTCCAGGAGCTCCATCATAGCTCCTCGCTGTAGCTGGGAGGATGTTTTCTCCTCCGCTCACCCCTTCCACCGTCATTTTCTCTCTACCCACCCTTGCCTCCTTCTCCGCGCAGCTCTCGATTCCCCCCTCTCTTTCGCACCCTCCATGTCATATTCCGCTCCAGGAGCTCCATCATAGCTCCTCGCTGTCGCTGGGAGGATGTTTTCTCCTCCGCTCGCCCCTTCCACCGTCATTTTCTCTCTACCCACCCTTGCCTCCTTCTCCGCGCAGCTCTCGATTCCCCCCTCTCTTTCGCACCCTCCATGTCATATTCCACTCCAGGAGCTCCATCATAGCTCCTCACTGTCGCTGGGAGGATGTTTTCTCCTCCGCTCGCCCCTTCCACCGTCATTTTCTCTCTACCCACCCTTGCCTCCTTCTCCGCGCAGCTCTCGATTCCCCCCTCTCTTTCGCACCCTCCATGTCATATTCCGCTCCAGGAGCTCCATCATAGCTCCTCGCTGTCGCTGGGAGGATGTTTTCTCCTCCGCTCGCCCCTTCCACCGTCATTTTCTCTCTACCCACCCTTGCCTCCTTCTCCGCGCAGCTCTCGATTCCCCCCTCTCTCTCGCACCCTCCATATTACATCCAGCTCCAGGAGCTCCATCATAGCTCCTCGCTGTCACTGGGAGGATGTTTTCTCCTCCGCTCGCCCCTTCCACCGTCATTTTCTCTCTACCCACCCTTGCCTCCTTCTCCGCGCAGCTCTCGATTCCCCCCTCTCTTTCGCACCCTCCATGTCATATTCCGCTCCAGGAGCTCCATCATAGCTCCTTGCTGTCGCTGGGAGGATGTTTTCTCCTCCGCTCGCCCCTTCCACCGTCATTTTCTCTCTACCCACCCTTGCCTCCTTCTCCGCGCAGCTCTCGATTCCCCCCTCTCTCTCGCACCCTCCATATTACATCCAGCTCCAGGAGCTCCATCATAGCTCCTTGCTGTCGCTGGGAGGATGTTTTCTCCTCCGCTCGCCCCTTCCACCGTCATTTTCTCTCTACCCACCCTTGCCTCCTTCTCCGCGCAGCTCTCGATTCCCCCCTCTCTTTCGCACCCTCCATGTCATATTCCGCTCCAGGAGCTCCATCATAGCTCCTTGCTGTCGCTGGGAGGATGTTTTCTCCTCCGCTCGCCCCTTCCACCGTCATTTTCTCTCTACCCACCCTTGCCTCCTTCTCCACGCTGCTCTCGATTCCCCCCTCTCTTTCGCACCCTCCATGTCATATTCCGCTACAGGAGCTCCATCATAGCTCCTTGCTGTCGCTGGGAGGATGTTTTCTCCTCCGCTCGCCCCTTCCACCGTCATTTTCTCTCTACCCACCCTTGCCTCCTTCTCCGCGCAGCTCTCGATTCCCCCCTCTCTTTCGCACCCTCCATGTCATATTCCGCTCCAGGAGCTCCATCATAGCTCCTTGCTGTCGCTGGGAGGATGTTTTCTCCTCCGCTCGCCCCTTCCACCGTCATTTTCTCTCTACCCACCCTTGCCTCCTTCTCCACGCTGCTCTCGATTCCCCCCTCTCTTTCGCACCCTCCATGTCATATTCCGCTACAGGAGCTCCATCATAGCTCCTTGCTGTCGCTGGGAGGATGTTTTCTCCTCCGCTCGCCCCTTCCACCGTCATTTTCTCTCTACCCACCCTTGCCTCCTTCTCCGTGCAGCTCTCGATTCCCCCCTCTCTCTCGCACCCTCCATAATACATCCAGCTCCAGGAGCTCCATCATAGCTCCTCGCTGTCGCTGGGAGGATGTTTTCTCCTCCGCTCGCCCCTTCCACCGTCATTTTCTCTCTACCCACCCTTGCCTCCTTCTCCGCGCAGCTCTCGATTCCCCCTTCTCTCTCGCACCCTCCATGTCATATCCCGCTCCAGGAGTTCCATCATAGCTCCTCACTGTCGCTGGTAGGATGTTTTCTCCTCCGCTCGCCCCTTCCACCGTCATTTTCTCTCTACCCACCCTTGCCTCCTTTTCCGCGCAGCTCTCGATTCCCCCCTCTCTTTCGCACCCTCCATGTCATATTCCGCTCCAGGAGCTCCATCATAGCTCCTCACTGTCGCTGGGAGGATGTTTTCTCCTCCGCTCGCCCCTTCCACCGTCATTTTCTCTCTACCCACCCTTGCCTCCTTTTCCGCGCAGCTCTCGATTCCCCCCTCTCTTTCGAACCCTCCATGTCATATTCCGCTCCAGGAGTTCCATCATAGCTCCTCACTGTCGCTGGGAGGATGTTTTCTCCTCCGCTCGCCCCTTCCACCGTCATTTTCTCTCTACCCACCCTTGCCTCCTTTTCCGCGCAGCTCTCGATTCCCCCCTCTCTTTCGAACCCTCCATGTCATATTCCACTCCAGGAGTTCCATCATAGCTCCTCACTGTCGCTGGGAGGATGTTTTCTCCTCCGCTCGCCCCTTCCACCGTCATTTTCTCTCTACCCACCCTTGCCTCCTTCTCCGCGCAGCTCTCGATTCCCCCCTCTCTTTCGCACCCTCCATGTCATATTCCGCTCCAGGAGCTCCATCATAGCTCCTCGCTGTCCTTATGAGGATGTTTTCTCCTCATCTTGCCCCTTCCACCGTCATTTTCTCTCTACCCACCCTTGCCTCCTTTTCCGCGCAGCTCTCGATTCCCCCCTCTCTTTCGCACCCTCCATGTCATATTCCGCTCCAGGAGTTCCATCATAGCTCCTCACTGTCGCTGGGAGGATGTTTTCTCCTCCGCTCGCCCCTTCCACCGTCATTTTCTCTCTACCCACCCTTGCCTCCTTCTCCGCGCAGCTCTCGATTCCCCCCTCTCTCTCGCACCCTCCATATTACATCCAGCTCCAGGAGCTCCATCATAGCTCCTCGCTGTCGCTGGGAGGATGTTTTCTCCTCCGCTCGCCCCTTCCACCGTCATTTTCTCTCTACCCACCCTTGTCTCCTTTTCCGCGCAGCTCTCGATTCCCCCCTCTCTTTCGCACCCTCCATGTCATATTCCGCTCCAGGAGTTCCATCATAGCTCCTCACTGTCGCTGGGAGGATGTTTTCTCCTCCGCTCGCCCCTTCCACCGTCATTTTCTCTCTACCCACCCTTGCCTCCTTCTCCGCGCAGCTCTCGATTCCCCCCTCTCTTTCGCACCCTCCATGTCATATTCCGCTCCAGGAGCTCCATCATAGCTCCTCACTGTCGCTGGGAGGATGTTTTCTCCTCCGCTCGCCCCTTCCACCGTCATTTTCTCTCTACCCACCCTTGCCTCCTTCTCCACGCTGCTCTCGATTCCCCCCTCTCTTTCGCACCCTCCATGTCATATTCCGCTACAGGAGCTCCATCATAGCTCCTTGCTGTCGCTGGGAGGATGTTTTCTCCTCCGCTCGCCCCTTCCACCATCATTTTCTCTCTACCCACCCTTGCCTCCTTCTCCGTGCAGCTCTCGATTCCCCCCTCTCTCTCGCACCCTCCATAATACATCCAGCTCCAGGAGCTCCATCATAGCTCCTCGCTGTCGCTGGGAGGATGTTTTCTCCTCCGCTCGCCCCTTCCACCGTCATTTTCTCTCTACCCACCCTTGCCTCCTTCTCCGCGCAGCTCTCGATTCCCCCTTCTCTCTCGCACCCTCCATGTCATATCCCGCTCCAGGAGTTCCATCATAGCTCCTCACTGTCGCTGGTAGGATGTTTTCTCCTCCGCTCGCCCCTTCCACCGTCATTTTCTCTCTACCCACCCTTGCCTCCTTTTCCGCGCAGCTCTCGATTCCCCCCTCTCTTTCGCACCCTCCATGTCATATTCCGCTCCAGGAGTTCCATCATAGCTCCTCACTGTCGCTGGGAGGATGTTTTCTCCTCCGCTCGCCGCTTCCACCGTCATTTTCTCTCTACCCACCCTTGCCTCCTTCTCCGCGCAGCTCTCGATTCCCCCCTCTCTTTCGCACCCTCCATGTCATATTCCGCTCCAGGAGCTCCATCATAGCTCCTCGCTGTCGCTGGGAGGATGTTTTCTCCTCCGCTCTCCCCTTCCACCGTCATTTTCTCTCTACCCACCCTTGCCTCCTTCTCCGCGCAGCTCTCGATTCCCCCCTCTCTTTCGCACCCTCCATGTCATATTCCGCTCCAGGAGCTCCATCATAGCTCCTCGCTGTCGCTGGGAGGATGTTTTCTCCTCCGCTCGCCCCTTCCACCGTCATTTTCTCTCTACCCACCCTTGCCTCCTTCTCCGCGCAGCTCTCGATTCCCCCCTCTCTCTCGCACCCTCCATATTACATCCAGCTCCAGGAGCTCCATCATAGCTCCTCGCTGTCACTGGGAGGATGTTTTCTCCTCCGCTCGCCCCTTCCACCGTCATTTTCTCTCTACCCACCCTTGCCTCCTTTTCCGCGCAGCTCTCGATTCCCCCCTCTCTTTCGCACCCTCCATGTCATATTCCGCTCCAGGAGTTCCATCATAGCTCCTCACTGTCTCTGGGAGGATGTTTTCTCCTCCGCTCGCCCCTTCCACCGTCATTTTCTCTCTACCCACCCTTGCCTCCTTCTCCGCGCAGCTCTCGATTCCCCCCTCTCTTTCGCACCCTCCATGTCATATTCCGCTCCAGGAGCTCCATCATAGCTCCTCGCTGTAGCTGGGAGGATGTTTTCTCCTCCGCTCACCCCTTCCACCGTCATTTTCTCTCTACCCACCCTTGCCTCCTTCTCCGCGCAGCTCTCGATTCCCCCCTCTCTTTCGCACCCTCCATGTCATATTCCGCTCCAGGAGCTCCATCATAGCTCCTCGCTGTCGCTGGGAGGATGTTTTCTCCTCCGCTCGCCCCTTCCACCGTCATTTTCTCTCTACCCACCCTTGCCTCCTTCTCCGCGCAGCTCTCGATTCCCCCTTCTCTCTCGCACCCTCCATGTCATATCCAGCTCCAGGAGCTCCATCATAGCTCCTTGCTGCCGCTGGGAGGATGTTTTCTCCTCCGCTCGCCCCTTCCACCGTCATTTTCTCTCTACCCACCCTTGCCTCCTTTTCCGCGCAGCTCTCGATTCCCCCCTCTCTTTCGCACCCTCCATGTCATATTCCGCTCCAGGAGTTCCATCATAGCTCCTCACTGTCGCTGGGAGGATGTTTTCTCCTCCGCTCGCCGCTTCCACCGTAATTTTCTCTCTACCCACCCTTGCCTCCTTCTCCGCGCAGCTCTCGATTCCCCCCTCTCTTTCGCACCCTCCATGTCATATTCCGCTCCAGGAGCTCCATCATAGCTCCTCGCTGTCGCTGGGAGGATGTTTTCTCCTCCGCTCGCCCCTTCCACCGTCATTTTCTCTCTACCCACCCTTGCCTCCTTCTCCGCGCAGCTCTCGATTCCCCCCTCTCTTTCGCACCCTCCATGTCATATTCCGCTCCAGGAGCTCCATCATAGCTCCTTGCTGTCGCTGGGAGGATGTTTTCTCCTCCGCTCGCCCCTTCCACCGTCATTTTCTCTCTACCCACCCTTGCCTCCTTCTCCGCGCAGCTCTCGATTCCCTCCTCTCTCTCGCACCCTCCATATTACATCCAGCTTCAGGAGCTCCATCATAGCTCCTCGCTGTCGCTGGGAGGATGTTTTCTCCTCCGCTCGCCCCTTCCACCGTCATTTTCTCTCTACCCACCCTTGCCTCCTTCTCCGCGCAGCTCTCGATTCCCCCCTCTCTCTCGCACCCTCCATATTACATCCAGCTCCAGGAGCTACATCATAGCTCCTCGCTGTCGCTGGGAGGATGTTTTCTCCTCCGCTCGCCCCTTCCACCGTCATTTTCTCTCTACCCACCCTTGCCTCCTTCTCCGCGCAGCTCTCGATCCCCCCCTCTCTTTCGCACCCTCCATGTCATATTCCGCTCCAGGAGCTCCATCATAGCTCCTCGCTGTCGCTGGGAGGATGTTTTCTCCTCCGCTCGCCCCTTCCACCGTCATTTTCTCTCTACCCACCCTTGCCTCCTTCTCTGCGCCGCTCTCGATTCCCCCCTCTCTCTCGCACCCACCATGTCATATCCCGCTCCAGGAGCTCCATTATAGCTCCTCACTGTCGCTGGGAGGATGTTTTCTCCTCCGCTTGCCCCTTCCACCGTCATTTTCTCTCTACCCACCCTTGCCTCCTTCTCCGCGTAGCTCTCGATTCCCCCCTCTCTTTCGCACCCTCCATGTCATATTCCGCTCCAGGAGCTCCATCATAGCTCCTCGCTGTCGCTGGGAGGATGTTTTCTCCTCCGCTCGCCCCTTCCACCGTCATTTTCTCTCTACCCACCCTTGCCTCTTTTTCCGCGCAGCTCTCGATACCCCCCTCTCTTTCGCACCCTCCATGTCATATTCCGCTCCAGGAGCTCCATCATAGCTCCTCGCTGTCGCTGGGAGGATGTTTTCTCCTCCGCTCGCCCCTTCCACCATCATTTTCTCTCTACCCACCCTTGCCTCCTTCTCCGCGCAGCTCTCGATTCCCCCCTCTCTTTCGCACCCTCCATGTCATATTCCGCTCCAGGAGCTCCATCATAGCTCCACGCTGTCGCTGGGAGGATGTTTTCTCCTCCGCTCGCCCCTTCCACCGTCATTTTCTCTCTACCCACCCTTGCCTCCTTTTCCGCGCAGCTCTCGATTCCCCCCTCTCTTTCGCACCCTCCATGTCATATTCCGCTCCAGGAGTTCCATCATAGCTCCTCACTGTCGCTGGGAGGATGTTTTCTCCTCCGCTCGCCTCTTCCACCGTCATTTTCTCTCTACCCACCCTTGCCTCCTTTTCCGCGCAGCTCTCGATTCCCCCCTCTCTTTCGCACCCTCCATGTCATATTCCGCTCCAGGAGTTCCATCATAGCTCCTCACTGTCGCTGGGAGGAAGTTTTCTCCTCCGCTCGCCCCTTCCACCGTCATTTTCTCTCTACCCACCCTTGCCTCCTTTTCCGCGCAGCTCTCGATTCCCCCCTCTCTTTTGCACCCTCCATATCATATTCCGCTCCAGGAGCTCCATCATAGCTCCTTGCTGTCGCTGGGAGGATGTTTTCTCCTCCGCTCGCCCCTTCCACCGTCATTTTCTCTCTACCCACCCTTGCCTCCTTTTCCGCGCAGCTCTCGATTCCCCCCTCTCTTTCGCACCCTCCATGTCATATTCCGCTCCAGGAGTTCCATCATAGCTCCTCACTGTCGCTGGGAGGATGTTTTCTCCTCCGCTCGCCCCTTCCACCGTCATTTTCTCTCTACCCACCCTTGCCTCCTTCTCCGCGCAGCTCTCGATTCCCCCCTCTCTTTCGCACCCTCCATGTCATATTCCGCTCCAGGAGCTCCATCATAGCTCCTCGCTGTCGCTGGGAGGATGTTTTCTCCTCCGCTCGCCCCTTCCACCGTCATTTTCTCTCTACCCACCCTTACCTCCTTTTCCGCGCAGCTCTCGATTCCCCCCTCTCTTTCGCACCCTCCATGTCATATTCCGCTCCAGGAGCTCCATCATAGCTCCTCGCTGTCGCTGGGAGGATGTTTTCTCCTCCGCTCGCCCCTTCCACCGTCATTTTCTCTCTACCCACCCTTGCCTCCTTTTCCGCGCAGCTCTCGATTCCCCCCTCTCTTTCGCACCCTCAATGTCATATTCCGCTCCAGGAGTTCCATCATAGCTCCTCACTGTCGCTGGGAGGATGTTTTCTCCTCCGCTCGCCCCTTCCACCGTCATTTTCTCTCTACCCACCCTTGCCTCCTTTTCCGCGCAGCTCTCGATTCCCCCCTCTCTTTCGCACCCTCCATGTCATATTCCGCTCCAGGAGTTCCATCATAGCTCCTCACTGTCGCTGGGAGGAAGTTTTCTCCTCCGCTCGCCCCTTCCACCGTCATTTTCTCTCTACCCACCCTTGCCTCCTTTTCCGCGCAGCTCTCGATTCCCCCCTCTCTTTCGCACCCTCCATGTCATATTCCGCTCCAGGAGCTCCATCATAGCTCCTTGCTGTCGCTGGGAGGATGTTTTCTCCTCCGCTCGCCCCTTCCACCGTCATTTTCTCTCTACCCACCCTTGCCTCCTTTTCCGCGCAGCTCTCGATTCCCCCCTCTCTTTCGCACCCTCCATGTCATATTCCGCTCCAGGAGTTCCATCATAGCTCCTCACTGTCGCTGGGAGGATGTTTTCTCCTCCGCTCGCCTCTTCCACCGTCATTTTCTCTCTACCCACCCTTGCCTCCTTTTCCACGCAGCTCTCGATTCCCCCCTCTCTTTCGCACCCTCCATGTCATACTCCGCTCCAGGAGTTCCATCATAGCTCCTCACTGTCGCTGGGAGGAAGTTTTCTCCTCCGCTCGCCCCTTCCACCGTCATTTTCTCTCTACCCACCCTTGCCTCCTTTTCCGCGCAGCTCTCGATTCCCCCCTCTCTTTCGCACCCTCCATGTCATATTCCGCTCCAGGAGCTCCATCATAGCTCCTCACTGTCGCTGGGAGGATGTTTTTTCCTCCGCTCGCCCCTTCCACCGTCATTTTCTCTCTACCCACCCTTGCCTCCTTTTCCGCGCAGCTCTCGATTCCCCCCTCTCTTTCGCACCCTCCATGTCATATTCCACTCCAGGAGCTCCATCATAGCTCCTTGCTGTCGCTGGGAGGATGTTTTCTCCTCCGCTCGCCCCTTCCACCGTCATTTTCTCTCTACCCACCCTTGCCTCCTTTTCCGCGCAGCTCTCGATTCCCCCCTCTCTTTCGCACCCTCCATGTCATATTCCGCTCCAGGAGTTCCATCATAGCTCTTCACTGTCGCTGGGAGGATGTTTTCTCCTCCGCTCGCCCCTTCCACCATCATTTTCTCTCTACCCACCCTTGCCTCCTTTTCCGCGCAGCTCTCGATTCCCCCCTCTCTTTCGCACCCTCCATGTCATATTCTGCTCCAGGAGTTCCATCATAGCTCCTCACTGTCGCTGGGAGGAAGTTTTCTCCTCCGCTCGCCCCTTCCACCGTCATTTTCTCTCTACCCACCCTTGCCTCCTTTTCCGCGCAGCTCTCGATTCCCCCCTCTCTTTCGCACCCTCCATGTCATATTCCGCTCCAGGAGCTCCATCATAGCTCCTTGCTGTCGCTGGGAGGATGTTTTCTCCTCCGCTCGCCCCTTCCACCGTCATTTTCTCTCTACCCACCCTTGCCTCCTTTTCCGCGCAGCTCTCGATTCCCCCCTCTCTTTCGCACCCTCCATGTCATATTCCGCTCCAGGAGTTCCATCATAGCTCCTCACTGTCGCTGGGAGGATGTTTTCTCCTCCGCTCGCCCCTTCCACCGTCATTTTCTCTCTACCCACCCTTGCCTCCTTTTCCGCGCAGCTCTCGATTCCCCCCTCTCTTTCGCACCCTCCATGTCATATTCCGCTCCAGGAGTTCCATCATAGCTCCTCACTGTCGCTGGGAGGATGTTTTCTCCTCCGCTCGCCCCTTCCACCATCATTTTCTCTCTACCCACCCTTGCCTCCTTCTCCGCGCAGCTCTCGATTCCCCCCTCTCTTTCGCACCCTCCATGTCATATTCCGCTCCAGGAGCTCCATCATAGCTCCACGCTGTCGCTGGGAGGATGTTTTCTCCTCCGCTCGCCCCTTCCACCGTCATTTTCTCTCTACCCACCCTTGCCTCCTTTTCCGCGCAGCTCTCGATTCCCCCCTCTCTTTCGCACCCTCCATGTCATATTCCGCTCCAGGAGTTCCATCATAGCTCCTCACTGTCGCTGGGAGGATGTTTTCTCCTCCGCTCGCCTCTTCCACCGTCATTTTCTCTCTACCCACCCTTGCCTCCTTTTCCGCGCAGCTCTCGATTCCCCCCTCTCTTTCGCACCCTCCATGTCATATTCCGCTCCAGGAGTTCCATCATAGCTCCTCACTGTCGCTGGGAGGAAGTTTTCTCCTCCGCTCGCCCCTTCCACCGTCATTTTCTCTCTACCCACCCTTGCCTCCTTTTCCGCGCAGCTCTCGATTCCCCCCTCTCTTTTGCACCCTCCATATCATATTCCGCTCCAGGAGCTCCATCATAGCTCCTTGCTGTCGCTGGGAGGATGTTTTCTCCTCCGCTCGCCCCTTCCACCGTCATTTTCTCTCTACCCACCCTTGCCTCCTTTTCCGCGCAGCTCTCGATTCCCCCCTCTCTTTCGCACCCTCCATGTCATATTCCGCTCCAGGAGTTCCATCATAGCTCCTCACTGTCGCTGGGAGGATGTTTTCTCCTCCGCTCGCCCCTTCCACCGTCATTTTCTCTCTACCCACCCTTGCCTCCTTCTCCGCGCAGCTCTCGATTCCCCCCTCTCTTTCGCACCCTCCATGTCATATTCCGCTCCAGGAGCTCCATCATAGCTCCTCGCTGTCGCTGGGAGGATGTTTTCTCCTCCGCTCGCCCCTTCCACCGTCATTTTCTCTCTACCCACCCTTACCTCCTTTTCCGCGCAGCTCTCGATTCCCCCCTCTCTTTCGCACCCTCCATGTCATATTCCGCTCCAGGAGCTCCATCATAGCTCCTCGCTGTCGCTGGGAGGATGTTTTCTCCTCCGCTCGCCCCTTCCACCGTCATTTTCTCTCTACCCACCCTTGCCTCCTTTTCCGCGCAGCTCTCGATTCCCCCCTCTCTTTCGCACCCTCAATGTCATATTCCGCTCCAGGAGTTCCATCATAGCTCCTCACTGTCGCTGGGAGGATGTTTTCTCCTCCGCTCGCCCCTTCCACCGTCATTTTCTCTCTACCCACCCTTGCCTCCTTTTCCGCGCAGCTCTCGATTCCCCCCTCTCTTTCGCACCCTCCATGTCATATTCCGCTCCAGGAGTTCCATCATAGCTCCTCACTGTCGCTGGGAGGAAGTTTTCTCCTCCGCTCGCCCCTTCCACCGTCATTTTCTCTCTACCCACCCTTGCCTCCTTTTCCGCGCAGCTCTCGATTCCCCCCTCTCTTTCGCACCCTCCATGTCATATTCCGCTCCAGGAGCTCCATCATAGCTCCTTGCTGTCGCTGGGAGGATGTTTTCTCCTCCGCTCGCCCCTTCCACCGTCATTTTCTCTCTACCCACCCTTGCCTCCTTTTCCGCGCAGCTCTCGATTCCCCCCTCTCTTTCGCACCCTCCATGTCATATTCCGCTCCAGGAGTTCCATCATAGCTCCTCACTGTCGCTGGGAGGATGTTTTCTCCTCCGCTCGCCTCTTCCACCGTCATTTTCTCTCTACCCACCCTTGCCTCCTTTTCCACGCAGCTCTCGATTCCCCCCTCTCTTTCGCACCCTCCATGTCATACTCCGCTCCAGGAGTTCCATCATAGCTCCTCACTGTCGCTGGGAGGAAGTTTTCTCCTCCGCTCGCCCCTTCCACCGTCATTTTCTCTCTACCCACCCTTGCCTCCTTTTCCGCGCAGCTCTCGATTCCCCCCTCTCTTTCGCACCCTCCATGTCATATTCCGCTCCAGGAGCTCCATCATAGCTCCTCACTGTCGCTGGGAGGATGTTTTTTCCTCCGCTCGCCCCTTCCACCGTCATTTTCTCTCTACCCACCCTTGCCTCCTTTTCCGCGCAGCTCTCGATTCCCCCCTCTCTTTCGCACCCTCCATGTCATATTCCACTCCAGGAGCTCCATCATAGCTCCTTGCTGTCGCTGGGAGGATGTTTTCTCCTCCGCTCGCCCCTTCCACCGTCATTTTCTCTCTACCCACCCTTGCCTCCTTTTCCGCGCAGCTCTCGATTCCCCCCTCTCTTTCGCACCCTCCATGTCATATTCCGCTCCAGGAGTTCCATCATAGCTCCTCACTGTCGCTGGGAGGATGTTTTCTCCTCCGCTCGCCCCTTCCACCATCATTTTCTCTCTACCCACCCTTGCCTCCTTTTCCGCGCAGCTCTCGATTCCCCCCTCTCTTTCGCACCCTCCATGTCATATTCTGCTCCAGGAGTTCCATCATAGCTCCTCACTGTCGCTGGGAGGAAGTTTTCTCCTCCGCTCGCCCCTTCCACCGTCATTTTCTCTCTACCCACCCTTGCCTCCTTTTCCGCGCAGCTCTCGATTCCCCCCTCTCTTTCGCACCCTCCATGTCATATTCCGCTCCAGGAGCTCCATCATAGCTCCTCACTGTCGCTGGGAGGATGTTTTCTCCTCCGCTCGCCCCTTCCACCGTCATTTTCTCTCTACCCACCCTTGCCTCCTTCTCCGCGCAGCTCTCGATTCCCCCCTCTCTTTCGCACCTTCCATGTCATATTCCGCTCCAGGAGCTCCATCATAGCTAATCGCTGTCGCTGGGAGGATGTTTTCTCCTCCGCTCGCCCCTTCCACCGTCATTTTCTCTCTACCCACCCTTGCCTCCTTTTCCGCGCAGCTCTCGATTCCCCCCTCTCTTTCGCACCCTCCATGTCATATTCCGCTCCAGGAGTTCCATCATAGCTCCTCACTGTCGCTGGGAGGATGTTTTCTCCTCCGCTCGCCCCTTCCACCGTCATTTTCTCTCTACCCACCCTTGCCTCCTTTTCCGCGCAGCTCTCGATTCCCCCCTCTCTTTCGCACCCTCCATGTCATATTCCGCTCCAGGAGCTCCATCATAGCTCCTTGCTGTCGCTGGGAGGATGTTTTCTCCTCCGCTCGCCCCTTCCACCGTCATTTTCTCTCTACCCACCCTTGCCTCCTTTTCCGCGCAGCTCTCGATTCCCCCCTCTCTTTCGCACCCTCCATGTCATATTCCGCTCCAGGAGTTCCATCATAGCTCCTCACTGTCGCTGGGAGGATGTTTTCTCCTCCGCTCGCCCCTTCCACCGTCATTTTCTCTCTACCCACCCTTGCCTCCTTTTCCGCGCAGCTCTCGATTCCCCCCTCTCTTTCGCACCCTCCATGTCATATTCCGCTCCAGGAGCTCCATCATAGCTCCTTGCTGTCGCTGGGAGGATGTTTTCTCCTCCGCTCGCCCCTTCCACCGTCATTTTCTCTCTACCCACCCTTGCCTCCTTTTCCGCGCAGCTCTCGATTCCCCCCTCTCTTTCGCACCCTCCATGTCATATTCCGCTCCAGGAGTTCCATCATAGCTCCTCACTGTCGCTGGGAGGATGTTTTCTCCTCCGCTCGCCCCTTCCACCGTCATTTTCTCTCTACCCACCCTTGCCTCCTTTTCCGCGCAGCTCTCGATTCCCCCCTCTCTTTCGCACCCTCCATGTCATATTCCGCTCCAGGAGTTCCATCATAGCTCCTCACTGTCGCTGGGAGGATGTTTTCTCCTCCGCTCGCCCCTTCCACCGTCATTTTCTCTCTACCCACCCTTGCCTCCTTTTCCGCGCAGCTCTCGATTCCCCCCTCTCTTTCGCACCCTCCATGTCATATTCCGCTCCAGGAGCTCCATCATAGCTCCTCGCTGTCCTTATGAGGATGTTTTCTCCTCATCTTGCCCCTTCCACCGTCATTTTCTCTCTACCCACCCTTGCCTCCTTCTCCGCGCAGCTCTCGATTCCCTCCTCTCTCTCGCACCCTCCATATTACATCCAGCTCAAGGAGCTCCATCATAGCTCCTCGCTGTCGCTGGGAGGATGTTTTCTACTCTGCTCGCCGCTTCCGCCGTCATTTTTTCTCTACCCACCCTTGCCTCCTTCTCCGCGCAGCTCTCGATTCCCCCCTCTCTTTCGCACCCTCCATGTCATATTCCGCTCCAGGAGTTCCATCATAGCTCCTCACTGTCGCTGGGAGGATGTTTTCTCCTCCGCTCGCCCCTTCCACCGTCATTTTCTCTCTACCCACCCTTGCCTCCTTCTCCGCGCAGCTCTCGATTCCCCCCTCTCTTTCGCACCTTCCATGTCATATTCCGCTCCAGGAGCTCCATCATAGCTAATCGCTGTCGCTGGGAGGATGTTTTCTCCTCCGCTCGCCCCTTCCACCGTCATTTTCTCTCTACCCACCCTTGCCTCCTTTTCCGCGCAGCTCTCGATTCCCCCCTCTCTTTCGCACCCTCCATGTCATATTCCGCTCCAGGAGTTCCATCATAGCTCCTCACTGTCGCTGGGAGGATGTTTTCTCCTCCGCTCGCCCCTTCCACCGTCATTTTCTCTCTACCCACCCTTGCCTCCTTTTCCGCGCAGCTCTCGATTCCCCCCTCTCTTTCGCACCCTCCATGTCATATTCCGCTCCAGGAGCTCCATCATAGCTCCTTGCTGTCGCTGGGAGGATGTTTTCTCCTCCGCTCGCCCCTTCCACCGTCATTTTCTCTCTACCCACCCTTGCCTCCTTTTCCGCGCAGCTCTCGATTCCCCCCTCTCTTTCGCACCCTCCATGTCATATTCCGCTCCAGGAGTTCCATCATAGCTCCTCACTGTCGCTGGGAGGATGTTTTCTCCTCCGCTCGCCCCTTCCACCGTCATTTTCTCTCTACCCACCCTTGCCTCCTTTTCCGCGCAGCTCTCGATTCCCCCCTCTCTTTCGCACCCTCCATGTCATATTCCGCTCCAGGAGCTCCATCATAGCTCCTTGCTGTCGCTGGGAGGATGTTTTCTCCTCCGCTCGCCCCTTCCACCGTCATTTTCTCTCTACCCACCCTTGCCTCCTTTTCCGCGCAGCTCTCGATTCCCCCCTCTCTTTCGCACCCTCCATGTCATATTCCGCTCCAGGAGTTCCATCATAGCTCCTCACTGTCGCTGGGAGGATGTTTTCTCCTCCGCTCGCCCCTTCCACCGTCATTTTCTCTCTACCCACCCTTGCCTCCTTTTCCGCGCAGCTCTCGATTCCCCCCTCTCTTTCGCACCCTCCATGTCATATTCCGCTCCAGGAGTTCCATCATAGCTCCTCACTGTCGCTGGGAGGATGTTTTCTCCTCCGCTCGCCCCTTCCACCGTCATTTTCTCTCTACCCACCCTTGCCTCCTTTTCCGCGCAGCTCTCGATTCCCCCCTCTCTTTCGCACCCTCCATGTCATATTCCGCTCCAGGAGCTCCATCATAGCTCCTCGCTGTCCTTATGAGGATGTTTTCTCCTCATCTTGCCCCTTCCACCGTCATTTTCTCTCTACCCACCCTTGCCTCCTTCTCCGCGCAGCTCTCGATTCCCTCCTCTCTCTCGCACCCTCCATATTACATCCAGCTCAAGGAGCTCCATCATAGCTCCTCGCTGTCGCTGGGAGGATGTTTTCTACTCTGCTCGCCGCTTCCGCCGTCATTTTTTCTCTACCCACCCTTGCCTCCTTCTCCGCGCAGCTCTCGATTCCCCCCTCTCTTTCGCACCCTCCATGTCATATTCCGCTCCAGGAGTTCCATCATAGCTCCTCACTGTCGCTGGGAGGATGTTTTCTCCTCCGCTCGCCCCTTCCACCGTCATTTTCTCTCTACCCACCCTTGCCTCCTTCTCCGCGCAGCTCTCGGTTCCCCCCTCTCTTTCGAACCCTCCATGTCATATTCCGCTCCAGGAGCTCCATCATAGCTCCTCGCTGTCGCTGGGAGGATGTTTTCTCCTCCGCTCGCCCCTTCCACCGTCATTTTCTCTCTACCCACCCTTGCCTCCTTCTCCGCGCAGCTCTCGATTCCCTCCTCTCTCTCGCACCCTCCATATTACATCCAGCTTCAGGAGCTCCATCATAGCTCCTCGCTGTCGCTGGGAGGATGTTTTCTCCTCCGCTCGCCCCTTCCACCGTCATTTTCTCTCTACCCACCCTTGCCTCCTTCTCCGCGCAGCTCTCGATTCCCCCCTCTCTCTCGCACCCTCCATATTACATCCAGCTCCAGGAGCTACATCATAGCTCCTCGCTGTCGCTGGGAGGATGTTTTCTCCTCCGCTCGCCCCTTCCACCGTCATTTTCTCTCTACCCACCCTTGCCTCCTTCTCCGCGCAGCTCTCGATCCCCCCCCTCTCTTTCGCACCCTCCATGTCATATTCCGCTCCAGGAGCTCCATCATAGCTCCTCGCTGTCGCTGGGAGGATGTTTTCTCCTCCGCTCGCCCCTTCCACCGTCATTTTCTCTCTACCCACCCTTGCCTCCTTCTCTGCGCCGCTCTCGATTCCCCCCTCTCTCTCGCACCCACCATGTCATATCCCGCTCCAGGAGCTCCATTATAGCTCCTCACTGTCGCTGGGAGGATGTTTTCTCCTCCGCTTGCCCCTTCCACCGTCATTTTCTCTCTACCCACCCTTGCCTCCTTCTCCGCGTAGCTCTCGATTCCCCCCTCTCTTTCGCACCCTCCATGTCATATTCCGCTCCAGGAGCTCCATCATAGCTCCTCGCTGTCGCTGGGAGGATGTTTTCTCCTCCGCTCGCCCCTTCCACCGTCATTTTCTCTCTACCCACCCTTGCCTCTTTTTCCGCGCAGCTCTCGATACCCCCCTCTCTTTCGCACCCTCCATGTCATATTCCGCTCCAGGAGCTCCATCATAGCTCCTCGCTGTCGCTGGGAGGATGTTTTCTCCTCCGCTCGCCCCTTCCACCATCATTTTCTCTCTACCCACCCTTGCCTCCTTCTCCGCGCAGCTCTCGATTCCCCCCTCTCTTTCGCACCCTCCATGTCATATTCCGCTCCAGGAGCTCCATCATAGCTCCACGCTGTCGCTGGGAGGATGTTTTCTCCTCCGCTCGCCCCTTCCACCGTCATTTTCTCTCTACCCACCCTTGCCTCCTTTTCCGCGCAGCTCTCGATTCCCCCCTCTCTTTCGCACCCTCCATGTCATATTCCGCTCCAGGAGTTCCATCATAGCTCCTCACTGTCGCTGGGAGGATGTTTTCTCCTCCGCTCGCCTCTTCCACCGTCATTTTCTCTCTACCCACCCTTGCCTCCTTTTCCGCGCAGCTCTCGATTCCCCCCTCTCTTTCGCACCCTCCATGTCATATTCCGCTCCAGGAGTTCCATCATAGCTCCTCACTGTCGCTGGGAGGAAGTTTTCTCCTCCGCTCGCCCCTTCCACCGTCATTTTCTCTCTACCCACCCTTGCCTCCTTTTCCGCGCAGCTCTCGATTCCCCCCTCTCTTTTGCACCCTCCATATCATATTCCGCTCCAGGAGCTCCATCATAGCTCCTTGCTGTCGCTGGGAGGATGTTTTCTCCTCCGCTCGCCCCTTCCACCGTCATTTTCTCTCTACCCACCCTTGCCTCCTTTTCCGCGCAGCTCTCGATTCCCCCCTCTCTTTCGCACCCTCCATGTCATATTCCGCTCCAGGAGTTCCATCATAGCTCCTCACTGTCGCTGGGAGGATGTTTTCTCCTCCGCTCGCCCCTTCCACCGTCATTTTCTCTCTACCCACCCTTGCCTCCTTCTCCGCGCAGCTCTCGATTCCCCCCTCTCTTTCGCACCCTCCATGTCATATTCCGCTCCAGGAGCTCCATCATAGCTCCTCGCTGTCGCTGGGAGGATGTTTTCTCCTCCGCTCGCCCCTTCCACCGTCATTTTCTCTCTACCCACCCTTACCTCCTTTTCCGCGCAGCTCTCGATTCCCCCCTCTCTTTCGCACCCTCCATGTCATATTCCGCTCCAGGAGCTCCATCATAGCTCCTCGCTGTCGCTGGGAGGATGTTTTCTCCTCCGCTCGCCCCTTCCACCGTCATTTTCTCTCTACCCACCCTTGCCTCCTTTTCCGCGCAGCTCTCGATTCCCCCCTCTCTTTCGCACCCTCAATGTCATATTCCGCTCCAGGAGTTCCATCATAGCTCCTCGCTGTTGCTGGGAGGATGTTTTCTCCTCCGCTCGCCCCTTCCATCGTCATTTTCTCTCTACCCACCCTTGCCTCCTTCTCCGCACAGCTCTCGATTCCCCCCTCTCTTTCGCACCCTCCATGTCATATTCCGCTCCAGGAGCTCCATCATAGCTCCTCGCTGTCGCTGGGAGGATGTTTTCTCCTCCGCTCGCCCCTTCCACCGTCATTTTCTCTCTACCCACCCTTGCCTCCTTCTCCGCGCAGCTCTCGATTCCCCCCTCTCTTTCGCACCCTCCATGTCATATTCCGCTCCAGGAGCTCCATCATAGCTCCTCGCTGTCGCTGGGAGGATGTTTTCTCCTCCGCTCGCCCCTTCCACCGTCATTTTCTCTCTACCCACCCTTGCCTCCTTCTCCGCGCAGCTCTCGATTCCCCCCTCTCTCTCGCACCCTCCATATTACATCCAGCTCCAGGAGCTCCATCATAGCTCCTCGCTGTCACTGGGAGGATGTTTTCTCCTCCGCTCGCCCCTTCCACCGTCATTTTCTCTCTACCCACCCTTGCCTCCTTCTCCGCGCAGCTCTCGATTCCCCCCTCTCTTTCGCACCCTCCATGTCATATTCCGCTCCAGGAGCTCCATCATAGCTCCTTGCTGTCGCTGGGAGGATGTTTTCTCCTCCGCTCGCCCCTTCCACCGTCATTTTCTCTCTACCCACCCTTGCCTCCTTCTCCGCGCAGCTCTCGATTCCCCCCTCTCTCTCGCACCCTCCATATTACATCCAGCTCCAGGAGCTCCATCATAGCTCCTTGCTGTCGCTGGGAGGATGTTTTCTCCTCCGCTCGCCCCTTCCACCGTCATTTTCTCTCTACCCACCCTTGCCTCCTTCTCCGCGCAGCTCTCGATTCCCCCCTCTCTTTCGCACCCTCCATGTCATATTCCGCTCCAGGAGCTCCATCATAGCTCCTTGCTGTCGCTGGGAGGATGTTTTCTCCTCCGCTCGCCCCTTCCACCGTCATTTTCTCTCTACCCACCCTTGCCTCCTTCTCCACGCTGCTCTCGATTCCCCCCTCTCTTTCGCACCCTCCATGTCATATTCCGCTACAGGAGCTCCATCATAGCTCCTTGCTGTCGCTGGGAGGATGTTTTCTCCTCCGCTCGCCCCTTCCACCGTCATTTTCTCTCTACCCACCCTTGCCTCCTTCTCCGCGCAGCTCTCGATTCCCCCCTCTCTTTCGCACCCTCCATGTCATATTCCGCTCCAGGAGCTCCATCATAGCTCCTTGCTGTCGCTGGGAGGATGTTTTCTCCTCCGCTCGCCCCTTCCACCGTCATTTTCTCTCTACCCACCCTTGCCTCCTTCTCCACGCTGCTCTCGATTCCCCCCTCTCTTTCGCACCCTCCATGTCATATTCCGCTACAGGAGCTCCATCATAGCTCCTTGCTGTCGCTGGGAGGATGTTTTCTCCTCCGCTCGCCCCTTCCACCGTCATTTTCTCTCTACCCACCCTTGCCTCCTTCTCCGTGCAGCTCTCGATTCCCCCCTCTCTCTCGCACCCTCCATAATACATCCAGCTCCAGGAGCTCCATCATAGCTCCTCGCTGTCGCTGGGAGGATGTTTTCTCCTCCGCTCGCCCCTTCCACCGTCATTTTCTCTCTACCCACCCTTGCCTCCTTCTCCGCGCAGCTCTCGATTCCCCCTTCTCTCTCGCACCCTCCATGTCATATCCCGCTCCAGGAGTTCCATCATAGCTCCTCACTGTCGCTGGTAGGATGTTTTCTCCTCCGCTCGCCCCTTCCACCGTCATTTTCTCTCTACCCACCCTTGCCTCCTTTTCCGCGCAGCTCTCGATTCCCCCCTCTCTTTCGCACCCTCCATGTCATATTCCGCTCCAGGAGTTCCATCATAGCTCCTCACTGTCGCTGGGAGGATGTTTTCTCCTCCGCTCGCCCCTTCCACCGTCATTTTCTCTCTACCCACCCTTGCCTCCTTTTCCGCGCAGCTCTCGATTCCCCCCTCTCTTTCGCACCCTCCATGTCATATTCCGCTCCAGGAGCTCCATCATAGCTCCTTGCTGTTGATGGGAGGATGTTTTCTCCTCCGCTCGCCCCTTCCACCGTCATTTTCTCTCTACCCACCCTTGCCTCCTTCTCCGCGCAGCTCTCGATTCCCCCCTCTCTTTCGCACCCTCCATGTCATATTCCGCTCCAGGAGTTCCATCATAGCTCCTCACTGTCGCTGGGAGGATGTTTTCTCCTCCGCTCGCCCCTTCCACCGTCATTTTCTCTCTACCCACCCTTGCCTCCTTCTCCGCGCAGCTCTCGATTCCCCCCTCTCTTTCGCACCCTCCATGTCATATTCCGCTCCAGGAGCTCCATCATAGCTCCTTGCTGTTGATGGGAGGATGTTTTCTCCTCCGCTCGCCCCTTCCACCGTCATTTTCTCTCTACCCACCCTTGCCTCCTTTTCCGCGCAGCTCTCGATTCCCCCCTCTCTTTCGCACCCTCCATGTCATATTCCGCTCCAGGAGCTCCATCATAGCTCCTTGCTGTCGCTGGGAGGATGTTTTCTCCTCCGCTCGCCCCTTCCACCGTCATTTTCTCTCTACCCACCCTTGCCTCCTTCTCCGCGCAGCTCTCGATTCCCCCCTCTCTCTCGCACCCTCCATATTACATCCAGCTCCAGGAGCTCCATCATAGCTCCTTGCTGTCGCTGGGAGGATGTTTTCTCCTCCGCTCGCCCCTTCCACCGTCATTTTCTCTCTACCCACCCTTGCCTCCTTCTCCGCGCAGCTCTCGATTCCCCCCTCTCTTTCGCACCCTCCATGTCATATTCCGCTCCAGGAGCTCCATCATAGCTCCTTGCTGTCGCTGGGAGGATGTTTTCTCCTCCGCTCGCCCCTTCCACCGTCATTTTCTCTCTACCCACCCTTGCCTCCTTCTCCGCGCAGCTCTCGATTCCCCCCTCTCTTTCGCACCCTCCATGTCATATTCCGCTCCAGGAGCTCCATCATAGCTCCTCGCTGTCGCTGGGAGGATGTTTTCTCCTCCGCTCTCCCCTTCCACCGTCATTTTCTCTCTACCCACCCTTGCCTCCTTCTCCGCGCAGCTCTCGATTCCCCCCTCTCTTTCGCACCCTCCATGTCATATTCCGCTCCAGGAGCTCCATCATAGCTCCTCGCTGTCGCTGGGAGGATGTTTTCTCCTCCGCTCGCCCCTTCCACCGTCATTTTCTCTCTACCCACCCTTGCCTCCTTCTCCGCGCAGCTCTCGATTCCCCCCTCTCTCTCGCACCCTCCATATTACATCCAGCTCCAGGAGCTCCATCATAGCTCCTCGCTGTCACTGGGAGGATGTTTTCTCCTCCGCTCGCCCCTTCCACCGTCATTTTCTCTCTACCCACCCTTGCCTCCTTTTCCGCGCAGCTCTCGATTCCCCCCTCTCTTTCGCACCCTCCATGTCATATTCCGCTCCAGGAGTTCCATCATAGCTCCTCACTGTCGCTGGGAGGATGTTTTCTCCTCCGCTCGCCCCTTCCACCGTCATTTTCTCTCTACCCACCCTTGCCTCCTTCTCCGCGCAGCTCTCGATTCCCCCCTCTCTTTCGCACCCTCCATGTCATATTCCGCTCCAGGAGCTCCATCATAGCTCCTTGCTGTTGATGGGAGGATGTTTTCTCCTCCGCTCGCCCCTTCCACCGTCATTTTCTCTCTACCCACCCTTGCCTCCTTTTCCGCGCAGCTCTCGATTCCCCCCTCTCTTTCGCACCCTCCATGTCATATTCCGCTCCAGGAGCTCCATCATAGCTCCTTGCTGTCGCTGGGAGGATGTTTTCTCCTCCGCTCGCCCCTTCCACCGTCATTTTCTCTCTACCCACCCTTGCCTCCTTCTCCGCGCAGCTCTCGATTCCCCCCTCTCTCTCGCACCCTCCATATTACATCCAGCTCCAGGAGCTCCATCATAGCTCCTTGCTGTCGCTGGGAGGATGTTTTCTCCTCCGCTCGCCCCTTCCACCGTCATTTTCTCTCTACCCACCCTTGCCTCCTTCTCCGCGCAGCTCTCGATTCCCCCCTCTCTTTCGCACCCTCCATGTCATATTCCGCTCCAGGAGCTCCATCATAGCTCCTTGCTGTCGCTGGGAGGATGTTTTCTCCTCCGCTCGCCCCTTCCACCGTCATTTTCTCTCTACCCACCCTTGCCTCCTTCTCCACGCTGCTCTCGATTCCCCCCTCTCTTTCGCACCCTCCATGTCATATTCCGCTACAGGAGCTCCATCATAGCTCCTTGCTGTCGCTGGGAGGATGTTTTCTCCTCCGCTCGCCCCTTCCACCGTCATTTTCTCTCTACCCACCCTTGCCTCCTTCTCCGCGCAGCTCTCGATTCCCCCCTCTCTTTCGCACCCTCCATGTCATATTCCGCTCCAGGAGCTCCATCATAGCTCCTTGCTGTCGCTGGGAGGATGTTTTCTCCTCCGCTCGCCCCTTCCACCGTCATTTTCTCTCTACCCACCCTTGCCTCCTTCTCCACGCTGCTCTCGATTCCCCCCTCTCTTTCGCACCCTCCATGTCATATTCCGCTACAGGAGCTCCATCATAGCTCCTTGCTGTCGCTGGGAGGATGTTTTCTCCTCCGCTCGCCCCTTCCACCGTCATTTTCTCTCTACCCACCCTTGCCTCCTTCTCCGTGCAGCTCTCGATTCCCCCCTCTCTCTCGCACCCTCCATAATACATCCAGCTCCAGGAGCTCCATCATAGCTCCTCGCTGTCGCTGGGAGGATGTTTTCTCCTCCGCTCGCCCCTTCCACCGTCATTTTCTCTCTACCCACCCTTGCCTCCTTCTCCGCGCAGCTCTCGATTCCCCCTTCTCTCTCGCACCCTCCATGTCATATCCCGCTCCAGGAGTTCCATCATAGCTCCTCACTGTCGCTGGTAGGATGTTTTCTCCTCCGCTCGCCCCTTCCACCGTCATTTTCTCTCTACCCACCCTTGCCTCCTTTTCCGCGCAGCTCTCGATTCCCCCCTCTCTTTCGCACCCTCCATGTCATATTCCGCTCCAGGAGTTCCATCATAGCTCCTCACTGTCGCTGGGAGGATGTTTTCTCCTCCGCTCGCCGCTTCCACCGTCATTTTCTCTCTACCCACCCTTGCCTCCTTCTCCGCGCAGCTCTCGATTCCCCCCTCTCTTTCGCACCCTCCATGTCATATTCCGCTCCAGGAGCTCCATCATAGCTCCTCGCTGTCGCTGGGAGGATGTTTTCTCCTCCGCTCTCCCCTTCCACCGTCATTTTCTCTCTACCCACCCTTGCCTCCTTCTCCGCGCAGCTCTCGATTCCCCCCTCTCTTTCGCACCCTCCATGTCATATTCCGCTCCAGGAGCTCCATCATAGCTCCTCGCTGTCGCTGGGAGGATGTTTTCTCCTCCGCTCGCCCCTTCCACCGTCATTTTCTCTCTACCCACCCTTGCCTCCTTCTCCGCGCAGCTCTCGATTCCCCCCTCTCTCTCGCACCCTCCATATTACATCCAGCTCCAGGAGCTCCATCATAGCTCCTCGCTGTCACTGGGAGGATGTTTTCTCCTCCGCTCGCCCCTTCCACCGTCATTTTCTCTCTACCCACCCTTGCCTCCTTTTCCGCGCAGCTCTCGATTCCCCCCTCTCTTTCGCACCCTCCATGTCATATTCCGCTCCAGGAGTTCCATCATAGCTCCTCACTGTCTCTGGGAGGATGTTTTCTCCTCCGCTCGCCCCTTCCACCGTCATTTTCTCTCTACCCACCCTTGCCTCCTTCTCCGCGCAGCTCTCGATTCCCCCCTCTCTTTCGCACCCTCCATGTCATATTCCGCTCCAGGAGCTCCATCATAGCTCCTCGCTGTAGCTGGGAGGATGTTTTCTCCTCCGCTCACCCCTTCCACCGTCATTTTCTCTCTACCCACCCTTGCCTCCTTCTCCGCGCAGCTCTCGATTCCCCCCTCTCTTTCGCACCCTCCATGTCATATTCCGCTCCAGGAGCTCCATCATAGCTCCTCGCTGTCGCTGGGAGGATGTTTTCTCCTCCGCTCGCCCCTTCCACCGTCATTTTCTCTCTACCCACCCTTGCCTCCTTCTCCGCGCAGCTCTCGATTCCCCCCTCTCTTTCGCACCCTCCATGTCATATTCCACTCCAGGAGCTCCATCATAGCTCCTCACTGTCGCTGGGAGGATGTTTTCTCCTCCGCTCGCCCCTTCCACCGTCATTTTCTCTCTACCCACCCTTGCCTCCTTCTCCGCGCAGCTCTCGATTCCCCCCTCTCTTTCGCACCCTCCATGTCATATTCCGCTCCAGGAGCTCCATCATAGCTCCTCGCTGTCGCTGGGAGGATGTTTTCTCCTCCGCTCGCCCCTTCCACCGTCATTTTCTCTCTACCCACCCTTGCCTCCTTCTCCGCGCAGCTCTCGATTCCCCCCTCTCTCTCGCACCCTCCATATTACATCCAGCTCCAGGAGCTCCATCATAGCTCCTCGCTGTCACTGGGAGGATGTTTTCTCCTCCGCTCGCCCCTTCCACCGTCATTTTCTCTCTACCCACCCTTGCCTCCTTCTCCGCGCAGCTCTCGATTCCCCCCTCTCTTTCGCACCCTCCATGTCATATTCCGCTCCAGGAGCTCCATCATAGCTCCTTGCTGTCGCTGGGAGGATGTTTTCTCCTCCGCTCGCCCCTTCCACCGTCATTTTTTCTCTACCCACCCTTGCCTCCTTCTCCGCGCAGCTCTCGATTCCCCCCTCTCTTTCGCACCCTCCATGTCATATTCCGCTCCAGGAGTTCCATCATAGCTCCTCACTGTCGCTGGGAGGATGTTTTCTCCTCCGCTCGCCCCTTCCACCGTCATTTTCTCTCTACCCACCCTTGCCTCCTTCTCCGCGCAGCTCTCGGTTCCCCCCTCTCTTTCGAACCCTCCATGTCATATTCCGCTCCAGGAGCTCCATCATAGCTCCTCGCTGTCGCTGGGAGGATGTTTTCTCCTCCGCTCGCCCCTTCCACCGTCATTTTCTCTCTACCCACCCTTTCCTCCTTTTCCGCGCAGCTCTCGATTCCCCCCTCTCTTTCGCACCCTCCATGTCATATTCCGCTCCAGGAGCTCCATCATAGCTCCTCGCTGTCGCTGGGAGGATGTTTTCTCCTCCGCTCGCCCCTTCCACCGTCATTTTCTCTCTACCCACCCTTGCCTCCTTCTCCGCGCAGCTCTCGATTCCCTCCTCTCTCTCGCACCCTCCATATTACATCCAGCTTCAGGAGCTCCATCATAGCTCCTCGCTGTCGCTGGGAGGATGTTTTCTCCTCCGCTCGCCCCTTCCACCGTCATTTTCTCTCTACCCACCCTTGCCTCCTTCTCCGCGCAGCTCTCGATTCCCCCCTCTCTCTCGCACCCTCCATATTACATCCAGCTCCAGGAGCTACATCATAGCTCCTCGCTGTCGCTGGGAGGATGTTTTCTCCTCCGCTCGCCCCTTCCACCGTCATTTTCTCTCTACCCACCCTTGCCTCCTTCTCCGCGCAGCTCTCGATCCCCCCCCTCTCTTTCGCACCCTCCATGTCATATTCCGCTCCAGGAGCTCCATCATAGCTCCTCGCTGTCGCTGGGAGGATGTTTTCTCCTCCGCTCGCCCCTTCCACCGTCATTTTCTCTCTACCCACCCTTGCCTCCTTCTCTGCGCCGCTCTCGATTCCCCCCTCTCTCTCGCACCCACCATGTCATATCCCGCTCCAGGAGCTCCATTATAGCTCCTCACTGTCGCTGGGAGGATGTTTTCTCCTCCGCTTGCCCCTTCCACCGTCATTTTCTCTCTACCCACCCTTGCCTCCTTCTCCGCGTAGCTCTCGATTCCCCCCTCTCTTTCGCACCCTCCATGTCATATTCCGCTCCAGGAGCTCCATCATAGCTCCTCGCTGTCGCTGGGAGGATGTTTTCTCCTCCGCTCGCCCCTTCCACCGTCATTTTCTCTCTACCCACCCTTGCCTCTTTTTCCGCGCAGCTCTCGATACCCCCCTCTCTTTCGCACCCTCCATGTCATATTCCGCTCCAGGAGCTCCATCATAGCTCCTCGCTGTCGCTGGGAGGATGTTTTCTCCTCCGCTCGCCCCTTCCACCATCATTTTCTCTCTACCCACCCTTGCCTCCTTCTCCGCGCAGCTCTCGATTCCCCCCTCTCTTTCGCACCCTCCATGTCATATTCCGCTCCAGGAGCTCCATCATAGCTCCACGCTGTCGCTGGGAGGATGTTTTCTCCTCCGCTCGCCCCTTCCACCGTCATTTTCTCTCTACCCACCCTTGCCTCCTTTTCCGCGCAGCTCTCGATTCCCCCCTCTCTTTCGCACCCTCCATGTCATATTCCGCTCCAGGAGTTCCATCATAGCTCCTCACTGTCGCTGGGAGGATGTTTTCTCCTCCGCTCGCCTCTTCCACCGTCATTTTCTCTCTACCCACCCTTGCCTCCTTTTCCGCGCAGCTCTCGATTCCCCCCTCTCTTTCGCACCCTCCATGTCATATTCCGCTCCAGGAGTTCCATCATAGCTCCTCACTGTCGCTGGGAGGAAGTTTTCTCCTCCGCTCGCCCCTTCCACCGTCATTTTCTCTCTACCCACCCTTGCCTCCTTTTCCGCGCAGCTCTCGATTCCCCCCTCTCTTTTGCACCCTCCATATCATATTCCGCTCCAGGAGCTCCATCATAGCTCCTTGCTGTCGCTGGGAGGATGTTTTCTCCTCCGCTCGCCCCTTCCACCGTCATTTTCTCTCTACCCACCCTTGCCTCCTTTTCCGCGCAGCTCTCGATTCCCCCCTCTCTTTCGCACCCTCCATGTCATATTCCGCTCCAGGAGTTCCATCATAGCTCCTCACTGTCGCTGGGAGGATGTTTTCTCCTCCGCTCGCCCCTTCCACCGTCATTTTCTCTCTACCCACCCTTGCCTCCTTCTCCGCGCAGCTCTCGATTCCCCCCTCTCTTTCGCACCCTCCATGTCATATTCCGCTCCAGGAGCTCCATCATAGCTCCTCGCTGTCGCTGGGAGGATGTTTTCTCCTCCGCTCGCCCCTTCCACCGTCATTTTCTCTCTACCCACCCTTGCCTCCTTTTCCGCGCAGCTCTCGATTCCCCCCTCTCTTTCGCACCCTCCATGTCATATTCCGCTCCAGGAGTTCCATCATAGCTCCTCACTGTCGCTGGGAGGATGTTTTCTCCTCCGCTCGCCCCTTCCACCGTCATTTTCTCTCTACCCACCCTTGCCTCCTTCTCCGCGCAGCTCTCGATTCCCCCCTCTCTCTCGCACCCTCCATATTACATCCAGCTCCAGGAGCTCCATCATAGCTCCTCGCTGTCGCTGGGAGGATGTTTTCTCCTCCGCTCGCCCCTTCCACCGTCATTTTCTCTCTACCCACCCTTGTCTCCTTTTCCGCGCAGCTCTCGATTCCCCCCTCTCTTTCGCACCCTCCATGTCATATTCCGCTCCAGGAGTTCCATCATAGCTCCTCACTGTCGCTGGGAGGATGTTTTCTCCTCCGCTCGCCCCTTCCACCGTCATTTTCTCTCTACCCACCCTTGCCTCCTTCTCCGCGCAGCTCTCGATTCCCCCCTCTCTTTCGCACCCTCCATGTCATATTCCGCTCCAGGAGCTCCATCATAGCTCCTCGCTGTCGCTGGGAGGATGTTTTCTCCTCCGCTCGCCCCTTCCACTGTCATTTTCTCTCTACCCACCCTTGCCTCCTTCTCCGCGCAGCTCTCGATTCCCTCCTCTCTCTCGCACCCTCCATATTACATCCAGCTCAAGGAGCTCCATCATAGCTCCTCGCTGTCGCTGGGAGGATGTTTTCTACTCTGCTCGCCGCTTCCGCCGTTATTTTTTCTCTACCCACCCTTGCCTCCTTCTCCGCGCAGCTCTCGATTCCCCCCTCTCTTTCGCACCCTCCATGTCATATTCCGCTCCAGGAGTTCCATCATAGCTCCTCACTGTCGCTGGGAGGATGTTTTCTCCTCCGCTCGCCCCTTCCACCGTCATTTTCTCTCTACCCACCCTTGCCTCCTTCTCCGCGCAGCTCTCGGTTCCCCCCTCTCTTTCGAACCCTCCATGTCATATTCCGCTCCAGGAGCTCCATCATAGCTCCTCGCTGTCGCTGGGAGGATGTTTTCTCCTCCGCTCGCCCCTTCCACCGTCATTTTCTCTCTACCCACCCTTTCCTCCTTTTCCGCGCAGCTCTCGATTCCCCCCTCTCTTTCGCACCCTCCATGTCATATTTCGCTCCAGGAGCTCCATCATAGCTCCTCGCTGTCGCTGGGAGGATGTTTTCTCCTCCGCTCGCCCCTTCCACCGTCATTTTCTCTCTACCCACCCTTGCCTCCTTCTCCGCGCAGCTCTCGATTCCCTCCTCTCTCTCGCACCCTCCATATTACATCCAGCTTCAGGAGCTCCATCATAGCTCCTCGCTGTCGCTGGGAGGATGTTTTCTCCTCCGCTCGCCCCTTCCACCGTCATTTTCTCTCTACCCACCCTTGCCTCCTTCTCCGCGCAGCTCTCGATTCCCCCCTCTCTCTCGCACCCTCCATATTACATCCAGCTCCAGGAGCTACATCATAGCTCCTCGCTGTCGCTGGGAGGATGTTTTCTCCTCCGCTCGCCCCTTCCACCGTCATTTTCTCTCTACCCACCCTTGCCTCCTTCTCCGCGCAGCTCTCGATCCCCCCCCTCTCTTTCGCACCCTCCATGTCATATTCCGCTCCAGGAGCTCCATCATAGCTCCTCGCTGTCGCTGGGAGGATGTTTTCTCCTCCGCTCGCCCCTTCCACCGTCATTTTCTCTCTACCCACCCTTGCCTCCTTCTCTGCGCCGCTCTCGATTCCCCCCTCTCTCTCGCACCCACCATGTCATATCCCGCTCCAGGAGCTCCATTATAGCTCCTCACTGTCGCTGGGAGGATGTTTTCTCCTCCGCTTGCCCCTTCCACCGTCATTTTCTCTCTACCCACCCTTGCCTCCTTCTCCGCGTAGCTCTCGATTCCCCCCTCTCTTTCGCACCCTCCATGTCATATTCCGCTCCAGGAGCTCCATCATAGCTCCTCGCTGTCGCTGGGAGGATGTTTTCTCCTCCGCTCGCCCCTTCCACCGTCATTTTCTCTCTACCCACCCTTGCCTCTTTTTCCGCGCAGCTCTCGATACCCCCCTCTCTTTCGCACCCTCCATGTCATATTCCGCTCCAGGAGTTCCATCATAGCTCCTCACTGTCGCTGGGAGGATGTTTTCTCCTCCGCTCGCCTCTTCCACCGTCATTTTCTCTCTACCCACCCTTGCCTCCTTTTCCGCGCAGCTCTCGATTCCCCCCTCTCTTTCGCACCCTCCATGTCATATTCCGCTCCAGGAGTTCCATCATAGCTCCTCACTGTCGCTGGGAGGAAGTTTTCTCCTCCGCTCGCCCCTTCCACCGTCATTTTCTCTCTACCCACCCTTGCCTCCTTTTCCGCGCAGCTCTCGATTCCCCCCTCTCTTTTGCACCCTCCATATCATATTCCGCTCCAGGAGCTCCATCATAGCTCCTTGCTGTCGCTGGGAGGATGTTTTCTCCTCCGCTCGCCCCTTCCACCGTCATTTTCTCTCTACCCACCCTTGCCTCCTTTTCCGCGCAGCTCTCGATTCCCCCCTCTCTTTCGCACCCTCCATGTCATATTCCGCTCCAGGAGTTCCATCATAGCTCCTCACTGTCGCTGGGAGGATGTTTTCTCCTCCGCTCGCCCCTTCCACCGTCATTTTCTCTCTACCCACCCTTGCCTCCTTCTCCGCGCAGCTCTCGATTCCCCCCTCTCTTTCGCACCCTCCATGTCATATTCCGCTCCAGGAGCTCCATCATAGCTCCTCGCTGTCGCTGGGAGGATGTTTTCTCCTCCGCTCGCCCCTTCCACCGTCATTTTCTCTCTACCCACCCTTACCTCCTTTTCCGCGCAGCTCTCGATTCCCCCCTCTCTTTCGCACCCTCCATGTCATATTCCGCTCCAGGAGCTCCATCATAGCTCCTCGCTGTCGCTGGGAGGATGTTTTCTCCTCCGCTCGCCCCTTCCACCGTCATTTTCTCTCTACCCACCCTTGCCTCCTTTTCCGCGCAGCTCTCGATTCCCCCCTCTCTTTCGCACCCTCAATGTCATATTCCGCTCCAGGAGTTCCATCATAGCTCCTCACTGTCGCTGGGAGGATGTTTTCTCCTCCGCTCGCCCCTTCCACCGTCATTTTCTCTCTACCCACCCTTGCCTCCTTTTCCGCGCAGCTCTCGATTCCCCCCTCTCTTTCGCACCCTCCATGTCATATTCCGCTCCAGGAGTTCCATCATAGCTCCTCACTGTCGCTGGGAGGAAGTTTTCTCCTCCGCTCGCCCCTTCCACCGTCATTTTCTCTCTACCCACCCTTGCCTCCTTTTCCGCGCAGCTCTCGATTCCCCCCTCTCTTTCGCACCCTCCATGTCATATTCCGCTCCAGGAGCTCCATCATAGCTCCTTGCTGTCGCTGGGAGGATGTTTTCTCCTCCGCTCGCCCCTTCCACCGTCATTTTCTCTCTACCCACCCTTGCCTCCTTTTCCGCGCAGCTCTCGATTCCCCCCTCTCTTTCGCACCCTCCATGTCATATTCCGCTCCAGGAGTTCCATCATAGCTCCTCACTGTCGCTGGGAGGATGTTTTCTCCTCCGCTCGCCTCTTCCACCGTCATTTTCTCTCTACCCACCCTTGCCTCCTTTTCCACGCAGCTCTCGATTCCCCCCTCTCTTTCGCACCCTCCATGTCATACTCCGCTCCAGGAGTTCCATCATAGCTCCTCACTGTCGCTGGGAGGAAGTTTTCTCCTCCGCTCGCCCCTTCCACCGTCATTTTCTCTCTACCCACCCTTGCCTCCTTTTCCGCGCAGCTCTCGATTCCCCCCTCTCTTTCGCACCCTCCATGTCATATTCCGCTCCAGGAGCTCCATCATAGCTCCTCACTGTCGCTGGGAGGATGTTTTTTCCTCCGCTCGCCCCTTCCACCGTCATTTTCTCTCTACCCACCCTTGCCTCCTTTTCCGCGCAGCTCTCGATTCCCCCCTCTCTTTCGCACCCTCCATGTCATATTCCACTCCAGGAGCTCCATCATAGCTCCTCACTGTCGCTGGGAGGATGTTTTTTCCTCCGCTCGCCCCTTCCACCGTCATTTTCTCTCTACCCACCCTTGCCTCCTTCTCCGCGCAGCTCTCGATTCCCCCCTCTCTTTCGCACCCTCCATGTCATATTCCGCTCCAGGAGCTCCATCATAGCTCCTTGCTGTCGCTGGGAGGATGTTTTCTCCTCCGCTCGCCCCTTCCACCGTCATTTTCTCTCTACCCACCCTTGCCTCCTTCTCCACACTGCTCTCGATTCCCCCCTCTCTTTCGCACCCTCCATGTCATATTCCGCTACAGGAGCTCCATCATAGCTCCTTGCTGTCGCTGGGAGGATGTTTTCTCCTCCGCTCGCCCCTTCCACCGTCATTTTCTCTCTACCCACCCTTGCCTCCTTCTCCGCGCAGCTCTCGATTCCCCCCTCTCTTTCGCACCCTCCATGTCATATTCCGCTCCAGGAGCTCCATCATAGCTCCTTGCTGTCGCTGGGAGGATGTTTTCTCCTCCGCTCGCCCCTTCCACCGTCATTTTCTCTCTACCCACCCTTGCCTCCTTCTCCACGCTGCTCTCGATTCCCCCCTCTCTTTCGCACCCTCCATGTCATATTCCGCTACAGGAGCTCCATCATAGCTCCTTGCTGTCGCTGGGAGGATGTTTTCTCCTCCGCTCGCCCCTTCCACCGTCATTTTCTCTCTACCCACCCTTGCCTCCTTCTCCGTGCAGCTCTCGATTCCCCCCTCTCTCTCGCACCCTCCATAATACATCCAGCTCCAGGAGCTCCATCATAGCTCCTCGCTGTCGCTGGGAGGATGTTTTCTCCTCCGCTCGCCCCTTCCACCGTCATTTTCTCTCTACCCACCCTTGCCTCCTTCTCCGCGCAGCTCTCGATTCCCCCTTCTCTCTCGCACCCTCCATGTCATATCCCGCTCCAGGAGTTCCATCATAGCTCCTCACTGTCGCTGGTAGGATGTTTTCTCCTCCGCTCGCCCCTTCCACCGTCATTTTCTCTCTACCCACCCTTGCCTCCTTTTCCGCGCAGCTCTCGATTCCCCCCTCTCTTTCGCACCCTCCATGTCATATTCCGCTCCAGGAGTTCCATCATAGCTCCTCACTGTCGCTGGGAGGATGTTTTCTCCTCCGCTCGCCCCTTCCACCGTCATTTTCTCTCTACCCACCCTTGCCTCCTTTTCCGCGCAGCTCTCGATTCCCCCCTCTCTTTCGCACCCTCCATGTCATATTCCGCTCCAGGAGCTCCATCATAGCTCCTTGCTGTTGATGGGAGGATGTTTTCTCCTCCGCTCGCCCCTTCCACCGTCATTTTCTCTCTACCCACCCTTGCCTCCTTTTCCGCGCAGCTCTCGATTCCCCCCTCTCTTTCGCACCCTCCATGTCATATTCCGCTCCAGGAGTTCCATCATAGCTCCTCACTGTCGCTGGGAGGATGTTTTCTCCTCCGCTCGCCCCTTCCACCGTCATTTTCTCTCTACCCACCCTTGCCTCCTTCTCCGCGCAGCTCTCGATTCCCCCCTCTCTTTCGCACCCTCCATGTCATATTCCGCTCCAGGAGCTCCATCATAGCTCCTTGCTGTTGATGGGAGGATGTTTTCTCCTCCGCTCGCCCCTTCCACCGTCATTTTCTCTCTACCCACCCTTGCCTCCTTTTCCGCGCAGCTCTCGATTCCCCCCTCTCTTTCGCACCCTCCATGTCATATTCCGCTCCAGGAGCTCCATCATAGCTCCTTGCTGTCGCTGGGAGGATGTTTTCTCCTCCGCTCGCCCCTTCCACCGTCATTTTCTCTCTACCCACCCTTGCCTCCTTCTCCGCGCAGCTCTCGATTCCCCCCTCTCTCTCGCACCCTCCATATTACATCCAGCTCCAGGAGCTCCATCATAGCTCCTTGCTGTCGCTGGGAGGATGTTTTCTCCTCCGCTCGCCCCTTCCACCGTCATTTTCTCTCTACCCACCCTTGCCTCCTTCTCCGCGCAGCTCTCGATTCCCCCCTCTCTTTCACACCCTCCATGTCATATTCCGCTCCAGGAGCTCCATCATAGCTCCTTGCTGTCGCTGGGAGGATGTTTTCTCCTCCGCTCGCCCCTTCCACCGTCATTTTCTCTCTACCCACCCTTGCCTCCTTCTCCACGCTGCTCTCGATTCCCCCCTCTCTTTCGCACCCTCCATGTCATATTCCGCTACAGGAGCTCCATCATAGCTCCTTGCTGTCGCTGGGAGGATGTTTTCTCCTCCGCTCGCCCCTTCCACCGTCATTTTCTCTCTACCCACCCTTGCCTCCTTCTCCGCGCAGCTCTCGATTCCCCCCTCTCTTTCGCACCCTCCATGTCATAATCCGCTCCAGGAGCTCCATCATAGCTCCTTGCTGTCGCTGGGAGGATGTTTTCTCCTCCGCTCGCCCCTTCCACCGTCATTTTCTCTCTACCCACCCTTGCCTCCTTCTCCACGCTGCTCTCGATTCCCCCCTCTCTTTCGCACCCTCCATGTCATATTCCGCTACAGGAGCTCCATCATAGCTCCTTGCTGTCGCTGGGAGGATGTTTTCTCCTCCGCTCGCCCCTTCCACCGTCATTTTCTCTCTACCCACCCTTGCCTCCTTCTCCGTGCAGCTCTCGATTCCCCCCTCTCTCTCGCACCCTCCATAATACATCCAGCTCCAGGAGCTCCATCATAGCTCCTCGCTGTCGCTGGGAGGATGTTTTCTCCTCCGCTCGCCCCTTCCACCGTCATTTTCTCTCTACCCACCCTTGCCTCCTTCTCCGCGCAGCTCTCGATTCCCCCTTCTCTCTCGCACCCTCCATGTCATATCCCGCTCCAGGAGTTCCATCATAGCTCCTCACTGTCGCTGGTAGGATGTTTTCTCCTCCGCTCGCCCCTTCCACCGTCATTTTCTCTCTACCCACCCTTGCCTCCTTTTCCGCGCAGCTCTCGATTCCCCCCTCTCTTTCGCACCCTCCATGTCATATTCCGCTCCAGGAGTTCCATCATAGCTCCTCACTGTCGCTGGGAGGATGTTTTCTCCTCCGCTCGCCGCTTCCACCGTCATTTTCTCTCTACCCACCCTTGCCTCCTTCTCCGCGCAGCTCTCGATTCCCCCCTCTCTTTCGCACCCTCCATGTCATATTCCGCTCCAGGAGCTCCATCATAGCTCCTCGCTGTCGCTGGGAGGATGTTTTCTCCTCCGCTCTCCCCTTCCACCGTCATTTTCTCTCTACCCACCCTTGCCTCCTTCTCCGCGCAGCTCTCGATTCCCCCCTCTCTTTCGCACCCTCCATGTCATATTCCGCTCCAGGAGCTCCATCATAGCTCCTCGCTGTCGCTGGGAGGATGTTTTCTCCTCCGCTCGCCCCTTCCACCGTCATTTTCTCTCTACCCACCCTTGCCTCCTTCTCCGCGCAGCTCTCGATTCCCCCCTCTCTCTCGCACCCTCCATATTACATCCAGCTCCAGGAGCTCCATCATAGCTCCTCGCTGTCACTGGGAGGATGTTTTCTCCTCCGCTCGCCCCTTCCACCGTCATTTTCTCTCTACCCACCCTTGCCTCCTTTTCCGCGCAGCTCTCGATTCCCCCCTCTCTTTCGCACCCTCCATGTCATATTCCGCTCCAGGAGTTCCATCATAGCTCCTCACTGTCTCTGGGAGGATGTTTTCTCCTCCGCTCGCCCCTTCCACCGTCATTTTCTCTCTACCCACCCTTGCCTCCTTCTCCGCGCAGCTCTCGATTCCCCCCTCTCTTTCGCACCCTCCATGTCATATTCCGCTCCAGGAGCTCCATCATAGCTCCTCGCTGTAGCTGGGAGGATGTTTTCTCCTCCGCTCACCCCTTCCACCGTCATTTTCTCTCTACCCACCCTTGCCTCCTTCTCCGCGCAGCTCTCGATTCCCCCCTCTCTTTCGCACCCTCCATGTCATATTCCGCTCCAGGAGCTCCATCATAGCTCCTCGCTGTCGCTGGGAGGATGTTTTCTCCTCCGCTCGCCCCTTCCACCGTCATTTTCTCTCTACCCACCCTTGCCTCCTTCTCCGCGCAGCTCTCGATTCCCCCCTCTCTTTCGCACCCTCCATGTCATATTCCACTCCAGGAGCTCCATCATAGCTCCTCACTGTCGCTGGGAGGATGTTTTCTCCTCCGATCGCCCCTTCCACCTTCATTTTCTCTCTACCCACCCTTGCCTCCTTCTCCGCGCAGCTCTCGATTCCCCCCTCTCTTTCGCACCCTCCATGTCATATTCCGCTCCAGGAGCTCCATCATAGCTCCTCGCTGTCGCTGGGAGGATGTTTTCTCCTCCGCTCGCTTCTTCCACCGTCATTTTCTCTCTACCCACCCTTGCCTCCTTTTCCGCGCAGCTCTCGATTCCCCCCTCTCTTTCGCACCCTCCATGTCATATTCCGCTACAGGAGCTCCATCATAGCTCCTTGCTGTCGCTGGGAGGATGTTTTCTCCTCCGCTCGCCCCTTCCACCGTCATTTTCTCTCTACCCACCCTTGCCTCCTTCTCCGCGCAGCTCTCGATTCCCCCCTCTCTCTCGCACCCTCCATATTACATCCAGCTCCAGGAGCTCCATCATAGCTCCTCGCTGTCGCTGGGAGGATGTTTTCTCCTCCGCTCGCCCCTTCCACCGTCATTTTCTCTCTACCCACCCTTGCCTCCTTTTCCGCGCAGCTCTCGATTCCCCCCTCTCTTTCGCACCCTCCATGTCATATTCCGCTCCAGGAGTTCCATCATAGCTCCTCACTGTCGCTGGGAGGATGTTTTCTCCTCCGCTCGCCCCTTCCACCGTCATTTTCTCTCTACCCACCCTTGCCTCCTTCTCCGCGCAGCTCTTGATTCCCCCCTCTCTTTCGCACCCTCCATGTCATATTCCGCTCCAGGAGCTCCATCATAGCTCCTTGCTGCCGCTGGGAGGATGTTTTCTCCTCCGCTCGCCCCTTCCACCGTCATTTTCTCTCTACCCACCCTTGCCTCCTTTTCCGCGCAGCTCTCAATTCCCCCCTCTCTTTCGCACCCTCCATGTCATATTCCGCTCCAGGAGTTCCATCATAGCTCCTCACTGTCGCTGGGAGGATGTTTTCTCCTCCGCTCGCCGCTTCCACCGTCATTTTCTCTCTACCCACCCTTGCCTCCTTCTCCGCGCAGCTCTCGATTCCCCCCTCTCTTTCGCACCCTCCATGTCATATTCCGCTCCAGGAGCTCCATCATAGCTCCTCGCTGTCGCTGGGAGGATGTTTTCTCCTCCGCTCGCCCCTTCCACCGTCATTTTCTCTCTACCCACCCTTGCCTCCTTCTCCGCGCAGCTCTCGATTCCCCCCTCTCTTTCGCACCCTCCATGTCATATTCCGCTCCAGGAGCTCCATCATAGCTCCTCGCTGTCGCTGGGAGGATGTTTTCTCCTCCGCTCGCCCCTTCCACCGTCATTTTCTCTCTACCCACCCTTGCCTCCTTCTCCGCGCAGCTCTCGATTCCCCCCTCTCTCTCGCACCCTCCATATTACATCCAGCTCCAGGAGTTCCATCATAGCTCCTCACTGTCGCTGGGAGGATGTTTTCTCCTCCGCTCGCCCCTTCCACCGTCATTTTCTCTCTACCCACCCTTGCCTCCTTCTCCGCGCAGCTCTCGGTTCCCCCCTCTCTTTCGAACCCTCCATGTCATATTCCGCTCCAGGAGCTCCATCATAGCTCCTCGCTGTCGCTGGGAGGATGTTTTCTCCTCCGCTCGCCCCTTCCACCGTCATTTTCTCGCTACCCACCCTTTCCTCCTTTTCCGCGCAGCTCTCGATTCCCCCCTCTCTTTCGCACCCTCCATGTCATATTCCGCTCCAGGAGCTCCATCATAGCTCCTCGCTGTCGCTGGGAGGATGTTTTCTCCTCCGCTCGCCCCTTCCACCGTCATTTTCTCTCTACCCACCCTTGCCTCCTTCTCCGCGCAGCTCTCGATTCCCTCCTCTCTCTCGCACCCTCCATATTACATCCAGCTTCAGGAGCTCCATCATAGCTCCTCGCTGTCGCTGGGAGGATGTTTTCTCCTCCGCTCGCCCCTTCCACCGTCATTTTCTCTCTACCCACCCTTGCCTCCTTCTCCGCGCAGCTCTCGATTCCCCCCTCTCTCTCGCACCCTCCATATTACATCCAGCTCCAGGAGCTACATCATAGCTCCTCGCTGTCGCTGGGAGGATGTTTTCTCCTCCGCTCGCCCCTTCCACCGTCATTTTCTCTCTACCCACCCTTGCCTCCTTCTCCGCGCAGCTCTCGATCCCCCCCCTCTCTTTCGCACCCTCCATGTCATATTCCGCTCCAGGAGCTCCATCATAGCTCCTCGCTGTCGCTGGGAGGATGTTTTCTCCTCCGCTCGCCCCTTCCACCGTCATTTTCTCTCTACCCACCCTTGCCTCCTTCTCTGCGCCGCTCTCGATTCCCCCCTCTCTCTCGCACCCACCATGTCATATCCCGCTCCAGGAGCTCCATTATAGCTCCTCACTGTCGCTGGGAGGATGTTTTCTCCTCCGCTTGCCCCTTCCACCGTCATTTTCTCTCTACCCACCCTTGCCTCCTTCTCCGCGTAGCTCTCGATTCCCCCCTCTCTTTCGCACCCTCCATGTCATATTCCGCTCCAGGAGCTCCATCATAGCTCCTCGCTGTCGCTGGGAGGATGTTTTCTCCTCCGCTCGCCCCTTCCACCGTCATTTTCTCTCTACCCACCCTTGCCTCTTTTTCCGCGCAGCTCTCGATACCCCCCTCTCTTTCGCACCCTCCATGTCATATTCCGCTCCAGGAGCTCCATCATAGCTCCTCGCTGTCGCTGGGAGGATGTTTTCTCCTCCGCTCGCCCCTTCCACCATCATTTTCTCTCTACCCACCCTTGCCTCCTTCTCCGCGCAGCTCTCGATTCCCCCCTCTCTTTCGCACCCTCCATGTCATATTCCGCTCCAGGAGCTCCATCATAGCTCCACGCTGTCGCTGGGAGGATGTTTTCTCCTCCGCTCGCCCCTTCCACCGTCATTTTCTCTCTACCCACCCTTGCCTCCTTTTCCGCGCAGCTCTCGATTCCCCCCTCTCTTTCGCACCCTCCATGTCATATTCCGCTCCAGGAGTTCCATCATAGCTCCTCACTGTCGCTGGGAGGATGTTTTCTCCTCCGCTCGCCTCTTCCACCGTCATTTTCTCTCTACCCACCCTTGCCTCCTTTTCCGCGCAGCTCTCGATTCCCCCCTCTCTTTCGCACCCTCCATGTCATATTCCGCTCCAGGAGTTCCATCATAGCTCCTCACTGTCGCTGGGAGGAAGTTTTCTCCTCCGCTCGCCCCTTCCACCGTCATTTTCTCTCTACCCACCCTTGCCTCCTTTTCCGCGCAGCTCTCGATTCCCCCCTCTCTTTTGCACCCTCCATATCATATTCCGCTCCAGGAGCTCCATCATAGCTCCTTGCTGTCGCTGGGAGGATGTTTTCTCCTCCGCTCGCCCCTTCCACCGTCATTTTCTCTCTACCCACCCTTGCCTCCTTTTCCGCGCAGCTCTCGATTCCCCCCTCTCTTTCGCACCCTCCATGTCATATTCCGCTCCAGGAGTTCCATCATAGCTCCTCACTGTCGCTGGGAGGATGTTTTCTCCTCCGCTCGCCCCTTCCACCGTCATTTTCTCTCTACCCACCCTTGCCTCCTTCTCCGCGCAGCTCTCGATTCCCCCCTCTCTTTCGCACCCTCCATGTCATATTCCGCTCCAGGAGCTCCATCATAGCTCCTCGCTGTCGCTGGGAGGATGTTTTCTCCTCCGCTCGCCCCTTCCACCGTCATTTTCTCTCTACCCACCCTTACCTCCTTTTCCGCGCAGCTCTCGATTCCCCCCTCTCTTTCGCACCCTCCATGTCATATTCCGCTCCAGGAGCTCCATCATAGCTCCTCGCTGTCGCTGGGAGGATGTTTTCTCCTCCGCTCGCCCCTTCCACCGTCATTTTCTCTCTACCCACCCTTGCCTCCTTCTCCGCGCAGCTCTCGATTCCCCCCTCTCTCTCGCACCCTCCATATTACATCCAGCTCCAGGAGCTCCATCATAGCTCCTTGCTGTCGCTGGGAGGATGTTTTCTCCTCCGCTCGCCCCTTCCACCGTCATTTTCTCTCTACCCACCCTTGCCTCCTTCTCCGCGCAGCTCTCGATTCCCCCCTCTCTCTCGCACCCTCCATATTACATCCAGCTCCAGGAGCTCCATCATAGCTCCTCGCTGTCGCTGGGAGGATGTTTTCTCCTCCGCTCGCCCCTTCCACCGTCATTTTCTCTCTACCCACCCTTGCCTCCTTTTCCGCGCAGCTCTCGATTCCCCCCTCTCTTTCGCACCCTCCATGTCATATTCCGCTCCAGGAGTTCCATCATAGCTCCTCACTGTCGCTGGGAGGATGTTTTCTCCTCCGCTCGCCCCTTCCACCGTCATTTTCTCTCTACCCACCCTTGCCTCCTTCTCCGCGCAGCTCTTGATTCCCCCCTCTCTTTCGCACCCTCCATGTCATATTCCGCTCCAGGAGCTCCATCATAGCTCCTTGCTGCCGCTGGGAGGATGTTTTCTCCTCCGCTCGCCCCTTCCACCGTCATTTTCTCTCTACCCACCCTTGCCTCCTTTTCCGCGCAGCTCTCAATTCCCCCCTCTCTTTCGCACCCTCCATGTCATATTCCGCTCCAGGAGTTCCATCATAGCTCCTCACTGTCGCTGGGAGGAAGTTTTCTCCTCCGCTCGCCCCTTCCACCGTCATTTTCTCTCTACCCACCCTTGCCTCCTTTTCCGCGCAGCTCTCGATTCCCCCCTCTCTTTTGCACCCTCCATATCATATTCCGCTCCAGGAGCTCCATCATAGCTCCTTGCTGTCGCTGGGAGGATGTTTTCTCCTCCGCTCGCCCCTTCCACCGTCATTTTCTCTCTACCCACCCTTGCCTCCTTTTCCGCGCAGCTCTCGATTCCCCCCTCTCTTTCGCACCCTCCATGTCATATTCCGCTCCAGGAGTTCCATCATAGCTCCTCACTGTCGCTGGGAGGATGTTTTCTCCTCCGCTCGCCCCTTCCACCGTCATTTTCTCTCTACCCACCCTTGCCTCCTTCTCCGCGCAGCTCTCGATTCCCCCCTCTCTTTCGCACCCTCCATGTCATATTCCGCTCCAGGAGCTCCATCATAGCTCCTCGCTGTCGCTGGGAGGATGTTTTCTCCTCCGCTCGCCCCTTCCACCGTCATTTTCTCTCTACCCACCCTTGCCTCCTTTTCCGCGCAGCTCTCGATTCCCCCCTCTCTTTCGCACCCTCCATGTCATATTCCGCTCCAGGAGTTCCAACATAGCTCCTCACTGTCGCTGGGAGGATGTTTTCTCCTCCGCTCGCCCCTTCCACCGTCATTTTCTCTCTACCCACCCTTGCCTCCTTCTCCGCGCAGCTCTCGATTCCCCCCTCTCTCTCGCACCCTCCATATTACATCCAGCTCCAGGAGCTCCATCATAGCTCCTCGCTGTCGCTGGGAGGATGTTTTCTCCTCCGCTCGCCCCTTCCACCGTCATTTTCTCTCTACCCACCCTTGTCTCCTTTTCCGCGCAGCTCTCGA
The DNA here is from genome assembly GCF_965119305.1 of Pelophylax lessonae. NCBI lineage: Eukaryota > Metazoa > Chordata > Amphibia > Anura > Ranidae > Pelophylax > Pelophylax lessonae. The sequence goes on along the minus strand of NC_138780.1, from coordinate 81,960,222 downwards.
TTCCCCCCTCTCTTTCGCACCCTCCATGTCATATTCCGCTCCAGGAGTTCCATCATAGCTCCTCACTGTCGCTGGGAGGATGTTTTCTCCTCCGCTCGCCCCTTCCACCGTCATTTTCTCTCTACCCACCCTTGCCTCCTTCTCCGCGCAGCTCTCGATTCCCCCCTCTCTTTCGCACCCTCCATGTCATATTCCGCTCCAGGAGCTCCATCATAGCTCCTCGCTGTCGCTGGGAGGATGTTTTCTCCTCCGCTCGCCCCTTCCACTGTCATTTTCTCTCTACCCACCCTTGCCTCCTTTTCCGCGCAGCTCTCGATTCCCCCCTCTCTTTCGCACCCTCCATGTCATATTCCGCTCCAGGAGCTCCATCATAGCTCCTCGCTGTCCTTATGAGGATGTTTTCTCCTCATCTTGCCCCTTCCACCGTCATTTTCTCTCTACCCACCCTTGCCTCCTTCTCCGCGCAGCTCTCGATTCCCTCCTCTCTCTCGCACCCTCCATATTACATCCAGCTCAAGGAGCTCCATCATAGCTCCTCGCTGTCGCTGGGAGGATGTTTTCTACTCTGCTCGCCGCTTCCGCCGTCATTTTTTCTCTACCCACCCTTGCCTCCTTCTCCGCGCAGCTCTCGATTCCCCCCTCTCTTTCGCACCCTCCATGTCATATTCCGCTCCAGGAGTTCCATCATAGCTCCTCACTGTCGCTGGGAGGATGTTTTCTCCTCCGCTCGCCCCTTCCACCGTCATTTTCTCTCTACCCACCCTTGCCTCCTTCTCCGCGCAGCTCTCGGTTCCCCCCTCTCTTTCGAACCCTCCATGTCATATTCCGCTCCAGGAGCTCCATCATAGCTCCTCGCTGTCGCTGGGAGGATGTTTTCTCCTCCGCTCGCCCCTTCCACCGTCATTTTCTCTCTACCCACCCTTTCCTCCTTTTCCGCGCAGCTCTCGATTCCCCCCTCTCTTTCGCACCCTCCATGTCATATTCCGCTCCAGGAGTTCCATCATAGCTCCTCACTGTCGCTGGGAGGATGTTTTCTCCTCCGCTCGCCCCTTCCACCGTCATTTTCTCTCTACCCACCCTTGCCTCCTTCTCCGCGCAGCTCTCGGTTCCCCCCTCTCTTTCGAACCCTCCATGTCATATTCCGCTCCAGGAGCTCCATCATAGCTCCTCACTGTCGCTGGGAGGATGTTTTCTCCTCCGCTCGCCCCTTCCACCGTCATTTTCTCTCTACCCACCCTTGCCTCCTTCTCCGCGCAGCTCTCGGTTCCCCCCTCTCTTTCGAACCCTCCATGTCATATTCCGCTCCAGGAGCTCCATCATAGCTCCTCGCTGTCGCTGGGAGGATGTTTTCTCCTCCGCTCGCCCCTTCCACCGTCATTTTCTCTCTACCCACCCTTTCCTCCTTTTCCGCGCAGCTCTCGATTCCCTCCTCTCTCTCGCACCCTCCATATTACATCCAGCTTCAGGAGCTCCATCATAGCTCCTCGCTGTCGCTGGGAGGATGTTTTCTCCTCCGCTCGCCCCTTCCACCGTCATTTTCTCTCTACCCACCCTTGCCTCCTTCTCCGCGCAGCTCTCGATTCCCCCCTCTCTCTCGCACCCTCCATATTACATCCAGCTCCAGGAGCTACATCATAGCTCCTCGCTGTCGCTGGGAGGATGTTTTCTCCTCCGCTCGCCCCTTCCACCGTCATTTTCTCTCTACCCACCCTTGCCTCCTTCTCCGCGCAGCTCTCGATCCCCCCCCTCTCTTTCGCACCCTCCATGTCATATTCCGCTCCAGGAGCTCCATCATAGCTCCTCGCTGTCGCTGGGAGGATGTTTTCTCCTCCGCTCGCCCCTTCCACCGTCATTTTCTCTCTACCCACCCTTGCCTCCTTCTCTGCGCCGCTCTCGATTCCCCCCTCTCTCTCGCACCCACCATGTCATATCCCGCTCCAGGAGCTCCATTATAGCTCCTCACTGTCGCTGGGAGGATGTTTTCTCCTCCGCTTGCCCCTTCCACCGTCATTTTCTCTCTACCCACCCTTGCCTCCTTCTCCGCGTAGCTCTCGATTCCCCCCTCTCTTTCGCACCCTCCATGTCATATTCCGCTCCAGGAGCTCCATCATAGCTCCTCGCTGTCGCTGGGAGGATGTTTTCTCCTCCGCTCGCCCCTTCCACCGTCATTTTCTCTCTACCCACCCTTGCCTCTTTTTCCGCGCAGCTCTCGATACCCCCCTCTCTTTCGCACCCTCCATGTCATATTCCGCTCCAGGAGCTCCATCATAGCTCCTCGCTGTCGCTGGGAGGATGTTTTCTCCTCCGCTCGCCCCTTCCACCATCATTTTCTCTCTACCCACCCTTGCCTCCTTCTCCGCGCAGCTCTCGATTCCCCCCTCTCTTTCGCACCCTCCATGTCATATTCCGCTCCAGGAGCTCCATCATAGCTCCACGCTGTCGCTGGGAGGATGTTTTCTCCTCCGCTCGCCCCTTCCACCGTCATTTTCTCTCTACCCACCCTTGCCTCCTTTTCCGCGCAGCTCTCGATTCCCCCCTCTCTTTCGCACCCTCCATGTCATATTCCGCTCCAGGAGTTCCATCATAGCTCCTCACTGTCGCTGGGAGGATGTTTTCTCCTCCGCTCGCCTCTTCCACCGTCATTTTCTCTCTACCCACCCTTGCCTCCTTTTCCGCGCAGCTCTCGATTCCCCCCTCTCTTTCGCACCCTCCATGTCATATTCCGCTCCAGGAGTTCCATCATAGCTCCTCACTGTCGCTGGGAGGAAGTTTTCTCCTCCGCTCGCCCCTTCCACCGTCATTTTCTCTCTACCCACCCTTGCCTCCTTTTCAGCGCAGCTCTCGATTCCCCCCTCTCTTTTGCACCCTCCATATCATATTCCGCTCCAGGAGCTCCATCATAGCTCCTTGCTGTCGCTGGGAGGATGTTTTCTCCTCCGCTCGCCCCTTCCACCGTCATTTTCTCTCTACCCACCCTTGCCTCCTTTTCCGCGCAGCTCTCGATTCCCCCCTCTCTTTCGCACCCTCCATGTCATATTCCGCTCCAGGAGTTCCATCATAGCTCCTCACTGTCGCTGGGAGGATGTTTTCTCCTCCGCTCGCCCCTTCCACCGTCATTTTCTCTCTACCCACCCTTGCCTCCTTCTCCGCGCAGCTCTCGATTCCCCCCTCTCTTTCGCACCCTCCATGTCATATTCCGCTCCAGGAGCTCCATCATAGCTCCTCGCTGTCGCTGGGAGGATGTTTTCTCCTCCGCTCGCCCCTTCCACCGTCATTTTCTCTCTACCCACCCTTGCCTCCTTTTCCGCGCAGCTCTCGATTCCCCCCTCTCTTTCGCACCCTCCATGTCATATTCCGCTCCAGGAGTTCCATCATAGCTCCTCACTGTCGCTGGGAGGATGTTTTCTCCTCCGCTCGCCCCTTCCACCGTCATTTTCTCTCTACCCACCCTTGCCTCCTTCTCCGCGCAGCTCTCGATTCCCCCCTCTCTCTCGCACCCTCCATATTACATCCAGCTCCAGGAGCTCCATCATAGCTCCTCGCTGTCGCTGGGAGGATGTTTTCTCCTCCGCTCGCCCCTTCCACCGTCATTTTCTCTCTACCCACCCTTGTCTCCTTTTCCGCGCAGCTCTCGATTCCCCCCTCTCTTTCGCACCCTCCATGTCATATTCCGCTCCAGGAGTTCCATCATAGCTCCTCACTGTCGCTGGGAGGATGTTTTCTCCTCCGCTCGCCCCTTCCACCGTCATTTTCTCTCTACCCACCCTTGCCTCCTTCTCCGCGCAGCTCTCGATTCCCCCCTCTCTTTCGCACCCTCCATGTCATATTCCGCTCCAGGAGCTCCATCATAGCTCCTCGCTGTCGCTGGGAGGATGTTTTCTCCTCCGCTCGCCCCTTCCACTGTCATTTTCTCTCTACCCACCCTTGCCTCCTTTTCCGCGCAGCTCTCGATTCCCCCCTCTCTTTCGCACCCTCCATGTCATATTCCGCTCCAGGAGCTCCATCATAGCTCCTCGCTGTCCTTATGAGGATGTTTTCTCCTCATCTTGCCCCTTCCACCGTCATTTTCTCTCTACCCACCCTTGCCTCCTTCTCCGCGCAGCTCTCGATTCCCTCCTCTCTCTCGCACCCTCCATATTACATCCAGCTCAAGGAGCTCCATCATAGCTCCTCGCTGTCGCTGGGAGGATGTTTTCTACTCTGCTCGCCGCTTCCGCCGTCATTTTTTCTCTACCCACCCTTGCCTCCTTCTCCGCGCAGCTCTCGATTCCCCCCTCTCTTTCGCACCCTCCATGTCATATTCCGCTCCAGGAGTTCCATCATAGCTCCTCACTGTCGCTGGGAGGATGTTTTCTCCTCCGCTCGCCCCTTCCACCGTCATTTTCTCTCTACCCACCCTTGCCTCCTTCTCCGCGCAGCTCTCGGTTCCCCCCTCTCTTTCGAACCCTCCATGTCATATTCCGCTCCAGGAGCTCCATCATAGCTCCTCGCTGTCGCTGGGAGGATGTTTTCTCCTCCGCTCGCCCCTTCCACCGTCATTTTCTCTCTACCCACCCTTTCCTCCTTTTCCGCGCAGCTCTCGATTCCCCCCTCTCTTTCGCACCCTCCATGTCATATTCCGCTCCAGGAGCTCCATCATAGCTCCTCGCTGTCGCTGGGAGGATGTTTTCTCCTCCGCTCGCCCCTTCCACCGTCATTTTCTCTCTACCCACCCTTGCCTCCTTCTCCGCGCAGCTCTCGATTCCCTCCTCTCTCTCGCACCCTCCATATTACATCCAGCTTCAGGAGCTCCATCATAGCTCCTCGCTGTCGCTGGGAGGATGTTTTCTCCTCCGCTCGCCCCTTCCACCGTCATTTTCTCTCTACCCACCCTTGCCTCCTTCTCCGCGCAGCTCTCGATTCCCCCCTCTCTCTCGCACCCTCCATATTACATCCAGCTCCAGGAGCTACATCATAGCTCCTCGCTGTCGCTGGGAGGATGTTTTCTCCTCCGCTCGCCCCTTCCACCGTCATTTTCTCTCTACCCACCCTTGCCTCCTTCTCCGCGCAGCTCTCGATCCCCCCCCTCTCTTTCGCACCCTCCATGTCATATTCCGCTCCAGGAGCTCCATCATAGCTCCTCGCTGTCGCTGGGAGGATGTTTTCTCCTCCGCTCGCCCCTTCCACCGTCATTTTCTCTCTACCCACCCTTGCCTCCTTCTCTGCGCCGCTCTCGATTCCCCCCTCTCTCTCGCACCCACCATGTCATATCCCGCTCCAGGAGCTCCATTATAGCTCCTCACTGTCGCTGGGAGGATGTTTTCTCCTCCGCTTGCCCCTTCCACCGTCATTTTCTCTCTACCCACCCTTGCCTCCTTCTCCGCGTAGCTCTCGATTCCCCCCTCTCTTTCGCACCCTCCATGTCATATTCCGCTCCAGGAGCTCCATCATAGCTCCTCGCTGTCGCTGGGAGGATGTTTTCTCCTCCGCTCGCCCCTTCCACCGTCATTTTCTCTCTACCCACCCTTGCCTCTTTTTCCGCGCAGCTCTCGATACCCCCCTCTCTTTCGCACCCTCCATGTCATATTCCGCTCCAGGAGCTCCATCATAGCTCCTCGCTGTCGCTGGGAGGATGTTTTCTCCTCCGCTCGCCCCTTCCACCATCATTTTCTCTCTACCCACCCTTGCCTCCTTCTCCGCGCAGCTCTCGATTCCCCCCTCTCTTTCGCACCCTCCATGTCATATTCCGCTCCAGGAGCTCCATCATAGCTCCACGCTGTCGCTGGGAGGATGTTTTCTCCTCCGCTCGCCCCTTCCACCGTCATTTTCTCTCTACCCACCCTTGCCTCCTTTTCCGCGCAGCTCTCGATTCCCCCCTCTCTTTCGCACCCTCCATGTCATATTCCGCTCCAGGAGTTCCATCATAGCTCCTCACTGTCGCTGGGAGGATGTTTTCTCCTCCGCTCGCCTCTTCCACCGTCATTTTCTCTCTACCCACCCTTGCCTCCTTTTCCGCGCAGCTCTCGATTCCCCCCTCTCTTTCGCACCCTCCATGTCATATTCCGCTCCAGGAGTTCCATCATAGCTCCTCACTGTCGCTGGGAGGAAGTTTTCTCCTCCGCTCGCCCCTTCCACCGTCATTTTCTCTCTACCCACCCTTGCCTCCTTTTCCGCGCAGCTCTCGATTCCCCCCTCTCTTTTGCACCCTCCATATCATATTCCGCTCCAGGAGCTCCATCATAGCTCCTTGCTGTCGCTGGGAGGATGTTTTCTCCTCCGCTCGCCCCTTCCACCGTCATTTTCTCTCTACCCACCCTTGCCTCCTTTTCCGCGCAGCTCTCGATTCCCCCCTCTCTTTCGCACCCTCCATGTCATATTCCGCTCCAGGAGCTCCATCATAGCTCCTCGCTGTCGCTGGGAGGATGTTTTCTCCTCCGCTCGCCCCTTCCACCGTCATTTTCTCTCTACCCACCCTTGCCTCCTTTTCCGCGCAGCTCTCGATTCCCCCCTCTCTTTCGCACCCTCAATGTCATATTCCGCTCCAGGAGTTCCATCATAGCTCCTCACTGTCGCTGGGAGGATGTTTTCTCCTCCGCTCGCCCCTTCCACCGTCATTTTCTCTCTACCCACCCTTGCCTCCTTTTCCGCGCAGCTCTCGATTCCCCCCTCTCTTTCGCACCCTCCATGTCATATTCCGCTCCAGGAGTTCCATCATAGCTCCTCACTGTCGCTGGGAGGAAGTTTTCTCCTCCGCTCGCCCCTTCCACCGTCATTTTCTCTCTACCCACCCTTGCCTCCTTTTCCGCGCAGCTCTCGATTCCCCCCTCTCTTTCGCACCCTCCATGTCATATTCCGCTCCAGGAGCTCCATCATAGCTCCTTGCTGTCGCTGGGAGGATGTTTTCTCCTCCGCTCGCCCCTTCCACCGTCATTTTCTCTCTACCCACCCTTGCCTCCTTTTCCGCGCAGCTCTCGATTCCCCCCTCTCTTTCGCACCCTCCATGTCATATTCCGCTCCAGGAGTTCCATCATAGCTCCTCACTGTCGCTGGGAGGATGTTTTCTCCTCCGCTCGCCTCTTCCACCGTCATTTTCTCTCTACCCACCCTTGCCTCCTTTTCCACGCAGCTCTCGATTCCCCCCTCTCTTTCGCACCCTCCATGTCATACTCCGCTCCAGGAGTTCCATCATAGCTCCTCACTGTCGCTGGGAGGAAGTTTTCTCCTCCGCTCGCCCCTTCCACCGTCATTTTCTCTCTACCCACCCTTGCCTCCTTTTCCGCGCAGCTCTCGATTCCCCCCTCTCTTTCGCACCCTCCATGTCATATTCCGCTCCAGGAGCTCCATCATAGCTCCTCACTGTCGCTGGGAGGATGTTTTTTCCTCCGCTCGCCCCTTCCACCGTCATTTTCTCTCTACCCACCCTTGCCTCCTTTTCCGCGCAGCTCTCGATTCCCCCCTCTCTTTCGCACCCTCCATGTCATATTCCACTCCAGGAGCTCCATCATAGCTCCTTGCTGTCGCTGGGAGGATGTTTTCTCCTCCGCACGCCCCTTCCACCGTCATTTTCTCTCTACCCACCCTTGCCTCCTTTTCCGCGCAGCTCTCGATTCCCCCCTCTCTTTCGCACCCTCCATGTCATATTCCGCTCCAGGAGCTCCATCATAGCTCCTTGCTGTCGCTGGGAGGATGTTTTCTCCTCCGCTCGCCCCTTCCACCGTCATTTTCTCTCTACCCACCCTTGCCTCCTTTTCCGCGCAGCTCTCGATTCCCCCCTCTCTTTCGCACCCTCCATGTCATATTCCGCTCCAGGAGTTCCATCATAGCTCCTCACTGTCGCTGGGAGGATGTTTTCTCCTCCGCTCGCCCCTTCCACCGTCATTTTCTCTCTACCCACCCTTGCCTCCTTTTCCGCGCAGCTCTCGATTCCCCCCTCTCTTTCGCACCCTCCATGTCATATTCCGCTCCAGGAGTTCCATCATAGCTCCTCACTGTCGCTGGGAGGATGTTTTCTCCTCCGCTCGCCCCTTCCACCATCATTTTCTCTCTACCCACCCTTGCCTCCTTCTCCGCGCAGCTCTCGATTCCCCCCTCTCTTTCGCACCCTCCATGTCATATTCCGCTCCAGGAGCTCCATCATAGCTCCACGCTGTCGCTGGGAGGATGTTTTCTCCTCCGCTCGCCCCTTCCACCGTCATTTTCTCTCTACCCACCCTTGCCTCCTTTTCCGCGCAGCTCTCGATTCCCCCCTCTCTTTCGCACCCTCCATGTCATATTCCGCTCCAGGAGTTCCATCATAGCTCCTCACTGTCGCTGGGAGGATGTTTTCTCCTCCGCTCGCCTCTTCCACCGTCATTTTCTCTCTACCCACCCTTGCCTCCTTTTCCGCGCAGCTCTCGATTCCCCCCTCTCTTTCGCACCCTCCATGTCATATTCCGCTCCAGGAGTTCCATCATAGCTCCTCACTGTCGCTGGGAGGAAGTTTTCTCCTCCGCTCGCCCCTTCCACCGTCATTTTCTCTCTACCCACCCTTGCCTCCTTTTCCGCGCAGCTCTCGATTCCCCCCTCTCTTTTGCACCCTCCATATCATATTCCGCTCCAGGAGCTCCATCATAGCTCCTTGCTGTCGCTGGGAGGATGTTTTCTCCTCCGCTCGCCCCTTCCACCGTCATTTTCTCTCTACCCACCCTTGCCTCCTTTTCCGCGCAGCTCTCGATTCCCCCCTCTCTTTCGCACCCTCCATGTCATATTCCGCTCCAGGAGTTCCATCATAGCTCCTCACTGTCGCTGGGAGGATGTTTTCTCCTCCGCTCGCCCCTTCCACCGTCATTTTCTCTCTACCCACCCTTGCCTCCTTCTCCGCGCAGCTCTCGATTCCCCCCTCTCTTTCGCACCCTCCATGTCATATTCCGCTCCAGGAGCTCCATCATAGCTCCTCGCTGTCGCTGGGAGGATGTTTTCTCCTCCGCTCGCCCCTTCCACCGTCATTTTCTCTCTACCCACCCTTACCTCCTTTTCCGCGCAGCTCTCGATTCCCCCCTCTCTTTCGCACCCTCCATGTCATATTCCGCTCCAGGAGCTCCATCATAGCTCCTCGCTGTCGCTGGGAGGATGTTTTCTCCTCCGCTCGCCCCTTCCACCGTCATTTTCTCTCTACCCACCCTTGCCTCCTTTTCCGCGCAGCTCTCGATTCCCCCCTCTCTTTCGCACCCTCAATGTCATATTCCGCTCCAGGAGTTCCATCATAGCTCCTCACTGTCGCTGGGAGGATGTTTTCTCCTCCGCTCGCCCCTTCCACCGTCATTTTCTCTCTACCCACCCTTGCCTCCTTTTCCGCGCAGCTCTCGATTCCCCCCTCTCTTTCGCACCCTCCATGTCATATTCCGCTCCAGGAGTTCCATCATAGCTCCTCACTGTCGCTGGGAGGAAGTTTTCTCCTCCGCTCGCCCCTTCCACCGTCATTTTCTCTCTACCCACCCTTGCCTCCTTTTCCGCGCAGCTCTCGATTCCCCCCTCTCTTTCGCACCCTCCATGTCATATTCCGCTCCAGGAGCTCCATCATAGCTCCTTGCTGTCGCTGGGAGGATGTTTTCTCCTCCGCTCGCCCCTTCCACCGTCATTTTCTCTCTACCCACCCTTGCCTCCTTTTCCGCGCAGCTCTCGATTCCCCCCTCTCTTTCGCACCCTCCATGTCATATTCCGCTCCAGGAGTTCCATCATAGCTCCTCACTGTCGCTGGGAGGATGTTTTCTCCTCCGCTCGCCTCTTCCACCGTCATTTTCTCTCTACCCACCCTTGCCTCCTTTTCCACGCAGCTCTCGATTCCCCCCTCTCTTTCGCACCCTCCATGTCATACTCCGCTCCAGGAGTTCCATCATAGCTCCTCACTGTCGCTGGGAGGAAGTTTTCTCCTCCGCACGCCCCTTCCACCGTCATTTTCTCTCTACCCACCCTTGCCTCCTTTTCCGCGCAGCTCTCGATTCCCCCCTCTCTTTCGCACCCTCCATGTCATATTCCGCTCCAGGAGCTCCATCATAGCTCCTCACTGTCGCTGGGAGGATGTTTTTTCCTCCGCTCGCCCCTTCCACCGTCATTTTCTCTCTACCCACCCTTGCCTCCTTTTCCGCGCAGCTCTCGATTCCCCCCTCTCTTTCGCACCCTCCATGTCATATTCCACTCCAGGAGCTCCATCATAGCTCCTTGCTGTCGCTGGGAGGATGTTTTCTCCTCCGCTCGCCCCTTCCACCGTCATTTTCTCTCTACCCACCCTTGCCTCCTTTTCCGCGCAGCTCTCGATTCCCCCCTCTCTTTCGCACCCTCCATGTCATATTCCGCTCCAGGAGTTCCATCATAGCTCCTCACTGTCGCTGGGAGGATGTTTTCTCCTCCGCTCGCCCCTTCCACCATCATTTTCTCTCTACCCACCCTTGCCTCCTTTTCCGCGCAGCTCTCGATTCCCCCCTCTCTTTCGCACCCTCCATGTCATATTCTGCTCCAGGAGTTCCATCATAGCTCCTCACTGTCGCTGGGAGGAAGTTTTCTCCTCCGCTCGCCCCTTCCACCGTCATTTTCTCTCTACCCACCCTTGCCTCCTTTTCCGCGCAGCTCTCGATTCCCCCCTCTCTTTCGCACCCTCCATGTCATATTCCGCTCCAGGAGCTCCATCATAGCTCCTCACTGTCGCTGGGAGGATGTTTTCTCCTCCGCTCGCCCCTTCCACCGTCATTTTCTCTCTACCCACCCTTGCCTCCTTCTCCGCGCAGCTCTCGATTCCCCCCTCTCTTTCGCACCTTCCATGTCATATTCCGCTCCAGGAGCTCCATCATAGCTAATAGCTGTCGCTGGGAGGATGTTTTCTCCTCCGCTCGCCCCTTCCACCGTCATTTTCTCTCTACCCACCCTTGCCTCCTTTTCCGCGCAGCTCTCGATTCCCCCCTCTCTTTCGCACCCTCCATGTCATATTCCGCTCCAGGAGTTCCATCATAGCTCCTCACTGTCGCTGGGAGGATGTTTTCTCCTCCGCTCGCCCCTTCCACCGTCATTTTCTCTCTACCCACCCTTGCCTCCTTTTCCGCGCAGCTCTCGATTCCCCCCTCTCTTTCGCACCCTCCATGTCATATTCCGCTCCAGGAGCTCCATCATAGCTCCTTGCTGTCGCTGGGAGGATGTTTTCTCCTCCGCTCGCCCCTTCCACCGTCATTTTCTCTCTACCCACCCTTGCCTCCTTTTCCGCGCAGCTCTCGATTCCCCCCTCTCTTTCGCACCCTCCATGTCATATTCCGCTCCAGGAGTTCCATCATAGCTCCTCACTGTCGCTGGGAGGATGTTTTCTCCTCCGCTCGCCCCTTCCACCGTCATTTTCTCTCTACCCACCCTTGCCTCCTTTTCCGCGCAGCTCTCGATTCCCCCCTCTCTTTCGCACCCTCCATGTCATATTCCGCTCCAGGAGCTCCATCATAGCTCCTTGCTGTCGCTGGGAGGATGTTTTCTCCTCCGCTCGCCCCTTCCACCGTCATTTTCTCTCTACCCACCCTTGCCTCCTTTTCCGCGCAGCTCTCGATTCCCCCCTCTCTTTCGCACCCTCCATGTCATATTCCGCTCCAGGAGTTCCATCATAGCTCCTCACTGTCGCTGGGAGGATGTTTTCTCCTCCGCTCGCCCCTTCCACCGTCATTTTCTCTCTACCCACCCTTGCCTCCTTTTCCGCGCAGCTCTCGATTCCCCCCTCTCTTTCGCACCCTCCATGTCATATTCCGCTCCAGGAGTTCCATCATAGCTCCTCACTGTCGCTGGGAGGATGTTTTCTCCTCCGCTCGCCCCTTCCACCGTCATTTTCTCTCTACCCACCCTTGCCTCCTTTTCCGCGCAGCTCTCGATTCCCCCCTCTCTTTCGCACCCTCCATGTCATATTCCGCTCCAGGAGCTCCATCATAGCTCCTCGCTGTCCTTATGAGGATGTTTTCTCCTCATCTTGCCCCTTCCACCGTCATTTTCTCTCTACCCACCCTTGCCTCCTTCTCCGCGCAGCTCTCGATTCCCTCCTCTCTCTCGCACCCTCCATATTACATCCAGCTCAAGGAGCTCCATCATAGCTCCTCGCTGTCGCTGGGAGGATGTTTTCTACTCTGCTCGCCGCTTCCGCCGTCATTTTTTCTCTACCCACCCTTGCCTCCTTCTCCGCGCAGCTCTCGATTCCCCCCTCTCTTTCGCACCCTCCATGTCATATTCCGCTCCAGGAGTTCCATCATAGCTCCTCACTGTCGCTGGGAGGATGTTTTCTCCTCCGCTCGCCCCTTCCACCGTCATTTTCTCTCTACCCACCCTTGCCTCCTTCTCCGCGCAGCTCTCGGTTCCCCCCTCTCTTTCGAACCCTCCATGTCATATTCCGCTCCAGGAGCTCCATCATAGCTCCTCGCTGTCGCTGGGAGGATGTTTTCTCCTCCGCTCGCCCCTTCCACCGTCATTTTCTCTCTACCCACCCTTTCCTCCTTTTCCGTGCAGCTCTCGATTCCCCCCTCTCTTTCGCACCCTCCATGTCATATTCCGCTCCAGGAGCTCCATCATAGCTCCTCGCTGTCGCTGGGAGGATGTTTTCTCCTCCGCTCGCCCCTTCCACCGTCATTTTCTCTCTACCCACCCTTGCCTCCTTCTCCGCGCAGCTCTCGATTCCCTCCTCTCTCTCGCACCCTCCATATTACATCCAGCTTCAGGAGCTCCATCATAGCTCCTCGCTGTCGCTGGGAGGATGTTTTCTCCTCCGCTCGCCCCTTCCACCGTCATTTTCTCTCTACCCACCCTTGCCTCCTTCTCCGCGCAGCTCTCGATTCCCCCCTCTCTCTCGCACCCTCCATATTACATCCAGCTCCAGGAGCTACATCATAGCTCCTCGCTGTCGCTGGGAGGATGTTTTCTCCTCCGCTCGCCCCTTCCACCGTCATTTTCTCTCTACCCACCCTTGCCTCCTTCTCCGCGCAGCTCTCGATCCCCCCCCTCTCTTTCGCACCCTCCATGTCATATTCCGCTCCAGGAGCTCCATCATAGCTCCTCGCTGTCGCTGGGAGGATGTTTTCTCCTCCGCTCGCCCCTTCCACCGTCATTTTCTCTCTACCCACCCTTGCCTCCTTCTCTGCGCCGCTCTCGATTCCCCCCTCTCTCTCGCACCCACCATGTCATATCCCGCTCCAGGAGCTCCATTATAGCTCCTCACTGTCGCTGGGAGGATGTTTTCTCCTCCGCTTGCCCCTTCCACCGTCATTTTCTCTCTACCCACCCTTGCCTCCTTCTCCGCGTAGCTCTCGATTCCCCCCTCTCTTTCGCACCCTCCATGTCATATTCCGCTCCAGGAGCTCCATCATAGCTCCTCGCTGTCGCTGGGAGGATGTTTTCTCCTCCGCTCGCCCCTTCCACCGTCATTTTCTCTCTACCCACCCTTGCCTCTTTTTCCGCGCAGCTCTCGATACCCCCCTCTCTTTCGCACCCTCCATGTCATATTCCGCTCCAGGAGCTCCATCATAGCTCCTCGCTGTCGCTGGGAGGATGTTTTCTCCTCCGCTCGCCCCTTCCACCATCATTTTCTCTCTACCCACCCTTGCCTCCTTCTCCGCGCAGCTCTCGATTCCCCCCTCTCTTTCGCACCCTCCATGTCATATTCCGCTCCAGGAGCTCCATCATAGCTCCACGCTGTCGCTGGGAGGATGTTTTCTCCTCCGCTCGCCCCTTCCACCGTCATTTTCTCTCTACCCACCCTTGCCTCCTTTTCCGCGCAGCTCTCGATTCCCCCCTCTCTTTCGCACCCTCCATGTCATATTCCGCTCCAGGAGTTCCATCATAGCTCCTCACTGTCGCTGGGAGGATGTTTTCTCCTCCGCTCGCCTCTTCCACCGTCATTTTCTCTCTACCCACCCTTGCCTCCTTTTCCGCGCAGCTCTCGATTCCCCCCTCTCTTTCGCACCCTCCATGTCATATTCCGCTCCAGGAGTTCCATCATAGCTCCTCACTGTCGCTGGGAGGAAGTTTTCTCCTCCGCTCGCCCCTTCCACCGTCATTTTCTCTCTACCCACCCTTGCCTCCTTTTCCGCGCAGCTCTCGATTCCCCCCTCTCTTTTGCACCCTCCATATCATATTCCGCTCCAGGAGCTCCATCATAGCTCCTTGCTGTCGCTGGGAGGATGTTTTCTCCTCCGCTCGCCCCTTCCACCGTCATTTTCTCTCTACCCACCCTTGCCTCCTTTTCCGCGCAGCTCTCGATTCCCCCCTCTCTTTCGCACCCTCCATGTCATATTCCGCTCCAGGAGTTCCATCATAGCTCCTCACTGTCGCTGGGAGGATGTTTTCTCCTCCGCTCGCCCCTTCCACCGTCATTTTCTCTCTACCCACCCTTGCCTCCTTCTCCGCGCAGCTCTCGATTCCCCCCTCTCTTTCGCACCCTCCATGTCATATTCCGCTCCAGGAGCTCCATCATAGCTCCTCGCTGTCGCTGGGAGGATGTTTTCTCCTCCGCTCGCCCCTTCCACCGTCATTTTCTCTCTACCCACCCTTACCTCCTTTTCCGCGCAGCTCTCGATTCCCCCCTCTCTTTCGCACCCTCCATGTCATATTCCGCTCCAGGAGCTCCATCATAGCTCCTCGCTGTCGCTGGGAGGATGTTTTCTCCTCCGCTCGCCCCTTCCACCGTCATTTTCTCTCTACCCACCCTTGCCTCCTTTTCCGCGCAGCTCTCGATTCCCCCCTCTCTTTCGCACCCTCAATGTCATATTCCGCTCCAGGAGTTCCATCATAGCTCCTCACTGTCGCTGGGAGGATGTTTTCTCCTCCGCTCGCCCCTTCCACCGTCATTTTCTCTCTACCCACCCTTGCCTCCTTTTCCGCGCAGCTCTCGATTCCCCCCTCTCTTTCGCACCCTCCATGTCATATTCCGCTCCAGGAGTTCCATCATAGCTCCTCACTGTCGCTGGGAGGAAGTTTTCTCCTCCGCTCGCCCCTTCCACCGTCATTTTCTCTCTACCCACCCTTGCCTCCTTTTCCGCGCAGCTCTCGATTCCCCCCTCTCTTTCGCACCCTCCATGTCATATTCCGCTCCAGGAGCTCCATCATAGCTCCTTGCTGTCGCTGGGAGGATGTTTTCTCCTCCGCTCGCCCCTTCCACCGTCATTTTCTCTCTACCCACCCTTGCCTCCTTTTCCGCGCAGCTCTCGATTCCCCCCTCTCTTTCGCACCCTCCATGTCATATTCCGCTCCAGGAGTTCCATCATAGCTCCTCACTGTCGCTGGGAGGATGTTTTCTCCTCCGCTCGCCTCTTCCACCATCATTTTCTCTCTACCCACCCTTGCCTCCTTTTCCACGCAGCTCTCGATTCCCCCCTCTCTTTCGCACCCTCCATGTCATACTCCGCTCCAGGAGTTCCATCATAGCTCCTCACTGTCGCTGGGAGGAAGTTTTCTCCTCCGCTCGCCCCTTCCACCGTCATTTTCTCTCTACCCACCCTTGCCTCCTTTTCCGCGCAGCTCTCGATTCCCCCCTCTCTTTCGCACCCTCCATGTCATATTCCGCTCCAGGAGCTCCATCATAGCTCCTCACTGTCGCTGGGAGGATGTTTTTTCCTCCGCTCGCCCCTTCCACCGTCATTTTCTCTCTACCCACCCTTGCCTCCTTTTCCGCGCAGCTCTCGATTCCCCCCTCTCTTTCGCACCCTCCATGTCATATTCCACTCCAGGAGCTCCATCATAGCTCCTTGCTGTCGCTGGGAGGATGTTTTCTCCTCCGCTCGCCCCTTCCACCGTCATTTTCTCTCTACCCACCCTTGCCTCCTTTTCCGCGCAGCTCTCGATTCCCCCCTCTCTTTCGCACCCTCCATGTCATATTCCGCTCCAGGAGTTCCATCATAGCTCCTCACTGTCGCTGGGAGGATGTTTTCTCCTCCGCTCGCCCCTTCCACCATCATTTTCTCTCTACCCACCCTTGCCTCCTTTTCCGCGCAGCTCTCGATTCCCCCCTCTCTTTCGCACCCTCCATGTCATATTCTGCTCCAGGAGTTCCATCATAGCTCCTCACTGTCGCTGGGAGGAAGTTTTCTCCTCCGCTCGCCCCTTCCACCGTCATTTTCTCTCTACCCACCCTTGCCTCCTTTTCCGCGCAGCTCTCGATTCCCCCCTCTCTTTCGCACCCTCCATGTCATATTCCGCTCCAGGAGCTCCATCATAGCTCCTTGCTGTCGCTGGGAGGATGTTTTCTCCTCCGCTCGCCCCTTCCACCGTCATTTTCTCTCTACCCACCCTTGCCTCCTTTTCCGCGCAGCTCTCGATTCCCCCCTCTCTTTCGCACCCTCCATGTCATATTCCGCTCCAGGAGTTCCATCATAGCTCCTCACTGTCGCTGGGAGGATGTTTTCTCCTCCGCTCGCCCCTTCCACCGTCATTTTCTCTCTACCCACCCTTGCCTCCTTTTCCGCGCAGCTCTCGATTCCCCCCTCTCTTTCGCACCCTCCATGTCATATTCCGCTCCAGGAGTTCCATCATAGCTCCTCACTGTCGCTGGGAGGATGTTTTCTCCTCCGCTCGCCCCTTCCACCATCATTTTCTCTCTACCCACCCTTGCCTCCTTCTCCGCGCAGCTCTCGATTCCCCCCTCTCTTTCGCACCCTCCATGTCATATTCCGCTCCAGGAGCTCCATCATAGCTCCACGCTGTCGCTGGGAGGATGTTTTCTCCTCCGCTCGCCCCTTCCACCGTCATTTTCTCTCTACCCACCCTTGCCTCCTTTTCCGCGCAGCTCTCGATTCCCCCCTCTCTTTCGCACCCTCCATGTCATATTCCGCTCCAGGAGTTCCATCATAGCTCCTCACTGTCGCTGGGAGGATGTTTTCTCCTCCGCTCGCCTCTTCCACCGTCATTTTCTCTCTACCCACCCTTGCCTCCTTTTCCGCGCAGCTCTCGATTCCCCCCTCTCTTTCGCACCCTCCATGTCATATTCCGCTCCAGGAGTTCCATCATAGCTCCTCACTGTCGCTGGGAGGAAGTTTTCTCCTCCGCTCGCCCCTTCCACCGTCATTTTCTCTCTACCCACCCTTGCCTCCTTTTCCGCGCAGCTCTCGATTCCCCCCTCTCTTTTGCACCCTCCATATCATATTCCGCTCCAGGAGCTCCATCATAGCTCCTTGCTGTCGCTGGGAGGATGTTTTCTCCTCCGCTCGCCCCTTCCACCGTCATTTTCTCTCTACCCACCCTTGCCTCCTTTTCCGCGCAGCTCTCGATTCCCCCCTCTCTTTCGCACCCTCCATGTCATATTCCGCTCCAGGAGTTCCATCATAGCTCCTCACTGTCGCTGGGAGGATGTTTTCTCCTCCGCTCGCCCCTTCCACCGTCATTTTCTCTCTACCCACCCTTGCCTCCTTCTCCGCGCAGCTCTCGATTCCCCCCTCTCTTTCGCACCCTCCATGTCATATTCCGCTCCAGGAGCTCCATCATAGCTCCTCGCTGTCGCTGGGAGGATGTTTTCTCCTCCGCTCGCCCCTTCCACCGTCATTTTCTCTCTACCCACCCTTACCTCCTTTTCCGCGCAGCTCTCGATTCCCCCCTCTCTTTCGCACCCTCCATGTCATATTCCGCTCCAGGAGCTCCATCATAGCTCCTCGCTGTCGCTGGGAGGATGTTTTCTCCTCCGCTCGCCCCTTCCACCGTCATTTTCTCTCTACCCACCCTTGCCTCCTTTTCCGCGCAGCTCTCGATTCCCCCCTCTCTTTCGCACCCTCAATGTCATATTCCGCTCCAGGAGTTCCATCATAGCTCCTCACTGTCGCTGGGAGGATGTTTTCTCCTCCGCTCGCCCCTTCCACCGTCATTTTCTCTCTACCCACCCTTGCCTCCTTTTCCGCGCAGCTCTCGATTCCCCCCTCTCTTTCGCACCCTCCATGTCATATTCCGCTCCAGGAGTTCCATCATAGCTCCTCACTGTCGCTGGGAGGAAGTTTTCTCCTCCGCTCGCCCCTTCCACCGTCATTTTCTCTCTACCCACCCTTGCCTCCTTTTCCGCGCAGCTCTCGATTCCCCCCTCTCTTTCGCACCCTCCATGTCATATTCCGCTCCAGGAGCTCCATCATAGCTCCTTGCTGTCGCTGGGAGGATGTTTTCTCCTCCGCTCGCCCCTTCCACCGTCATTTTCTCTCTACCCACCCTTGCCTCCTTTTCCGCGCAGCTCTCGATTCCCCCCTCTCTTTCGCACCCTCCATGTCATATTCCGCTCCAGGAGTTCCATCATAGCTCCTCACTGTCGCTGGGAGGATGTTTTCTCCTCCGCTCGCCTCTTCCACCGTCATTTTCTCTCTACCCACCCTTGCCTCCTTTTCCACGCAGCTCTCGATTCCCCCCTCTCTTTCGCACCCTCCATGTCATACTCCGCTCCAGGAGTTCCATCATAGCTCCTCACTGTCGCTGGGAGGAAGTTTTCTCCTCCGCTCGCCCCTTCCACCGTCATTTTCTCTCTACCCACCCTTGCCTCCTTTTCCGCGCAGCTCTCGATTCCCCCCTCTCTTTCGCACCCTCCATGTCATATTCCGCTCCAGGAGCTCCATCATAGCTCCTCACTGTCGCTGGGAGGATGTTTTTTCCTCCGCTCGCCCCTTCCACCGTCATTTTCTCTCTACCCACCCTTGCCTCCTTTTCCGCGCAGCTCTCGATTCCCCCCTCTCTTTCGCACCCTCCATGTCATATTCCACTCCAGGAGCTCCATCATAGCTCCTTGCTGTCGCTGGGAGGATGTTTTCTCCTCCGCTCGCCCCTTCCACCGTCATTTTCTCTCTACCCACCCTTGCCTCCTTTTCCGCGCAGCTCTCGATTCCCCCCTCTCTTTCGCACCCTCCATGTCATATTCCGCTCCAGGAGTTCCATCATAGCTCCTCACTGTCGCTGGGAGGATGTTTTCTCCTCCGCTCGCCCCTTCCACCATCATTTTCTCTCTACCCACCCTTGCCTCCTTTTCCGCGCAGCTCTCGATTCCCCCCTCTCTTTCGCACCCTCCATGTCATATTCTGCTCCAGGAGTTCCATCATAGCTCCTCACTGTCGCTGGGAGGAAGTTTTCTCCTCCGCTCGCCCCTTCCACCGTCATTTTCTCTCTACCCACCCTTGCCTCCTTTTCCGCGCAGCTCTCGATTCCCCCCTCTCTTTCGCACCCTCCATGTCATATTCCGCTCCAGGAGCTCCATCATAGCTCCTCACTGTCGCTGGGAGGATGTTTTCTCCTCCGCTCGCCCCTTCCACCGTCATTTTCTCTCTACCCACCCTTGCCTCCTTCTCCGCGCAGCTCTCGATTCCCCCCTCTCTTTCGCACCTTCCATGTCATATTCCGCTCCAGGAGCTCCATCATAGCTAATCGCTGTCGCTGGGAGGATGTTTTCTCCTCCGCTCGCCCCTTCCACCGTCATTTTCTCTCTACCCACCCTTGCCTCCTTTTCCGCGCAGCTCTCGATTCCCCCCTCTCTTTCGCACCCTCCATGTCATATTCCGCTCCAGGAGTTCCATCATAGCTCCTCACTGTCGCTGGGAGGATGTTTTCTCCTCCGCTCGCCCCTTCCACCGTCATTTTCTCTCTACCCACCCTTGCCTCCTTTTCCGCGCAGCTCTCGATTCCCCCCTCTCTTTCGCACCCTCCATGTCATATTCCGCTCCAGGAGCTCCATCATAGCTCCTTGCTGTCGCTGGGAGGATGTTTTCTCCTCCGCTCGCCCCTTCCACCGTCATTTTCTCTCTACCCACCCTTGCCTCCTTTTCCGCGCAGCTCTCGATTCCCCCCTCTCTTTCGCACCCTCCATGTCATATTCCGCTCCAGGAGTTCCATCATAGCTCCTCACTGTCCTTATGAGGATGTTTTCTCCTCATCTTGCCCCTTCCACCGTCATTTTCTCTCTACCCACCCTTGCCTCCTTCTCCGCGCAGCTCTCGATTCCCCCCTCTCTTTCGCACCCTCCATGTCATATTCCGCTCCAGGAGCTCCATCATAGCTCCTTGCTGTCGCTGGGAGGATGTTTTCTCCTCCGCTCGCCCCTTCCACCGTCATTTTCTCTCTACCCACCCTTGCCTCCTTCTCCACGCTGCTCTCGATTCCCCCCTCTCTTTCGCACCCTCCATGTCATATTCCGGTACAGGAGCTCCATCATAGCTCCTTGCTGTCGCTGGGAGGATGTTTTCTCCTCCGCTCGCCCCTTCCACCGTCATTTTCTCTCTACCCACCCTTGCCTCCTTCTCCGTGCAGCTCTCGATTCCCCCCTCTCTCTCGCACCCTCCATAATACATCCAGCTCCAGGAGCTCCATCATAGCTCCTCGCTGTCGCTGGGAGGATGTTTTCTCCTCCGCTCGCCCCTTCCACCGTCATTTTCTCTCTACCCACCCTTGCCTCCTTCTCCGCGCAGCTCTCGATTCCCCCTTCTCTCTCGCACCCTCCATGTCATATCCCGCTCCAGGAGTTCCATCATAGCTCCTCACTGTCGCTGGTAGGATGTTTTCTCCTCCGCTCGCCCCTTCCACCGTCATTTTCTCTCTACCCACCCTTGCCTCCTTTTCCGCGCAGCTCTCGATTCCCCCCTCTCTTTCGCACCCTCCATGTCATATTCCGCTAGAGGAGTTCCATCATAGCTCCTCACTGTCGCTGGGAGGATGTTTTCTCCTCCGCTCGCCCCTTCCACCGTCATTTTCTCTCTACCCACCCTTGCCTCCTTTTCCGCGCAGCTCTCGATTCCCCCCTCTCTTTCGCACCCTCCATGTCATATTCCGCTCCAGGAGCTCCATCATAGCTCCTTGCTGTTGATGGGAGGATGTTTTCTCCTCCGCTCGCCCCTTCCACCGTCATTTTCTCTCTACCCACCCTTGCCTCCTTTTCCGCGCAGCTCTCGATTCCCCCCTCTCTTTCGCACCCTCCATGTCATATTCCGCTCCAGGAGTTCCATCATAGCTCCTCACTGTCGCTGGGAGGATGTTTTCTCCTCCGCTCGCCCCTTCCACCGTCATTTTCTCTCTACCCACCCTTGCCTCCTTCTCCGCGCAGCTCTCGATTCCCCCCTCTCTTTCGCACCCTCCATGTCATATTCCGCTCCAGGAGCTCCATCATAGCTCCTTGCTGTTGATGGGAGGATGTTTTCTCCTCCGCTCGCCCCTTCCACCGTCATTTTCTCTCTACCCACCCTTGCCTCCTTTTCCGCGCAGCTCTCGATTCCCCCCTCTCTTTCGCACCCTCCATGTCATATTCCGCTCCAGGAGCTCCATCATAGCTCCTTGCTGTCGCTGGGAGGATGTTTTCTCCTCCGCTCGCCCCTTCCACCGTCATTTTCTCTCTACCCACCCTTGCCTCCTTCTCCGCGCAGCTCTCGATTCCCCCCTCTCTCTCGCACCCTCCATATTACATCCAGCTCCAGGAGCTCCATCATAGCTCCTTGCTGTCGCTGGGAGGATGTTTTCTCCTCCGCTCGCCCCTTCCACCGTCATTTTCTCTCTACCCACCCTTGCCTCCTTCTCCGCGCAGCTCTCGATTCCCCCCTCTCTTTCGCACCCTCCATGTCATATTCCGCTCCAGGAGCTCCATCATAGCTCCTTGCTGTCGCTGGGAGGATGTTTTCTCCTCCGCTCGCCCCTTCCACCGTCATTTTCTCTCTACCCACCCTTGCCTCCTTCTCCACGCTGCTCTCGATTCCCCCCTCTCTTTCGCACCCTCCATGTCATATTCCGCTACAGGAGCTCCATCATAGCTCCTTGCTGTCGCTGGGAGGATGTTTTCTCCTCCGCTCGCCCCTTCCACCGTCATTTTCTCTCTACCCACCCTTGCCTCCTTCTCCGCGCAGCTCTCGATTCCCCCCTCTCTTTCGCACCCTCCATGTCATATTCCGCTCCAGGAGCTCCATCATAGCTCCTTGCTGTCGCTGGGAGGATGTTTTCTCCTCCGCTCGCCCCTTCCACCGTCATTTTCTCTCTACCCACCCTTGCCTCCTTCTCCACGCTGCTCTCGATTCCCCCCTCTCTTTCGCACCCTCCATGTCATATTCCGCTACAGGAGCTCCATCATAGCTCCTTGCTGTCGCTGGGAGGATGTTTTCTCCTCCGCTCGCCCCTTCCACCGTCATTTTCTCTCTACCCACCCTTGCCTCCTTCTCCGTGCAGCTCTCGATTCCCCCCTCTCTCTCGCACCCTCCATAATACATCCAGCTCCAGGAGCTCCATCATAGCTCCTCGCTGTCGCTGGGAGGATGTTTTCTCCTCCGCTCGCCCCTTCCACCGTCATTTTCTCTCTACCCACCCTTGCCTCCTTCTCCGCGCAGCTCTCGATTCCCCCTTCTCTCTCGCACCCTCCATGTCATATCCCGCTCCAGGAGTTCCATCATAGCTCCTCACTGTCGCTGGTAGGATGTTTTCTCCTCCGCTCGCCCCTTCCACCGTCATTTTCTCTCTACCCACCCTTGCCTCCTTTTCCGCGCAGCTCTCGATTCCCCCCTCTCTTTCGCACCCTCCATGTCATATTCCGCTCCAGGAGCTCCATCATAGCTCCTCGCTGTCGCTGGGAGGATGTTTTCTCCTCCGCTCGCCCCTTCCACCGTCATTTTCTCTCTACCCACCCTTGCCTCCTTCTCCGCGCAGCTCTCGATTCCCCCCTCTCTTTCGAACCCTCCATGTCATATTCCGCTCCAGGAGCTCCATCATAGCTCCTCGCTGTCGCTGGGAGGATGTTTTCTCCTCTGCTCGCCCCTTCCACCGTCATTTTCTCTCTACCCACCCTTTCCTCCTTTTCCGCGCAGCTCTCGATTCCCCCCTCTCTTTCGCACCCTCCATGTCATATTCCGCTCCAGGAGCTCCATCATAGCTCCTCGCTGTCGCTGGGAGGATGTTTTCTCCTCCGCTCGCCCCTTCCACCGTCATTTTCTTTCTACCCACCCTTGCCTCCTTTTCCACGCAGCTCTCGATTCCCTCCTCTCTCTCGCACCCTCCATATTACATCCAGCTCCAGGAGCTCCATCATAGCTCCTCGCTGTCGCTGGGAGGATGTTTTCTCCTCTGCTCGCCGCTTCCGCCGTCATTTTCTCTCCACCCACCCTTGCCTCCTTCTCCGCGCCGCTCTCGATTCCCCCCTCTCTTTCGCACCCTCCATGCCATATTCTGCTCCAGGAGCTCCATCATAGCTCCTCGCTGTCGCTGGGAGGATGTTTTCTCCTCCGCTCGCCCCTTCCACCGTCATTTTCTCTCTACCCACCCTTGCCTCCTTCTCCGCGCAGCTCTCGATTCCCCCCTCTCTTTCGCACCCTCCATGTCATATTCCGCTCCAGGAGCTCCATCATAGCTCCTCGCTGTCGCTGGGAGGATGTTTTCTCCTCCGCTCGCCCCTTCCACCGTCATTTTCTCTCTACCCACCCTTTCCTCCTTTTCCGCGCAGCTCTCGATTCCCCCCTCTCTTTCGCACCCTCCATGTCATATTCCGCTCCAGGAGCTCCATCATAGCTCCTCGCTGTCGCTGGGAGGATGTTTTCTCCTCCGCTCGCCCCTTCCACCGTCATTTTCTCTCTACCCACCCTTGCCTCCTTTTCCGCGCAGCTCTCGATTCCCCCCTCTCTTTCGCACCCTCCATGTCATATTCCGCTCCAGGAGTTCCATCATAGCTCCTCACTGTCGCTGGGAGGATGTTTTCTCCTCCGCTCGCCCCTTCCACCGTCATTTTCTCTCTACCCACCCTTGCCTCCTTTTCCGCGCAGCTCTCGATTCCCCCCTCTCTTTCGCACCCTCCATGTCATATTCCGCTCCAGGAGTTCCATCATAGCTCCTCACTGTCGCTGGGAGGATGTTTTCTCCTCCGCTCGCCCCTTCCACCGTCATTTTCTCTCTACCCACCCTTGCCTCCTTTTCCGCGCAGCTCTCGATTCCCCCCTCTCTTTCGCACCCTCCATGTCATATTCCGCTCCAGGAGTTCCATCATAGCTCCTCACTGTCGCTGGGAGGAAGTTTTCTCCTCCGCTCGCCCCTTCCACCTTCATTTTCTCTCTACCCACCCTTGCCTCCTTTTCCGCGCAGCTCTCGATTCCCCCCTCTCTTTCGCACCCTCCATGTCATATTCCGCTCCAGGAGCTCCATCATAGCTCCTTGCTGTCGCTGGGAGGATGTTTTCTCCTCCGCTCGCCCCTTCCACCGTCATTTTCTCTCTACCCACCCTTGCCTCCTTTTCCGCGCAGCTCTCGATTCCCCCCTCTCTTTCGCACCCTCCATGTCATATTCCGCTCCAGGAGTTCCATCATAGCTCCTCACTGTCGCTGGGAGGATGTTTTCTCCTCCGCTCGCCCCTTCCACCGTCATTTTCTCTCTACCCACCCTTGCCTCCTTCTCCGCGCAGCTCTCGATTCCCCCCTCTCTTTCGCACCCTCCATGTCATATTCCGCTCCAGGAGCTCCATCATAGCTAATCGCTGTCGCTAGGAGGATGTTTTCTCCTCCGCTCGCCCCTTCCACCGTCATTTTCTCTCTACCCACCCTTGCCTCCTTTTCCGCGCAGCTCTCGATTCCCCCCTCTCTTTCGCACCCTCCATGTCATATTCCGCTCCAGGAGCTCCATCATAGCTCCTCGCTGTCGCTGGGAGGATGTTTTCTCCTCCGCTCGCCCCTTCCACCGTCATTTTCTTTCTACCCACCCTTGCCTCCTTTTCCACGCAGCTCTCGATTCCCTCCTCTCTCTCGCACCCTCCATATTACATCCAGCTCCAGGAGCTCCATCATAGCTCCTCGCTGTCGCTGGGAGGATGTTTTCTCCTCTGCTCGCCGCTTCCGCCGTCATTTTCTCTCCACCCACCCTTGCCTCCTTCTCTGCGCCGCTCTCGATTCCCCCCTCTCTTTCGCACCCTCCATGCCATATTCTGCTCCAGGAGCTCCATCATAGCTCCTCGCTGTCGCTGGGAGGATGTTTTCTCCTCCGCTCGCCCCTTCCACCGTCATTTTCTCTCTACCCACCCTTGCCTCCTTCTCCGCGCAGCTCTCGATTCCCCCCTCTCTTTCGCACCCTCCATGTCATATTCCGCTCCAGGAGCTCCATCATAGCTCCTCGCTGTCGCTGGGAGGATGTTTTCTCCTCCGCTCGCCCCTTCCACCGTCATTTTCTCTCTACCCACCCTTTCCTCCTTTTCCGCGCAGCTCTCGATTCCCCCCTCTCTTTCGCACCCTCCATGTCATATTCCGCTCCAGGAGCTCCATCATAGCTCCTCGCTGTCGCTGGGAGGATGTTTTCTCCTCCGCTCGCCCCTTCCACCGTCATTTTCTCTCTACCCACCCTTGCCTCCTTTTCCGCGCAGCTCTCGATTCCCCCCTCTCTTTCGCACCCTCCATGTCATATTCCGCTCCAGGAGTTCCATCATAGCTCCTCACTGTCGCTGGGAGGATGTTTTCTCCTCCGCTCGCCCCTTCCACCGTCATTTTCTCTCTACCCACCCTTGCCTCCTTTTCCGCGCAGCTCTCGATTCCCCCCTCTCTTTCGCACCCTCCATGTCATATTCCGCTCCAGGAGTTCCATCATAGCTCCTCACTGTCGCTGGGAGGATGTTTTCTCCTCCGCTCGCCCCTTCCACCGCCATTTTCTCTCTACCCACCCTTGCCTCCTTTTCCGCGCAGCTCTCGATTCCCCCCTCTCTTTCGCACCCTCCATGTCATATTCCGCTCCAGGAGTTCCATCATAGCTCCTCACTGTCGCTGGGAGGAAGTTTTCTCCTCCGCTCGCCCCTTCCACCTTCATTTTCTCTCTACCCACCCTTGCCTCCTTTTCCGCGCAGCTCTCGATTCCCCCCTCTCTTTCGCACCCTCCATGTCATATTCCGCTCCAGGAGCTCCATCATAGCTCCTTGCTGTCGCTGGGAGGATGTTTTCTCCTCCGCTCGCCCCTTCCACCGTCATTTTCTCTCTACCCACCCTTGCCTCCTTTTCCGCGCAGCTCTCGATTCCCCCCTCTCTTTCGCACCCTCCATGTCATATTCCGCTCCAGGAGTTCCATCATAGCTCCTCACTGTCGCTGGGAGGATGTTTTCTCCTCCGCTCGCCCCTTCCACCGTCATTTTCTCTCTACCCACCCTTGCCTCCTTCTCCGCGCAGCTCTCGATTCCCCCCTCTCTTTCGCACCCT
Source organism: Pelophylax lessonae (assembly GCF_965119305.1). Taxonomy (NCBI): domain Eukaryota; kingdom Metazoa; phylum Chordata; class Amphibia; order Anura; family Ranidae; genus Pelophylax; species Pelophylax lessonae. Next base: position 81,934,126 of record NC_138780.1, on the reverse strand, counting down.
CCATGTCATATTCCGCTCCAGGAGCTCCATCATAGCTAATCGCTGTCGCTAGGAGGATGTTTTCTCCTCCGCTCGCCCCTTCCACCGTCATTTTCTCTCTACCCACCCTTGCCTCCTTTTCCGCGCAGCTCTCGATTCCCCCCTCTCTTTCGCACCCTCCATGTCATATTCCGCTCCAGGAGTTCCATCATAGCTCCTCACTGTCGCTGGGAGGATGTTTTCTCCTCCGCTCGCCCCTTCCACCGTCATTTTCTCTCTACCCACCCTTGCCTCCTTTTCCGCGCAGCTCTCGATTCCCCCCTCTCTTTCGCACCCTCCATGTCATATTCCGCTCCAGGAGCTCCATCATAGCTCCTCGCTGTCGCTGGGAGGATGTTTTCTCCTCCGCTCGCCCCTTCCACCGTCATTTTCTCTCTACCCACCCTTTCCTCCTTTTCCGCGCAGCTCTCAATTCCCCCCTCTCTTTCGCACCCTCCATGTCATATTCCGCTCCAGGAGCTCCATCATAGCTCCTCGCTGTCGCTGGGAGGATGTTTTCTCCTCCGCTCGCCCCTTCCACCGTCATTTTCTCTCTACCCACCCTTGCCTCCTTCTCCGCGCAGCTCTCAATTCCCCCCTCTCTTTCGCACCCTCCATGTCATATTCCGCTCCAGGAGCTCCATCATAGCTCCTCGCTGTCGCTGGGAGGATGTTTTCTCCTCCGCTCGCCCCTTCCACCGTCATTTTCTCTCTACCCACCCTTGCCTCCTTCTCCGCGCAGCTCTCGATTCCCCCCTCTCTTTCGAACCCTCCATGTCATATTCCGCTCCAGGAGCTCCATCATAGCTCCTCGCTGTCGCTGGGAGGATGTTTTCTCCTCTGCTCGCCCCTTCCACCGTCATTTTCTCTCTACCCACCCTTTCCTCCTTTTCCGCGCAGCTCTCGATTCCCCCCTCTCTTTCGCACCCTCCATGTCATATTCCGCTCCAGGAGCTCCATCATAGCTCCTCGCTGTCGCTGGGAGGATGTTTTCTCCTCCGCTCGCCCCTTCCACCGTCATTTTCTTTCTACCCACCCTTGCCTCCTTTTCCACGCAGCTCTCGATTCCCTCCTCTCTCTCGCACCCTCCATATTACATCCAGCTCCAGGAGCTCCATCATAGCTCCTCGCTGTCGCTGGGAGGATGTTTTCTCCTCTGCTCGCCGCTTCCGCCGTCATTTTCTCTCCACCCACCCTTGCCTCCTTCTCCGCGCCGCTCTCGATTCCCCCCTCTCTTTCGCACCCTCCATGCCATATTCTGCTCCAGGAGCTCCATCATAGCTCCTCGCTGTCGCTGGGAGGATGTTTTCTCCTCCGCTCGCCCCTTCCACCGTCATTTTCTCTCTACCCACCCTTGCCTCCTTTTCCGCGCAGCTCTCGATTCCCCCCTCTCTTTCGCACCCTCCATGTCATATTCCGCTCCAGGAGCTCCATCATAGCTCCTCGCTGTCGCTGGGAGGATGTTTTCTCCTCCGCTCGCCCCTTCCACCGTCATTTTCTCTCTACCCACCCTTGCCTCCTTTTCCGCGCAGCTCTCGATTCCCCCCTCTCTTTCGCACCCTCCATGTCATATTCCGCTCCAGGAGTTCCATCATAGCTCCTCACTGTCGCTGGGAGGATGTTTTCTCCTCCGCTCGCCCCTTCCACCGTCATTTTCTCTCTACCCACCCTTGCCTCCTTTTCCGCGCAGCTCTCGATTCCCCCCTCTCTTTCGCACCCTCCATGTCATATTCCGCTCCAGGAGTTCCATCATAGCTCCTCACTGTCGCTGGGAGGATGTTTTCTCCTCCGCTCGCCCCTTCCACCGTCATTTTCTCTCTACCCACCCTTGCCTCCTTTTCCGCGCAGCTCTCGATTCCCCCCTCTCTTTCGCACCCTCCATGTCATATTCCGCTCCAGGAGTTCCATCATAGCTCCTCACTGTCGCTGGGAGGAAGTTTTCTCCTCCGCTCGCCCCTTCCACCTTCATTTTCTCTCTACCCACCCTTGCCTCCTTTTCCGCGCAGCTCTCGATTCCCCCCTCTCTTTCGCACCCTCCATGTCATATTCCGCTCCAGGAGCTCCATCATAGCTCCTTGCTGTCGCTGGGAGGATGTTTTCTCCTCCGCTCGCCCCTTCCACCGTCATTTTCTCTCTACCCACCCTTGCCTCCTTTTCCGCGCAGCTCTCGATTCCCCCCTCTCTTTCGCACCCTCCATGTCATATTCCGCTCCAGGAGTTCCATCATAGCTCCTCACTGTCGCTGGGAGGATGTTTTCTCCTCCGCTCGCCCCTTCCACCGTCATTTTCTCTCTACCCACCCTTGCCTCCTTCTCCGCGCAGCTCTCGATTCCCCCCTCTCTTTCGCACCCTCCATGTCATATTCCGCTCCAGGAGCTCCATCATAGCTAATCGCTGTCGCTAGGAGGATGTTTTCTCCTCCGCTCGCCCCTTCCACCGTCATTTTCTCTCTACCCACCCTTGCCTCCTTTTCCGCGCAGCTCTCGATTCCCCCCTCTCTTTCGCACCCTCCATGTCATATTCCGCTCCAGGAGTTCCATCATAGCTCCTCACTGTCGCTGGGAGGATGTTTTCTCCTCCGCTCGCCCCTTCCACCGTCATTTTCTCTCTACCCACCCTTGCCTCCTTTTCCGCGCAGCTCTCGATTCCCCCCTCTCTTTCGCACCCTCCATGTCATATTCCGCTCCAGGAGCTCCATCATAGCTCCTCGCTGTCGCTGGGAGGATGTTTTCTCCTCCGCTCGCCCCTTCCACCGTCATTTTCTCTCTACCCACCCTTGCCTCCTTCTCCGCGCAGCTCTCAATTCCCCCCTCTCTTTCGCACCCTCCATGTCATATTCCGCTCCAGGAGCTCCATCATAGCTCCTCGCTGTCGCTGGGAGGATGTTTTCTCCTCCGCTCGCCCCTTCCACCGTCATTTTCTCTCTACCCACCCTTGCCTCCTTCTCCGCGCAGCTCTCGATTCCCCCCTCTCTTTCGAACCCTCCATGTCATATTCCGCTCCAGGAGCTCCATCATAGCTCCTCGCTGTCGCTGGGAGGATGTTTTCTCCTCTGCTCGCCCCTTCCACCGTCATTTTCTCTCTACCCACCCTTTCCTCCTTTTCCGCGCAGCTCTCGATTCCCCCCTCTCTTTCGCACCCTCCATGTCATATTCCGCTCCAGGAGCTCCATCATAGCTCCTCGCTGTCGCTGGGAGGATGTTTTCTCCTCCGCTCGCCCCTTCCACCGTCATTTTCTTTCTACCCACCCTTGCCTCCTTTTCCACGCAGCTCTCGATTCCCTCCTCTCTCTCGCACCCTCCATATTACATCCAGCTCCAGGAGCTCCATCATAGCTCCTCGCTGTCGCTGGGAGGATGTTTTCTCCTCTGCTCGCCGCTTCCGCCGTCATTTTCTCTCCACCCACCCTTGCCTCCTTCTCCGCGCCGCTCTCGATTCCCCCCTCTCTTTCGCACCCTCCATGCCATATTCTGCTCCAGGAGCTCCATCATAGCTCCTCGCTGTCGCTGGGAGGATGTTTTCTCCTCCGCTCGCCCCTTCCACCGTCATTTTCTCTCTACCCACCCTTGCCTCCTTCTCCGCGCAGCTCTCGATTCCCCCCTCTCTTTCGCACCCTCCATGTCATATTCCGCTCCAGGAGCTCCATCATAGCTAATCGCTGTCGCTAGGAGGATGTTTTCTCCTCCGCTCGCCCCTTCCACCGTCATTTTCTCTCTACCCACCCTTGCCTCCTTTTCCGCGCAGCTCTCGATTCCCCCCTCTCTTTCGCACCCTCCATGTCATATTCCGCTCCAGGAGTTCCATCATAGCTCCTCACTGTCGCTGGGAGGATGTTTTCTCCTCCGCTCGCCCCTTCCACCGTCATTTTCTCTCTACCCACCCTTGCCTCCTTTTCCGCGCAGCTCTCGATTCCCCCCTCTCTTTCGCACACTCCATGTCATATTCCGCTCCAGGAGCTCCATCATAGCTCCTCGCTGTCGCTGGGAGGATGTTTTCTCCTCCGCTCGCCCCTTCCACCGTCATTTTCTCTCTACCCACCCTTGCCTCCTTCTCCGCGCAGCTCTCAATTCCCCCCTCTCTTTCGCACCCTCCATGTCATATTCCGCTCCAGGAGCTCCATCATAGCTCCTCGCTGTCGCTGGGAGGATGTTTTCTCCTCCGCTCGCCCCTTCCACCGTCATTTTCTCTCTACCCACCCTTGCCTCCTTCTCCGCGCAGCTCTCGATTCCCCCCTCTCTTTCGAACCCTCCATGTCATATTCCGCTCCAGGAGCTCCATCATAGCTCCTCGCTGTCGCTGGGAGGATGTTTTCTCCTCTGCTCGCCCCTTCCACCGTCATTTTCTCTCTACCCACCCTTTCCTCCTTTTCCGCGCAGCTCTCGATTCCCCCCTCTCTTTCGCACCCTCCATGTCATATTCCGCTCCAGGAGCTCCATCATAGCTCCTCGCTGTCGCTGGGAGGATGTTTTCTCCTCCGCTCGCCCCTTCCACCGTCATTTTCTTTCTACCCACCCTTGCCTCCTTTTCCACGCAGCTCTCGATTCCCTCCTCTCTCTCGCACCCTCCATATTACATCCAGCTCCAGGAGCTCCATCATAGCTCCTCGCTGTCGCTGGGAGGATGTTTTCTCCTCTGCTCGCCGCTTCCGCCGTCATTTTCTCTCCACCCACCCTTGCCTCCTTCTCCGCGCCGCTCTCGATTCCCCCCTCTCTTTCGCACCCTCCATGCCATATTCTGCTCCAGGAGCTCCATCATAGCTCCTCGCTGTCGCTGGGAGGATGTTTTCTCCTCCGCTCGCCCCTTCCACCGTCATTTTCTCTCTACCCACCCTTGCCTCCTTCTCCGCGCAGCTCTCGATTCCCCCCTCTCTTTCGCACCCTCCATGTCATATTCCGCTCCAGGAGCTCCATCATAGCTCCTCGCTGTCGCTGGGAGGATGTTTTCTCCTCCGCTCGCCCCTTCCACCGTCATTTTCTCTCTACCCACCCTTTCCTCCTTTTCCGCGCAGCTCTCGATTCCCCCCTCTCTTTCGCACCCTCCATGTCATATTCCGCTCCAGGAGCTCCATCATAGCTCCTCGCTGTCGCTGGGAGGATGTTTTCTCCTCCGCTCGTCCCTTCCACCGTCATTTTCTTTCTACCCACCCTTGCCTCCTTTTCCACGCAGCTCTCGATTCCCTCCTCTCTCTCGCACCCTCCATATTACATCCAGCTCCAGGAGCTCCATCATAGCTCCTCGCTGTCGCTGGGAGGATGTTTTCTCCTCTGCTCGCCGCTTCCGCCGTCATTTTCTCTCCACCCACCCTTGCCTCCTTCTCCGCGCCGCTCTCGATTCCCCCCTCTCTTTCGCACCCTCCATGCCATATTCTGCTCCAGGAGCTCCATCATAGCTCCTCGCTGTCGCTGGGAGGATGTTTTCTCCTCCGCTCGCCCCTTCCACCGTCATTTTCTCTCTACCCACCCTTGCCTCCTTCTCCGCGCAGCTCTCGATTCCCCCCTCTCTTTCGCACCCTCCATGTCATATTCCGCTCCAGGAGCTCCATCATAGCTCCTCGCTGTCGCTGGGAGGATGTTTTCTCCTCCGCTCGCCCCTTCCACCGTCATTTTCTCTCTACCCACCCTTGCCTCCTTCTCCGCGCAGCTCTCTATTCCCCCCTCTCTTTCGCACCCTCCATGTCATATTCCGCTCCAGGAGCTCCATCATAGCTCCTCGCTGTCGCTGGGAGGATGTTTTCTCCTCTGCTCGCCCCTTCCACCGTCATTTTCTCTCTACCCACCCTTTCCTCCTTTTCCGCGCAGCTCTCGATTCCCCCCTCTCTTTCGCACCCTCCATGTCATATTCCGCTCCAGGAGCTCCATCATAGCTCCTCGCTGTCGCTGGGAGGATGTTTTCTCCTCCGCTCGCCCCTTCCACCGTCATTTTCTTTCTACCCACCCTTGCCTCCTTTTCCACACAGCTCTCGATTCCCCCCTCTCTTTCGCACCCTCCATGTCATATTCCGCTCCAGGAGCTCCATCATAGCTCCTCGCTGTCGCTGGGAGGATGTTTTCTCCTCCGCTCGCCCCTTCCACCGTCATTTTCTCTCTACCCACCCTTGCCTCCTTCTCCGCGCAGCTCTCAATTCCCCCCTCTCTTTCGCACCCTCCATGTCATATTCCGCTCCAGGAGCTCCATCATAGCTCCTCGCTGTCGCTGGGAGGATGTTTTCTCCTCTGCTCGCCCCTTCCACCGTCATTTTCTCTCTACCCACCCTTTCCTCCTTTTCCGCGCAGCTCTCGATTCCCCCCTCTCTTTCGCACCCTCCATGTCATATTCCGCTCCAGGAGCTCCATCATAGCTCCTCGCTGTCGCTGGGAGGATGTTTTCTCCTCCGCTCGCCCCTTCCACCGTCATTTTCTTTCTACCCACCCTTGCCTCCTTTTCCACACAGCTCTCGATTCCCCCCTCTCTTTCGCACCCTCCATGTCATATTCCGCTCCAGGAGCTCCATCATAGCTCCTCGCTGTTGCTGGGAGGATGTTTTCTCCTCCGCTCGCCCCTTCCACCGTCATTTTCTCTCTACCCACCCTTGCCTCCTTCTCCGCGCAGCTCTCGATTCCCCCCTCTCTTTCGCACCCTCCATGTCATATTCCGCTCCAGGAGCTCCATCATAGCTCCTTGCTGTCGCTGGGAGGATTTTTTCTCCTCTGCTCGCCCCTTCCACCGTCATTTTCTCTCTACCCACCCTTTCCTCCTTTTCCGCGCAGCTCTCGATTCCCCCTCTCTTGCGCACCCTCCATGTCATATTCCGCTCCAGGAGCTCCATCATAGCTCCTCACTGTCGCTGGGAGGAAGTTTTCTCCTCCGCTTGCCCCTTCCACCGTCATTTTCTCTCTACCCACCCTTGCCTCCTTTTCCGCGCAGCTCTCGATTCCCCCCTCTCTTTCGCACCCTCCATGTCATATTCCGCTCCAGGAGTTCCATCATAGCTCCTCACTGTCGCTGGGAGGATGTTTTCTCCTCCGCTCGCCCCTTCCACCATCATTTTCTCTCTACCCCCCCTTGCCTCCTTTTCCGCGCAGCTCTCGATTCCCCCCTCTCTTTCGCACCCTCCATGTCATATTCCGCTCCAGGAGTTCCATCATAGCTCCTCACTGTCGCTGGGAGGATGTTTTCTCCTCCGCTCGCCCCTTCCACTGTCATTTTCTCTCTACCCACCCTTGCCTCCTTTTCCGCGCAGCTCTCGATTCCCCCCTCTCTTTCGCACCCTCCATGTCATATTCCGCTCCAGGAGCTCCATCATAGCTCCTTGCTGTCGCTGGGAGGATGTTTTCTCCTCCGCTCGCCCCTTCCACCGTCATTTTCTCTCTACCCACCCTTGCCTCCTTTTCCGCGCAGCTCTCGATTCCCCCCTCTCTTTCGCACCCTCCATGTCATATTCCGCTCCAGGAGTTCCATCATAGCTCCTCACTGTCGCTGGGAGGATGTTTTCTCCTCCGCTCGCCCCTTCCACCGTCATTTTCTCTCTACCCACCCTTGCCTCCTTCTCCGCGCAGCTCTCGATTCCCCCCTCTCTTTCGCACCCTCCATGTCATATTCCGCTCCAGGAGCTCCATCATAGCTCCTCGCTGTCGCTGGGAGGATGTTTTCTCCTCCGCTCGCCCCTTCCACCGTCATTTTCTCTCTACCCACCCTTGCCTCCTTTTCCGCGCAGCTCTCGATTCCCCCCTCTCTTTCGCACCCTCCATGTCATATTCCGCTCCAGGAGCTCCATCATAGCTCCTTGCTGTCGCTGGGAGGATGTTTTCTCCTCCGCTCGCCCCTTCCACCGTCATTTTCTCTCTACCCACCCTTGCCTCCTTTTCCGCGCAGCTCTCGATTCCCCCCTCTCTTTCGCACCCTCCATGTCATATTCCGCTCCAGGAGTTCCATCATAGCTCCTCACTGTCGCTGGGAGGATGTTTTCTCCTCCGCTCGCCCCTTCCACCGTCATTTTCTCTCTACCCACCCTTGCCTCCTTCTCCGCGCAGCTCTCGATTCCCCCCTCTCTTTCGCACCCTCCATGTCATATTCCGCTCCAGGAGCTCCATCATAGCTCCTTGCTGTCGCTGGGAGGATGTTTTCTCCTCCGCTCGCCCCTTCCACCGTCATTTTCTCTCTACCCACCCTTGCCTCCTTTTCCGTGCAGCTCTCGATTCCCCCCTCTCTTTCGCACCCTCCATGTCATATTCCGCTTCAGGAGTTCCATCATAGCTCCTCACTGTCGCTGGGAGGAAGTTTTCTCCTCCGCTTGCCCCTTCCACCGTCATTTTCTCTCTACCCACCCTTGCCTCCTTTTCCGCGCAGCTCTCGATTCCCCCCTCTCTTTCGCACCCTCCATGTCATATTCCGCTCCATGAGCTCCATCATAGCTCCTTGCTGTCGCTGGGAGGATGTTTTCTCCTCCGCTCGCCCCTTCCACCGTCATTTTCTCTCTACCCACCCTTGCCTCCTTTTCCGCGCAGCTCTCGATTCCCCCCTCTCTTTCGCACCCTCCATGTCATATTCCGCTCCAGGAGTTCCATCATAGCTCCTCACTGTCGCTGGGAGGATGTTTTCTCCTCCGCTCGCCCCTTCCACCGTCATTTTCTCTCTACCCACCCTTGCCTCCTTTTCCGCGCAGCTCTCGATTCCCCCCTCTCTTTCGCACCCTCCATGTCATATTCCGCTCCAGGAGCTCCATCATAGCTCCTCGCTGTCGCTGGGAGGATGTTTTCTCCACCGCTCGCCCCTTCCACCGTCATTTTCTCTCTACCCACCCTTGCCTCCTTTTCCGCGCAGCTCTCGATTCCCCCCTCTCTTTCGCACCCTCAATGTCATATTCCGCTCCAGGAGTTCCATCATAGCTCCTCACTGTCGCTGGGAGGATGTTTTCTCCTCCGCTCGCCCCTTCCACCGTCATTTTCTCTCTACCCACCCTTGCCTCCTTTTCCGCGCAGCTCTCGATTCCCCCCTCTCTTTCGCACCCTCCATGTCATATTCCGCTCCAGGAGTTCCATCATAGCTCCTCACTGTCGCTGGGAGGAAGTTTTCTCCTCCGCTCGCCCCTTCCACCGTCATTTTCTCTCTACCCACCCTTGCCTCCTTTTCCGCGCAGCTCTCGATTCCCCCCTCTCTTTCGCACCCTCCATGTCATATTCCTCTCCAGGAGCTCCATCATAGCTCCTTGCTGTCGCTGGGAGGATGTTTTCTCCTCCGCTCGCCCCTTCCACCGTCATTTTCTCTCTACCCACCCTTGCCTCCTTTTCCGCGCAGCTCTCGATTCCCTCCTCTCTTTCGCACCCTCCATGTCATATTCCTCTCCAGGAGCTCCATCATAGCTCCTTGCTGTCGCTGGGAGGATGTTTTCTCCTCCGCTCGCCCCTTCCACCGTCATTTTCTCTCTACCCACCCTTGCCTCCTTTTCCACGCAGCTCTCGATTCCCCCCTCTCTTTCGCACCCTCCATGTCATATTCCGCTCCAGGAGCTCCATCATAGCTCCTTGCTGTCGCTGGGAGGATGTTTTCTCCTCCGCTCGCCCCTTCCACCGTCATTTTCTCTCTACCCACCCTTGCCTCCTTTTCCGCGCAGCTCTCGATTCCCCCCTCTCTTTCGCACCCTCCATGTCATATTCCGCTCCAGGAGTTCCATCATAGCTCCTCACTGTCGCTGGGAGGATGTTTTCTCCTCCGCTCGCCCCTTCCACCGTCATTTTCTCTCTACCCACCCTTGCCTCCTTCTCCGCGCAGCTCTCGATTCCCCCCTCTCTTTCGCACCCTCCATGTCATATTCCGCTCCAGGAGCTCCATCATAGCTCCTCGCTGTCGCTGGGAGGATGTTTTCTCCTCCGCTCGCCCCTTCCACCGTCATTTTCTCTCTACCCACCCTTGCCTCCTTTTCCGCGCAGCTCTCGATTCCCCCCTCTCTTTCGCACCCTCCATGTCATATTCCGCTCCAGGAGCTCCATCATAGCTCCTTGCTGTCGCTGGGAGGATGTTTTCTCCTCCGCTTGCCCCTTCCACCGTCATTTTCTCTCTACCCACCCTTGCCTCCTTTTCCACGCAGCTCTCGATTCCCCCCTCTCTTTCGCACCCTCCATGTCATATTCCGCTCCAGGAGTTCCATCATAGCTCCTCACTGTCGCTGGGAGGATGTTTTCTCCTCCGCTCGCCCCTTCCACCGTCATTTTCTCTCTACCCACCCTTGCCTCCTTCTCCGCGCAGCTCTCGATTCCCCCCTCTCTTTCGCACCCTCCATGTCATATTCCGCTCCAGGAGCTCCATCATAGCTCCTCGCTGTCGCTGGGAGGATGTTTTCTCCTCCGCTCGCCCCTTCCACTGTCATTTTCTCTCTACCCACCCTTGCCTCCTTTTCCGCGCAGCTCTCGATTCCCCCCTCTCTTTCGCACCCTCCATGTCATATTCCGCTCCAGGAGCTCCATCATAGCTCCTTGCTGTCGCTGGGAGGATGTTTTCTCCTCCGCTCGCCCCTTCCACCGTCATTTTCTCTCTACCCACCCTTGCCTCCTTTTCCGCGCAGCTCTCGATTCCCCCCTCTCTTTCGCACCCTCCATGTCATATTCCGCTCCAGGAGTTCCATCATAGCTCCTCACTGTCGCTGGGAGGATGTTTTCTCCTCCGCTCGCCCCTTCCACCATCATTTTCTCTCTACCCACCCTTGCCTCCTTTTCCGCGCAGCTCTCGATTCCCCCCTCTCTTTCGCACCCTCCATGTCATATTCCGCTCCAGGAGTTCCATCATAGCTCCTCACTGTCGCTGGGAGGAAGTTTTCTCCTCCGCTCGCCCCTTCCACCGTCATTTTCTCTCTACCCACCCTTGCCTCCTTTTCCGCGCAGCTCTCGATTCCCCCCTCTCTTTCGCACCCTCCATGTCATATTCCGCTCCAGGAGCTCCATCATAGCTCCTTGCTGTCGCTGGGAGGATGTTTTCTCCTCCGCTTGCCCCTTCCACCGTCATTTTCTCTCTACCCACCCTTGCCTCCTTTTCCGCGCAGCTCTCGATTCCCCCCTCTCTTTCGCACCCTCCATGTCATATTCCGCTCCAGGAGTTCCATCATAGCTCCTCACTGTCGCTGGGAGGATGTTTTCTCCTCCGCTCGCCCCTTCCACCGTCATTTTCTCTCTACCCACCCTTGCCTCCTTCTCCGCGCAGCTCTCGATTCCCCCCTCTCTTTCGCACCCTCCATGTCATATTCCGCTCCAGGAGCTCCATCATAGCTCCTCGCTGTCGCTGGGAGGATGTTTTCTCCTCCGCTCGCCCCTTCCACCGTCATTTTCTCTCTACCCACCCTTGCCTCCTTTTCCGCGCAGCTCTCGATTCCCCCCTCTCTTTCGCACCCTCCATGTCATATTCCGCTCCAGGAGCTCCATCATAGCTCCTTGCTGTCGCTGGGAGGATGTTTTCTCCTCCGCTCGCCCCTTCCACCGTCATTTTCTCTCTACCCACCCTTGCCTCCTTTTCCGCGCAGCTCTCGATTCCCCCCTCTCTTTCGCACCCTCCATGTCATATTCCGCTCCAGGAGTTCCATCATAGCTCCTCACTGTCGCTGGGAGGATGTTTTCTCCTCCGCTCGCCCCTTCCACCATCATTTTCTCTCTACCCACCCTTGCCTCCTTTTCCGCGCAGCTCTCGATTCCCCCCTCTCTTTCGCACCCTCCATGTCATATTCCGCTCCAGGAGTTCCATCATAGCTCCTCACTGTCGCTGGGAGGAAGTTTTCTCCTCCGCTCGCCCCTTCCACCGTCATTTTCTCTCTACCCACCCTTGCCTCCTTTTCCGCGCAGCTCTCGATTCCCCCCTCTCTTTCGCACCCTCCATGTCATATTCCGCTCCAGGAGTTCCATCATAGCTCCTCACTGTCGCTGGGAGGAAGTTTTCTCCTCCGCTTGCCCCTTCCACCGTCATTTTCTCTCTACCCACCCTTGCCTCCTTTTCCGCGCAGCTCTCGATTCCCCCCTCTCTTTCGCACCCTCCATGTCATATTCCGCTCCAGGAGCTCCATCATAGCTCCTTGCTGTCGCTGGGAGGATGTTTTCTCCTCCGCTCGCCCCTTCCACCGTCATTTTCTCTCTACCCACCCTTGCCTCCTTTTCCGCGCAGCTCTCGATTCCCCCCTCTCTTTCGCACCCTCCATGTCATATTCCGCTCCAGGAGTTCCATCATAGCTCCTCACTGTCGCTGGGAGGATGTTTTCTCCTCCGCTCGCCCCTTCCACCGTCATTTTCTCTCTACCCACCCTTGCCTCCTTTTCCGCGCAGATCTCGATTCCCCCCTCTCTTTCGCACCCTCCATGTCATATTCCGCTCCAGGAGCTCCATCATAGCTCCTCGCTGTCGCTGGGAGGATGTTTTCTCCTCCGCTCGCCCCTTCCACCGTCATTTTCTCTCTACCCACCCTTGCCTCCTTTTCCGCGCAGCTCTCGATTCCCCCCTCTCTTTCGCACCCTCAATGTCATATTCCGCTCCAGGAGTTCCATCATAGCTCCTCACTGTCGCTGGGAGGATGTTTTCTCCTCCGCTCGCCCCTTCCACCGTCATTTTCTCTCTACCCACCCTTGCCTCCTTTTCCGCGCAGCTCTCGATTCCCCCCTCTCTTTCGCACCCTCCATGTCATATTCCGCTCCAGGAATTCCATCATAGCTCCTCACTGTCGCTGGGAGGAAGTTTTCTCCTCCGCTCGCCCCTTCCACCGTCATTTTCTCTCTACCCACCCTTGCCTCCTTTTCCGCGCAGCTCTCGATTCCCCCCTCTCTTTCGCACCCTCCATGTCATATTCCGCTCCAGGAGCTCCATCATAGCTCCTCGCTGTCGCTGGGAGGATGTTTTCTCCTCCGCTCGCCCCTTCCACCGTCATTTTCTCTCTACCCACCCTTGCCTCCTTTTCTGCGCAGCTCTCGATTCCCCCCTCTCTTTCGCACCCTCAATGTCATATTCCGCTCCAGGAGTTCCATCATAGCTCCTCACTGTCGCTGGGAGGATGTTTTCTCCTCCGCTCGCCCCTTCCACCGTCATTTTCTCTCTACCCACCCTTGCCTCCTTTTCCGCGCAGCTCTCGATTCCCCCCTCTCTTTCGCACCCTCCATGTCATATTCCGCTCCAGGAGTTCCATCACAGCTCCTCACTGTCGCTGGGAGGAAGTTTTCTCCTCCGCTCGCCCCTTCCACCGTCATTTTCTCTCTACCCACCCTTGCCTCCTTTTCCGCGCAGCTCTCGATTCCCCCCTCTCTTTCGCACCCTCCATGTCATATTCCGCTCCAGGAGCTCCATCATAGCTCCTTGCTGTCGCTGGGAGGATGTTTTCTCCTCCGCTCGCCCCTTCCACCGTCATTTTCTCTCTACCCACCCTTGCCTCCTTTTCCGCGCAGCTCTCGATTCCCCCTCTCTTTCGCACCCTCCATGTCATATTCCGCTCCAGGAGTTCCATCATAGCTCCTCACTGTCGCTGGGAGGATGTTTTCTCCTCCGCTCGCCCCTTCCACCGTCATTTTCTCTCTACCCACCCTTGCCTCCTTTTCCGCGCAGCTCTCGATTCCCCCCTCTCTTTCGCACCCTCCATGTCATATTCCGCTCCAGGAGTTCCATCATAGCTCCTCACTGTCGCTGGGAGGATGTTTTCTCCTCCGCTCGCCCCTTCCACCGTCATTTTCTCTCTACCCACCCTTGCCTCCTTTTCCGCGCAGATCTCGATTCCCCCCTCTCTTTCGCACCCTCCATGTCATATTCCGCTCCAGGAGCTCCATCATAGCTCCTCGCTGTCGCTGGGAGGATGTTTTCTCCTCCGCTCGCCCCTTCCACCGTCATTTTCTCTCTACCCACCCTTGCCTCCTTTTCCGCGCAGCTCTCGATTCCCCCCTCTCTTTCGCACCCTCAATGTCATATTCCGCTCCAGGAGTTCCATCATAGCTCCTCACTGTCGCTGGGAGGATGTTTTCTCCTCCGCTCGCCCCTTCCACCGTCATTTTCTCTCTACCCACCCTTGCCTCCTTTTCCGCGCAGCTCTCGATTCCCCCCTCTCTTTCGCACCCTCCATGTCATATTCCGCTCCAGGAATTCCATCATAGCTCCTCACTGTCGCTGGGAGGAAGTTTTCTCCTCCGCTCGCCCCTTCCACCGTCATTTTCTCTCTACCCACCCTTGCCTCCTTTTCCGCGCAGCTCTCGATTCCCCCCTCTCTTTCGCACCCTCCATGTCATATTCCGCTCCAGGAGCTCCATCATAGCTCCTCGCTGTCGCTGGGAGGATGTTTTCTCCTCCGCTCGCCCCTTCCACCGTCATTTTCTCTCTACCCACCCTTGCCTCCTTTTCTGCGCAGCTCTCGATTCCCCCCTCTCTTTCGCACCCTCAATGTCATATTCCGCTCCAGGAGTTCCATCATAGCTCCTCACTGTCGCTGGGAGGATGTTTTCTCCTCCGCTCGCCCCTTCCACCGTCATTTTCTCTCTACCCACCCTTGCCTCCTTTTCCGCGCAGCTCTCGATTCCCCCCTCTCTTTCGCACCCTCCATGTCATATTCCGCTCCAGGAGTTCCATCACAGCTCCTCACTGTCGCTGGGAGGAAGTTTTCTCCTCCGCTCGCCCCTTCCACCGTCATTTTCTCTCTACCCACCCTTGCCTCCTTTTCCGCGCAGCTCTCGATTCCCCCCTCTCTTTCGCACCCTCCATGTCATATTCCGCTCCAGGAGCTCCATCATAGCTCCTTGCTGTCGCTGGGAGGATGTTTTCTCCTCCGCTCGCCCCTTCCACCGTCATTTTCTCTCTACCCACCCTTGCCTCCTTTTCCGCGCAGCTCTCGATTCCCCCTCTCTTTCGCACCCTCCATGTCATATTCCGCTCCAGGAGTTCCATCATAGCTCCTCACTGTCGCTGGGAGGATGTTTTCTCCTCCGCTCGCCCCTTCCACCGTCATTTTCTCTCTACCCACCCTTGCCTCCTTTTCCGCGCAGCTCTCGATTCCCCCCTCTCTTTCGCACCCTCAATGTCATATTCCGCTCCAGGAGTTCCATCATAGCTCCTCACTGTCGCTGGGAGGATGTTTTCTCCTCCGCTCGCCCCTTCCACCGTCATTTTCTCTCTACCCACCCTTGCCTCCTTTTCCGCGCAGCTCTCGATTCCCCCCTCTCTTTCGCACCCTCCATGTCATATTCCGCTCCAGGAGTTCCATCATAGCTCCTCACTGTCGCTGGGAGGATGTTTTCTCCTCCGCTCGCCCCTTCCACCGTCATTTTCTCTCTACCCACCCTTGCCTCCTTTTCCGCGCAGCTCTCGATTCCCCCCTCTCTTTCGCACCCTCAATGTCATATTCCGCTCCAGGAGTTCCATCATAGCTCCTCACTGTCGCTGGGAGGATGTTTTCTCCTCCGCTCGCCCCTTCCACCGTCATTTTCTCTCTACCCACCCTTGCCTCCTTTTCCGCGCAGCTCTCGATTCCCCCCTCTCTTTCGCACCCTCCATGTCATATTCCGCTCCAGGAATTCCATCATAGCTCCTCACTGTCGCTGGGAGGAAGTTTTCTCCTCCGCTCGCCCCTTCCACCGTCATTTTCTCTCTACCCACCCTTGCCTCCTTTTCCGCGCAGCTCTCGATTCCCCCCTCTCTTTCGCACCCTCCATGTCATATTCCGCTCCAGGAGCTCCATCATAGCTCCTCGCTGTCGCTGGGAGGATGTTTTCTCCTCCGCTCGCCCCTTCCACCGTCATTTTCTCTCTACCCACCCTTGCCTCCTTTTCTGCGCAGCTCTCGATTCCCCCCTCTCTTTCGCACCCTCAATGTCATATTCCGCTCCAGGAGTTCCATCATAGCTCCTCACTGTCGCTGGGAGGATGTTTTCTCCTCCGCTCGCCCCTTCCACCGTCATTTTCTCTCTACCCACCCTTGCCTCCTTTTCCGCGCAGCTCTCGATTCCCCCCTCTCTTTCGCACCCTCCATGTCATATTCCGCTCCAGGAGTTCCATCACAGCTCCTCACTGTCGCTGGGAGGAAGTTTTCTCCTCCGCTCGCCCCTTCCACCGTCATTTTCTCTCTACCCACCCTTGCCTCCTTTTCCGCGCAGCTCTCGATTCCCCCCTCTCTTTCGCACCCTCCATGTCATATTCCGCTCCAGGAGCTCCATCATAGCTCCTTGCTGTCGCTGGGAGGATGTTTTCTCCTCCGCTCGCCCCTTCCACCGTCATTTTCTCTCTACCCACCCTTGCCTCCTTTTCCGCGCAGCTCTCGATTCCCCCTCTCTTTCGCACCCTCCATGTCATATTCCGCTCCAGGAGTTCCATCATAGCTCCTCACTGTCGCTGGGAGGATGTTTTCTCCTCCGCTCGCCCCTTCCACCGTCATTTTCTCTCTACCCACCCTTGCCTCCTTTTCCGCGCAGCTCTCGATTCCCCCCTCTCTTTCGCACCCTCAATGTCATATTCCGCTCCAGGAGTTCCATCATAGCTCCTCACTGTCGCTGGGAGGATGTTTTCTCCTCCGCTCGCCCCTTCCACCGTCATTTTCTCTCTACCCACCCTTGCCTCCTTTTCCGCGCAGCTCTCGATTCCCCCCTCTCTTTCGCACCCTCCATGTCATATTCCGCTCCAGGAGTTCCATCATAGCTCCTCACTGTCGCTGGGAGGATGTTTTCTCCTCCGCTCGCCCCTTCCACCGTCATTTTCTCTCTACCCACCCTTGCCTCCTTTTCCGCGCAGCTCTCGATTCCCCCCTCTCTTTCGCACCCTCCATGTCATATTCCGCTCCAGGAGTTCCATCATAGCTCCTCACTGTCGCTGGGAGGAAGTTTTCTCCTCCGCTCGCCCCTTCCACCGTCATTTTCTCTCTACCCACCCTTGCCTCCTTTTCCGCGCAGCTCTCGATTCCCCCCTCTCTTTCGCACCCTCCATGTCATATTCCGCTCCAGGAGCTCCATCATAGCTCCTCGCTGTCGCTGGGAGGATGTTTTCTCCTCCGCTCGCCCCTTCCACCGTCATTTTCTCTCTACCCACCCTTGCCTCCTTTTCCGCGCAGCTCTCGATTCCCCCCTCTCTTTCGCACCCTCCATGTCATATTCCGCTCCAGGAGTTCCATCATAGCTCCTCACTGTCGCTGGGAGGAAGTTTTGTCCTCCGCTCGCCCCTTCCACCGTCATTTTCTCTCTACCCACCCTTGCCTCCTTTTCCGCGCAGCTCTCGATTCCCCCCTCTCTTTCGCACCCTCCATGTCATATTCCGCTCCAGGAGTTCCATCATAGCTCCTCACTGTCGCTGGGAGGATGTTTTCTCCTCCGCTCGCCCCTTCCACCGTCATTTTCTCTCTACCCACCCTTGCCTCCTTTTCCGTGCAGCTCTCGATTCCCCCCTCTCTTTCGCACCCTCCATGTCATATTCCGCTCCAGGAGCTCCATCATAGCTCCTTGCTGTCGCTGGGAGGATGTTTTCTCCTCCGCTCGCCCCTTCCACCGTCATTTTCTCTCTACCCACCCTTGCCTCCTTTTCCGCGCAGCTCTCGATTCCCCCCTCTCTTTCGCACCCTCCATGTCATATTCCGCTCCAGGAGTTCCATCATAGCTCCTCACTGTCGCTGGGAGGATGTTTTCTCCTCCGCTCGCCCCTTCCACCGTCATTTTCTCTCTACCCACCCTTGCCTCCTTCTCTGCGCAGCTCTCGATTCCCCCCTCTCTTTCGCACCCTCCATGTCATATTCCGCTCCAGGAGCTCCATCATAGCTCCTCGCTGTCGCTGGGAGGATGTTTTCTCCTCCGCTCGCCCCTTCCACCGTCATTTTCTCTCTACCCACCCTTGCCTCCTTTTCCGCGCAGCTCTCGATTCCCCCCTCTCTTTCGCACCCTCCATGTCATATTCCGCTCCAGGAGTTCCATCATAGCTCCTCACTGTCGCTGGGAGGATGTTTTCTCCTCCGCTCGCCCCTTCCACCATCATTTTCTCTCTACCCACCCTTGCCTCCTTTTCCGCGCAGCTCTCGATTCCCCCCTCTCTTTCGCACCCTCCATGTCATATTTCGCTCCAGGAGTTCCATCATAGCTCCTCACTGTCGCTGGGAGGATGTTTTCTCCTCCGCTCGCCCCTTCCACCGTCATTTTCTCTCTACCCACCCTTGCCTCCTTCTCCGCGCAGCTCTCGATTCCCCCCTCTCTTTCGCACCCTCCATGTCATATTCCGCTCCAGGAGCTCCATCATAGCTCCTCGCTGTCACTGGGAGGATGTTTTCTCCTCCGCTCGCCCCTTCCACCGTCATTTTCTCTCTACCCACCCTTGCCTCCTTCTCCGCGCAGCTCTCGATTCCCCCCTCTCTTTCGCACCCTCCATGTCATATTCCGCTCCAGGAGCTCCATCATAGCTCCTCGCTGTCGCTGGGAGGATGTTTTCTCCTCCGCTCGCCCCTTCCACCGTCATTTTCTCTCTACCCACCCTTGCCTCCTTTTCCGCGCAGCTCTCGATTCCCCCCTCTCTTTCGCACCCTCCATGTCATATTCCGCTCCAGGAGTTCCATCATAGCTCCTCACTGTCGCTGGGAGGATGTTTTCTCCTCCGCTCGCCCCTTCCACCGTCATTTTCTCTCTACCCACCCTTGCCTCCTTTTCCGCGCAGCTCTCGATTCCCCCCTCTCTTTCGCACCCTCCATGTCATATTCCGCTCCAGGAGTTCCATCATAGCTCCTCACTGTCGCTGGGAGGAAGTTTTCTCCTCCGCTTGCCCCTTCCACCGTCATTTTCTCTCTACCCACCCTTGCCTCCTTTTCCGCGCAGCTCTCGATTCCCCCCTCTCTTTCGCACCCTCCATGTCATATTCCGCTCCAGGAGCTCCATCATAGCTCCTTGCTGTCGCTGGGAGGATGTTTTCTCCTCCGCTCGCCCCTTCCACCGTCATTTTCTCTCTACCCACCCTTGCCTCCTTTTCCGCGCAGCTCTCGATTCCCCCCTCTCTTTCGCACCCTCCATGTCATATTCCGCTCCAGGAGTTCCATCATAGCTCCTCACTGTCGCTGGGAGGATGTTTTCTCCTCCGCTCGCCCCTTCCACCGTCATTTTCTCTCTACCCACCCTTGCCTCCTTTTCCGCGCAGCTCTCGATTCCCCCCTCTCTTTCGCACCCTCCATGTCATATTCCGCTCCAGGAGCTCCATCATAGCTCCTCGCTGTCGCTGGGAGGATGTTTTCTCCTCCGCTCGCCCCTTCCACCGTCATTTTCTCTCTACCCACCCTTGCCTCCTTTTCCGCGCAGCTCTCGATTCCCCCCTCTCTTTCGCACCCTCAATGTCATATTCCGCTCCAGGAGTTCCATCATAGCTCCTCACTGTCGCTGGGAGGATGTTTTCTCCTCCGCTCGCCCCTTCCACCGTCATTTTCTCTCTACCCACCCTTGCCTCCTTTTCCGCGCAGCTCTCGATTCCCCCCTCTCTTTCGCACCCTCCATGTCATATTCCGCTCCAGGAGCTCCATCATAGCTCCTTGCTGTCGCTGGGAGGATGTTTTCTCCTCCGCTCGCCCCTTCCACCGTCATTTTCTCTCTACCCACCCTTGCCTCCTTTTCCGCGCAGCTCTCGATTCCCCCCTCTCTTTCGCACCCTCCATGTCATATTCCGCTCCAGGAGTTCCATCATAGCTCCTCACTGTCGCTGGGAGGATGTTTTCTCCTCCGCTCGCCCCTTCCACCGTCATTTTCTCTCTACCCACCCTTGCCTCCTTTTCCGCGCAGCTCTCGATTCCCCCCTCTCTTTCGCACCCTCCATGTCATATTCCGCTCCAGGAGCTCCATCATAGCTCCTCGCTGTCGCTGGGAGGATGTTTTCTCCTCCGCTCGCCCCTTCCACCGTCATTTTCTCTCTACCCACCCTTGCCTCCTTTTCCGCGCAGCTCTCGATTCCCCCCTCTCTTTCGCACCCTCAATGTCATATTCCGCTCCAGGAGTTCCATCATAGCTCCTCACTGTCGCTGGGAGGATGTTTTCTCCTCCGCTCGCCCCTTCCACCGTCATTTTCTCTCTACCCACCCTTGCCTCCTTTTCCGCACAGCTCTCGATTCCCCCCTCTCTTTCGCACCCTCCATGTCATATTCCGCTCCAGGAGTTCCATCGTAGCTCCTCACTGTCGCTGGGAGGAAGTTTTCTCCTCCGCTCGCCCCTTCCACCGTCATTTTCTCTCTACCCACCCTTGCCTCCTTTTCCGCGCAGCTCTCGATTCCCCCCTCTCTTTCGCACCCTCCATGTCATATTCCGCTCCAGGAGCTCCATCATAGCTCCTCGCTGTCGCTGGGAGGATGTTTTCTCCTCCGCTCGCCCCTTCCACCGTCATTTTCTCTCTACCCACCCTTGCCTCCTTTTCCGCGCAGCTCTCGATTCTCCCCTCTCTTTCGCACCCTCAATGTCATATTCCGCTCCAGGAGTTCCATCATAGCTCCTCACTGTCGCTGGGAGGATGTTTTCTCCTCCGCTCGCCCCTTCCACCGTCATTTTCTCTCTACCCACCCTTGCCTCCTTTTCCGCGCAGCTCTCGATTCCCCCCTCTCTTTCGCACCCTCCATGTCATATTCCGCTCCAGGAGTTCCATCATAGCTCCTCACTGTCGCTGGGAGGAAGTTTTCTCCTCCGCTCGCCCCTTCCACCGTCATTTTCTCTCTACCCACCCTTGCCTCCTTTTCCGCGCAGCTCTCGATTCCCCCCTCTCTTTCGCACCCTCCATGTCATATTCCGCTCCAGGAGCTCCATCATAGCTCCTTGCTGTCGCTGGGAGGATGTTTTCTCCTCCGCTCGCCCCTTCCACCGTCATTTTCTCTCTACCCACCCTTGCCTCCTTTTCCGCGCAGCTCTCGATTCCCCCCTCTCTTTCGCACCCTCCATGTCATATTCCGCTCCAGGAGTTCCATCATAGCTCCTCACTGTCGCTGGGAGGATGTTTTCTCCTCCGCTCGCCCCTTCCACCGTCATTTTCTCTCTACCCACCCTTGCCTCCTTCTCCGCGCAGCTCTCGATTCCCCCCTCTCTTTCGCACCCTCCATGTCATATTCCGCTCCAGGAGCTCCATCATAGCTCCTTGCTGTCGCTGGGAGGATGTTTTCTCCTCCGCTCGCCCCTTCCACCATCATTTTCTCTCTACCCACCCTTGCCTCCTTCTCCGCGCAGCTCTCGATTCCCCCCTCTCTTTCGCACCCTCCATGTCATATTCCGCTCCAGGAGCTCCATCATAGCTCCTCGCTGTCGCTGGGAGGATGTTTTCTCCTCCGCTCGCCCCTTCCACCGTCATTTTCTCTCTACCCACCCTTGCCTCCTTTTCCGCGCAGCTCTCGATTCCCCCCTCTCTTTCGCACCCTCCATGTCATATTCCGCTCCAGGAGCACCATCATAGCTCCTCGCTGTCGCTGGGAGGATGTTTTCTCCTCCGCTCGCCCCTTCCACCGTCATTTTCTTTCTACCCACCCTTGCCTCCTTTTCCACGCAGCTCTCGATTCCCCCCTCTCTTTCGCACCCTCCATGTCATATTCCGCTCCAGGAGCTCCATCATAGCTCCTCGCTGTCGCTGGGAGGATGTTTTCTCCTCCGCTCGCCCCTTCCACCGTCATTTTCTCTCTACCCACCCTTGCCTCCTTTTCCGCGCAGCTCTCGATTCCCCCCTCTCTTTCGCACCCTCAATGTCATATTCCGCTCCAGGAGTTCCATCATAGCTCCTCACTGTCGCTGGGAGGATGTTTTCTCCTCCGCTCGCCCCTTCCACCGTCATTTTCTCTCTACCCACCCTTGCCTCCTTTTCCGCGCAGCTCTCGATTCCCCCCTCTCTTTCGCACCCTCCATGTCATATTCCGCTCCAGGAGTTCCATCATAGCTCCTCACTGTCGCTGGGAGGAAGTTTTCTCCTCCGCTCGCCCCTTCCACCGTCATTTTCTCTCTACCCACCCTTGCCTCCTTTTCCGCGCAGCTCTCGATTCCCCCCTCTCTTTCGCACCCTCCATGTCATATTCCGCTCCAGGAGCTCCATCATAGCTCCTTGCTGTCGCTGGGAGGATGTTTTCTCCTCCGCTCGCCCCTTCCACCGTCATTTTCTCTCTACCCACCCTTGCCTCCTTTTCCGCGCAGCTCTCGATTCCCCCCTCTCTTTCGCACCCTCCATGTCATATTCCGCTCCAGGAGTTCCATCATAGCTCCTCACTGTCGCTGGGAGGATGTTTTCTCCTCCGCTCGCCCCTTCCACCATCATTTTCTCTCTACCCACCCTTGCCTCCTTTTCCGCGCAGCTCTCGATTCCCCCCTCTCTTTCGCACCCTCCATGTCATATTCCGCTCCAGGAGTTCCATCATAGCTCCTCACTGTCGCTGGGAGGATGTTTTCTCCTCCGCTCGCCCCTTCCACCGTCATTTTCTCTCTACCCACCCTTGCCTCCTTCTCCGCGCAGCTCTCGATTCCCCCCTCTCTTTCGCACCCTCCATGTCATATTCTGCTCCAGGAGCTCCATCATAGCTCCTCGCTGTCGCTGGGAGGATGTTTTCTCCTCCGCTCGCCCCTTCCACCGTCATTTTCTCTCTACCCACCCTTGCCTCCTTCTCCGCGCAGCTCTCGATTCCCCCCTCTCTTTCGCACCCTCCATGTCATATTCCGCTCCAGGAGCTCCATCATAGCTCCTTGCTGTCGCTGGGAGGATGTTTTCTCCTCCGCTCGCCCCTTCCACCATCATTTTCTCTCTACCCACCCTTGCCTCCTTCTCCGCGCAGCTCTCGATTCCCCCCTCTCTTTCGCACCCTCCATGTCATATTCCGCTCCAGGAGCTCCATCATAGCTCCTCGCTGTCGCTGGGAGGATGTTTTCTCCTCCGCTCGCCCCTTCCACCGTCATTTTCTCTCTACCCACCCTTGCCTCCTTTTCCGCGCAGCTCTCGATTCCCCCCTCTCTTTCGCACCCTCCATGTCATATTCCGCTCCAGGAGCTCCATCATAGCTCCTCGCTGTCGCTGGGAGGATGTTTTCTCCTCCGCTCGCCCCTTCCACCGTCATTTTCTTTCTACCCACCCTTTCCTCCTTTTCCACGCAGCTCTCGATTCCCCCCTCTCTTTCGCACCCTCCATGTCATATTCCGCTCCAGGAGCTCCATCATAGCTCCTCGCTGTTGCTGGGAGGATGTTTTCTCCTCCGCTCGCCCCTTCCACCGTCATTTTCTCTCTACCCACCCTTGCCTCCTTCTCCGCACAGCTCTCGATTCCCCCCTCTCTTTCGCACCCTCCATGTCATATTCCGCTCCAGGAGCTCCATCATAGCTCCTCGCTGTCGCTGGGAGGATGTTTTCTCCTCTGTTCGCCCCTTCCACCGTCATTTTCTCTCTACCCACCCTTTCCTCCTTTTCCGCGCAGCTCTCGATTCCCCCCTCTCTTTCGCACCCTCCATGTCATATTCCGCTCCAGGAGCTCCATCATAGCTCCTCGCTGTCGCTGGGAGGATGTTTTCTCCTCCGCTCGTCCCTTCCACCGTCATTTTCTTTCTACCCACCCTTGCCTCCTTTTCCACGCAGCTCTCGATTCCCCCCTCTCTTTCGCACCCTCCATGTCATATTCCGCTCCAGGAGCTCCATCATAGCTTTTCGCTGTTGCTGGGAGGATGTTTTCTCCTCCGCTCGCCCTTCCACCGTCATTTTCTCTCTACCCACCCTTGCCTCCTTCTCCGCACAGCTCTCGATTCCCCCCTCTCTTTCGCACCCTCCATGTCATATTCCGCTCCAGGAGCTCCATCATAGCTCCTCGCTGTCGCTGGGAGGATGTTTTCTCCTCTGCTCGCCCCTTCCACCGTCATTTTCTCTCTACCCACCCTTTCCTCCTTTTCCGCGCAGCTCTCGATTCCCCCCTCTCTTGCGCACCCTCCATGTCATATTCCGCTCCAGGAGCTCCATCATAGCTCCTCGCTGTCGCTGGGAGGATGTTTTCTCCTCCGCTCGCCCCTTCCACCGTCATTTTCTCTCTACCCACCCTTTCCTCCTTTTCCGCGCAGCTCTCGATTCCCCCCTCTCTTTCGCACCCTCCATGTCATATTCCGCTCCAGGAGCTCCATCATAGCTCCTCGCTGTCGCTGGGAGGATGTTTTCTCCTCCGCTCGCCCCTTCCACCGTCATTTTCTCTCTACCCACCCTTGCCTCCTTTTCCGCGCAGCTCTCGATTCCCCCCTCTCTTTCGCACCCTCCATGTCATATTCCGCTCCAGGAGCTCCATCATAGCTCCTCGCTGTCGCTGGGAGGATGTTTTCTCCTCCGCTCGCCCCTTCCACCGTCATTTTCTCTCTACCCACCCTTGCCTCCTTCTCCGCGCAGCTCTCAATTCCCCCCTCTCTTTCGCACCCTCCATGTCATATTCCGCTCCAGGAGCTCCATCATAGCTCCTCGCTGTCGCTGGGAGGATGTTTTCTCCTCCGCTCGCCCCTTCCACCGTCATTTTCTCTCTACCCACCCTTGCCTCCTTCTCCGCGCGGCTCTCGATTCCCCCCTCTCTTTCGAACCCTCCATGTCATATTCCGCTCCAGGAGCTCCATCATAGCTCCTCGCTGTCGCTGGGAGGATGTTTTCTCCTCTGCTCGCCCCTTCCACCGTCATTTTCTCTCTACCCACCCTTTCCTCCTTTTCCGCGCAGCTCTCGATTCCCCCCTCTCTTTCGCACCCTCCATGTCATATTCCGCTCCAGGAGCTCCATCATAGCTCCTCGCTGTCGCTGGGAGGATGTTTTCTCCTCCGCTCGCCCCTTCCACCGTCATTTTCTCTCTACCCACCCTTGCCTCCTTTTCCGCGCAGCTCTCGATTCCCCCCTCTCTTTCGCACCCTCCATGTCATATTCCGCTCCAGGAGTTCCATCATAGCTCCTCACTGTCGCTGGGAGGAAGTTTTCTCCTCCGCTCGCCCCTTCCACCGTCATTTTCTCTCTACCCACCCTTGCCTCCTTTTCCGCGCAGCTCTCGATTCCCCCCTCTCTTTCGCACCCTCCATGTCATATTCCGCTCCAGGAGCTCCATCATAGCTCCTTGCTGTCGCTGGGAGGACGTTTTCTCCTCCGCTCGCCCCTTCCACCGTCATTTTCTCTCTACCCACCCTTGCCTCCTTTTCCGCGCAGCTCTCTATTCCCCCCTCTCTTTCGCACCCTCCATGTCATATTCCGCTCCAGGAGTTCCATCATAGCTCCTCACTGTCGCTGGGAGGATGTTTTCTCCTCCGCTCGCCCCTTCCACCGTCATTTTCTCTCTACCCACCCTTGCCTCCTTTTCCGCGCAGCTCTCGATTCCCCCCTCTCTTTCGCACCCTCCATGTCATATTCCGCTCCAGGAGTTCCATCATAGCTCCTCACTGTCGCTGGGAGGAAGTTTTCTCCTCCGCTTGCCCCTTCCACCGTCATTTTCTCTCTACCCACCCTTGCCTCCTTTTCCGCGCAGCTCTCGATTCCCCCCTCTCTTTCGCACCCTCCATGTCATATTCCGCTCCAGGAGCTCCATCATAGCTCCTTGCTGTCGCTGGGAGGATGTTTTCTCCTCCGCTCGCCCCTTCCACCGTCATTTTCTCTCTACCCACCCTTGCCTCCTTTTCCGCGCAGCTCTCGATTCCCCCCTCTCTTTCGCACCCTCCATGTCATATTCCGCTCCAGGAGTTCCATCATAGCTCCTCACTGTCGCTGGGAGGAAGTTTTCTCCTCCGCTTGCCCCTTCCACCGTCATTTTCTCTCTACCCACCCTTGCCTCCTTTTCCGCGCAGCTCTCGATTCCCCCCACTCTTTCGCACCCTCCATGTCATATTCCGCTCCAGGAGCTCCATCATAGCTCCTCGCTGTCGCTGGGAGGATGTTTTCTCCTCCGCTCGCCCCTTCCACCGTCATTTTCTCTCTACCCACCCTTGCCTCCTTTTCCGCGCAGCTCTCGATTCCCCCCTCTCTTTCGCACCCTCAATGTCATATTCCGCTCCAGGAGATCCATCATAGCTCCTCACTGTCGCTGGGAGGATGTTTTCTCCTCCGCTCGCCCCTTCCACCGTCATTTTCTCTCTACCCACCCTTGCCTCCTTCTCCGCACAGCTCTCGATTCCCCCCTCTCTTTCGCACCCTCCATGTCATATTCCGCTCCAGGAGCTCCATCATAGTTCCTCGCTGTCGCTGGGAGGATGTTTTCTCCTCCGCTCGCCCCTTCCACCGTCATTTTCTCTCTACCCACCCTTGCCTCCTTTTCCGCGCAGCTCTCGATTCCCCCCTCTCTTTCGCACCCTCCATGTCATATTCCGCTCCAGGAGTTCCATCATAGCTCCTCACTGTCGCTGGGAGGATGTTTTCTCCTCCGCTCGCCCCTTCCACCGTCATTTTCTCTCTACCCACCCTTGCCTCCTTCTCCGCGCAGCTCTCGATTCCCCCCTCTCTTTCGCACCCTCCATGTCATATTCCGCTCCAGGAGCTCCATCATAGCTCTTCGCTGTCGCTGGGAGGATGTTTTCTCCTCCGCTCGCCCCTTCCACCGTCATTCTCTCTCTACCCACCCTTTCCTCCTTTTCCGCGCAGCTCTCGATTCCCCCCTATCTTTCGCACCCTCCATGTCATATTCCGCTCCAGGAGCTCCATCATAGCTCCTCGCTGTCGCTGGGAGGATGTTTTCTCCTCCGCTCGCCCCTTCCACCGTCATTTTCTCTCTACCCACCCTTGCCTCCTTCTCCGCGCAGCTCTCAATTCCCCCCTCTCTTTCGCACCCTCCATGTCATATTCCGCTCCAGGAGCTCCATCATAGCTCCTCGCTGTCGCTGGGAGGATGTTTTCTCCTCCGCTCGCCCCTTCCACCGTCATTTTCTCTCTACCCACCCTTGCCTCCTTCTCCGCGCAGCTCTCGATTCCCCCCTCTCTTTCGAACCCTCCATGTCATATTCCGCTCCAGGAGCTCCATCATAGCTCCTCGCTGTCGCTGGGAGGATGTTTTCTCCTCTGCTCGCCCCTTCCACCGTCATTTTCTCTCTACCCACCCTTTCCTCCTTTTCCGCGCAGCTCTCGATTCCCCCCTCTCTTTTGCACCCTCCATGTCATATTCCGCTCCAGGAGCTCCATCATAGCTCCTCGCTGTCGCTGGGAGGATGTTTTCTCCTCCGCTCGCCCCTTCCACCGTCATTTTCTTTCTACCCACCCTTGCCTCCTTTTCCACGCAGCTCTCGATTCCCCCCTCTCTTTCGCACCCTCCATGTCATATTCCGCTCCAGGAGCTCCATCATAGCTCCTCGCTGTCGCTGGGAGGATGTTTTCTCCTCTGCTCGCCCCTTCCACCGTCATTTTCTCTCTACCCACCCTTTCCTCCTTTTCCGCGCAGCTCTCGATTCCCCCCTCTCTTTCGCACCCTCCATGTCATATTCCGCTCCAGGAGTTCCATCATAGCTCCTCACTGTCGCTGGGAGGAAGTTTTCTCCTCCGCTCGCCCCTTCCACCGTCATTTTCTCTCTACCCACCCTTGCCTCCTTTTCCGCGCAGCTCTCGATTCCCCCCTCTCTTTCGCACCCTCCATGTCATATTCCGCTCCAGGAGCTCCATCATAGCTCCTCGCTGTCGCTGGGAGGATGTTTTCTCCTCCGCTCGCCCCTTCCACCGTCATTTTCTCTCTACCCACCCTTGCCTCCTTTTCCGCGCAGCTCTCGATTCCCCCCTCTCTTTCGCACCCTCCATGTCATATTCCGCTCCAGGAGTTCCATCATAGCTCCTCACTGTCGCTGGGAGGAAGTTTTCTCCTCCGCTCGCCCCTTCCACCGTCATTTTCTCTCTACCCACCCTTGCCTCCTTTTCCGCGCAGCTCTCGATTCCCCCCTCTCTTTCGCACCCTCCATGTCATATTCCGCTCCAGGAGCTCCATCATAGCTCCTCGCTGTCGCTGGGAGGATGTTTTCTCCTCCGCTCGCCCCTTCCACCGTCATTTTCTCTCTACCCACCCTTGCCTCCTTCTCCGCGCAGCTCTCAATTCCCCCCTCTCTTTCGCACCCTCCATGTCATATTCCGCTCCAGGAGCTCCATCATAGCTCCTCGCTGTCGCTGGGAGGATGTTTTCTCCTCCGCTCGCCCCTTCCACCGTCATTTTCTCTCTACCCACCCTTGCCTCCTTCTCCGCGCAGCTCTCGATTCCCCCCTCTCTTTCGAACCCTCCATGTCATATTCCGCTCCAGGAGCTCCATCATAGCTCCTCGCTGTCGCTGGGAGGATGTTTTCTCCTCTGCTCGCCCCTTCCACCGTCATTTTCTCTCTACCCACCCTTTCCTCCTTTTCCGCGCAGCTCTCGATTCCCCCCTCTCTTTTGCACCCTCCATGTCATATTCCGCTCCAGGAGCTCCATCATAGCTCCTCGCTGTCGCTGGGAGGATGTTTTCTCCTCCGCTCGCCCCTTCCACCGTCATTTTCTTTCTACCCACCCTTGCCTCCTTTTCCACGCAGCTCTCGATTCCCCCCTCTCTTTCGCACCCTCCATGTCATATTCCGCTCCAGGAGCTCCATCATAGCTCCTCGCTGTCGCTGGGAGGATGTTTTCTCCTCTGCTCGCCCCTTCCACCGTCATTTTCTCTCTACCCACCCTTTCCTCCTTTTCCGCGCAGCTCTCGATTCCCCCCTCTCTTTCGCACCCTCCATGTCATATTCCGCTCCAGGAGTTCCATCATAGCTCCTCACTGTCGCTGGGAGGAAGTTTTCTCCTCCGCTCGCCCCTTCCACCGTCATTTTCTCTCTACCCACCCTTGCCTCCTTTTCCGCGCAGCTCTCGATTCCCCCCTCTCTTTCGCACCCTCCATGTCATATTCCGCTCCAGGAGCTCCATCATAGCTCCTCGCTGTCGCTGGGAGGATGTTTTCTCCTCCGCTCGCCCCTTCCACCGTCATTTTCTCTCTACCCACCCTTGCCTCCTTTTCCGCGCAGCTCTCGATTCCCCCCTCTCTTTCGCACCCTCCATGTCATATTCCGCTCCAGGAGTTCCATCATAGCTCCTCACTGTCGCTGGGAGGAAGTTTTCTCCTCCGCTCGCCCCTTCCACCGTCATTTTCTCTCTACCCACCCTTGCCTCCTTTTCCGCGCAGCTCTCGATTCCCCCCTCTCTTTCGCACCCTCCATGTCATATTCCGCTCCAGGAGCTCCATCATAGCTCCTCGCTGTCGCTGGGAGGATGTTTTCTCCTCCGCTCGCCCCTTCCACCGTCATTTTCTCTCTACCCACCCTTGCCTCCTTTTCCGCGCAGCTCTCGATTCCCCCCTCTCTTTCGCACCCTCAATGTCATATTCCGCTCCAGGAGTTCCATCATAGCTCCTCACTGTCGCTGGGAGGATGTTTTCTCCTCCGCTCGCCCCTTCCACCGTCATTTTCTCTCTACCCACCCTTGCCTCCTTTTCCGCGCAGCTCTCGATTCCCCCCTCTCTTTCGCACCCTCCATGTCATATTCCGCTCCAGGAGTTCCATCATAGCTCCTCACTGTCGCTGGGAGGAAGTTTTCTCCTCCGCTCGCCCCTTCCACCGTCATTTTCTCTCTACCCACCCTTGCCTCCTTTTCCGCGCAGCTCTCGATTCCCCCCTCTCTTTCGCACCCTCCATGTCATATTCCGCTCCAGGAGCTCCATCATAGCTCCTTGCTGTCGCTGGGAGGATGTTTTCTCCTCCGCTCGCCCCTTCCACCGTCATTTTCTCTCTACCCACCCTTGCCTCCTTTTCCGCGCAGCTCTCGATTCCCCCCTCTCTTTCGCACCCTCCATGTCATATTCCGCTCCAGGAGTTCCATCATAGCTCCTCACTGTCGCTGGGAGGATGTTTTCTCCTCCGCTCGCCCCTTCCACCATCATTTTCTCTCTACCCACCCTTGCCTCCTTTTCCGCGCAGCTCTCGATTCCCCCCTCTCTTTCGCACCCTCCATGTCATATTCCGCTCCAGGAGTTCCATCATAGCTCCTCACTGTCGCTGGGAGGATATTTTCTCCTCCGCTCGCCCCTTCCACCGTCATTTTCTCTCTACCCACCCTTGCCTCCTTTTCCGCGCAGCTCTCGATTCCCCCCTCTCTTTCGCACCCTCCATGTCATATTCCGCTCCAGGAGCTCCATCATAGCTCCTTGCTGTCGCTGGGAGGATGTTTTCTCCTCCGCTCGCCCCTTCCACCGTCATTTTCTCTCTACCCACCCTTGCCTCCTTTTCCGCGCAGCTCTCGATTCCCCCCTCTCTTTCGCACCCTCCATGTCATATTCCGCTCCAGGAGTTCCATCATAGCTCCTCACTGTCGCTGGGAGGATGTTTTCTCCTCCGCTCGCCCCTTCCACCGTCATTTTCTCTCTACCCACCCTTGCCTCCTTCTCCGCGCAGCTCTCGATTCCCCCCTCTCTTTCGCACCCTCCATATCATATTCCGCTCCAGGAGCTCCATCATAGCTCCTCGCTGTCGCTGGGAGGATGTTTTCTCCTCCGCTCGCCCCTTCCACCGTCATTTTCTCTCTACCCACCCTTGCCTCCTTTTCCGCGCAGCTCTCGATTCCCCCCTCTCTTTCGCACCCTCCATGTCATATTCCGCTCCAGGAGCTCCATCATAGCTCCTTGCTGTCGCTGGGAGGATGTTTTCTCCTCCGCTCGCCCCTTCCACCGTCATTTTCTCTCTACCCACCCTTGCCTCCTTTTCCGCGCAGCTCTCGATTCCCCCCTCTCTTTCGCACCCTCCATGTCATATTCCGCTCCAGGAGTTCCATCATAGCTCCTCACTGTCGCTGGGAGGATGTTTTCTCCTCCGCTCGCCCCTTCCACCGTCATTTTCTCTCTACCCACCCTTGCCTCCTTCTCCAAGCAGCTCTCGATTCCCCCCTCTCTTTCGCACCCTCCATGTCATATTCCGCTCCAGGAGCTCCATCATAGCTCCTCGCTGTCGCTGGGAGGATGTTTTCTCCTCCGCTCGCCCCTTCCACCGTCATTTTCTCTCTACCCACCCTTGCCTCCTTTTCCGCGCAGCTCTCGATTCCCCCCTCTCTTTCGCACCCTCCATGTCATATTCCGCTCCAGGAGCTCCATCATAGCTCCTTGCTGTCGCTGGGAGGATGTTTTCTCCTCCGCTCGCCCCTTCCACCGTCATTTTCTCTCTACCCACCCTTGCCTCCTTTTCCGCGCAGCTCTCGATTCCCCCCTCTCTTTCGCACCCTCCATGTCATATTCCGCTCCAGGAGTTCCATCATAGCTCCTCACTGTCGCTGGGAGGATGTTTTCTCCTCCGCTCGCCCCTTCCACCATCATTTTCTCTCTACCCACCCTTGCCTCCTTTTCCGCGCAGCTCTCGATTCCCCCCTCTCTTTCGCACCCTCCATGTCATATTCCGCTCCAGGAGTTCCATCATAGCTCCTCACTGTCGCTGGGAGGAAGTTTTCTCCTCCGCTCGCCCCTTCCACCGTCATTTTCTCTCTACCCACCCTTGCCTCCTTCTCCGCGCAGCTCTCGATTCCCCCCTCTCTTTCGCACCCTCCATGTCATATTCCGCTCCAGGAGCTCCATCATAGCTAATCGCTGTCGCTGGGAGGATGTTTTCTCCTCCGCTCGCCCCTTCCACCGTCATTTTCTCTCTACCCACCCTTGCCTCCTTTTCCGCGCAGCTCTCGATTCCCCCCTCTCTTTCGCACCCTCCATGTCATATTCCGCTCCAGGAGTTCCATCATAGCTCCTCACTGTCGCTGGGAGGATGTTTTCTCCTCCGCTCGCCCCTTCCACCGTCATTTTCTCTCTACCCACCCTTGCCTCCTTCTCCGCGCAGCTCTCGATTCCCCCCTCTCTTTCGCACCCTCCATATCATATTCCGCTCCAGGAGCTCCATCATAGCTCCTCGCTGTCGCTGGGAGGATGTTTTCTCCTCCGCTCGCCCCTTCCACCGTCATTTTCTCTCTACCCACCCTTGCCTCCTTTTCCGCGCAGCTCTCGATTCCCCCCTCTCTTTCGCACCCTCCATGTCATATTCCGCTCCAGGAGCTCCATCATAGCTCCTTGCTGTCGCTGGGAGGATGTTTTCTCCTCCGCTCGCCCCTTCCACCGTCATTTTCTCTCTACCCACCCTTGCCTCCTTCTCCGCGCAGCTCTCGATTCCCCCCTCTCTTTCGCACCCTCCATATCATATTCCGCTCCAGGAGCTCCATCATAGCTCCTCGCTGTCGCTGGGAGGATGTTTTCTCCTCCGCTCGCCCCTTCCACCGTCATTTTCTCTCTACCCACCCTTGCCTCCTTTTCCGCGCAGCTCTCGATTCCCCCCTCTCTTTCGCACCCTCCATGTCATATTCCGCTTCAGGAGTTCCATCATAGCTCCTCACTGTCGCTGGGAGGATGTTTTCTCCTCCGCTCGCCCCTTCCACCATCATTTTCTCTCTACCCACCCTTGCCTCCTTTTCCGCGCAGCTCTCGATTCCCCCCTCTCTTTCGCACCCTCCATGTCATATTCCGCTCCAGGAGTTCCATCATAGCTCCTCACTGTCGCTGGGAGGATATTTTCTCCTCCGCTCGCCCCTTCCACCGTCATTTTCTCTCTACCCACCCTTGCCTCCTTTTCCGCGCAGCTCTCGATTCCCCCCTCTCTTTCGCACCCTCCATGTCATATTCCGCTCCAGGAGCTCCATCATAGCTCCTTGCTGTCGCTGGGAGGATGTTTTCTCCTCCGCTCGCCCCTTCCACCGTCATTTTCTCTCTACCCACCCTTGCCTCCTTTTCCGCGCAGCTCTCGATTCCCCCCTCTCTTTCGCACCCTCCATGTCATATTCCGCTCCAGGAGTTCCATCATAGCTCCTCACTGTCGCTGGGAGGATGTTTTCTCCTCCGCTCGCCCCTTCCACCGTCATTTTCTCTCTACCCACCCTTGCCTCCTTCTCCGCGCAGCTCTCGATTCCCCCCTCTCTTTCGCACCCTCCATATCATATTCTGCTCCAGGAGCTCCATCATAGCTCCTCGCTGTCGCTGGGAGGATGTTTTCTCCTCCGCTCGCCCCTTCCACCGTCATTTTCTCTCTACCCACCCTTGCCTCCTTTTCCGCGCAGCTCTCGATTCCCCCCTCTCTTTCGCACCCTCCATGTCATATTCCGCTCCAGGAGCTCCATCATAGCTCCTTGCTGTCGCTGGGAGGATGTTTTCTCCTCCGCTCGCCCCTTCCACCGTCATTTTCTCTCTACCCACCCTTGCCTCCTTTTCCGCGCAGCTCTCGATTCCCCCCTCTCTTTCGCACCCTCCATGTCATATTCCGCTCCAGGAGTTCCATCATAGCTCCTCACTGTCGCTGGGAGGATGTTTTCTCCTCCGCTCGCCCCTTCCACCGTCATTTTCTCTCTACCCACCCTTGCCTCCTTCTCCAAGCAGCTCTCGATTCCCCCCTCTCTTTCGCACCCTCCATGTCATATTCCGCTCCAGGAGCTCCATCATAGCTCCTCGCTGTCGCTGGGAGGATGTTTTCTCCTCCGCTCGCCCCTTCCACCGTCATTTTCTCTCTACCCACCCTTGCCTCCTTTTCCGCGCAGCTCTCGATTCCCCCCTCTCTTTCGCACCCTCCATGTCATATTCCGCTCCAGGAGCTCCATCATAGCTCCTTGCTGTCGCTGGGAGGATGTTTTCTCCTCCGCTCGCCCCTTCCACCGTCATTTTCTCTCTACCCACCCTTGCCTCCTTTTCCGCGCAGCTCTCGATTCCCCCCTCTCTTTCGCACCCTCCATGTCATATTCCGCTCCAGGAGTTCCATCATAGCTCCTCACTGTCGCTGGGAGGATGTTTTCTCCTCCGCTCGCCCCTTCCACCATCATTTTCTCTCTACCCACCCTTGCCTCCTTTTCCGCGCAGCTCTCGATTCCCCCCTCTCTTTCGCACCCTCCATGTCATATTCCGCTCCAGGAGTTCCATCATAGCTCCTCACTGTCGCTGGGAGGAAGTTTTCTCCTCCGCTCGCCCCTTCCACCGTCATTTTCTCTCTACCCACCCTTGCCTCCTTCTCCGCGCAGCTCTCGATTCCCCCCTCTCTTTCGCACCCTCCATGTCATATTCCGCTCCAGGAGCTCCATCATAGCTAATCGCTGTCGCTGGGAGGATGTTTTCTCCTCCGCTCGCCCCTTCCACCGTCATTTTCTCTCTACCCACCCTTGCCTCCTTTTCCGCGCAGCTCTCGATTCCCCCCTCTCTTTCGCACCCTCCATGTCATATTCCGCTCCAGGAGTTCCATCATAGCTCCTCACTGTCGCTGGGAGGATGTTTTCTCCTCCGCTCGCCCCTTCCACCGTCATTTTCTCTCTACCCACCCTTGCCTCCTTCTCCGCGCAGCTCTCGATTCCCCCCTCTCTTTCGCACCCTCCATATCATATTCCGCTCCAGGAGCTCCATCATAGCTCCTCGCTGTCGCTGGGAGGATGTTTTCTCCTCCGCTCGCCCCTTCCACCGTCATTTTCTCTCTACCCACCCTTGCCTCCTTTTCCGCGCAGCTCTCGATTCCCCCCTCTCTTTCGCACCCTCCATGTCATATTCCGCTCCAGGAGCTCCATCATAGCTCCTTGCTGTCGCTGGGAGGATGTTTTCTCCTCCGCTCGCCCCTTCCACCGTCATTTTCTCTCTACCCACCCTTGCCTCCTTTTCCGCGCAGCTCTCGATTCCCCCCTCTCTTTCGCACCCTCCATGTCATATTCCGCTCCAGGAGTTCCATCATAGCTCCTCACTGTCGCTGGGAGGATGTTTTCTCCTCCGCTCGCCCCTTCCACCGTCATTTTCTCTCTACCCACCCTTGCCTCCTTCTCCGCGCAGCTCTCGATTCCCCCCTCTCTTTCGCACCCTCCATGTCATATTCCGCTCCAGGAGCTCCATCATAGCTCCTCGCTGTCGCTGGGAGGATGTTTTCTCCTCCGCTCGCCCCTTCCACCGTCATTTTCTCTCTACCCACCCTTGCCTCCTTTTCCGCGCAGCTCTCGATTCCCCCCTCTCTTTCGCACCCTCCATGTCATATTCCGCTCCAGGAGCTCCATCATAGCTCCTTGCTGTCGCTGGGAGGATGTTTTCTCCTCCGCTCGCCCCTTCCACCGTCATTTTCTCTCTACCCACCCTTGCCTCCTTTTCCGCGCAGCTCTCGATTCCCCCCTCTCTTTCGCACCCTCCATGTCATATTCCGCTCCAGGAGTTCCATCATAGCTCCTCACTGTCGCTGGGAGGATGTTTTCTCCTCCGCTCGCCCCTTCCACCATCATTTTCTCTCTACCCACCCTTGCCTCCTTTTCCGCGCAGCTCTCGATTCCCCCCTCTCTTTCGCACCCTCCATGTCATATTCCGCTCCAGGAGTTCCATCATAGCTCCTCACTGTCGCTGGGAGGAAGTTTTCTCCTCCGCTCGCCCCTTCCACCGTCATTTTCTCTCTACCCACCCTTGCCTCCTTCTCCGCGCAGCTCTCGATTCCCCCCTCTCTTTCGCACCCTCCATGTCATATTCCGCTCCAGGAGCTCCATCATAGCTAATCGCTGTCGCTGGGAGGATGTTTTCTCCTCCGCTCGCCCCTTCCACCGTCATTTTCTCTCTACCCACCCTTGCCTCCTTTTCCGCGCAGCTCTCGATTCCCCCCTCTCTTTCGCACCCTCCATGTCATATTCCGCTCCAGGAGTTCCATCATAGCTCCTCACTGTCGCTGGGAGGATGTTTTCTCCTCCGCTCGCCCCTTCCACCGTCATTTTCTCTCTACCCACCCTTGCCTCCTTTTCCGCGCAGCTCTCGATTCCCCCCTCTCTTTCGCAACCTCCATGTCATATTCCGCTCCAGGAGTTCCATCATAGCTCCTCACTGTCGCTGGGAGGATGTTTTCTCCTCCGCTCGCCCCTTCCACCGTCATTTTCTCTCTACCCACCCTTGCCTCCTTCTCCGCGCAGCTCTCGATTCCCCCCTCTCTTTCGCACCCTCCATGTCATATTCCGCTCCAGGAGCTCCATCATAGCTCCTCGCTGTCGCTGGGAGGATGTTTTCTCCTCCGCTCGCCCCTTCCACCGTCATTTTCTCTCTACCCACCCTTTCCTCCTTTTCCGCGCAGCTCTCGATTCCCCCCTCTCTTTCACACCCTCCATGTCATATTCCGCTCCAGGAGCTCCATCATTGCTCCTCACTGTCGCTGGGAGGATGTTTTCTCCTCCGCTCGCCCCTTCCACCGTCATTTTCTCTCTACCCACCCTTGCCTCCTTCTCTGCGCAGCTCTCAATTCCCCCCTCTCTTTCGCACCCTCCATGTCATATTCCGCTCCAGGAGCTCCATCATAGCTCCTCACTGTCGCTGGGAGGATGTTTTCTCCTCCGCTCGCCCCTTCCACCGTCATTTTCTCTCTACCCACCCTTGCCTCCTTTTCCGCGCAGCTCTCGATTCCCTCCTCTCTCTCGCACCCTCCATATTACATCCAGCTCCAGGAGCTCCATCATAGCTCTTCGCTGTCGCTGGGAGGATGTTTTCTCCTCCGCTCGCCCCTTCCACCGTCATTTTCTCTCTACCCACCCTTGCCTCCTTCTCCGCGCAGCTCTCGATTCCCTCCTCTCTCTCGCACCCTCCATATTACATCCAGCTCCAGGAGCTCCATCATAGCTCTTCGCTGTCGCTGGGAGGATGTTTTCTCCTCCACTCGCCCCTTCCACCGTCATTTTCTCTCTACCCACCCTTGCCTCCTTCTCCGCGCTGCTCTCGATTCCCTCCTCTCTCTCGCACCCTCCATATTACATCCAGCTCCAGGAGCTCCATCATAGCTCCTCGCTGTCGCTGGGAGGATGTTTTCTCCTCCGCTCGTCCCTTCCACCGTCATTTTCTCTCTACCCACCCTTGCCTCCTTCTCCGCGCAGCTCTCGATTCCCTCCTCTCTCTCGCACCCTCCATATTACATCCAGCTCCAGGAGCTCCATCATAGCTCCTCGCTGTCGCTGGGAGGATGTTTTCTCCTCTGCTCGCCGCTTCCGCCGTCATTTTCTCTCCAACCACCCTTGCCTCCTTCTACGCGCCGCTCTCGATTCCCCCCTCTCTTTCGCACCCTCCATGCCATATTCTGCTCCAGGAGCTCCATCATAGCTCCTCGCTGTTGCTGGGAGGATGTTTTCTCCTCCGCTCGCCCCTTCCACCGTCATTTTCTCTCTACCCACCCTTGCCTCCTTCTCCGCACAGCTCTCGATTCCCCCCTCTCTTTCGCACCCTCCATGTCATATTCCGCTCCAGGAGCTCCATCATAGCTCCTCGCTGTCGCTGGGAGGATGTTTTCTCCTCCGCTCGCCCCTTCCACCGTCATTTTCTCTCTACCCACCCTTTCCTCCTTTTCCGCGCAGCTCTCGATTCCCCCCTCTCTTTCGCACCCTCCATGTCATATTCCGCTCCAGGAGCTCCATCATAGCTCCTCGCTGTCGCTGGGAGGATGTTTTCTCCTCCGCTCGCCCCTTCCACCGTCATTTTCTCTCTACCCACCCTTGCCTCCTTCTCCGCGCAGCTCTCGATTCCCCCCTCTCTTTCGAACCCTCCATGTCATATTCCGCTCCAGGAGCTCCATCATAGCTCCTCGCTGTCGCTGGGAGGATGTTTTCTCCTCTGCTCGCCCCTTCCACCGTCATTTTCTCTCTACCCACCCTTTCCTCCTTTTCCGCGCAGCTCTCGATTCCCCCCTCTCTTTCGCACCCTCCATGTCATATTCCGCTCCAGGAGCTCCATCATAGCTCCTCGCTGTCGCTGGGAGGATGTTTTCTCCTCCGCTCGCCCCTTCCACCGTCATTTTCTTTCTACCCACCCTTGCCTCCTTTTCCACGCAGCTCTCGATTCCCCCCTCTCTTTCGCACCATCCATGTCATATTCCGCTCCAGGAGCTCCATCATAGCTCCTCGCTGTTGCTGGGAGGATGTTTTCTCCTCCGCTCGCCCCTTCCACCGTCATTTTCTCTCTACCCACCCTTGCCTCCTTCTCCGCGCAGCTCTCGATTCCCCCCTCTCTTTCGCACCCTCCATGTCATATTCCGCTCCAGGAGCTCCATCATAGCTCCTCGCTGTCGCTGGGAGGATTTTTTCTCCTCTGCTCGCCCCTTCCACCGTCATTTTCTCTCTACCCACCCTTTCCTCCTTTTCCGCGCAGCTCTCGATTCCCCCCTCTCTTGCGCACCCTCCATGTCATATTCCGCTCCAGGAGCTCCATCATAGCTCCTCGCTGTCGCTGGGAGGATGTTTTCTCCTCCGCTCGCCCCTTCCACCGTCATTTTCTCTCTACCCACCCTTGCCTCCTTTTCCGCGCAGCTCTCGATTCCCCCCTCTCTTTCGCACCCTCCATGTCATATTCCGCTCCAGGAGTTCCATCATAGCTCCTCACTGTCGCTGGGAGGATGTTTTCTCCTCCACTCGCCCCTTCCACCGTCATTTTCTCTCTACCCACCCTTGCCTCCTTCTCCGCGCTGCTCTCGATTCCCTCCTCTCTCTCGCACCCTCCATATTACATCCAGCTCCAGGAGCTCCATCATAGCTCCTCGCTGTCGCTGGGAGGATGTTTTCTCCTCTGCTCGCCGCTTCCGCCGTCATTTTCTCTCCACCCACCCTTGCCTCCTTCTCCGCGCCGCTCTCGATTCCCCCCTCTCTTTCGCACCCTCCATGTCATATTCTGCTCCAGGAGCTCCATCATAGCTCCTCGCTGTCGCTGGGAGGATGTTTTCTCCTCCGCTCGCCCCTTCCACCGTCATTTTCTCTCTACCCACCCTTGCCTCCTTCTCCGCGCTGCTCTCGATTCCCTCCTCTCTCTCGCACCCTCCATATTACATCCAGCTCCAGGAGCTCCATCATAGCTCCTCGCTGTCGCTGGGAGGATGTTTTCTCCTCTGCTCGCCCCTTCCACCGTCATTTTCTCTCTACCCACCCTTGCCTCCTTCTCCGCGCAGCTCTCGATTCCCCCCTCTCTTTCGCACCCTCCATGTCATATTCCGCTCCAGGAGCTCCATCATAGCTCCTCGCTGTCGCTGGGAGGATGTTTTCTCCTCCGCTCGCCCCTTCCACCGTCATTTTCTTTCTACCCACCCTTGCCTCCTTTTCCACGCAGCTCTCGATTCCCCCCTCTCTTTCGCACCCTCCATGTCATATTCCGCTCCAGGAGCTCCATCATAGCTCCTCGCTGTTGCTGGGAGGATGTTTTCTCCTCCGCTCGCCCCTTCCACCGTCATTTTCTCTCTACCCACCCTTGCCTCCTTCTCCGCGCAGCTCTCGATTCCCCCCTCTCTTTCGCACCCTCCATGTCATATTCCGCTCCAGGAGCTCCATCATAGCTCCTCGCTGTCGCTGGGAGGATTTTTTCTCCTCTGCTCGCCCCTTCCACCGTCATTTTCTCTCTACCCACCCTTTCCTCCTTTTCCGCGCAGCTCTCGATTCCCCCCTCTCTTGCGCACCCTCCATGTCATATTCCGCTCCAGGAGCTCCATCATAGCTCCTCGCTGTCGCTGGGAGGATGTTTTCTCCTCCGCTCGCCCCTTCCACCGTCATTTTCTCTCTACCCACCCTTGCCTCCTTTTCCGCGCAGCTCTCGATTCCCCCCTCTCTTTCGCACCCTCCATGTCATATTCCGCTCCAGGAGTTCCATCATAGCTCCTCACTGTCGCTGGGAGGATGTTTTCTCCTCCACTCGCCCCTTCCACCGTCATTTTCTCTCTACCCACCCTTGCCTCCTTCTCCGCGCTGCTCTCGATTCCCTCCTCTCTCTCGCACCCTCCATATTACATCCAGCTCCAGGAGCTCCATCATAGCTCCTCGCTGTCGCTGGGAGGATGTTTTCTCCTCTGCTCGCCGCTTCCGCCGTCATTTTCTCTCCACCCACCCTTGCCTCCTTTTCCGCGCAGCTCTCGATTCCCCCCTCTCTTTCGCACCCTCCATGTCATATTCCGCTCCAGGAGCTCCATCATAGCTCCTCGCTGTCGCTGGGAGGATGTTTTCTCCTCCGCTCGCCCCTTCCACCGTCATTTTCTCTCTACCCACCCTTTCCTCCTTTTCCGCGCAGCTCTCGATTCCCCCCTCTCTTTCGCACCCTCCATGTCATATTCCGCTCCAGGAGCTCCATCATAGCTCCTCGCTGTCGCTGGGAGGATGTTTTCTCCTCCGCTCGCCCCTTCCACCGTCATTTTCTCTCTACCCACCCTTGCCTCCTTTTCCGCGCAGCTCTCGATTCCCCCCTCTCTGTCGCACCCTCCATGTCATATTCCGCTCCAGGAGCTCCATCATAGCTCCTCGCTGTCGCTGGGAGGATGTTTTCTCCTCCGCTCGCCCCTTCCACCGTCATTTTCTCTCTACCCACCCTTGCCTCCTTCTCCGCGCAGCTCTCAATTCCCCCCTCTCTTTCGCACCCTCCATGTCATATTCCGCTCCAGGAGCTCCATCATAGCTCCTCGCTGTCGCTGGGAGGATGTTTTCTCCTCTGCTCGCCCCTTCCACCGTCATTTTCTCTCTACCCACCCTTTCCTCCTTTTCCGCGCAGCTCTCGATTCCCCCCTCTCTTTCGCACCCTCCATGTCATATTCCGCTCCAGGAGCTCCATCATAGCTCCTCGCTGTCGCTGGGAGGATGTTTTCTCCTCCGCTCGCCCCTTCCACCGTCATTTTCTTTCTACCCACCCTTGCCTCCTTTTCCACGCAGCTCTCGATTCCCCCCTCTCTTTCGCACCCTCCATGTCATATTCCGCTCCAGGAGCTCCATCATAGCTCCTCGCTGTTGCTGGGAGGATGTTTTCTCCTCCGCTCGCCCCTTCCACCGTCATTTTCTCTCTACCCACCCTTGCCTCCTTCTCCGCACAGCTCTCGATTCCCCCCTCTCTTTCGCACCCTCCATGTCATATTCCGCTCCAGGAGCTCCATCATAGCTCCTCGCTGTCGCTGGGAGGATGTTTTCTCCTCTGCTCGCCCCTTCCACCGTCATTTTCTCTCTACCCACCCTTGCCTCCTTCTCCGCGCAGCTCTCGATTCCCTCCTCTCTCTCGCACCCTCCATATTACATCCAGCTCCAGGAGCTCCATCATAGCTCTTCGCTGTCGCTGGGAGGATGTTTTCTCCTCCACTCGCCCCTTCCACCGTCATTTTCTCTCTACCCACCCTTGCCTCCTTCTCCGCGCTGCTCTCGATTCCCTCCTCTCTCTCGCACCCTCCATATTACATCCAGCTCCAGGAGCTCCATCATAGCTCCTCGCTGTCGCTGGGAGGATGTTTTCTCCTCCGCTCGCCCCTTCCACCGTCATTTTCTCTCTACCCACCCTTGCCTCCTTCTCCGCGCAGCTCTCGATTCCCTCCTCTCTCTCGCACCCTCCATATTACATCCAGCTCCAGGAGCTCCATCATAGCTCCTCGCTGTCGCTGGGAGGATGTTTTCTCCTCTGCTCGCCGCTTCCGCCGTCATTTTCTCTCCACCCACCCTTGCCTCCTTCTCCGCGCCGCTCTCGATTCCCCCCTCTCTTTCGCACCCTCCATGTCATATTCCGCTCCAGGAGCTCCATCATAGCTCCTCGCTGTCGCTGGGAGGATGTTTTCTCCTCCGCTCGCCCCTTCCACCGTCATTTTCTCTCTACCCACCCTTGCCTCCTTCTCCGCGCAGCTCTCGATTCCCTCCTCTCTCTCGCACCCTCCATATTACATCCAGCTCCAGGAGCTCCATCATAGCTCTTCGCTGTCGCTGGGAGGATGTTTTCTTCTCCACTCGCCCCTTCCACCGTCATTTTCTCTCTACCCACCCTTGCCTCCTTCTCCGCGCTGCTCTCGATTCCCTCCTCTCTCTCGCACCCTCCATATTACATCCAGCTCCAGGAGCTCCATCATAGCTCCTCGCTGTCGCTGGGAGGATGTTTTCTCCTCCGCTCGCCCCTTCCACCGTCATTTTCTCTCTACCCACCCTTGCCTCCTTCTCCGCGCAGCTCTCGATTCCCTCCTCTCTCTCGCACCCTCCATATTACATCCAGCTCCAGGAGCTCCATCATAGCTCCTCGCTGTCGCTGGGAGGATGTTTTCTCCTCTGCTCGCCGCTTCCGCCGTCATTTTCTCTCCACCCACCCTTGCCTCCTTCTCCGCGCCGCTCTCGATTCCCCCCTCTCTTTCGCACCCTCCATGCCATATTCTGCTCCAGGAGCTCCATCGTAGCTCCTTGCTGTCGCTGGGAGGATGTTTTCTCCTCCGCTCGCCCCTTCCACCGTCATTTTCTCTCTACCCACCCTTGCCTCCTTCTCCGCGCAGCTCTCGATTCCCCCCTCTCTTTCGCACCCTCCATGTCATATTCCGCTCCAGGAGCTCCATCATAGCTCCTCGCTGTCGCTGGGAGGATGTTTTCTCCTCCGCTCGCCCCTTCCACCGTCATTTTCTCTCTACCCACCCTTTCCTCCTTTTCCGCGCAGCTCTCGATTCCCCCCTCTCTTTCGCACCCTCCATGTCATATTACGCTCCAGGAGCTCCATCATAGCTCCTCGCTGTCGCTGGGAGGATGTTTTCTCCTCCGCTCGCCCCTTCCACCGTCATTTTCTCTCTACCCACCCTTGCCTCCTTTTCCGCGCAGCTCTCGATTCCCCCCTCTCTTTCGCACCCTCCATGTCATATTCCGCTCCAGGAGCTCCATCATAGCTCCTCGCTGTCGCTGGGAGGATTTTTTCTCCTCTGCTCGCCCCTTCCACCGTCATTTTCTCTCTACCCACCCTTTCCTCCTTTTCCGCGCAGCTCTCGATTCCCCCCTCTCTTTCGCACCCTCCATGTCATATTCCGCTCCAGGAGCTCCATCATAGCTCCTCGCTGTTGCTGGGAGGATGTTTTCTCCTCCGCTCGCCCCTTCCACCGTCATTTTCTCTCTACCCACCCTTGCCTCCTTCTCCGCACAGCTCTCGATTCCCCCCTCTCTTTCGCACCCTCCATGTCATATTCCGCTCCAGGAGCTCCATCATAGCTCCTCGCTGTCGCTGGGAGGATGTTTTCTCCTCTGCTCGCCCCTTCCACCGTCATTTTCTCTCTACCCACCCTTGCCTCCTTCTCCGCGCAGCTCTCGATTCCCTCCTCTCTCTCGCACCCTCCATATTACATCCAGCTCCAGGAGCTCCATCATAGCTCTTCGCTGTCGCTGGGAGGATGTTTTCTCCTCCACTCGCCCCTTCCACCGTCATTTTCTCTCTACCCACCCTTGCCTCCTTCTCCGCGCTGCTCTCGATTCCCTCCTCTCTCTCGCACCCTCCATATTACATCCAGCTCCAGGAGCTCCATCATAGCTCCTCGCTGTCGCTGGGAGGATGTTTTCTCCTCCGCTCGCCCCTTCCACCGTCATTTTCTCTCTACCCACCCTTGCCTCCTTCTCCGCGCAGCTCTCGATTCCCTCCTCTCTCTCGCACCCTCCATATTACATCCAGCTCCAGGAGCTCCATCATAGCTCCTCGCTGTCGCTGGGAGGATGTTTTCTCCTCTGCTCGCCGCTTCCGCCGTCATTTTCTCTCCACCCACCCTTGCCTCCTTCTCCGCGCCGCTCTCGATTCCCCCCTCTCTTTCGCACCCTCCATGTCATATTCCGCTCCAGGAGCTCCATCATAGCTCCTCGCTGTCGCTGGGAGGATGTTTTCTCCTCCGCTCGCCCCTTCCACCGTCATTTTCTCTCTACCCACCCTTGCCTCCTTCTCCGCGCAGCTCTCGATTCCCTCCTCTCTCTCGCACCCTCCATATTACATCCAGCTCCAGGAGCTCCATCATAGCTCTTCGCTGTCGCTGGGAGGATGTTTTCTCCTCCACTCGCCCCTTCCACCGTCATTTTCTCTCTACCCACCCTTGCCTCCTTCTCCGCGCTGCTCTCGATTCCCTCCTCTCTCTCGCACCCTCCATATTACATCCAGCTCCAGGAGCTCCATCATAGCTCCTCGCTGTCGCTGGGAGGATGTTTTCTCCTCCGCTCGCCCCTTCCACCGTCATTTTCTCTCTACCCACCCTTGCCTCCTTCTCCGCGCAGCTCTCGATTCCCTCCTCTCTCTCGCACCCTCCATATTACATCCAGCTCCAGGAGCTCCATCATAGCTCCTCGCTGTCGCTGGGAGGATGTTTTCTCCTCTGCTCGCCGCTTCCGCCGTCATTTTCTCTCCACCCACCCTTGCCTCCTTCTCCGCGCCGCTCTCGATTCCCCCCTCTCTTTCGCACCCTCCATGCCATATTCTGCTCCAGGAGCTCCATCATAGCTCCTCGCTGTCGCTGGGAGGATGTTTTCTCCTCCGCTCGCCCCTTCCACCGTCATTTTCTCTCTACCCACCCTTGCCTCCTTCTCCGCACAGCTCTCGATTCCCCCCTCTCTTTCGCACCCTCCATGTCATATTCCGCTCCAGGAGCTCCATCATAGCTCCTCGCTGTCGCTGGGAGGATGTTTTCTCCTCTGCTCGCCCCTTCCACCGTCATTTTCTCTCTACC
The DNA here is from genome assembly GCF_965119305.1 of Pelophylax lessonae. Classification (NCBI taxonomy): domain Eukaryota; kingdom Metazoa; phylum Chordata; class Amphibia; order Anura; family Ranidae; genus Pelophylax; species Pelophylax lessonae. The sequence goes on along the minus strand of NC_138780.1, from coordinate 81,889,788 downwards.
CACCCTTGCCTCCTTCTCCGCGCAGCTCTCGATTCCCTCCTCTCTCTCGCACCCTCCATATTACATCCAGCTCCAGGAGCTCCATCATAGCTCTTCGCTGTCGCTGGGAGGATGTTTTCTCCTCCACTCGCCCCTTCCACCGTCATTTTCTCTCTACCCACCCTTGCCTCCTTCTCCGCGCTGCTCTCGATTCCCTCCTCTCTCTCGCACCCTCCATATTACATCCAGCTCCAGGAGCTCCATCATAGCTCCTCGCTGTCGCTGGGAGGATGTTTTCTCCTCCGCTCGCCCCTTCCACCGTCATTTTCTCTCTACCCACCCTTGCCTCCTTCTCCGCGCAGCTCTCGATTCCCTCCTCTCTCTCGCACCCTCCATATTACATCCAGCTCCAGGAGCTCCATCATAGCTCCTCGCTGTCGCTGGGAGGATGTTTTCTCCTCTGCTCGCCGCTTCCGCCGTCATTTTCTCTCCACCCACCCTTGCCTCCTTCTCCGCGCCGCTCTCGATTCCCCCCTCTCTTTCGCACCCTCCATGTCATATTCCGCTCCAGGAGCTCCATCATAGCTCCTCGCTGTCGCTGGGAGGATGTTTTCTCCTCCGCTCGCCCCTTCCACCGTCATTTTCTCTCTACCCACCCTTGCCTCCTTCTCCGCGCAGCTCTCGATTCCCTCCTCTCTCTCGCACCCTCCATATTACATCCAGCTCCAGGAGCTCCATCATAGCTCTTCGCTGTCGCTGGGAGGATGTTTTCTCCTCCACTCGCCCCTTCCACCGTCATTTTCTCTCTACCCACCCTTGCCTCCTTCTCCGCGCTGCTCTCGATTCCCTCCTCTCTCTCGCACCCTCCATATTACATCCAGCTCCAGGAGCTCCATCATAGCTCCTCGCTGTCGCTGGGAGGATGTTTTCTCCTCCGCTCGCCCCTTCCACCGTCATTTTCTCTCTACCCACCCTTGCCTCCTTCTCCGCGCAGCTCTCGATTCCCTCCTCTCTCTCGCACCCTCCATATTAAATCCAGCTCCAGGAGCTCCATCATAGCTCCTCGCTGTCGCTGGGAGGATGTTTTCTCCTTTGCTCGCCGCTTCCGCCGTCATTTTCTCTCCACCCACCCTTGCCTCCTTCTCCGCGCCGCTCTCGATTCCCCCCTCTCTTTCGCACCCTCCATGCCATATTCTGCTCCAGGAGCTCCATCATAGCTCCTCGCTGTCGCTGGGAGGATGTTTTCTCCTCCGCTCGCCCCTTCCACCGTCATTTTCTCTCTACCCACCCTTGCCTCCTTCTCCGCGCAGCTCTCGATTCCCCCCTCTCTTTCGCACCCTCCATGTCATATTCCGCTCCAGGAGCTCCATCATAGCTCCTCGCTGTCGCTGGGAGGATGTTTTCTCCTCCGCTCGCCCCTTCCACCGTCATTTTCTCTCTACCCACCCTTTCCTCCTTTTCCGCGCAGCTCTCGATTCCCCCCTCTCTTTCGCACCCTCCATGTCATATTACGCTCCAGGAGCTCCATCATAGCTCCTCGCTGTCGCTGGGAGGATGTTTTCTCCTCCGCTCGCCCCTTCCACCGTCATTTTCTCTCTACCCACCCTTGCCTCCTTTTCCGCGCAGCTCTCGATTCCCCCCTCTCTTTCGCACCCTCCATGTCATATTCCGCTCCAGGAGCTCCATCATAGCTCCTCGCTGTCGCTGGGAGGATTTTTTCTCCTCTGCTCGCCCCTTCCACCGTCATTTTCTCTCTACCCACCCTTTCCTCCTTTTCCGCGCAGCTCTCGATTTCCCACTCTCTTGCGCACCCTCCATGTCATATTCCGCTCCAGGAGCTCCATCATAGCTCCTCGCTGTCGCTGGGAGGATGTTTTCTCCTCCGCTCGCCCCTTCCACCGTCATTTTCTCTCTACCCACCCTTGCCTCCTTTTCCGCGCAGCTCTCGATTCCCCCCTCTCTTTCGCACCCTCCATGTCATATTCCGCTCCAGGAGTTCCATCATAGCTCCTCACTGTCGCTGGGAGGATGTTTTCTCCTCCACTCGCCCCTTCCACTGTCATTTTCTCTCTACCCACCCTTGCCTCCTTCTCCGCGCTGCTCTCGATTCCCTCCTCTCTCTCGCACCCTCCATATTACATCCAGCTCCAGGAGCTCCATCATAGCTCCTCGCTGTCGCTGGGAGGATGTTTTCTCCTCCGCTCGCCCCTTCCACCGTCATTTTCTCTCTACCCACCCTTGCCTCCTTCTCCGCGCAGCTCTCGATTCCCTCCTCTCTCTCGCACCCTCCATATTACATCCAGCTCCAGGAGCTCCATCATAGCTCCTCGCTGTCGCTGGGAGGATGTTTTCTCCTCCGCTCGCCACTTCCACCGTCATTTTCTTTCTACCCACCCTTGCCTCCTTTTCCACGCAGCTCTCGATTCCCCCCTCTCTTTCGCACCCTCCATGTCATATTCCGCTCCAGGTTCTCCATCATAGCTCCTCGCTGTTGCTGGGAGGATGTTTTCTCCTCCGCTCGCCCCTTCCATCGTCATTTTCTCTCTACCCACCCTTGCCTCCTTCTCCGCACAGCTCTCGATTCCCCCCTCTCTTTCGCACCCTCCATGTCATATTCCGCTCCAGGAGCTCCATCATAGCTCCTCGCTGTCGCTGGGAGGATGTTTTCTCCTCCGCTCGCCCCTTCCACCGTCATTTTCTCTCTACCCACCCTTTCCTCCTTTTCCGCGCAGCTCTCGATTCCCCCCTCTCTTGCGCACCCTCCATGTCATATTCCGCTCCAGGAGCTCCATCATAGCTCCTCGCTGTCGCTGGGAGGATGTTTTCTCCTCCGCTCGCCCCTTCCACCGTCATTTTCTCTCTACCCACCCTTGCCTCCTTTTCCGCGCAGCTCTCGATTCCCCCCTCTCTTTCGCACCCTCCATGTCATATTCCGCTCCAGTAGTTCCATCATAGCTCCTCACTGTCGCTGGGAGGATGTTTTCTCCTCTGCTCGCCCCTTCCACCGTCATTTTCTCTCTACCCACCCTTTCCTCCTTTTCCGCGCAGCTCTCGATTCCCCCCTCTCTTTCGCACCCTCCATGTCATATTCCGCTCCAGGAGCTCCATCATAGCTCCTCGCTGTCGCTGGGAGGATGTTTTCTCCTCCGCTCGCCCCTTCCACCATTATTTTCTTTCTACCCACCCTTGCCTCCTTTTCCACGCAGCTCTCGATTCCCCCCTCTCTTTCGCACCCTCCATGTCATATTCCGCTCCAGGAGCTCCATCATAGCTCCTCGCTGTTGCTGGGAGGATGTTTTCTCCTCCGCTCGCCCCTTCCACCGTCATTTTCTCTCTACCCACCCTTGCCTCCTTCTCCGCACAGCTATCGATTCCCCCCTCTCTTTCGCACCCTCCATGTCATATTCCGCTCCAGGAGCTCCATCATAGCTCCTCGCTGTCGCTGGGAGGATGTTTTCTCCTCTGCTCGCCCCTTCCACCGTCATTTTCTCTCTACCCACCCTTTCCTCCTTTTCCGCGCAGCTCTCGATTCCCCCCTCTCTTGCGCACCCTCCATGTCATATTCCGCTCCAGGAGCTCCATCATAGCTCCTCGCTGTCGCTGGGAGGATGTTTTCTCCTCCGCTCGCCCCTTCCACCGTCATTTTCTCTCTACCCACCCTTGCCTCCTTTTCTGCGCAGCTCTCGATTCCCCCCTCTCTTTCGCACCCTCCATGTCATATTCCGCTCCAGGAGTTCCATCATAGCTCCTCACTGTCGCTGGGAGGATGTTTTCTCCTCCGCTCGCCCCTTCCACCGTCATTTTCTCTCTACCCACCCTTGCCTTCTTCTCCGCGCAGCTCTCGATTCCCCCCTCTCTTTCGCACCCTCCATGTCATATTCCGCTCCAGGAGCTCCATCATAGCTCTTCGCTGTCGCTGGGAGGATGTTTTCTCCTCCGCTCGCCCCTTCCACCGTCATTTTCTCTCTACCCACCCTTTCCTCCTTTTCCGCGCAGCTCTCGATTCCCCCCTCTCTTTCGCACCCTCCATGTCATATTCCGCTCCAGGAGCTCCATCATAGCTCCTCGCTGTCGCTGGGAGGATGTTTTCTCCTTCGCTCGCCCCTTCCACCGTCATTTTCTCTCTACCCACCCTTGCCTCCTTTTCCGCGCAGCTCTCGATTCCCCCCTCTCTTTCGCACCCTCCATGTCATATTCCGCTCCAGGAGCTCCATCATAGCTCCTCGCTGTCGCTGGGAGGATGTTTTCTCCTCCGCTCGCCCCTTCCACCGTCATTTTCTCTCTACCCACCCTTGCCTCCTTTTCCGCGCAGCTCTCGATTCCCCCCTCTCTTTCGCACCCTCCATGTCATATTCCGCTCCAGGAGCTCCATCATAGCTCCTCGCTGTCGCTGGGAGGATGTTTTCTCCTCCGCTCGCCCCTTCCACCGTCATTTTCTCTCTACCCACCCTTGCCTCCTTCTCCGCGCAGCTCTCAATTCCCCCCTCTCTTTCGCACCCTCCATGTCATATTCCGCTCCAGGAGCTCCATCATAGCTCCTCGCTGTCGCTGGGAGGATGTTTTCTCCTCCGCTCGCCCCTTCCACCGTCATTTTCTCTCTACCCACCCTTGCCTCCTTCTCCGCGCAGCTCTCGATTCCCCCCTCTCTTTCGAACCCTCCATGTCATATTCAGCTCCAGGAGCTCCATCATAGCTCCTCGCTGTCGCTGGGAGGATGTTTTCTCCTCTGCTCGTCCCTTCCACCGTCATTTTCTCTCTACCCACCCTTTCCTCCTTTTCCGCGCAGCTCTCGATTCCCCCCTCTCTTTCGCACCCTCCATGTCATATTCCGCTCCAGGAGCTCCATCATAGCTCCTCGCTGTCGCTTGGAGGATGTTTTCTCCTCCGCTCGCCCCTTCCACCGTCATTTTCTCTCTACCCACCCTTGCCTCCTTCTCCGCACAGCTCTCGATTCCCCCCTCTCTTTCGCACCCTCCATGTCATATTCCGCTCCAGGAGCTCCATCATAGCTCCTCGCTGTCGCTGGGAGGATGTTTTCTCCTCCGCTCGCCCCTTCCACCGTCATTTTCTCTCTACCCACCCTTGCCTCCTTTTCCGCGCAGCTCTCGATTCCCCCCTCTCTTTCGCACCCTCCATGTCATATTCCGCTCCAGGAGTTCCATCATAGCTCCTCACTGTCGCTGGGAGGATGTTTTCTCCTCCGCTCGCCCCTTCCACCGTAATTTTCTCTCTACCCACCCTTGCCTCCTTCTCCGCGCAGCTCTCGATTCCCCCCTCTCTTTCGCACCCTCCATGTCATATTCCGCTCCAGGAGCTCTATCATAGCTCTTCGCTGTCGCTGGGAGGATGTTTTCTCCTCCGCTCGCCCCTTCCACCGTCATTTTCTCTCTACCCACGCTTGCCTCCTTCTCCGCGCAGCTCTCGATTCCCTCCTCTCTCTCGCACCCTCCATATTACATCCAGCTCCAGGAGCTTCATCATAGCTCCTCGCTGTCGCTGGGAGGATGTTTTCTCCTCCGCTCGCCCCTTCCACCGTCATTTTCTCTCTACCCACCCTTTCCTCCTTTTCCGCGCAGCTCTCGATTCCCCCCTCTCTTTCACACCCTCCATGTCATATTCCGCTCCAGGAGCTCCATCATTGCTCCTCGCTGTCGCTGGGAGGATGTTTTCTCCTCCGCTAGCCCCTTCCACCGTCATTTTCTCTCTACCCACCCTTGCCTCCCTCTCCGCGCAGCTCTCAATTCCCCCCTCTCTTTCGCACCCTCCATGTCATATTCCGCTCCAGGAGCTCCATCATAGCTCCTTGCTGTCGCTGGGAGGATGTTTTCTCCTCCGCTCGCCCCTTCCACCGTCATTTTCTCTCTACCCACCCTTGCCTCCTTCTCCGCGCAGCTCTCGATTCCCCCCTCTCTTTCGCACCCTCCATGTCATATTCTGCTCCAGGAGCTCCATCATAGCTCCTCGCTGTCGCTGGGAGGATGTTTTCTCCTCCGCTCGCCCCTTCCACTGTCATTTTCTCTCTACCCACCCTTGCCTCCTTCTCCACGCAGCTCTCGATTCCCCCCTCTCTTTCGCACCCTCCATGTCATATTCCGCTCCAGGAGCTCCATCATAGCTCCTTGCTGTCGCTGGGAGGATGTTTTCTCCTCCGCTCGCCCCTTCCACCATCATTTTCTCTCTACCCACCCTTGCCTCCTTCTCCGCGCAGCTCTCGATTCCCCCCTCTCTTTCGCACCCTCCATGTCATATTCCGCTCCAGGAGCTCCATCATAGCTCCTCGCTGTCGCTGGGAGGATGTTTTCTCCTCCGCTCGCCCCTTCCACCGTCATTTTCTCTCTACCCACCCTTGCCTCCTTTTCTGCGCAGCTCTCGATTCCCCCCTCTCTTTCGCACCCTCCATGTCATATTCCGCTCCAGGAGCTCCATCATAGCTCCTCGCTGTCGCTGGGAGGATGTTTTCTCCTCCGCTCGCCCCTTCCACCGTCATTTTCTCTCTACCCACCCTTGCCTCCTTTTCCGCGCAGCTCTCGATTCCCCCCTCTCTTTCGCACCCTCCATGTCATATTCCGCTCCAGGAGTTCCATCATAGCTCCTCACTGTCGCTGGGAGGATGTTTTCTCCTCCGCTCGCCCCTTCCACCGTCATTTTCTCTCTACCCACCCTTGCCTCCTTTTCCGCGCAGCTCTCGATTCCCCCTCTCTTTCGCACCCTCCATGTCATATTCCGCTCCCGGAGTTCCATCATAGCTCCTCACTGTCGCTGGGAGGAAGTTTTCTCCTCCGCTCGCCCCTTCCACCGTCATTTTCTCTCTACCCACCCTTGCCTCCTTTTCCGCGCAGCTCTCAATTCCCCCCTCTCTTTCGCACCCTCCATGTCATATATTTCGCTCCAGGAGCTCCATCATAGCTCCTTGCTGTCGCTGGGAGGATGTTTTCTCCTCTGCTCGCCCCTTCCACCGTCATTTTCTCTCTACCCACCCTTGCCTCCTTTTCCGCGCAGCTCTCGATTCCCCCCTCTCTTTCGCACCCTCCATGTCATATTCCGCTCCAGGAGCTCCATCATAGCTCCTCGCTGTTGCTGGGAGGATGTTTTCTCCTCCGCTCGCCCCTTCCACCGTCATTTTCTTTCTACCCACCCTTGCCTCCTTTTCCACGCAGCTCTCGATTCCCCCCTCTCTTTCGCACCCTCCATGTCATATTCCGCTCCAGGAGCTCCATCATAGCTCCTCACTGTTGCTGGGAGGATGTTTTCTCCTCCGCTCGCCCCTTCCACCGTCATTTTCTCTCTACCCACCCTTGCCTCCTTCTCCGCACAGCTCTCGATTCCCCCCTCTCTTTCGCACCCTCCATGTCATATTCCGCTCCAGGAGCTCCATCATAGCTCCTCGCTGTCGCTGGGAGGATGTTTTCTCCTCTGCTCGCCCCTTCCACCGTCATTTTCTCTCTACCCACCCTTTCCTCCTTTTCCGCGCAGCTCTCGATTCCCCCCTCTCTTGCGCACCCTCCATGTCATATTCCGCTCCAGGAGCTCCATCATAGCTCCTCGCTGTCGCTGGGAGGATGTTTTCTCCTCCGCTCGCCCCTTCCACCGTCATTTTCTCTCTACCCACCCTTGCCTCCTTTTCCGCGCAGCTCTCGATTCCCCCCTCTCTTTCGCACCCTCCATGTCATATTCCGCTCCAGGAGTTCCATCATAGCTCCTCACTGTCGCTGGGAGGATGTTTTCTCCTCCGCTCGCCCCTTCCACCGTAATTTTCTCTCTACCCACCCTTGCCTCCTTCTCCGCGCAGCTCTCGATTCCCCCCTCTCTTTCGCACCCTCCATGTCATATTCCGCTCCAGGAGCTCTATCATAGCTCTTCGCTGTCGCTGGGAGGATGTTTTCTCCTCCGCTCGCCCCTTCCACCGTCATTTTCTCTCTACCCACGCTTGCCTCCTTCTCCGCGCAGCTCTCGATTCCCTCCTCTCTCTCGCACCCTCCATATTACATCCAGCTCCAGGAGCTTCATCATAGCTCCTCGCTGTCGCTGGGAGGATGTTTTCTCCTCCGCTCGCCCCTTCCACCGTCATTTTCTCTCTACCCACCCTTGCCTCCTTCTCTGCGCAGCTCTCGATTCCCCCCTCTCTTTCGCACCCTCCATGTCATATTCCGCTCCAGGAGCTCCATCATAGCTCCTCGCTGTCGCTGGGAGGATGTTTTCTCCTCCGCTCGCCCCTTCCACCGTCATTTTCTCTCTACCCACCCTTGCCTCCTTCTCCGCGCAGCTCTCGATTCCCTCTTCTCTCTCGCACCCTCCATATTACATCCAGCTCCAGGAGCTCCATCATAGCTCCTCGCTGTCGCTGGGAGGATGTTTTCTCCTCTGCTCGCCGCTTCCGCCGTCATTTTCTCTCCACCCACCCTTGCCTCCTTCTCCGCGCCGCTCTCGATTCCCCCCTCTCTTTCGCACCCTCCATGTCATATTCCGCTCCAGGAGCTCCATCATAGCTCCTCGCTGTCGCTGGGAGGATGTTTTCTCCTCCGCTCGCCCCTTCCACCGTCATTTTCTCTCTACCCACCCTTGCCTCCTTCTCCGCGCAGCTCTCGATTCCCCCCTCTCTTTCGCACCCTCCATATCATATTCCGCTCCAGGAGCTCCATCATAGCTCCTCGCTGTCGCTGGGAGGATGTTTTCTCCTCCGCTCGCCCCTTCCACCGTCATTTTCTCTCTACCCACCCTTTCCTCCTTTTCCGCGCAGCTCTCGATTCCCCCCTCTCTTTCACACCCTCCATGTCATATTCCGCTCCAGGAGCTCCATCATTGCTCCTCGCTGTCGCTGGGAGGATGTTTTCTCCTCCGCTCGCCCCTTCCACCGTCATTTTCTCTCTACCCACCCTTGCCTCCCTCTCCGCGCAGCTCTCAATTCCCCCCTCTCTTTCGCACCCTCCATGTCATATTCCGCTCCAGGAGCTCCATCATTGCTCCTCGCTGTCGCTGGGAGGATGTTTTCTCCTCCACTCGCCCCTTCCACCGTCATTTTCTCTCTACCCACCCTTGCCTCCTTCTCCGCGCTGCTCTCGATTCCCTCCTCTCTCTCGCACCCTCCATATTACATCCAGCTCCAGGAGCTCCATCATAGCTCCTCGCTGTCGCTGGGAGGATGTTTTCTCCTCCGCTCGCCCCTTCCACCGTCATTTTCTCTCTACCCACCCATGCCTCCTTCTCCGCGCAGCTCTCGATTCCCTCCTCTCTCTCGCACCCTCCATATTACATCCAGCTCCAGGAGCTCCATCATAGCTCCTCGCTGTCGCTGGGAGGATGTTTTCTCCTCTGCTCGCCGCTTCCGCCGTCATTTTCTCTCCACCCACCCTTGCCTCCTTTTTCGCGCAGCTCTCAATTCCCCCCTCTCTTTCGCACCCTCCATGTCATATTCCGCTCCAGGAGCTCCATCATAGCTCCTTGCTGTCGCTGGGAGGATGTTTTCTCCTCCGCTCGCCCCTTCCACCGTCATTTTCTCTCTACCCACCCTTGCCTCCTTTTCCGCGCAGCTCTCGATTCCCCCCTCTCTTTCGCACCCTCCATGTCATATTCCGCTCCAGGAGTTCCATCATAGCTCCTCACTGTCGCTGGGAGGATGTTTTCTCCTCCGCTCGCCCCTTCCACCGTCATTTTCTCTCTACCCACCCTTGCCTCCTTCTCCGCGCAGCTCTCGATAACCCCCCTCTCTTTCGCACCCTCCATGTCATATTCTGCTCCAGGAGCTCCATCATAGCTCCTCGCTGTTGCTGGGAGGATGTTTTCTCCTCCGCTCGCCCCTTCCAACGTCATTTTCTCTCTACCCACCCTTGCCTCCTTCTCCGCGCAGCTCTCGATTCCCCCCTCTCTTTCGCACCCTCCATGTCATATTCCGCTCCAGGAGCTCCATCATAGCTCCTTGCTGTCGCTGGGAGGATGTTTTCTCCTCCGCTCGCCCCTTCCACCATCATTTTCTCTCTACCCACCCTTGCCTCCTTCTCCGCGCAGCTCTCGATTCCCCCCTCTCTTTCGCACCCTCCATGTCATATTCCGCTCCAGGAGCTCCATCATAGCTCCTCGCTGTCGCTGGGAGGATGTTTTCTCCTCCGCTCGCCCCTTCCACCGTCATTTTCTCTCTACCCACCCTTGCCTCCTTTTCCGCGCAGCTCTCGATTCCCCCCTCTCTTTCGCACCCTCCATGTCATATTCCGCTCCAGGAGCTCCATCATAGCTCCTCGCTGTCGCTGGGAGGATGTTTTCTCCTCCGCTCGCCCCTTCCACCGTCATTTTCTCTCTACCCACCCTTGCCTCCTTTTCCGCGCAGCTCTCGATTCCCCCCTCTCTTTCGCACCCTCCATGTCATATTCCGCTCCAGGAGCTCCATCATAGCTCCTCGCTGTCGCTGGGAGGATGTTTTCTCCTCCGCTCGCCCCTTCCACCGTCATTTTCTCTCTACCCACCCTTGCCTCCTTTTCCGCGCAGCTCTCGATTCCCCCCTCTCTTTCGCACCCTCCATGTCATATTCCGCTCCAGGAGTTCCATCATAGCTCCTCACTGTCGCTGGGAGGATGTTTTCTCCTCCGCTCGCCCCTTCCACCGTCATTTTCTCTCTACCCACCCTTGCCTCCTTTTCCGCGCAGCTCTCGATTCCCCCTCTCTTTCGCACCCTCCATGTCATATTCCGCTCCCGGAGTTCCATCATAGCTCCTCACTGTCGCTGGGAGGAAGTTTTCTCCTCCGCTCGCCCCTTCCACCGTCATTTTCTCTCTACCCACCCTTGCCTCCTTTTCCGCGCAGCTCTCAATTCCCCCCTCTCTTTCGCACCCTCCATGTCATATTCCACTCCAGGAGCTCCATCATAGCTCCTTGCTGTCGCTGGGAGGATGTTTTCTCCTCCGCTCGCCCCTTCCACCGTCATTTTCTCTCTACCCACCCTTGCCTCCTTCTCCGCGCAGCTCTCGATTCCCCCCTCTCTTTCACACCCTCCATGTCATATTCCGCTCCAGGAGCTCCATCATAGCTCCTCGCTGTCGCTGGGAGGATGTTTTCTCCTCCGCTCGCCCCTTCCACCGTCATTTTCTCTCTACCCACCCTTGCCTCCTTTTCCGCGCAGCTCTCGATTCCCCCCTCTCTTTCGCACCCTCCATGTCATATTCCGCTCCAGGAGTTCCATCATAGCTCCTCACTGTCGCTGGGAGGATGTTTTCTCCTCCGCTCGCCCCTTCCACCGTCATTTTCTCTCTACCCACCCTTGCCTCCTTTTCCGCGCAGCTCTCGATTCCCCCCTCTCTTTCGCACCCTCCATGTCATATTCCGCTCCAGGAGTTCCATCATAGCTCCTTGCTGTCGCTGGGAGGAAATTTTCTCCTCCGCTCGCCCCTTCCACCGTCATTTTCTTTCTACCCACCCTTGCCTCCTTTTCCACGCAGCTCTCGATTCCCCCCTCTCTTTCGCACCCTCCATGTCATATTCCGCTCCAGGAGCTCCATCATAGCTCCTCGCTGTTGCTGGGAGGATGTTTTCTCCTCCGCTCGCCCCTTCCACCGTCATTTTCTCTCTACCCACCCTTGCCTCCTTCTCCGCACAGCTCTCGATTCCCCCCTCTCTTTCGCACCCTCCATGTCATATTCCGCTCCAGGAGCTCCATCATAGCTCCTTGCTGTCGCTGGGAGGATGTTTTCTCCTCTGCTCGCCCCTTCCACCATCATTTTCTCTCTACCCACCCTTTCCTCCTTTTCCGCGCAGCTCTCGATTCCCCCCTCTCTTTCGCACCCTCCATGTCATATTCCGCTCCAGGAGCTCCATCATAGCTCCTCGCTGTCGCTGGGAGGATGTTTTCTCCTCTGCTCGCCCCTTCCACCGTCATTTTCTCTCTACCCACCCTTTCCTCCTTTTCCGCGCAGCTCTCGATTCCCCCCTCTCTTGCGCACCCTCCATGTCATATTCCGCTCCAGGAGCTCCATCATAGCTCCTCGCTGTCGCTGGGAGGATGTTTTCTCCTCCGCTCGCCCCTTCCACCGTCATTTTCTCTCTACCCACCCTTGCCTCCTTTTCCGCGCAGCTCTCGATTCCCCCCTCTCTTTCGCACCCTCCATGTCATATTCCGCTCCAGGAGTTCCATCATAGCTCCTCACTGTCGCTGGGAGGATGTTTTCTCCTCCGCTCGCCCCTTCCACCGTCATTTTCTCTCTACCCACCCTTGCCTCCTTCTCCGCGCAGCTCTCGATTCCCCCCTCTCTTTCGCACCCTCCATGTCATATTCCGCTCCAGGAGCTCCATCATAGCTCTTCGCTGTCGCTGGGAGGATGTTTTCTCCTCCGCTCGCCCCTTCCACCGTCATTTTCTCTCTACCCACCCTTTCCTCCTTTTCCGCGCAGCTCTCGATTCCCCCCTCTCTTTCGCACCCTCCATGTCATATTCCGCTCCAGGAGCTCCATCATAGCTCCTCGCTGTCGCTGGGAGGATGTTTTCTCCTCCGCTCGCCCCTTCCACCGTCATTTTCTCTCTACCCACCCTTGCCTCCTTTTCCGCGCAGCTCTCGATTCCCCCCTCTCTTTCGCACCCTCCATGTCATATTCCGCTCCAGGAGCTCCATCATAGCTCCTCGCTGTCGCTGGGAGGATGTTTTCTCCTCCGCTCGCCCCTTCCACCGTCATTTTCTCTCTACCCACCCTTGCCTCCTTCTCCGCGCAGCTCTCAATTCCCCCCTCTCTTTCGCACCCTCCATGTCATATTCCGCTCCAGGAGCTCCATCATAGCTCTTCGCTGTCGCTGGGAGGATGTTTTCTCCTCCGCTCGCCCCTTCCACCGTCATTTTCTCTCTACCCACCCTTTCCTCCTTTTCCGCGCAGCTCTCGATTCCCCCCTCTCTTTCGCACCCTCCATGTCATATTCCGCTCCAGGAGCTCCATCATAGCTCCTCGCTGTCGCTGGGAGGATGTTTTCTCCTCCGCTCGCCCCTTCCACCGTCATTTTCTCTCTACCCACCCTTGCCTCCTTTTCCGCGCAGCTCTCGATTCCCCCCTCTCTTTCGCACCCTCCATGTCATATTCCGCTCCAGGAGTTCCATCATAGCTCCTCACTGTCGCTGGGAGGATGTTTTCTCCTCCGCTCGCCCCTTCCACCGTCATTTTCTCTCTACCCACCCTTGCCTCCTTCTCCGCGCAGCTCTCGATTCCCCCCTCTCTTTCGCACCCTCCATGTCATATTCCGCTCCAGGAGCTCCATCATAGCTCTTCGCTGTCGCTGGGAGGATGTTTTCTCCTCCGCTCGCCCCTTCCACCGTCATTTTCTCTCTACCCACCCTTTCCTCCTTTTCCGCGCAGCTCTCGATTCCCCCCTCTCTTTCGCACCCTCCATGTCATATTCCGCTCCAGGAGCTCCATCATAGCTCCTCGCTGTCGCTGGGAGGATGTTTTCTCCTCCGCTCGCCCCTTCCACCGTCATTTTCTCTCTACCCACCCTTGCCTCCTTTTCCGCGCAGCTCTCGATTCCCCCCTCTCTTTCGCACCCTCCATGTCATATTCCGCTCCAGGAGTTCCATCATAGCTCCTCACTGTCGCTGGGAGGAAGTTTTCTCCTCCGCTCGCCCCTTCCACCGTCATTTTCTCTCTACCCACCCTTGCCTCCTTTTCCGCGCAGCTCTCGATTCCCCCCTCTCTTTCGCACCCTCCATGTCATATTCCGCTCCAGGAGCTCCATCATAGCTCCTTGCTGTCGCTGGGAGGATGTTTTCTCCTCCGCTCGCCCCTTCCACCGTCATTTTCTCTCTACCCACCCTTGCCTCCTTTTCCGCGCAGCTCTCGATTCCCCCCTCTCTTTCGCACCCTCCATGTCATATTCCACTCCAGGAGCTCCATCATAGCTCCTCGCTGTCGCTGGGAGGATGTTTTCTCCTCCGCTCGCCCCTTCCACCGTCATTTTCTCTCTACCCACCCTTGCCTCCTTCTCCGCGCAGCTCTCGATTCCCCCCTCTCTTTCGAACCCTCCATGTTATATTCCGCTCCAGGAGCTCCATCATAGCTCCTCGCTGTCGCTGGGAGGATGTTTTCTCCTCTGCTCGCCCCTTCCACCGTCATTTTCTCTCTACCCACCCTTTCCTCCTTTTCCGCGCAGCTCTCGATTCCCCCCTCTCTTTCGCACCCTCCATGTCATATTCCGCTCCAGGAGCTCCATCAGAGCTCCTCGCTGTCGCTGGGAGGATGTTTTCTCCTCCGCTCGCCCCTTCCACCGTCATTTTCTTTCTACCCACCCTTGCCTCCTTTTCCACGCAGCTCTCGATTCCCCCCTCTCTTTCGCACCCTCCATGTCATATTCCGCTCCAGGAGCTCCATCATAGCTCCTCGCTGTTGCTGGGAGGATGTTTTCTCCTCCGCTCGCCCCTTCCACCGTCATTTTCTCTCTACCCACCCTTGCCTCCTTCTCCGCACAGCTCTCGATTCCCCCCTCTCTTTCGCACCCTCCATGTCATATTCCGCTCCAGGAGCTCCATCATAGCTCCTCGCTGTCGCTGGGAGGATGTTTTCTCCTCTGCTCGCCCCTTCCACCGCCATTTTCTCTCTACCCACCCTTTCCTCCTTTTCCGCGCAGCTCTCGATTCCCCCCTCTCTTGCGCACCCTCCATGTCATATTCCGCTCCAGGAGCTCCATCATAGCTCCTCGCTGTCACTGGGAGGATGTTTTCTCCTCCGCTCGCCCCTTCCACCGTCATTTTCTCTCTACCCACCCTTGCCTCCTTTTCCGCGCAGCTCTCGATTCCCCCCTCTCTTTCGCACCCTCCATGTCATATTCCGCTCCAGGAGTTCCATCATAGCTCCTCGCTGTCGCTGGGAGGATGTTTTCTCCTCCGCTCGCCCCTTCCACCGTCATTTTCTCTCTACCCACCCTTGCCTCCTTCTCCGCGCAGCTCTCGATTCCCCCCTCTCTTTCGCACCCTCCATGTCATATTCCGCTCCAGGAGCTCTATCATAGCTCTTCGCTGTCGCTGGGAGGATGTTTTCTCCTCCGCTCGCCCCTTCCACCGTCATTTTCTCTCTACCCACGCTTGCCTCCTTCTCCGCGCAGCTCTCGATTCCCTCCTCTCTCTCGCACCCTCCATATTACATCCAGCTCCAGGAGCTTCATCATAGCTCCTCGCTGTCACTGGGAGGATGTTTTCTCCTCCGCTCGCCCCTTCCACCGTCATTTTCTCTCTACCCACCCTTGCCTCCTTCTCTGCGCAGCTCTCGATTCCCCCCTCTCTTTCGCACCTTCCATGTCATATTCCGCTCCAGGAGCTCCATCATAGCTCCTCGCTGTCGCTGGGAGGATGTTTTCTCCTCCGCTCGCCCCTTCCACCGTCATTTTCTCTCTACCCACCCTTGCCTCCTTCTCCGCGCAGCTCTCGATTCCCTCTTCTCTCTCGCACCCTCCATATTACATCCAGCTCCAGGAGCTCCATCATAGCTCCTCGCTGTCGCTGGGAGGATGTTTTCTCCTCTGCTCGCCGCTTCCGCCGTCATTTTCTCTCCACCCACCCTTGCCTCCTTCTCCGCGTCGCTCTCGATTTCCCCCTCTCTTTCGCACCCTCCATGTCATATTCCGCTCCAGGAGCTCCATCATAGCTCCTCGCTGTCGCTGGGAGGATGTTTTCTCCTCCGCTCGCCCCTTCCACCGTCATTTTCTCTCTACCCACCCTTGCCTCCTTCTCCGCGCAGCTCTCGATTCCCCCCTCTCTTTCGCACCCTCCATGTCATATTCCGCTCCAGGAGCTCCATCATAGCTCCTCGCTGTCGCTGGGAGGATGTTTTCTCCTCCGCTCGCCCCTTCCACCGTCATTTTCTCTCTACCCACCCTTTCCTCCTTTTCCGCGCAGCTCTCGATTCCCCCCTCTCTTTCACACCCTCCATGTCATATTCCGCTCCAGGAGCTCCATCATTGCTCCTCGCTGTCGCTGGGAGGATGTTTTCTCCTCCGCTCGCCCCTTCCACCGTCATTTTCTCTCTACCCACCCTTGCCTCCCTCTCCGCGCAGCTCTCAATTCCCCCCTCTCTTTCGCACCCTCCATGTCATATTCCGCTCCAGGAGCTCCATCATAGCTCCTCGCTGTCGCTGGGAGGATGTTTTCTCCTCCGCTCGCCCCTTTCACCGTCATTTTCTCTCTACCCACCCTTTCCTCCTTCTCCGCGCAGCTCTCGATTCCCCCCTCTCTTTCGAACCCTCCATGTCATATTCCGCTCCAGGAGCTCCATCATAGCTCCTCGCTGTCGCTGGGAGGATGTTTTCTCCTCTGCTCGCCCCTTCCACCGTCATTTTCTCTCTACCCACCCTTTCCTCCTTTTCCGCGCAGCTCTCGATTCCCCCCTCTCTTTCGCACCCTCCATGTCATATTCCGCTCCAGGAGCTCCATCATAGCTCCTCGCTGTCGCTGGGAGGATGTTTTCTCCTCCGCTCGCCCCTTCCACCGTCATTTTCTCTCTACCCACCCTTGCCTCCTTTTCCGCGCAGCTCTCGATTCCCCCCTCTCTTTCGCACCCTCCATGTCATATTCCGCTCCAGGAGTTCCATCATAGCTCCTCACTGTCGCTGGGAGGATGTTTTCTCCTCCACTCGCCCCTTCCACCGTCATTTTCTCTCTACCCACCCTTGCCTCCTTCTCCGCGCTGCTCTCGATTCCCTCCTCTCTCTCGCACCCTCCATATTACATCCAGCTCCAGGAGCTCCATCATAGCTCCTCGCTGTCGCTGGGAGGATGTTTTCTCCTCCGCTCGCCCCTTCCACCGTCATTTTCTCTCTACCCACCCTTGCCTCCTTCTCCGCGCAGCTCTCGATTCCCTCCTCTCTCTCGCACCCTCCATATTACATCCAGCTCCAGGAGCTCCATCATAGCTCCTCGCTGTCGCTGGGAGGATGTTTTCTCCTCTGCTCGCCGCTTCCGCCGTCATTTTCTCTCCACCCACCCTTGCCTCCTTCTCCGCGCCGCTCTCGATTCCCCCCTCTCTTTCGCACCCTCCATGTCATATTCTGCTCCAGGAGCTCCATCATAGCTCCTCGCTGTCGCTGGGAGGATGTTTTCTCCTCCGCTCGCCCCTTCCACCGTCATTTTCTCTCTACCCACCCTTGCCTCCTTCTCCGCGCAGCTCTCGATTCCCCCCTCTCTTTCGCACCCTCCATGTCATATTCCGCTCCAGGAGCTCCATCATAGCTCCTCGCTGTCGCTGGGAGGATGTTTTCTCCTCCGCTCGCCCCTTCCACCGTCATTTTCTCTCTACCCACCCTTTCCTCCTTTTCCGCGCAGCTCTCGATTCCCCCCTCTCTTTCGCACCCTCCATGTCATATTCCGCTCCAGGAGCTCCATCATAGCTCCTCGCTGTCGCTGGGAGGATGTTTTCTCCTCCTCTCGCCCCTTCCACCGTCATTTTCTCTCTACCCACCCTTGCCTCCTTCTCCGCGCAGCTCTCAATTCCCCCCTCTCTTTCGCACCCTCCATGTCATATTCCGCTCCAGGAGCTCCATCATAGCTCCTCGCTGTCGCTGGGAGGATGTTTTCTCCTCCGCTCGCCCCTTCCACCGTCATTTTCTCTCTACCCACCCTTGCCTCCTTCTCCGCGCAGCTCTCGATTCCCCCCTCTCTTTCGAACCCTCCATGTCATATTCCGCTCCAGGAGCTCCATCATAGCTCCTCGCTGTCGCTGGGAGGATGTTTTCTCCTCTGCTCGCCCCTTCCACCGCCATTTTCTCTCTACCCACCCTTTCCTCCTTTTCCGCGCAGCTCTCGATTCCCCCCTCTCTTTCGCACCCTCCATGTCATATTCCGCTCCAGGAGTTCCATCATAGCTCCTCACTGTCGCTGGGAGGATGTTTTCTCCTCCGCTCGCCCCTTCCACCATCATTTTCTCTCTACCCACCCTTGCCTCCTTCTCCGCGCAGCTCTCGATTCCCCCCTCTCTTTCGCACCCTCCATGTCATATTCCGCTCCAGGAGCTCCATCATAGCTCCTCACTGTCGCTGGGAGGATGTTTTCTCCTCCGCTCGCCCCTTCCACCGTCATTTTCTCTCTACCCACCCTTGCCTCCTTCTCCGCGCAGCTCTCGATTCCCCCCTCTCTTTCGCACCCTCCATGTCATATTCCGCTCCAGGAGCTCCATCATAGCTCCTCGCTGTCGCTGGGAGGATGTTTTCTCCTCCGCTCGCCCCTTCCACCGTCATTTTCTCTCTACCCACCCTTGCCTCCTTTTCCGCGCAGCTCTCGATTCCCCCCTCTCTTTCGCACCCTCCATGTCATATTCCGCTCCAGGAGTTCCATCATAGCTCCTCACTGTCGCTGGGAGGATGTTTTCTCCTCCACTCGCCCCTTCCACCGTCATTTTCTCTCTACCCACCCTTGCCTCCTTCTCCGCGCTGCTCTCGATTCCCTCCTCTCTCTCGCACCCTCCATATTACATCCAGCTCCAGGAGCTCCATCTTAGCTCCTCGCTGTCGCTGGGAGGATGTTTTCTCCTCCGCTCGCCCCTTCCACCGTCATTTTCTCTCTACCCACCCTTGCCTCCTTCTCCGCGCAGCTCTCGATTCCCTCCTCTCTCTCGCACCCTCCATATTACATCCAGCTCCAGGAGCTCCATCATAGCTCCTCGCTGTCGCTGGGAGGATGTTTTCTCCTCTGCTCGCCGCTTCCGCCGTCATTTTCTCTCCACCCACCCTTGCCTCCTTCTCCGCGCCGCTCTCGATTCCCCCCTCTCTTTCGCACCCTCCATGTCATATTCCGCTCCAGGAGCTCCATCATTGCTCCTCGCTGTCGCTGGGAGGATGTTTTCTCCTCCGCTCGCCCCTTCCACCGTCATTTTCTCTCTACCCACCCTTGCCTCCTTCTCCGCGCAGCTCTCGATTCCCCCCTCTCTTTCGCACCCTCCATGTCATATTCCGCTCCAGGAGCTCCATCATAGCTCCTCGCTGTCGCTGGGAGGATGTTTTCTCCTCCGCTCGCCCCTTCCACCGTCATTTTCTCTCTACCCACCCTTTCCTCCTTTTCCGCGCAGCTCTCGATTCCCCCCTCTCTTTCGCACCCTCCATGTCATATTCCGCTCCAGGAGCTCCATCATAGCTCCTCGCTGTCGCTGGGAGGATGTTTTCTCCTCCGCTCGCCCCTTCCACCGTCATTTTCTCTCTACCCACCCTTGCCTCCTTCTCCGCGCAGCTCTCAATTCCCCCCTCTCTTTCGCACCCTCCATGTCATATTCCGCTCCAGGAGCTCCATCATAGCTCCTCGCTGTCGCTGGGAGGATGTTTTCTCCTCCGCTCGCCCCTTCCACCGTCATTTTCTCTCTACCCACCCTTGCCTCCTTCTCCGCGCAGCTCTCAATTCCCCCCTCTCTTTCGCACCCTCCATGTCATATTCCGCTCCAGGAGCTCCATCATAGCTCCTCGCTGTCGCTGGGAGGATGTTTTCTCCTCCGCTCGCCCCTTCCACCGTCATTTTCTCTCTACCCACCCTTGCCTCCTTCTCCGCGCAGCTCTAGATTCCCCCCTCTCTTTCGAACCCTCCATGTCATATTCCGCTCCAGGAGCTCCATCATAGCTCCTCGCTGTCGCTGGGAGGATGTTTTCTTCTCTGCTCGCCCCTTCCACCGTCATTTTCTCTCTACCCACCCTTTCCTCCTTTTCCGCGCAGCTCTCGATTCCCCCCCTCTCTTTCGCACCCTCCATGTCATATTCCGCTCCAGGAGCTCCATCATAGCTCCTCGCTGTCGCTGGGAGGATGTTTTCTCCTCCGCTCGCCCCTTCCACCGTCATTTTCTTTCTACCCACCCTTGCCTCCTTTTCCACGCAGCTCTCGATTCCCCCCTCTCTTTCGCACCCTCCATGTCATATTCCGCTCCAGGAGCTCCATCATAGCTCCTCGCTGTTGCTGGGAGGATGTTTTCTCCTCCGCTCGCCCCTTCCACCGTCATTTTCTCTCTACCCACCCTTGCCTCCTTTTCCGCGCAGCTCTCGATTCCCCCCTCTCTTTCGCACCCTCCATGTCATATTCCGCTCCAGGAGTTCCATCATAGCTCCTCACTGTCGCTGGGAGGATGTTTTCTCCTCCGCTCGCCCCTTCCACCGTCATTTTCTCTCTACCCACCCTTGCCTCCTTCTCCGCGCAGCTCTCGATTCCCCCCTCTCTTTCGCACCCTCCATGTCATATTCCGCTCCAGGAGCTCCATCATAGCTCCTCGCTGTCGCTGGGAGGATGTTTTCTCCTCCGCTCGCCCCTTCCACCGTCATTTTCTCTCTACCCACCCTTGCCTCCTTCTCCGCGCAGCTCTCGATTCCCCCCTCTCTTTCGCACCCTCCATGTCATATTCCGCTCCAGGAGCTCCATCATAGCTCCTCGCTGTCGCTGGGAGGATGTTTTCTCCTCCGCTCGCCCCTTCCACCGTCATTTTCTCTCTACCCACCCTTGCCTCCTTCTCCGCGCAGCTCTCAATTCCCCCCTCTCTTTCGCACCCTCCATGTCATATTCCGCTCCAGGAGCTCCATCATAGCTCCTCGCTGTCGCTGGGAGGATGTTTTCTCCTCCGCTCGCCCCTTCCACCGTCATTTTCTCTCTACCCACCCTTGCCTCCTTCTCCGCGCAGCTCTCGATTCCCCCCTCTCTTTCGCACCCTCCATGTCATATTCCGCTCCAGGAGCTCCATCATAGCTCCTCGCTGTCGCTGGGAGGATGTTTTCTCCTCCGCTCGCCCCTTCCACTGTCATTTTCTCTCTACCCACCCTTGCCTCCTTTTCCGCGCAGCTCTCGATTCCCCCCTCTCTTTCGCACCCTCCATGTCATATTCCGCTCCAGGAGTTCCATCATAGCTCCTCACTGTCGCTGGGAGGAAGTTTTCTCCTCCGCTCGCCCCTTCCACCGTCATTTTCTCTCTACCCACCCTTGCCTCCTTCTCCGCGCAGCTCTCAATTCCCCCCTCTCTTTCGCACCCTCCATGTCATATTCCGCTCCAGGAGCTCCATCATAGCTCCTCGCTGTCGCTGGGAGGATGTTTTCTCCTCCGCTCGCCCCTTCCACCGTCATTTTCTCTCTACCCACCCTTTCCTCCTTTTCCGCGCAGCTCTCGATTCCCCCCTCTCTTTCGCACCCTCCATGTCATATTCCGCTCCAGGAGCTCCATCATAGCTCCTTGCTGTCGCTGGGAGGATGTTTTCTCCTCCGCTCGCCCCTTCCACCGTCATTTTCTCTCTACCCACCCTTGCCTCCTTTTCCGCGCAGCTCTCGATTCCCCCCTCTCTTTCGCACCCTCCATGTCATATTCCGCTCCAGGAGTTCCATCATAGCTCCTCGCTGTTGCTGGGAGGATGTTTTCTCCTCCGCTCGCCCCTTCCACCGTCATTTTCTCTCTACCCACCCTTTCCTCCTTTTCCGCGCAGCTCTCGATTCCCCCCTCTCTTTCGCACCCTCCATGTCATATTCCGCTCCAGGAGCTCCATCATAGCTCCTCGCTGTCGCTGGGAGGATGTTTTCTCCTCCGCTCGCCCCTTCCACCGTCATTTTCTTTCTACCCACCCTTGCCTCCTTTTCCACGCAGCTCTCGATTCCCCCCTCTCTTTCGCACCCTCCATGTCATATTCCGCTCCAGGAGCTCCATCATAGCTCCTCGCTGTTGCTGGGAGGATGTTTTCTCCTCCGCTCGCCCCTTCCACCGTCATTTTCTCTCTACCCACCCTTGCCTCCTTTTCCGCGCAGCTCTCGATTCCCCCCTCTCTTTCGCACCCTCCATGTCATATTCCACTCCAGGAGTTCCATCATAGCTCCTCACTGTCGCTGGGAGGAAGTTTTCTCCTCCGCTCGCCCCTTCCACCGTCATATTCTCTCTACCCACCCTTGCCTCCTTTTCCGCGCAGCTCTCGATTCCCCCCTCTCTTTCGCACCCTCCATGTCATATTCCGCTCCAGGAGCTCCATCATAGCTCCTTGCTGTCGCTGGGAGGATGTTTTCTCCTCCGCTCGCCCCTTCCACCGTCATTTTCTCTCTACCCACCCTTGCCTCCTTTTCCGCGCAGCTCTCGATTCCCCCCTCTCTTTCGCACCCTCCATGTCATATTCCGCTCCAGGAGTTCCATCATAGCTCCTCACTGTCGCTGGGAGGATGTTTTCTCCTCCGCTCGCCCCTTCCACCGTCATTTTCTCTCTACCCACCCTTGCCTCCTTTTCCGCGCAGCTCTCGATTCCCCCCTCTCTTTCGCACCCTCCATGTCATATTCCGCTCCAGGAGCTCCATCATAGCTCCTTGCTGTCGCTGGGAGGATGTTTTCTCCTCCGCTCGCCCCTTCCACCGTCATTTTCTCTCCACCCACCCTTGCCTCCTTTTCCGCGCAGCTCTCGATTCCCCCCTCTCTTTCGCACCCTCCATGTCATATTCCGCTCCAGGAGTTCCATCATAGCTCCTCACTGTCGCTGGGAGGATGTTTTCTCCTCTGCTCGCCCCTTCCACCGTCATTTTCTCTCTACCCACCCTTGCCTCCTTTTCCGCGCAGCTCTCGATTCCCCCCTCTCTTTCGCACCCTCCATGTCATATTCCGCTCCAGGAGCTCCATCATAGCTCCTTGCTGTCGCTGGGAGGATGTTTTCTCCTCCGCTCGCCCCTTCCACCGTCATTTTCTTTCTACCCACCCTTGCCTCCTTTTCCGCGCAGCTCTCGATTCCCCCTCTCTTTCGCACCCTCCATGTCATATTCCGCTCCAGGAGTTCCATCATAGCTCCTCACTGTCGCTGGGAGGATGTTTTCTCCTCCGCTCGCCCCTTCCACCGTCATTTTCTCTCTACCCACCCTTGCCTCCTTCTCCGCGCAGCTCTCGATTCCCTCCTCTCTCTCGCACCCTCCATATTACATCCAGCTCCAGGAGCTTCATCATAGCTCCTCGCTGTCGCTGGGAGGATGTTTTCTCCTCCGCTCGCCCCTTCCACCGTCATTTTCTCTCTACCCACCCTTGCCTCCTTCTCTGCGCAGCTCTCGATTCCCCCCTCTCTTTCGCACCCTCCATGTCATATTCCGCTCCAGGAGCTCCATCATAGCTCCTCGCTGTCGCTGGGAGGATGTTTTCTCCTCCGCTCGCCCCTTCCACCGTCATTTTCTCTCTACCCACCCTTGCCTCCTTCTCCGCGCAGCTCTCGATTCCCTCCTCTCTCTCGCACCCTCCATATTACATCCAGCTCCAGGAGCTCCATCATAGCTCCTCGCTGTCGCTGGGAGGATGTTTTCTCCTCTGCTCGCCGCTTCCGCCGTCATTTTCTCTCCACCCACCCTTGCCTCCTTCTCCGCGCCGCTCTCGATTCCCCCCTCTCTTTCGCACCCTCCATGTCATATTCCGCTCCAGGAGCTCCATCATAGCTCCTCGCTGTCGCTGGGAGGATGTTTTCTCCTCC
This sequence comes from Pelophylax lessonae, assembly GCF_965119305.1. NCBI lineage: Eukaryota > Metazoa > Chordata > Amphibia > Anura > Ranidae > Pelophylax > Pelophylax lessonae. Next base: position 81,866,436 of record NC_138780.1, on the reverse strand, counting down.
GCTCGCCCCTTCCACCGTCATTTTCTCTCTACCCACCCTTGCCTCCTTCTCCGCGCAGCTCTCGATTCCCTCCTCTCTTTCGCACCCTCCATGTCATATACCGCTCCAGGAGCTCCATCTTAGCTCCTCGCTGTCGCTGGGAGGATGTTTTCTCCTCCGCTCGCCCCTTCCACCGTCATTTTCTCTCTACCCACCCTTTCCTCCTTTTCCGCGCAGCTCTCGATTCCCCCCTCTCTTTCACACCCTCCATGTCATATTCCGCTCCAGGAGCTCCATCATTGCTCCTCGCTGTCGCTGGGAGGATGTTTTCTCCTCCGCTCGCCCCTTCCACCGTCATTTTCTCTCTACCCACCCTTGCCTCCTTCTCTGCGCAGCTCTCAATTCCCCCCTCTCTTTCGCACCCTCCATGTCATATTCCGCTCCAGGAGCTCCATCATAGCTCCTCGCTGTCGCTGGGAGGATGTTTTCTCCTCCGCTCACCCCTTCCACCGTCATTTTCTCTCTACCCACCCTTGCCTCCTTCTCCGCGCAGCTCTCGATTCCCCCCTCTCTTTCGAACCCTCCATGTCATATTCCGCTCCAGGAGCTCCATCATAGCTCCTCGCTGTCGCTGGGAGGATGTTTTCTCCTCTGCTCGCCCCTTCCACCGTCATTTTCTCGCTACCCACCCTTTCCTCCTTTTCCGCGCAGCTCTCGATTCCCCCCTCTCTTTCGCACCCTCCATGTCATATTCCGCTCCAGGAGCTCCATCATAGCTCCTCGCTGTCGCTGGGAGGATGTTTTCTCCTCCGCTCGCCCCTTCCACCGTCATTTTCTCTCTACCCACCCTTGCCTCCTTCTCCGCGCAGCTCTCGATTCCCTCCTCTCTCTCGCACCCTCCATATTACATCCAGCTCCAGGAGCTCCATCATAGCTCCTCGCTGTCGCTGGGAGGATGTTTTCTCCTCTGCTCGCCGCTTCCGCCGTCATTTTCTCTCCACCCACCCTTGCCTCCTTCTCCGCGCAGCTCTCGATTCCCTCCTCTCTCTCGCACCCTCCATATTACATCCAGCTCCAGGAGCTCCATCATAGCTCCTCGCTGTCGCTGGGAGGATGTTTTCTCCTCTGCTCGCCGCTTCCGCCGTCATTTTCTCTCCACCCACCCTTGCCTCCTTCTCCGCGCCGCTCTCGATTCCCCCCTCTCTTTCGCACCCTCCATGTCATATTCTGCTCCAGGAGCTCCATCATAGCTCCTCGCTGTCGCTGGGAGGATGTTTTCTCCTCCGCTCGCCCCTTCCACCGTCATTTTCTCTCTACCCACCCTTGCCTCCTTCTCCGCGCAGCTCTCGATTCCCCCCTCTCTTTCGCACCCTCCATGTCATATTCCGCTCCAGGAGCTCCATCATAGCTCCTCGCTGTCGCTGGGAGGATGTTTTCTCCTCCGCTCACCCCTTCCACCGTCATTTTCTCTCTACCCACCCTTGCCTCCTTCTCCGCGCAGCTCTCGATTCCCCCCTCTCTTTCGAACCCTCCATGTCATATTCCGCTCCAGGAGCTCCATCATAGCTCCTCGCTGTCGCTGGGAGGATGTTTTCTCCTCTGCTCGCCCCTTCCACCGTCATTTTCTCGCTACCCACCCTTTCCTCCTTTTCCGCGCAGCTCTCGATTCCCCCCTCTCTTTCGCACCCTCCATGTCATATTCCGCTCCAGGAGCTCCATCATAGCTCCTCGCTGTCGCTGGGAGGATGTTTTCTCCTCCGCTCGCCCCTTCCACCGTCATTTTCTCTCTACCCACCCTTGCCTCCTTCTCCGCGCAGCTCTCGATTCCCTCCTCTCTCTCGCACCCTCCATATTACATCCAGCTCCAGGAGCTCCATCATAGCTCCTCGCTGTCGCTGGGAGGATGTTTTCTCCTCTGCTCGCCGCTTCCGCCGTCATTTTCTCTCCACCCACCCTTGCCTCCTTCTCCGCGCAGCTCTCGATTCCCTCCTCTCTCTCGCACCCTCCATATTACATCCAGCTCCAGGAGCTCCATCATAGCTCCTCGCTGTCGCTGGGAGGATGTTTTCTCCTCTGCTCGCCGCTTCCGCCGTCATTTTCTCTCCACCCACCCTTGCCTCCTTCTCCGCGCCGCTCTCGATTCCCCCCTCTCTTTCGCACCCTCCATGTCATATTCTGCTCCAGGAGCTCCATCATAGCTCCTCGCTGTCGCTGGGAGGATGTTTTCTCCTCCGCTCGCCCCTTCCACCGTCATTTTCTCTCTACCCACCCTTTCCTCCTTTTCCGCGCAGCTCTCGATTCCCCCCTCTCTTTCGCACCCTCCATGTCATATTCCGCTCCAGGAGCTCCATCATAGCTCCTCGCTGTCGCTGGGAGGATGTTTTCTCCTCCGCTCGCCCCTTCCACCGTCATTTTCTCTCTACCCACCCTTGCCTCCTTCTCCGCGCAGCTCTCAATTCCCCCCTCTCTTTCGCACCCTCCATGTCATATTCCGCTCCAGGAGCTCCATCATAGCTCCTCGCTGTCGCTGGGAGGATGTTTTCTCCTCCGCTCGCCCCTTCCACCGTCATTTTCTCTCTACCCACCCTTGCCTCCTTCTCCGCGCAGCTCTCGATTCCCCCCTCTCTTTCGAACCCTCCATGTCATATTCCGCTCCAGGAGCTCCATCATAGCTCCTCGCTGTCGCTGGGAGGATGTTTTCTCCTCTGCTCGCCCCTTCCACCGTCATTTTCTCTCTACCCACCCTTTCCTCCTTTTCCGCGCAGCTCTCGATTCCCCCCTCTCTTTCGCACCCTCCATGTCATATTCCGCTCCAGGAGCTCCATCATAGCTCCTCGCTGTCGCTGGGAGGATGTTTTCTCCTCCGCTCGCCCCTTCCACCGTCATTTTCTTTCTACCCACCCTTGCCTCCTTTTCCACGCAGCTCTCGATTCCCCCCTCTCTTTCGCACCCTCCATGTCATATTCCGCTCCAGGAGCTCCATCATAGCTCCTCGCTGTTGCTGGGAGGATGTTTTCTCCTCCGCTCGCCCCTTCCACCGTCATTTTCTCTCTACCCACCCTTGCCTCCTTCTCCGCGCAGCTCTCGATTCCCCCCTCTCTTTCGCACCCTCCATGTCATATTCCGCTCCAGGAGCTCCATCATAGCTCCTCGCTGTCGCTGGGAGGATTTTTTCTCCTCTGCTCGCCCCTTCCACCGTCATTTTCTCTCTACCCACCCTTTCCTCCTTTTCCGCGCAGCTCTCGATTCCCCCCTCTCTTGCGCACCCTCCATGTCATATTCCGCTCCAGGAGCTCCATCATAGCTCCTCGCTGTCGCTGGGAGGATGTTTTCTCCTCCGCTCGCCCCTTCCACCGTCATTTTCTCTCTACCCACCCTTGCCTCCTTTTCCGCGCAGCTCTCGATTCCCCCCTCTCTTTCGCACCCTCCATGTCATATTCCGCTCCAGGAGTTCCATCATAGCTCCTCACTGTCGCTGGGAGGATGTTTTCTCCTCCACTCGCCCCTTCCACCGTCATTTTCTCTCTACCCACCCTTGCCTCCTTCTCCGCGCTGCTCTCGATTCCCTCCTCTCTCTCGCACCCTCCATATTACATCCAGCTCCAGGAGCTCCATCATAGCTCCTCGCTGTCGCTGGGAGGATGTTTTCTCCTCCGCTCGCCCTTTCCACCGTCATTTTCTCTCTACCCACCCTTGCCTCCTTTTCCGCGCAGCTCTCGATTCCCCCCTCTCTTTCGCACCCTCCATGTCATATTCCGCTCCAGGAGCTCCATCATAGCTCCTCGCTGTCGCTGGGAGGATTTTTTCTCCTCTGCTCGCCCCTTCCACCGTCATTTTCTCTCTACCCACCCTTTCCTCCTTTTCCGCGCAGCTCTCGATTCCCCCCTCTCTTGCGCACCCTCCATGTCATATTCCGCTCCAGGAGCTCCATCATAGCTCCTCGCTGTCGCTGGGAGGATGTTTTCTCCTCCGCTCGCCCCTTCCACCGTCATTTTCTCTCTACCCACCCTTGCCTCCTTTTCCGCGCAGCTCTCGATTCCCCCCTCTCTTTCGCACCCTCCATGTCATATTCCGCTCCAGGAGTTCCATCATAGCTCCTCACTGTCGCTGGGAGGATGTTTTCTCCTCCACTCGCCCCTTCCACCGTCATTTTCTCTCTACCCACCCTTGCCTCCTTCTCCGCGCTGCTCTCGATTCCCTCCTCTCTCTCGCACCCTCCATATTACATCCAGCTCCAGGAGCTCCATCATAGCTCCTCGCTGTCGCTGGGAGGATGTTTTCTCCTCCGCTCGCCCCTTCCACCGTCATTTTCTCTCTACCCACCCTTGCCTCCTTCTCCGCGCAGCTCTCGATTCCCTCCTCTCTCTCGCACCCTCCATATTACATCCAGCTCCAGGAGCTCCATCATAGCTCCTCGCTGTCGCTGGGAGGATGTTTTCTCCTCTGCTCGCCGCTTCCGCCGTCATTTTCTCTCCACCCACCCTTGCCTCCTTCTCCGCGCCGCTCTCGATTCCCCCCTCTCTTTCGCACCCTCCATGTCATATTCTGCTCCAGGAGCTCCATCATAGCTCCTCGCTGTCGCTGGGAGGATGTTTTCTCCTCTGCTCGCCCCTTCCACCGTCATTTTCTCGCTACCCACCCTTTCTTCCTTTTCCGCGCAGCTCTCGATTCCCCCCTCTCTTTCGCACCCTCCATGTCATATTCCGCTCCAGGAGCTCCATCATAGCTCCTCGCTGTCGCTGGGAGGATGTTTTCTCCTCCGCTCGCCCCTTCCACCGTCATTTTCTCTCTACCCACCCTTGCCTCCTTCTCCGCGCAGCTCTCGATTCCCTCCTCTCTCTCGCACCCTCCATATTACATCCAGCTCCAGGAGCTCCATCATAGCTCTTCGCTGTCGCTGGGAGGATGTTTTCTCCTCCACTCGCCCCTTCCACCGTCATTTTCTCTCTACCCACCCTTGCCTCCTTCTCCGCGCTGCTCTCGATTCCCTCCTCTCTCTCGCACCCTCCATATTACATCCAGCTCCAGGAGCTCCATCATAGCTCCTCGCTGTCGCTGGGAGGATGTTTTCTCCTCCGCTCGCCCCTTCCACCGTCATTTTCTCTCTACCCACCCTTGCCTCCTTCTCCGCGCAGCTCTCGATTCCCTCCTCTCTCTCGCACCCTCCATATTACATCCAGCTCCAGGAGCTCCATCATAGCTCCTCGCTGTCGCTGGGAGGATGTTTTCTCCTCTGCTCGCCGCTTCCGCCGTCATTTTCTCTCCACCCACCCTTGCCTCCTTCTCCGCGCAGCTCTCGATTCCCTCCTCTCTCTCGCACCCTCCATATTACATCCAGCTCCAGGAGCTCCATCATAGCTCCTCGCTGTCGCTGGGAGGATGTTTTCTCCTCTGCTCGCCGCTTCCGCCGTCATTTTCTCTCCACCCACCCTTGCCTCCTTCTCCGCGCCGCTCTCGATTCCCCCCTCTCTTTCGCACCCTCCATGTCATATTCTGCTCCAGGAGCTCCATCATAGCTCCTCGCTGTCGCTGGGAGGATGTTTTCTCCTCCGCTCGCCCCTTCCACCGTCATTTTCTCTCTACCCACCCTTGCCTCCTTCTCCGCGCAGCTCTCGATTCCCCCCTCTCTTTCGCACCCTCCATGTCATATTCCGCTCCAGGAGCTCCATCATAGCTCCTCGCTGTCGCTGGGAGGATGTTTTCTCCTCCGCTCGCCCCTTCCACCGTCATTTTCTCTCTACCCACCCTTTCCTCCTTTTCCGCGCAGCTCTCGATTCCCCCCTCTCTTCCGCACCCTCCATGTCATATTCCGCTCCAGGAGCTCCATCATAGCTCCTCGCTGTCGCTGGGAGGATGTTTTCTCCTCCGCTCGCCCCTTCCACCGTCATTTTCTCTCTACCCACCCTTGCCTCCTTCTCCGCGCAGCTCTCAATTCCCCCCTCTCTTTCGCACCCTCCATGTCATATTCCGCTCCAGGAGCTCCATCATAGCTCCTCGCTGTCGCTGGGAGGATGTTTTCTCCTCCGCTCGCCCCTTCCACCGTCATTTTCTCTCTACCCACCCTTGCCTCCTTCTCCGCGCAGCTCTCGATTCCCCCCTCTCTTTCGAACCCTCCATGTCATATTCCGCTCCAGGAGCTCCATCATAGCTCCTCGCTGTCGCTGGGAGGATGTTTTCTCCTCTGCTCGCCCCTTCCACCGTCATTTTCTCTCTACCCACCCTTTCCTCCTTTTCCGCGCAGCTCTCGATTCCCCCCTCTCTTTCGCACCCTCCATGTCATATTCCGCTCCAGGAGCTCCATCATAGCTCCTCGCTGTCGCTGGGAGGATGTTTTCTCCTCCGCTCGCCCCTTCCACCGTCATTTTCTTTCTACCCACCCTTGCCTCCTTTTCCACGCAGCTCTCGATTCCCCCCTCTCTTTCGCACCCTCCATGTCATATTCCGCTCCAGGAGCTCCATCATAGCTCCTCGCTGTTGCTGGGAGGATGTTTTCTCCTCCGCTCGCCCCTTCCACCGTCATTTTCTCTCTACCCACCCTTGCCTCCTTCTCCGCGCAGCTCTCGATTCCCCCCTCTCTTTCGCACCCTCCATGTCATATTCCGCTCCAGGAGCTCCATCATAGCTCCTCGCTGTCGCTGGGAGGATTTTTTCTCCTCTGCTCGCCCCTTCCACCGTCATTTTCTCTCTACCCACCCTTTCCTCCTTTTCCGCGCAGCTCTCGATTCCCCCCTCTCTTGCGCACCCTCCATGTCATATTCCGCTCCAGGAGCTCCATCATAGCTCCTCGCTGTCGCTGGGAGGATGTTTTCTCCTCCGCTCGCCCCTTCCACCGTCATTTTCTCTCTACCCACCCTTGCCTCCTTTTCCGCGCAGCTCTCGATTCCCCCCTCTCTTTCGCACCCTCCATGTCATATTCCGCTCCAGGAGTTCCATCATAGCTCCTCACTGTCGCTGGGAGGATGTTTTCTCCTCCACTCGCCCCTTCCACCGTCATTTTCTCTCTACCCACCCTTGCCTCCTTCTCCGCGCTGCTCTCGATTCCCTCCTCTCTCTCGCACCCTCCATATTACATCCAGCTCCAGGAGCTCCATCATAGCTCCTCGCTGTCGCTGGGAGGATGTTTTCTCCTCCGCTCGCCCCTTCCACCGTCATTTTCTCTCTACCCACCCTTGCCTCCTTTTCCGCGCAGCTCTCAATTCCCCCCTCTCTTTCGCACCCTCCATGTCATATTCCGCTCCAGGAGCTCCATCATAGCTCCTCGCTGTCGCTGGGAGGATTTTTTCTCCTCTGCTCGCCCCTTCCACCGTCATTTTCTCTCTACCCACCCTTTCCTCCTTTTCCGCGCAGCTCTCGATTCCCCCCTCTCTTGCGCACCCTCCATGTCATATTCCGCTCCAGGAGCTCCATCATAGCTCCTCGCTGTCGCTGGGAGGATGTTTTCTCCTCCGCTCGCCCCTTCCACCGTCATTTTCTCTCTACCCACCCTTGCCTCCTTTTCCGCGCAGCTCTCGATTCCCCCCTCTCTTTCGCACCCTCCATGTCATATTCCGCTCCAGGAGTTCCATCATAGCTCCTCACTGTCGCTGGGAGGATGTTTTCTCCTCCGCTCGCCCCTTCCACCGTCATTTTCTCTCTACCCACCCTTGCCTCCTTCTCCGCGCTGCTCTCGATTCCCTCCTCTCTCTCGCACCCTCCATATTACATCCAGCTCCAGGAGCTCCATCATAGCTCCTCGCTGTCGCTGGGAGGATGTTTTCTCCTCCGCTCGCCCCTTCCACCGTCATTTTCTCTCTACCCACCCTTGCCTCCTTCTCCGCGCAGCTCTCGATTCCCTCCTCTCTCTCGCACCCTCCATATTACATCCAGCTCCAGGAGCTCCATCATAGCTCCTCGCTGTCGCTGGGAGGATGTTTTCTCCTCTGCTCGCCGCTTCCGCCGTCATTTTCTCTCCACCCACCCTTGCCTCCTTCTCCGCGCCGCTCTCGATTCCCCCCTCTCTTTCGCACCCTCCATGTCATATTCTGCTCCAGGAGCTCCATCATAGCTCCTCGCTGTCGCTGGGAGGATGTTTTCTCCTCCGCTCGCCCCTTCCACCGTCATTTTCTCTCTACCCACCCTTGCCTCCTTCTCCGCGCAGCTCTCGATTCCCCCCTCTCTTTCGCACCCTCCATGTCATATTCCGCTCCAGGAGCTCCATCATAGCTCCTCGCTGTCGCTGGGAGGATGTTTTCTCCTCCGCTCGCCCCTTCCACCGTCATTTTCTCTCTACCCACCCTTTCCTCCTTTTCCGCGCAGCTCTCGATTCCCCCCTCTCTTTCGCACCCTCCATGTCATATTCCGCTCCAGGAGCTCCATCATAGCTCCTCGCTGTCGCTGGGAGGATGTTTTCTCCTCCGCTCGCCCCTTCCACCGTCATTTTCTCTCTACCCACCCTTGCCTCCTTCTCCGCGCAGCTCTCAATTCCCCCCTCTCTTTCGCACCCTCCATGTCATATTCCGCTCCAGGAGCTCCATCATAGCTCCTCGCTGTCGCTGGGAGGATGTTTTCTCCTCCGCTCGCCCCTTCCACCGTCATTTTCTCTCTACCCACCCTTGCCTCCTTCTCCGCGCAGCTCTCGATTCCCCCCTCTCTTTCGAACCCTCCATGTCATATTCCGCTCCAGGAGCTCCATCATAGCTCCTCGCTGTCGCTGGGAGGATGTTTTCTCCTCTGCTCGCCCCTTCCACCGTCATTTTCTCTCTACCCACCCTTTCCTCCTTTTCCGCGCAGCTCTCGATTCCCCCCTCTCTTTCGCACCCTCCATGTCATATTCCGCTCCAGGAGCTCCATCATAGCTCCTCGCTGTCGCTGGGAGGATGTTTTCTCCTCCGCTCGCCCCTTCCACCGTCATTTTCTTTCTACCCACCCTTGCCTCCTTTTCCACGCAGCTCTCGATTCCCCCCTCTCTTTCGCACCCTCCATGTCATATTCCGCTCCAGGAGCTCCATCATAGCTCCTCGCTGTTGCTGGGAGGATGTTTTCTCCTCCGCTCGCCCCTTCCACCGTCATTTTCTCTCTACCCACCCTTGCCTCCTTCTCCGCGCAGCTCTCGATTCCCCCCTCTCTTTCGCACCCTCCATGTCATATTCCGCTCCAGGAGCTCCATCATAGCTCCTCGCTGTCGCTGGGAGGATTTTTTCTCCTCTGCTCGCCCCTTCCACCGTCATTTTCTCTCTACCCACCCTTTCCTCCTTTTCCGCGCAGCTCTCGATTCCCCCCTCTCTTGCGCACCCTCCATGTCATATTCCGCTCCAGGAGCTCCATCATAGCTCCTCGCTGTCGCTGGGAGGATGTTTTCTCCTCCGCTCGCCCCTTCCACCGTCATTTTCTCTCTACCCACCCTTGCCTCCTTTTCCGCGCAGCTCTCGATTCCCCCCTCTCTTTCGCACCCTCCATGTCATATTCCGCTCCAGGAGTTCCATCATAGCTCCTCACTGTCGCTGGGAGGATGTTTTCTCCTCCACTCGCCCCTTCCACCGTCATTTTCTCTCTACCCACCCTTGCCTCCTTCTCCGCGCTGCTCTCGATTCCCTCCTCTCTCTCGCACCCTCCATATTACATCCAGCTCCAGGAGCTCCATCATAGCTCCTCGCTGTCGCTGGGAGGATGTTTTCTCCTCCGCTCGCCCCTTCCACCGTCATTTTCTCTCTACCCACCCTTGCCTCCTTCTCCGCGCAGCTCTCGATTCCCTCCTCTCTCTCGCACCCTCCATATTACATCCAGCTCCAGGAGCTCCATCATAGCTCCTCGCTGTCGCTGGGAGGATGTTTTCTCCTCTGCTCGCCGCTTCCGCCGTCATTTTCTCTCCACCCACCCTTGCCTCCTTCTCCGCGCCGCTCTCGATTCCCCCCTCTCTTTCGCACCCTCCATGTCATATTCTGCTCCAGGAGCTCCATCATAGCTCCTCGCTGTCGCTGGGAGGATGTTTTCTCCTCCGCTCGCCCCTTCCACCGTCATTTTCTCTCTACCCACCCTTGCCTCCTTCTCCGCGCAGCTCTCGATTCCCCCCTCTCTTTCGCACCCTCCATGTCATATTCCGCTCCAGGAGCTCCATCATAGCTCCTCGCTGTCGCTGTGAGGATGTTTTCTCCTCCGCTCGCCCCTTCCACCGTCATTTTCTCTCTACCCACCCTTTCCTCCTTTTCCGCGCAGCTCTCGATTCCCCCCTCTCTTTCGCACCCTCCATGTCATATTCCGCTCCAGGAGCTCCATCATAGCTCCTCGCTGTCGCTGGGAGGATGTTTTCTCCTCCGCTCGCCCCTTCCACCGTCATTTTCTCTCTACCCACCCTTGCCTCCTTTTCCGCGCAGCTCTCGATTCCCCCCTCTCTTTCGCACCCTCCATGTCATATTCCGCTCCAGGAGCTCCATCATAGCTCCTCGCTGTCGCTGGGAGGATGTTTTCTCCTCCGCTCGCCCCTTCCACCGTCATTTTCTCTCTACCCACCCTTGCCTCCTTCTCCGCGCAGCTCTCAATTCCCCCCTCTCTTTCGCACCCTCCATGTCATATTCCGCTCCAGGAGCTCCATCATAGCTCCTCGCTGTCGCTGGGAGGATGTTTTCTCCTCCGCTCGCCCCTTCCACCGTCATTTTCTCTCTACCCACCCTTGCCTCCTTCTCCGCGCAGCTCTCGATTCCCCCCTCTCTTTCGAACCCTCCATGTCATTTTCCGCTCCAGGAGCTCCATCATAGCTCCTCGCTGTCGCTGGGAGGATGTTTTCTCCTCTGCTCGCCCCTTCCACCGTCATTTTCTCTCTACCCACCCTTTCCTCCTTTTCCGCGCAGCTCTCGATTCCCCCCTCTCTTTCGCACCCTCCATGTCATATTCCGCTCCAGGAGCTCCATCATAGCTCCTCGCTGTCGCTGGGAGGATGTTTTCTCCTCCGCTCGCCCCTTCCACCGTCATTTTCTTTCTACCCACCCTTGCCTCCTTTTCCACGCAGCTCTCGATTCCCCCCTCTCTTTCGCACCCTCCATGTCATATTCCGCTCCAGGAGCTCCATCATAGCTCCTCGCTGTTGCTGGGAGGATGTTTTCTCCTCCGCTCGCCCCTTCCACCGTCATTTTCTCTCTACCCACCCTTGCCTCCTTCTCCGCACAGCTCTCGATTCCCCCCTCTCTTTCGCACCCTCCATGTCATATTCCGCTCCAGGAGCTCCATCATAGCTCCTCGCTGTCGCTGGGAGGATGTTTTCTCCTCTGCTCGCCCCTTCCACCGTCATTTTCTCTCTACCCACCCTTTCCTCCTTTTCCGCGCAGCTCTCGATTCCCCCCTCTCTTGCGCACCCTCCATGTCATATTCCGCTCCAGGAGCTCCATCATAGCTCCTCGCTGTCGCTGGGAGGATGTTTTCTCCTCCGCTCGCCCCTTCCACCGTCATTTTCTCTCTACCCACCCTTGCCTTCTTTTCCGCGCAGCTCTCGATTCCCCCCTCTCTTTCGCACCCTCCATGTCATATTCCGCTCCAGGAGTTCCATCATAGCTCCTCACTGTCGCTGGGAGGATGTTTTCTCCTCCGCTCGCCCCTTCCACCGTCATTTTCTCTCTACCCACCCTTGCCTCCTTCTCCGCGCAGCTCTCGATTCCCCCCTCTCTTTCGCACCCTCCATGTCATATTCCGCTCCAGGAGCTCCATCATAGCTCTTCGCTGTCGCTGGGAGGATGTTTTCTCCTCCGCTCGCCCCTTCCACCGTCATTTTCTCTCTACCCACCCTTTCCTCCTTTTCCGCGCAGCTCTCGATTCCCCCCTCTCTTTCGCACCCTCCATGTCATATTCCGCTCCAGGAGCTCCATCATAGCTCCTCGCTGTCGCTGGGAGGATGTTTTCTCCTCCGCTCGCCCCTTCCACCGTCATTTTCTCTCTACCCACCCTTGCCTCCTTTTCCGCGCAGCTCTCGATTCCCCCCTCTCTTTCGCACCCTCCATGTCATATTCCGCTCCAGGAGCTCCATCATAGCTCCTCGCTGTCGCTGGGAGGATGTTTTCTCCTCCGCTCGCCCCTTCCACCGTCATTTTCTCTCTACCCACCCTTGCCTCCTTCTCCGCGCAGCTCTCAATTCCCCCCTCTCTTTCGCACCCTCCATGTCATATTCCGCTCCAGGAGCTCCATCATAGCTCCTCGCTGTCGCTGGGAGGATGTTTTCTCCTCTGCTCGCCCCTTCCACCGTCATTTTCTCTCTACCCACCCTTTCCTCCTTTTCCGCGCAGCTCTCGATTCCCCCCTCTCTTTCGCACCCTCCATGTCATATTCCGCTCCAGGAGCTCCATCATAGCTCCTCGCTGTCGCTGGGAGGATGTTTTCTCCTCTGCTCGCCCCTTCCACCGTCATTTTCTCTCTACCCACCCTTTCCTCCTTTTCCGCGCAGCTCTCGATTCCCCCCTCTCTTGCGCACCCTCCATGTCATATTCCGCTCCAGGAGCTCCATCATAGCTCCTCGCTGTCGCTGGGAGGATGTTTTCTCCTCCGCTCGCCCCTTCCACCGTCATTTTCTCTCTACCCACCCTTGCCTCCTTCTCCGCGCAGCTCTCGATTCCCTACTCTCTCTCGCACCCTCCATATTACATCCAGCTCCAGGAGCTTCATCATAGCTCCTCGCTGTCGCTGGGAGGATGTTTTCTCCTCCGCTCGCCCCTTCCACCGTCAGTTTCTCTCTACCCACCCTTGCCTCCTTCTCTGCGCAGCTCTCGATTCCCCCCTCTCTTTCGCACCCTCCATGTCATATTCCGCTCCAGGAGCTCCATCATAGCTCCTCGCTGTCGCTGGGAGGATGTTTTCTCCTCCGCTCGCCCCTTCCACCGTCATTTTCTCTCTACCCACCCTTGCCTCCTTCTCCGCGCCGCTCTCGATTCCCCCCTCTCTTTCGCACCCTCCATGTCATATTCTGCTCCAGGAGCTCCATCATAGCTCCTCGCTGTCGCTGGGAGGATGTTTTCTCCTCCGCTCGTCCCTTCCACCGTCATTTTCTCTCTACCCACCCTTGCCTCCTTCTCCGCGCAGCTCTCGATTCCCCCCTCTCTTTCGCACCCTCCATGTCATATTCCGCTCCAGGAGCTCCATCATAGCTCCTCGCTGTCGCTGGGAGGATGTTTTCTCCTCCGCTCGCCCCTTCCACCGTCATTTTCTCTCTACCCACCCTTTCCTCCTTTTCCGCGCAGCTCTCGATTCCCCCCTCTCTTTCGCACCCTCCATGTCATATTCCGCTCCAGGAGCTCCATCATAGCTCCTCGCTGTCGCTGGGAGGATGTTTTCTCCTCCGCTCGCCCCTTCCACCGTCATTTTCTCTCTACCCACCCTTGCCTCCTTCTCCGCGCAGCTCTCAATTCCCCCCTCTCTTTCGCACCCTCCATGTCATATTCCGCTCCAGGAGCTCCATCATAGCTCCTCGCTGTCGCTGGGAGGATGTTTTCTCCTCCGCTCGCCCCTTCCACCGTCATTTTCTCTCTACCCACCCTTGCCTCCTTTTCCGCGCAGCTCTCGATTCCCCCCTCTCTTTCGCACCCTCTATGTCATATTCCGCTCCAGGAGTTCCATCATAGCTCCTCACTGTCGCTGGGAGGATGTTTTCTCCTCCGCTCGCCCCTTCCACCGTCATTTTCTCTCTACCCACCCTTGCCTCCTTTTCCGCGCAGCTCTCGATTCCCCCCTCTCTTTCGCACCCTCCATGTCATATTCCGCTCCAGGAGCTCCATCATAGCTCCTTGCTGTCGCTGGGAGGATGTTTTCTCCTCCGCTCGCCCCTTCCACCGTCATTTTCTCTCTACCCACCCTTGCCTCCTTTTCCGCGCAGCTCTCGATTCCCCCCTCTCTTTCGCACCCTCCATGTCATATTCCGCTCCAGGAGTTCCATCATAGCTCCTCACTGTCGCTGGGAGGATAATTTCTCCTCCGCTCGCCCCTTCCACCGTCATTTTCTCTCTACCCACCCTTGCCTCCTTTTCCGCGCAGCTCTCGATTCCCCCCTCTCTTTCGCACCCTCCATGTCATATTCCGCTCCAGGAGTTCCATCATAGCTCCTCACTGTCGCTGGGAGGAAGTTTTCTCCTCCGCTCGCCCCTTCCACCTTCATTTTCTCTCTACCCACCCTTGCCTCCTTTTCCGCGCAGCTCTCGATTCCCCCCTCTCTTTCGCACCCTCCATGTCATATTCCGCTCCAGGAGCTCCATCATAGCTCCTTGCTGTCGCTGGGAGGATGTTTTCTCCTCCGCTCGCCCCTTCCACCGTCATTTTCTCTCTACCCACCCTTGCCTCCTTTTCCGCGCAGCTCTCGATTCCCCCCTCTCTTTCGCACCCTCCATGTCATATTCCGCTCCAGGAGTTCCATCATAGCTCCTCACTGTCGCTGGGAGGATGTTTTCTCCTCCGCTCGCCCCTTCCACCGTCATTTTCTCTCTACCCACCCTTGCCTCCTTCTCCGCGCAGCTCTCGATTCCTCCCTCTCTTTCGCACCCTCCATGTCATATTCCGCTCCAGGAGCTCCATCATAGCTAATCGCTGTCGCTGGGAGGATGTTTTCTCCTCCGCTCGCCCCTTCCACCGTCATTTTCTCTCTACCCACCCTTGCCTCCTTTTCCGCGCAGCTCTCGATTCCCCCCTCTCTTTCGCACCCTCCATGTCATATTCCGCTCCAGGAGTTCCATCATAGCTCCTCACTGTCGCTGGGAGGATGTTTTCTCCTCCGCTCGCCCCTTCCACCATCATTTTCTCTCTACCCACCCTTGCCTCCTTTTCCGCGCAGCTCTCGATTCCCCCCTCTCTTTCGCACCCTCCATGTCATATTCCGCTCCAGGAGCTCCATCATAGCTCCTTGCTGTCGCTGGGAGGATGTTTTCTCCTCCGCTCGCCCCTTCCACCGTCATTTTCTCTCTACCCACCCTTGCCTCCTTTTCCGCGCAGCTCTCGATTCCCCCCTCTCTTTCGCACCCTCCATGTCATATTCCGCTCCAGGAGTTCCATCATAGCTCCTCACTGTCGCTGGGAGGATGTTTTCTCCTCCGCTCGCCCCTTCCACCGTCATTTTCTCTCTACCCACCCTTGCCTCCTTTTCCGCGCAGCTCTCGATTCCCCCCTCTCTTTCGCACCCTCCATGTCATATTCCGCTCCAGGAGCTCCATCATAGCTCCTCGCTGTCGCTGGGAGGATGTTTTCTCCTCCGCTCGCCCCTTCCACCGTCATTTTCTCTCTACCCACCCTTTCCTCCTTTTCCGCGCAGCTCTCGATTCCCCCCTCTCTTTCGCACCCTCCATGTCATATTCCGCTCCAGGAGCTCCATCATAGCTCCTCGCTGTCGCTGGGAGGATGTTTTCTCCTCCGCTCGCCCCTTCCACCGTCATTTTCTCTCTACCCACCCTTGCCTCCTTCTCCGCGCAGCTCTCAATTCCCCCCTCTCTTTCGCACCCTCCATGTCATATTCCGCTCCAGGAGCTCCATCATAGCTCCTCGCTGTCGCTGGGAGGATGTTTTCTCCTCCGCTCGCCCCTTCCACCGTCATTTTCTCTCTACCCACCCTTGCCTCCTTTTCCGCGCAGCTCTCGATTCCCCCCTCTCTTTCGCACCCTCAATGTCATATTCCGCTCCAGGAGTTCCATCATAGCTCCTCACTGTCGCTGGGAGGATGTTTTCTCCTCCGCTCGCCCCTTCCACCGTCATTTTCTCTCTACCCACCCTTGCCTCCTTTTCCACGCAGCTCTCGATTCCCCCCTCTCTTTCGCACCCTCCATGTCATATTCCGCTCCAGGAGTTCCATCATAGCTCCTCACTGTCGCTGGGAGGAAGTTTTCTCCTCCGCTTGCCCCTTCCACCGTCATTTTCTCTCTACCCACCCTTGCCTCCTTTTCCGCGCAGCTCTCGATTCCCCCCTCTCTTTCGCACCCTCCATGTCATATTCCGCTCCAGGAGCTCCATCATAGCTCCTTGCTGTCGCTGGGAGGATGTTTTCTCCTCCGCTCGCCCCTTCCACCATCATTTTCTCTCTACCCACCCTTGCCTCCTTTTCCGCGCAGCTCTCGATTCCCCCCTCTCTTTCGCACCCTCCATGTCATATTCCGCTCCAGGAGTTCCATCATAGCTCCTCACTGTCGCTGGGAGGATGTTTTCTCCTCCGCTCGCCCCTTCCACCGTCATTTTCTCTCTACCCACCCTTGCCTCCTTTTCCGCGCAGCTCTCGATTCCCCCCTCTCTTTCGCACCCTCCATGTCATATTCCGCTCCAGGAGTTCCATCATAGCTCCTCACTGTCGCTGGGAGGATGTTTTCTCCTCCGCTCGCCCCTTCCACCGTCATTTTCTCTCTACCCACCCTTGCCTCCTTTTCCGCGCAGCTCTCGATTCCCCCCTCTCTTTCGCACCCTCCATGTCATATTCCGCTCCAGGAGCTCCATCATAGCTCCTTGCTGTCGCTGGGAGGATGTTTTCTCCTCCGCTCGCCCCTTCCACCGTCATTTTCTCTCTACCCACCCTTGCCTCCTTTTCCGCGCAGCTCTCGATTCCCCCCTCTCTTTCGCACCCTCCATGTCATATTCCGCTCCAGGAGTTCCATCATAGCTCCTCACTGTCGCTGGGAGGATAATTTCTCCTCCGCTCGCCCCTTCCACCGTCATTTTCTCTCTACCCACCCTTGCCTCCTTTTCCGCGCAGCTCTCGATTCCCCCCTCTCTTTCGCACCCTCCATGTCATATTCCGCTCCAGGAGTTCCATCATAGCTCCTCACTGTCGCTGGGAGGAAGTTTTCTCCTCCGCTCGCCCCTTCCACCTTCATTTTCTCTCTACCCACCCTTGCCTCCTTTTCCGCGCAGCTCTCGATTCCCCCCTCTCTTTCGCACCCTCCATGTCATATTCCGCTCCAGGAGCTCCATCATAGCTCCTTGCTGTCGCTGGGAGGATGTTTTCTCCTCCGCTCGCCCCTTCCACCGTCATTTTCTCTCTACCCACCCTTGCCTCCTTTTCCGCGCAGCTCTCGATTCCCCCCTCTCTTTCGCACCCTCCATGTCATATTCCGCTCCAGGAGTTCCATCATAGCTCCTCACTGTCGCTGGGAGGATGTTTTCTCCTCCGCTCGCCCCTTCCACCGTCATTTTCTCTCTACCCACCCTTGCCTCCTTCTCCGCGCAGCTCTCGATTCCCCCCTCTCTTTCGCACCCTCCATGTCATATTCCGCTCCAGGAGCTCCATCATAGCTAATCGCTGTCGCTGGGAGGATGTTTTCTCCTCCGCTCGCCCCTTCCACCGTCATTTTCTCTCTACCCACCCTTGCCTCCTTTTCCGCGCAGCTCTCGATTCCCCCCTCTCTTTCGCACCCTCCATGTCATATTCCGCTCCAGGAGTTCCATCATAGCTCCTCACTGTCGCTGGGAGGATGTTTTCTCCTCCGCTCGCCCCTTCCACCGTCATTTTCTCTCTACCCACCCTTGCCTCCTTTTCCGCGCAGCTCTCGATTCCCCCCTCTCTTTCGCACCCTCCATGTCATATTCCGCTCCAGGAGCTCCATCATAGCTCCTTGCTGTCGCTGGGAGGATGTTTTCTCCTCCGCTCGCCCCTTCCACCGTCATTTTCTCTCTACCCACCCTTGCCTCCTTTTCCGCGCAGCTCTCGATTCCCCCCTCTCTTTCGCACCCTCCATGTCATATTCCGCTCCAGGAGTTCCATCATAGCTCCTCACTGTCGCTGGGAGGATAATTTCTCCTCCGCTCGCCCCTTCCACCGTCATTTTCTCTCTACCCACCCTTGCCTCCTTTTCCGCGCAGCTCTCGATTCCCCCCTCTCTTTCGCACCCTCCATGTCATATTCCGCTCCAGGAGTTCCATCATAGCTCCTCACTGTCGCTGGGAGGAAGTTTTCTCCTCCGCTCGCCCCTTCCACCTTCATTTTCTCTCTACCCACCCTTGCCTCCTTTTCCGCGCAGCTCTCGATTCCCCCCTCTCTTTCGCACCCTCCATGTCATATTCCGCTCCAGGAGCTCCATCATAGCTCCTTGCTGTCGCTGGGAGGATGTTTTCTCCTCCGCTCGCCCCTTCCACCGTCATTTTCTCTCTACCCACCCTTGCCTCCTTTTCCGCGCAGCTCTCGATTCCCCCCTCTCTTTCGCACCCTCCATGTCATATTCCGCTCCAGGAGTTCCATCATAGCTCCTCACTGTCGCTGGGAGGATGTTTTCTCCTCCGCTCGCCCCTTCCACCGTCATTTTCTCTCTACCCACCCTTGCCTCCTTCTCCGCGCAGCTCTCGATTCCCCCCTCTCTTTCGCACCCTCCATGTCATATTCCGCTCCAGGAGCTCCATCATAGCTAATCGCTGTCGCTGGGAGGATGTTTTCTCCTCCGCTCGCCCCTTCCACCGTCATTTTCTCTCTACCCACCCTTGCCTCCTTTTCCGCGCAGCTCTCGATTCCCCCCTCTCTTTCGCACCCTCCATGTCATATTCCGCTCCAGGAGTTCCATCATAGCTCCTCACTGTCGCTGGGAGGATGTTTTCTCCTCCGCTCGCCCCTTCCACCATCATTTTCTCTCTACCCACCCTTGCCTCCTTTTCCGCGCAGCTCTCGATTCCCCCCTCTCTTTCGCACCCTCCATGTCATATTCCGCTCCAGGAGCTCCATCATAGCTCCTTGCTGTCGCTGGGAGGATGTTTTCTCCTCCGCTCGCCCCTTCCACCGTCATTTTCTCTCTACCCACCCTTGCCTCCTTTTCCGCGCAGCTCTCGATTCCCCCCTCTCTTTCGCACCCTCCATGTCATATTCCGCTCCAGGAGTTCCATCATAGCTCCTCACTGTCGCTGGGAGGATGTTTTCTCCTCCGCTCGCCCCTTCCACCGTCATTTTCTCTCTACCCACCCTTGCCTCCTTTTCCGCGCAGCTCTCGATTCCCCCCTCTCTTTCGCACCCTCCATGTCATATTCCGCTCCAGGAGTTCCATCATAGCTCCTCACTGTCGCTGGGAGGAAGTTTTCTCCTCCGCTCGCCCCTTCCACCTTCATTTTCTCTCTACCCACCCTTGCCTCCTTTTCCGCGCAGCTCTCGATTCCCACCTCTCTTTCGCACCCTCCATGTCATATTCCGCTCCAGGAGCTCCATCATAGCTCCTTGCTGTCGCTGGGAGGATGTTTTCTCCTCCGCTCGCCCCTTCCACCGTCATTTTCTCTCTACCCACCCTTGCCTCCTTTTCCGCGCAGCTCTCGATTCCCCCCTCTCTTTCGCACCCTCCATGTCATATTCCGCTCCAGGAGTTCCATCATAGCTCCTCACTGTCGCTGGGAGGATGTTTTCTCCTCCGCTCGCCCCTTCCACCGTCATTTTCTCTCTACCCACCCTTGCCTCCTTCTCCGCGCAGCTCTCGATTCCCCCCTCTCTTTCGCACCCTCCATGTCATATTCCGCTCCAGGAGCTCCATCATAGCTAATCGCTGTCGCTGGGAGGATGTTTTCTCCTCCGCTCGCCCCTTCCACCGTCATTTTCTCTCTACCCACCCTTGCCTCCTTTTCCGCGCAGCTCTCGATTCCCCCCTCTCTTTCGCACCCTCCATGTCATATTCCGCTCCAGGAGCTCCATCATAGCTCCTTGCTGTCGCTGGGAGGATGTTTTCTCCTCCGCTCGCCCCTTCCACCATCATTTTCTCTCTACCCACCCTTGCCTCCTTTTCCGCGCAGCTCTCGATTCCCCCCTCTCTTTCGCACCCTCCATGTCATATTCCGCTCCAGGAGTTCCATCATAGCTCCTCACTGTCGCTGGGAGGATGTTTTCTCCTCCGCTCGCCCCTTCCACCGTCATTTTCTCTCTACCCACCCTTGCCTCCTTTTCCGCGCAGCTCTCGATTCCCCCCTCTCTTTCGCACCCTCCATGTCATATTCCGCTCCAGGAGTTCCATCATAGCTCCTCACTGTCGCTGGGAGGATGTTTTCTCCTCCGCTCGCCCCTTCCACCGTCATTTTCTCTCTACCCACCCTTGCCTCCTTTTCCGCGCAGCTCTCGATTCCCCCCTCTCTTTCGCACCCTCCATGTCATATTCCGCTCCAGGAGCTCCATCATAGCTCCTTGCTGTCGCTGGGAGGATGTTTTCTCCTCCGCTCGCCCCTTCCACCGTCATTTTCTCTCTACCCACCCTTGCCTCCTTTTCCGCGCAGCTCTCGATTCCCCCCTCTCTTTCGCACCCTCCATGTCATATTCCGCTCCAGGAGTTCCATCATAGCTCCTCACTGTCGCTGGGAGGATAATTTCTCCTCCGCTCGCCCCTTCCACCGTCATTTTCTCTCTACCCACCCTTGCCTCCTTTTCCGCGCAGCTCTCGATTCCCCCCTCTCTTTCGCACCCTCCATGTCATATTCCGCTCCAGGAGTTCCATCATAGCTCCTCACTGTCGCTGGGAGGAAGTTTTCTCCTCCGCTCGCCCCTTCCACCTTCATTTTCTCTCTACCCACCCTTGCCTCCTTTTCCGCGCAGCTCTCGATTCCCCCCTCTCTTTCGCACCCTCCATGTCATATTCCGCTCCAGGAGCTCCATCATAGCTCCTTGCTGTCGCTGGGAGGATGTTTTCTCCTCCGCTCGCCCCTTCCACCGTCATTTTCTCTCTACCCACCCTTGCCTCCTTTTCCGCGCAGCTCTCGATTCCCCCCTCTCTTTCGCACCCTCCATGTCATATTCCGCTCCAGGAGTTCCATCATAGCTCCTCACTGTCGCTGGGAGGATGTTTTCTCCTCCGCTCGCCCCTTCCACCGTCATTTTCTCTCTACCCACCCTTGCCTCCTTCTCCGCGCAGCTCTCGATTCCCCCCTCTCTTTCGCACCCTCCATGTCATATTCCGCTCCAGGAGCTCCATCATAGCTAATCGCTGTCGCTGGGAGGATGTTTTCTCCTCCGCTCGCCCCTTCCACCGTCATTTTCTCTCTACCCACCCTTGCCTCCTTTTCCGCGCAGCTCTCGATTCCCCCCTCTCTTTCGCACCCTCCATGTCATATTCCGCTCCAGGAGTTCCATCATAGCTCCTCACTGTCGCTGGGAGGATGTTTTCTCCTCCGCTCGCCCCTTCCACCATCATTTTCTCTCTACCCACCCTTGCCTCCTTTTCCGCGCAGCTCTCGATTCCCCCCTCTCTTTCGCACCCTCCATGTCATATTCCGCTCCAGGAGCTCCATCATAGCTCCTTGCTGTCGCTGGGAGGATGTTTTCTCCTCCGCTCGCCCCTTCCACCGTCATTTTCTCTCTACCCACCCTTGCCTCCTTTTCCGCGCAGCTCTCGATTCCCCCCTCTCTTTCGCACCCTCCATGTCATATTCCGCTCCAGGAGTTCCATCATAGCTCCTCACTGTCGCTGGGAGGATGTTTTCTCCTCCGCTCGCCCCTTCCACCGTCATTTTCTCTCTACCCACCCTTGCCTCCTTTTCCGCGCAGCTCTCGATTCCCCCCTCTCTTTCGCACCCTCCATGTCATATTCCGCTCCAGGAGTTCCATCATAGCTCCTCACTGTCGCTGGGAGGAAGTTTTCTCCTCCGCTCGCCCCTTCAACCTTCATTTTCTCTCTACCCACCCTTGCCTCCTTTTCCGCGCAGCTCTCGATTCCCCCCTCTCTTTCGCACCCTCCATGTCATATTCCGCTCCAGGAGCTCCATCATAGCTCCTTGCTGTCGCTGGGAGGATGTTTTCTCCTCCGCTCGCCCCTTCCACCGTCATTTTCTCTCTACCCACCCTTGCCTCCTTTTCCGCGCAGCTCTCGATTCCCCCCTCTCTTTCGCACCCTCCATGTCATATTCCGCTCCAGGAGTTCCATCATAGCTCCTCACTGTCGCTGGGAGGATGTTTTCTCCTCCGCTCGCCCCTTCCACCGTCATTTTCTCTCTACCCACCCTTGCCTCCTTCTCCGCGCAGCTCTCGATTCCCCCCTCTCTTTCGCACCCTCCATGTCATATTCCGCTCCAGGAGCTCCATCATAGCTAATCGCTGTCGCTGGGAGGATGTTTTCTCCTCCGCTCGCCCCTTCCACCGTCATTTTCTCTCTACCCACCCTTGCCTCCTTTTCCGCGCAGCTCTCGATTCCCCCCTCTCTTTCGCACCCTCCATGTCATATTCCGCTCCAGGAGTTCCATCATAGCTCCTCACTGTCGCTGGGAGGATGTTTTCTCCTCCGCTCGCCCCTTCCACCATCATTTTCTCTCTACCCACCCTTGCCTCCTTTTCCGCGCAGCTCTCGATTCCCCCCTCTCTTTCGCACCCTCCATGTCATATTCCGCTCCAGGAGCTCCATCATAGCTCCTTGCTGTCGCTGGGAGGATGTTTTCTCCTCCGCTCGCCCCTTCCACCGTCATTTTCTCTCTACCCACCCTTGCCTCCTTTTCCGCGCAGCTCTCGATTCCCCCCTCTCTTTCGCACCCTCCATGTCATATTCCGCTCCAGGAGTTCCATCATAGCTCCTCACTGTCGCTGGGAGGAAGTTTTCTCCTCCGCTCGCCCCTTCCACCGTCATTTTCTCTCTACCCACCCTTGCCTCCTTTTCCGCGCAGCTCTCGATTCCCCCCTCTCTTTCGCACCCTCCATGTCATATTCCGCTCCAGGAGCTCCATCATAGCTCCTCGCTGTCGCTGGGAGGATGTTTTCTCCTCTGCTCGCCCCTTCCACCGTCATTTTCTCTCTACCCACCCTTTCCTCCTTTTCCGCGCAGCTCTCGATTCCCCCCTCTCTTGCGCACCCTCCATGTCATATTCCGCTCCAGGAGCTCCATCATAGCTCCTCGCTGTCGCTGGGAGGATGTTTTCTCCTCCGCTCGCCCCTTCCACCGTCATTTTCTCTCTACCCACCCTTGCCTCCTTCTCCGCGCAGCTCTCGATTCCCTACTCTCTCTCGCACCCTCCATATTACATCCAGCTCCAGGAGCTTCATCATAGCTCCTCGCTGTCGCTGGGAGGATGTTTTCTCCTCCGCTCGCCCCTTCCACCGTCATTTTCTCTCTACCCGACCTTGCCTCCTTCTCTGTGCAGCTCTCGATTCCCCCCTCTCTTTCGCACCCTCCATGTCATATTCCGCTCCAGGAGCTCCATCATAGCTCCTCACTGTCGCTGGGAGGATGTTTTCTCCTCCACTCGCCCCTTCCACCGTCATTTTCTCTCTACCCACCCTTGCCTCCTTCTCCGCGCTGCTCTCGATTCCCTCCTCTCTCTCGCACCCTCCATATTACATCCAGCTCCAGGAGCTCCATCATAGCTCCTCGCTGTCGCTGGGAGGATGTTTTCTCCTCCGCTCGCCCCTTCCACCGTCATTTTCTCTCTACCCACCCTTGCCTCCTTCTCCGCGCAGCTCTCGATTCCCTCCTCTCTCTCGCACCCTCCATATTACATCCAGCTCCAGGAGCTCCATCATAGCTCCTCGCTGTCGCTGGGAGGATGTTTTCTCCTCTGCTCGCCGCTTCCGCCGTCATTTTCTCTCCACCCACCCTTGCCTCCTTCTCCGCGCCGCTCTCGATTCCCCCCTCTCTTTCGCACCCTCCATGTCATATTCTGCTCCAGGAGCTCCATCATAGCTCCTCGCTGTCGCTGGGAGGATGTTTTCTCCTCCGCTCGCCCCTTCCACCGTCATTTTCTCTCTACCCACCCTTGCCTCCTTCTCCGCGCAGCTCTCGATTCCCCCCTCTCTTTCGCACCCTCCATATCATATTCCGCTCCAGGAGCTCCATCATAGCTCCTCGCTGTCGCTGGGAGGATGTTTTCTCCTCCGCTCGCCCCTTCCACCGTCATTTTCTCTCTACCCACCCTTTCCTCCTTTTCCGCGCAGCTCTCGATTCCCCCCTCTCTTTCGCACCCTCCATGTCATATTCCGCTCCAGGAGCTCCATCATAGCTCCTCGCTGTCGCTGGGAGGATGTTTTCTCCTCCGCTCGCCCCTTCCACCGTCATTTTCTCTCTACCCACCCTTGCCTCCTTCTCCGCGCAGCTCTCAATTCCCCCCTCTCTTTCGCACCCTCCATGTCATATTCCGCTCCAGGAGCTCCATCATAGCTCCTCGCTGTCGCTGGGAGGATGTTTTCTCCTCCGCTCGCCCCTTCCACCGTCATTTTCTCTCTACCCACCCTTGCCTCCTTTTCCGCGCAGCTCTCGATTCCCCCCTCTCTTTCGCACCCTCAATGTCATATTCCGCTCCAGGAGTTCCATCATAGCTCCTCACTGTCGCTGGGAGGATGTTTTCTCCTCCGCTCGCCCCTTCCACCGTCATTTTCTCTCTACCCACCCTTGCCTCCTTTTCCACGCAGCTCTCGATTCCCCCCTCTCTTTCGCACCCTCCATGTCATATTCCGCTCCAGGAGTTCCATCATAGCTCCTCACTGTCGCTGGGAGGAAGTTTTCTCCTCCGCTTGCCCCTTCCACCGTCATTTTCTCTCTACCCACCCTTGCCTCCTTTTCCGCGCAGCTCTCGATTCCCCCCTCTCTTTCGCACCCTCCATGTCATA
The DNA here is from genome assembly GCF_965119305.1 of Pelophylax lessonae. Taxonomy (NCBI): domain Eukaryota; kingdom Metazoa; phylum Chordata; class Amphibia; order Anura; family Ranidae; genus Pelophylax; species Pelophylax lessonae. The sequence goes on along the minus strand of NC_138780.1, from coordinate 81,842,006 downwards.
TTCCGCTCCAGGAGTTCCATCATAGCTCCTCACTGTCGCTGGGAGGATGTTTTCTCCTCCACTCGCCCCTTCCACCGTCATTTTCTCTCTACCCACCCTTGCCTCCTTCTCCGCGCTGCTCTCGATTCCCTCCTCTCTCTCGCACCCTCCATATTACATCCAGCTCCAGGAGCTCCATCATAGCTCCTCGCTGTCGCTGGGAGGATGTTTTCTCCTCCGCTCGCCCCTTCCACCGTCATTTTCTCTCTACCCACCCTTGCCTCCTTCTCCGCGCAGCTCTCGATTCCCTCCTCTCTCTCGCACCCTCCATATTACATCCAGCTCCAGGAGCTCCATCATAGCTCCTCGCTGTCGCTGGGAGGATGTTTTCTCCTCCGCTCGCCCCTTCCACCGTCATTTTCTCTCTACCCACCCTTTCCTCCTTTTCCGCGCAGCTCTCGATTCCCCCCTCTCTTTCGCACCCTCCATGTCATATTCCGCTCCAGGAGCTCCATCATAGCTCCTCGCTGTCGCTGGGAGGATGTTTTCTCCTCCGCTCGCCCCTTCCACCGTCATTTTCTCTCTACCCACCCTTGCCTCCTTCTCCGCGCAGCTCTCAATTCCCCCCTCTCTTTCGCACCCTCCATGTCATATTCCGCTCCAGGAGCTCCATCATAGCTCCTCGCTGTCGCTGGGAGGATGTTTTCTCCTCCGCTCGCCCCTTCCACCGTCATTTTCTCTCTACCCACCCTTGCCTCCTTTTCCGCGCAGCTCTCGATTCCCCCCTCTCTTTCGCACCCTCAATGTCATATTCCGCTCCAGGAGTTCCATCATAGCTCCTCACTGTCGCTGGGAGGATGTTTTCTCCTCCGCTCGCCCCTTCCACCGTCATTTTCTCTCTACCCACCCTTGCCTCCTTTTCCACGCAGCTCTCGATTCCCCCCTCTCTTTCGCACCCTCCATGTCATATTCCGCTCCAGGAGTTCCATCATAGCTCCTCACTGTCGCTGGGAGGAAGTTTTCTCCTCCGCTTGCCCCTTCCACCGTCATTTTCTCTCTACCCACCCTTGCCTCCTTTTCCGCGCAGCTCTCGATTCCCCCCTCTCTTTCGCACCCTCCATGTCATATTCCGCTCCAGGAGCTCCATCATAGCTCCTTGCTGTCGCTGGGAGGATGTTTTCTCCTCCGCTCGCCCCTTCCACCATCATTTTCTCTCTACCCACCCTTGCCTCCTTTTCCGCGCAGCTCTCGATTCCCCCCTCTCTTTCGCACCCTCCATGTCATATTCCGCTCCAGGAGTTCCATCATAGCTCCTCACTGTCGCTGGGAGGATGTTTTCTCCTCCGCTCGCCCCTTCCACCGTCATTTTCTCTCTACCCACCCTTGCCTCCTTTTCTGCGCAGCTCTCGATTCCCCCCTCTCTTTCGCACCCTCCATGTCATATTCCGCTCCAGGAGTTCCATCATAGCTCCTCACTGTCGCTGGGAGGATGTTTTCTCCTCCGCTCGCCCCTTCCACCGTCATTTTCTCTCTACCCACCCTTGCCTCCTTTTCCGCGCAGCTCTCGATTCCCCCCTCTCTTTCGCACCCTCCATGTCATATTCCGCTCCAGGAGCTCCATCATAGCTCCTTGCTGTCGCTGGGAGGATGTTTTCTCCTCCGCTCGCCCCTTCCACCGTCATTTTCTCTCTACCCACCCTTGCCTCCTTTTCCGCGCAGCTCTCGATTCCCCCCTCTCTTTCGCACCCTCCATGTCATATTCCGCTCCAGGAGTTCCATCATAGCTCCTCACTGTCGCTGGGAGGATGTTTTCTCCTCCGCTCGCCCCTTCCACCGTCATTTTCTCTCTACCCACCCTTGCCTCCTTTTCCGCGCAGCTCTCGATTCCCCCCTCTCTTTCGCACCCTCCATGTCATATTCCGCTCCAGGAGTTCCATCATAGCTCCTCACTGTCGCTGGGAGGATGTTTTCTCCTCCGCTCGCCCCTTCCACCGTCATTTTCTCTCTACCCACCCTTGCCTCCTTTTCCGCGCAGCTCTCGATTCCCCCCTCTCTTTCGCACCCTCTATGTCATATTCCGCTCCAGGAGTTCCATCATAGCTCCTCACTGTCGCTGGGAGGATGTTTTCTCCTCCGTTCGCCCCTTCCACCGTCATTTTCTCTCTACCCACCCTTGCCTCCTTTTCCGCGCAGCTCTCGATTCCCCCCTCTCTTTCGCACCCTCCATGTCATATTCCGCTCCAGGAGCTCCATCATAGCTCCTTGCTGTCGCTGGGAGGATGTTTTCTCCTCCGCTCGCCCCTTCCACCGTCATTTTCTCTCTACCCACCCTTGCCTCCTTTTCCGCGCAGCTCTCGATTCCCCCCTCTCTTTCGCACCCTCCATGTCATATTCCGCTCCAGGAGTTCCATCATAGCTCCTCACTGTCGCTGGGAGGATAATTTCTCCTCCGCTCGCCCCTTCCACCGTCATTTTCTCTCTACCCACCCTTGCCTCCTTTTCCGCGCAGCTCTCGATTCCCCCCTCTCTTTCGCACCCTCCATGTCATATTCCGCTCCAGGAGTTCCATCATAGCTCCTCACTGTCGCTGGGAGGATGTTTTCTCCTCCGCTCGCCCCTTCCACCGTCATTTTCTCTCTACCCACCCTTGCCTCCTTTTCCGCGCAGCTCTCGATTCCCCCCTCTCTTTTGCACCCTCCATGTCATATTCCGCTCCAGGAGTTCCATCATAGCTCCTCACTGTCGCTGGGAGGAAGTTTTCTCCTCCGCTCGCCCCTTCCACCTTCATTTTCTCTCTACCCACCCTTGCCTCCTTTTCCGCGCAGCTCTCGATTCCCCCCTCTCTTTCGCACCCTCCATGTCATATTCCGCTCCAGGAGCTCCATCATAGCTCCTTGCTGTCGCTGGGAGGATGTTTTCTCCTCCGCTCGCCCCTTCCACCGTCATTTTCTCTCTACCCACCCTTGCCTCCTTTTCCGCGCAGCTCTCGATTCCCCCCTCTCTTTCGCACCCTCCATGTCATATTCCGCTCCAGGAGTTCCATCATAGCTCCTCACTGTCGCTGGGAGGATAATTTCTCCTCCGCTCGCCCCTTCCACCGTCATTTTCTCTCTACCCACCCTTGCCTCCTTTTCCGCGCAGCTCTCGATTCCCCCCTCTCTTTCGCACCCTCCATGTCATATTCCGCTCCAGGAGTTCCATCATAGCTCCTCACTGTCGCTGGGAGGAAGTTTTCTCCTGCGCTCGCCCCTTCCACCTTCATTTTCTCTCTACCCACCCTTGCCTCCTTTTCCGCGCAGCTCTCGATTCCCCCCTCTCTTTCGCACCCTCCATGTCATATTCCGCTCCAGGAGCTCCATCATAGCTCCTTGCTGTCGCTGGGAGGATGTTTTCTCCTCCGCTCGCCCCTTCCACCGTCATTTTCTCTCTACCCACCCTTGCCTCCTTTTCCGCGCAGCTCTCGATTCCCCCCTCTCTTTCGCACCCTCCATGTCATATTCCGCTCCAGGAGTTCCATCATAGCTCCTCACTGTCGCTGGGAGGATGTTTTCTCCTCCGCTCGCCCCTTCCACCGTCATTTTCTCTCTACCCACCCTTGCCTCCTTCTCCGCGCAGCTCTCGATTCCCCCCTCTCTTTCGCACCCTCCATGTCATATTCCGCTCCAGGAGCTCCATCATAGCTAATCGCTGTCGCTGGGAGGATGTTTTCTCCTCCGCTCGCCCCTTCCACCGTCATTTTCTCTCTACCCACCCTTGCCTCCTTTTCCGCGCAGCTCTCGATTCCCCCCTCTCTTTCGCACCCTCCATGTCATATTCCGCTCCAGGAGTTCCATCATAGCTCCTCACTGTCGCTGGGAGGATGTTTTCTCCTCCGCTCGCCCCTTCCACCATCATTTTCTCTCTACCCACCCTTGCCTCCTTTTCCGCGCAGCTCTCGATTCCCCCCTCTCTTTCGCACCCTCCATGTCATATTCCGCTCCAGGAGCTCCATCATAGCTCCTTGCTGTCGCTGGGAGGATGTTTTCTCCTCCGCTCGCCCCTTCCACCGTCATTTTCTCTCTACCCACCCTTGCCTCCTTTTCCGCGCAGCTCTCGATTCCCCCCTCTCTTTCGCACCCTCCATGTCATATTCCGCTCCAGGAGTTCCATCATAGCTCCTCACTGTCGCTGGGAGGATGTTTTCTCCTCCGCTCGCCCCTTCCACCGTCATTTTCTCTCTACCCACCCTTGCCTCCTTTTCCGCGCAGCTCTCGATTCCCCCCTCTCTTTCGCACCCTCCATGTCATATTCCGCTCCAGGAGTTCCATCATAGCTCCTCACTGTCGCTGGGAGGAAGATTTCTCCTCCGCTCGCCCCTTCCACCTTCATTTTCTCTCTACCCACCCTTGCCTCCTTTTCCGCGCAGCTCTCGATTCCCCCCTCTCTTTCGCACCCTCCAAGTCATATTCCGCTCCAGGAGCTCCATCATAGCTCCTTGCTGTCGCTGGGAGGATGTTTTCTCCTCCGCTCGCCCCTTCCACCGTCATTTTCTCTCTACCCACCCTTGCCTCCTTTTCCGCGCAGCTCTCGATTCCCCCCTCTCTTTCGCACCCTCCATGTCATATTCCGCTCCAGGAGTTCCATCATAGCTCCTCACTGTCGCTGGGAGGATGTTTTCTCCTCCGCTCGCCCCTTCCACCGTCATTTTCTCTCTACCCACCCTTGCCTCCTTCTCCGCGCAGCTCTCGATTCCCCCCTCTCTTTCGCACCCTCCATGTCATATTCCGCTCCAGGAGCTCCATCATAGCTAATCGCTGTCGCTGGGAGGATGTTTTCTCCTCCGCTCGCCCCTTCCACCGTCATTTTCTCTCTACCCACCCTTGCCTCCTTTTCCGCGCAGCTCTCGATTCCCCCCTCTCTTTCGCACCCTCCATGTCATATTCCGCTCCAGGAGCTCCATCATAGCTCCTTGCTGTCGCTGGGAGGATGTTTTCTCCTCCGCTCGCCCCTTCCACCGTCATTTTCTCTCTACCCACCCTTGCCTCCTTCTCCGCGCTGCTCTCGATTCCCTCCTCTCTCTCGCACCCTCCATATTACATCCAGCTCCAGGAGCTCCATCATAGCTCCTCGCTGTCGCTGGGAGGATGTTTTCTCCTCTGCTCGCCGCTTCCGCCGTCATTTTCTCTCCACCCACCCTTGCCTCCTTCTCCGCGCCGCTCTCGATTCCCCCCTCTCTTTCGCACCCTCCATGTCATATTCTGCTCCAGGAGCTCCATCATAGCTCCTCGCTGTCGCTGGGAGGATGTTTTCTCCTCCGCTCGCCCCTTCCACCGTCATTTTCTCTCTACCCACCCTTGCCTCCTTCTCCGCGCAGCTCTCGATTCCCCCCTCTCTTTCGCACCCTCCATATCATATTCCGCTCCAGGAGCTCCATCATAGCTCCTCGCTGTCGCTGGGAGGATGTTTTCTCCTCCGCTCGCCCCTTCCACCGTCATTTTCTCTCTACCCACCCTTTCCTCCTTTTCCGCGCAGCTCTCGATTCCCCCCTCTCTTTCGCACCCTCCATGTCATATTCCGCTCCAGGAGCTCCATCATAGCTCCTCGCTGTCGCTGGGAGGATGTTTTCTCCTCCGCTCGCCCCTTCCACCGTCATTTTCTCTCTACCCACCCTTGCCTCCTTCTCCGCGCAGCTCTCAATTCCCCCCTCTCTTTCGCACCCTCCATGTCATATTCCGCTCCAGGAGCTCCATCATAGCTCCTCGCTGTCGCTGGGAGGATGTTTTCTCCTCCGCTCGCCCCTTCCACCGTCATTTTCTCTCTACCCACCCTTGCCTCCTTTTCCGCGCAGCTCTCGATTCCCCCCTCTCTTTCGCACCCTCAATGTCATATTCCGCTCCAGGAGTTCCATCATAGCTCCTCACTGTCGCTGGGAGGATGTTTTCTCCTCCGCTCGCCCCTTCCACCGTCATTTTCTCTCTACCCACCCTTGCCTCCTTTTCCACGCAGCTCTCGATTCCCCCCTCTCTTTCGCACCCTCCATGTCATATTCCGCTCCAGGAGTTCCATCATAGCTCCTCACTGTCGCTGGGAGGAAGTTTTCTCCTCCGCTTGCCCCTTCCACCGTCATTTTCTCTCTACCCACCCTTGCCTCCTTTTCCGCGCAGCTCTCGATTCCCCCCTCTCTTTCGCACCCTCCATGTCATATTCCGCTCCAGGAGTTCCATCATAGCTCCTCACTGTCGCTGGGAGGATGTTTTCTCCTCCACTCGCCCCTTCCACCGTCATTTTCTCTCTACCCACCCTTGCCTCCTTCTCCGCGCTGCTCTCGATTCCCTCCTCTCTCTCGCACCCTCCATATTACATCCAGCTCCAGGAGCTCCATCATAGCTCCTCGCTGTCGCTGGGAGGATGTTTTCTCCTCCGCTCGCCCCTTCCACCGTCATTTTCTCTCTACCCACCCTTGCCTCCTTCTCCGCGCAGCTCTCGATTCCCTCCTCTCTCTCGCACCCTCCATATTACATCCAGCTCCAGGAGCTCCATCATAGCTCCTCGCTGTCGCTGGGAGGATGTTTTCTCCTCCGCTCGCCCCTTCCACCGTCATTTTCTCTCTACCCACCCTTTCCTCCTTTTCCGCGCAGCTCTCGATTCCCCCCTCTCTTTCGCACCCTCCATGTCATATTCCGCTCCAGGAGCTCCATCATAGCTCCTCGCTGTCGCTGGGAGGATGTTTTCTCCTCCGCTCGCCCCTTCCACCGTCATTTTCTCTCTACCCACCCTTGCCTCCTTCTCCGCGCAGCTCTCAATTCCCCCCTCTCTTTCGCACCCTCCATGTCATATTCCGCTCCAGGAGCTCCATCATAGCTCCTCGCTGTCGCTGGGAGGATGTTTTCTCCTCCGCTCGCCCCTTCCACCGTCATTTTCTCTCTACCCACCCTTGCCTCCTTTTCCGCGCAGCTCTCGATTCCCCCCTCTCTTTCGCACCCTCCATGTCATATTCCGCTCCAGGAGTTCCATCATAGCTCCTCACTGTCGCTGGGAGGATGTTTTCTCCTCCGCTCGCCCCTTCCACCGTCATTTTCTCTCTACCCACCCTTGCCTCCTTTTCCGCGCAGCTCTCGATTCCCCCCTCTCTTTCGCACCCTCCATGTCATATTCCGCTCCAGGAGTTCCATCATAGCTCCTCACTGTCGCTGGGAGGATGTTTTCTCCTCCGCTCGCCCCTTCCACCGTCATTTTCTCTCTACCCACCCTTGCCTCCTTTTCCGCGCAGCTCTCGATTCCCCCCTCTCTTTCGCACCCTCCATGTCATATTCCGCTCCAGGAGCTCCATCATAGCTCCTTGCTGTCGCTGGGAGGATGTTTTCTCCTCCGCTCGCCCCTTCCACCGTCATTTTCTCTCTACCCACCCTTGCCTCCTTTTCCGCGCAGCTCTCGATTCCCCCCTCTCTTTCGCACCCTCCATGTCATATTCCGCTCCAGGAGTTCCATCATAGCTCCTCACTGTCGCTGGGAGGATGTTTTCTCCTCCGCTCGCCCCTTCCACCGTCATTTTCTCTCTACCCACCCTTGCCTCCTTTTCCGCGCAGCTCTCGATTCCCCCCTCTCTTTCGCACCCTCCATGTCATATTCCGCTCCAGGAGTTCCATCATAGCTCCTCACTGTCGCTGGGAGGATGTTTTCTCCTCCGCTCGCCCCTTCCACCGTCATTTTCTCTCTACCCACCCTTGCCTCCTTTTCCGCGCAGCTCTCGATTCCCCCCTCTCTTTCGCACCCTCTATGTCATATTCCGCTCCAGGAGTTCCATCATAGCTCCTCACTGTCGCTGGGAGGATGTTTTCTCCTCCGTTCGCCCCTTCCACCGTCATTTTCTCTCTACCCACCCTTGCCTCCTTTTCCGCGCAGCTCTCGATTCCCCCCTCTCTTTCGCACCCTCCATGTCATATTCCGCTCCAGGAGCTCCATCATAGCTCCTTGCTGTCGCTGGGAGGATGTTTTCTCCTCCGCTCGCCCCTTCCACCGTCATTTTCTCTCTACCCACCCTTGCCTCCTTTTCCGCGCAGCTCTCGATTCCCCCCTCTCTTTCGCACCCTCCATGTCATATTCCGCTCCAGGAGTTCCATCATAGCTCCTCACTGTCGCTGGGAGGATAATTTCTCCTCCGCTCGCCCCTTCCACCGTCATTTTCTCTCTACCCACCCTTGCCTCCTTTTCCGCGCAGCTCTCGATTCCCCCCTCTCTTTCGCACCCTCCATGTCATATTCCGCTCCAGGAGTTCCATCATAGCTCCTCACTGTCGCTGGGAGGATGTTTTCTCCTCCGCTCGCCCCTTCCACCGTCATTTTCTCTCTACCCACCCTTGCCTCCTTTTCCGCGCAGCTCTCGATTCCCCCCTCTCTTTTGCACCCTCCATGTCATATTCCGCTCCAGGAGTTCCATCATAGCTCCTCACTGTCGCTGGGAGGAAGTTTTCTCCTCCGCTCGCCCCTTCCACCTTCATTTTCTCTCTACCCACCCTTGCCTCCTTTTCCGCGCAGCTCTCGATTCCCCCCTCTCTTTCGCACCCTCCATGTCATATTCCGCTCCAGGAGCTCCATCATAGCTCCTTGCTGTCGCTGGGAGGATGTTTTCTCCTCCGCTCGCCCCTTCCACCGTCATTTTCTCTCTACCCACCCTTGCCTCCTTTTCCGCGCAGCTCTCGATTCCCCCCTCTCTTTCGCACCCTCCATGTCATATTCCGCTCCAGGAGTTCCATCATAGCTCCTCACTGTCGCTGGGAGGATAATTTCTCCTCCGCTCGCCCCTTCCACCGTCATTTTCTCTCTACCCACCCTTGCCTCCTTTTCCGCGCAGCTCTCGATTCCCCCCTCTCTTTCGCACCCTCCATGTCATATTCCGCTCCAGGAGTTCCATCATAGCTCCTCACTGTCGCTGGGAGGAAGTTTTCTCCTCCGCTCGCCCCTTCCACCTTCATTTTCTCTCTACCCACCCTTGCCTCCTTTTCCGCGCAGCTCTCGATTCCCCCCTCTCTTTCGCACCCTCCATGTCATATTCCGCTCCAGGAGCTCCATCATAGCTCCTTGCTGTCGCTGGGAGGATGTTTTCTCCTCCGCTCGCCCCTTCCACCGTCATTTTCTCTCTACCCACCCTTGCCTCCTTTTCCGCGCAGCTCTCGATTCCCCCCTCTCTTTCGCACCCTCCATGTCATATTCCGCTCCAGGAGTTCCATCATAGCTCCTCACTGTCGCTGGGAGGATGTTTTCTCCTCCGCTCGCCCCTTCCACCGTCATTTTCTCTCTACCCACCCTTGCCTCCTTCTCCGCGCAGCTCTCGATTCCCCCCTCTCTTTCGCACCCTCCATGTCATATTCCGCTCCAGGAGCTCCATCATAGCTAATCGCTGTCGCTGGGAGGATGTTTTCTCCTCCGCTCGCCCCTTCCACCGTCATTTTCTCTCTACCCACCCTTGCCTCCTTTTCCGCGCAGCTCTCGATTCCCCCCTCTCTTTCGCACCCTCCATGTCATATTCCGCTCCAGGAGTTCCATCATAGCTCCTCACTGTCGCTGGGAGGATGTTTTCTCCTCCGCTCGCCCCTTCCACCATCATTTTCTCTCTACCCACCCTTGCCTCCTTTTCCGCGCAGCTCTCGATTCCCCCCTCTCTTTCGCACCCTCCATGTCATATTCCGCTCCAGGAGCTCCATCATAGCTCCTTGCTGTCGCTGGGAGGATGTTTTCTCCTCCGCTCGCCCCTTCCACCGTCATTTTCTCTCTACCCACCCTTGCCTCCTTTTCCGCGCAGCTCTCGATTCCCCCCTCTCTTTCGCACCCTCCATGTCATATTCCGCTCCAGGAGTTCCATCATAGCTCCTCACTGTCGCTGGGAGGATGTTTTCTCCTCCGCTCGCCCCTTCCACCGTCATTTTCTCTCTACCCACCCTTGCCTCCTTTTCCGCGCAGCTCTCGATTCCCCCCTCTCTTTCGCACCCTCCATGTCATATTCCGCTCCAGGAGTTCCATCATAGCTCCTCACTGTCGCTGGGAGGAAGTTTTCTCCTCCGCTCGCCCCTTCCACCTTCATTTTCTCTCTACCCACCCTTGCCTCCTTTTCCGCGCAGCTCTCGATTCCCCCCTCTCTTTCGCACCCTCCAAGTCATATTCCGCTCCAGGAGCTCCATCATAGCTCCTTGCTGTCGCTGGGAGGATGTTTTCTCCTCCGCTCGCCCCTTCCACCGTCATTTTCTCTCTACCCACCCTTGCCTCCTTTTCCGCGCAGCTCTCGATTCCCCCCTCTCTTTCGCACCCTCCATGTCATATTCCGCTCCAGGAGTTCCATCATAGCTCCTCACTGTCGCTGGGAGGATGTTTTCTCCTCCGCTCGCCCCTTCCACCGTCATTTTCTCTCTACCCACCCTTGCCTCCTTCTCCGCGCAGCTCTCGATTCCCCCCTCTCTTTCGCACCCTCCATGTCATATTCCGCTCCAGGAGTTCCATCATAGCTCCTCACTGTCGCTGGGAGGATGTTTTCTCCTCCGCTCGCCCCTTCCACCGTCATTTTCTCTCTACCCACCCTTGCCTCCTTTTCCGCGCAGCTCTCGATTCCCCCCTCTCTTTCGCACCCTCAATGTCATATTCCGCTCCAGGAGTTCCATCATAGCTCCTCACTGTCGCTGGGAGGATGTTTTCTCCTCCGCTCGCCCCTTCCACCGTCATTTTCTCTCTACCCACCCTTGCCTCCTTTTCCGCGCAGCTCTCGATTCCCCCCTCTCTTTCGCACCCTCCATGTCATATTCCGCTCCAGGAGTTCCATCATAGCTCCTCACTGTCGCTGGGAGGAAGTTTTCTCCTCCGCTCGCCCCTTCCACCGTCATTTTCTCTCTACCCACCCTTGCCTCCTTTTCTGCGCAGCTCTCGATTCCCCCCTCTCTTTCGCACCCTCCATGTCATATTCCGCTCCAGGAGCTCCATCATAGCTCCTTGCTGTCGCTGGGAGGAAGTTTTCTCCTCCGCTCGCCCCTTCCACCGTCATTTTCTCTCTACCCACCCTTGCCTCCTTTTCCGCGCAGCTCTCGATTCCCCCCTCTCTTTCGCACCCTCCATGTCATATTCCGCTCCAGGAGTTCCATCATAGCTCCTCACTGTCGCTGGGAGGATGTTTTCTCCTCCGCTCGCCCCTTCCACCATCATTTTCTCTCTACCCACCCTTGCCTCCTTTTCCGCGCAGCTCTCGATTCCCTCCTCTCTTTCGCACCCTCCATGTCATATTCCGCTCCAGGAGTTCCATCATAGCTCCTCACTGTCGCTGGGAGGAAGTTTTCTCCTCCGCTCGCCCCTTCCACCGTCATTTTCTCTCTACCCACCCTTGCCTCCTTTTCCGCGCAGCTCTCGATTCCCCCCTCTCTTTCGCACCCTCCATGTCATATTCCGCTCCAGGAGTTCCATCATAGCTCCTCACTGTCGCTGGGAGGATGTTTTCTCCTCCGCTCGCCCCTTCCACCGTCATTTTCTCTCTACCCACCCTTGCCTCCTTCTCCGCGCAGCTCTCGATTCCCCCCTCTCTTTCGCACCCTCCATGTCATATTCCGCTCCAGGAGCTCCATCATAGCTAATCGCTGTCGCTGGGAGGATGTTTTCTCCTCCGCTCGCCCCTTCCACCGTCATTTTCTCTCTACCCACCCTTGCCTCCTTTTCCGCGCAGCTCTCGATTCCCCCCTCTCTTTCGCACCCTCCATGTCATATTCCGCTCCAGGAGTTCCATCATAGCTCCTCACTGTCGCTGGGAGGATGTTTTCTCCTCCGCTCGCCCCTTCCACCGTCATTTTCTCTCTACCCACCCTTGCCTCCTTTTCCGCGCAGCTCTCGATTCCCCCCTCTCTTTCGCACCCTCCATGTCATATTCCGCTCCAGGAGTTCCATCATAGCTCCTCACTGTCGCTGGGAGGATGTTTTCTCCTCCGCTCGCCCCTTCCACCGTCATTTTCTCTCTACCCAACCTTGCCTCCTTCTCCGCGCAGCTCTCGATTCCCCCCTCTCTTTCGCACCCTCCATGTCATATTCCGCTCCAGGAGCTCCATCATAGCTCCTCGCTGTCGCTGGGAGGATGTTTTCTCCTCCGCTCGCCCCTTCCACCGTCATTTTCTCTCTACCCACCCTTGCCTCCTTTTCCGCGCAGCTCTCGATTCCCCCCTCTCTTTCGCACCCTCCATGTCATATTCCGCTCCAGGAGTTCCATCATAGCTCCTCACTGTCGCTGGGAGGATGTTTTCTCCTCCGCTCGCCTCTTCCACCGTCATTTTCTCTCTACCCACCCTTGCCTCCTTTTCCGCGCAGCTCTCGATTCCCCCCTCTCTTTCACACCCTCCATGTCATATTCCGCTCCAGGAGTTCCATCATAGCTCCTCACTGTCGCTGGGAGGAAGTTTTCTCCTCCGCTCGCCCCTTCCACCGTCATTTTCTCTCTACCCACCCTTGCCTCCTTTTCCGCGCAGCTCTCGATTCCCCCCTCTCTTTCGCACCCTCCATGTCATATTCCGCTCCAGGAGCTCCATCATAGCTCCTTGCTGTCGCTGGGAGGATGTTTTCTCCTCCGCTCGCCCCTTCCACCATCATTTTCTCTCTACCCACCCTTGCCTCCTTTTCCGCGCAGCTCTCGATTCCCCCCTCTCTTTCGCACCCTCCATGTCATATTCCGCTCCAGGAGTTCCATCATAGCTCCTTACTGTCGCTGGGAGGATGTTTTCTCCTCCGCTCGCCCCTTCCACCGTCATTTTCTCTCTACCCACCCTTGCCTCCTTTTCCGCGCAGCTCTCGATTCCCCCCTCTCTTTCGCACCCTCCATGTCATATTCCGCTCCAGGAGCTCCATCATAGCTCCTCGCTGTCGCTGGGAGGATGTTTTCTCCTCCGCTCGCCCCTTCCACCGTCATTTTCTCTCTACCCACCCTTGCCTCCTTTTCCGCGCAGCTCTCGATTCCCCCCTCTCTTTCGCACCCTCCATGTCATATTCCGCTCCAGGAGTTCCATCATAGCTCCTCACTGTCGCTGGGAGGATAATTTCTCCTCCGCTCGCCCCTTCCACCGTCATTTTCTCTCTACCCACCCTTGCCTCCTTTTCCGCGCAGCTCTCGATTCCCCCCTCTCTTTCGCACCCTCCATGTCATATTCCGCTCCAGGAGTTCCATCATAGCTCCTCACTGTCGCTGGGAGGATGTTTTCTCCTCCGCTCGCCCCTTCCACCGTCATTTTCTCTCTACCCACCCTTGCCTCCTTTTCCGCGCAGCTCTCGATTCCCCCCTCTCTTTCGCACCCTCCATGTCATATTCCGCTCCAGGAGTTCCATCATAGCTCCTCACTGTCGCTGGGAGGAAGTTTTCTCCTCCGCTCGCCCCTTCCACCTTCATTTTCTCTCTACCCACCCTTGCCTCCTTTTCCGCGCAGCTCTCGATTCCCCCCTCTCTTTCGCACCCTCCATGTCATATTCCGCTCCAGGAGCTCCATCATAGCTCCTTGCTGTCGCTGGGAGGATGTTTTCTCCTCCGCTCGCCCCTTCCACCGTCATTTTCTCTCTACCCACCCTTGCCTCCTTCTCCGCGCAGCTCTCGATTCCCCCCTCTCTTTCGCACCCTCCATGTCATATTCCGCTCCAGGAGCTCCATCATAGCTAATCGCTGTCGCTGGGAGGATGTTTTCTCCTCCGCTCGCCCCTTCCACCGTCATTTTCTCTCTACCCACCCTTGCCTCCTTTTCCGCGCAGCTCTCGATTCCCCCCTCTCTTTCGCACCCTCCATGTCATATTCCGCTCCAGGAGTTCCATCATAGCTCCTCACTGTCGCTGGGAGGATGTTTTCTCCTCCGCTCGCCCCTTCCACCGTCATTTTCTCTCTACCCACCCTTGCCTCCTTTTCCGCGCAGCTCTCGATTCCCCCCTCTCTTTCGCACCCTCCATGTCATATTCCGCTCCAGGAGCTCCATCATAGCTCCTTGCTGTCGCTGGGAGGATGTTTTCTCCTCCGCTCGCCCCTTCCACCGTCATTTTCTCTCTACCCACCCTTGCCTCCTTTTCCGCGCAGCTCTCGATTCCCCCCTCTCTTTCGCACCCTCCATGTCATATTCCGCTCCAGGAGTTCCATCATAGCTCCTCACTGTCGCTGGGAGGATGTTTTCTCCTCCGCTCGCCCCTTCCACCGTCATTTTCTCTCTACCCACCCTTGCCTCCTTTTCCGCGCAGCTCTCGATTCCCCCCTCTCTTTCGCACCCTCCATGTCATATTCCGCTCCAGGAGTTCCATCATAGCTCCTCACTGTCGCTGGGAGGATGTTTTCTCCTCCGCTCGCCCCTTCCACCGTCATTTTCTCTCTACCCACCCTTGCCTCCTTTTCCGCGCAGCTCTCGATTCCCCCCTCTCTTTCACACCCTCCATGTCATATTCCGCTCCAGGAGTTCCATCATAGCTCCACACTGTCGCTGGGAGGATGTTTTCTCCTCCGCTCGCCCCTTCCACCGTCATTTTCTCTCTACCCACCCTTGCCTCCTTTTCCGCGCAGCTCTCGATTCCCCCCTCTCTTTCGCACCCTCCATGTCATATTCCGCTCCAGGAGTTCCATCATAGCTCCTCACTGTCGCTGGGAGGATGTTTTCTCCTCCGCTCGCCCCTTCCACCGTCATTTTCTCTCTACCCACCCTTGCCTCCTTTTCCGCGCAGCTCTCGATTCCCCCCTCTCTTTCGCACCCTCCATGTCATATTCCGCTCCAGGAGCTCCATCATAGCTCCTCACTGTCGCTGGGAGGATGTTTTCTCCTCCGCTCGCCCCTTCCACCGTCATTTTCTCTCTACCCACCCTTGCCTCCTTCTCCGCGCAGCTCTCGATTCCCCCCTCTCTTTCGCACCCTCCATGTCATATTCCGCTCCAGGAGCTCCATCATAGCTAATCGCTGTCGATGGGAGGATGTTTTCTCCTCCGCTCGCCCCTTCCACCGTCATTTTCTCTCTACCCACCCTTGCCTCCTTTTCCGCGCAGCTCTCGATTCCCCCCTCTCTTTCGCACCCTCCATGTCATATTCCGCTCCAGGAGTTCCATCATAGCTCCTCACTGTCGCTGGGAGGATGTTTTCTCCTCCGCTCGCCCCTTCCACCGTCATTTTCTCTCTACCCACCCTTGCCTCCTTTTCCGCGCAGCTCTCGATTCCCCCCTCTCTTTCGCACCCTCCATGTCATATTCCGCTCCAGGAGCTCCATCATAGCTCCTTGCTGTCGCTGGGAGGATGTTTTCTCCTCCGCTCGCCCCTTCCACCGTCATTTTCTCTCTAGCCACCCTTGCCTTCTTCTCCGCGCAGCTCTCGATTCCCCCCTCTCTTTCGCACCCTCCATGTCATATTCCGCTCCAGGAGCTCCATCATAGCTAATCGCTGTCGCTGGGAGGATGTTTTCTCCTCCGCTCGCCCCTTCCACCGTCATTTTCTCTCTACCCACCCTTGCCTCCTTTTCCGCGCAGCTCTCGATTCCCCCCTCTCTTTCGCACCCTCCATGTCATATTCCGCTCCAGGAGTTCCATCATAGCTCCTCACTGTCGCTGGGAGGATGTTTTCTCCTCCGCTCGCCCCTTCCACCGTCATTTTCTCTCTACCCACCCTTGCCTCCTTTTCCGCGCAGCTCTCGATTCCCCCCTCTCTTTCGCACCCTCCATGTCATATTCCGCTCCAGGAGCTCCATCATAGCTCCTTGCTGTCGCTGGGAGGATGTTTTCTCCTCCGCTCGCCCCTTCCACCGTCATTTTCTCTCTACCCACCCTTGCCTCCTTTTACGCGCAGCTCTCGATTCCCCCCTCTCTTTCACACCCTCCATGTCATATTCCGCTCCAGGAGTTCCATCATAGCTCCTCACTGTCGCTGGGAGGATGTTTTCTCCTCCGCTCGCCCCTTCCACCGTCATTTTCTCTCTACCCACCCTTGCCTCCTTTTCCGCGCAGCTCTCAATTCCCCCCTCTCTTTCGCACCCTCCATGTCATATTCCGCTCCAGGAGTTCCATCATAGCTCCTCACTGTCGCTGGGAGGATGTTTTCTCCTCCGCTCGCCCCTTCCACCGTCATTTTCTCTCTACCCACCCTTGCCTCCTTTTCCGCGCAGCTCTCGATTCCCCCCTCTCTTTCGCACCCTCCATGTCATATTCCGCTCCAGGAGTTCCATCATAGCTCCTCACTGTCGCTGGGAGGATGTTTTCTCCTCCGCTCGCCCCTTCCACCGTCATTTTTTCTCTACCCACCCTTGCCTCCTTTTCCGCGCAGCTCTCGATTCCCCCCTCTCTTTCGCACCCTCCATGTCATATTCCGCTCCAGGAGCTCCATCATAGCTCCTTGCTGTCGCTGGGAGGATGTTTTCTCCTCCGCTCGCCCCTTCCACCGTCATTTTCTCTCTACCCACCCTTGCCTCCTTTTCCGCGCAGCTCTCGATTCCCCCCTCTCTTTCGCACCCTCCATGTCATATTCCGCTCCAGGAGTTCCATCATAGCTCCTCACTGTCGCTGGGAGGAAGTTTTCTCCTCCGCTCGCCCCTTCCACCGTCATTTTCTCTCTACCCACCCTTGCCTCCTTTTCCGCGCAGCTCTCGATTCCCCCCTCTCTTTCGCACCCTCCATGTCATATTCCGCTCCAGGAGCTCCATCATAGCTCCTCGCTGTCGCTGGGAGGATGTTTTCTCCTCCGCTCGCCCCTTCCACCGTCATTTTCTCTCTACCCACCCTTGCCTACTTTTCCGCGCAGCTCTCGATTCCCCCCTCTCTTTCGCACCCTCAATGTCATATTCCGCTCCAGGAGTTCCATCATAGCTCCTCACTGTCGCTGGGAGGATGTTTTCTCCTCCGCTCGCCCCTTCCACCGTCATTTTCTCTCTACCCACCCTTGCCTCCTTTTCCGCGCAGCTCTCGATTCCCCCCTCTCTTTCGCACCCTCCATGTCATATTCCGCTCCAGGAGTTCC
The DNA here is from genome assembly GCF_965119305.1 of Pelophylax lessonae. Lineage (NCBI taxonomy): Eukaryota > Metazoa > Chordata > Amphibia > Anura > Ranidae > Pelophylax > Pelophylax lessonae. The sequence continues at coordinate 81,825,082 of NC_138780.1, read as the reverse complement.
ATCATAGCTCCTCACTGTCGCTGGGAGGAAGTTTTCTCCTCCGCTCGCCCCTTCCAACGTCATTTTCTCTCTACCCACCCTTGCCTCCTTTTCCGCGCAGCTCTCGATTCCCCCCTCTCTTTCGCACCCTCCATGTCATATTCCGCTCCAGGAGTTCCATCATAGCTCCTCGCTGTCGCTGGGAGGATGTTTTCTCCTCCGCTCGCCCCTTCCACCATCATTTTCTCTCTACCCACCCTTGCCTCCTTTTCCGCGCAGCTCTCGATTCCCCCCTCTCTTTCGCACCCTCCATGTCATATTCCGCTCCAGGAGTTCCATCATAGCTCCTCACTGTCGCTGGGAGGATGTTTTCTCCTCCGCTCGCCCCTTCCACCGTCATTTTCTCTCTACCCACCCTTGCCTCCTTCTCCGCGCAGCTCTCGATTCCCCCCTCTTTTTCGCACCCTCCATGTCATATTCCGCTCCAGGAGCTCCATCATAGCTAATCGCTGTCGCTGGGAGGATGTTTTCTCCTCCGCTCGCCCCTTCCACCGTCATTTTCTCTCTACCCACCCTTGCCTCCTTTTCCGCGCAGCTCTCGATTCCCCCCTCTCTTTCGCACCCTCCATGTCATATTCCGCTCCAGGAGTTCCATCATAGCTCCTCACTGTCGCTGGGAGGATGTTTTCTCCTCCGCTCGCCCCTTCCACCGTCATTTTCTCTCTACCCACCCTTGCCTCCTTTTCCGCGCAGCTCTCGATTCCCCCCTCTCTTTCGCACCCTCCATGTCATATTCCGCTCCAGGAGTTCCATCATAGCTCCTCACTGTCGCTGGGAGGATGTTTTCTCCTCCGCTCGCCCCTTCCACCGTCATTTTCTCTCTACCCAACCTTGCCTCCTTCTCCGCGCAGCTCTCGATTCCCCCCTCTCTTTCGCACCCTCCATGTCATATTCCGCTCCAGGAGCTCCATCATAGCTCCTCGCTGTCGCTGGGAGGAAGTTTTCTCCTCCGCTCGCCCCTTCCACCGTCATTTTCTCTCTACCCACCCTTGCCTCCTTTTCCGCGCAGCTCTCGATTCCCCCCTCTCTTTCGCACCCTCCATGTCATATTCCGCTCCAGGAGTTCCATCATAGCTCCTCACTGTCGCTGGGAGGTTGTTTTCTCCTCCGCTCGCCTCTTCCACCGTCATTTTCTCTCTACCCACCCTTGCCTCCTTTTCCGCGCAGCTCTCGATTCCCCCCTCTCTTTCACACCCTCCATGTCATATTCCGCTCCAGGAGTTCCATCATAGCTCCTCACTGTCGCTGGGAGGAAGTTTTCTCCTCCGCTCGCCCCTTCCACCGTCATTTTCTCTCTACCCACCCTTGCCTCCTTTTCCGCGCAGCTCTCGATTCCCCCCTCTCTTTCACACCCTCCATGTCATATTCCGCTCCAGGAGCTCCATCATAGCTCCTTGCTGTCGCTGGGAGGATGTTTTCTCCTCCGCTCGCCCCTTCCACCGTCATTTTCTCTCTACCCACCCTTGCCTCCTTTTCCGCGCAGCTCTCGATTCCCCCCTCTCTTTCGCACCCTCCATGTCATATTCCGCTCCAGGAGTTCCATCATAGCTCCTCACTGTCGCTGGGAGGATGTTTTCTCCTCCGCTCGCCCCTTCCACCGTCATTTTCTCTCTACCCACCCTTGCCTCCTTTTCCGCGCAGCTCTCGATTCCCCCCTCTCTTTCGCACCCTCCATGTCATATTCCGCTCCAGGAGCTCCATCATAGCTCCTCGCTGTCGCTGGGAGGATGTTTTCTCCTCCGCTCGCCCCTTCCACCGTCATTTTCTCTCTACCCACCCTTGCCTCCTTTTCCGCGCAGCTCTCGATTCCCCCCTCTCTTTCGCACCCTCCATGTCATATTCCGCTCCAGGAGTTCCATCATAGCTCCTCACTGTCGCTGGGAGGATAATTTCTCCTCCGCTCGCCCCTTCCACCGTCATTTTCTCTCTACCCACCCTTGCCTCCTTTTCCGCGCAGCTCTCGATTCCCCCCTCTCTTTCGCACCCTCCATGTCATATTCCGCTCCAGGAGTTCCATCATAGCTCCTCACTGTCGCTGGGAGGATGTTTTCTCCTCCGCTCGCCCCTTCCACCGTCATTTTCTCTCTACCCACCCTTGCCTCCTTTTCCGCGCAGCTCTCGATTCCCCCCTCTCTTTCGCACCCTCCATGTCATATTCCGCTCCAGGAGTTCCATCATAGCTCCTCACTGTCGCTGGGAGGAAGTTTTCTCCTCCGCTCGCCCCTTCCACCTTCATTTTCTCTCTACCCACCCTTGCCTCCTTTTCCGCGCAGCTCTCGATTCCCCCCTCTCTTTCGCACCCTCCATGTCATATTCCGCTCCAGGAGCTCCATCATAGCTCCTTGCTGTCACTGGGAGGATGTTTTCTCCTCCGCTCGCCCCTTCCACCATCATTTTCTCTCTACCCACCCTTGCCTCCTTTTCCGCGCAGCTCTCGATTCCCCCCTCTCTTTCGCACCCTCCATGTCATATTCCGCTCCAGGAGTTCCATCATAGCTCCTCACTGTCGCTGGGAGGAAGTTTTCTCCTCCGCTCGCCCCTTCCACCGTCATTTTCTCTCTACCCACCCTTGCCTCCTTCTCCGCGCAGCTCTCGATTCCCCCCTCTCTTTCGCACCCTCCATGTCATATTCCGCTCCAGGAGCTCCATCATAGCTAATCGCTGTCGCTGGGAGGATGTTTTCTCCTCCGCTCGCCCCTTCCACCGTCATTTTCTCTCTACCCACCCTTGCCTCCTTTTCCGCGCAGCTCTCGATTCCCCCCTCTCTTTCGCACCCTCCATGTCATATTCCGCTCCAGGAGTTCCATCATAGCTCCTCACTGTCGCTGGGAGGATGTTTTCTCCTCCGCTCGCCCCTTCCACCGTCATTTTCTCTCTACCCACCCTTGCCTCCTTTTCCGCGCAGCTCTCGATTCCCCCCTCTCTTTCGCACCCTCCATGTCATATTCCGCTCCAGGAGCTCCATCATAGCTCCTTGCTGTCGCTGGGAGGATGTTTTCTCCTCCGCTCGCCCCTTCCACCGTCATTTTCTCTCTACCCACCCTTGCCTCCTTTTCCGCGCAGCTCTCGATTCCCCCCTCTCTTTCGCACCCTCCATGTCATATTCCGCTCCAGGAGTTCCATCATAGCTCCTCACTGTCGCTGGGAGGATGTTTTCTCCTCCGCTCGCCCCTTCCACCGTCATTTTCTCTCTACCCACCCTTGCCTCCTTTTCCGCGCAGCTCTCGATTCCCCCCTCTCTTTCACACCCTCCATGTCATATTCCGCTCCAGGAGTTCCATCATAGCTCCTCACTGTCGCTGGGAGGATGTTTTCTCCTCCGCTCGCCCCTTCCACCGTCATTTTCTCTCTACCCACCCTTGCCTCCTTTTCCGCGCAGCTCTCGATTCCCCCCTCTCTTTCGCACCCTCCATGTCATATTCCGCTCCAGGAGTTCCATCATAGCTCCTCACTGTCGCTGGGAGGATGTTTTCTCCTCCGCTCGCCCCTTCCACCGTCATTTTCTCTCTACCCACCCTTGCCTCCTTTTCCGCGCAGCTCTCGATTCCCCCCTCTCTTTCGCACCCTCCATGTCATATTCCGCTCCAGGAGCTCCATCATAGCTCCTCACTGTCGCTGGGAGGATGTTTTCTCCTCCGCTCGCCCCTTCCACCGTCATTTTCTCTCTACCCACCCTTGCCTCCTTCTCCGCGCAGCTCTCGATTCCCCCCTCTCTTTCGCACCCTCCATGTCATATTCCGCTCCAGGAGCTCCATCATAGCTAATCGCTGTCGCTGGGAGGATGTTTTCTCCTCCGCTCGCCCCTTCCACCGTCATTTTCTCTCTACCCACCCTTGCCTCCTTTTCCGCGCAGCTCTCGATTCCCCCCTCTCTTTCGCACCCTCCATGTCATATTCCGCTCCAGGAGTTCCATCATAGCTCCTCACTGTCGCTGGGAGGATGTTTTCTCCTCCGCTCGCCCCTTCCACCGTCATTTTCTCTCTACCCACCCTTGCCTCCTTTTCCGCGCAGCTCTCGATTCCCCCCTCTCTTTCGCACCCTCCATGTCATATTCCGCTCCAAGAGCTCCATCATAGCTCCTTGCTGTCGCTGGGAGGATGTTTTCTCCTCCGCTCGCCCCTTCCACCGTCATTTTCTCTCTACCCACCCTTGCCTCCTTTTCCGCGCAGCTCTCGATTCCCCCCTCTCTTTCGCACCCTCCATGTCATATTCCGCTCCAGGAGTTCCATCATAGCTCCTCACTGTCGCTGGGAGGATGTTTTCTCCTCCGCTCGCCCCTTCCACCGTCATTTTCTCTCTACCCACCCTTGCCTCCTTTTCCGCGCAGCTCTCGATTCCCCCCTCTCTTTCGCACCCTCCATGTCATATTCCGCTCCAGGAGTTCCATCATAGCTCCTCACTGTCGCTGGGAGGATGTTTTCTCCTTCGCTCGCCCCTTCCACCGTCATTTTCTCTCTACCCACCCTTGCCTCCTTTTCCGCGCAGCTCTCGATTCCCCCCTCTCTTTCACACCCTCCATGTCATATTCCGCTCCAGGAGTTCCATCATAGCTCCACACTGTCGCTGGGAGGATGTTTTCTCCTCCGCTCGCCCCTTCCACCGTCATTTTCTCTCTACCCACCCTTGCCTCCTTTTCCGCGCAGCTCTCGATTCCCCCCTCTCTTTCGCACCCTCCATGTCATATTCCGCTCCAGGAGTTCCATCATAGCTCCTCACTGTCGCTGGGAGGATGTTTTCTCCTCCGCTCGCCCCTTCCACCGTCATTTTCTCTCTACCCACCCTTGCCTCCTTTTCCGCGCAGCTCTCGATTCCCCCCTCTCTTTCGCACCCTCCATGTCATATTCCGCTCCAGGAGCTCCATCATAGCTCCTCACTGTCGCTGGGAGGATGTTTTCTCCTCCGCTCGCCCCTTCCACCGTCATTTTCTCTCTACCCACCCTTGCCTCCTTCTCCGCGCAGCTCTCGATTCCCCCCTCTCTTTCGCACCCTCCATGTCATATTCCGCTCCAGGAGCTCCATCATAGCTAATCGCTGTCGATGGGAGGATGTTTTCTCCTCCGCTCGCCCCTTCCACCGTCATTTTCTCTCTACCCACCCTTGCCTCCTTTTCCGCGCAGCTCTCGATTCCCCCCTCTCTTTCGCACCCTCCATGTCATATTCCGCTCCAGGAGTTCCATCATAGCTCCTCACTGTCGCTGGGAGGATGTATTCTCCTCCGCTCGCCCCTTCCACCGTCATTTTCTCTCTACCCACCCTTGCCTCCTTTTCCGCGCAGCTCTCGATTCCCCCCTCTCTTTCGCACCCTCCATGTCATATTCCGCTCCAGGAGCTCCATCATAGCTCCTTGCTGTCGCTGGGAGGATGTTTTCTCCTCCGCTCGCCCCTTCCACCGTCATTTTCTCTCTACCCACCCTTGCCTTCTTCTCCGCGCAGCTCTCGATTCCCCCCTCTCTTTCGCACCCTCCATGTCATATTCCGCTCCAGGAGCTCCATCATAGCTAATCGCTGTCGCTGGGAGGATGTTTTCTCCTCCGCTCGCCCCTTCCACCGTCATTTTCTCTCTACCCACCCTTGCCTCCTTTTCCGCGCAGCTCTCGATTCCCCCCTCTCTTTCGCACCCTCCATGTCATATTCCGCTCCAGGAGTTCCATCATAGCTCCTCACTGTCGCTGGGAGGATGTTTTCTCCTCCGCTCGCCCCTTCCACCGTCATTTTCTCTCTACCCACCCTTGCCTCCTTTTCCGCGCAGCTCTCGATTCCCCCCTCTCTTTCGCACCCTCCATGTCATATTCCGCTCCAGGAGCTCCATCATAGCTCCTTGCTGTCGCTGGGAGGATGTTTTCTCCTCCGCTCGCCCCTTCCACCGTCATTTTCTCTCTACCCACCCTTGCCTCCTTTTACGCGCAGCTCTCGATTCCCCCCTCTCTTTCACACCCTCCATGTCATATTCCGCTCCAGGAGTTCCATCATAGCTCCTCACTGTCGCTGGGAGGATGTTTTCTCCTCCGCTCGCCCCTTCCACCGTCATTTTCTCTCTACCCACCCTTGCCTCCTTTTCCGCGCAGCTCTCAATTCCCCCCTCTCTTTCGCACCCTCCATGTCATATTCCGCTCCAGGAGTTCCATCATAGCTCCTCACTGTCGCTGGGAGGATGTTTTCTCCTCCGCTCGCCCCTTCCACCGTCATTTTCTCTCTACCCACCCTTGCCTCCTTTTCCGCGCAGCTCTCGATTCCCCCCTCTCTTTCGCACCCTCCATGTCATATTCCGCTCCAGGAGTTCCATCATAGCTCCTCACTGTCGCTGGGAGGATGTTTTCTCCTCCGCTCGCCCCTTCCACCGTCATTTTTTCTCTACCCACCCTTGCCTCCTTTTCCGCGCAGCTCTCGATTCCCCCCTCTCTTTCGCACCCTCCATGTCATATTCCGCTCCAGGAGCTCCATCATAGCTCCTCGCTGTCGCTGGGAGGATGTTTTCTCCTCCGCTCGCCCCTTCCACCGTCATTTTCTCTCTACCCACCCTTGCCTCCTTTTCCGCGCAGCTCTCGATTCCCCCCTCTCTTTCGCACCCTCCATGTCATATTCCGCTCCAGGAGTTCCATCATAGCTCCTCACTGTCGCTGGGAGGAAGTTTTCTCCTCCGCTCGCCCCTTCCACCGTCATTTTCTCTCTACCCACCCTTGCCTCCTTTTCCGCGCAGCTCTCGATTCCCCCCTCTCTTTCGCACCCTCCATGTCATATTCCGCTCCAGGAGCTCCATCATAGCTCCTCGCTGTCGCTGGGAGGATGTTTTCTCCTCCGCTCGCCCCTTCCACCGTCATTTTCTCTCTACCCACCCTTGCCTACTTTTCCGCGCAGCTCTCGATTCCCCCCTCTCTTTCGCACCCTCAATGTCATATTCCGCTCCAGGAGTTCCATCATAGCTCCTCACTGTCGCTGGGAGGATGTTTTCTCCTCCGCTCGCCCCTTCCACCGTCATTTTCTCTCTACCCACCCTTGCCTCCTTTTCCGCGCAGCTCTCGATTCCCCCCTCTCTTTCGCACCCTCCATGTCATATTCCGCTCCAGGAGTTCCATCATAGCTCCTCACTGTCGCTGGGAGGATGTTTTCTCCTCCGCTCGCCCCTTCCACCGTCATTTTCTCTCTACCCACCCTTGCCTCCTTCTCTGCGCAGCTCTCGATTCCCTCCTCTCTCTCGCACCCTCCATATTACATCCAGCTCCAGGAGCTTCATCATAGCTCCTCGCTGTCGCTGGGAGGATGTTTTCTCCTCCGCTCGCCCCTTCCACCGTCATTTTCTCTCTACCCACCCTTGCCTCCTTCTCTGCGCAGCTCTCGATTCCCTCCTCTCTCTCGCACCCTCCATATTACATCCAGCTCCAGGAGCTTCATCATAGCTCCTCGCTGTCGCTGGGAGGATGTTTTCTCCTCCGCTCGCCCCTTCCACCGTCATTTTCTCTCTACCCACCCTTTCCTCCTTTTCCGCGCAGCTCTCGATTCCCCCCTCTCTTTCGCACCCTCCATGTCATATTCCGCTCCAGGAGCTCCATCATAGCTCCTCGCTGTCGCTGGGAGGATGTTTTCTCCTCCGCTCGCCCCTTCCACCATCATTTTCTCTCTACCCACCCTTGCCTCCTTTTCCGCGCAGCTCTCGATTCCCCCCTCTCTTTCGCACCCTCCATGTCATATTCCGCTCCAGGAGTTCCATCATAGCTCCTCGCTGTCGCTGGGAGGAAGTTTTCTCCTCCGCTCGCCCCTTCCACCGTCATTTTCTCTCTACCCACCCTTGCCTCCTTTTCCGCGCAGCTCTCGATTCCCCCCTCTCTTTCGCACCCTCCATGTCATATTCCGCTCCAGGAGCTCCATCATAGCTCCTCGCTGTCGCTGGGAGGATGTTTTCTCCTCCGCTCGCCCCTTCCACCATCATTTTCTCTCTACCCCCCCTTGCCTCCTTTTCCGCGCAGCTCTCGATTCCCCCCTCTCTTTCGCACCCTCCATGTCATATTCCGCTCCAGGAGTTCCATCATAGCTCCTCACTGTCGCTGGGAGGATGTTTTCTCCTCCGCTCGCCCCTTCCACCGTCATTTTCTCTCTACCCACCCTTGCCTCCTTTTCCGCGCAGCTCTCGATTCCCCCCTCTCTTTCGCACCCTCCATGTCATATTCCGCTCCAGGAGCTCCATCATAGCTCCTTGCTGTCGCTGGGAGGATGTTTTCTCCTCCGCTCGCCCCTTCCACCGTCATTTTCTCTCTACCCACCCTTGCCTCCTTTTCCGCGCAGCTCTCGATTCCCCCCTCTCTTTCGCACCCTCCATATCATATTCCGCTCCAGGAGTTCCATCATAGCTCCTCACTGTCGCTGGGAGGATGTTTTCTCCTCCGCTCGCCCCTTCCACCGTCATTTTCTCTCTACCCACCCTTGCCTCCTTCTCCGCGCAGCTCTCGATTCCCCCCTCTCTTTCGCACCCTCCATGTCATATTCCGCTCCAGGAGCTCCATCATAGCTCCTCGCTGTCGCTGGGAGGATGTTTTCTCCTCCGCTCGCCCCTTCCACCGTCATTTTCTCTCTACCCACCCTTGCCTCCTTTTCCGCGCAGCTCTCGATTCCCCCCTCTCTTTCGCACCCTCCATGTCATATTCCGCTCCAGGAGCTCCATCATAGCTCCTTGCTGTCGCTGGGAGGATGTTTTCTCCTCCGCTCGCCCCTTCCACCGTCATTTTCTCTCTACCCACCCTTGCCTCCTTTTCCGCGCAGCTCTCGATTCCCCCCTCTCTTTCGCACCCTCCATGTCATATTCCGCTCCAGGAGTTCCATCATAGCTCCTCACTGTCGCTGGGAGGATGTTTTCTCCTCCGCTCGCCCCTTCCACCATCATTTTCTCTCTACCCACCCTTGCCTCCTTTTCCGCGCAGCTCTCGATTCCCCCCTCTCTTTCGCACCCTCCATGTCATATTCCGCTCCAGGAGTTCCATCATAGCTCCTCACTGTCGCTGGGAGGAAGTTTTCTCCTCCGCTCGCCCCTTCCACCGTCATTTTCTCTCTACCCACCCTTGCCTCCTTTTCCGCGCAGCTCTCGATTCCCCCCTCTCTTTCGCACCCTCCATGTCATATTCCGCTCCAGGAGTTCCATCATAGCTCCTCACTGTCGCTGGGAGGAAGTTTTCTCCTCCGCTTGCCCCTTCCACCGTCATTTTCTCTCTACCCACCCTTGCCTCCTTTTCCGCGCAGCTCTCGATTCCCCCCCTCTCTTTCGCACCCTCCATGTCATATTCCGCTCCAGGAGCTCCATCATAGCTCCTTGCTGTCGCTGGGAGGATGTTTTCTCCTCCGCTCGCCCCTTCCACCGTCATTTTCTCTCTACCCACCCTTGCCTCCTTTTCCGCGCAGCTCTCGATTCCCCCCTCTCTTTCGCACCCTCCATGTCATATTCCGCTCCAGGAGTTCCATCATAGCTCCTCACTGTCGCTGGGAGGATGTTTTCTCCTCCGCTCGCCCCTTCCACCGTCATTTTCTCTCTACCCACCCTTGCCTCCTTTTCCGCGCAGCTCTCGATTCCCCCCTCTCTTTCGCACCCTCCATGTCATATTCCGCTCCAGGAGTTCCATCATAGCTCCTCACTGTCGCTGGGAGGAAGTTTTCTCCTCCGCTCGCCCCTTCCACCGTCATTTTCTCTCTACCCACCCTTGCCTCCTTTTCCGCGCAGCTCTCGATTTCCCCCTCTCTTTCGCACCCTCCATGTCATATTCCGCTCCAGGAGCTCCATCATAGCTCCTCGCTGTCGCTGGGAGGATGTTTTCTCCTCCGCTCGCCCCTTCCACCATGATTTTCTCTCTACCCCCCCTTGCCTCCTTTTCCGCGCAGCTCTCGATTCCCCCCTCTCTTTCGCACCCTCCATGTCATATTCCGCTCCAGGAGTTCCATCATAGCTCCTCACTGTCGCTGGGAGGATGTTTTCTCCTCCGCTCGCCCCTTCCACCGTCATTTTCTCTCTACCCACCCTTGCCTCCTTTTCCGCGCAGCTCTCGATTCCCCCCTCTCTTTCGCACCCTCCATGTCATATTCCGCTCCAGGAGCTCCATCATAGCTCCTTGCTGTCGCTGGGAGGATGTTTTCTCCTCCGCTCGCCCCTTCCACCGTCATTTTCTCTCTACCCACCCTTGCCTCCTTTTCCGCGCAGCTCTCGATTCCCCCCTCTCTTTCGCACCCTCCATGTCATATTCCGCTCCAGGAGTTCCATCATAGCTCCTCACTGTCGCTGGGAGGATGTTTTCTCCTCCGCTCGCCCCTTCCACCGTCATTTTCTCTCTACCCACCCTTGCCTCCTTCTCCGCGCAGCTCTCGATTCCCCCCTCTCTTTCGCACCCTCCATGTCATATTCCGCTCCAGGAGCTCCATCATAGCTCCTCGCTGTCGCTGGGAGGATGTTTTCTCCTCCGCTCGCCCCTTCCACCGTCATTTTCTCTCTACCCACCCTTGCCTCCTTCTCCGCGCAGCTCTCGATTCCCCCCTCTCTTTCGCACCCTCCATGTCATATTCCGCTCCAGGAGCTCCATCATAGCTCCTCGCTGTCGCTGGGAGGATGTTTTCTCCTCCGCTCGCCCCTTCCACCATCATTTTCTCTCTACCCCCCCTTGCCTCCTTTTCCGCGCAGCTCTCGATTCCCCCCTCTCTTTCGCACCCTCCATGTCATATTCCGCTCCAGGAGTTCCATCATAGCTCCTCACTGTCGCTGGGAGGATAATTTCTCCTCCGCTCGCCCCTTCCACCGTCATTTTCTCTCTACCCACCCTTGCCTCCTTTTCCGCGCAGCTCTCGATTCCCCCCTCTCTTTCGCACCCTCCATGTCATATTCCGCTCCAGGAGTTCCATCATAGCTCCTCACTGTCGCTGGGAGGATGTTTTCTCCTCCGCTCGCCCCTTCCACCGTCATTTTCTCTCTACCCACCCTTGCCTCCTTTTCCGCGCAGCTCTCGATTCCCCCCTCTCTTTCGCACCCTCCATGTCATATTCCGCTCCAGGAGTTCCATCATAGCTCCTCACTGTCGCTGGGAGGAAGTTTTCTCCTCCGCTCGCCCCTTCCACCTTCATTTTCTCTCTACCCACCCTTGCCTCCTTTTCCGCGCAGCTCTCGATTCCCCCCTCTCTTTCGCACCCTCCATGTCATATTCCGCTCCAGGAGCTCCATCATAGCTCCTTGCTGTCGCTGGGAGGATGTTTTCTCCTCCGCTCGCCCCTTCCACCGTCATTTTCTCTCTACCCACCCTTGCCTCCTTTTCCGCGCAGCTCTCGATTCCCCCCTCTCTTTCGCACCCTCCATGTCATATTCCGCTCCAGGAGTTCCATCATAGCTCCTCACTGTCGCTGGGAGGAAGTTTTCTCCTCCGCTCGCCCCTTCCACCGTCATTTTCTCTCTACCCACCCTTGCCTCCTTCTCCGCGCAGCTCTCGATTCCCCCCTCTCTTTCGCACCCTCCATGTCATATTCCGCTCCAGGAGCTCCATCATAGCTAATCGCTGTCGCTGGGAGGATGTTTTCTCCTCCGCTCGCCCCTTCCACCGTCATTTTCTCTCTACCCACCCTTGCCTCCTTTTCCGCGCAGCTCTCGATTCCCCCCTCTCTTTCGCACCCTCAATGTCATATTCCGCTCCAGGAGTTCCATCATAGCTCCTCACTGTCGCTGGGAGGATGTTTTCTCCTCCGCTCGCCCCTTCCACCGTCATTTTCTCTCTACCCACCCTTGCCTCCTTTTCCGCGCAGCTCTCGATTCCCCCCTCTCTTTCGCACCCTCCATGTCATATTCCGCTCCAGGAGTTCCATCATAGCTCCTCACTGTCGCTGGGAGGATGTTTTCTCCTCCGCTCGCCCCTTCCACCGTCATTTTCTCTCTACCCACCCTTGCCTCCTTCTCCGCGCAGCTCTCGATTCCCCCCTCTCTTTCGCACCCTCCATGTCATATTCTGCTCCAGGAGCTCCATCATAGCTCCTCGCTGTCGCTGGGAGGATGTTTTCTCCTCCGCTCGCCCCTTCCACCGTCATTTTCTCTCTACCCACCCTTGCCTCCTTCTCCGCGCAGCTCTCGATTCCCCCCTTTCTTTCGCACCCTCCATGTCATATTCCGCTCCAGGAGCTCCATCATAGCTCCTTGCTGTCGCTGGGAGGATGTTTTCTCCTCCGCTCGCCCCTTCCACCATCATTTTCTCTCTACCCACCCTTGCCTCCTTCTCCGCGCAGCTCTCGATTCCCCCCTCTCTTTCGCACCCTCCATGTCATATTCCGCTCCAGGAGCTCCATCATAGCTCCTCGCTGTCGCTGGGAGGATGTTTTCTCCTCCGCTCGCCCCTTCCACCGTCATTTTCTCTCTACCCAATCTTGCCTCCTTTTCCGCGCAGCTCTCGATCCCCCCCTCTCTTTCGCACCCTCCATGTCATATTCCGCTCCAGGAGCTCCATCATAGCTCCTCGCTGTCGCTGGGAGGATGTTTTCTCCTCCGCTCGCCCCATCCACCGTCATTTTCTTTCTACCCACCCTTGCCTCCTTTTCCACGCAGCTCTCTATTCCCCCCTCTCTTTCGCACCCTCCATGTCATATTCCGCTCCAGGAGCTCCATCATAGCTCCTCGCTGTTGCTGGGAGGATGTTTTCTCCTCCGCTCGCCCCTTCCACCGTCATTTTCTCTCTACCCACCCTTGCCTCCTTTTCCGCGCAGCTCTCGATTCCCCCCTCTCTTTCGCACCCTCCATGTCATATTCCACTCCAGGAGCTCCATCATAGCTCCTTGCTGTCGCTGGGAGGATGTTTTCTCCTCCGCTCGCCCCTTCCACCGTCATTTTCTCTCTACCCACCCTTGCCTCCTTTTCCGCGCAGCTCTCGATTCCCCCCTCTCTTTCGCACCCTCCATGTCATATTCCGCTCCAGGAGCTCCATCATAGCTCCTCGCTGTCGCTGGGAGGATGTTTTCTCCTCCGCTCGCCCCTTCCACCGTCATTTTCTCTCTACCCAATCTTGCCTCCTTTTCCGCGCAGCTCTCGATCCCCCCCTCTCTTTCGCACCCTCCATGTCATATTCCGCTCCAGGAGCTCCATCATAGCTCCTCGCTGTCGCTGGGAGGATGTTTTCTCCTCCGCTCGCCCCATCCACCGTCATTTTCTTTCTACCCACCCTTGCCTCCTTTTCCACGCAGCTCTCTATTCCCCCCTCTCTTTCGCACCCTCCATGTCATATTCCGCTCCAGGAGCTCCATCATAGCTCCTCGCTGTTGCTGGGAGGATGTTTTCTCCTCCGCTCGCCCCTTCCACCGTCATTTTCTCTCTACCCACCCTTGCCTCCTTTTCCGCGCAGCTCTCGATTCCCCCCTCTCTTTCGCACCCTCCATGTCATATTCCACTCCAGGAGCTCCATCATAGCTCCTTGCTGTCGCTGGGAGGATGTTTTCTCCTCCGCTCGCCCCTTCCACCGTCATTTTCTCTCTACCCACCCTTGCCTCCTTTTCCGCGCAGCTCTCGATTCCCCCCTCTCTTTCGCACCCTCCATGTCATATTCCGCTCCAGGAGTTCCATCATAGCTCCTCACTGTCGCTGGGAGGATGTTTTCTCCTCCGCTCGCCCCTTCCACCGTCATTTTCTCTCTACCCACCCTTGCCTCCTTTTCCGCGCAGCTCTCGATTCCCCCCTCTCTTTCGCACCCTCCATGTCATATTCCACTCCAGGAGTTCCATCATAGCTCCTCACTGTCGCTGGGAGGATGTTTTCTCCTCCGCTCGCCCCTTCCACCGTCATTTTCTCTCTACCCACCCTTGCCTCCTTTTCCGCGCAGCTCTCGATTCCCCCCTCTCTTTCGCACCCTCCATGTCATATTCCACTCCAGGAGCTCCATCATAGCTCCTTGCTGTCGCTGGGAGGATGTTTTCTCCTCCGCTCGCCCCTTCCACCGTCATTTTCTCTCTACCCACCCTTGCCTCCTTTTCCGCGCAGCTCTCGATTCCCCCCTCTCTTTCGCACCCTCCATGTCATATTCCGCTCCAGGAGTTCCATCATAGCTCCTCACTGTCGCTGGGAGGATGTTTTCTCCTCCGCTCGCCCCTTCCACCGTCATTTTCTCTCTACCCACCCTTGCCTCCTTTTCCGCGCAGCTCTCGATTCCCCCCTCTCTTTCGCACCCTCCATGTCATATTCCACTCCAGGAGTTCCATCATAGCTCCTCACTGTCGCTGGGAGGATGTTTTCTCCTCCGCTCGCCCCTTCCACCGTCATTTTCTCTCTACCCACCCTTGCCTCCTTTTCCGCGCAGCTCTCGATTCCCCCCTCTCTTTCGCACCCTCCATGTCATATTCCGCTCCAGGAGCTCCATCATAGCTCCTCGCTGTCGCTGGGAGGATGTTTTCTCCTCCGCTCGCCCCTTCCACCGTCATTTTCTCTCTACCCACCCTTGCCTCCTTTTCCGCGCAGCTCTCGATTCCCCCCTCTCTTTCGCACCCTCCATGTCATATTCCGCTCCAGGAGTTCCATCATAGCTCCTCACTGTCGCTGGGAGGATGTTTTCTCCTCCACTCGCCCCTTCCACCGTCATTTTCTCTCTACCCACCCTTGCCTCCTTCTCCGCGCAGCTCTCGATTCCCCCCTCTCTTTCGCACCCTCCATGTCATATTCCGCTCCAGGAGCTCCATCATAGCTCCTCGCTGTCGCTGGGAGGATTTTTTCTCCTCTGCTCGCCCCTTCCACCGCCATTTTCTCTCTACCCACCCTTTCCTCCTTTTCCGCGCAGCTCTCGATTCCCCCCTCTCTTGCGCACCCTCCATGTCATATTCCGCTCCAGGAGCTCCATCATAGCTCCTCGCTGTCGCTGGGAGGAAGTTTTCTCCTCCGCTCGCCCCTTCCACCGTCATTTTCTCTCTACCCACCCTTGCCTCCTTTTCCGCGCAGCTCTCAATTCCCCCCTCTCTTTCGCACCCTCCATGTCATATTCCGCTCCAGGAGCTCCATCATAGCTCCTTGCTGTCGCTGGGAGGATGTTTTCTCCTCCGCTTGCCCCTTCCACCGTCATTTTCTCTCTACCCACCCTTGCCTCCTTTTCCGCGCAGCTCTCGATTCCCCCCTCTCTTTCGCACCCTCCATGTCATATTCCGCTCCAGGAGTTCCATCATAGCTCCTCACTGTCGCTGGGAGGATGTTTTCTCCTCCGCTCGCCCCTTCCACCGTCATTTTCTCTCTACCCACCCTTGCCTCCTTCTCCGCGCAGCTCTCGATTCCCCCCTCTCTTTCGCACCCTCCATGTCATATTCTGCTCCAGGAGCTCCATCATAGCTCCTCGCTGTCGCTGGGAGGATGTTTTCTCCTCCGCTCGCCCCTTCCACCGTCATTTTCTCTCTACCCACCCTTGCCTCCTTCTCCGCGCAGCTCTCGATTCCCCCCTCTCTTTCGCACCCTCCATGTCATATTCCGCTCCAGGAGCTCCATCATAGCTCCTCGCTGTTGCTGGGAGGATTTTTTCTCCTCTGCTCGCCCCTTCCACCGCCATTTTCTCTCTACCCACCCTTTCCTCCTTTTCCGCGCAGCTCTCGATTCCCCCCTCTCTTGCGCACCCTCCATGTCATATTCCGCTCCAGGAGCTCCATCATAGCTCCTCGCTGTCGCTGGGAGGAAGTTTTCTCCTCCGCTCGCCCCTTCCACCGTCATTTTCTCTCTACCCACCCTTGCCTCCTTTTCCGCGCAGCTCTCAATTCCCCCCTCTCTTTCGCACCCTCCATGTCATATTCCGCTCCAGGAGCTCCATCATAGCTCCTTGCTGTCGCTGGGAGGATGTTTTCTCCTCCGCTCGCCCCTTCCACCGTCATTTTCTCTCTACCCACCCTTGCCTCCTTTTACGCGCAGCTCTCGATTCCCCCCTCTCTTTCGCACCCTCCATGTCATATTCCGCTCCAGGAGTTCCATCATAGCTCCTCACTGTCGCTGGGAGGATGTTTTCTCCTCCGCTCGCCCCTTCCACCGTCATTTTCTCTCTACCCACCCTTGCCTCCTTCTCCGCGCAGCTCTCGATTCCCCCCTCTCTTTCGCACCCTCCATGTCATATTCCGCTCCAGGAGCTCCATCATACCTAATCGCTGTCGCTGGGAGGATGTTTTCTCCTCCGCTCGCCCCTTCCACCGTCATTTTCTCTCTACCCACCCTTGCCTCCTTTTCCGCGCAGCTCTCGATTCCCCCCTCTCTTTCGCACCCTCCATGTCATATTCCGCTCCAGGAGTTCCATCATAGCTCCTCACTGTCGCTGGGAGGATGTTTTCTCCTCCGCTCGCCCCTTCCACCGTCATTTTCTCTCTACCCACCCTTGCCTCCTTCTCCGCGCAGCTCTCGATTCCCCCCTCTCTTTCGCACCCTCCATGTCATATTCTGCTCCAGGAGCTCCATCATAGCTCCTCGCTGTCGCTGGGAGGATGTTTTCTCCTCCGCTCGCCCCTTCCACCGTCATTTTCTCTCTACCCACCCTTGCCTCCTTCTCCGCGCAGCTCTCGATTCCCCCCTCTCTTTCGCACCCTCCATGTCATATTCCGCTCCAGGAGTTCCATCATAGCTCCTCACTGTCGCTGGGAGGAAGTTTTCTCCTCCGCTTGCCCCTTCCACCGTCATTTTCTCTCTACCCACCCTTGCCTCCTTTTCCGCGCAGCTCTCGATTCCCCCCTCTCTTTCGCACCCTCCATGTCATATTCCACTCCAGGAGCTCCATCATAGCTCCTTGCTGTCGCTGGGAGGATGTTTTCTCCTCCGCTCGCCCCTTCCACCGTCATTTTCTCTCTACCCACCCTTGCCTCCTTTTCCGCGCAGCTCTCGATTCCCCCCTCTCTTTCGCACCCTCCATGTCATATTCCGCTCCAGGAGTTCCATCATAGCTCCTCACTGTCGCTGGGAGGATGTTTTCTCCTCCGCTCGCCCCTTCCACCGTCATTTTCTCTCTACCCACCCTTGCCTCCTTTTCCGCGCAGCTCTCGATTCCCCCCTCTCTTTCGCACCCTCCATGTCATATTCCGCTCCAGGAGCTCCATCATAGCTCCTCGCTGTCGCTGGGAGGATGTTTTCTCCTCCGCTCGCCCCTTCCACCGTCATTTTCTCTCTACCCACCCTTGCCTCCTTTTCCGCGCAGCTCTCGATTCCCCCCTCTCTTTCGCACCCTCCATGTCATATTCCGCTCCAGGAGTTCCATCATAGCTCCTCACTGTCGCTGGGAGGAAGTTTTCTCCTCCGCTCGCCCCTTCCACCGTCATTTTCTCTCTACCCACCCTTGCCTCCTTTTCCGCGCAGCTCTCGATTCCCCCCTCTCTTTCGCACCCTCCATGTCATATTCCGCTCCAGGAGTTCCATCATAGCTCCTCACTGTCGCTGGGAGGATGTTTTCTCCTCCGCTCGCCCCTTCCACCGTCATTTTCTCTCTACCCACCCTTGCCTCCTTTTCCGCGCAGCTCTCGATTCCCCCCTCTCTTTCGCACCCTCCATGTCATATTCCGCTCCAGGAGCTCCATCATAGCTCCTTGCTGTCGCTGGGAGGATGTTTTCTCCTCCGCTCGCCCCTTCCACCGTCATTTTCTCTCTACCCACCCTTGCCTCCTTTTCCGCGCAGCTCTCGATTCCCCCCTCTCTTTCGCACCCTCCATGTCATATTCCGCTCCAGGAGCTCCATCATAGCTCCTTGCTGTCGCTGGGAGGATGTTTTCTCCTCCGCTCGCCCCTTCCACCGTCATTTTCTCTCTACCCACCCTTGCCTCCTTTTCCGCGCAGCTCTCGATTCCCCCCTCTCTTTCGCACCCTCCATGTCATATTCCGCTCCAGGAGTTCCATCATAGCTCCTCACTGTCGCTGGGAGGATGTTTTCTCCTCCGCTCGCCCCTTCCACCATCATTTTCTCTCTACCCACCCTTGCCTCCTTTTCCGCGCAGCTCTCGATTCCCCCCTCTCTTTCGCACCCTCCATGTCATATTCCGCTCCAGGAGTTCCATCATAGCTCCTCACTGTCGCTGGGAGGAAGTTTTCTCCTCCGCTCGCCCCTTCCACCGTCATTTTCTCTCTACCCACCCTTGCCTCCTTCTCCGCGCAGCTCTCGATTCCCCCCTCTCTTTCGCACCCTCCATGTCATATTCCGCTCCAGGAGCTCCATCATAGCTCCTTGCTGTCGCTGGGAGGATGTTTTCTCCTCCGCTCGCCCCTTCCACCGTCATTTTCTCTCTACCCACCCTTGCCTCCTTTTCCGCGCAGCTCTCGATTCCCCCCTCTCTTTCGCACCCTCCATGTCATATTCCGCTCCAGGAGTTCCATCATAGCTCCTCACTGTCGCTGGGAGGATGTTTTCTCCTCCGCTCGCCCCTTCCACCGTCATTTTCTCTCTACCCACCCTTGCCTCCTTCTCCGCGCAGCTCTCGATTCCCCCCTCTCTTTCGCACCCTCCATGTCATATTCCGCTCCAGGAGCTCCATCATAGCTCCTCGCTGTCGCTGGGAGGATGTTTTCTCCTCCGCTCGCCCCTTCCACCGTCATTTTCTCTCTACCCACCCTTGCCTCCTTTTCCGCGCAGCTCTCGATTCCCCCCTCTCTTTCGCACCCTCCATGTCATATTCCGCTCCAGGAGCTCCATCATAGCTCCTTGCTGTCGCTGGGAGGATGTTTTCTCCTCCGCTCGCCCCTTCCACCGTCATTTTCTCTCTACCCACCCTTGCCTCCTTTTCCGCGCAGCTCTCGATTCCCCCCTCTCTTTCGCACCCTCCATGTCATATTCCGCTCCAGGAGTTCCATCATAGCTCCTCACTGTCGCTGGGAGGATGTTTTCTCCTCCGCTCGCCCCTTCCACCATCATTTTCTCTCTACCCACCCTTGCCTCCTTTTCCGCGCAGCTCTCGATTCCCCCCTCTCTTTCGCACCCTCCATGTCATATTCCGCTCCAGGAGTTCCATCATAGCTCCTCACTGTCGCTGGGAGGAAGTTTTCTCCTCCGCTTGCCCCTTCCACCGTCATTTTCTCTCTACCCACCCTTGCCTCCTTTTCCGCGCAGCTCTCGATTCCCCCCCTCTCTTTCGCACCCTCCATGTCATATTCCGCTCCAGGAGCTCCATCATAGCTCCTTGCTGTCGCTGGGAGGATGTTTTCTCCTCCGCTCGCCCCTTCCACCGTCATTTTCTCTCTACCCACCCTTGCCTCCTTTTCCGCGCAGCTCTCGATTCCCCCCTCTCTTTCGCACCCTCCATGTCATATTCCGCTCCAGGAGTTCCATCATAGCTCCTCACTGTCGCTGGGAGGATGTTTTCTCCTCCGCTCGCCCCTTCCACCGTCATTTTCTCTCTACCCACCCTTGCCTCCTTTTCCGCGCAGCTCTCGATTCCCCCCTCTCTTTCGCACCCTCCATGTCATATTCCGCTCCAGGAGTTCCATCATAGCTCCTCACTGTCGCTGGGAGGAAGTTTTCTCCTCCGCTCGCCCCTTCCACCGTCATTTTCTCTCTACCCACCCTTGCCTCCTTTTCCGCGCAGCTCTCGATTTCCCCCTCTCTTTCGCACCCTCCATGTCATATTCCGCTCCAGGAGCTCCATCATAGCTCCTCGCTGTCGCTGGGAGGATGTTTTCTCCTCCGCTCGCCCCTTCCACCATCATTTTCTCTCTACCCCCCCTTGCCTCCTTTTCCGCGCAGCTCTCGATTCCCCCCTCTCTTTCGCACCCTCCATGTCATATTCCGCTCCAGGAGTTCCATCATAGCTCCTCACTGTCGCTGGGAGGATGTTTTCTCCTCCGCTCGCCCCTTCCACCGTCATTTTCTCTCTACCCACCCTTGCCTCCTTTTCCGCGCAGCTCTCGATTCCCCCCTCTCTTTCGCACCCTCCATGTCATATTCCGCTCCAGGAGCTCCATCATAGCTCCTTGCTGTCGCTGGGAGGATGTTTTCTCCTCCGCTCGCCCCTTCCACCGTCATTTTCTCTCTACCCACCCTTGCCTCCTTTTCCGCGCAGCTCTCGATTCCCCCCTCTCTTTCGCACCCTCCATGTCATATTCCGCTCCAGGAGTTCCATCATAGCTCCTCACTGTCGCTGGGAGGATGTTTTCTCCTCCGCTCGCCCCTTCCACCGTCATTTTCTCTCTACCCACCCTTGCCTCCTTCTCCGCGCAGCTCTCGATTCCCCCCTCTCTTTCGCACCCTCCATGTCATATTCCGCTCCAGGAGCTCCATCATAGCTCCTCGCTGTCGCTGGGAGGATGTTTTCTCCTCCGCTCGCCCCTTCCACCATCATTTTCTCTCTACCCCCCCTTGCCTCCTTTTCCGCGCAGCTCTCGATTCCCCCCTCTCTTTCGCACCCTCCATGTCATATTCCGCTCCAGGAGTTCCATCATAGCTCCTCACTGTCGCTGGGAGGATGTTTTCTCCTCCGCTCGCCCCTTCCACCGTCATTTTCTCTCTACCCACCCTTGCCTCCTTTTCCGCGCAGCTCTCGATTCCCCCCTCTCTTTCGCACCCTCCATGTCATATTCCGCTCCAGGAGTTCCATCATAGCTCCTCACTGTCGCTGGGAGGATGTTTTCTCCTCCGCTCGCCCCTTCCACCGTCATTTTCTCTCTACCCACCCTTGCCTCCTTTTCCGCGCAGCTCTCGATTCCCCCCTCTCTTTCGCACCCTCCATGTCATATTCCGCTCCAGGAGCTCCATCATAGCTCCTTGCTGTCGCTGGGAGGATGTTTTCTCCTCCGCTCGCCCCTTCCACCGTCATTTTCTCTCTACCCACCCTTGCCTCCTTTTCCGCGCAGCTCTCGATTTCCCCCTCTCTTTCGCACCCTCCATGTCATATTCCGCTCCAGGAGCTCCATCATAGCTCCTCGCTGTCGCTGGGAGGATGTTTTCTCCTCCGCTCGCCCCTTCCACCATCATTTTCTCTCTACCCCCCCTTGCCTCCTTTTCCGCGCAGCTCTCGATTCCCCCCTCTCTTTCGCACCCTCCATGTCATATTCCGCTCCAGGAGTTCCATCATAGCTCCTCACTGTCGCTGGGAGGATGTTTTCTCCTCCGCTCGCCCCTTCCACCGTCATTTTCTCTCTACCCACCCTTGCCTCCTTTTCCGCGCAGCTCTCGATTCCCCCCTCTCTTTCGCACCCTCCATGTCATATTCCGCTCCAGGAGCTCCATCATAGCTCCTTGCTGTCGCTGGGAGGATGTTTTCTCCTCCGCTCGCCCCTTCCACCGTCATTTTCTCTCTACCCACCCTTGCCTCCTTTTCCGCGCAGCTCTCGATTCCCCCCTCTCTTTCGCACCCTCCATGTCATATTCCGCTCCAGGAGTTCCATCATAGCTCCTCACTGTCGCTGGGAGGATGTTTTCTCCTCCGCTCGCCCCTTCCACCGTCATTTTCTCTCTACCCACCCTTGCCTCCTTCTCCGCGCAGCTCTCGATTCCCCCCTCTCTTTCGCACCCTCCATGTCATATTCCGCTCCAGGAGCTCCATCATAGCTCCTCGCTGTCGCTGGGAGGATGTTTTCTCCTCCGCTCGCCCCTTCCACCATCATTTTCTCTCTACCCCCCCTTGCCTCCTTTTCCGCGCAGCTCTCGATTCCCCCCTCTCTTTCGCACCCTCCATGTCATATTCCGCTCCAGGAGTTCCATCATAGCTCCTCACTGTCGCTGGGAGGATGTTTTCTCCTCCGCTCGCCCCTTCCACCGTCATTTTCTCTCTACCCACCCTTGCCTCCTTTTCCGCGCAGCTCTCGATTCCCCCCTCTCTTTCGCACCCTCCATGTCATATTCCGCTCCAGGAGTTCCATCATAGCTCCTCACTGTCGCTGGGAGGATGTTTTCTCCTCCGCTCGCCCCTTCCACCGTCATTTTCTCTCTACCCACCCTTGCCTCCTTTTCCGCGCAGCTCTCGATTCCCCCCTCTCTTTCGCACCCTCCATGTCATATTCCGCTCCAGGAGCTCCATCATAGCTCCTTGCTGTCGCTGGGAGGATGTTTTCTCCTCCGCTCGCCCCTTCCACCGTCATTTTCTCTCTACCCACCCTTGCCTCCTTTTCCGCGCAGCTCTCGATTCCCCCCTCTCTTTCGCACCCTCCATGTCATATTCCGCTCCAGGAGTTCCATCATAGCTCCTCACTGTCGCTGGGAGGATGTTTTCTCCTCCGCTCGCCCCTTCCACCATCATTTTCTCTCTACCCACCCTTGCCTCCTTTTCCGCGCAGCTCTCGATTCCCCCCTCTCTTTCGCACCCTCCATGTCATATTCCGCTCCAGGAGTTCCATCATAGCTCCTCACTGTCGCTGGGAGGAAGTTTTCTCCTCCGCTCGCCCCTTCCACCGTCATTTTCTCTCTACCCACCCTTGCCTCCTTCTCCGCGCAGCTCTCGATTCCCCCCTCTCTTTCGCACCCTCCATGTCATATTCCGCTCCAGGAGCTCCATCATAGCTCCTTGCTGTCGCTGGGAGGATGTTTTCTCCTCCGCTCGCCCCTTCCACCGTCATTTTCTCTCTACCCACCCTTGCCTCCTTTTCCGCGCAGCTCTCGATTCCCCCCTCTCTTTCGCACCCTCCATGTCATATTCCGCTCCAGGAGTTCCATCATAGCTCCTCACTGTCGCTGGGAGGATGTTTTCTCCTCCGCTCGCCCCTTCCACCGTCATTTTCTCTCTACCCACCCTTGCCTCCTTCTCCGCGCAGCTCTCGATTCCCCCCTCTCTTTCGCACCCTCCATGTCATATTCCGCTCCAGGAGCTCCATCATAGCTCCTCGCTGTCGCTGGGAGGATGTTTTCTCCTCCGCTCGCCCCTTCCACCGTCATTTTCTCTCTACCCACCCTTGCCTCCTTTTCCGCGCAGCTCTCGATTCCCCCCTCTCTTTCGCACCCTCCATGTCATATTCCGCTCCAGGAGCTCCATCATAGCTCCTTGCTGTCGCTGGGAGGATGTTTTCTCCTCCGCTCGCCCCTTCCACCGTCATTTTCTCTCTACCCACCCTTGCCTCCTTTTCCGCGCAGCTCTCGATTCCCCCCTCTCTTTCGCACCCTCCATGTCATATTCCGCTCCAGGAGTTCCATCATAGCTCCTCACTGTCGCTGGGAGGATGTTTTCTCCTCCGCTCGCCCCTTCCACCATCATTTTCTCTCTACCCACCCTTGCCTCCTTTTCCGCGCAGCTCTCGATTCCCCCCTCTCTTTCGCACCCTCCATGTCATATTCCGCTCCAGGAGTTCCATCATAGCTCCTCACTGTCGCTGGGAGGAAGTTTTCTCCTCCGCTCGCCCCTTCCACCGTCATTTTCTCTCTACCCACCCTTGCCTCCTTTTCCGCGCAGCTCTCGATTCCCCCCTCTCTTTCGCACCCTCCATGTCATATTCCGCTCCAGGAGTTCCATCATAGCTCCTCACTGTCGCTGGGAGGATGTTTTCTCCTCCGCTCGCCCCTTCCACCGTCATTTTCTCTCTACCCACCCTTGCCTCCTTTTCCGCGCAGCTCTCGATTCCCCCCTCTCTTTCGCACCCTCCATGTCATATTCCGCTCCAGGAGTTCCATCATAGCTCCTCACTGTCGCTGGGAGGAAGTTTTCTCCTCCGCTCGCCCCTTCCACCGTCATTTTCTCTCTACCCACCCTTGCCTCCTTTTCCGCGCAGCTCTCGATTTCCCCCTCTCTTTCGCACCCTCCATGTCATATTCCGCTCCAGGAGCTCCATCATAGCTCCTCGCTGTCGCTGGGAGGATGTTTTCTCCTCCGCTCGCCCCTTCCACCATCATTTTCTCTCTACCCCCCCTTGCCTCCTTTTCCGCGCAGCTCTCGATTCCCCCCTCTCTTTCGCACCCTCCATGTCATATTCCGCTCCAGGAGTTCCATCATAGCTCCTCACTGTCGCTGGGAGGATGTTTTCTCCTCCGCTCGCCCCTTCCACCGTCATTTTCTCTCTACCCACCCTTGCCTCCTTTTCCGCGCAGCTCTCGATTCCCCCCTCTCTTTCGCACCCTCCATGTCATATTCCGCTCCAGGAGCTCCATCATAGCTCCTTGCTGTCGCTGGGAGGATGTTTTCTCCTCCGCTCGCCCCTTCCACCGTCATTTTCTCTCTACCCACCCTTGCCTCCTTTTCCGCGCAGCTCTCGATTCCCCCCTCTCTTTCGCACCCTCCATGTCATATTCCGCTCCAGGAGTTCCATCATAGCTCCTCACTGTCGCTGGGAGGATGTTTTCTCCTCCGCTCGCCCCTTCCACCGTCATTTTCTCTCTACCCACCCTTGCCTCCTTCTCCGCGCAGCTCTCGATTCCCCCCTCTCTTTCGCACCCTCCATGTCATATTCCGCTCCAGGAGCTCCATCATAGCTCCTCGCTGTCGCTGGGAGGATGTTTTCTCCTCCGCTCGCCCCTTCCACCATCATTTTCTCTCTACCCCCCCTTGCCTCCTTTTCCGCGCAGCTCTCGATTCCCCCCTCTCTTTCGCACCCTCCATGTCATATTCCGCTCCAGGAGTTCCATCATAGCTCCTCACTGTCGCTGGGAGGATGTTTTCTCCTCCGCTCGCCCCTTCCACCGTCATTTTCTCTCTACCCACCCTTGCCTCCTTTTCCGCGCAGCTCTCGATTCCCCCCTCTCTTTCGCACCCTCCATGTCATATTCCGCTCCAGGAGTTCCATCATAGCTCCTCACTGTCGCTGGGAGGATGTTTTCTCCTCCGCTCGCCCCTTCCACCGTCATTTTCTCTCTACCCACCCTTGCCTCCTTTTCCGCGCAGCTCTCGATTCCCCCCTCTCTTTCGCACCCTCCATGTCATATTCCGCTCCAGGAGCTCCATCATAGCTCCTTGCTGTCGCTGGGAGGATGTTTTCTCCTCCGCTCGCCCCTTCCACCGTCATTTTCTCTCTACCCACCCTTGCCTCCTTTTCCGCGCAGCTCTCGATTCCCCCCTCTCTTTCGCACCCTCCATGTCATATTCCGCTCCAGGAGTTCCATCATAGCTCCTCACTGTCGCTGGGAGGATGTTTTCTCCTCCGCTCGCCCCTTCCACCATCATTTTCTCTCTACCCACCCTTGCCTCCTTTTCCGCGCAGCTCTCGATTCCCCCCTCTCTTTCGCACCCTCCATGTCATATTCCGCTCCAGGAGTTCCATCATAGCTCCTCACTGTCGCTGGGAGGAAGTTTTCTCCTCCGCTCGCCCCTTCCACCGTCATTTTCTCTCTACCCACCCTTGCCTCCTTCTCCGCGCAGCTCTCGATTCCCCCCTCTCTTTCGCACCCTCCATGTCATATTCCGCTCCAGGAGCTCCATCATAGCTCCTTGCTGTCGCTGGGAGGATGTTTTCTCCTCCGCTCGCCCCTTCCACCGTCATTTTCTCTCTACCCACCCTTGCCTCCTTTTCCGCGCAGCTCTCGATTCCCCCCTCTCTTTCGCACCCTCCATGTCATATTCCGCTCCAGGAGTTCCATCATAGCTCCTCACTGTCGCTGGGAGGATGTTTTCTCCTCCGCTCGCCCCTTCCACCGTCATTTTCTCTCTACCCACCCTTGCCTCCTTCTCCGCGCAGCTCTCGATTCCCCCCTCTCTTTCGCACCCTCCATGTCATATTCCGCTCCAGGAGCTCCATCATAGCTCCTCGCTGTCGCTGGGAGGATGTTTTCTCCTCCGCTCGCCACTTCCACCGTCATTTTCTCTCTACCCACCCTTGCCTCCTTTTCCGCGCAGCTCTCGATTCCCCCCTCTCTTTCGCACCCTCCATGTCATATTCCGCTCCAGGAGCTCCATCATAGCTCCTTGCTGTCGCTGGGAGGATGTTTTCTCCTCCGCTCGCCCCTTCCACCGTCATTTTCTCTCTACCCACCCTTGCCTCCTTTTCCGCGCAGCTCTCGATTCCCCCCTCTCTTTCGCACCCTCCATGTCATATTCCGCTCCAGGAGTTCCATCATAGCTCCTCACTGTCGCTGGGAGGATGTTTTCTCCTCCGCTCGCCCCTTCCACCATCATTTTCTCTCTACCCACCCTTGCCTCCTTTTCCGCGCAGCTCTCGATTCCCCCCTCTCTTTCGCACCCTCCATGTCATATTCCGCTCCAGGAGTTCCATCATAGCTCCTCACTGTCGCTGGGAGGAAGTTTTCTCCTCCGCTCGCCCCTTCCACCGTCATTTTCTCTCTACCCACCCTTGCCTCCTTTTCCGCGCAGCTCTCGATTCCCCCCTCTCTTTCGCACCCTCCATGTCATATTCCGCTCCAGGAGTTCCATCATAGCTCCTCACTGTCGCTGGGAGGAAGTTTTCTCCTCCGCTTGCCCCTTCCACCGTCATTTTCTCTCTACCCACCCTTGCCTCCTTTTCCGCGCAGCTCTCGATTCCCCCCCTCTCTTTCGCACCCTCCATGTCATATTCCGCTCCAGGAGCTCCATCATAGCTCCTTGCTGTCGCTGGGAGGATGTTTTCTCCTCCGCTCGCCCCTTCCACCGTCATTTTCTCTCTACCCACCCTTGCCTCCTTTTCCGCGCAGCTCTCGATTCCCCCCTCTCTTTCGCACCCTCCATGTCATATTCCGCTCCAGGAGTTCCATCATAGCTCCTCACTGTCGCTGGGAGGATGTTTTCTCCTCCGCTCGCCCCTTCCACCGTCATTTTCTCTCTACCCACCCTTGCCTCCTTTTCCGCGCAGCTCTCGATTCCCCCCTCTCTTTCGCACCCTCCATGTCATATTCCGCTCCAGGAGTTCCATCATAGCTCCTCACTGTCGCTGGGAGGAAGTTTTCTCCTCCGCTCGCCCCTTCCACCGTCATTTTCTCTCTACCCACCCTTGCCTCCTTTTCCGCGCAGCTCTCGATTCCACCCTCCATGTCATATTCCGCTCCAGGAGCTCCATCATAGCTCCTCGCTGTCGCTGGGAGGATGTTTTCCCCTGCTCCAGGAGTTCCATCATAGCTCCTCACTGTCGCTGGGAGGTTCTCCCTACCCACCCTTGCCTCCTTTTCCGCGCAGCTCTCGATTCCCCCCTCTCTTTCGCACCCTCCATGTCATATTCCGCTCCAGGAGCTCCATCATAGCTCCTTGCTGTCGCTGGGAGGATGTTTTCTCCTCCGCTCGCCCCTTCCACCGTCATTTTCTCTCTACCCACCCTTGCCTCCTTTTCCGCGCAGCTCTCGATTCCCCCCTCTCTTTCGCACCCTCCATGTCATATTCCGCTCCAGGAGTTCCATCATAGCTCCTCACTGTCGCTGGGAGGATGTTTTCTCCTCCGCTCGCCCCTTCCACCGTCATTTTCTCTCTACCCACCCTTGCCTCCTTCTCCGCGCAGCTCTCGATTCCCCCCTCTCTTTCGCACCCTCCATGTCATATTCCGCTCCAGGAGCTCCATCATAGCTCCTCGCTGTCGCTGGGAGGATGTTTTCTCCTCCGCTCGCCCCTTCCACCATCATTTTCTCTCTACCCCCCCTTGCCTCCTTTTCCGCGCAGCTCTCGATTCCCCCCTCTCTTTCGCACCCTCCATGTCATATTCCGCTCCAGGAGTTCCATCATAGCTCCTCACTGTCGCTGGGAGGATGTTTTCTCCTCCGCTCGCCCCTTCCACCGTCATTTTCTCTCTACCCACCCTTGCCTCCTTTTCCGCGCAGCTCTCGATTCCCCCCTCTCTTTCGCACCCTCCATGTCATATTCCGCTCCAGGAGTTCCATCATAGCTCCTCACTGTCGCTGGGAGGATAATTTCTCCTCCGCTCGCCCCTTCCACCGTCATTTTCTCTCTACCCACCCTTGCCTCCTTTTCCGCGCAGCTCTCGATTCCCCCCTCTCTTTCGCACCCTCCATGTCATATTCCGCTCCAGGAGTTCCATCATAGCTCCTCACTGTCGCTGGGAGGATGTTTTCTCCTCCGCTCGCCCCTTCCACCGTCATTTTCTCTCTACCCACCCTTGCCTCCTTTTCCGCGCAGCTCTCGATTCCCCCCTCTCTTTCGCACCCTCCATGTCATATTCCGCTCCAGGAGTTCCATCATAGCTCCTCACTGTCGCTGGGAGGATGTTTTCTCCTCCGCTCGCCCCTTCCACCGTCATTTTCTCTCTACCCACCCTTGCCTCCTTTTCCGCGCAGCTCTCGATTCCCCCCTCTCTTTCGCACCCTCCATGTCATATTCCGCTCCAGGAGTTCCATCATAGCTCCTCACTGTCGCTGGGAGGATGTTTTCTCCTCCGCTCGCCCCTTCCACCGTCATTTTCTCTCTACCCACCCTTGCCTCCTTCTCCGCGCAGCTCTCGATTCCCCCCTCTCTTTCGCACCCTCCATGTCATATTCTGCTCCAGGAGCTCCATCATAGCTCCTCGCTGTCGCTGGGAGGATGTTTTCTCCTCCGCTCGCCCCTTCCACCGTCATTTTCTCTCTACCCACCCTTGCCTCCTTCTCCGCGCAGCTCTCGATTCCCCCCTTTCTTTCGCACCCTCCATGTCATATTCCGCTCCAGGAGCTCCATCATAGCTCCTTGCTGTCGCTGGGAGGATGTTTTCTCCTCCGCTCGCCCCTTCCACCATCATTTTCTCTCTACCCACCCTTGCCTCCTTCTCCGCGCAGCTCTCGATTCCCCCCTCTCTTTCGCACCCTCCATGTCATATTCCGCTCCAGGAGCTCCATCATAGCTCCTCGCTGTCGCTGGGAGGATGTTTTCTCCTCCGCTCGCCCCTTCCACCGTCATTTTCTCTCTACCCAATCTTGCCTCCTTTTCCGCGCAGCTCTCGATCCCCCCCTCTCTTTCGCACCCTCCATGTCATATTCCGCTCCAGGAGCTCCATCATAGCTCCTCGCTGTCGCTGGGAGGATGTTTTCTCCTCCGCTCGCCCCATCCACCGTCATTTTCTTTCTACCCACCCTTGCCTCCTTTTCCACGCAGCTCTCTATTCCCCCCTCTCTTTCGCACCCTCCATGTCATATTCCGCTCCAGGAGCTCCATCATAGCTCCTCGCTGTTGCTGGGAGGATGTTTTCTCCTCCGCTCGCCCCTTCCACCGTCATTTTCTCTCTACCCACCCTTGCCTCCTTTTCCGCGC
Source organism: Pelophylax lessonae (assembly GCF_965119305.1). NCBI lineage: Eukaryota > Metazoa > Chordata > Amphibia > Anura > Ranidae > Pelophylax > Pelophylax lessonae. The sequence goes on along the minus strand of NC_138780.1, from coordinate 81,796,063 downwards.
AGCTCTCGATTCCCCCCTCTCTTTCGCACCCTCCATGTCATATTCCGCTCCAGGAGCTCCATCATAGCTCCTTGCTGTCGCTGGGAGGATGTTTTCTCCTCCGCTCGCCCCTTCCACCGTCATTTTCTCTCTACCCACCCTTGCCTCCTTTTCCGCGCAGCTCTCGATTCCCCCCTCTCTTTCGCACCCTCCATGTCATATTCCGCTCCAGGAGCTCCATCATAGCTCCTCGCTGTCGCTGGGAGGATGTTTTCTCCTCCGCTCGCCCCTTCCACCGTCATTTTCTCTCTACCCAATCTTGCCTCCTTTTCCGCGCAGCTCTCGATCCCCCCCTCTCTTTCGCACCCTCCATGTCATATTCCGCTCCAGGAGCTCCATCATAGCTCCTCGCTGTCGCTGGGAGGATGTTTTCTCCTCCGCTCGCCCCATCCACCGTCATTTTCTTTCTACCCACCCTTGCCTCCTTTTCCACGCAGCTCTCTATTCCCCCCTCTCTTTCGCACCCTCCATGTCATATTCCGCTCCAGGAGCTCCATCATAGCTCCTCGCTGTTGCTGGGAGGATGTTTTCTCCTCCGCTCGCCCCTTCCACCGTCATTTTCTCTCTACCCACCCTTGCCTCCTTTTCCGCGCAGCTCTCGATTCCCCCCTCTCTTTCGCACCCTCCATGTCATATTCCACTCCAGGAGCTCCATCATAGCTCCTTGCTGTCGCTGGGAGGATGTTTTCTCCTCCGCTCGCCCCTTCCACCGTCATTTTCTCTCTACCCACCCTTGCCTCCTTTTCCGCGCAGCTCTCGATTCCCCCCTCTCTTTCGCACCCTCCATGTCATATTCCGCTCCAGGAGCTCCATCATAGCTCCTCGCTGTTGCTGGGAGGATGTTTTCTCCTCCGCTCGCCCCTTCCACCGTCATTTTCTCTCTACCCACCCTTGCCTCCTTTTCCGCGCAGCTCTCGATTCCCCCCTCTCTTTCGCACCCTCCATGTCATATTCCACTCCAGGAGCTCCATCATAGCTCCTTGCTGTCGCTGGGAGGATGTTTTCTCCTCCGCTCGCCCCTTCCACCGTCATTTTCTCTCTACCCACCCTTGCCTCCTTTTCCGCGCAGCTCTCGATTCCCCCCTCTCTTTCGCACCCTCCATGTCATATTCCGCTCCAGGAGTTCCATCATAGCTCCTCACTGTCGCTGGGAGGATGTTTTCTCCTCCGCTCGCCCCTTCCACCGTCATTTTCTCTCTACCCACCCTTGCCTCCTTTTCCGCGCAGCTCTCGATTCCCCCCTCTCTTTCGCACCCTCCATGTCATATTCCGCTCCAGGAGCTCCATCATAGCTCCTCGCTGTCGCTGGGAGGATGTTTTCTCCTCCGCTCGCCCCTTCCACCGTCATTTTCTCTCTACCCACCCTTGCCTCCTTTTCCGCGCAGCTCTCGATTCCCCCCTCTCTTTCGCACCCTCAATGTCATATTCCGCTCCAGGAGTTCCATCATAGCTCCTCACTGTCGCTGGGAGGATGTTTTCTCCTCCGCTCGCCCCTTCCACCGTCATTTTCTCTCTACCCACCCTTGCCTCCTTTTCCGCGCAGCTCTCGATTCCCCCCTCTCTTTCGCACCCTCCATGTCATATTCCGCTCCAGGAGCTCCATCATAGCTCCTTGCTGTCGCTGGGAGGATGTTTTCTCCTCCGCTCGCCCCTTCCACCGTCATTTTCTCTCTACCCACCCTTGCCTCCTTTTCCGCGCAGCTCTCGATTCCCCCCTCTCTTTCGCACCCTCCATGTCATATTCCGCTCCAGGAGTTCCATCATAGCTCCTCACTGTCGCTGGGAGGATGTTTTCTCCTCCGCTCGCCCCTTCCACCATCATTTTCTCTCTACCCACCCTTGCCTCCTTTTCCGCGCAGCTCTCGATTCCCCCCTCTCTTTCGCACCCTCCATGTCATATTCCGCTCCAGGAGTTCCATCATAGCTCCTCACTGTCGCTGGGAGGAAGTTTTCTCCTCCGCTCGCCCCTTCCACCGTCATTTTCTCTCTACCCACCCTTGCCTCCTTTTCCGCGCAGCTCTCGATTCCCCCCTCTCTTTCGCACCCTCCATGTCATATTCCGCTCCAGGAGTTCCATCATAGCTCCTCACTGTCGCTGGGAGGATGTTTTCTCCTCCGCTCGCCCCTTCCACCATCATTTTCTCTCTACCCACCCTTGCCTCCTTTTCCGCGCAGCTCTCGATTCCCCCCTCTCTTTCGCACCCTCCATGTCATATTCCGCTCCAGGAGTTCCATCATAGCTCCTCACTGTCGCTGGGAGGAAGTTTTCTCCTCCGCTCGCCCCTTCCACCGTCATTTTCTCTCTACCCACCCTTGCCTCCTTCTCCGCGCAGCTCTCGATTCCCCCCTCTCTTTCGCACCCTCCATGTCATATTCCGCTCCAGGAGCTCCATCATAGCTCCTCACTGTCGCTGGGAGGATGTTTTCTCCTCCGCTCGCCCCTTCCACCATCATTTTCTCTCTACCCACCCTTGCCTCCTTTTCCGCGCAGCTCTCGATTCCCCCCTCTCTTTCGCACCCTCCATGTCATATTCCGCTCCAGGAGTTCCATCATAGCTCCTCACTGTCGCTGGGAGGAAGTTTTCTCCTCCGCTCGCCCCTTCCACCGTCATTTTCTCTCTACCCACCCTTGCCTCCTTTTCCGCGCAGCTCTCGATTCCCCCCTCTCTTTCGCACCCTCCATGTCATATTCCGCTCCAGGAGCTCCATCATAGCTCCTCGCTGTCGCTGGGAGGATGTTTTCTCCTCCGCTCGCCCCTTCCACCATCATTTTCTCTCTACCCCCCCTTGCCTCCTTTTCCGCGCAGCTCTCGATTCCCCCCTCTCTTTCGCACCCTCCATGTCATATTCCGCTCCAGGAGTTCCATCATAGCTCCTCACTGTCGCTGGGAGGATGTTTTCTCCTCCGCTCGCCCCTTCCACCGTCATTTTCTCTCTACCCACCCTTGCCTCCTTTTCCGCGCAGCTCTCGATTCCCCCCTCTCTTTCGCACCCTCCATGTCATATTCCGCTCCAGGAGCTCCATCATAGCTCCTTGCTGTCGCTGGGAGGATGTTTTCTCCTCCGCTCGCCCCTTCCACCGTCATTTTCTCTCTACCCACCCTTGCCTCCTTTTCCGCGCAGCTCTCGATTCCCCCCTCTCTTTCGCACCCTCCATGTCATATTCCGCTCCAGGAGTTCCATCATAGCTCCTCACTGTCGCTGGGAGGATGTTTTCTCCTCCGCTCGCCCCTTCCACCGTCATTTTCTCTCTACCCACCCTTGCCTCCTTCTCCGCGCAGCTCTCGATTCCCCCCTCTCTTTCGCACCCTCCATGTCATATTCCGCTCCAGGAGCTCCATCATAGCTCCTCGCTGTCGCTGGGAGGATGTTTTCTCCTCCGCTCGCCCCTTCCACCGTCATTTTCTCTCTACCCACCCTTGCCTCCTTTTCCGCGCAGCTCTCGATTCCCCCCTCTCTTTCGCACCCTCCATGTCATATTCCGCTCCAGGAGCTCCATCATAGCTCCTTGCTGTCGCTGGGAGGATGTTTTCTCCTCCGCTCGCCCCTTCCACCGTCATTTTCTCTCTACCCACCCTTGCCTCCTTTTCCGCGCAGCTCTCGATTCCCCCCTCTCTTTCGCACCCTCCATGTCATATTCCGCTCCAGGAGTTCCATCATAGCTCCTCACTGTCGCTGGGAGGATGTTTTCTCCTCCGCTCGCCCCTTCCACCATCATTTTCTCTCTACCCACCCTTGCCTCCTTTTCCGCGCAGCTCTCGATTCCCCCCTCTCTTTCGCACCCTCCATGTCATATTCCGCTCCAGGAGTTCCATCATAGCTCCTCACTGTCGCTGGGAGGAAGTTTTCTCCTCCGCTCGCCCCTTCCACCGTCATTTTCTCTCTACCCACCCTTGCCTCCTTTTCCGCGCAGCTCTCGATTCCCCCCTCTCTTTCGCACCCTCCATGTCATATTCCGCTCCAGGAGTTCCATCATAGCTCCTCACTGTCGCTGGGAGGAAGTTTTCTCCTCCGCTTGCCCCTTCCACCGTCATTTTCTCTCTACCCACCCTTGCCTCCTTTTCCGCGCAGCTCTCGATTCCCCCCCTCTCTTTCGCACCCTCCATGTCATATTCCGCTCCAGGAGCTCCATCATAGCTCCTTGCTGTCGCTGGGAGGATGTTTTCTCCTCCGCTCGCCCCTTCCACCGTCATTTTCTCTCTACCCACCCTTGCCTCCTTTTCCGCGCAGCTCTCGATTCCCCCCTCTCTTTCGCACCCTCCATGTCATATTCCGCTCCAGGAGTTCCATCATAGCTCCTCACTGTCGCTGGGAGGATGTTTTCTCCTCCGCTCGCCCCTTCCACCGTCATTTTCTCTCTACCCACCCTTGCCTCCTTTTCCGCGCAGCTCTCGATTCCCCCCTCTCTTTCGCACCCTCCATGTCATATTCCGCTCCAGGAGTTCCATCATAGCTCCTCACTGTCGCTGGGAGGAAGTTTTCTCCTCCGCTCGCCCCTTCCACCGTCATTTTCTCTCTACCCACCCTTGCCTCCTTTTCCGCGCAGCTCTCGATTTCCCCCTCTCTTTCGCACCCTCCATGTCATATTCCGCTCCAGGAGCTCCATCATAGCTCCTCGCTGTCGCTGGGAGGATGTTTTCTCCTCCGCTCGCCCCTTCCACCATCATTTTCTCTCTACCCCCCCTTGCCTCCTTTTCCGCGCAGCTCTCGATTCCCCCCTCTCTTTCGCACCCTCCATGTCATATTCCGCTCCAGGAGTTCCATCATAGCTCCTCACTGTCGCTGGGAGGATGTTTTCTCCTCCGCTCGCCCCTTCCACCGTCATTTTCTCTCTACCCACCCTTGCCTCCTTTTCCGCGCAGCTCTCGATTCCCCCCTCTCTTTCGCACCCTCCATGTCATATTCCGCTCCAGGAGCTCCATCATAGCTCCTTGCTGTCGCTGGGAGGATGTTTTCTCCTCCGCTCGCCCCTTCCACCGTCATTTTCTCTCTACCCACCCTTGCCTCCTTTTCCGCGCAGCTCTCGATTCCCCCCTCTCTTTCGCACCCTCCATGTCATATTCCGCTCCAGGAGTTCCATCATAGCTCCTCACTGTCGCTGGGAGGATGTTTTCTCCTCCGCTCGCCCCTTCCACCGTCATTTTCTCTCTACCCACCCTTGCCTCCTTCTCCGCGCAGCTCTCGATTCCCCCCTCTCTTTCGCACCCTCCATGTCATATTCCGCTCCAGGAGCTCCATCATAGCTCCTCGCTGTCGCTGGGAGGATGTTTTCTCCTCCGCTCGCCCCTTCCACCATCATTTTCTCTCTACCCCCCCTTGCCTCCTTTTCCGCGCAGCTCTCGATTCCCCCCTCTCTTTCGCACCCTCCATGTCATATTCCGCTCCAGGAGTTCCATCATAGCTCCTCACTGTCGCTGGGAGGATGTTTTCTCCTCCGCTCGCCCCTTCCACCGTCATTTTCTCTCTACCCACCCTTGCCTCCTTTTCCGCGCAGCTCTCGATTCCCCCCTCTCTTTCGCACCCTCCATGTCATATTCCGCTCCAGGAGTTCCATCATAGCTCCTCACTGTCGCTGGGAGGATAATTTCTCCTCCGCTCGCCCCTTCCACCGTCATTTTCTCTCTACCCACCCTTGCCTCCTTTTCCGCGCAGCTCTCGATTCCCCCCTCTCTTTCGCACCCTCCATGTCAAAATTCCGCTCCAGGAGTTCCATCATAGCTCCTCACTGTCGCTGGGAGGATGTTTTCTCCTCCGCTCGCCCCTTCCACCGTCATTTTCTCTCTACCCACCCTTGCCTCCTTTTCCGCGCAGCTCTCGATTCCCCCCTCTCTTTCGCACCCTCCATGTCATATTCCGCTCCAGGAGTTCCATCATAGCTCCTCACTGTCGCTGGGAGGAAGTTTTCTCCTCCGCTCGCCCCTTCCACCTTCATTTTCTCTCTACCCACCCTTGCCTCCTTTTCCGCGCAGCTCTCGATTCCCCCCTCTCTTTCGCACCCTCCATGTCATATTCCGCTCCAGGAGCTCCATCATAGCTCCTTGCTGTCGCTGGGAGGATGTTTTCTCCTCCGCTCGCCCCTTCCACCGTCATTTTCTCTCTACCCACCCTTGCCTCCTTTTCCGCGCAGCTCTCGATTCCCCCCTCTCTTTCGCACCCTCCATGTCATATTCCGCTCCAGGAGTTCCATCATAGCTCCTCACTGTCGCTGGGAGGAAGTTTTCTCCTCCGCTCGCCCCTTCCACCGTCATTTTCTCTCTACCCACCCTTGCCTCCTTCTCCGCGCAGCTCTCGATTCCCCCCTCTCTTTCGCACCCTCCATGTCATATTCCGCTCCAGGAGCTCCATCATAGCTCCTTGCTGTCGCTGGGAGGATGTTTTCTCCTCCGCTCGCCCCTTCCACCGTCATTTTCTCTCTACCCACCCTTGCCTCCTTTTCCGCGCAGCTCTCGATTCCCCCCTCTCTTTCGCACCCTCCATGTCATATTCCGCTCCAGGAGTTCCATCATAGCTCCTCACTGTCGCTGGGAGGAAGTTTTCTCCTCCGCTCGCCCCTTCCACCGTCATTTTCTCTCTACCCACCCTTGCCTCCTTCTCCGCGCAGCTCTCGATTCCCCCCTCTCTTTCGCACCCTCCATGTCATATTCCGCTCCAGGAGCTCCATCATAGCTAATCGCTGTCGCTGGGAGGATGTTTTCTCCTCCGCTCGCCCCTTCCACCGTCATTTTCTCTCTACCCACCCTTGCCTCCTTTTCCGCGCAGCTCTCGATTCCCCCCTCTCTTTCGCACCCTCAATGTCATATTCCGCTCCAGGAGTTCCATCATAGCTCCTCACTGTCGCTGGGAGGATGTTTTCTCCTCCGCTCGCCCCATCCACCGTCATTTTCTTTCTACCCACCCTTGCCTCCTTTTCCACGCAGCTCTCTATTCCCCCCTCTCTTTCGCACCCTCCATGTCATATTCCGCTCCAGGAGCTCCATCATAGCTCCTCGCTGTTGCTGGGAGGATGTTTTCTCCTCCGCTCGCCCCTTCCACCGTCATTTTCTCTCTACCCACCCTTGCCTCCTTTTCCGCGCAGCTCTCGATTCCCCCCTCTCTTTCGCACCCTCCATGTCATATTCCACTCCAGGAGCTCCATCATAGCTCCTTGCTGTCGCTGGGAGGATGTTTTCTCCTCCGCTCGCCCCTTCCACCGTCATTTTCTCTCTACCCACCCTTGCCTCCTTTTCCGCGCAGCTCTCGATTCCCCCCTCTCTTTCGCACCCTCCATGTCATATTCCGCTCCAGGAGTTCCATCATAGCTCCTCACTGTCGCTGGGAGGATGTTTTCTCCTCCGCTCGCCCCTTCCACCGTCATTTTCTCTCTACCCACCCTTGCCTCCTTTTCCGCGCAGCTCTCGATTCCCCCCTCTCTTTCGCACCCTCCATGTCATATTCCGCTCCAGGAGCTCCATCATAGCTCCTCGCTGTCGCTGGGAGGATGTTTTCTCCTCCGCTCGCCCCTTCCACCGTCATTTTCTCTCTACCCACCCTTGCCTCCTTTTCCGCGCAGCTCTCGATTCCCCCCTCTCTTTCGCACCCTCAATGTCATATTCCGCTCCAGGAGTTCCATCATAGCTCCTCACTGTCGCTGGGAGGATGTTTTCTCCTCCGCTCGCCCCTTCCACCGTCATTTTCTCTCTACCCACCCTTGCCTCCTTTTCCGCGCAGCTCTCGATTCCCCCCTCTCTTTCGCACCCTCCATGTCATATTCCGCTCCAGGAGCTCCATCATAGCTCCTTGCTGTCGCTGGGAGGATGTTTTCTCCTCCGCTCGCCCCTTCCACCGTCATTTTCTCTCTACCCACCCTTGCCTCCTTTTCCGCGCAGCTCTCGATTCCCCCCTCTCTTTCGCACCCTCCATGTCATATTCCGCTCCAGGAGTTCCATCATAGCTCCTCACTGTCGCTGGGAGGATGTTTTCTCCTCCGCTCGCCCCTTCCACCATCATTTTCTCTCTACCCACCCTTGCCTCCTTTTCCGCGCAGCTCTCGATTCCCCCCTCTCTTTCGCACCCTCCATGTCATATTCCGCTCCAGGAGTTCCATCATAGCTCCTCACTGTCGCTGGGAGGAAGTTTTCTCCTCCGCTCGCCCCTTCCACCGTCATTTTCTCTCTACCCACCCTTGCCTCCTTCTCCGCGCAGCTCTCGATTCCCCCCTCTCTTTCGCACCCTCCATGTCATATTCCGCTCCAGGAGCTCCATCATACCTAATCGCTGTCGCTGGGAGGATGTTTTCTCCTCCGCTCGCCCCTTCCACCGTCATTTTCTCTCTACCCACCCTTGCCTCCTTTTCCGCGCAGCTCTCGATTCCCCCCTCTCTTTCGCACCCTCCATGTCATATTCCACTCCAGGAGTTCCATCATAGCTCCTCACTGTCGCTGGGAGGATGTTTTCTCCTCCGCTCGCCCCTTCCACCGTCATTTTCTCTCTACCCACCCTTGCCTCCTTTTGCGCAGCTCTCGATTCCCCCCTCTCTTTCGCACCCTCCATGTCATATTCCGCTCCAGGAGCTCCATCATAGCTCCTCGCTGTCGCTGGGAGGATGTTTTCTCCTCCGCTCGCCCCTTCCACCGTCATTTTCTCTCTACCCACCCTTGCCTCCTTTTCCGCGCAGCTCTCGATTCCCCCCTCTCTTTCGCACCCTCCATGTCATATTCCGCTCCAGGAGTTCCATCATAGCTCCTCACTGTCGCTGGGAGGATGTTTTCTCCTCCACTCGCCCCTTCCACCGTCATTTTCTCTCTACCCACCCTTGCCTCCTTCTCCGCGCAGCTCTCGATTCCCCCCTCTCTTTCGCACCCTCCATGTCATATTCCGCTCCAGGAGCTCCATCATAGCTCCTCGCTGTCGCTGGGAGGATTTTTTCTCCTCTGCTCGCCCCTTCCACCGCCATTTTCTCTCTACCCACCCTTTCCTCCTTTTCCGCGCAGCTCTCGATTCCCCCCTCTCTTGCGCACCCTCCATGTCATATTCCGCTCCAGGAGCTCCATCATAGCTCCTCGCTGTCGCTGGGAGGAAGTTTTCTCCTCCGCTCGCCCCTTCCACCGTCATTTTCTCTCTACCCACCCTTGCCTCCTTTTCCGCGCAGCTCTCAATTCCCCCCTCTCTTTCGCACCCTCCATGTCATATTCCGCTCCAGGAGCTCCATCATAGCTCCTTGCTGTCGCTGGGAGGATGTTTTCTCCTCCGCTTGCCCCTTCCACCGTCATTTTCTCTCTACCCACCCTTGCCTCCTTTTCCGCGCAGCTCTCGATTCCCCCCTCTCTTTCGCACCCTCCATGTCATATTCCGCTCCAGGAGTTCCATCATAGCTCCTCACTGTCGCTGGGAGGATGTTTTCTCCTCCGCTCGCCCCTTCCACCGTCATTTTCTCTCTACCCACCCTTGCCTCCTTCTCCGCGCAGCTCTCGATTCCCCCCTCTCTTTCGCACCCTCCATGTCATATTCTGCTCCAGGAGCTCCATCATAGCTCCTCGCTGTCGCTGGGAGGATGTTTTCTCCTCCGCTCGCCCCTTCCACCGTCATTTTCTCTCTACCCACCCTTGCCTCCTTCTCCGCGCAGCTCTCGATTCCCCCCTCTCTTTCGCACCCTCCATGTCATATTCCGCTCCAGGAGCTCCATCATAGCTCCTCGCTGTTGCTGGGAGGATTTTTTCTCCTCTGCTCGCCCCTTCCACCGCCATTTTCTCTCTACCCACCCTTTCCTCCTTTTCCGCGCAGCTCTCGATTCCCCCCTCTCTTGCGCACCCTCCATGTCATATTCCGCTCCAGGAGCTCCATCATAGCTCCTCGCTGTCGCTGGGAGGAAGTTTTCTCCTCCGCTCGCCCCTTCCACCGTCATTTTCTCTCTACCCACCCTTGCCTCCTTTTCCGCGCAGCTCTCAATTCCCCCCTCTCTTTCGCACCCTCCATGTCATATTCCGCTCCAGGAGCTCCATCATAGCTCCTTGCTGTCGCTGGGAGGATGTTTTCTCCTCCGCTCGCCCCTTCCACCGTCATTTTCTCTCTACCCACCCTTGCCTCCTTTTACGCGCAGCTCTCGATTCCCCCCTCTCTTTCGCACCCTCCATGTCATATTCCGCTCCAGGAGTTCCATCATAGCTCCTCACTGTCGCTGGGAGGATGTTTTCTCCTCCGCTCGCCCCTTCCACCGTCATTTTCTCTCTACCCACCCTTGCCTCCTTCTCCGCGCAGCTCTCGATTCCCCCCTCTCTTTCGCACCCTCCATGTCATATTCCGCTCCAGGAGCTCCATCATACCTAATCGCTGTCGCTGGGAGGATGTTTTCTCCTCCGCTCGCCCCTTCCACCGTCATTTTCTCTCTACCCACCCTTGCCTCCTTTTCCGCGCAGCTCTCGATTCCCCCCTCTCTTTCGCACCCTCCATGTCATATTCCACTCCAGGAGTTCCATCATAGCTCCTCACTGTCGCTGGGAGGATGTTTTCTCCTCCGCTCGCCCCTTCCACCGTCATTTTCTCTCTACCCACCCTTGCCTCCTTTTCCGCGCAGCTCTCGATTCCCCCCTCTCTTTCGCACCCTCCATGTCATATTCCGCTCCAGGAGTTCCATCATAGCTCCTCACTGTCGCTGGGAGGATGTTTTCTCCTCCGCTCGCCCCTTCCACCGTCATTTTCTCTCTACCCACCCTTGCCTCCTTCTCCGCGCAGCTCTCGATTCCCCCCTCTCTTTCGCACCCTCCATGTCATATTCTGCTCCAGGAGCTCCATCATAGCTCCTCGCTGTCGCTGGGAGGATGTTTTCTCCTCCGCTCGCCCCTTCCACCGTCATTTTCTCTCTACCCACCCTTGCCTCCTTCTCCGCGCAGCTCTCGATTCCCCCCTCTCTTTCGCACCCTCCATGTCATATTCCGCTCCAGGAGTTCCATCATAGCTCCTCACTGTCGCTGGGAGGAAGTTTTCTCCTCCGCTTGCCCCTTCCACCGTCATTTTCTCTCTACCCACCCTTGCCTCCTTTTCCGCGCAGCTCTCGATTCCCCCCTCTCTTTCGCACCCTCCATGTCATATTCCACTCCAGGAGCTCCATCATAGCTCCTTGCTGTCGCTGGGAGGATGTTTTCTCCTCCGCTCGCCCCTTCCACCGTCATTTTCTCTCTACCCACCCTTGCCTCCTTTTCCGCGCAGCTCTCGATTCCCCCCTCTCTTTCGCACCCTCCATGTCATATTCCGCTCCAGGAGTTCCATCATAGCTCCTCACTGTCGCTGGGAGGATGTTTTCTCCTCCGCTCGCCCCTTCCACCGTCATTTTCTCTCTACCCACCCTTGCCTCCTTTTCCGCGCAGCTCTCGATTCCCCCCTCTCTTTCGCACCCTCCATGTCATATTCCGCTCCAGGAGCTCCATCATAGCTCCTCGCTGTCGCTGGGAGGATGTTTTCTCCTCCGCTCGCCCCTTCCACCGTCATTTTCTCTCTACCCACCCTTGCCTCCTTTTCCGCGCAGCTCTCGATTCCCCCCTCTCTTTCGCACCCTCCATGTCATATTCCGCTCCAGGAGTTCCATCATAGCTCCTCACTGTCGCTGGGAGGAAGTTTTCTCCTCCGCTCGCCCCTTCCACCGTCATTTTCTCTCTACCCACCCTTGCCTCCTTTTCCGCGCAGCTCTCGATTTCCCCCTCTCTTTCGCACCCTCCATGTCATATTCCGCTCCAGGAGCTCCATCATAGCTCCTCGCTGTCGCTGGGAGGATGTTTTCTCCTCCGCTCGCCCCTTCCACCATCATTTTCTCTCTACCCCCCCTTGCCTCCTTTTCCGCGCAGCTCTCGATTCCCCCCTCTCTTTCGCACCCTCCATGTCATATTCCGCTCCAGGAGTTCCATCATAGCTCCTCACTGTCGCTGGGAGGATGTTTTCTCCTCCGCTCGCCCCTTCCACCGTCATTTTCTCTCTACCCACCCTTGCCTCCTTTTCCGCGCAGCTCTCGATTCCCCCCTCTCTTTCGCACCCTCCATGTCATATTCCGCTCCAGGAGCTCCATCATAGCTCCTTGCTGTCGCTGGGAGGATGTTTTCTCCTCCGCTCGCCCCTTCCACCGTCATTTTCTCTCTACCCACCCTTGCCTCCTTTTCCGCGCAGCTCTCGATTCCCCCCTCTCTTTCGCACGCTCCATGTCATATTCCGCTCCAGGAGTTCCATCATAGCTCCTCGCTGTCGCTGGGAGGATGTTTTCTCCTCCGCTCGCCCCTTCCACCGTCATTTTCTCTCTACCCACCCTTGCCTTCTTTTCCGCGCAGCTCTCGATTCCCCCCTCTCTTTCGCACCCTCCATGTCATATTCCGCTCCAGGAGTTCCATCATAGCTCCTCACTGTCGCTGGGAGGATGTTTTCTCCTCCGCTCTCCCCTTCCACCGTCATTTTCTCTCTACCCACCCTTGCCTCCTTCTCCGCGCAGCTCTCGATTCCCCCCTCTCTTTCGCACCCTCCATGTCATATTCCGCTCCAGGAGCTCCATCATAGCTCCTCGCTGTCGCTGGGAGGATGTTTTCTCCTCCGCTCGCCCCTTCCACCGTCATTTTCTCTCTACCCACCCTTGCCTCCTTTTCCGCGCAGCTCTCGATTCCCCCCTCTCTTTCGCACCCTCCATGTCATATTCCGCTCCAGGAGCTCCATCATAGCTCCTTGCTGTCGCTGGGAGGATGTTTTCTCCTCCGCTCGCCCCTTCCACCGTCATTTTCTCTCTACCCACCCTTGCCTCCTTTTCCGCGCAGCTCTCGATTCCCCCCTCTCTTTCGCACCCTCCATGTCATATTCCGCTCCAGGAGTTCCATCATAGCTCCTCACTGTCGCTGGGAGGATGTTTTCTCCTCCGCTCGCCCCTTCCACCATCATTTTCTCTCTACCCACCCTTGCCTCCTTTTCCGCGCAGCTCTCGATTCCCCCCTCTCTTTCGCACCCTCCATGTCATATTCCGCTCCAGGAGTTCCATCATAGCTCCTCACTGTCGCTGGGAGGAAGTTTTCTCCTCCGCTCGCCCCTTCCACCGTCATTTTCTCTCTACCCACCCTTGCCTCCTTCTCCGCGCAGCTCTCAATTCCCCCCTCTCTTTCGCACCCTCCATGTCATATTCCGCTCCAGGAGCTCCATCATACCTAATCGCTGTCGCTGGGAGGATGTTTTCTCCTCCGCTCGCCCCTTCCACCGTCATTTTCTCTCTACCCACCCTTGCCTCCTTTTCCGCGCAGCTCTCGATTCCCCCCTCTCTTTCGCACCCTCCATGTCATATTCCACTCCAGGAGTTCCATCATAGCTCCTCACTGTCGCTGGGAGGATGTTTTCTCCTCCGCTCGCCCCTTCCACCGTCATTTTCTCTCTACCCACCCTTGCCTCCTTTTCCGCGCAGCTCTCGATTCCCCCCTCTCTTTCGCACCCTCCATGTCATATTCCGCTCCAGGAGCTCCATCATAGCTCCTCGCTGTCGCTGGGAGGATGTTTTCTCCTCCGCTCGCCCCTTCCACCGTCATTTTCTCTCTACCCACCCTTGCCTCCTTTTCCGCGCAGCTCTCGATTCCCCCCTCTCTTTCGCACCCTCCATGTCATATTCCGCTCCAGGAGTTCCATCATAGCTCCTCACTGTCGCTGGGAGGATGTTTTCTCCTCCACTCGCCCCTTCCACCGTCATTTTCTCTCTACCCACCCTTGCCTCCTTCTCCGCGCAGCTCTCGATTCCCCCCTCTCTTTCGCACCCTCCATGTCATATTCCGCTCCAGGAGCTCCATCATAGCTCCTCGCTGTCGCTGGGAGGATTTTTTCTCCTCTGCTCGCCCCTTCCACCGCCATTTTCTCTCTACCCACCCTTTCCTCCTTTTCCGCGCAGCTCTCGATTCCCCCCTCTCTTGCGCACCCTCCATGTCATATTCCGCTCCAGGAGCTCCATCATAGCTCCTCGCTGTCGCTGGGAGGAAGTTTTCTCCTCCGCTCGCCCCTTCCACCGTCATTTTCTCTCTACCCACCCTTGCCTCCTTTTCCGCGCAGCTCTCAATTCCCCCCTCTCTTTCGCACCCTCCATGTCATATTCCGCTCCAGGAGCTCCATCATAGCTCCTTGCTGTCGCTGGGAGGATGTTTTCTCCTCCGCTTGCCCCTTCCACCGTCATTTTCTCTCTACCCACCCTTGCCTCCTTTTCCGCGCAGCTCTCGATTCCCCCCTCTCTTTCGCACCCTCCATGTCATATTCCGCTCCAGGAGTTCCATCATAGCTCCTCACTGTCGCTGGGAGGATGTTTTCTCCTCCGCTCGCCCCTTCCACCGTCATTTTCTCTCTACCCACCCTTGCCTCCTTCTCCGCGCAGCTCTCGATTCCCCCCTCTCTTTCGCACCCTCCATGTCATATTCTGCTCCAGGAGCTCCATCATAGCTCCTCGCTGTCGCTGGGAGGATGTTTTCTCCTCCGCTCGCCCCTTCCACCGTCATTTTCTCTCTACCCACCCTTGCCTCCTTCTCCGCGCAGCTCTCGATTCCCCCCTCTCTTTCGCACCCTCCATGTCATATTCCGCTCCAGGAGCTCCATCATAGCTCCTCGCTGTCGCTGGGAGGATGTTTTCTCCTCCGCTCGCCCCTTCCACCGTCATTTTCTCTCTACCCACCCTTGCCTCCTTCTCCGCGCAGCTCTCGATTCCCCCCTCTCTTTCGCACCCTCCATGTCATATTCCGCTCCAGGAGCTCCATCATACCTAATCGCTGTCGCTGGGAGGATGTTTTCTCCTCCGCTCGCCCCTTCCACCGTCATTTTCTCTCTACCCACCCTTGCCTCCTTTTCCGCGCAGCTCTCGATTCCCCCCTCTCTTTCGCACCCTCCATGTCATATTCCACTCCAGGAGTTCCATCATAGCTCCTCACTGTCGCTGGGAGGAAGTTTTCTCCTCCGCTCGCCCCTTCCACCGTCATTTTCTCTCTACCCACCCTTGCCTCCTTCTCCGCGCAGCTCTCGATTCCCCCCTCTCTTTCGCACCCTCCATGTCATATTCCGCTCCAGGAGCTCCATCATACCTAATCGCTGTCGCTGGGAGGATGTTTTCTCCTCCGCTCGCCCCTTCCACCGTCATTTTCTCTCTACCCACCCTTGCCTCCTTTTCCGCGCAGCTCTCGATTCCCCCCTCTCTTTCGCACCCTCCATGTCATATTCCACTCCAGGAGTTCCATCATAGCTCCTCACTGTCGCTGGGAGGATGTTTTCTCCTCCGCTCGCCCCTTCCACCGTCATTTTCTCTCTACCCACCCTTGCCTCCTTTTCCGCGCAGCTCTCGATTCCCCCCTCTCTTTCGCACCCTCCATGTCATATTCCGCTCCAGGAGTTCCATCATAGCTCCTCACTGTCGCTGGGAGGATGTTTTCTCCTCCGCTCGCCCCTTCCACCATCATTTTCTCTCTACCCACCCTTGCCTCCTTTTCCGCGCAGCTCTCGATTCCCCCCTCTCTTTCGCACCCTCCATGTCATATTCCGCTCCAGGAGTTCCATCATAGCTCCTCACTGTCGCTGGGAGGAAGTTTTCTCCTCCGCTCGCCCCTTCCACCGTCATTTTCTCTCTACCCACCCTTGCCTCCTTCTCCGCGCAGCTCTCGATTCCCCCCTCTCTTTCGCACCCTCCATGTCATATTCCGCTCCAGGAGCTCCATCATACCTAATCGCTGTCGCTGGGAGGATGTTTTCTCCTCCGCTCGCCCCTTCCACCGTCATTTTCTCTCTACCCACCCTTGCCTCCTTCTCCGCGCAGCTCTCGATTCCCCCCTCTCTTTCGCACCCTCCATGTCATATTCCGCTCCAGGAGTTCCATCATAGCTCCTCACTGTCGCTGGGAGGAAGTTTTCTCCTCCGCTCGCCCCTTCCACCGTCATTTTCTCTCTACCCACCCTTGCCTCCTTTTCCGCGCAGCTCTCGATTCCCCCCTCTCTTTCGCACCCTCCATGTCATATTCCGCTCCAGGAGTTCCATCATAGCTCCTCACTGTCGCTGGGAGGATGTTTTCTCCTCCGCTCGCCCCTTCCACCATCATTTTCTCTCTACCCACCCTTGCCTCCTTTTCCGCGCAGCTCTCGATTCCCCCCTCTCTTTCGCACCCTCCATGTCATATTCCGCTCCAGGAGTTCCATCATAGCTCCTCACTGTCGCTGGGAGGAAGTTTTCTCCTCCGCTCGCCCCTTCCACCGTCATTTTCTCTCTACCCACCCTTGCCTCCTTCTCCGCGCAGCTCTCGATTCCCCCCTCTCTTTCGCACCCTCCATGTCATATTCCGCTCCAGGAGCTCCATCATACCTAATCGCTGTCGCTGGGAGGATGTTTTCTCCTCTGCTCGCCCCTTCCACCGTCATTTTCTCTCTACCCACCCTTGCCTCCTTTTCCGCGCAGCTCTCGATTCCCCCCTCTCTTTCGCACCCTCCATGTCATATTCCACTCCAGGAGTTCCATCATAGCTCCTCACTGTCGCTGGGAGGATGTTTTCTCCTCCGCTCGCCCCTTCCACCGTCATTTTCTCTCTACCCACCCTTGCCTCCTTTTCCGCGCAGCTCTCGATTCCCCCCTCTCTTTCGCACCCTCCATGTCATATTCCGCTCCAGGAGTTCCATCATAGCTCCTCACTGTCGCTGGGAGGATGTTTTCTCCTCCGCTCGCCCCTTCCACCGTCATTTTCTCTCTACCCACCCTTGCCTCCTTTTCCGCGCAGCTCTCGATTCCCCCCTCTCTTTCGCACCCTCCATGCCATATTCTGCTCCAGGAGCTCCATCATAGCTCCTCGCTGTCGCTGGGAGGATGTTTTCTCCTCCGCTCGCCCCTTCCACCGTCATTTTCTCTCTACCCACCCTTGCCTCCTTCTCCGCGCAGCTCTCGATTCCCCCCTCTCTTTCGCACCCTCCATGTCATATTCCGCTCCAGGAGCTCCATCATAGCTCCTTGCTGTCGCTGGGAGGATGTTTTCTCCTCCGCTCGCCCCTTCCACCGTCATTTTCTCTCTACCCACCCTTGCCTCCTTTTCCGCGCAGCTCTCGATTCCCCCCTCTCTTTCGCACCCTCCATATCATATTCCGCTCCAGGAGCTCCATCATAGCTCCTCGCTGTCGCTGGGAGGATGTTTTCTCCTCCGCTCGCCCCTTCCACCGTCATTTTCTCTCTACCCACCCTTGCCTCCTTCTCCGCGCAGCTCTCGATTCCCCCCTCTCTTTCGCACCCTCCATATCATATTCCGCTCCAGGAGCTCCATCATAGCTCCTCGCTGTCGCTGGGAGGATGTTTTCTCCTCCGCTCGCCCCTTCCACCGTCATTTTCTCTCTACCCACCCTTGCCTTCTTTTCCGCGCAGCTCTCGATTCCCCCCTCTCTTTCGCACCCTCCATGTCATATTCCGCTCCAGGAGTTCCATCATAGCTCCTCACTGTCGCTGGGAGGATGTTTTCTCCTCCGCTCGCCCCTTCCACCGTCATTTTCTCTCTACCCACCCTTGCCTCCTTCTCTGCGCAGCTCTCGATTCCCTCCTCTCTCTCGCACCCTCCATATTACATCCAGCTCCAGGAGCTTCATCATAGCTCCTCGCTGTCGCTGGGAGGATGTTTTCTCCTCCGCTCGCCCCTTCCACCGTCATTTTCTCTCTACCCACCCTTGCCTCCTTCTCTGCGCAGCTCTCGATTCCCTCCTCTCTCTCGCACCCTCCATATTACATCCAGCTCCAGGAGCTTCATCATAGCTCCTCGCTGTCGCTGGGAGGATGTTTTCTCCTCCGCTCGCCCCTTCCACCGTCATTTTCTCTCTACCCACCCTTTCCTCCTTTTCCGCGCAGCTCTCGATTCCCCCCTCTCTTTCGCACCCTCCATGTCATATTCCGCTCCAGGAGCTCCATCATAGCTCCTCGCTGTCGCTGGGAGGATGTTTTCTCCTCCGCTCGCCCCTTCCACCGTCATTTTCTCTCTACCCACCCTTGCCTCCTTTTCCGCGCAGCTCTCGATTCCCCCCTCTCTTTCGCACCCTCCATGTCATATTCCGCTCCAGGAGCTCCATCATAGCTCCTCGCTGTCGCTGGGAGGATGTTTTCTCCTCCGCTCGCCCCTTCCACCGTCATTTTCTCTCTACCCACCCTTGCCTCCTTCTCCGCGCAGCTCTCAATTCCCCCCTCTCTTTCGCACCCTCCATGTCATATTCCGCTCCAGGAGCTCCATCATAGCTCCTCGCTGTCGCTGGGAGGATGTTTTCTCCTCCGCTCGCCCCTTCCACCGTCATTTTCTCTCTACCCACCCTTGCCTCCTTCTCCGCGCAGCTCTCGATTCCCCCCTCTCTTTCGAACCCTCCATGTCATATTCCGCTCCAGGAGCTCCATCATAGCTCCTCGCTGTCGCTGGGAGGATGTTTTCTCCTCTGCTCGCCCCTTCCACCGTCATTTTCTCTCTACCCACCCTTTCCTCCTTTTCCGCGCAGCTCTCGATTCCCCCCTCTCTTTCGCACCCTCCATGTCATATTCCGCTCCAGGAGCTCCATTATAGCTCCTCGCTGTCGCTGGGAGGATGTTTTCTCCTCCGCTCGCCCCTTCCACCGTCATTTTCTTTCTACCCACCCTTGCCTCCTTTTCCACGCAGCTCTCGATTCCCCCCTCTCTTTCGCACCCTCCATGTCATATTCCGCTCCAGGAGCTCCATCATAGCTCCTCGCTGTTGCTGGGAGGATGTTTTCTCCTCCACTCGCCCCTTCCACCGTCATTTTCTCTCTACCCACCCTTGCCTCCTTCTCCGCGCAGCTCTCGATTCCCCCCTCTCTTTCGCACCCTCCATGTCATATTCCGCTCCAGGAGTTCCATCATAGCTCCTCACTGTCGCTGGGAGGATGTTTTCTCCTCCGCTCGCCCCTTCCACCGTCATTTTCTCTCTACCCACCCTTGCCTCCTTTTCCGCGCAGCTCTCGATTCCCCCCTCTCTTTCGCACCCTCAATGTCATATTCCGCTCCAGGAGTTCCATCATAGCTCCTCACTGTCGCTGGGAGGATGTTTTCTCCTCCGCTCGCCCCTTCCACCGTCATTTTCTCTCTACCCACCCTTGCCTCCTTTTCCGCGCAGCTCTCGATTCCCCCCTCTCTTTCGCACCCTCCATGTCATATTCCGCTCCAGGAGTTCCATCATAGCTCCTCACTGTCGCTGGGAGGATGTTTTCTCCTCCGCTCGCCCCTTCCACCGTCATTTTCTCTCTACCCACCCTTGCCTCCTTCTCCGCGCAGCTCTCGATTCCCCCCTCTCTTTCGCACCCTCCATGTCATATTCTGCTCCAGGAGCTCCATCATAGCTCCTCGCTGTCGCTGGGAGGATGTTTTCTCCTCCGCTCGCCCCTTCCACCGTCATTTTCTCTCTACCCACCCTTGCCTCCTTCTCCGCGCAGCTCTCGATTCCCCCCTTTCTTTCGCACCCTCCATGTCATATTCCGCTCCAGGAGCTCCATCATAGCTCCTTGCTGTCGCTGGGAGGATGTTTTCTCCTCCGCTCGCCCCTTCCACCATCATTTTCTCTCTACCCACCCTTGCCTCCTTCTCCGCGCAGCTCTCGATTCCCCCCTCTCTTTCGCACCCTCCATGTCATATTCCGCTCCAGGAGCTCCATTATAGCTCCTCGCTGTCGCTGGGAGGATGTTTTCTCCTCCGCTCGCCCCTTCCACCGTCATTTTCTCTCTACCCAATCTTGCCTCCTTTTCCGCGCAGCTCTCGATCCCCCCCTCTCTTTCGCACCCTCCATGTCATATTCCGCTCCAGGAGCTCCATCATAGCTCCTCGCTGTCGCTGGGAGGATGTTTTCTCCTCCGCTCGCCCCATCCACCGTCATTTTCTTTCTACCCACCCTTGCCTCCTTTTCCACGCAGCTCTCTATTCCCCCCTCTCTTTCGCACCCTCCATGTCATATTCCGCTCCAGGAGCTCCATCATAGCTCCTCGCTGTTGCTGGGAGGATGTTTTCTCCTCCGCTCGCCCCTTCCACCGTCATTTTCTCTCTACCCACCCTTGCCTCCTTTTCCGCGCAGCTCTCGATTCCCCCCTCTCTTTCGCACCCTCCATGTCATATTCCGCTCCAGGAGCTCCATCATAGCTCCTTGCTGTCGCTGGGAGGATGTTTTCTCCTCCGCTCGCCCCTTCCACCGTCATTTTCTCTCTACCCACCCTTGCCTCCTTTTCCGCGCAGCTCTCGATTCCCCCCCTCTCTTTCGCACCCTCCATGTCATATTCCGCTCCAGGAGTTCCATCATAGCTCCTCACTGTCGCTGGGAGGATGTTTTCTCCTCCGCTCGCCCCTTCCACCGTCATTTTCTCTCTACCCACCCTTGCCTCCTTCTCCGCGCAGCTCTCGATTCCCCCCTCTCTTTCGCACCCTCCATATCATATTCCGCTCCAGGAGCTCCATCATAGCTCCTCGCTGTCGCTGGGAGGATGTTTTCTCATCCGCTCGCCCCTTCCACCGTCATTTTCTCTCTACCCACCCTTGCCTTCTTTTCCGCGCAGCTCTCGATTCCCCCCTCTCTTTCGCACCCTCCATGTCATATTCCGCTCCAGGAGTTCCATCATAGCTCCTCACTGTCGCTGGGAGGATGTTTTCTCCTCCGCTCTCCCCTTCCACCGTCATTTTCTCTCTACCCACCCTTGCCTCCTTCTCCGCGCAGCTCTCGATTCCCCCCTCTCTTTCGCACCCTCCATGTCATATTCCGCTCCAGGAGCTCCATCATAGCTCCTCGCTGTCGCTGGGAGGATGTTTTCTCCTCCGCTCGCCCCTTCCACCGTCATTTTCTCTCTACCCACCCTTGCCTCCTTTTCCGCGCAGCTCTCGATTCCCCCCTCTCTTTCGCACCCTCCATGTCATATTCCGCTCCAGGAGCTCCATCATAGCTCCTTGCTGTCGCTGGGAGGATGTTTTCTCCTCCGCTCGCCCCTTCCACCGTCATTTTCTCTCTACCCACCCTTGCCTCCTTTTCCGCGCAGCTCTCGATTCCCCCCTCTCTTTCGCACCCTCCATGTCATATTCCGCTCCAGGAGTTCCATCATAGCTCCTCACTGTCGCTGGGAGGATGTTTTCTCCTCCGCTCGCCCCTTCCACCATCATTTTCTCTCTACCCACCCTTGCCTCCTTTTCCGCGCAGCTCTCGATTCCCCCCTCTCTTTCGCACCCTCCATGTCATATTCCGCTCCAGGAGTTCCATCATAGCTCCTCACTGTCGCTGGGAGGAAGTTTTCTCCTCCGCTCGCCCCTTCCACCGTCATTTTCTCTCTACCCACCCTTGCCTCCTTCTCCGCGCAGCTCTCGATTCCCCCCTCTCTTTCGCACCCTCCATGTCATATTCCGCTCCAGGAGCTCCATCATACCTAATCGCTGTCGCTGGGAGGATGTTTTCTCCTCCGCTCGCCCCTTCCACCGTCATTTTCTCTCTACCCACCCTTGCCTCCTTTTCCGCGCAGCTCTCGATTCCCCCCTCTCTTTCGCACCCTCCATGTCATATTCCACTCCAGGAGTTCCATCATAGCTCCTCACTGTCGCTGGGAGGATGTTTTCTCCTCCGCTCGCCCCTTCCACCGTCATTTTCTCTCTACCCACCCTTGCCTCCTTTTCCGCGCAGCTCTCGATTCCCCCCTCTCTTTCGCACCCTCCATGTCATATTCCGCTCCAGGAGCTCCATCATAGCTCCTTGCTGTCGCTGGGAGGATGTTTTCTCCTCCGCTCGCCCCTTCCACCGTCATTTTCTCTCTACCCACCCTTGCCTCCTTTTCCGCGCAGCTCTCGATTCCCCCCTCTCTTTCGCACCCTCCATGTCATATTCCGCTCCAGGAGTTCCATCATAGCTCCTCACTGTCGCTGGGAGGATGTTTTCTCCTCCGCTCGCCCCTTCCACCGTCATTTTCTCTCTACCCACCCTTGCCTCCTTCTCTGCGCAGCTCTCGATTCCCTCCTCTCTCTCGCACCCTCCATATTACATCCAGCTCCAGGAGCTTCATCATAGCTCCTCGCTGTCGCTGGGAGGATGTTTTCTCCTCCGCTCGCCCCTTCCACCGTCATTTTCTCTCTACCCAATCTTGCCTCCTTTTCCGCGCAGCTCTCGATCCCCCCCTCTCTTTCGCACCCTCCATGTCATATTCCGCTCCAGGAGCTCCATCATAGCTCCTCGCTGTCGCTGGGAGGATGTTTTCTCCTCCGCTCGCCCCATCCACCGTCATTTTCTTTCTACCCACCCTTGCCTCCTTTTCCACGCAGCTCTCTATTCCCCCCTCTCTTTCGCACCCTCCATGTCATATTCCGCTCCAGGAGCTCCATCATAGCTCCTCGCTGTTGCTGGGAGGATGTTTTCTCCTCCGCTCGCCCCTTCCACCGTCATTTTCTCTCTACCCACCCTTGCCTCCTTTTCCGCGCAGCTCTCGATTCCCCCCTCTCTTTCGCACCCTCCATGTCATATTCCGCTCCAGGAGCTCCATCATAGCTCCTTGCTGTCGCTGGGAGGATGTTTTCTCCTCCGCTCGCCCCTTCCACCGTCATTTTCTCTCTACCCACCCTTGCCTCCTTTTCCGCGCAGCTCTCGATTCCCCCCTCTCTTTCGCACCCTCCATGTCATATTCCGCTCCAGGAGTTCCATCATAGCTCCTCACTGTCGCTGGGAGGATGTTTTCTCCTCCGCTCGCCCCTTCCACCGTCATTTTCTCTCTACCCACCCTTGCCTCCTTCTCCGCGCAGCTCTCGATTCCCCCCTCTCTTTCGCACCCTCCATATCATATTCCGCTCCAGGAGCTCCATCATAGCTCCTCGCTGTCGCTGGGAGGATGTTTTCTCCTCCGCTCGCCCCTTCCACCGTCATTTTCTCTCTACCCACCCTTGCCTTCTTTTCCGCGCAGCTCTCGATTCCCCCCTCTCTTTCGCACCCTCCATGTCATATTCCGCTCCAGGAGTTCCATCATAGCTCCTCACTGTCGCTGGGAGGATGTTTTCTCCTCCGCTCTCCCCTTCCACCGTCATTTTCTCTCTACCCACCCTTGCCTCCTTCTCCGCGCAGCTCTCGATTCCCCCCTCTCTTTCGCACCCTCCATGTCATATTCCGCTCCAGGAGCTCCATCATAGCTCCTCGCTGTCGCTGGGAGGATGTTTTCTCCTCCGCTCGCCCCTTCCACCGTCATTTTCTCTCTACCCACCCTTGCCTCCTTTTCCGCGCAGCTCTCGATTCCCCCCTCTCTTTCGCACCCTCCATGTCATATTCCGCTCCAGGAGCTCCATCATAGCTCCTTGCTGTCGCTGGGAGGATGTTTTCTCCTCCGCTCGCCCCTTCCACCGTCATTTTCTCTCTACCCACCCTTGCCTCCTTTTCCGCGCAGCTCTCGATTCCCCCCTCTCTTTCGCACCCTCCATGTCATATTCCGCTCCAGGAGTTCCATCATAGCTCCTCACTGTCGCTGGGAGGATGTTTTCTCCTCCGCTCGCCCCTTCCACCATCATTTTCTCTCTACCCACCCTTGCCTCCTTTTCCGCGCAGCTCTCGATTCCCCCCTCTCTTTCGCACCCTCCATGTCATATTCCGCTCCAGGAGTTCCATCATAGCTCCTCACTGTCGCTGGGAGGAAGTTTTCTCCTCCGCTCGCCCCTTCCACCGTCATTTTCTCTCTACCCACCCTTGCCTCCTTCTCCGCGCAGCTCTCGATTCCCCCCTCTCTTTCGCACCCTCCATGTCATATTCCGCTCCAGGAGCTCCATCATACCTAATCGCTGTCGCTGGGAGGATGTTTTCTCCTCCGCTCGCCCCTTCCACCGTCATTTTCTCTCTACCCACCCTTGCCTCCTTTTCCGCGCAGCTCTCGATTCCCCCCTCTCTTTCGCACCCTCCATGTCATATTCCACTCCAGGAGTTCCATCATAGCTCCTCACTGTCGCTGGGAGGATGTTTTCTCCTCCGCTCGCCCCTTCCACCGTCATTTTCTCTCTACCCACCCTTGCCTCCTTTTCCGCGCAGCTCTCGATTCCCCCCTCTCTTTCGCACCCTCCATGTCATATTCCGCTCCAGGAGCTCCATCATAGCTCCTCGCTGTCGCTGGGAGGATGTTTTCTCCTCCGCTCGCCCCTTCCACCGTCATTTTCTCTCTACCCACCCTTGCCTCCTTTTCCGCGCAGCTCTCGATTCCCCCCTCTCTTTCGCACCCTCCATGTCATATTCCGCTCCAGGAGTTCCATCATAGCTCCTCACTGTCGCTGGGAGGATGTTTTCTCCTCCACTCGCCCCTTCCACCGTCATTTTCTCTCTACCCACCCTTGCCTCCTTCTCCGCGCAGCTCTCGATTCCCCCCTCTCTTTCGCACCCTCCATGTCATATTCCGCTCCAGGAGCTCCATCATAGCTCCTCGCTGTCGCTGGGAGGATTTTTTCTCCTCTGCTCGCCCCTTCCACCGCCATTTTCTCTCTACCCACCCTTTCCTCCTTTTCCGCGCAGCTCTCGATTCCCCCCTCTCTTGCGCACCCTCCATGTCATATTCCGCTCCAGGAGCTCCATCATAGCTCCTCGCTGTCGCTGGGAGGAAGTTTTCTCCTCCGCTCGCCCCTTCCACCGTCATTTTCTCTCTACCCACCCTTGCCTCTTTTTCCGCGCAGCTCTCAATTCCCCCCTCTCTTTCGCACCCTCCATGTCATATTCCGCTCCAGGAGCTCCATCATAGCTCCTTGCTGTCGCTGGGAGGATGTTTTCTCCTCCGCTTGCCCCTTCCACCGTCATTTTCTCTCTACCCACCCTTGCCTCCTTTTCCGCGCAGCTCTCGATTCCCCCCTCTCTTTCGCACCCTCCATGTCATATTCCGCTCCAGGAGTTCCATCATAGCTCCTCACTGTCGCTGGGAGGATGTTTTCTCCTCCGCTCGCCCCTTCCACCGTCATTTTCTCTCTACCCACCCTTGCCTCCTTCTCCGCGCAGCTCTCGATTCCCCCCTCTCTTTCGCACCCTCCATGTCATATTCTGCTCCAGGAGCTCCATCATAGCTCCTCGCTGTCGCTGGGAGGATGTTTTCTCCTCCGCTCGCCCCTTCCACCGTCATTTTCTCTCTACCCACCCTTGCCTCCTTCTCCGCGCAGCTCTCGATTCCCCCCTCTCTTTCGCACCCTCCATGTCATATTCCGCTCCAGGAGCTCCATCATAGCTCCTCGCTGTTGCTGGGAGGATTTTTTCTCCTCTGCTCGCCCCTTCCACCGCCATTTTCTCTCTACCCACCCTTTCCTCCTTTTCCGCGCAGCTCTCGATTCCCCCCTCTCTTGCGCACCCTCCATGTCATATTCCGCTCCAGGAGCTCCATCATAGCTCCTCGCTGTCGCTGGGAGGAAGTTTTCTCCTCCGCTCGCCCCTTCCACCGTCATTTTCTCTCTACCCACCCTTGCCTCCTTTTCCGCGCAGCTCTCAATTCCCCCCTCTCTTTCGCACCCTCCATGTCATATTCCGCTCCAGGAGCTCCATCATAGCTCCTTGCTGTCGCTGGGAGGATGTTTTCTCCTCCGCTCGCCCCTTCCACCGTCATTTTCTCTCTACCCACCCTTGCCTCCTTTTACGCGCAGCTCTCGATTCCCCCCTCTCTTTCGCACCCTCCATGTCATATTCCGCTCCAGGAGTTCCATCATAGCTCCTCACTGTCGCTGGGAGGATGTTTTCTCCTCCGCTCGCCCCTTCCACCGTCATTTTCTCTCTACCCACCCTTGCCTCCTTCTACTCGCAGCTCTCGATTCCCCCCTCTCTTTCGCACCCTCCATGTCATATTCCGCTCCAGGAGCTCCATCATACCTAATCGCTGTCGCTGGGAGGATGTTTTCTCCTCCGCTCGCCCCTTCCACCGTCATTTTCTCTCTACCCACCCTTGCCTCCTTTTCCGCGCAGCTCTCGATTCCCCCCTCTCTTTCGCACCCTCCATGTCATATTCCACTCCAGGAGTTCCATCATAGCTCCTCACTGTCGCTGGGAGGATGTTTTCTCCTCCGCTCGCCCCTTCCACCGTCATTTTCTCTCTACCCACCCTTGCCTCCTTTTCCGCGCAGCTCTCGATTCCCCCCTCTCTTTCGCACCCTCCATGTCATATTCCGCTCCAGGAGTTCCATCATAGCTCCTCACTGTCGCTGGGAGGATGTTTTCTCCTCCGCTCGCCCCTTCCACCGTCATTTTCTCTCTACCCACCCTTGCCTCCTTCTCCGCGCAGCTCTCGATTCCCCCCTCTCTTTCGCACCCTCCATGTCATATTCTGCTCCAGGAGCTCCATCATAGCTCCTCGCTGTCGCTGGGAGGATGTTTTCTCCTCCGCTCGCCCCTTCCACCGTCATTTTCTCTCTACCCACCCTTGCCTCCTTCTCCGCGCAGCTCTCGATTCCCCCCTCTCTTTCGCACCCTCCATGTCATATTCCGCTCCAGGAGTTCCATCATAGCTCCTCACTGTCGCTGGGAGGAAGTTTTCTCCTCCGCTTGCCCCTTCCACCGTCATTTTCTCTCTACCCACCCTTGCCTCCTTTTCCGCGCAGCTCTCGATTCCCCCCTCTCTTTCGCACCCTCCATGTCATATTCCACTCCAGGAGCTCCATCATAGCTCCTTGCTGTCGCTGGGAGGATGTTTTCTCCTCCGCTCGCCCCTTCCACCGTCATTTTCTCTCTACCCACCCTTGCCTCCTTTTCCGCGCAGCTCTCGATTCCCCCCTCTCTTTCGCACCCTCCATGTCATATTCCGCTCCAGGAGTTCCATCATAGCTCCTCACTGTCGCTGGGAGGATGTTTTCTCCTCCGCTCGCCCCTTCCACCGTCATTTTCTCTCTACCCACCCTTGCCTCCTTTTCCGCGCAGCTCTCGATTCCCCCCTCTCTTTCGCACCCTCCATGTCATATTCCGCTCCAGGAGCTCCATCATAGCTCCTCGCTGTCGCTGGGAGGATGTTTTCTCCTCCGCTCGCCCCTTCCACCGTCATTTTCTCTCTACCCACCCTTGCCTCCTTTTCCGCGCAGCTCTCGATTCCCCCCTCTCTTTCGCACCCTCAATGTCATATTCCGCTCCAGGAGTTCCATCATAGCTCCTCACTGTCGCTGGGAGGATGTTTTCTCCTCCGCTCGCCCCTTCCACCGTCATTTTCTCTCTACCCACCCTTGCCTCCTTTTCCGCGCAGCTCTCAATTCCCCCCTCTCTTTCGCACCCTCCATGTCATATTCCGCTCCAGGAGCTCCATCATAGCTCCTTGCTGTCGCTGGGAGGATGTTTTCTCCTCCGCTCGCCCCTTCCACCGTCATTTTCTCTCTACCCACCCTTGCCTCCTTTTACGCGCAGCTCTCGATTCCCCCCTCTCTTTCGCACCCTCCATGTCATATTCCGCTCCAGGAGTTCCATCATAGCTCCTCACTGTCGCTGGGAGGATGTTTTCTCCTCCGCTCGCCCCTTCCACCGTCATTTTCTCTCTACCCACCCTTGCCTCCTTCTCCGCGCAGCTCTCGATTCCCCCCTCTCTTTCGCACCCTCCATGTCATATTCCGCTCCAGGAGCTCCATCATACCTAATCGCTGTCGCTGGGAGGATGTTTTCTCCTCCGCTCGCCCCTTCCACCGTCATTTTCTCTCTACCCACCCTTGCCTCCTTTTCCGCGCAGCTCTCGATTCCCCCCTCTCTTTCGCACCCTCCATGTCATATTCCACTCCAGGAGTTCCATCATAGCTCCTCACTGTCGCTGGGAGGATGTTTTCTCCTCCGCTCGCCCCTTCCACCGTCATTTTCTCTCTACCCACCCTTGCCTCCTTTTCCGCGCAGCTCTCGATTCCCCCCTCTCTTTCGCACCCTCCATGTCATATTCCGCTCCAGGAGTTCCATCATAGCTCCTCACTGTCGCTGGGAGGATGTTTTCTCCTCCGCTCGCCCCTTCCACCGTCATTTTCTCTCTACCCACCCTTGCCTCCTTCTCCGCGCAGCTCTCGATTCCCCCCTCTCTTTCGCACCCTCCATGTCATATTCTGCTCCAGGAGCTCCATCATAGCTCCTCGCTGTCGCTGGGAGGATGTTTTCTCCTCCGCTCGCCCCTTCCACCGTCATTTTCTCTCTACCCACCCTTGCCTCCTTCTCCGCGCAGCTCTCGATTCCCCCCTCTCTTTCGCACCCTCCATGTCATATTCCGCTCCAGGAGTTCCATCATAGCTCCTCACTGTCGCTGGGAGGAAGTTTTCTCCTCCGCTTGCCCCTTCCACCGTCATTTTCTCTCTACCCACCCTTGCCTCCTTTTCCGCGCAGCTCTCGATTCCCCCCTCTCTTTCGCACCCTCCATGTCATATTCCACTCCAGGAGCTCCATCATAGCTCCTTGCTGTCGCTGGGAGGATGTTTTCTCCTCCGCTCGCCCCTTCCACCGTCATTTTCTCTCTACCCACCCTTGCCTCCTTTTCCGCGCAGCTCTCGATTCCCCCCTCTCTTTCGCACCCTCCATGTCATATTCCGCTCCAGGAGTTCCATCATAGCTCCTCACTGTCGCTGGGAGGATGTTTTCTCCTCCGCTCGCCCCTTCCACCGTCATTTTCTCTCTACCCACCCTTGCCTCCTTTTCCGCGCAGCTCTCGATTCCCCCCTCTCTTTCGCACCCTCCATGTCATATTCCGCTCCAGGAGCTCCATCATAGCTCCTCGCTGTCGCTGGGAGGATGTTTTCTCCTCCGCTCGCCCCTTCCACCGTCATTTTCTCTCTACCCACCCTTGCCTCCTTTTCCGCGCAGCTCTCGATTCCCCCCTCTCTTTCGCACCCTCAATGTCATATTCCGCTCCAGGAGTTCCATCATAGCTCCTCACTGTCGCTGGGAGGATGTTTTCTCCTCCGCTCGCCCCTTCCACCGTCATTTTCTCTCTACCCACCCTTGCCTCCTTTTCCGCGCAGCTCTCGATTCCCCCCTCTCTTTCGCACCCTCCATGTCATATTCCGCTCCAGGAGCTCCATCATAGCTCCTTGCTGTCGCTGGGAGGATGTTTTCTCCTCCGCTCGCCCCTTCCACCGTCATTTTCTCTCTACCCACCCTTGCCTCCTTTTCCGCGCAGCTCTCGATTCCCCCCTCTCTTTCGCACCCTCCATGTCATATTCCGCTCCAGGAGTTCCATCATAGCTCCTCACTGTCGCTGGGAGGATGTTTTCTCCTCCGCTCGCCCCTTCCACCATCATTTTCTCTCTACCCACCCTTGCCTCCTTTTCCGCGCAGCTCTCGATTCCCCCCTCTCTTTCGCACCCTCCATGTCATATTCCGCTCCAGGAGTTCCATCATAGCTCCTCACTGTCGCTGGGAGGAAGTTTTCTCCTCCGCTCGCCCCTTCCACCGTCATTTTCTCTCTACCCACCCTTGCCTCCTTTTCCGCGCAGCTCTCGATTCCCCCCTCTCTTTCGCACCCTCCATGTCATATTCCGCTCCAGGAGCTCCATCATAGCTCCTTGCTGTCGCTGGGAGGATGTTTTCTCCTCCGCTCGCCCCTTCCACCGTCATTTTCTCTCTACCCACCCTTGCCTCCTTTTCCGCGCAGCTCTCGATTCCCCCCTCTCTTTCGCACCCTCCATGTCATATTCCGCTCCAGGAGTTCCATCATAGCTCCTCACTGTCGCTGGGAGGATGTTTTCTCCTCCGCTCGCCCCTTCCACCGTCATTTTCTCTCTACCCACCCTTGCCTCCTTCTCCGCGCAGCTCTCGATTCCCCCCTCTCTTTCGCACCCTCCATATCATATTCCGCTCCAGGAGCTCCATCATAGCTCCTCGCTGTCGCTGGGAGGATGTTTTCTCCTCCGCTCGCCCCTTCCACCGTCATTTTCTCTCTACCCACCCTTGCCTTCTTTTCCGCGCAGCTCTCGATTCCCCCCTCTCTTTCGCACCCTCCATGTCATATTCCACTCCAGGAGTTCCATCATAGCTCCTCACTGTCGCTGGGAGGATGTTTTCTCCTCCGCTCTCCCCTTCCACCGTCATTTTCTCTCTACCCACCCTTGCCTCCTTCTCCGCGCAGCTCTCGATTCCCCCCTCTCTTTCGCACCCTCCATGTCATATTCCGCTCCAGGAGCTCCATCATAGCTCCTCGCTGTCGCTGGGAGGATGTTTTCTCCTCCGCTCGCCCCTTCCACCGTCATTTTCTCTCTACCCACCCTTGCCTCCTTTTCCGCGCAGCTCTCGATTCCCCCCTCTCTTTCGCACCCTCCATGTCATATTCCGCTCCAGGAGCTCCATCATAGCTCCTTGCTGTCGCTGGGAGGATGTTTTCTCCTCCGCTCGCCCCTTCCACCGTCATTTTCTCTCTACCCACCCTTGCCTCCTTTTCCGCGCAGCTCTCGATTCCCCCCTCTCTTTCGCACCCTCCATGTCATATTCCGCTTCAGGAGTTCCATCATAGCTCCTCACTGTCGCTGGGAGGATGTTTTCTCCTCCGCTCGCCCCTTCCACCATCATTTTCTCTCTACCCACCCTTGCCTCCTTTTCCGCGCAGCTCTCGATTCCCCCCTCTCTTTCGCACCCTCCATGTCATATTCCGCTCCAGGAGTTCCATCATAGCTCCTCACTGTCGCTGGGAGGAAGTTTTCTCCTCCGCTCGCCCCTTCCACCGTCATTTTCTCTCTACCCACCCTTGCCTCCTTCTCCGCGCAGCTCTCGATTCCCCCCTCTCTTTCGCACCCTCCATGTCATATTCCGCTCCAGGAGCTCCATCATACCTAATCGCTGTCGCTGGGAGGATGTTTTCTCCTCCGCTCGCCCCTTCCACCGTCATTTTCTCTCTACCCACCCTTGCCTCCTTTTCCGCGCAGCTCTCGATTCCCCCCTCTCTTTCGCACCCTCCATGTCATATTCCGCTCCAGGAGCTCCATCATAGCTCCTCGCTGTCGCTGGGAGGATGTTTTCTCCTCCGCTCGCCCCTTCCACCGTCATTTTCTCTCTACCCACCCTTGCCTCCTTTTCCGCGCAGCTCTCGATTCCCCCCTCTCTTTCGCACCCTCCATGTCATATTCCGCTCCAGGAGTTCCATCATAGCTCCTCACTGTCGCTGGGAGGATGTTTTCTCCTCCGCTCGCCCCTTCCACCATCATTTTCTCTCTACCCCCCCTTGCCTCCTTTTCCGCGCAGCTCTCGATTCCCCCCTCTCTTTCGCACCCTCCATGTCATATTCCGCTCCAGGAGTTCCATCATAGCTCCTCACTGTCGCTGGGAGGATGTTTTCTCCTCCGCTCGCCCCTTCCACCGTCATTTTCTCTCTACCCACCCTTGCCTCCTTTTCCGCGCAGCTCTCGATTCCCCCCTCTCTTTCGCACCCTCCATGTCATATTCCGCTCCAGGAGCTCCATCATAGCTCCTTGCTGTCGCTGGGAGGATGTTTTCTCCTCCGCTCGCCCCTTCCACCGTCATTTTCTCTCTACCCACCCTTGCCTCCTTTTCCGCGCAGCTCTCGATTCCCCCCTCTCTTTCGCACCCTCCATGTCATATTCCGCTCCAGGAGTTCCATCATAGCTCCTCACTGTCGCTGGGAGGATGTTTTCTCCTCCGCTCGCCCCTTCCACCGTCATTTTCTCTCTACCCACCCTTGCCTCCTTCTCCGCGCAGCTCTCGATTCCCCCCTCTCTTTCGCACTCTCCATGTCATATTCCGCTCCAGGAGCTCCATCATAGCTCCTCGCTGTCGCTGGGAGGATGTTTTCTCCTCCGCTCGCCCCTTCCACCGTCATTTTCTCTCTACCCACCCTTGCCTCCTTTTCCGCGCAGCTCTCGATTCCCCCCTCTCTTTCGCACCCTCCATGTCATATTCCGCTCCAGGAGCTCCATCATAGCTCCTTGCTGTCGCTGGGAGGATGTTTTCTCCTCCGCTCGCCCCTTCCACCGTCATTTTCTCTCTACCCACCCTTGCCTCCTTTTCCGCGCAGCTCTCGATTCCCCCCTCTCTTTCGCACCCTCCATGTCATATTCCGCTCCAGGAGTTCCATCATAGCTCCTCACTGTCGCTGGGAGGATGTTTTCTCCTCCGCTCGCCCCTTCCACCGTCATTTTCTCTCTACCCACCCTTGCCTCCTTCTCCGCGCAGCTCTCGATTCCCCCCTCTCTTTCGCACCCTCCATGTCATATTCCACTCCAGGAGTTCCATCATAGCTCCTCACTGTCGCTGGGAGTATGTTTTCTCCTCCGCTCGCCCCTTCCACCGTCATTTTCTCTCTACCCACCCTTGCCTCCTTTTCCGCGCAGCTCTCGATTCCCCCCTCTCTTTCGCACCCTCCATGTCATATTCCGCTCCAGGAGCTCCATCATAGCTCCTCGCTGTCGCTGGGAGGATGTTTTCTCCTCCGCTCGCCCCTTCCACCGTCATTTTCTCTCTACCCACCCTTGCCTCCTTTTCCGCGCAGCTCTCAATTCCCCCCTCTCTTTCGCACCCTCCATGTCATATTCCGCTCCAGGAGCTCCATCATAGCTCCTTGCTGTCGCTGGGAGGATGTTTTCTCCTCCGCTCGCCCCTTCCACCGTCATTTTCTCTCTACCCACCCTTGCCTCCTTTTCCGCGCAGCTCTCGATTCCCCCCTCTCTTTCGCACCCTCCATGTCATATTCCGCTCCAGGAGCTCCATCATAGCTCCTTGCTGTCGCTGGGAGGATGTTTTCTCCTCCGCTCGCCCCTTCCACCATCATTTTCTCTCTACCCACCCTTGCCTCCTTCTCCGCGCAGCTCTCGATTCCCCCCTCTCTTTCGCACCCTCCATGTCATATTCCGCTCCAGGAGCTCCATCATAGCTCCTCGCTGTCGCTGGGAGGATGTTTTCTCCTCCGCTCGCCCCTTCCACCGTCATTTTCTCTCTACCCAATCTTGCCTCCTTTTCCGCGCAGCTCTCGATCCCCCCCTCTCTTTCGCACCCTCCATGTCATATTCCGCTCCAGGAGCTCCATCATAGCTCCTCGCTGTCGCTGGGAGGATGTTTTCTCCTCCGCTCGCCCCATCCACCGTCATTTTCTTTCTACCCACCCTTGCCTCCTTTTCCACGCAGCTCTCTATTCCCCCCTCTCTTTCGCACCCTCCATGTCATATTCCGCTCCAGGAGCTCCATCATAGCTCCTCGCTGTTGCTGGGAGGATGTTTTCTCCTCCGCTCGCCCCTTCCACCGTCATTTTCTCTCTACCCACCCTTGCCTCCTTTTCCGCGCAGCTCTCGATTCCCCCCTCTCTTTCGCACCCTCCATGTCATATTCCGCTCCAGGAGCTCCATCATAGCTCCTTGCTGTCGCTGGGAGGATGTTTTCTCCTCCGCTCGCCCCTTCCACCGTCATTTTCTCTCTACCCACCCTTGCCTCCTTTTCCGCGCAGCTCTCGATTCCCCCCTCTCTTTCGCACCCTCCATGTCATATTCCGCTCCAGGAGTTCCATCATAGCTCCTCACTGTCGCTGGGAGGATGTTTTCTCCTCCGCTCGCCCCTTCCACCGTCATTTTCTCTCTACCCACCCTTGCCTCCTTCTCCGCGCAGCTCTCGATTCCCCCCTCTCTTTCGCACCCTCCATATCATATTCCGCTCCAGGAGCTCCATCATAGCTCCTCGCTGTCGCTGGGAGGATGTTTTCTCCTCCGCTCGCCCCTTCCACCGTCATTTTCTCTCTACCCACCCTTGCCTTCTTTTCCGCGCAGCTCTCGATTCCCCCCTCTCTTTCGCACCCTCCATGTCATATTCCGCTCCAGGAGTTCCATCATAGCTCCTCACTGTCGCTGGGAGGATGTTTTCTCCTCCGCTCTCCCCTTCCACCGTCATTTTCTCTCTACCCACCCTTGCCTCCTTCTCCGCGCAGCTCTCGATTCCCCCCTCTCTTTCGCACCCTCCATGTCATATTCCGCTCCAGGAGCTCCATCATAGCTCCTCGCTGTCGCTGGGAGGATGTTTTCTCCTCCGCTCGCCCCTTCCACCGTCATTTTCTCTCTACCCACCCTTGCCTCCTTTTCCGCGCAGCTCTCGATTCCCCCCTCTCTTTCGCACCCTCCATGTCATATTCCGCTCCAGGAGCTCCATCATAGCTCCTTGCTGTCGCTGGGAGGATGTTTTCTCCTCCGCTCGCCCCTTCCACCGTCATTTTCTCTCTACCCACCCTTGCCTCCTTTTCCGCGCAGCTCTCGATTCCCCCCTCTCTTTCGCACCCTCCATGTCATATTCCGCTCCAGGAGTTCCATCATAGCTCCTCACTGTCGCTGGGAGGATGTTTTCTCCTCCGCTCGCCCCTTCCACCATCATTTTCTCTCTACCCACCCTTGCCTCCTTTTCCGCGCAGCTCTCGATTCCCCCCTCTCTTTCGCACCCTCCATGTCATATTCCGCTCCAGGAGTTCCATCATAGCTCCTCACTGTCGCTGGGAGGAAGTTTTCTCCTCCGCTCGCCCCTTCCACCGTCATTTTCTCTCTACCCACCCTTGCCTCCTTCTCCGCGCAGCTCTCGATTCCCCCCTCTCTTTCGCACCCTCCATGTCATATTCCGCTCCAGGAGCTCCATCATACCTAATCGCTGTCGCTGGGAGGATGTTTTCTCCTCCGCTCGCCCCTTCCACCGTCATTTTCTCTCTACCCACCCTTGCCTCCTTTTCCGCGCAGCTCTCGATTCCCCCCTCTCTTTCGCACCCTCCATGTCATATTCCGCTCCAGGAGCTCCATCATAGCTCCTCGCTGTCGCTGGGAGGATGTTTTCTCCTCCGCTCGCCCCTTCCACCGTCATTTTCTCTCTACCCACCCTTGCCTCCTTTTCCGCGCAGCTCTCGATTCCCCCCTCTCTTTCGCACCCTCCATGTCATATTCCGCTCCAGGAGTTCCATCATAGCTCCTCACTGTCGCTGGGAGGATGTTTTCTCCTCCGCTCGCCCCTTCCACCATCATTTTCTCTCTACCCCCCCTTGCCTCCTTTTCCGCGCAGCTCTCGATTCCCCCCTCTCTTTCGCACCCTCCATGTCATATTCCGCTCCAGGAGTTCCATCATAGCTCCTCACTGTCGCTGGGAGGATGTTTTCTCCTCCGCTCGCCCCTTCCACCGTCATTTTCTCTCTACCCACCCTTGCCTCCTTTTCCGCGCAGCTCTCGATTCCCCCCTCTCTTTCGCACCCTCCATGTCATATTCCGCTCCAGGAGCTCCATCATAGCTCCTTGCTGTCGCTGGGAGGATGTTTTCTCCTCCGCTCGCCCCTTCCACCGTCATTTTCTCTCTACCCACCCTTGCCTCCTTTTCCGCGCAGCTCTCGATTCCCCCCTCTCTTTCGCACCCTCCATGTCATATTCCGCTCCAGGAGTTCCATCATAGCTCCTCACTGTCGCTGGGAGGATGTTTTCTCCTCCGCTCGCCCCTTCCACCGTCATTTTCTCTCTACCCACCCTTGCCTCCTTCTCCGCGCAGCTCTCGATTCCCCCCTCTCTTTCGCACCCTCCATGTCATATTCCGCTCCAGGAGCTCCATCATAGCTCCTCGCTGTCGCTGGGAGGATGTTTTCTCCTCCGCTCGCCCCTTCCACCGTCATTTTCTCTCTACCCACCCTTGCCTCCTTTTCCGCGCAGCTCTCGATTCCCCCCTCTCTTTCGCACCCTCCATGTCATATTCCGCTCCAGGAGCTCCATCATAGCTCCTTGCTGTCGCTGGGAGGATGTTTTCTCCTCCGCTCGCCCCTTCCACCGTCATTTTCTCTCTACCCACCCTTGCCTCCTTTTCCGCGCAGCTCTCGATTCCCCCCTCTCTTTCGCACCCTCCATGTCATATTCCGCTCCAGGAGTTCCATCATAGCTCCTCACTGTCGCTGGGAGGATGTTTTCTCCTCCGCTCGCCCCTTCCACCGTCATTTTCTCTCTACCCACCCTTGCCTCCTTCTCCGCGCAGCTCTCGATTCCCCCCTCTCTTTCGCACCCTCCATGTCATATTCCGCTCCAGGAGCTCCATCATAGCTCCTCGCTGTCGCTGGGAGGATGTTTTCTCCTCCGCTCGCCCCTTCCACCGTCATTTTCTCTCTACCCACCCTTGCCTCCTTTTCCGCGCAGCTCTCGATTCCCCCCTCTCTTTCGCACCCTCCATGTCATATTCCGCTCCAGGAGCTCCATCATAGCTCCTTGCTGTCGCTGGGAGGATGTTTTCTCCTCCGCTCGCCCCTTCCACCGTCATTTTCTCTCTACCCACCCTTGCCTCCTTTTCCGCGCAGCTCTCGATTCCCCCCTCTCTTTCGCACCCTCCATGTCATATTCCGCTCCAGGAGTTCCATCATAGCTCCTCACTGTCGCTGGGAGGATGTTTTCTCCTCCGCTCGCCCCTTCCACCGTCATTTTCTCTCTACCCACCCTTGCCTCCTTCTCCGCGCAGCTCTCGATTCCCCCCTCTCTTTCGCACCCTCCATGTCATATTCCGCTCCAGGAGCTCCATCATAGCTCCTCGCTGTCGCTGGGAGGATGTTTTCTCCTCCGCTCGCCCCTTCCACCGTCATTTTCTCTCTACCCACCCTTGCCTCCTTTTCCGCGCAGCTCTCGATTCCCCCCTCTCTTTCGCACCCTCCATGTCATATTCCGCTCCAGGAGCTCCATCATAGCTCCTTGCTGTCGCTG
Organism: Pelophylax lessonae; assembly: GCF_965119305.1. Lineage (NCBI taxonomy): Eukaryota > Metazoa > Chordata > Amphibia > Anura > Ranidae > Pelophylax > Pelophylax lessonae. Next base: position 81,759,481 of record NC_138780.1, on the reverse strand, counting down.
GGAGGATGTTTTCTCCTCCGCTCGCCCCTTCCACCGTCATTTTCTCTCTACCCACCCTTGCCTCCTTTTCCGCGCAGCTCTCGATTCCCCCCTCTCTTTCGCACCCTCCATGTCATATTCCGCTCCAGGAGTTCCATCATAGCTCCTCACTGTCGCTGGGAGGATGTTTTCTCCTCCGCTCGCCCCTTCCACCATCATTTTCTCTCTACCCCCCCTTGCCTCCTTTTCCGCGCAGCTCTCGATTCCCCCCTCTCTTTCGCACCCTCCATGTCATATTCCGCTCCAGGAGTTCCATCATAGCTCCTCACTGTCGCTGGGAGGATGTTTTCTCCTCCGCTCGCCCCTTCCACCGTCATTTTCTCTCTACCCACCCTTGCCTCCTTTTCCGCGCAGCTCTCGATTCCCCCCTCTCTTTCGCACCCTCCATGTCATATTCCGCTCCAGGAGCTCCATCATAGCTCCTTGCTGTCGCTGGGAGGATGTTTTCTCCTCCGCTCGCCCCTTCCACCGTCATTTTCTCTCTACCCACCCTTGCCTCCTTTTCCGCGCAGCTCTCGATTCCCCCCTCTCTTTCGCACCCTCCATGTCATATTCCGCTCCAGGAGTTCCATCATAGCTCCTCACTGTCGCTGGGAGGATGTTTTCTCCTCCGCTCGCCCCTTCCACCGTCATTTTCTCTCTACCCACCCTTGCCTCCTTCTCCGCGCAGCTCTCGATTCCCCCCTCTCTTTCGCACCCTCCATGTCATATTCCGCTCCAGGAGCTCCATCATAGCTCCTCGCTGTCGCTGGGAGGATGTTTTCTCCTCCGCTCGCCCCTTCCACCGTCATTTTCTCTCTACCCACCCTTGCCTCCTTTTCCGCGCAGCTCTCGATTCCCCCCTCTCTTTCGCACCCTCCATGTCATATTCCGCTCCAGGAGCTCCATCATAGCTCCTTGCTGTCGCTGGGAGGATGTTTTCTCCTCCGCTCGCCCCTTCCACCGTCATTTTCTCTCTACCCACCCTTGCCTCCTTTTCCGCGCAGCTCTCGATTCCCCCCTCTCTTTCGCACCCTCCATGTCATATTCCGCTCCAGGAGTTCCATCATAGCTCCTCACTGTCGCTGGGAGGATGTTTTCTCCTCCGCTCGCCCCTTCCACCGTCATTTTCTCTCTACCCACCCTTGCCTCCTTCTCCGCGCAGCTCTCGATTCCCCCCTCTCTTTCGCACCCTCCATGTCATATTCCGCTCCAGGAGCTCCATCATAGCTCCTCGCTGTCGCTGGGAGGATGTTTTCTCCTCCGCTCGCCCCTTCCACCGTCATTTTCTCTCTACCCACCCTTGCCTCCTTTTCCGCGCAGCTCTCGATTCCCCCCTCTCTTTCGCACCCTCCATGTCATATTCCGCTCCAGGAGCTCCATCATAGCTCCTTGCTGTCGCTGGGAGGATGTTTTCTCCTCCGCTCGCCCCTTCCACCGTCATTTTCTCTCTACCCACCCTTGCCTCCTTTTCCGCGCAGCTCTCGATTCCCCCCTCTCTTTCGCACCCTCCATGTCATATTCCGCTCCAGGAGTTCCATCATAGCTCCTCACTGTCGCTGGGAGGATGTTTTCTCCTCCGCTCGCCCCTTCCACCATCATTTTCTCTCTACCCACCCTTGCCTCCTTTTCCGCGCAGCTCTCGATTCCCCCCTCTCTTTCGCACCCTCCATGTCATATTCCGCTCCAGGAGTTCCATCATAGCTCCTCACTGTCGCTGGGAGGAAGTTTTCTCCTCCGCTCGCCCCTTCCACCGTCATTTTCTCTCTACCCACCCTTGCCTCCTTTTCCGCGCAGCTCTCGATTCCCCCCTCTCTTTCGCACCCTCCATGTCATATTCCGCTCCAGGAGTTCCATCATAGCTCCTCACTGTCGCTGGGAGGAAGTTTTCTCCTCCGCTTGCCCCTTCCACCGTCATTTTCTCTCTACCCACCCTTGCCTCCTTTTCCGCGCAGCTCTCGATTCCCCCCCTCTCTTTCGCACCCTCCATGTCATATTCCGCTCCAGGAGCTCCATCATAGCTCCTTGCTGTCGCTGGGAGGATGTTTTCTCCTCCGCTCGCCCCTTCCACCGTCATTTTCTCTCTACCCACCCTTGCCTCCTTTTCCGCGCAGCTCTCGATTCCCCCCTCTCTTTCGCACCCTCCATGTCATATTCCGCTCCAGGAGTTCCATCATAGCTCCTCACTGTCGCTGGGAGGATGTTTTCTCCTCCGCTCGCCCCTTCCACCGTCATTTTCTCTCTACCCACCCTTGCCTCCTTTTCCGCGCAGCTCTCGATTCCCCCCTCTCTTTCGCACCCTCCATGTCATATTCCGCTCCAGGAGTTCCATCATAGCTCCTCACTGTCGCTGGGAGGAAGTTTTCTCCTCCGCTCGCCCCTTCCACCGTCATTTTCTCTCTACCCACCCTTGCCTCCTTTTCCGCGCAGCTCTCGATTTCCCCCTCTCTTTCGCACCCTCCATGTCATATTCCGCTCCAGGAGCTCCATCATAGCTCCTCGCTGTCGCTGGGAGGATGTTTTCTCCTCCGCTCGCCCCTTCCACCATCATTTTCTCTCTACCCCCCCTTGCCTCCTTTTCCGCGCAGCTCTCGATTCCCCCCTCTCTTTCGCACCCTCCATGTCATATTCCGCTCCAGGAGTTCCATCATAGCTCCTCACTGTCGCTGGGAGGATGTTTTCTCCTCCGCTCGCCCCTTCCACCGTCATTTTCTCTCTACCCACCCTTGCCTCCTTTTCCGCGCAGCTCTCGATTCCCCCCTCTCTTTCGCACCCTCCATGTCATATTCCGCTCCAGGAGCTCCATCATAGCTCCTTGCTGTCGCTGGGAGGATGTTTTCTCCTCCGCTCGCCCCTTCCACCGTCATTTTCTCTCTACCCACCCTTGCCTCCTTTTCCGCGCAGCTCTCGATTCCCCCCTCTCTTTCGCACCCTCCATGTCATATTCCGCTCCAGGAGTTCCATCATAGCTCCTCACTGTCGCTGGGAGGATGTTTTCTCCTCCGCTCGCCCCTTCCACCGTCATTTTCTCTCTACCCACCCTTGCCTCCTTCTCCGCGCAGCTCTCGATTCCCCCCTCTCTTTCGCACCCTCCATGTCATATTCCGCTCCAGGAGCTCCATCATAGCTCCTCGCTGTCGCTGGGAGGATGTTTTCTCCTCCGCTCGCCCCTTCCACCGTCATTTTCTCTCTACCCACCCTTGCCTCCTTTTCCGCGCAGCTCTCGATTCCCCCCTCTCTTTCGCACCCTCCATGTCATATTCCGCTCCAGGAGCTCCATCATAGCTCCTTGCTGTCGCTGGGAGGATGTTTTCTCCTCCGCTCGCCCCTTCCACCGTCATTTTCTCTCTACCCACCCTTGCCTCCTTTTCCGCGCAGCTCTCGATTCCCCCCTCTCTTTCGCACCCTCCATGTCATATTCCGCTCCAGGAGTTCCATCATAGCTCCTCACTGTCGCTGGGAGGATGTTTTCTCCTCCGCTCGCCCCTTCCACCGTCATTTTCTCTCTACCCACCCTTGCCTCCTTCTCCGCGCAGCTCTCGATTCCCCCCTCTCTTTCGCACCCTCCATGTCATATTCCGCTCCAGGAGCTCCATCATAGCTCCTCGCTGTCGCTGGGAGGATGTTTTCTCCTCCGCTCGCCCCTTCCACCGTCATTTTCTCTCTACCCACCCTTGCCTCCTTTTCCGCGCAGCTCTCGATTCCCCCCTCTCTTTCGCACCCTCCATGTCATATTCCGCTCCAGGAGCTCCATCATAGCTCCTTGCTGTCGCTGGGAGGATGTTTTCTCCTCCGCTCGCCCCTTCCACCATCATTTTCTCTCTACCCACCCTTGCCTCCTTTTCTGCGCAGCTCTCGATTCCCCCCTCTCTTTCGCACCCTCCATGTCATATTCCGCTCCAGGAGTTCCATCATAGCTCCTCACTGTCGCTGGGAGGATGTTTTCTCCTCCGCTCGCCCCTTCCACCGTCATTTTCTCTCTACCCACCCTTGCCTCCTTTTCCGCGCAGCTCTCGATTCCCCCCTCTCTTTCGCACCCTCCATGTCATATTCCGCTCCAGGAGCTCCATCATAGCTCCTTGCTGTCGCTGGGAGGATGTTTTCTCCTCCGCTCGCCCCTTCCACCGTCATTTTCTCTCTACCCACCCTTGCCTCCTTTTCCGCGCAGCTCTCGATTCCCCCCTCTCTTTCGCACCCTCCATGTCATATTCCGCTCCAGGAGTTCCATCATAGCTCCTCACTGTCGCTGGGAGGATGTTTTCTCCTCCGCTCGCCCCTTCCACCGTCATTTTCTCTCTACCCACCCTTGCCTCCTTCTCCGCGCAGCTCTCGATTCCCCCCTCTCTTTCGCACCCTCCATGTCATATTCCGCTCCAGGAGCTCCATCATAGCTCCTCGCTGTCGCTGGGAGGATGTTTTCTCCTCCGCTCGCCCCTTCCACCGTCATTTTCTCTCTACCCACCCTTGCCTCCTTTTCCGCGCAGCTCTCGATTCCCCCCTCTCTTTCGCACCCTCCATGTCATATTCCGCTCCAGGAGCTCCATCATAGCTCCTTGCTGTCGCTGGGAGGATGTTTTCTCCTCCGCTCGCCCCTTCCACCGTCATTTTCTCTCTACCCACCCTTGCCTCCTTTTCCGCGCAGCTCTCGATTCCCCCCTCTCTTTCGCACCCTCCATGTCATATTCCGCTCCAGGAGTTCCATCATAGCTCCTCACTGTCGCTGGGAGGATGTTTTCTCCTCCGCTCGCCCCTTCCACCATCATTTTCTCTCTACCCACCCTTGCCTCCTTTTCCGCGCAGCTCTCGATTCCCCCCTCTCTTTCGCACCCTCCATGTCATATTCCGCTCCAGGAGTTCCATCATAGCTCCTCACTGTCGCTGGGAGGAAGTTTTCTCCTCCGCTCGCCCCTTCCACCGTCATTTTCTCTCTACCCACCCTTGCCTCCTTTTCCGCGCAGCTCTCGATTCCCCCCTCTCTTTCGCACCCTCCATGTCATATTCCGCTCCAGGAGTTCCATCATAGCTCCTCACTGTCGCTGGGAGGAAGTTTTCTCCTCCCCTTGCCCCTTCCACCGTCATTTTCTCTCTACCCACCCTTGCCTCCTTTTCCGCGCAGCTCTCGATTCCCCCCCTCTCTTTCGCACCCTCCATGTCATATTCCGCTCCAGGAGCTCCATCATAGCTCCTTGCTGTCGCTGGGAGGATGTTTTCTCCTCCGCTCGCCCCTTCCACCGTCATTTTCTCTCTACCCACCCTTGCCTCCTTTTCCGCGCAGCTCTCGATTCCCCCCTCTCTTTCGCACCCTCCATGTCATATTCCGCTCCAGGAGTTCCATCATAGCTCCTCACTGTCGCTGGGAGGATGTTTTCTCCTCCGGTCGCCCCTTCCACCGTCATTTTCTCTCTACCCACCCTTGCCTCCTTTTCCGCGCAGCTCTCGATTCCCCCCTCTCTTTCGCACCCTCCATGTCATATTCCGCTCCAGGAGTTCCATCATAGCTCCTCACTGTCGCTGGGAGGAAGTTTTCTCCTCCGCTCGCCCCTTCCACCGTCATTTTCTCTCTACCCACCCTTGCCTCCTTTTCCGCGCAGCTCTCGATTTCCCCCTCTCTTTCGCACCCTCCATGTCATATTCCGCTCCAGGAGCTCCATCATAGCTCCTCGCTGTCGCTGGGAGGATGTTTTCTCCTCCGCTCGCCCCTTCCACCATCATTTTCTCTCTACCCCCCCTTGCCTCCTTTTCCGCGCAGCTCTCGATTCCCCCCTCTCTTTCGCACCCTCCATGTCATATTCCGCTCCAGGAGTTCCATCATAGCTCCTCACTGTCGCTGGGAGGATGTTTTCTCCTCCGCTCGCCCCTTCCACCGTCATTTTCTCTCTACCCACCCTTGCCTCCTTTTCCGCGCAGCTCTCGATTCCCCCCTCTCTTTCGCACCCTCCATGTCATATTCCGCTCCAGGAGCTCCATCATAGCTCCTTGCTGTCGCTGGGAGGATGTTTTCTCCTCCGCTCGCCCCTTCCACCGTCATTTTCTCTCTACCCACCCTTGCCTCCTTTTCCGCGCAGCTCTCGATTCCCCCCTCTCTTTCGCACCCTCCATGTCATATTCCGCTCCAGGAGTTCCATCATAGCTCCTCACTGTCGCTGGGAGGATGTTTTCTCCTCCGCTCGCCCCTTCCACCGTCATTTTCTCTCTACCCACCCTTGCCTCCTTCTCCGCGCAGCTCTCGATTCCCCCCTCTCTTTCGCACCCTCCATGTCATATTCCGCTCCAGGAGCTCCATCATAGCTCCTCGCTGTCGCTGGGAGGATGTTTTCTCCTCCGCTCGCCCCTTCCACCATCATTTTCTCTCTACCCCCCCTTGCCTCCTTTTCCGCGCAGCTCTCGATTCCCCCCTCTCTTTCGCACCCTCCATGTCATATTCCGCTCCAGGAGTTCCATCATAGCTCCTCACTGTCGCTGGGAGGATGTTTTCTCCTCCGCTCGCCCCTTCCACCGTCATTTTCTCTCTACCCACCCTTGCCTCCTTTTCCGCGCAGCTCTCGATTCCCCCCTCTCTTTCGCACCCTCCATGTCATATTCCGCTCCAGGAGTTCCATCATAGCTCCTCACTGTCGCTGGGAGGATAATTTCTCCTCCGCTCGCCCCTTCCACCGTCATTTTCTCTCTACCCACCCTTGCCTCCTTTTCCGCGCAGCTCTCGATTCCCCCCTCTCTTTCGCACCCTCCATGTCATATTCCGCTCCAGGAGTTCCATCATAGCTCCTCACTGTCGCTGGGAGGATGTTTTCTCCTCCGCTCGCCCCTTCCACCGTCATTTTCTCTCTACCCACCCTTGCCTCCTTTTCCGCGCAGCTCTCGATTCCCCCCTCTCTTTCGCACCCTCCATGTCATATTCCGCTCCAGGAGTTCCATCATAGCTCCTCACTGTCGCTGGGAGGAAGTTTTCTCCTCCGCTCGCCCCTTCCACCGTCATTTTCTCTCTACCCACCCTTGCCTCCTTCTCCGCGCAGCTCTCGATTCCCCCCTCTCTTTCGCACCCTCCATGTCATATTCCGCTCCAGGAGCTCCATCATAGCTAATCGCTGTCGCTGGGAGGATGTTTTCTCCTCCGCTCGCCCCTTCCACCGTCATTTTCTCTCTACCCACCCTTGCCTCCTTTTCCGCGCAGCTCTCGATTCCCCCCTCTCTTTCGCACCCTCAATGTCATATTCCGCTCCAGGAGTTCCATCATAGCTCCTCACTGTCGCTGGGAGGATGTTTTCTCCTCCGCTCGCCCCTTCCACCGTCATTTTCTCTCTACCCACCCTTGCCTCCTTTTCCGCGCAGCTCTCGATTCCCCCCTCTCTTTCGCACCCTCCATGTCATATTCCGCTCCAGGAGTTCCATCATAGCTCCTCACTGTCGCTGGGAGGATGTTTTCTCCTCCGCTCGCCCCTTCCACCGTCATTTTCTCTCTACCCACCCTTGCCTCCTTCTCCGCGCAGCTCTCGATTCCCCCCTCTCTTTCGCACCCTCCATGTCATATTCTGCTCCAGGAGCTCCATCATAGCTCCTCGCTGTCGCTGGGAGGATAATTTCTCCTCCGCTCGCCCCTTCCACCGTCATTTTCTCTCTACCCACCCTTGCCTCCTTTTCCGCGCAGCTCTCGATTCCCCCCTCTCTTTCGCACCCTCCATGTCATATTCCGCTCCAGGAGTTCCATCATAGCTCCTCACTGTCGCTGGGAGGATGTTTTCTCCTCCGCTCGCCCCTTCCACCGTCATTTTCTCTCTACCCACCCTTGCCTCCTTTTCCGCGCAGCTCTCGATTCCCCCCTCTCTTTCGCACCCTCCATGTCATATTCCGCTCCAGGAGTTCCATCATAGCTCCTCACTGTCGCTGGGAGGAAGTTTTCTCCTCCGCTCGCCCCTTCCACCGTCATTTTCTCTCTACCCACCCTTGCCTCCTTCTCCGCGCAGCTCTCGATTCCCCCCTCTCTTTCGCACCCTCCATGTCATATTCCGCTCCAGGAGCTCCATCATAGCTAATCGCTGTCGCTGGGAGGATGTTTTCTCCTCCGCTCGCCCCTTCCACCGTCATTTTCTCTCTACCCACCCTTGCCTCCTTTTCCGCGCAGCTCTCGATTCCCCCCTCTCTTTCGCACCCTCAATGTCATATTCCGCTCCAGGAGTTCCATCATAGCTCCTCACTGTCGCTGGGAGGATGTTTTCTCCTCCGCTCGCCCCTTCCACCGTCATTTTCTCTCTACCCACCCTTGCCTCCTTTTCCGCGCAGCTCTCGATTCCCCCCTCTCTTTCGCACCCTCCATGTCATATTCCGCTCCAGGAGTTCCATCATAGCTCCTCACTGTCGCTGGGAGGATGTTTTCTCCTCCGCTCGCCCCTTCCACCGTCATTTTCTCTCTACCCACCCTTGCCTCCTTCTCCGCGCAGCTCTCGATTCCCCCCTCTCTTTCGCACCCTCCATGTCATATTCTGCTCCAGGAGCTCCATCATAGCTCCTCGCTGTCGCTGGGAGGATGTTTTCTCCTCCGCTCGCCCCTTCCACCGTCATTTTCTCTCTACCCACCCTTGCCTCCTTCTCCGCGCAGCTCTCGATTCCCCCCTTTCTTTCGCACCCTCCATGTCATATTCCGCTCCAGGAGCTCCATCATAGCTCCTTGCTGTCGCTGGGAGGATGTTTTCTCCTCCGCTCGCCCCTTCCACCATCATTTTCTCTCTACCCACCCTTGCCTCCTTCTCCGCGCAGCTCTCGATTCCCCCCTCTCTTTCGCACCCTCCATGTCATATTCCGCTCCAGGAGCTCCATCATAGCTCCTCGCTGTCGCTGGGAGGATGTTTTCTCCTCCGCTCGCCCCTTCCACCGTCATTTTCTCTCTACCCAATCTTGCCTCCTTTTCCGCGCAGCTCTCGATCCCCCCCTCTCTTTCGCACCCTCCATGTCATATTCCGCTCCAGGAGCTCCATCATAGCTCCTCGCTGTCGCTGGGAGGATGTTTTCTCCTCCGCTCGCCCCATCCACCGTCATTTTCTTTCTACCCACCCTTGCCTCCTTTTCCACGCAGCTCTCTATTCCCCCCTCTCTTTCGCACCCTCCATGTCATATTCCGCTCCAGGAGCTCCATCATAGCTCCTCGCTGTTGCTGGGAGGATGTTTTCTCCTCCGCTCGCCCCTTCCACCGTCATTTTCTCTCTACCCACCCTTGCCTCCTTTTCCGCGCAGCTCTCGATTCCCCCCTCTCTTTCGCACCCTCCATGTCATATTCCGCTCCAGGAGCTCCATCATAGCTCCTTGCTGTCGCTGGGAGGATGTTTTCTCCTCCGCTCGCCCCTTCCACCGTCATTTTCTCTCTACCCACCCTTGCCTCCTTTTCCGCGCAGCTCTCGATTCCCCCCTCTCTTTCGCACCCTCCATGTCATATTCCGCTCCAGGAGTTCCATCATAGCTCCTCACTGTCGCTGGGAGGATGTTTTCTCCTCCGCTCGCCCCTTCCACCGTCATTTTCTCTCTACCCACCCTTGCCTCCTTCTCCGCGCAGCTCTCGATTCCCCCCTCTCTTTCGCACCCTCCATATCATATTCCGCTCCAGGAGCTCCATCATAGCTCCTCGCTGTCGCTGGGAGGATGTTTTCTCCTCCGCTCGCCCCTTCCACCGTCATTTTCTCTCTACCCACCCTTGCCTTCTTTTCCGCGCAGCTCTCGATTCCCCCCTCTCTTTCGCACCCTCCATGTCATATTCCGCTCCAGGAGTTCCATCATAGCTCCTCACTGTCGCTGGGAGGATGTTTTCTCCTCCGCTCTCCCCTTCCACCGTCATTTTCTCTCTACCCACCCTTGCCTCCTTCTCCGCGCAGCTCTCGATTCCCCCCTCTCTTTCGCACCCTCCATGTCATATTCCGCTCCAGGAGCTCCATCATAGCTCCTCGCTGTCGCTGGGAGGATGTTTTCTCCTCCGCTCGCCCCTTCCACCGTCATTTTCTCTCTACCCACCCTTGCCTCCTTTTCCGCGCAGCTCTCGATTCCCCCCTCTCTTTCGCACCCTCCATGTCATATTCCGCTCCAAGAGCTCCATCATAGCTCCTTGCTGTCGCTGGGAGGATGTTTTCTCCTCCGCTCGCCCCTTCCACCGTCATTTTCTCTCTACCCACCCTTGCCTCCTTTTCCGCGCAGCTCTCGATTCCCCCCTCTCTTTCGCACCCTCCATGTCATATTCCGCTCCAGGAGTTCCATCATAGCTCCTCACTGTCGCTGGGAGGATGTTTTCTCCTCCGCTCGCCCCTTCCACCATCATTTTCTCTCTACCCACCCTTGCCTCCTTTTCCGCGCAGCTCTCGATTCCCCCCTCTCTTTCGCACCCTCCATGTCATATTCCGCTCCAGGAGTTCCATCATAGCTCCTCACTGTCGCTGGGAGGAAGTTTTCTCCTCCGCTCGCCCCTTCCACCGTCATTTTCTCTCTACCCACCCTTGCCTCCTTCTCCGCGCAGCTCTCGATTCCCCCCTCTCTTTCGCACCCTCCATGTCATATTCCGCTCCAGGAGCTCCATCATACCTAATCGCTGTCGCTGGGAGGATGTTTTCTCCTCCGCTCGCCCCTTCCACCGTCATTTTCTCTCTACCCACCCTTGCCTCCTTTTCCGCGCAGCTCTCGATTCCCCCCTCTCTTTCGCACCCTCCATGTCATATTCCACTCCAGGAGTTCCATCATAGCTCCTCACTGTCGCTGGGAGGATGTTTTCTCCTCCGCTCGCCCCTTCCACCGTCATTTTCTCTCTACCCACCCTTGCCTCCTTTTCCGCGCAGCTCTCGATTCCCCCCTCTCTTTCGCACCCTCCATGTCATATTCCGCTCCAGGAGCTCCATCATAGCTCCTTGCTGTCGCTGGGAGGATGTTTTCTCCTCCGCTCGCCCCTTCCACCGTCATTTTCTCTCTACCCACCCTTGCCTCCTTTTCCGCGCAGCTCTCGATTCCCCCCTCTCTTTCGCACCCTCCATGTCATATTCCGCTCCAGGAGTTCCATCATAGCTCCTCACTGTCGCTGGGAGGATGTTTTCTCCTCCGCTCGCCCCTTCCACCGTCATTTTCTCTCTACCCACCCTTGCCTCCTTCTCTGCGCAGCTCTCGATTCCCTCCTCTCTCTCGCACCCTCCATATTACATCCAGCTCCAGGAGCTTCATCATAGCTCCTCGCTGTCGCTGGGAGGATGTTTTCTCCTCCGCTCGCCCCTTCCACCGTCATTTTCTCTCTACCCACCCTTGCCTCCTTCTCTGCGCAGCTCTCGATTCCCTCCTCTCTCTCGCACCCTCCATATTACATCCAGCTCCAGGAGCTTCATCATAGCTCCTCGCTGTCGCTGGGAGGATGTTTTCTCCTCCGCTCGCCCCTTCCACCATCATTTTCTCTCTACCCACCCTTGCCTCCTTTTCCGCGCAGCTCTCGATTCCCCCCTCTCTTTCGCACCCTCCATGTCATATTCCGCTCCAGGAGTTCCATCATAGCTCCTCACTGTCGCTGGGAGGAAGTTTTCTCCTCCGCTCGCCCCTTCCACCGTCATTTTCTCTCTACCCACCCTTGCCTCCTTCTCCGCGCAGCTCTCGATTCCCCCCTCTCTTTCGCACCCTCCATGTCATATTCCGCTCCAGGAGCTCCATCATACCTAATCGCTGTCGCTGGGAGGATGTTTTCTCCTCCGCTCGCCCCTTCCACCGTCATTTTCTCTCTACCCACCCTTGCCTCCTTTTCCGCGCAGCTCTCGATTCCCCCCTCTCTTTCGCACCCTCCATGTCATATTCCACTCCAGGAGTTCCATCATAGCTCCTCACTGTCGCTGGGAGGATGTTTTCTCCTCCGCTCGCCCCTTCCACCGTCATTTTCTCTCTACCCACCCTTGCCTCCTTTTCCGCGCAGCTCTCGATTCCCCCCTCTCTTTCACACCCTCCATGTCATATTCCGCTCCAGGAGCTCCATCATTGCTCCTCGCTGTCGCTGGGAGGATGTTTTCTCCTCCGCTCGCCCCTTCCACCGTCATTTTCTTTCTACCCACCCTTGCCTCCTTTTCCACGCAGCTCTCGATTCCCCCCTCTCTTTCGCACCCTCCATGTCATATTCCGCTCCAGGAGCTCCATCATAGCTCCTCGCTGTTGCTGGGAGGATGTTTTCTCCTCCGCTCGCCCCTTCCACCGTCATTTTCTCTCTACCCACCCTTGCCTCCTTCTCCGCGCAGCTCTCGATTCCCCCCTCTCTTTCGCACCCTCCATGTCATATTCCGCTCCAGGAGCTCCATCATAGCTCCTCGCTGTCGCTGGGAGGATTTTTTCTCCTCTGCTCGCCCCTTCCACCGTCATTTTCTCTCTACCCACCCTTTCCTCCTTTTCCGCGCAGCTCTCGATTCCCCCCTCTCTTGCGCACCCTCCATGTCATATTCCGCTCCAGGAGCTCCATCATAGCTCCTCGCTGTCGCTGGGAGGATGTTTTCTCCTCCGCTCGCCCCTTCCACCGTCATTTTCTCTCTACCCACCCTTGCCTCCTTTTCTGCGCAGCTCTCGATTCCCCCCTCTCTTTCGCACCCTCCATGTCATATTCCGCTCCAGGAGCTCCATCATAGCTCCTTGCTGTCGCTGGGAGGATGTTTTCTCCTCCGCTCGCCCCTTCCACCGTCATTTTCTCTCTACCCACCCTTGCCTCCTTTTCCGCGCAGCTCTCGATTCCCCCCTCTCTTTCGCACCCTCCATGTCATATTCCGCTCCAGGAGTTCCATCATAGCTCCTCACTGTCGCTGGGAGGATGTTTTCTCCTCCGCTCGCCCCTTCCACCGTCATTTTCTCTCTACCCACCCTTGCCTCCTTCTCCGCGCAGCTCTCGATTCCCCCCTCTCTTTCGCACCCTCCATGTCATATTCCGCTCCAGGAGCTCCATCATAGCTCCTCGCTGTCGCTGGGAGGATGTTTTCTCCTCCGCTCGCCCCTTCCACCATCATTTTCTCTCTACCCACCCTTGCCTCCTTTTCCGCGCAGCTCTCGATTCCCCCCTCTCTTTCGCACCCTCCATGTCATATTCCGCTCCAGGAGTTCCATCATAGCTCCTCACTGTCGCTGGGAGGAAGTTTTCTCCTCCGCTCGCCCCTTCCACCATCATTTTCTCTCTACCCACCCTTGCCTCCTTTTCCGCGCAGCTCTCGATTCCCCCCTCTCTTTCGCACCCTCCATGTCATATTCCGCTCCAGGAGTTCCATCATAGCTCCTCACTGTCGCTGGGAGGAAGTTTTCTCCTCCGCTCGCCCCTTCCACCGTCATTTTCTCTCTACCCACCCTTGCCTCCTTCTCCGCGCAGCTCTCGATTCCCCCCTCTCTTTCGCACCCTCCATGTCATATTCCGCTCCAGGAGCTCCATCATACCTAATCGCTGTCGCTGGGAGGATGTTTTCTCCTCCGCTCGCCCCTTCCACCGTCATTTTCTCTCTACCCACCCTTGCCTCCTTTTCCGCGCAGCTCTCGATTCCCCCCTCTCTTTCGCACCCTCCATGTCATATTCCACTCCAGGAGTTCCATCATAGCTCCTCACTGTCGCTGGGAGGATGTTTTCTCCTCCGCTCGCCCCTTCCACCGTCATTTTCTCTCTACCCACCCTTGCCTCCTTTTCCGCGCAGCTCTCGATTCCCCCCTCTCTTTCGCACCCTCCATGTCATATTCCGCTCCAGGAGCTCCATCATAGCTCCTTGCTGTCGCTGGGAGGATGTTTTCTCCTCCGCTCGCCCCTTCCACCGTCATTTTCTCTCTACCCACCCTTGCCTCCTTTTCCGCGCAGCTCTCGATTCCCCCCTCTCTTTCGCACCCTCCATGTCATATTCCGCTCCAGGAGTTCCATCATAGCTCCTCACTGTCGCTGGGAGGATGTTTTCTCCTCCGCTCGCCCCTTCCACCGTCATTTTCTCTCTACCCACCCTTGCCTCCTTCTCTGCGCAGCTCTCGATTCCCTCCTCTCTCTCGCACCCTCCATATTACATCCAGCTCCAGGAGCTTCATCATAGCTCCTCGCTGTCGCTGGGAGGATGTTTTCTCCTCCGCTCGCCCCTTCCACCGTCATTTTCTCTCTACCCACCCTTGCCTCCTTCTCTGCGCAGCTCTCGATTCCCTCCTCTCTCTCGCACCCTCCATATTACATCCAGCTCCAGGAGCTTCATCATAGCTCCTCGCTGTCGCTGGGAGGATGTTTTCTCCTCCGCTCGCCCCTTCCACCATCATTTTCTCTCTACCCACCCTTGCCTCCTTTTCCGCGCAGCTCTCGATTCCCCCCTCTCTTTCGCACCCTCCATGTCATATTCCGCTCCAGGAGTTCCATCATAGCTCCTCACTGTCGCTGGGAGGATGTTTTCTCCTCCGCTCGCCCCTTCCACCGTCATTTTCTCTCTACCCACCCTTGCCTCCTTTTCCGCGCAGCTCTCGATTCCCCCCTCTCTTTCGCACCCTCCATGTCATATTCCGCTCCAGGAGCTCCATCATAGCTCCTCACTGTCGCTGGGAGGATTTTTTCTCCTCCGCTCGCCCCTTCCACCGTCATTTTCTCTCTACCCACCCTTGCCTCCTTCTCCGCGCAGCTCTCGATTCCCCCCTCTCTTTCGCACCCTCCATGTCATATTCCGCTCCAGGAGCTCCATCATAGCTAATCGCTGTCGCTGGGAGGATGTTTTCTCCTCCGCTCGCCCCTTCCACCGTCATTTTCTCTCTACCCACCCTTGCCTCCTTTTCCGCGCAGCTCTCGATTCCCCCCTCTCTTTCGCACCCTCCATGTCATATTCCGCTCCAGGAGTTCCATCATAGCTCCTCACTGTCGCTGGGAGGATGTTTTCTCCTCCGCTCGCCCCTTCCACCGTCATTTTCTCTCTACCCACCCTTGCCTCCTTTTCCGCGCAGCTCTCGATTCCCCCCTCTCTTTCGCACCCTCCATGTCATATTCCGCTCCAGGAGCTCCATCATAGCTCCTTGCTGTCGCTGGGAGGATGTTTTCTCCTCCGCTCGCCCCTTCCACCGTCATTTTCTCTCTACCCACCCTTGCCTCCTTTTCCGCGCAGCTCTCGATTCCCCCCTCTCTTTCACACCCTCCATGTCATATTCCGCTCCAGGAGTTCCATCATAGCTCCTCACTGTCGCTGGGAGGATGTTTTCTCCTCCGCTCGCCCCTTCCACCGTCATTTTCTCTCTACCCACCCTTGCCTCCTTTTCCGCGCAGCTCTCGATTCCCCCCTCTCTTTCACACCCTCCATGTCATATTCCGC
Organism: Pelophylax lessonae; assembly: GCF_965119305.1. Classification (NCBI taxonomy): domain Eukaryota; kingdom Metazoa; phylum Chordata; class Amphibia; order Anura; family Ranidae; genus Pelophylax; species Pelophylax lessonae. The sequence continues at coordinate 81,744,188 of NC_138780.1, read as the reverse complement.
TCCAGGAGTTCCATCATAGCTCCTCACTGTCGCTGGGAGGATGTTTTCTCCTCCGCTCGCCCCTTCCACCGTCATTTTCTCTCTACCCACCCTTGCCTCCTTTTCCGCGCAGCTCTCAATTCCCCCCTCTCTTTCGCACCCTCCATGTCATATTCCGCTCCAGGAGTTCCATCATAGCTCCTCACTGTCGCTGGGAGGATGTTTTCTCCTCCGCTCGCCCCTTCCACCGTCATTTTCTCTCTACCCACCCTTGCCTCCTTTTCCGTGCAGCTCTCGATTCCCACCTCTCTTTCGCACCCTCCATGTCATATTCCGCTCCAGGAGTTACATCATAGCTCCTCACTGTCGCTGGGAGGATGTTTTCTCCTCCGCTCGCCCCTTCCACCGTCATTTTCTCTCTACCCACCCTTGCCTCCTTTTCCGCGCAGCTCTCGATTCCCCCCTCTCTTTCGCACCCTCCATGTCATATTCCGCTCCAGGAGCTCCATCATAGCTCCTTGCTGTCGCTGGGAGGATGTTCTCTCCTCCGCTCGCCCCTTCCACCGTCATTTTCTCTCTACCCACCCTTGCCTCCTTTTCCGCGCAGCTCTCGATTCCCCCCTCTCTTTCGCACCCTCCATGTCATATTCCGCTCCAGGAGCTCCATCATAGCTCCTTGCTGTCGCTGGGAGGATGTTTTCTCCTCCGCTCGCCCCTTCCACCGTCATTTTCTCTCTACCCACCCTTGCCTCCTTTTCCGCGCAGCTCTCGATTCCCCCCTCTCTTTCGCACCCTCCATGTCATATTTCGCTCCAGGAGTTCCATCATAGCTCCTCACTGTCGCTGGGAGGATGTTTTCTCCTCCGCTCGCCCCTTCCACCATCATTTTCTCTCTACCCACCCTTGCCTCCTTTTCCGCGCAGCTCTCGATTCCCCCCTCTCTTTCGCACCCTCCATGTCATATTCCGCTCCAGGAGTTCCATCATAGCTCCTCACTGTCGCTGGGAGGATGTTTTCTCCTCCGCTCGCCCCTTCCACTGTCATTTTCTCTCTACCCACCCTTGCCTCCTTCTCCGCGCAGCTCTCGATTCCCCCCTCTCTTTCGCACCCTCCATGTCATATTCCGCTCCAGGAGCTCCATCATAGCTAATCGCTGTCGCTGGGAGGATGTTTTCTCCTCCGCTCGCCCCTTCCACTGTCATTTTCTCTCTACCCACCCTTGCCTCCTTTTCCGCGCAGCTCTCGATTCCCCCCTCTCTTTCGCACCCTCCATGTCATATTCCGCTCCAGGAGTTCCATCATAGCTCCTCACTGTCGCTGGGAGGAAGTTTTCTCCTCCGCTCGCCCCTTCCACCGTCATTTTCTCTCTACCCACCCTTGCCTCCTTTTCCGCGCAGCTCTCGATTCCCCCCTCTCTTTCGCACCCTCCATGTCATATTCCGCTCCAGGAGCTCCATCATAGCTCCTTGCTGTCGCTGGGAGGATGTTTTCTCCTCCGCTCGCCCCTTCCACCGTCATTTTCTCTCTACCCACCCTTGCCTCCTTTTCCGCGCAGCTCTCGATTCCCCCCTCTCTTTCGCACCCTCCATGTCATATTCCGCTCCAGGAGTTCCATCATAGCTCCTCACTGTCGCTGGGAGGATGTTTTCTCCTCCGCTCGCCCCTTCCACCGTCATTTTCTCTCTACCCACCCTTGCCTCCTTTTCCGCGCAGCTCTCGATTCCCCCCTCTCTTTCGCACCCTCCATGTCATATTCCGCTCCAGGAGCTCCATCATAGCTCCTCGCTGTCGCTGGGAGGATGTTTTCTCCTCCGCTCGCCCCTTCCACCGTCATTTTCTCTCTACCCACCCTTGCCTCCTTTTCCGCGCAGCTCTCGATTCCCCCCTCTCTTTCGCACCCTCCATGTCATATTCCGCTCCAGGAGTTCCATCATAGCTCCTCACTGTCGCTGGGAGGATAATTTCTCCTCCGCTCGCCCCTTCCACCGTCATTTTCTCTCTACCCACCCTTGCCTCCTTTTCCGCGCAGCTCTCGATTCCCCCCTCTCTTTCGCACCCTCCATGTCATATTCCGCTCCAGGAGTTCCATCATAGCTCCTCACTGTCGCTGGGAGGATGTTTTCTCCTCCGCTCGCCCCTTCCACCGTCATTTTCTCTCTACCCACCCTTGCCTCCTTTTCCGCGCAGCTCTCGATTCCCCCCTCTCTTTCGCACCCTCCATGTCATATTCCGCTCCAGGAGTTCCATCATAGCTCCTCACTGTCGCTGGGAGGAAGTTTTCTCCTCCGCTCGCCCCTTCCACCTTCATTTTCTCTCTACCCACCCTTGCCTCCTTTTCCGCGCAGCTCTCGATTCCCCCCTCTCTTTCGCACCCTCCATGTCATATTCCGCTCCAGGAGCTCCATCATAGCTCCTTGCTGTCGCTGGGAGGATGTTTTCTCCTCCGCTCGCCCCTTCCACCGTCATTTTCTCTCTACCCACCCTTGCCTCCTTTTCCGCGCAGCTCTCGATTCCCCCCTCTCTTTCGCACCCTCCATGTCATATTCCGCTCCAGGAGTTCCATCATAGCTCCTCACTGTCGCTGGGAGGAAGTTTTCTCCTCCGCTCGCCCCTTCCACCGTCATTTTCTCTCTACCCACCCTTGCCTCCTTCTCCGCGCAGCTCTCGATTCCCCCCTCTCTTTCGCACCCTCCATGTCATATTCCGCTCCAGGAGCTCCATCATAGCTAATCGCTGTCGCTGGGAGGATGTTTTCTCCTCCGCTCGCCCCTTCCACCGTCATTTTCTCTCTACCCACCCTTGCCTCCTTTTCCGCGCAGCTCTCGATTCCCCCCTCTCTTTCGCACCCTCCATGTCATATTCCGCTCCAGGAGTTCCATCATAGCTCCTCACTGTCGCTGGGAGGAAGTTTTCTCCTCCGCTCGCCCCTTCCACCGTCATTTTCTCTCTACCCACCCTTGCCTCCTTTTCCGCGCAGCTCTCGATTCCCCCCTCTCTTTCGCACCCTCCATGTCATATTCCGCTCCAGGAGCTCCATCATAGCTCCTTGCTGTCGCTGGGAGGATGTTTTCTCCTCCGCTCGCCCCTTCCACCGTCATTTTCTCTCTACCCACCCTTGCCTCCTTTTCCGCGCAGCTCTCGATTCCCCCCTCTCTTTCGCACCCTCCATGTCATATTCCGCTCCAGGAGTTCCATCATAGCTCCTCACTGTCGCTGGGAGGATGTTTTCTCCTCCGCTCGCCCCTTCCACCGTCATTTTCTCTCTACCCACCCTTGCCTCCTTTTCCGCGCAGCTCTCGATTCCCCCCTCTCTTTCGCACCCTCCATGTCATATTCCGCTCCAGGAGCTCCATCATAGCTCCTCGCTGTCGCTGGGAGGATGTTTTCTCCTCCGCTCGCCCCTTCCACCGTCATTTTCTCTCTACCCACCCTTGCCTCCTTTTCCGCGCAGCTCTCGATTCCCCCCTCTCTTTCGCACCCTCCATGTCATATTCCGCTCCAGGAGTTCCATCATAGCTCCTCACTGTCGCTGGGAGGATAATTTCTCCTCCGCTCGCCCCTTCCACCGTCATTTTCTCTCTACCCACCCTTGCCTCCTTTTCCGCGCAGCTCTCGATTCCCCCCTCTCTTTCGCACCCTCCATGTCATATTCCGCTCCAGGAGTTCCATCATAGCTCCTCACTGTCGCTGGGAGGATGTTTTCTCCTCCGCTCGCCCCTTCCACCGTCATTTTCTCTCTACCCACCCTTGCCTCCTTTTCCGCGCAGCTCTCGATTCCCCCCTCTCTTTCGCACCCTCCATGTCATATTCCGCTCCAGGAGTTCCATCATAGCTCCTCACTGTCGCTGGGAGGAAGTTTTCTCCTCCGCTCGCCCCTTCCACCTTCATTTTCTCTCTACCCACCCTTGCCTCCTTTTCCGCGCAGCTCTCGATTCCCCCCTCTCTTTCGCACCCTCCATGTCATATTCCGCTCCAGGAGCTCCATCATAGCTCCTTGCTGTCGCTGGGAGGATGTTTTCTCCTCCGCTCGCCCCTTCCACCGTCATTTTCTCTCTACCCACCCTTGCCTCCTTTTCCGCGCAGCTCTCGATTCCCCCCTCTCTTTCGCACCCTCCATGTCATATTCCGCTCCAGGAGTTCCATCATAGCTCCTCACTGTCGCTGGGAGGAAGTTTTCTCCTCCGCTCGCCCCTTCCACCGTCATTTTCTCTCTACCCACCCTTGCCTCCTTCTCCGCGCAGCTCTCGATTCCCCCCTCTCTTTCGCACCCTCCATGTCATATTCCGCTCCAGGAGCTCCATCATAGCTAATCGCTGTCGCTGGGAGGATGTTTTCTCCTCCGCTCGCCCCTTCCACCGTCATTTTCTCTCTACCCACCCTTGCCTCCTTTTCCGCGCAGCTCTCGATTCCCCCCTCTCTTTCGCACCCTCCATGTCATATTCCGCTCCAGGAGTTCCATCATAGCTCCTCACTGTCGCTGGGAGGATGTTTTCTCCTCCGCTCGCCCCTTCCACCGTCATTTTCTCTCTACCCACCCTTGCCTCCTTCTCCGCGCAGCTCTCGATTCCCCCCTCTCTTTCGCACCCTCCATGTCATATTCCGCTCCAGGAGTTCCATCATAGCTCCTCACTGTCGCTGGGAGGATGTTTTCTCCTCCGCTCGCCCCTTCCACCGTCATTTTCTCTCTACCCACCCTTGCCTCCTTCTCCGCGCAGCTCTCGATTCCCCCCTCTCTTTCGCACCCTCCATGTCATATTCCGCTCCAGGAGTTCCATCATAGCTCCTCACTGTCGCTGGGAGGATGTTTCTCCTCCGCTCGCCCCTTCCACCGTCATTTTCTCTCTACCCACCCTTGCCTCCTTTTCCGCGCAGCTCTCGATTCCCCCCTCTCTTTCGCACCCTCCATGTCATATTCCGCTCCAGGAGTTCCATCATAGCTCCTCACTGTCGCTGGGAGGAAGTTTTCTCCTCCGCTCGCCCCTTCCACCGTCATTTTCTCTCTACCCACCCTTGCCTCCTTTTCCGCGCAGCTCTCGATTCCCCCCTCTCTTTCGCACCCTCCATGTCATATTCCGCTCCAGGAGCTCCATCATAGCTCCTTGCTGTCGTTGGGAGGATGTTTTCTCCTCCGCTCGCCCCTTCCACCGTCATTTTCTCTCTACCCACCCTTGCCTCCTTTTCCGCGCAGCTCTCGATTCCCCCCTCTCTTTCGCACCCTCCATGTCATATTCCGCTCCAGGAGTTCCATCATAGCTCCTCACTGTCGCTGGGAGGATGTTTTCTCCTCCGCTCGCCCCTTCCACCGTCATTTTCTTTCTACCCACCCTTGCCTCCTTTTCCACGCAGCTCTCTATTCCCCCCTCTCTTTCGCACCCTCCATGTCATATTCCGCTCCAGGAGCTCCATCATAGCTCCTCGCTGTTGCTGGGAGGATGTTTTCTCCTCCGCTCGCCCCTTCCACCGTCATTTTCTCTCTACCCACCCTTGCCTCCTTTTCCGCGCAGCTCTCGATTCCCCCCTCTCTTTCGCACCCTCCATGTCATATTCCGCTCCAGGAGCTCCATCATAGCTCCTTGCTGTCGCTGGGAGGATGTTTTCTCCTCCGCTCGCCCCTTCCACCGTCATTTTCTCTCTACCCACCCTTGCCTCCTTTTCCGCGCAGCTCTCGATTCCCCCCTCTCTTTCGCACCCTCCATGTCATATTCCGCTCCAGGAGTTCCATCATAGCTCCTCACTGTCGCTGGGAGGATGTTTTCTCCTCCGCTCGCCCCTTCCACCGTCATTTTCTCTCTACCCACCCTTGCCTCCTTCTCCGCGCAGCTCTCGATTCCCCCCTCTCTTTCGCACCCTCCATGTCATATTCCGCTCCAGGAGCTCCATCATAGCTCCTCGCTGTCGCTGGGAGGATGTTTTCTCCTCCGCTCGCCCCTTCCACCGTCATTTTCTCTCTACCCACCCTTGCCTCCTTTTCCGCGCAGCTCTCGATTCCCCCCTCTCTTTCGCACCCTCCATGTCATATTCCGCTCCAGGAGCTCCATCATAGCTCCTTGCTGTCGCTGGGAGGATGTTTTCTCCTCCGCTCGCCCCTTCCACCGTCATTTTCTCTCTACCCACCCTTGCCTCCTTTTCCGCGCAGCTCTCGATTCCCCCCTCTCTTTCGCACCCTCCATGTCATATTCCGCTCCAGGAGTTCCATCATAGCTCCTCACTGTCGCTGGGAGGATGTTTTCTCCTCCGCTCGCCCCTTCCACCGTCATTTTCTCTCTACCCACCCTTGCCTCCTTTTCCGCGCAGCTCTCAATTCCCCCCTCTCTTTCGCACCCTCCATGTCATATTCCGCTCCAGGAGCTCCATCATAGCTCCTTGCTGTCGCTGGGAGGATGTTTTCTCCTCCGCTCGCCCCTTCCACCGTCATTTTCTCTCTACCCACCCTTGCCTCCTTTTCCGCGCAGCTCTCGATTCCCCCCTCTCTTTCGCACCCTCCATGTCATATTCCGCTCCAGGAGTTCCATCATAGCTCCTCACTGTCGCTGGGAGGATGTTTTCTCCTCCGCTCGCCCCTTCCACCGTCATTTTCTCTCTACCCACCCTTTCCTCCTTTTCCGCGCAGCTCTCGATTCCCCCCTCTCTTGCGCACCCTCCATGTCATATTCCGCTCCAGGAGCTCCATCATAGCTCCTCGCTGTCGCTGGGAGGATGTTTTCTCCTCCGCTCGCCCCTTCCACCGTCATTTTCTCTCTACCCACCCTTGCCTCCTTTTCCGCGCAGCTCTCGATTCCCCCCTCTCTTTCGCACCCTCCATGTCATATTCCGCTCCAGGAGTTCCATCATAGCTCCTCACTGTCGCTGGGAGGATGTTTTCTCCTCCACTCGCCCCTTCCACCGTCATTTTCTCTCTACCCACCCTTGCCTCCTTCTCCGCGCAGCTCTCGATTCCCCCCTCTCTTTCGCACCCTCCATGTCATATTCCGCTCCAGGAGCTCCATCATAGCTCCTCGCTGTCGCTGGGAGGATTTTTTCTCCTCTGCTCGCCCCTTCCACCGCCATTTTCTCTCTACCCACCCTTTCCTCCTTTTCCGCGCAGCTCTCGATTCCCCCCTCTCTTGCGCACCCTCCATGTCATATTCCGCTCCAGGAGCTCCATCATAGCTCCTCGCTGTCGCTGGGAGGAAGTTTTCTCCTCCTCTGCTCGCCCCTTCCACCGTCATTTTCTCTCTACCCACCCTTGCCTCCTTTTCCGCGCAGCTCTCAATTCCCCCCTCTCTTTCGCACCCTCCATGTCATATTCCGCTCCAGGAGCTCCATCATAGCTCCTTGCTGTCGCTGGGAGGATGTTTTCTCCTCCGCTTGCCCCTTCCACCGTCATTTTCTCTCTACCCACCCTTGCCTCCTTTTCCGCGCAGCTCTCGATTCCCCCCTCTCTTTCGCACCCTCCATGTCATATTCCGCTCCAGGAGTTCCATCATAGCTCCTCACTGTCGCTGGGAGGATGTTTTCTCCTCCGCTCGCCCCTTCCACCGTCATTTTCTCTCTACCCACCCTTGCCTCCTTCTCCGCGCAGCTCTCGATTCCCCCCTCTCTTTCGCACCCTCCATGTCATATTCTGCTCCAGGAGCTCCATCATAGCTCCTCGCTGTCGCTGGGAGGATGTTTTCTCCTCCGCTCGCCCCTTCCACCGTCATTTTCTCTCTACCCACCCTTGCCTCCTTCTCCGCGCAGCTCTCGATTCCCCCCTCTCTTTCGCACCCTCCATGTCATATTCCGCTCCAGGAGCTCCATCATAGCTCCTCGCTGTTGCTGGGAGGATTTTTTCTCCTCCGCTCGCCCCTTCCACCGTCATTTTCTCTCTACCCACCCTTGCCTCCTTTTACGCGCAGCTCTCGATTCCCCCCTCTCTTTCGCACCCTCCATGTCATATTCCGCTCCAGGAGTTCCATCATAGCTCCTCACTGTCGCTGGGAGGATGTTTTCTCCTCCGCTCGCCCCTTCCACCGTCATTTTCTCTCTACCCACCCTTGCCTCCTTCTCCGCGCAGCTCTCGATTCCCCCCTCTCTTTCGCACCCTCCATGTCATATTCCGCTCCAGGAGCTCCATCATACCTAATCGCTGTCGCTGGGAGGATGTTTTCTCCTCCGCTCGCCCCTTCCACCGTCATTTTCTCTCTACCCACCCTTGCCTCCTTTTCCGCGCAGCTCTCGATTCCCCCCTCTCTTTCGCACCCTCCATGTCATATTCCACTCCAGGAGTTCCATCATAGCTCCTCACTGTCGCTGGGAGGATGTTTTCTCCTCCGCTCGCCCCTTCCACCGTCATTTTCTCTCTACCCACCCTTGCCTCCTTTTCCGCGCAGCTCTCGATTCCCCCCTCTCTTTCGCACCCTCCATGTCATATTCCGCTCCAGGAGCTCCATCATAGCTCCTCACTGTCGCTGGGAGGATGTTTTCTCCTCCGCTCGCCCCTTCCACCGTCATTTTCTCTCTACCCACCCTTGCCTCCTTTTCCGCGCAGCTCTCGATTCCCCCCTCTCTTTCGCACCCTCCATGTCATATTCCGCTCCAGGAGTTCCATCATAGCTCCTCACTGTCGCTGGGAGGATGTTTTCTCCTCCGCTCGCCCCTTCCACCGTCATTTTCTCTCTACCCACCCTTGCCTCCTTCTCCGCGCAGCTCTCGATTCCCCCCTCTCTTTCGCACCCTCCATGTCATATTCCGCTCCAGGAGCTCCATCATAGCTCCTCGCTGTCGCTGGGAGGATGTTTTCTCCTCCGCTCGCCCCTTCCACCGTCATTTTCTCTCTACCCACCCTTGCCTCCTTTTCCGCGCAGCTCTCGATTCCCCCCTCTCTTTCGCACCCTCCATGTCATATTCCGCTCCAGGAGTTCCATCATAGCTCCTCACTAGCGCTGGGAGGATGTTTTCTCCTCCGCTCGCCTCTTCCACCGTCATTTTCTCTCTACCCACCCTTGCCTCCTTTTCCGCGCAGCTCTCGATTCCCCCCTCTCTTTCGCACCCTCCATGTCATATTCCGCTCCAGGAGTTCCATCATAGCTCCTCACTGTCGCTGGGAGGAAGTTTTCTCCTCCGCTCGCCCCTTCCACCGTCATTTTCTCTCTACCCACCCTTGCCTCCTTCTCCGCGCAGCTCTCGATTCCCCCCTCTCTTTCGCACCCTCCATGTCATATTCCGCTCCAGGAGCTCCATCATAGCTCCTTGCTGTCGCTGGGAGGATGTTTTCTCCTCCGCTCGCCCCTTCCACCGTCATTTTCTCTCTACCCACCCTTGCCTCCTTTTCCGCGCAGCTCTCGATTCCCCCCTCTCTTTCGCACCCTCCATGTCATATTCCGCTCCAGGAGTTCCATCATAGCTCCTCACTGTCGCTGGGAGGATGTTTTCTCCTCCGCTCGCCCCTTCCACCGTCATTTTCTCTCTACCCACCCTTGCCTCCTTCTCCGCGCAGCTCTCGATTCCCCCCTCTCTTTCGCACCCTCCATGTCATATTCCGCTCCAGGAGCTCCGTCATAGCTCCTCGCTGTCGCTGGGAGGATGTTTTCTCCTCCGCTCGCCCCTTCCACCGTCATTTTCTCTCTACCCACCCTTGCCTCCTTTTCCGCGCAGCTCTCGATTCCCCCCTCTCTTTCGCACCCTCAATGTCATATTCCGCTCCAGGAGTTCCATCATAGCTCCTCACTGTCGCTGGGAGGATGTTTCTCCTCCGCTCGCCCCTTCCACCGTCATTTTCTCTCTACCCACCCTTGCCTCCTTTTCCGCGCAGCTCTCGATTCCCCCCTCTCTTTCGCACCCTCCATGTCATATTCCGCTCCAGGAGTTCCATCATAGCTCCTCACTGTCGCTGGGAGGAAGTTTTCTCCTCCGCTCGCCCCTTCCACCGTCATTTTCTCTCTACCCACCCTTGCCTCCTTTTCCGCGCAGCTCTCGATTCCCCCCTCTCTTTCGCACCCTCCATGTCATATTCCGCTCCAGGAGTTCCATCATAGCTCCTCACTGTCGCTGGGAGGAAGTTTTCTCCTCCGCTCGCCCCTTCCACCGTCATTTTCTCTCTACCCACCCTTGCCTCCTTTTCCGCGCAGCTCTCGATTCCCCCCTCTCTTTCGCACCCTCCATGTCATATTCCGCTCCAGGAGCTCCATCATAGCTCCTTGCTGTCGTTGGGAGGATGTTTTCTCCTCCGCTCGCCCCTTCCACCGTCATTTTCTCTCTACCCACCCTTGCCTCCTTTTCCGCGCAGCTCTCGATTCCCCCCTCTCTTTCGCACCCTCCATGTCATATTCCGCTCCAGGAGTTCCATCATAGCTCCTCACTGTCGCTGGGAGGATGTTTTCTCCTCCGCTCGCCCCTTCCACCATCATTTTCTCTCTACCCACCCTTGCCTCCTTTTCCGCGCAGCTCTCGATTCCCCCCTCTCTTTCGCACCCTCCATGTCATATTCCGCTCCAGGAGCTCCATCATAGCTCCTTGCTGTCGCTGGGAGGATGTTTTCTCCTCCGCTCGCCCCTTCCACCGTCATTTTCTCTCTACCCACCCTTGCCTCCTTTTCCGCGCAGCTCTCGATTCCCCCCTCTCTTTCGCACCCTCCATGTCATATTCCGCTCCAGGAGTTCCATCATAGCTCCTCACTGTCGCTGGGAGGATGTTTTCTCCTCCGCTCGCCCCTTCCACCGTCATTTTCTCTCTACCCACCCTTGCCTCCTTCTCCGCGCAGCTCTCGATTCCCCCCTCTCTTTCGCACCCTCCATGTCATATTCCGCTCCAGGAGCTCCATCATAGCTCCTCGCTGTCGCTGGGAGGATGTTTTCTCCTCCGCTCGCCCCTTCCACCGTCATTTTCTCTCTACCCACCCTTGCCTCCTTTTCCGCGCAGCTCTCGATTCCCCCCTCTCTTTCGCACCCTCCATGTCATATTCCGCTCCAGGAGCTCCATCATAGCTCCTTGCTGTCGCTGGGAGGATGTTTTCTCCTCCGCTCGCCCCTTCCACCGTCATTTTCTCTCTACCCACCCTTGCCTCCTTTTCCGCGCAGCTCTCGATTCCCCCCTCTCTTTCGCACCCTCCATGTCATATTCCGCTCCAGGAGTTCCATCATAGCTCCTCACTGTCGCTGGGAGGATGTTTTCTCCTCCGCTCGCCCCTTCCACCGTCATTTTCTCTCTACCCACCCTTGCCTCCTTCTCCGCGCAGCTCTCGATTCCCCCCTCTCTTTCGCACCCTCCATGTCATATTCCGCTCCAGGAGCTCCATCATAGCTCCTCGCTGTCGCTGGGAGGATGTTTTCTCCTCCGCTCGCCCCTTCCACCGTCATTTTCTCTCTACCCACCCTTGCCTCCTTTTCCGCGCAGCTCTCGATTCCCCCCTCTCTTTCGCACCCTCCATGTCATATTCCGCTCCAGGAGCTCCATCATAGCTCCTTGCTGTCGCTGGGAGGATGTTTTCTCCTCCGCTCGCCCCTTCCACCGTCATTTTCTCTCTACCCACCCTTGCCTCCTTTTCCGCGCAGCTCTCGATTCCCCCCTCTCTTTCGCACCCTCCATGTCATATTCCGCTCCAGGAGTTCCATCATAGCTCCTCACTGTCGCTGGGAGGATGTTTTCTCCTCCGCTCGCCCCTTCCACCGTCATTTTCTCTCTACCCACCCTTGCCTCCTTCTCCGCGCAGCTCTCGATTCCCCCCTCTCTTTCGCACCCTCCATGTCATATTCCGCTCCAGGAGCTCCATCATAGCTCCTCGCTGTCGCTGGGAGGATGTTTTCTCCTCCGCTCGCCCCTTCCACCGTCATTTTCTCTCTACCCACCCTTGCCTCCTTTTCCGCGCAGCTCTCGATTCCCCCCTCTCTTTCGCACCCTCCATGTCATATTCCGCTCCAGGAGCTCCATCATAGCTCCTTGCTGTCGCTGGGAGGATGTTTTCTCCTCCGCTCGCCCCTTCCACCGTCATTTTCTCTCTACCCACCCTTGCCTCCTTTTCCGCGCAGCTCTCGATTCCCCCCTCTCTTTCGCACCCTCCATGTCATATTCCGCTCCAGGAGTTCCATCATAGCTCCTCACTGTCGCTGGGAGGATGTTTTCTCCTCCGCTCGCCCCTTCCACCGTCATTTTCTCTCTACCCACCCTTGCCTCCTTCTCCGCGCAGCTCTCGATTCCCCCCTCTCTTTCGCACCCTCCATGTCATATTCCGCTCCAGGAGCTCCATCATAGCTCCTTGCTGTCGCTGGGAGGATGTTTTCTCCTCCGCTCGCCCCTTCCACCGTCATTTTCTCTCTACCCACCCTTGCCTCCTTTTCCGCGCAGCTCTCGATTCCCCCCTCTCTTTCGCACCCTCCATGTCATATTCCGCTCCAGGAGTTCCATCATAGCTCCTCACTGTCGCTGGGAGGATGTTTTCTCCTCCGCTCGCCCCTTCCACCGTCATTTTCTCTCTACCCACCCTTGCCTCCTTTTCCGCGCAGCTCTCGATTCCCCCCTCTCTTTCGCACCCTCCATGTCATATTCCGCTCCAGGAGCTCCATCATAGCTCCTTGCTGTCGCTGGGAGGATGTTTTCTCCTCCGCTCGCCCCTTCCACCGTCATTTTCTCTCTACCCACCCTTGCCTCCTTTTCCGCGCAGCTCTCGATTCCCCCCTCTCTTTCGCACCCTCCATGTCATATTCCGCTCCAGGAGTTCCATCATAGCTCCTCACTGTCGCTGGGAGGATGTTTTCTCCTCCGCTCGCCCCTTCCACCGTCATTTTCTCTCTACCCACCCTTGCCTCCTTCTCCGCGCAGCTCTCGATTCCCCCCTCTCTTTCGCACCCTCCATATCATATTCCGCTCCAGGAGCTCCATCATAGCTCCTCGCTGTCGCTGGGAGGATGTTTTCTCCTCCGCTCGCCCCTTCCACCGTCATTTTCTCTCTACCCACCCTTGCCTTCTTTTCCGCGCAGCTCTCGATTCCCCCCTCTCTTTCGCACCCTCCATGTCATATTCCGCTCCAGGAGTTCCATCATAGCTCCTCACTGTCGCTGGGAGGATGTTTTCTCCTCCGCTCTCCCCTTCCACCGTCATTTTCTCTCTACCCACCCTTGCCTCCTTCTCCGCGCAGCTCTCGATTCCCCCCTCTCTTTCGCACCCTCCATGTCATATTCCGCTCCAGGAGCTCCATCATAGCTCCTCGCTGTCGCTGGGAGGATGTTTTCTCCTCCGCTCGCCCCTTCCACCGTCATTTTCTCTCTACCCACCCTTGCCTCCTTTTCCGCGCAGCTCTCGATTCCCCCCTCTCTTTCGCACCCTCCATGTCATATTCCGCTCCAGGAGCTCCATCATAGCTCCTTGCTGTCGCTGGGAGGATGTTTTCTCCTCCGCTCGCCCCTTCCACCGTCATTTTCTCTCTACCCACCCTTGCCTCCTTTTCCGCGCAGCTCTCGATTCCCCCCTCTCTTTCGCACCCTCCATGTCATATTCCGCTCCAGGAGTTCCATCATAGCTCCTCACTGTCGCTGGGAGGATGTTTTCTCCTCCGCTCGCCCCTTCCACCATCATTTTCTCTCTACCCACCCTTGCCTCCTTTTCCGCGCAGCTCTCGATTCCCCCCTCTCTTTCGCACCCTCCATGTCATATTCCGCTCCAGGAGTTCCATCATAGCTCCTCACTGTCGCTGGGAGGAAGTTTTCTCCTCCGCTCGCCCCTTCCACCGTCATTTTCTCTCTACCCACCCTTGCCTCCTTCTCCGCGCAGCTCTCGATTCCCCCCTCTCTTTCGCACCCTCCATGTCATATTCCGCTCCAGGAGCTCCATCATACCTAATCGCTGTCGCTGGGAGGATGTTTTCTCCTCCGCTCGCCCCTTCCACCGTCATTTTCTCTCTACCCACCCTTGCCTCCTTTTCCGCGCAGCTCTCGATTCCCCCCTCTCTTTCGCACCCTCCATGTCATATTCCACTCCAGGAGTTCCATCATAGCTCCTCACTGTCGCTGGGAGGATGTTTTCTCCTCCGCTCGCCCCTTCCACCGTCATTTTCTCTCTACCCACCCTTGCCTCCTTTTCCGCGCAGCTCTCGATTCCCCCCTCTCTTTCGCACCCTCCATGTCATATTCCGCTCCAGGAGCTCCATCATAGCTCCTCGCTGTCGCTGGGAGGATGTTTTCTCCTCCGCTCGCCCCTTCCACCGTCATTTTCTCTCTACCCACCCTTGCCTCCTTTTCCGCGCAGCTCTCGATTCCCCCCTCTCTTTCGCACCCTCCATGTCATATTCCGCTCCAGGAGCTCCATCATAGCTCCTTGCTGTCGCTGGGAGGATGTTTTCTCCTCCGCTCGCCCCTTCCACCGTCATTTTCTCTCTACCCACCCTTGCCTCCTTTTCCGCGCAGCTCTCGATTCCCCCCTCTCTTTCGCACCCTCCATGTCATATTCCGCTCCAGGAGTTCCATCATAGCTCCTCACTGTCGCTGGGAGGATGTTTTCTCCTCCGCTCGCCCCTTCCACCGTCATTTTCTCTCTACCCACCCTTGCCTCCTTCTCCGCGCAGCTCTCGATTCCCCCCTCTCTTTCGCACCCTCCATATCATATTCCGCTCCAGGAGCTCCATCATAGCTCCTCGCTGTCGCTGGGAGGATGTTTTCTCCTCCGCTCGCCCCTTCCACCGTCATTTTCTCTCTACCCACCCTTGCCTTCTTTTCCGCGCAGCTCTCGATTCCCCCCTCTCTTTCGCACCCTCCATGTCATATTCCGCTCCAGGAGTTCCATCATAGCTCCTCACTGTCGCTGGGAGGATGTTTTCTCCTCCGCTCTCCCCTTCCACCGTCATTTTCTCTCTACCCACCCTTGCCTCCTTCTCCGCGCAGCTCTCGATTCCCCCCTCTCTTTCGCACCCTCCATGTCATATTCCGCTCCAGGAGCTCCATCATAGCTCCTCGCTGTCGCTGGGAGGATGTTTTCTCCTCCGCTCGCCCCTTCCACCGTCATTTTCTCTCTACCCACCCTTGCCTCCTTTTCCGCGCAGCTCTCGATTCCCCCCTCTCTTTCGCACCCTCCATGTCATATTCCGCTCCAGGAGCTCCATCATAGCTCCTTGCTGTCGCTGGGAGGATGTTTTCTCCTCCGCTCGCCCCTTCCACCGTCATTTTCTCTCTACCCACCCTTGCCTCCTTTTCCGCGCAGCTCTCGATTCCCCCCTCTCTTTCGCACCCTCCATGTCATATTCCGCTCCAGGAGTTCCATCATAGCTCCTCACTGTCGCTGGGAGGATGTTTTCTCCTCCGCTCGCCCCTTCCACCATCATTTTCTCTCTACCCACCCTTGCCTCCTTTTCCGCGCAGCTCTCGATTCCCCCCTCTCTTTCGCACCCTCCATGTCATATTCCGCTCCAGGAGTTCCATCATAGCTCCTCACTGTCGCTGGGAGGAAGTTTTCTCCTCCGCTCGCCCCTTCCACCGTCATTTTCTCTCTACCCACCCTTGCCTCCTTCTCCGCGCAGCTCTCGATTCCCCCCTCTCTTTCGCACCCTCCATGTCATATTCCGCTCCAGGAGCTCCATCATACCTAATCGCTGTCGCTGGGAGGATGTTTTCTCCTCCGCTCGCCCCTTCCACCGTCATTTTCTCTCTACCCACCCTTGCCTCCTTTTCCGCGCAGCTCTCGATTCCCCCCTCTCTTTCGCACCCTCCATGTCATATTCCACTCCAGGAGTTCCATCATAGCTCCTCACTGTCGCTGGGAGGATGTTTTCTCCTCCGCTCGCCCCTTCCACCGTCATTTTCTCTCTACCCACCCTTGCCTCCTTTTCCGCGCAGCTCTCGATTCCCCCCTCTCTTTCGCACCCTCCATGTCATATTCCGCTCCAGGAGCTCCATCATAGCTCCTCGCTGTCGCTGGGAGGATGTTTTCTCCTCCGCTCGCCCCTTCCACCGTCATTTTCTCTCTACCCACCCTTGCCTCCTTTTCCGCGCAGCTCTCGATTCCCCCCTCTCTTTCGCACCCTCCATGTCATATTCCGCTCCAGGAGTTCCATCATAGCTCCTCACTGTCGCTGGGAGGATGTTTTCTCCTCCACTCGCCCCTTCCACCGTCATTTTCTCTCTACCCACCCTTGCCTCCTTCTCCGCGCAGCTCTCGATTCCCCCCTCTCTTTCGCACCCTCCATGTCATATTCCGCTCCAGGAGCTCCATCATAGCTCCTCGCTGTCGCTGGGAGGATTTTTTCTCCTCTGCTCGCCCCTTCCACCGCCATTTTCTCTCTACCCACCCTTTCCTCCTTTTCCGCGCAGCTCTCGATTCCCCCCTCTCTTGCGCACCCTCCATGTCATATTCCGCTCCAGGAGCTCCATCATAGCTCCTCGCTGTCGCTGGGAGGAAGTTTTCTCCTCCGCTCGCCCCTTCCACCGTCATTTTCTCTCTACCCACCCTTGCCTCCTTTTCCGCGCAGCTCTCAATTCCCCCCTCTCTTTCGCACCCTCCATGTCATATTCCGCTCCAGGAGCTCCATCATAGCTCCTTGCTGTCGCTGGGAGGATGTTTTCTCCTCCGCTTGCCCCTTCCACCGTTATTTTCTCTCTACCCACCCTTGCCTCCTTTTCCGCGCAGCTCTCGATTCCCCCCTCTCTTTCGCACCCTCCATGTCATATTCCGCTCCAGGAGTTCCATCATAGCTCCTCACTGTCGCTGGGAGGATGTTTTCTCCTCCGCTCGCCCCTTCCACCGTCATTTTCTCTCTACCCACCCTTGCCTCCTTCTCCGCGCAGCTCTCGATTCCCCCCTCTCTTTCGCACCCTCCATGTCATATTCTGCTCCAGGAGCTCCATCATAGCTCCTCGCTGTCGCTGGGAGGATGTTTTCTCCTCCGCTCGCCCCTTCCACCGTCATTTTCTCTCTACCCACCCTTGCCTCCTTCTCCGCGCAGCTCTCGATTCCCCCCTCTCTTTCGCACCCTCCATGTCATATTCCGCTCCAGGAGCTCCATCATAGCTCCTCGCTGTTGCTGGGAGGATTTTTTCTCCTCTGCTCGCCCCTTCCACCGCCATTTTCTCTCTACCCACCCTTTCCTCCTTTTCCGCGCAGCTCTCGATTCCCCCCTCTCTTGCGCACCCTCCATGTCATATTCCGCTCCAGGAGCTCCATCATAGCTCCTCGCTGTCGCTGGGAGGAAGTTTTCTCCTCCGCTCGCCCCTTCCACCGTCATTTTCTCTCTACCCACCCTTGCCTCCTTTTCCGCGCAGCTCTCAATTCCCCCCTCTCTTTCGCACCCTCCATGTCATATTCCGCTCCAGGAGTTCCATCATAGCTCCTCACTGTCGCTGGGAGGATGTTTTCTCCTCCGCTCGCCCCTTCCACCGTCATTTTCTCTCTACCCACCCTTGCCTCCTTCTCCGCGCAGCTCTCGATTCCCCCCTCTCTTTCGCACCCTCCATGTCATATTCCGCTCCAGGAGCTCCATCATACCTAATCGCTGTCGCTGGGAGGATGTTTTCTCCTCCGCTCGCCCCTTCCACCGTCATTTTCTCTCTACCCACCCTTGCCTCCTTTTCCGCGCAGCTCTCAATTCCCCCCTCTCTTTCGCACCCTCCATGTCATATTCCGCTCCAGGAGTTCCATCATAGCTCCTCACTGTCGCTGGGAGGATGTTTTCTCCTCCGCTCGCCCCTTCCACCGTCATTTTCTCTCTACCCACCCTTGCCTCCTTCTCCGCGCAGCTCTCGATTCCCCCCTCTCTTTCGCACCCTCCATGTCATATTCCGCTCCAGGAGCTCCATCATACCTAATCGCTGTCGCTGGGAGGATGTTTTCTCCTCCGCTCGCCCCTTCCACCGTCATTTTCTCTCTACCCACCCTTGCCTCCTTTTCCGCGCAGCTCTCGATTCCCCCCTCTCTTTCGCACCCTCCATGTCATATTCCGCTCCAGGAGTTCCATCATAGCTCCTCACTGTCGCTGGGAGGAAGTTTTCTCCTCCGCTCGCCCCTTCCACCGTCATTTTCTCTCTACCCACCCTTGCCTCCTTCTCCGCGCAGCTCTCGATTCCCCCCTCTCTTTCGCACCCTCCATGTCATATTCCGCTCCAGGAGCTCCATCATAGCTCCTTGCTGTCGCTGGGAGGATGTTTTCTCCTCCGCTCGCCCCTTCCACCGTCATTTTCTCTCTACCCACCCTTGCCTCCTTTTCCGCGCAGCTCTCGATTCCCCCCTCTCTTTCGCACCCTCCATGTCATATTCCGCTCCAGGAGTTCCATCATAGCTCCTCACTGTCGCTGGGAGGATGTTTTCTCCTCCGCTCGCCCCTTCCACCGTCATTTTCTCTCTACCCACCCTTGCCTCCTTCTCCGCGCAGCTCTCGATTCCCCCCTCTCTTTCGCACCCTCCATGTCATATTCCGCTCCAGGAGCTCCATCATAGCTCCTCGCTGTCGCTGGGAGGATGTTTTCTCCTCCGCTCGCCCCTTCCACCGTCATTTTCTCTCTACCCACCCTTGCCTCCTTTTCCGCGCAGCTCTCGATTCCCCCCTCTCTTTCGCACCCTCAATGTCATATTCCGCTCCAGGAGTTCCATCATAGCTCCTCACTGTCGCTGGGAGGATGTTTCTCCTCCGCTCGCCCCTTCCACCGTCATTTTCTCTCTACCCACCCTTGCCTCCTTTTCCGCGCAGCTCTCGATTCCCCCCTCTCTTTCGCACCCTCCATGTCATATTCCGCTCCAGGAGTTCCATCATAGCTCCTCACTGTCGCTGGGAGGAAGTTTTCTCCTCCGCTCGCCCCTTCCACCGTCATTTTCTCTCTACCCACCCTTGCCTCCTTTTCCGCGCAGCTCTCGATTCCCCCCTCTCTTTCGCACCCTCCATGTCATATTCCGCTCCAGGAGTTCCATCATAGCTCCTCACTGTCGCTGGGAGGAAGTTTTCTCCTCCGCTCGCCCCTTCCACCGTCATTTTCTCTCTACCCACCCTTGCCTCCTTTTCCGCGCAGCTCTCGATTCCCCCCTCTCTTTCGCACCCTCCATGTCATATTCCGCTCCAGGAGCTCCATCATAGCTCCTTGCTGTCGTTGGGAGGATGTTTTCTCCTCCGCTCGCCCCTTCCACCGTCATTTTCTCTCTACCCACCCTTGCCTCCTTTTCCGCGCAGCTCTCGATTCCCCCCTCTCTTTCGCACCCTCCATGTCATATTCCGCTCCAGGAGTTCCATCATAGCTCCTCACTGTCGCTGGGAGGATGTTTTCTCCTCCGCTCGCCCCTTCCACCATCATTTTCTCTCTACCCACCCTTGCCTCCTTTTCCGCGCAGCTCTCGATTCCCCCCTCTCTTTCGCACCCTCCATGTCATATTCCGCTCCAGGAGCTCCATCATAGCTCCTTGCTGTCGCTGGGAGGAAGTTTTCTCCTCCGCTCGCCCCTTCCACCGTCATTTTCTCTCTACCCACCCTTGCCTCCTTTTCCGCGCAGCTCTCGATTCCCCCCTCTCTTTCGCACCCTCCATGTCATATTCCGCTCCAGGAGTTCCATCATAGCTCCTCACTGTCGCTGGGAGGATGTTTTCTCCTCCGCTCGCCCCTTCCACCGTCATTTTCTCTCTACCCACCCTTGCCTCCTTCTCCGCGCAGCTCTCGATTCCCCCCTCTCTTTCGCACCCTCCATGTCATATTCCGCTCCAGGAGCTCCATCATAGCTCCTCGCTGTCGCTGGGAGGATGTTTTCTCCTCCGCTCGCCCCTTCCACCGTCATTTTCTCTCTACCCACCCTTGCCTCCTTTTCCGCGCAGCTCTCGATTCCCCCCTCTCTTTCGCACCCTCCATGTCATATTCCGCTCCAGGAGCTCCATCATAGCTCCTTGCTGTCGCTGGGAGGATGTTTTCTCCTCCGCTCGCCCCTTCCACCGTCATTTTCTCTCTACCCACCCTTGCCTCCTTTTCCGCGCAGCTCTCGATTCCCCCCTCTCTTGCGCACCCTCCATGTCATATTCCGCTCCAGGAGCTCCATCATAGCTCCTCGCTGTTGCTGGGAGGATTTTTTCTCCTCTGCTCGCCCCTTCCACCGCCATTTTCTCTCTACCCACCCTTTCCTCCTTTTCCGCGCAGCTCTCGATTCCCCCCTCTCTTGCGCACCCTCCATGTCATATTCTGCTCCAGGAGCTCCATCATAGCTCCTCGCTGTCGCTGGGAGGAAGTTTTCTCCTCCGCTCGCCCCTTCCACCGTCATTTTCTCTCTACCCACCCTTGCCTCCTTTTCCGCGCAGCTCTCAATTCCCCCCTCTCTTTCGCACCCTCCATGTCATATTCCGCTCCAGGAGCTCCATCATAGCTCCTTGCTGTCGCTGGGAGGATGTTTTCTCCTCCGCTCGCCCCTTCCACCGTCATTTTCTCTCTACCCACCCTTGCCTCCTTTTACGCGCAGCTCTCGATTCCCCCCTCTCTTTCGCACCCTCCATGTCATATTCCGCTCCAGGAGTTCCATCATAGCTCCTCACTGTCGCTGGGAGGATGTTTTCTCCTCCGCTCGCCCCTTCCACCGTCATTTTCTCTCTACCCACCCTTGCCTCCTTCTCCGCGCAGCTCTCGATTCCCCCCTCTCTTTCGCACCCTCCATGTCATATTCCGCTCCAGGAGCTCCATCATACCTAATCGCTGTCGCTGGGAGGATGTTTTCTCCTCCGCTCGCCCCTTCCACCGTCATTTTCTCTCTACCCACCCTTGCCTCCTTTTCCGCGCAGCTCTCGATTCCCCCCTCTCTTTCGCACCCTCCATGTCATATTCCGCTCCAGGAGTTCCATCATAGCTCCTCACTGTCGCTGGGAGGATGTTTTCTCCTCCGCTCGCCCCTTCCACCGTCATTTTCTCTCTACCCACCCTTGCCTCCTTTTCCGCGCAGCTCTCGATTCCCCCCTCTCTTTCGCACCCTCCATGTCATATTCCGCTCCAGGAGCTCCATCATAGCTCCTTGCTGTCGCTGGGAGGATGTTTTCTCCTCCGCTCGCCCCTTCCACCGTCATTTTCTCTCTACCCACCCTTGCCTCCTTCTCCGCGCAGCTCTCGATTCCCCCCTCTCTTTCGCACCCTCCATGTCATATTCTGCTCCAGGAGCTCCATCATAGCTCCTCGCTGTCGCTGGGAGGATGTTTTCTCCTCCGCTCGCCCCTTCCACCGTCATTTTCTCTCTACCCACCCTTGCCTCCTTCTCCGCGCAGCTCTCGATTCCCCCCTCTCTTTCGCACCCTCCATGTCATATTCCGCTCCAGGAGTTCCATCATAGCTCCTCACTGTCGCTGGGAGGATGTTTTCTCCTCCGCTCGCCCCTTCCACCGTCATTTTCTCTCTACCCACCCTTGCCTCCTTTTCCGCGCAGCTCTCGATTCCCCCCTCTCTTTCGCACCCTCCATGTCATATTCCGCTCCAGGAGCTCCATCATAGCTCCTTGCTGTCGCTGGGAGGATGTTTTCTCCTCCGCTCGCCCCTTCCACCGTCATTTTCTCTCTACCCACCCTTGCCTCCTTTTCCGCGCAGCTCTCGATTCCCCCCTCTCTTTCGCACCCTCCATGTCATATTCCGCTCCAGGAGTTCCATCATAGCTCCTCACTGTCGCTGGGAGGATGTTTTCTCCTCCGCTCGCCCCTTCCACCGTCATTTTCTCTCTACCCACCCTTGCCTCCTTTTCCGCGCAGCTCTCGATTCCCCCCTCTCTTTCGCACCCTCCATGTCATATTCCGCTCCAGGAGCTCCATCATAGCTCCTTGCTGTCGCTGGGAGGATGTTTTCTCCTCCGCTCGCCCCTTCCACCGTCATTTTCTCTCTACCCACCCTTGCCTCCTTTTCCGCGCAGCTCTCGATTCCCCCCTCTCTTTCGCACCCTCCATGTCATATTCCGCTCCAGGAGTTCCATCATAGCTCCTCACTGTCGCTGGGAGGATGTTTTCTCCTCCGCTCGCCCCTTCCACCGTCATTTTCTCTCTACCCAACCTTGCCTCCTTTTCCGCGCAGCTCTCGATTCCCCCCTCTCTTTCGCACCCTCCATGTCATATTCCTCTCCAGGAGTTCCATCATAGCTCCTCACTGTCGCTGGGAGGATGTTTTCTCCTCCGCTCGCCCCTTCCACCGTCATTTTCTCTCTACCCACCCTTGCCTCCTTTTCCGCGCAGCTCTCGATTCCCCCCTCTCTTTCGCACCCTCCATGTCATATTCCGCTCCAGGAGTTCCATCATAGCTCCTCACTGTCGCTGGTAGGATGTTTTCTCCTCCGCTCGCCCCTTCCACCGTCATTTTCTCTCTACCCACCCTTGCCTCCTTTTCCGCGCAGCTCTCAATTCCCCCCTCTCTTTCGCACCCTCCATGTCATATTCCGCTCCAGGAGCTCCATCATAGCTCCTTGCTGTCGCTGGGAGGATGTTTTCTCCTCCGCTCGCCCCTTCCACCGTCATTTTCTCTCTACCCACCCTTGCCTCCTTTTCCGCGCAGCTCTCGATTCCCCCCTCTCTTTCGCACCCTCCATGTCATATTCCGCTCCAGGAGTTCCATCATAGCTCCTCACTGTCGCTGGGAGGATGTTTTCTCCTCCGCTCGCCCCTTCCACCGTCATTTTCTCTCTACCCACCCTTGCCTCCTTTTCCGCGCAGCTCTCGATTCCCCCCTCTCTTTCGCACGCTCCATGTCATATTCCGCTCCAGGAGTTCCATCATAGCTCCTCACTGTCGCTGGGAGGATGTTTTCTCCTCCGCTCGCCCCTTCCACCGTCATTTTCTCTCTACCCACCCTTGCCTCCTTTTCCGCGCAGCTCTCGATTCCCCCCTCTCTTTCGCACCCTCCATGTCATATTCCGCTCCAGGAGTTCCATCATAGCTCCTCACTGTCGCTGGGAGGATGTTTTCTCCTCCGCTCGCCCCTTCCACCATCATTTTCTCTCTACCCACCCTTGCCTCCTTTTCCGCGCAGCTCTCGATTCCCCCCTCTCTTTCGCACCCTCCATGTCATATTCCGCTCCAGGAGTTCCATCATAGCTCCTCACTGTCGCTGGGAGGAAGTTTTCTCCTCCGCTCGCCAATTCCACCGTCATTTTCTCTCTACCCACCCTTGCCTCCTTTTCCGCGCAGCTCTCGATTCCCCCCTCTCTTTCGCACCCTCCATGTCATATTCCGCTCCAGGAGTTCCATCATAGCTCCTCACTGTCGCTGGGAGGATGTTTTCTCCTCCGCTCGCCCCTTCCACCGTCATTTTCTCTCTACCCACCCTTGCCTCCTTTTCCGCGCAGCTCTCGATTCCCCCCTCTCTTTCACACCCTCCATGTCATATTCCGCTCCAGGAGTTCCATCATAGCTCCTCACTGTCGCTGGGAGGATGTTTTCTCCTCCGCTCTCCCCTTCCACCGTCATTTTCTCTCTACCCACCCTTGCCTCCTTCTCCGCGCAGCTCTCGATTCCCCCCTCTCTTTCGCACCCTCCATGTCATATTCCGCTCCAGGAGCTCCATCATAGCTCCTCGCTGTCGCTGGGAGGATGTTTTCTCCTCCGCTCGCCCCTTCCACCGTCATTTTCTCTCTACCCACCCTTGCCTCCTTTTCCGCGCAGCTCTCGATTCCCCCCTCTCTTTCGCACCCTCCATGTCATATTCCGCTCCAGGAGCTCCATCATAGCTCCTTGCTGTCGCTGGGAGGATGTTTTCTCCTCCGCTCGCCCCTTCCACCGTCATTTTCTCTCTACCCACCCTTGCCTCCTTTTCCGCGCAGCTCTCGATTCCCCCCTCTCTTTCGCACCCTCCATGTCATATTCCGCTCCAGGAGTTCCATCATAGCTCCTCACTGTCGCTGGGAGGATGTTTTCTCCTCCGCTCGCCCCTTCCACCATCATTTTCTCTCTACCCACCCTTGCCTCCTTTTCCGCGCAGCTCTCGATTCCCCCCTCTCTTTCGCACCCTCCATGTCATATTCCGCTCCAGGAGTTCCATCATAGCTCCTCACTGTCGCTGGGAGGAAGTTTTCTCCTCCGCTCGCCCCTTCCACCGTCATTTTCTCTCTACCCACCCTTGCCTCCTTCTCCGCGCAGCTCTCGATTCCCCCCTCTCTTTCGCACCCTCCATGTCATATTCCGCTCCAGGAGCTCCATCATACCTAATCGCTGTCGCTGGGAGGATGTTTTCTCCTCCGCTCGCCCCTTCCACCGTCATTTTCTCTCTACCCACCCTTGCCTCCTTTTCCGCGCAGCTCTCGATTCCCCCCTCTCTTTCGCACCCTCCATGTCATATTCCACTCCAGGAGTTCCATCATAGCTCCTCACTGTCGCTGGGAGGATGTTTTCTCCTCCGCTCGCCCCTTCCACCGTCATTTTCTCTCTACCCACCCTTGCCTCCTTTTCCGCGCAGCTCTCGATTCCCCCCTCTCTTTCGCACCCTCCATGTCATATTCCGCTCCTGGAGCTCCATCATAGCTCCTTGCTGTCGCTGGGAGGATGTTTTCTCCTCCGCTCGCCCCTTCCACCGTCATTTTCTCTCTACCCACCCTTGCCTCCTTTTCCGCGCAGCTCTCGATTCCCCCCTCTCTTTCGCACCCTCCATGTCATATTCCGCTCCAGGAGTTCCATCATAGCTCCTCACTGTCGCTGGGAGGATGTTTTCTCCTCCGCTCGCCCCTTCCACCGTCATTTTCTCTCTACCCACCCTTGCCTCCTTCTCTGCGCAGCTCTCGATTCCCTCCTCTCTCTCGCACCCTCCATATTACATCCAGCTCCAGGAGCTTCATCATAGCTCCTCGCTGTCGCTGGGAGGATGTTTTCTCCTCCGCTCGCCCCTTCCACCGTCATTTTCTCTCTACCCACCCTTGCCTCCTTCTCTGCGCAGCTCTCGATTCCCTCCTCTCTCTCGCACCCTCCATATTACATCCAGCTCCAGGAGCTTCATCATAGCTCCTCGCTGTCGCTGGGAGGATGTTTTCTCCTCCGCTCGCCCCTTCCACCGTCATTTTCTCTCTACCCACCCTTTCCTCCTTTTCCGCGCAGCTCTCGATTCCCCCCTCTCTTTCGCACCCTCCATGTCATATTCCGCTCCAGGAGCTCCATCATAGCTCCTCGCTGTCGCTGGGAGGATGTTTTCTCCTCCGCTCGCCCCTTCCACCGTCATTTTCTCTCTACCCACCCTTGCCTCCTTTTCCGCGCAGCTCTCGATTCCCCCCTCTCTTTCGCACCCTCCATGTCATATTCCGCTCCAGGAGCTCCATCATAGCTCCTCGCTGTCGCTGGGAGGATGTTTTCTCCTCCGCTCGCCCCTTCCACCGTCATTTTCTCTCTACCCACCCTTGCCTCCTTCTCCGCGCAGCTCTCGATTCCCCCCTCTCTTTCGAACCCTCCATGTCATATTCCGCTCCAGGAGCTCCATCATAGCTCCTCGCTGTCGCTGGGAGGATGTTTTCTCCTCTGCTCGCCCCTTCCACCGTCATTTTCTCTCTACCCACCCTTTCCTCCTTTTCCGCGCAGCTCTCGATTCCCCCCTCTCTTTCGCACCCTCCATGTCATATTCCGCTCCAGGAGCTCCATCATAGCTCCTCGCTGTCGCTGGGAGGATGTTTTCTCCTCCGCTCGCCCCTTCCACCGTCATTTTCTCTCTACCCACCCTTGCCTCCTTTTCCGCGCAGCTCTCGATTCCCCCCTCTCTTTCGCACCCTCCATGTCATATTCCGCTCCAGGAGCTCCATCATAGCTCCTCGCTGTCGCTGGGAGGATGTTTTCTCCTCCGCTCGCCCCTTCCACCGTCATTTTCTCTCTACCCACCCTTGCCTCCTTCTCCGCGCAGCTCTCGATTCCCCCCTCTCTTTCGAACCCTCCATGTCATATTCCGCTCCAGGAGCTCCATCATAGCTCCTCGCTGTCGCTGGGAGGATGTTTTCTCCTCTGCTCGCCCCTTCCACCGTCATTTTCTCTCTACCCACCCTTTCCTCCTTTTCCGCGCAGCTCTCGATTCCCCCCTCTCTTTCGCACCCTCCATGTCATATTCCGCTCCAGGAGCTCCATTATAGCTCCTCGCTGTCGCTGGGAGGATGTTTTCTCCTCCGCTCGCCCCTTCCACCGTCATTTTCTTTCTACCCACCCTTGCCTCCTTTTCCACGCATCTCTCGATTCCCCCCTCTCTTTCGCACCCTCCATGTCATATTCCGCTCCAGGAGCTCCATCATAGCTCCTCGCTGTTGCTGGGAGGATGTTTTCTCCTCCACTCGCCCCTTCCACCGTCATTTTCTCTCTACCCACCCTTGCCTCCTTCTCCGCGCAGCTCTCGATTCCCCCCTCTCTTTCGCACCCTCCATGTCATATTCCGCTCCAGGAGTTCCATCATAGCTCCTCACTGTCGCTGGGAGGATGTTTTCTCCTCCGCTCGCCCCTTCCACCGTCATTTTCTCTCTACCCACCCTTGCCTCCTTTTCCGCGCAGCTCTCGATTCCCCCCTCTCTTTCGCACGCTCCATGTCATATTCCGCTCCAGGAGTTCCATCATAGCTCCTCACTGTCGCTGGGAGGATGTTTTCTCCTCCGCTCGCCCCTTCCACCATCATTTTCTCTCTACCCACCCTTGCCTCCTTTTCCGCGCAGCTCTCGATTCCCCCCTCTCTTTCGCACCCTCCATGTCATATTCCGCTCCAGGAGTTCCATCATAGCTCCTCACTGTCGCTGGGAGGAAGTTTTCTCCTCCGCTCGCCAATTCCACCGTCATTTTCTCTCTACCCACCCTTGCCTCCTTTTCCGCGCAGCTCTCGATTCCCCCCTCTCTTTCGCACCCTCCATGTCATATTCCGCTCCAGGAGTTCCATCATAGCTCCTCACTGTCGCTGGGAGGATGTTTTCTCCTCCGCTCGCCCCTTCCACCGTCATTTTCTCTCTACCCACCCTTGCCTCCTTCTCCGCGCAGCTCTCGATTCCCCCCTCTCTTTCGCACCCTCCATGTCATATTCCGCTCCAGGAGCTCCATCATAGCTCCTCGCTGTCGCTGGGAGGATGTTTTCTCCTCCGCTCGCCCCTTCCACCGTCATTTTCTCTCTACCCACCCTTGCCTCCTTTTCCGCGCAGCTCTCGATTCCCCCCTCTCTTTCGCACCCTCCATGTCATATTCCGCTCCTGGAGCTCCATCATAGCTCCTTGCTGTCGCTGGGAGGATGTTTTCTCCTCCGCTCGCCCCTTCCACCGTCATTTTCTCTCTACCCACCCTTGCCTCCTTTTCCGCGCAGCTCTCGATTCCCCCCTCTCTTTCGCACCCTCCATGTCATATTCCGCTCCAGGAGTTCCATCATAGCTCCTCACTGTCGCTGGGAGGATGTTTTCTCCTCCGCTCGCCCCTTCCACCGTCATTTTCTCTCTACCCACCCTTGCCTCCTTCTCTGCGCAGCTCTCGATTCCCTCCTCTCTCTCGCACCCTCCATATTACATCCAGCTCCAGGAGCTTCATCATAGCTCCTCGCTGTCGCTGGGAGGATGTTTTCTCCTCCGCTCGCCCCTTCCACCGTCATTTTCTCTCTACCCACCCTTGCCTCCTTCTCTGCGCAGCTCTCGATTCCCTCCTCTCTCTCGCACCCTCCATATTACATCCAGCTCCAGGAGCTTCATCATAGCTCCTCGCTGTCGCTGGGAGGATGTTTTCTCCTCCGCTCGCCCCTTCCACCGTCATTTTCTCTCTACCCACCCTTTCCTCCTTTTCCGCGCAGCTCTCGATTCCCCCCTCTCTTTCGCACCCTCCATGTCATATTCCGCTCCAGGAGCTCCATCATAGCTCCTCGCTGTCGCTGGGAGGATGTTTTCTCCTCCGCTCGCCCCTTCCACCGTCATTTTCTCTCTACCCACCCTTGCCTCCTTTTCCGCGCAGCTCTCGATTCCCCCCTCTCTTTCGCACCCTCCATGTCATATTCCGCTCCAGGAGCTCCATCATAGCTCCTCGCTGTCGCTGGGAGGATGTTTTCTCCTCCGCTCGCCCCTTCCACCGTCATTTTCTCTCTACCCACCCTTGCCTCCTTCTCCGCGCAGCTCTCGATTCCCCCCTCTCTTTCGAACCCTCCATGTCATATTCCGCTCCAGGAGCTCCATCATAGCTCCTCGCTGTCGCTGGGAGGATGTTTTCTCCTCTGCTCGCCCCTTCCACCGTCATTTTCTCTCTACCCACCCTTTCCTCCTTTTCCGCGCAGCTCTCGATTCCCCCCTCTCTTTCGCACCCTCCATGTCATATTCCGCTCCAGGAGCTCCATCATAGCTCCTCGCTGTCGCTGGGAGGATGTTTTCTCCTCCGCTCGCCCCTTCCACCGTCATTTTCTCTCTACCCACCCTTGCCTCCTTTTCCGCGCAGCTCTCGATTCCCCCCTCTCTTTCGCACCCTCCATGTCATATTCCGCTCCAGGAGCTCCATCATAGCTCCTCGCTGTCGCTGGGAGGATGTTTTCTCCTCCGCTCGCCCCTTCCACCGTCATTTTCTCTCTACCCACCCTTGCCTCCTTCTCCGCGCAGCTCTCGATTCCCCCCTCTCTTTCGAACCCTCCATGTCATATTCCGCTCCAGGAGCTCCATCATAGCTCCTCGCTGTCGCTGGGAGGATGTTTTCTCCTCTGCTCGCCCCTTCCACCGTCATTTTCTCTCTACCCACCCTTTCCTCCTTTTCCGCGCAGCTCTCGATTCCCCCCTCTCTTTCGCACCCTCCATGTCATATTCCGCTCCAGGAGCTCCATTATAGCTCCTCGCTGTCGCTGGGAGGATGTTTTCTCCTCCGCTCGCCCCTTCCACCGTCATTTTCTTTCTACCCACCCTTGCCTCCTTTTCCACGCATCTCTCGATTCCCCCCTCTCTTTCGCACCCTCCATGTCATATTCCGCTCCAGGAGCTCCATCATAGCTCCTCGCTGTTGCTGGGAGGATGTTTTCTCCTCCACTCGCCCCTTCCACCGTCATTTTCTCTCTACCCACCCTTGCCTCCTTCTCCGCGCAGCTCTCGATTCCCCCCTCTCTTTCGCACCCTCCATGTCATATTCCGCTCCAGGAGTTCCATCATAGCTCCTCACTGTCGCTGGGAGGATGTTTTCTCCTCCGCTCGCCCCTTCCACCGTCATTTTCTCTCTACCCACCCTTGCCTCCTTTTCCGCGCAGCTCTCGATTCCCCCCTCTCTTTCGCACGCTCCATGTCATATTCCGCTCCAGGAGTTCCATCATAGCTCCTCACTGTCGCTGGGAGGATGTTTTCTCCTCCGCTCGCCCCTTCCACCATCATTTTCTCTCTACCCACCCTTGCCTCCTTTTCCGCGCAGCTCTCGATTCCCCCCTCTCTTTCGCACCCTCCATGTCATATTCCGCTCCAGGAGTTCCATCATAGCTCCTCACTGTCGCTGGGAGGAAGTTTTCTCCTCCGCTCGCCAATTCCACCGTCATTTTCTCTCTACCCACCCTTGCCTCCTTTTCCGCGCAGCTCTCGATTCCCCCCTCTCTTTCGCACCCTCCATGTCATATTCCGCTCCAGGAGTTCCATCATAGCTCCTCACTGTCGCTGGGAGGATGTTTTCTCCTCCGCTCGCCCCTTCCACCGTCATTTTCTCTCTACCCACCCTTGCCTCCTTCTCCGCGCAGCTCTCGATTCCCCCCTCTCTTTCGCACCCTCCATGTCATATTCCGCTCCAGGAGCTCCATCATAGCTCCTCGCTGTCGCTGGGAGGATGTTTTCTCCTCCGCTCGCCCCTTCCACCGTCATTTTCTCTCTACCCACCCTTGCCTCCTTTTCCGCGCAGCTCTCGATTCCCCCCTCTCTTTCGCACCCTCCATGTCATATTCCGCTCCAGGAGCTCCATCATAGCTCCTCACTGTCGCTGGGAGGATGTTTTCTCCTCCGCTCGCCCCTTCCACCGTCATTTTCTCTCTACCCACCCTTGCCTCCTTTTCCGCGCAGCTCTCGATTCCCCCCTCTCTTTCGCACCCTCCATGTCATATTCCGCTCCAGGAGTTCCATCATAGCTCCTCACTGTCGCTGGGAGGATGTTTTCTCCTCCGCTCGCCCCTTCCACCGTCATTTTCTCTCTACCCACCCTTGCCTCCTTCTCCGCGCTGCTCTCGATTCCCTCCTCTCTCTCGCACCCTCCATATTACATCCAGCTCCAG
Source organism: Pelophylax lessonae (assembly GCF_965119305.1). Taxonomy (NCBI): domain Eukaryota; kingdom Metazoa; phylum Chordata; class Amphibia; order Anura; family Ranidae; genus Pelophylax; species Pelophylax lessonae. The sequence goes on along the minus strand of NC_138780.1, from coordinate 81,714,163 downwards.
GAGCTCCATCATAGCTCCTCACTGTCGCTGGGAGGATGTTTTCTCCTCTGCTCGCCCCTTCCACCGTCATTTTCTCGCTACCCACCCTTTCCTCCTTTTCCGCGCAGCTCTCGATTCCCCCCTCTCTTTCGCACCCTCCATGTCATATTCCGCTCCAGGAGCTCCATCATAGCTCCTCGCTGTCGCTGGGAGGATGTTTTCTCCTCCGCTCGCCCCTTCCACCGTCATTTTCTCTCTACCCACCCTTGCCTCCTTCTCCGCGCAGCTCTCGATTCCCCCCTCTCTTTCGCACCCTCCATGTCATATTCCGCTCCAGGAGCTCCATCATAGCTCCTCGCTGTCGCTGGGAGGATGTTTTCTCCTCCGCTCGCCCCTTCCACCGTCATTTTCTCTCTACCCACCCTTGCCTCCTTTTCCGCGCAGCTCTCGATTCCCCCCTCTCTTTCGCACCCTCCATGTCATATTCCGCTCCAGGAGCTCCATCATAGCTCCTTGCTGTCGCTGGGAGGATGTTTTCTCCTCCGCTCGCCCCTTCCACCGTCATTTTCTCTCTACCCACCCTTGCCTCCTTTTCCGCGCAGCTCTCGATTCCCCCCTCTCTTTCGCACCCTCCATGTCATATTCCGCTCCAGGAGTTCCATCATAGCTCCTCACTGTCGCTGGGAGGATGTTTTCTCCTCCGCTCGCCCCTTCCACCATCATTTTCTCTCTACCCACCCTTGCCTCCTTTTCCGCGCAGCTCTCGATTCCCCCCTCTCTTTCGCACCCTCCATGTCATATTCCGCTCCAGGAGTTCCATCATAGCTCCTCACTGTCGCTGGGAGGAAGTTTTCTCCTCCGCTCGCCCCTTCCACCGTCATTTTCTCTCTACCCACCCTTGCCTCCTTTTCCGCGCAGCTCTCGATTCCCCCCTCTCTTTCGCACCCTCCATGTCATATTCCGCTCCAGGAGTTCCATCATAGCTCCTCACTGTCGCTGGGAGGAAGTTTTCTCCTCCGCTTGCCCCTTCCACCGTCATTTTCTCTCTACCCACCCTTGCCTCCTTTTCCGCGCAGCTCTCGATTCCCCCCCTCTCTTTCGCACCCTCCATGTCATATTCCGCTCCAGGAGCTCCATCATAGCTCCTTGCTGTCGCTGGGAGGATGTTTTCTCCTCCGCTCGCCCCTTCCACCGTCATTTTCTCTCTACCCACCCTTGCCTCCTTTTCCGCGCAGCTCTCGATTCCCCCCTCTCTTTCGCACCCTCCATGTCATATTCCGCTCCAGGAGTTCCATCATAGCTCCTCACTGTCGCTGGGAGGATGTTTTCTCCTCCGCTCGCCCCTTCCACCGTCATTTTCTCTCTACCCACCCTTGCCTCCTTTTCCGCGCAGCTCTCGATTCCCCCCTCTCTTTCGCACCCTCCATGTCATATTCCGCTCCAGGAGTTCCATCATAGCTCCTCACTGTCGCTGGGAGGAAGTTTTCTCCTCCGCTCGCCCCTTCCACCGTCATTTTCTCTCTACCCACCCTTGCCTCCTTTTCCGCGCAGCTCTCGATTTCCCCCTCTCTTTCGCACCCTCCATGTCATATTCCGCTCCAGGAGCTCCATCATAGCTCCTCGCTGTCGCTGGGAGGATGTTTTCTCCTCCGCTCGCCCCTTCCACCATCATTTTCTCTCTACCCCCCCTTGCCTCCTTTTCCGCGCAGCTCTCGATTCCCCCCTCTCTTTCGCACCCTCCATGTCATATTCCGCTCCAGGAGTTCCATCATAGCTCCTCACTGTCGCTGGGAGGATGTTTTCTCCTCCGCTCGCCCCTTCCACCGTCATTTTCTCTCTACCCACCCTTGCCTCCTTTTCCGCGCAGCTCTCGATTCCCCCCTCTCTTTCGCACCCTCCATGTCATATTCCGCTCCAGGAGCTCCATCATAGCTCCTTGCTGTCGCTGGGAGGATGTTTTCTCCTCCGCTCGCCCCTTCCACCGTCATTTTCTCTCTACCCACCCTTGCCTCCTTTTCCGCGCAGCTCTCGATTCCCCCCTCTCTTTCGCACCCTCCATGTCATATTCCGCTCCAGGAGTTCCATCATAGCTCCTCACTGTCGCTGGGAGGATGTTTTCTCCTCCGCTCGCCCCTTCCACCGTCATTTTCTCTCTACCCACCCTTGCCTCCTTTTCCGCGCAGCTCTCGATTCCCCCCTCTCTTTCGCACCCTCCATGTCATATTCCGCTCCAGGAGCTCCATCATAGCTCCTCGCTGTCGCTGGGAGGATGTTTTCTCCTCTGCTCGCCCCTTCCACCGTCATTTTCTCTCTACCCACCCATTCCTCCTTTTCCGCGCAGCTCTCGATTCCCCCCTCTCTTGCGCACCCTCCATGTCATATTCCGCTCCAGGAGCTCCATCATAGCTCCTCGCTGTCGCTGGGAGGATGTTTTCTCCTCCGCTCGCCCCTTCCACCGTCATTTTCTCTCTACCCACCCTTGCCTCCTTTTCCGCGCAGCTCTCGATTCCCCCCTCTCTTTCGCACCCTCCATGTCATATTCCGCTCCAGGAGTTCCATCATAGCTCCTCACTGTCGCTGGGAGGATGTTTTCCCCTCCGCTCGCCCCTTCCACCGTCATTTTCTCTCTACCCACCCTTGCCTCCTTCTCCGCGCAGCTCTCGATTCCCCCCTCTCTTTCGCACCCTCCATGTCATATTCCGCTCCAGGAGCTCCATCATAGCTCTTCGCTGTCGCTGGGAGGATGTTTTCTCCTCCGCTCGCCCCTTCCACCGTCATTTTCTCTCTACCCACCCTTTCCTCCTTTTCCGCGCAGCTCTCGATTCCCCCCTCTCTTTCGCACCCTCCATGTCATATTCCGCTCCAGGAGCTCCATCATAGCTCCTCGCTGTCGCTGGGAGGATTTTTTCTCCTCTGCTCGCCCCTTCCACCGTCATTTTCTCTCTACCCACCCTTTCCTCCTTTTCCGCGCAGCTCTCGATTCCCCCCTCTCTTGCGCACCCTCCATGTCATATTCCGCTCCAGGAGCTCCATCATAGCTCCTCGCTGTCGCTGGGAGGAAGTTTTCTCCTCCGCTCGCCCCTTCCACCGTCATTTTCTCTCTACCCACCCTTGCCTCCTTTTCCGCGCAGCTCTCAATTCCCCCCTCTCTTTCGCACCCTCCATGTCATATTCCGCTCCAGGAGCTCCATCATAGCTCCTTGCTGTCGCTGGGAGGATGTTTTCTCCTCCGCTCGCCCCTTCCACCGTCATTTTCTCTCTACCCACCCTTGCCTCCTTTTCCGCGCAGCTCTCGATTCCCCCCTCTCTTTCGCACCCTCCATGTCATATTCTGCTCCAGGAGTTCCATCATAGCTCCTCACTGTCGCTGGGAGGATGTTTTCTCCTCCGCTCGCCCCTTCCACCGTCATTTTCTCTCTACCCACCCTTGCCTCCTTCTCCGCGCAGCTCTCGATTCCCCCCTCTCTTTCGCACCCTCCATGTCATATTCTGCTCCAGGAGCTCCATCATAGCTCCTCGCTGTCGCTGGGAGGATGTTTTCTCCTCCGCTCGCCCCTTCCACCGTCATTTTCTCTCTACCCACCCTTGCCTCCTTTTCCGCGCAGCTCTCGATTCCCCCCTCTCTTTCGCACCCTCCATGTCATATTCCGCTCCAGGAGTTCCATCATAGCTCCTCACTGTCGCTGGGAGGAAGTTTTCTCCTCCGCTCGCCCCTTCCACCGTCATTTTCTCTCTACCCACCCTTGCCTCCTTTTCCGCGCAGCTCTCGATTCCCCCCTCTCTTTCGCACCCTCCATGTCATATTCCGCTCCAGGAGCTCCATCATAGCTCCTCGCTGTCGCTGGGAGGATGTTTTCTCCTCTGCTCGCCCCTTCCACCGTCATTTTCTCTCTACCCACCCTTTCCTCCTTTTCCGCGCAGCTCTCGATTCCCCCCTCTCTTTCGCACCCTCCATGTCATATTCCGCTCCAGGAGCTCCATCATAGCTCCTTGCTGTCGTTGGGAGGATGTTTTCTCCTCCGCTCGCCCCTTCCACCGTCATTTTCTCTCTACCCACCCTTGCCTCCTTTTCCGCGCAGCTCTCGATTCCCCCCTCTCTTTCGCACCCTCCATGTCATATTCCGCTCCAGGAGTTCCATCATAGCTCCTCACTGTCGCTGGGAGGATGTTTTCTCCTCCGCTCGCCCCTTCCACCATCATTTTCTCTCTACCCACCCTTGCCTCCTTTTCCGCGCAGCTCTCGATTCCCCCCTCTCTTTCGCACCCTCCATGTCATATTCCGCTCCAGGAGCTCCATCATAGCTCCTTGCTGTCGCTGGGAGGATGTTTTCTCCTCCGCTCGCCCCTTCCACCGTCATTTTCTCTCTACCCACCCTTGCCTCCTTTTCCGCGCAGCTCTCGATTCCCCCCTCTCTTTCGCACCCTCCATGTCATATTCCGCTCCAGGAGTTCCATCATAGCTCCTCACTGTCGCTGGGAGGATGTTTTCTCCTCCGCTCGCCCCTTCCACCGTCATTTTCTCTCTACCCACCCTTGCCTCCTTCTCCGCGCAGCTCTCGATTCCCCCCTCTCTTTCGCACCCTCCATGTCATATTCCGCTCCAGGAGCTCCATCATAGCTCCTCGCTGTCGCTGGGAGGATGTTTTCTCCTCCGCTCGCCCCTTCCACCGTCATTTTCTCTCTACCCACCCTTGCCTCCTTTTCCGCGCAGCTCTCGATTCCCCCCTCTCTTTCGCACCCTCCATGTCATATTCCGCTCCAGGAGCTCCATCATAGCTCCTTGCTGTCGCTGGGAGGATGTTTTCTCCTCCGCTCGCCCCTTCCACCGTCATTTTCTCTCTACCCACCCTTTCCTCCTTTTCCGCGCAGCTCTCGATTCCCCCCTCTCTTTCGCACCCTCCATGTCATATTCCGCTCCAGGAGTTCCATCATAGCTCCTCACTGTCGCTGGGAGGATGTTTTCTCCTCCGCTCGCCCCTTCCACCGTCATTTTCTCTCTACCCACCCTTGCCTCCTTCTCCGCGCAGCTCTCGATTCCCCCCTCTCTTTCGCACCCTCCATGTCATATTCCGCTCCAGGAGCTCCATCATAGCTCCTCGCTGTCGCTGGGAGGATGTTTTCTCCTCCGCTCGCCCCTTCCACCGTCATTTTCTCTCTACCCACCCTTGCCTCCTTTTCCGCGCAGCTCTCGATTCCCCCCTCTCTTTCGCACCCTCCATGTCATATTCCGCTCCAGGAGCTCCATCATAGCTCCTTGCTGTCGCTGGGAGGATGTTTTCTCCTCCGCTCGCCCCTTCCACCGTCATTTTCTCTCTACCCACCCTTGCCTCCTTCTCCGCGCAGCTCTCGATTCCCCCCTCTCTTTCGCACCCTCCATGTCATATTCTGCTCCAGGAGCTCCATCATAGCTCCTCGCTGTCGCTGGGAGGATGTTTTCTCCTCCGCTCGCCCCTTCCACCGTCATTTTCTCTCTACCCACCCTTGCCTCCTTCTCCGCGCAGCTCTCGATTCCCCCCTCTCTTTCGCACCCTCCATGTCATATTCCGCTCCAGGAGCTCCATCATAGCTCCTCGCTGTTGCTGGGAGGATTTTTTCTCCTCTGCTCGCCCCTTCCACCGCCATTTTCTCTCTACCCACCCTTTCCTCCTTTTCCGCGCAGCTCTCGATTCCCCCCTCTCTTGCGCACCCTCCATGTCATATTCCGCTCCAGGAGCTCCATCATAGCTCCTCGCTGTCGCTGGGAGGAAGTTTTCTCCTCCGCTCGCCCCTTCCACCGTCATTTTCTCTCTACCCACCCTTGCCTCCTTTTCCGCGCAGCTCTCAATTCCCCCCTCTCTTTCGCATCCTCCATGTCATATTCCGCTCCAGGAGCTCCATCATAGCTCCTTGCTGTCGCTGGGAGGATGTTTTCTCCTCCGCTCGCCCCTTCCACCGTCATTTTCTCTCTACCCACCCTTGCCTCCTTTTACGCGCAGCTCTCGATTCCCCCCTCTCTTTCGCACCCTAAATGTCATATTCCGCTCCAGGAGTTCCATCATAGCTCCTCACTGTCGCTGGGAGGATGTTTTCTCCTCCGCTCGCCCCTTCCACCGTCATTTTCTCTCTACCCACCCTTGCCTCCTTCTCCGCGCAGCTCTCGATTCCCCCCTCTCTTTCGCACCCTCCATGTCATATTCTGCTCCAGGAGCTCCATCATAGCTCCTCGCTGTCGCTGGGAGGATGTTTTCTCCTCCGCTCGCCCCTTCCACCGTCATTTTCTCTCTACCCACCCTTGCCTCCTTCTCCGCGCAGCTCTCGATTCCCCCCTCTCTTTCGCACCCTCCATGTCATATTCCGCTCCAGGAGCTCCATCATAGCTCCTTGCTGTCGCTGGGAGGATGTTTTCTCCTCCGCTCGCCCCTTCCACCATCATTTTCTCTCTACCCACCCTTGCCTCCTTCTCCGCGCAGCTCTCGATTCCCCCCTCTCTTTCGCACCCTCCATGTCATATTCCGCTCCAGGAGCTCCATCATAGCTCCTCGCTGTCGCTGGGAGGATGTTTTCTCCTCCGCTCGCCCCTTCCACCGTCATTTTCTCTCTACCCACCCTTGCCTCCTTTTCCGCGCAGCTCTCGATTCCCTACTCTCTTTCGCACCCTCCATGTCATATTCCGCTCCAGGAGCTCCATCATAGCTCCTCGCTGTCGCTGGGAGGATGTTTTCTCCTCCGCTCGCCCCTTCCACCGTCATTTTCTCTCTACCCACCCTTGCCTCCTTTTCCACGCAGCTCTCGATTCCCCCCTCTCTTTCGCACCCTCCATGTCATATTCCGCTCCAGGAGCTCCATCATAGCTCCTCGCTGTTGCTGGGAGGATGTTTTCTCCTCCGCTCGCCCCTTCCACCGTCATTTTCTCTCTACCCACCCTTGCCTCCTTCTCCGCACAGCTCTCGATTCCCCCCTCTCTTTCGCACCCTCCATGTCATATTCCGCTCCAGGAGCTCCATCATAGCTCCTCGCTGTCGCTGGGAGGATGTTTTCTCCTCTGCTCGCCCCTTCCACCGTCATTTTCTCTCTACCCACCCTTTCCTCCTTTTCCGCGCAGCTCTCGATTCCCCCCTCTCTTTCGCACCCTCCATGTCATATTCCGCTCCAGGAGCTCCATCATAGCTCCTCGCTGTCGCTGGGAGGATGTTTTCTCCTCCGCTCGCCCCTTCCACCGTCATTTTCTTTCTACCCACCCTTGCCTCCTTCTCCGCACAGCTCTCGATTCCCCCCTCTCTTTCGCACCCTCCATGTCATATTCCGCTCCAGGAGCTCCATCATAGCTCCTCGCTGTCGCTGGGAGGATGTTTTCTCCTCCGCTCGCCCCTTCCACCGTCATTTTCTCTCTACCCACCCTTGCCTCCTTTTCCGCGCAGCTCTCGATTCCCCCCTCTCTTTCGCACCCTCCATGTCATATTCCGCTCCAGGAGCTCCATCATAGCTCCTCGCTGTCGCTGGGAGGATGTTTTCTCCTCCGCTCGCCCCTTCCACCGTCATTTTCTCTCTACCCACCCTTGCCTCCTTCTCCGCGCAGCTCTCGATTCCCCCCTCTCTTTCGCACCCTCCATGTCATATTCCGCTCCAGGAGCTCCATCATAGCTCCTCGCTGTCGCTGGGAGGATGTTTTCTCCTCCGCTCGCCCCTTCCACCGTCATTTTCTTTCTACCCACCCTTGCCTCCTTTTCCACGCAGCTCTCGATTCCCCCCTCTCTTTCGCACCCTCCATGTCATATTCCGCTCCAGGAGCTCCATCATAGCTCCTCGCTGTTGCTGGGAGGATGTTTTCTCCTCCGCTCGCCCCTTCCACCGTCATTTTCTCTCTACCCACCCTTGCCTCCTTCTCCGCGCAGCTCTCGATTCCCCCCTCTCTTTCGCACCCTCCATGTCATATTCCGCTCCAGGAGCTCCATCATAGCTCCTCGCTGTCGCTGGGAGGATTTTTTCTCCTCTGCTCGCCCCTTCCACCGTCATTTTCTCTCTACCCACCCTTTCCTCCTTTTCCGCGCAGCTCTCGATTCCCCCCTCTCTTGCGCACCCTCCATGTCATATTCCGCTCCAGGAGCTCCATCATAGCTCCTCGCTGTCGCTGGGAGGATGTTTTCTCCTCCGCTCGCCCCTTCCACCGTCATTTTCTCTCTACCCACCCTTGCCTCCTTTTCCGCGCAGCTCTCGATTCCCCCCTCTCTTTCGCACCCTCCATGTCATATTCCGCTCCAGGAGTTCCATCATAGCTCCTCACTGTCGCTGGGAGGATGTTTTCTCCTCCACTCGCCCCTTCCACCGTCATTTTCTCTCTACCCACCCTTGCCTCCTTCTCCGCGCTGCTCTCGATTCCCTCCTCTCTCTCGCACCCTCCATATTACATCCAGCTCCAGGAGCTCCATCATAGCTCCTCGCTGTCGCTGGGAGGATGTTTTCTCCTCTGCTCACCGCTTCCGCCGTCATTTTCTCTCCACCCACCCTTGCCTCCTTCTCCGCGCCGCTCTCGATTCCCCCCTCTCTTTCGCACCCTCCATGTCATATTCTGCTCCAGGAGCTCCATCATAGCTCCTCGCTGTCGCTGGGAGGATGTTTTCTCCTCCGCTCGCCCCTTCCACCGTCATTTTCTCTCTACCCACCCTTGCCTCCTTCTCCGCGCAGCTCTCGATTCCCCCCTCTCTTTCGCACCCTCCATGTCATATTCCGCTCCAGGAGCTCCATCATAGCTCCTCGCTGTCGCTGGGAGGATGTTTTCTCCTCCGCTCGCCCCTTCCACCATCATTTTCTCTCTACCCACCCTTGCCTCCTTTTCCGCGCAGCTCTCGATTCCCCCCTCTCTTTCGCACCCTCCATGTCATATTCCGCTCCAGGAGCTCCATCATAGCTCCTTGCTGTCGCTGGGAGGATGTTTTCTCCTCCGCTCGCCCCTTCCACCGTCATTTTCTCTCTACCCACCCTTGCCTCCTTTTCCGCGCAGCTCTCGATTCCCCCCTCTCTTTCGCACCCTCCATGTCATATTCCGCTCCAGGAGTTCCATCATAGCTCCTCACTGTCGCTGGGAGGATGTTTTCTCCTCCGCTCGCCCCTTCCACCGTCATTTTCTCTCTACCCACCCTTGCCTCCTTCTCCGCGCAGCTCTCGATTCCCCCCTCTCTTTCGCACCCTCCATGTCATATTCCGCTCCAGGAGCTCCATCATAGCTCCTCGCTGTCGCTGGGAGGATGTTTTCTCCTCCGCTCGCCCCTTCCACCGTCATTTTCTCTCTACCCACCCTTGCCTCCTTTTCCGCGCAGCTCTCGATTCCCCCCTCTCTTTCGCACCCTCCATGTCATATTCCGCTCCAGGAGCTCCATCATAGCTCCTTGCTGTCGCTGGGAGGATGTTTTCTCCTCCGCTCGCCCCTTCCACCGTCATTTTCTCTCTACCCACCCTTGCCTCCTTTTCCGCGCAGCTCTCGATTCCCCCCTCTCTTTCGCACCCTCCATGTCATATTCCGCTCCAGGAGTTCCATCATAGCTCCTCACTGTCGCTGGGAGGATGTTTTCTCCTCCGCTCGCCCCTTCCACCGTCATTTTCTCTCTACCCACCCTTGCCTCCTTCTCCGCGCAGCTCTCGATTCCCCCCTCTCTTTCGCACCCTCCATGTCATATTCCGCTCCAGGAGCTCCATCATAGCTAATCGCTGTCGCTGGGAGGATGTTTTCTCCTCCGCTCGCCCCTTCCACCGTCATTTTCTCTCTACCCACCCTTGCCTCCTTTTCCGCGCAGCTCTCGATTCCCCCCTCTCTTTCGCACCCTCCATGTCATATTCCGCTCCAGGAGTTCCATCATAGCTCCTCACTGTCGCTGGGAGGATGTTTTCTCCTCCGCTCGCCCCTTCCACCGTCATTTTCTCTCTACCCACCCTTGCCTCCTTTTCCGCGCAGCTCTCGATTCCCCCCTCTCTTTCGCACCCTCCATGTCATATTCCGCTCCAGGAGCTCCATCATAGCTCATTGCTGTCGCTGGGAGGATGTTTTCTCCTCCGCTCGCCCCTTCCACCGTCATTTTCTCTCTACCCACCCTTGCCTCCTTTTCCGCGCAGCTCTCGATTCCCCCCTCTCTTTCACACCCTCCATGTCATATTCCGCTCCAGGAGTTCCATCATAGCTCCTCACTGTCGCTGGGAGGATGTTTTCTCCTCCGCTCGCCCCTTCCACCGTCATTTTCTCTCTACCCACCCTTGCCTCCTTTTCCGCGCAGCTCTCGATTCCCCCCTCTCTTTCACACCCTCCATGTCATATTCCGCTCCAGGAGTTCCATCATAGCTCCTCACTGTCGCTGGGAGGATGTTTTCTCCTCCGCTCGCCCCTTCCACCGTCATTTTCTCTCTACCCACCCTTGCCTCCTTTTCCGCGCAGCTCTCAATTCCCCCCTCTCTTTCGCACCCTCCATGTCATATTCCGCTCCAGGAGTTCCATCATAGCTCCTCACTGTCGCTGGGAGGATGTTTTCTCCTCCGCTCGCCCCTTCCACCGTCATTTTCTCTCTAACCACCCTTGCCTCCTTTTCCGCGCAGCTCTCGATTCCCCCCTCTCTTTCGCACCCTCCATGTCATATTCCGCTCCAGGAGTTCCATCATAGCTCCTCACTGTCGCTGGGAGGAAGTTTTCTCCTCCGCTCGCCCCTTCCACCGTCATTTTCTCTCTACCCACCCTTGCCTCCTTCTCCGCGCAGCTCTCGATTCCCCCCTCTCTTTCGCACCCTCCATGTCATATTCCGCTCCAGGAGCTCCATCATAGCTAATCGCTGTCGCTGGGAGGATGTTTTCTCCTCCGCTCGCCCCTTCCACCGTCATTTTCTCTTTACCCACCCTTGCCTCCTTTTCCGCGCAGCTCTCGATTCCCCCCTCTCTTTCGCACCCTCCATGTCATATTCCGCTCCAGGAGTTCCATCATAGCTCCTCACTGTCGCTGGGAGGATGTTTTCTCCTCCGCTCGCCCCTTCCACCGTCATTTTCTCTCTACCCACCCTTGCCTCCTTTTCCGCGCAGCTCTCGATTCCCCCCTCTCTTTCGCACCCTCCATGTCATATTCCGCTCCAGGAGCTCCATCATAGCTCCTTGCTGTCGCTGGGAGGATGTTTTCTCCTCCGCTCGCCCCTTCCACCGTCATTTTCTCTCTACCCACCCTTGCCTCCTTTTCCGCGCAGCTCTCGATTCCCCCCTCTCTTTCGCACCCTCCATGTCATATTCCGCTCCAGGAGTTCCATCATAGCTCCTCACTGTCGCTGGGAGGATGTTTTCTCCTCCGCTCGCCCCTTCCACCGTCATTTTCTCTCTACCCACCCTTGCCTCCTTTTCCGCGCAGCTCTCGATTCCCCCCTCTCTTTCACACCCTCCATGTCATATTCCGCTCCAGGAGTTCCATCATAGCTCCTCACTGTCGCTGGGAGGATGTTTTCTCCTCCGCTCGCCCCTTCCACCGTCATTTTCTCTCTACCCACCCTTGCCTCCTTTTCCGCGCAGCTCTCGATTCCCCCCTCTCTTTCGCACCCTCCATGTCATATTCCGCTCCAGGAGTTCCATCATAGCTCCTCACTGTCGCTGGGAGGATGTTTTCTCCTCCGCTCGCCCCTTCCACCGTCATTTTCTCTCTACCCACCCTTGCCTCCTTTTCCGCGCAGCTCTCGATTCCCCCCTCTCTTTCGCACCCTCCATGTCATATTCCGCTCCAGGAGCTCCATCATAGCTCCTCACTGTCGCTGGGAGGATTTTTTCTCCTCCGCTCGCCCCTTCCACCGTCATTTAATCTCTACCCACCCTTGCCTCCTTCTCCGCGCAGCTCTCGATTCCCCCCTCTCTTTCGCACCCTCCATGTCATATTCCGCTCCAGGAGCTCCATCATAGCTCCTCGCTGTCGCTGGGAGGATGTTTTCTCCTCCGCTCGCCCCTTCCACCGTCATTTTCTCTCTACCCACCCATTCCTCCTTTTCCGCGCAGCTCTCGATTCCCCCCTCTCTTGCGCACCCTCCATGTCATATTCCGCTCCAGGAGCTCCATCATAGCTCCTCGCTGTCGCTGGGAGGATGTTTTCTCCTCCGCTCGCCCCTTCCACCGTCATTTTCTCTCTACCCACCCTTGCCTCCTTTTCCGCGCAGCTCTCGATTCCCCCCTCTCTTTCGCACCCTCCATGTCATATTCCGCTCCAGGAGTTCCATCATAGCTCCTCACTGTCGCTGGGAGGATGTTTTCCCCTCCGCTCGCCCCTTCCACCGTCATTTTCTCTCTACCCACCCTTGCCTCCTTCTCCGCGCAGCTCTCGATTCCCCCCTCTCTTTCGCACCCTCCATGTCATATTCCGCTCCAGGAGCTCCATCATAGCTCTTCGCTGTCGCTGGGAGGATGTTTTCTCCTCCGCTCGCCCCTTCCACCGTCATTTTCTCTCTACCCACCCTTTCCTCCTTTTCCGCGCAGCTCTCGATTCCCCCCTCTCTTTCGCACCCTCCATGTCATATTCCGCTCCAGGAGCTCCATCATAGCTCCTCGCTGTCGCTGGGAGGATTTTTTCTCCTCTGCTCGCCCCTTCCACCGTCATTTTCTCTCTACCCACCCTTTCCTCCTTTTCCGCGCAGCTCTCGATTCCCCCCTCTCTTGCGCACCCTCCATGTCATATTCCGCTCCAGGAGCTCCATCATAGCTCCTCGCTGTCGCTGGGAGGAAGTTTTCTCCTCCGCTCGCCCCTTCCACCGTCATTTTCTCTCTACCCACCCTTGCCTCCTTTTCCGCGCAGCTCTCAATTCCCCCCTCTCTTTCGCACCCTCCATGTCATATTCCGCTCCAGGAGCTCCATCATAGCTCCTTGCTGTCGCTGGGAGGATGTTTTCTCCTCCGCTCGCCCCTTCCACCGTCATTTTCTCTCTACCCACCCTTGCCTCCTTTTCCGCGCAGCTCTCGATTCCCCCCTCTCTTTCGCACCCTCCATGTCATATTCCGCTCCAGGAGTTCCATCATAGCTCCTCACTGTCGCTGGGAGGATGTTTTCTCCTCCGCTCGCCCCTTCCACCGTCATTTTCTCTCTACCCACCCTTGCCTCCTTCTCCGCGCAGCTCTCGATTCCCCCCTCTCTTTCGCACCCTCCATGTCATATTCTGCTCCAGGAGCTCCATCATAGCTCCTCGCTGTCGCTGGGAGGATGTTTTCTCCTCCGCTCGCCCCTTCCACCGTCATTTTCTCTCTACCCACCCTTGCCTCCTTCTCCGCGCAGCTCTCGATTCCCCCCTCTCTTTCGCACCCTCCATGTCATATTCCGCTCCAGGAGCTCCATCATAGCTCCTTGCTGTCGCTGGGAGGATGTTTTCTCCTCCGCTCGCCCCTTCCACCGTCATTTTCTCTCTACCCACCCTTGCCTCCTTTTCCGCGCAGCTCTCGATTCCCCCCTCTCTTTCGCACCCTCCATGTCATATTCCGCTCCAGGAGTTCCATCATAGCTCCTCACTGTCGCTGGGAGGAAGTTTTCTCCTCCGCTCGCCCCTTCCACCGTCATTTTCTCTCTACCCACCCTTGCCTCCTTTTCCGCGCAGCTCTCGATTCCCCCCTCTCTTTCGCACCCTCCATGTCATATTCCGCTCCAGGAGCTCCATCATAGCTCCTCGCTGTCGCTGGGAGGATGTTTTCTCCTCTGCTCGCCCCTTCCACCGTCATTTTCTCTCTACCCACCCTTTCCTCCTTTTCCGCGCAGCTCTCGATTCCCCCCTCTCTTTCGCACCCTCCATGTCATATTCCGCTCCAGGAGCTCCATCATAGCTCCTTGCTGTCGTTGGGAGGATGTTTTCTTCTCCGCTCGCCCCTTCCACCGTCATTTTCTCTCTACCCACCCTTGCCTCCTTTTCCGCGCAGCTCTCGATTCCCCCCTCTCTTTCGCACCCTCCATGTCATATTCCGCTCCAGGAGTTCCATCATAGCTCCTCACTGTCGCTGGGAGGATGTTTTCTCCTCCGCTCGCCCCTTCCACCATCATTTTCTCTCTACCCACCCTTGCCTCCTTTTCCGCGCAGCTCTCGATTCCCCCCTCTCTTTCGCACCCTCCATGTCATATTCCGCTCCAGGAGCTCCATCATAGCTCCTTGCTGTCGCTGGGAGGATGTTTTCTCCTCCGCTCGCCCCTTCCACCGTCATTTTCTCTCTACCCACCCTTGCCTCCTTTTCCGCGCAGCTCTCGATTCCCCCCTCTCTTTCGCACCCTCCATGTCATATTCCGCTCCAGGAGTTCCATCATAGCTCCTCACTGTCGCTGGGAGGATGTTTTCTCCTCCGCTCGCCCCTTCCACCGTCATTTTCTCTCTACCCACCCTTGCCTCCTTCTCCGCGCAGCTCTCGATTCCCCCCTCTCTTTCGCACCCTCCATGTCATATTCCGCTCCAGGAGCTCCATCATAGCTCCTCGCTGTCGCTGGGAGGATGTTTTCTCCTCCGCTCGCCCCTTCCACCGTCATTTTCTCTCTACCCACCCTTGCCTCCTTTTCCGCGCAGCTCTCGATTCCCCCCTCTCTTTCGCACCCTCCATGTCATATTCCGCTCCAGGAGCTCCATCATAGCTCCTTGCTGTCGCTGGGAGGATGTTTTCTCCTCCGCTCGCCCCTTCCACCGTCATTTTCTCTCTACCCACCCTTGCCTCCTTTTCCGCGCAGCTCTCGATTCCCCCCTCTCTTTCGCACCCTCCATGTCATATTCCGCTCCAGGAGTTCCATCATAGCTCCTCACTGTCGCTGGGAGGATGTTTTCTCCTCCGCTCGCCCCTTCCACCGTCATTTTCTCTCTACCCACCCTTGCCTCCTTCTCCGCGCAGCTCTCGATTCCCCCCTCTCTTTCGCACCCTCCATGTCATATTCCGCTCCAGGAGCTCCATCATAGCTCCTCGCTGTCGCTGGGAGGATGTTTTCTCCTCCGCTCGCCCCTTCCACCGTCATTTTCTCTCTACCCACCCTTGCCTCCTTTTCCGCGCAGCTCTCGATTCCCCCCTCTCTTTCGCACCCTCCATGTCATATTCCGCTCCAGGAGCTCCATCATAGCTCCTTGCTGTCGCTGGGAGGATGTTTTCTCCTCCGCTCGCCCCTTCCACCGTCATTTTCTCTCTACCCACCCTTGCCTCCTTCTCCGCGCAGCTCTCGATTCCCCCCTCTCTTTCGCACCCTCCATGTCATATTCTGCTCCAGGAGCTCCATCATAGCTCCTCGCTGTTGCTGGGAGGATGTTTTCTCCTCCGCTCGCCCCTTCCACCGTCATTTTCTCTCTACCCACCCTTGCCTCCTTCTCCGCGCAGCTCTCGATTCCCCCCTCTCTTTCGCACCCTCCATGTCATATTCCGCTCCAGGAGCTCCATCATAGCTCCTCGCTGTTGCTGGGAGGATTTTTTCTCCTCTGCTCGCCCCTTCCACCGCCATTTTCTCTCTACCCACCCTTTCCTCCTTTTCCGCGCAGCTCTCGATTCCCCCCTCTCTTGCGCACCCTCCATGTCATATTCCGCTCCAGGAGCTCCATCATAGCTCCTCGCTGTCGCTGGGAGGAAGTTTTCTCCTCCGCTCGCCCCTTCCACCGTCATTTTCTCTCTACCCACCCTTGCCTCCTTTTCCGCGCAGCTCTCAATTCCCCCCTCTCTTTCGCACCCTCCATGTCATATTCCGCTCCAGGAGCTCCATCATAGCTCCTTGCTGTCGCTGGGAGGATGTTTTCTCCTCCGCTCGCCCCTTCCACCGTCATTTTCTCTCTACCCACCCTTGCCTCCTTTTACGCGCAGCTCTCGATTCCCCCCTCTCTTTCGCACCCTAAATGTCATATTCCGCTCCAGGAGTTCCATCATAGCTCCTCACTGTCGCTGGGAGGATGTTTTCTCCTCCGCTCGCCCCTTCCACCGTCATTTTCTCTCTACCCACCCTTGCCTCCTTCTCCGCGCAGCTCTCGATTCCCCCCTCTCTTTCGCACCCTCCATGTCATATTCTGCTCCAGGAGCTCCATCATAGCTCCTCGCTGTCGCTGGGAGGATGTTTTCTCCTCCGCTCGCCCCTTCCACCGTCATTTTCTCTCTACCCACCCTTGCCTCCTTCTCCGCGCAGCTCTCGATTCCCCCCTCTCTTTCGCACCCTCCATGTCATATTCCGCTCCAGGAGCTCCATCATAGCTCCTTGCTGTCGCTGGGAGGATGTTTTCTCCTCCGCTCGCCCCTTCCACCATCATTTTCTCTCTACCCACCCTTGCCTCCTTCTCCGCGCAGCTCTCGATTCCCCCCTCTCTTTCGCACCCTCCATGTCATATTCCGCTCCAGGAGCTCCATCATAGCTCCTCGCTGTCGCTGGGAGGATGTTTTCTCCTCCGCTCGCCCCTTCCACCGTCATTTTCTCTCTACCCACCCTTGCCTCCTTTTCCGCGCAGCTCTCGATTCCCTACTCTCTTTCGCACCCTCCATGTCATATTCCGCTCCAGGAGCTCCATCATAGCTCCTCGCTGTCGCTGGGAGGATGTTTTCTCCTCCGCTCGCCCCTTCCACCGTCATTTTCTCTCTACCCACCCTTGCCTCCTTTTCCACGCAGCTCTCGATTCCCCCCTCTCTTTCGCACCCTCCATGTCATATTCCGCTCCAGGAGCTCCATCATAGCTCCTTGCTGTTGCTGGGAGGATGTTTTCTCCTCCGCTCGCCCCTTCCACCGTCATTTTCTCTCTACCCACCCTTGCCTCCTTCTCCGCACAGCTCTCGATTCCCCCCTCTCTTTCGCACCCTCCATGTCATATTCCGCTCCAGGAGCTCCATCATAGCTCCTCGCTGTCGCTGGGAGGATGTTTTCTCCTCTGCTCGCCCCTTCCACCGTCATTTTCTCTCTACCCACCCTTTCCTCCTTTTCCGCGCAGCTCTCGATTCCCCCCTCTCTTTCGCACCCTCCATGTCATATTCCGCTCCAGGAGCTCCATCATAGCTCCTCGCTGTCGCTGGGAGGATGTTTTCTCCTCCGCTCGCCCCTTCCACCGTCATTTTCTTTCTACCCACCCTTGCCTCCTTCTCCGCACAGCTCTCGATTCCCCCCTCTCTTTCGCACCCTCCATGTCATATTCCGCTCCAGGAGCTCCATCATAGCTCCTCGCTGTCGCTGGGAGGATGTTTTCTCCTCCGCTCGCCCCTTCCACCGTCATTTTCTCTCTACCCACCCTTGCCTCCTTTTCCGCGCAGCTCTCGATTCCCCCCTCTCTTTCGCACCCTCCATGTCATATTCCGCTCCAGGAGCTCCATCATAGCTCCTCGCTGTCGCTGGGAGGATGTTTTCTCCTCCGCTCGCCCCTTCCACCGTCATTTTCTCTCTACCCACCCTTGCCTCCTTCTCCGCGCAGCTCTCGATTCCCCCCTCTCTTTCGCACCCTCCATGTCATATTCCGCTCCAGGAGCTCCATCATAGCTCCTCGCTGTCGCTGGGAGGATGTTTTCTCCTCCGCTCGCCCCTTCCACCGTCATTTTCTTTCTACCCACCCTTGCCTCCTTTTCCACGCAGCTCTCGATTCCCCCCTCTCTTTCGCACCCTCCATGTCATATTCCGCTCCAGGAGCTCCATCATAGCTCCTCGCTGTTGCTGGGAGGATGTTTTCTCCTCCGCTCGCCCCTTCCACCGTCATTTTCTCTCTACCCACCCTTGCCTCCTTCTCCGCGCAGCTCTCGATTCCCCCCTCTCTTTCGCACCCTCCATGTCATATTCCGCTCCAGGAGCTCCATCATAGCTCCTCGCTGTCGCTGGGAGGATTTTTTCTCCTCTGCTCGCCCCTTCCACCGTCATTTTCTCTCTACCCACCCTTTCCTCCTTTTCCGCGCAGCTCTCGATTCCCCCCTCTCTTGCGCACCCTCCATGTCATATTCCGCTCCAGGAGCTCCATCATAGCTCCTCGCTGTCGCTGGGAGGATGTTTTCTCCTCCGCTCGCCCCTTCCACCGTCATTTTCTCTCTACCCACCCTTGCCTCCTTTTCCGCGCAGCTCTCGATTCCCCCCTCTCTTTCGCACCCTCCATGTCATATTCCGCTCCAGGAGTTCCATCATAGCTCCTCACTGTCGCTGGGAGGATGTTTTCTCCTCCACTCGCCCCTTCCACCGTCATTTTCTCTCTACCCACCCTTGCCTCCTTCTCCGCGCTGCTCTCGATTCCCTCCTCTCTCTCGCACCCTCCATATTACATCCAGCTCCAGGAGCTCCATCATAGCTCCTCGCTGTCGCTGGGAGGATGTTTTCTCCTCTGCTCACCGCTTCCGCCGTCATTTTCTCTCCACCCACCCTTGCCTCCTTCTCCGCGCCGCTCTCGATTCCCCCCTCTCTTTCGCACCCTCCATGTCATATTCTGCTCCAGGAGCTCCATCATAGCTCCTCGCTGTCGCTGGGAGGATGTTTTCTCCTCCGCTCGCCCCTTCCACCGTCATTTTCTCTCTACCCACCCTTGCCTCCTTCTCCGCGCAGCTCTCGATTCCCCCCTCTCTTTCGCACCCTCCATGTCATATTCCGCTCCAGGAGCTCCATCATAGCTCCTCGCTGTCGCTGGGAGGATGTTTTCTCCTCCGCTCGCCCCTTCCACCGTCATTTTCTCTCTACCCACCCTTTCCTCCTTTTCCGCGCAGCTCTCGATTCCCCCCTCTCTTTCGCACCCTCCATGTCATATTCCGCTCCAGGAGCTCCATCATAGCTCCTTGCTGTCGCTGGGAGGATGTTTTCTCCTCCGCTCGCCCCTTCCACCGTCATTTTCTCTCTACCCACCCTTGCCTCCTTTTCCGCGCAGCTCTCGATTCCCCCCTCTCTTTCGCACCCTCCATGTCATATTCCGCTCCAGGAGTTCCATCATAGCTCCTCACTGTCGCTGGGAGGATGTTTTCTCCTCCGCTCGCCCCTTCCACCGTCATTTTCTCTCTACCCACCCTTGCCTCCTTCTCCGCGCAGCTCTCGATTCCCCCCTCTCTTTCGCACCCTCCATGTCATATTCCGCTCCAGGAGCTCCATCATAGCTAATCGCTGTCGCTGGGAGGATGTTTTCTCCTCCGCTCGCCCCTTCCACCGTCATTTTCTCTCTACCCACCCTTGCCTCCTTTTCCGCGCAGCTCTCGATTCCCCCCTCTCTTTCGCACCCTCCATGTCATATTCCGCTCCAGGAGTTCCATCATAGCTCCTCACTGTCGCTGGGAGGATGTTTTCTCCTCCGCTCGCCCCTTCCACCGTCATTTTCTCTCTACCCACCCTTGCCTCCTTTTCCGCGCAGCTCTCGATTCCCCCCTCTCTTTCGCACCCTCCATGTCATATTCCGCTCCAGGAGCTCCATCATAGCTCCTTGCTGTCGCTGGGAGGATGTTTTCTCCTCCGCTCGCCCCTTCCACCGTCATTTTCTCTCTACCCACCCTTGCCTCCTTTTCCGCGCAGCTCTCGATTCCCCCCTCTCTTTCACACCCTCCATGTCATATTCCGCTCCAGGAGTTCCATCATAGCTCCTCACTGTCGCTGGGAGGATGTTTTCTCCTCCGCTCGCCCCTTCCACCGTCATTTTCTCTCTACCCACCCTTGCCTCCTTTTCCGCGCAGCTCTCGATTCCCCCCTCTCTTTCACACCCTCCATGTCATATTCCGCTCCAGGAGTTCCATCATAGCTCCTCACTGTCGCTGGGAGGATGTTTTCTCCTCCGCTCGCCCCTTCCACCGTCATTTTCTCTCTACCCACCCTTGCCTCCTTTTCCGCGCAGCTCTCAATTCCCCCCTCTCTTTCGCACCCTCCATGTCATATTCCGCTCCAGGAGTTCCATCATAGCTCCTCACTGTCGCTGGGAGGATGTTTTCTCCTCCGCTCGCCCCTTCCACCGTCATTTTCTCTCTACCCACCCTTGCCTCCTTTTCCGCGCAGCTCTCGATTCCCCCCTCTCTTTCGCACCCTCCATGTCATATTCCGCTCCAGGAGTTCCATCATAGCTCCTCACTGTCGCTGGGAGGAAGTTTTCTCCTCCGCTCGCCCCTTCCACCGTCATTTTCTCTCTACCCACCCTTGCCTCCTTCTCCGCGCAGCTCTCGATTCCCCCCTCTCTTTCGCACCCTCCATGTCATATTCCGCTCCAGGAGCTCCATCATAGCTAATCGCTGTCGCTGGGAGGATGTTTTCTCCTCCGCTCGCCCCTTCCACCGTCATTTTCTCTTTACCCACCCTTGCCTCCTTTTCCGCGCAGCTCTCGATTCCCCCCTCTCTTTCGCACCCTCCATGTCATATTCCGCTCCAGGAGTTCCATCATAGCTCCTCACTGTCGCTGGGAGGATGTTTTCTCCTCCGCTCGCCCCTTCCTTCGTCATTTTCTCTCTACCCACCCTTGCCTCCTTTTCCGCGCAGCTCTCGATTCCCCCCTCTCTTTCGCACCCTCCATGTCATATTCCGCTCCAGGAGCTCCATCATAGCTCCTTGCTGTCGCTGGGAGGATGTTTTCTCCTCCGCTCGCCCCTTCCACCGTCATTTTCTCTCTACCCACCCTTGCCTCCTTTTCCGCGCAGCTCTCGATTCCCCCCTCTCTTTCGCACCCTCCATGTCATATTCCGCTCCAGGAGTTCCATCATAGCTCCTCACTGTCGCTGGGAGGATGTTTTCTCCTCCGCTCGCCCCTTCCACCGTCATTTTCTCTCTACCCACCCTTGCCTCCTTTTCCGCGCAGCTCTCGATTCCCCCCTCTCTTTCACACCCTCCATGTCATATTCCGCTCCAGGAGTTCCATCATAGCTCCTCACTGTCGCTGGGAGGATGTTTTCTCCTCCGCTCGCCCCTTCCACCGTCATTTTCTCTCTA
Source organism: Pelophylax lessonae (assembly GCF_965119305.1). Classification (NCBI taxonomy): domain Eukaryota; kingdom Metazoa; phylum Chordata; class Amphibia; order Anura; family Ranidae; genus Pelophylax; species Pelophylax lessonae. Next base: position 81,693,384 of record NC_138780.1, on the reverse strand, counting down.
CCCACCCTTGCCTCCTTTTCCGCGCAGCTCTCGATTCCCCCCTCTCTTTCGCACCCTCCATGTCATATTCCGCTCCAGGAGCTCCATCATAGCTCCTCACTGTCGCTGGGAGGATTTTTTCTCCTCCGCTCGCCCCTTCCACCGTCATTTAATCTCTACCCACCCTTGCCTCCTTCTCCGCGCAGCTCTCGATTCCCCCCTCTCTTTCGCACCCTCCATGTCATATTCCACTCCAGGAGCTCCATCATAGCTCCTCGCTGTCGCTGGGAGGATGTTTTCTCCTCCGCTCGCCCCTTCCACCGTCATTTTCTCTCTACCCACCCTTGCCTCCTTCTCCGCGCAGCTCTCGATTCCCCCCTCTCTTTCGAACCCTCCATGTCATATTCCGCTCCAGGAGCTCCATCATAGCTCCTCGCTGTCGCTGGGAGGATGTTTTCTCCTCTGCTCGCCCCTTCCACCGTCATTTTCTCTCTACCCACCCTTTCCTCCTTTTCCGCGCAGCTCTCGATTCCCCCCTCTCTTTCGCACCCTCCATGTCATATTCCGCTCCAGGAGCTCCATTATAGCTCCTCGCTGTCGCTGGGAGGATGTTTTCTCCTCCGCTCGCCCCTTCCACCGTCATTTTCTTTCTACCCACCCTTGCCTCCTTTTCCACGCAGCTCTCGATTCCCCCCTCTCTTTCGCACCCTCCATGTCATATTCCGCTCCAGGAGCTCCATCATAGCTCCTCGCTTTCGCTGGGAGGATTTTTTCTCCTCTGCTCGCCCCTTCCACCGCCATTTTCTCTCTACCCACCCTTTCCTCCTTTTCCGCGCAGCTCTCGATTCCCCCCTCTCTTTCGCACCCTCCATGTCATATTCCGCTCCAGGAGCTCCATCATAGCTCCTCGCTGTCGCTGGGAGGATGTTTTCTCCTCCGCTCGCCCCTTCCACCGTCATTTTCTCTCTACCCACCCTTGCCTCCTTTTCCGCGCAGCTCTCGATTCCCCCCTCTCTTTCGCACCCTCCATGTCATATTCCGCTCCAGGAGCTCCATCATAGCTCCTTGCTGTCGCTGGGAGGATGTTTTCTCCTCCACTCGCCCCTTCCACCGTCATTTTCTCTCTACCCACCCTTGCCTCCTTTTCCGCGCAGCTCTCGATTCCCCCCTCTCTTTCGCACCCTCCATGTCATATTCCGCTCCAGGAGTTCCATCATAGCTCCTCACTGTCGCTGGGAGGATGTTTTCTCCTCCGCTCGCCCCTTCCACCGTCATTTTCTCTCTACCCACCCTTGCCTCCTTCTCCGCGCAGCTCTCGATTCCCCCCTCTCTTTCGCACCCTCCATGTCATATTCCGCTCCAGGAGCTCCATCATAGCTAATCGCTGTCGCTGGGAGGATGTTTTCTCCTCCGCTCGCCCCTTCCACCGTCATTTTCTCTCTACCCACCCTTGCCTCCTTTTCCGCGCAGCTCTCGATTCCCCCCTCTCTTTCGCACCCTCCATGTCATATTCCGCTCCAGGAGTTCCATCATAGCTCCTCACTGTCGCTGGGAGGATGTTTTCTCCTCCGCTCTCCCCTTCCACCGTCATTTTCTCTCTACCCACCCTTGCCTCCTTTTCCGCGCAGCTCTCGATTCCCCCCTCTCTTTCACACCCTCCATGTCATATTCCGCTCCAGGAGTTCCATCATAGCTCCTCACTGTCGCTGGGAGGATGTTTTCTCCTCCGCTCGCCCCTTCCACCGTCATTTTCTCTCTACCCACCCTTGCCTCCTTTTCCGCGCAGCTCTCGATTCCCCCCTCTCTTTCACACCCTCCATGTCATATTCCGCTCCAGGAGTTCCATCATAGCTCCTCACTGTCGCTGGGAGGATGTTTTCTCCTCCGCTCGCCCCTTCCACCGTCATTTTCTCTCTACCCACCCTTGCCTCCTTTTCCGCGCAGCTCTCAATTCCCCCCTCTCTTTCGCACCCTCCATGTCATATTCCGCTCCAGGAGTTCCATCATAGCTCCTCACTGTCGCTGGGAGGATGTTTTCTCCTCCGCTCGCCCCTTCCACCGTCATTTTCTCTCTACCCACCCTTGCCTCCTTTTCCGCGCAGCTCTCGATTCCCCCCTCTCTTTCGCACCCTCCATGTCATATTCCGCTCCAGGAGTTCCATCATAGCTCCTCACTGTCGCTGGGAGGAAGTTTTCTCCTCCGCTCGCCCCTTCCACCGTCATTTTCTCTCTACCCACCCTTGCCTCCTTCTCCGCGCAGCTCTCGATTCCCCCCTCTCTTTCGCACCCTCCATGTCATATTCCGCTCCAGGAGCTCCATCATAGCTAATCGCTGTCGCTGGGAGGATGTTTTCTCCTCCGCTCGCCCCTTCCACCGTCATTTTCTCTTTACCCACCCTTGCCTCCTTTTCCGCGCAGCTCTCGATTCCCCCCTCTCTTTCGCACCCTCCATGTCATATTCCGCTCCAGGAGTTCCATCATAGCTCCTCACTGTCGCTGGGAGGATGTTTTCTCCTCCGCTCGCCCCTTCCACCGTCATTTTCTCTCTACCCACCCTTGCCTCCTTTTCCGCGCAGCTCTCGATTCCCCCCTCTCTTTCGCACCCTCCATGTCATATTCCGCTCCAGGAGCTCCATCATAGCTCCTTGCTGTCGCTGGGAGGATGTTTTCTCCTCCGCTCGCCCCTTCCACCGTCATTTTCTCTCTACCCACCCTTGCCTCCTTTTCCGCGCAGCTCTCGATTCCCCCCTCTCTTTCGCACCCTCCATGTCATATTCCGCTCCAGGAGTTCCATCATAGCTCCTCACTGTCGCTGGGAGGATGTTTTCTCCTCCGCTCGCCCCTTCCACCGTCATTTTCTCTCTACCCACCCTTGCCTCCTTTTCCGCGCAGCTCTCGATTCCCCCCTCTCTTTCACACCCTCCATGTCATATTCCGCTCCAGGAGTTCCATCATAGCTCCTCACTGTCGCTGGGAGGATGTTTTCTCCTCCGCTCGCCCCTTCCACCGTCATTTTCTCTCTACCCACCCTTGCCTCCTTTTCCGCGCAGCTCTCGATTCCCCCCTCTCTTTCGCACCCTCCATGTCATATTCCGCTCCAGGAGTTCCATCATAGCTCCTCACTGTCGCTGGGAGGATGTTTTCTCCTCCGCTCGCCCCTTCCACCGTCATTTTCTCTCTACCCACCCTTGCCTCCTTTTCCGCGCAGCTCTCGATTCCCCCCTCTCTTTCGCACCCTCCATGTCATATTCCGCTCCAGGAGTTCCATCATAGCTCCTCACTGTCGCTGGGAGGAAGTTTTCTCCTCCGCTCGCCCCTTCCACCGTCATTTTCTCTCTACCCACCCTTGCCTCCTTCTCCGCGCAGCTCTCGATTCCCCCCTCTCTTTCGCACCCTCCATGTCATATTCCGCTCCAGGAGCTCCATCATAGCTAATCGCTGTCGCTGGGAGGATGTTTTCTCCTCCGCTCGCCCCTTCCACCGTCATTTTCTCTTTACCCACCCTTGCCTCCTTTTCCGCGCAGCTCTCGATTCCCCCCTCTCTTTCGCACCCTCCATGTCATATTCCGCTCCAGGAGTTCCATCATAGCTCCTCACTGTCGCTGGGAGGATGTTTTCTCCTCCGCTCGCCCCTTCCACCGTCATTTTCTCTCTACCCACCCTTGCCTCCTTTTCCGCGCAGCTCTCGATTCCCCCCTCTCTTTCGCACCCTCCATGTCATATTCCGCTCCAGGAGCTCCATCATAGCTCCTTGCTGTCGCTGGGAGGATGTTTTCTCCTCCGCTCGCCCCTTCCACCGTCATTTTCTCTCTACCCACCCTTGCCTCCTTTTCCGCGCAGCTCTCGATTCCCCCCTCTCTTTCGCACCCTCCATGTCATATTCCGCTCCAGGAGTTCCATCATAGCTCCTCACTGTCGCTGGGAGGATGTTTTCTCCTCCGCTCGCCCCTTCCACCGTCATTTTCTCTCTACCCACCCTTGCCTCCTTTTCCGCGCAGCTCTCGATTCCCCCCTCTCTTTCACACCCTCCATGTCATATTCCGCTCCAGGAGTTCCATCATAGCTCCTCACTGTCGCTGGGAGGATGTTTTCTCCTCCGCTCGCCCCTTCCACCGTCATTTTCTCTCTACCCACCCTTGCCTCCTTTTCCGCGCAGCTCTCGATTCCCCCCTCTCTTTCGCACCCTCCATGTCATATTCCGCTCCAGGAGTTCCATCATAGCTCCTCACTGTCGCTGGGAGGATGTTTTCTCCTCCGCTCGCCCCTTCCACCGTCATTTTCTCTCTACCCACCCTTGCCTCCTTTTCCGCGCAGCTCTCGATTCCCCCCTCTCTTTCGCACCCTCCATGTCATATTCCGCTCCAGGAGCTCCATCATAGCTCCTCACTGTCGCTGGGAGGATTTTTTCTCCTCCGCTCGCCCCTTCCACCGTCATTTTCTCTCTACCCACCCTTGCCTCCTTCTCCGCGCAGCTCTCGATTCCCCCCTCTCTTTCGCACCCTCCATGTCATATTCCGCTCCAGGAGCTCCATCATAGCTCCTCGCTGTCGCTGGGAGGATGTTTTCTCCTCTGCTCGCCCCTTCCACCGTCATTTTCTCTCTACCCACCCTTTCCTCCTTTTCCGCGCAGCTCTCGATTCCCCCCTCTCTTTCGCACCCTCCATGTCATATTCCGCTCCAGGAGCTCCATTATAGCTCCTCGCTGTCGCTGGGAGGAAGTTTTCTCCTCCGCTCGCCCCTTCCACCGTCATTTTCTCTCTACCCACCCTTGCCTCCTTTTCCGCGCAGCTCTCGATTCCCCCCTCTCTTTCGCACCCTCCATGTCATATTCCGCTCCAGGAGCTCCATCATAGCTCCTTGCTGTCGCTGGGAGGATGTTTTCTCCTCCGCTCGCCCCTTCCACCGTCATTTTCTCTCTACCCACCCTTGCCTCCTTTTCCGCGCAGCTCTCGATTCCCCCCTCTCTTTCACACCCTCCATGTCATATTCCGCTCCAGGAGTTCCATCATAGCTCCTCACTGTCGCTGGAAGGATGTTTTCTCCTCCGCTCGCCCCTTCCACCGTCATTTTCTCTCTACCCACCCTTGCCTCCTTTTCCGCGCAGCTCTCGATTCCCCCCTCTCTTTCGCACCCTCCATGTCATATTCCGCTCCAGGAGCTCCATCATAGCTCCTTGCTGTCGCTGGGAGGATGTTTTCTCCTCCGCTCGCCCCTTCCACCGTCATTTTCTCTCTACCCACCCTTGCCTCCTTTTCCGCGCAGCTCTCGATTCCCCCCTCTCTTTCGCACCCTCCATGTCATATTCCACTCCAGGAGTTCCATCATAGCTCCTCACTGTCGCTGGGAGGATGTTTTCTCCTCCGCTCGCCCCTTCCACCGTCATTTTCTCTCTACCCACCCTTGCCTCCTTTTCCGCGCAGCTCTCGATTCCCCCCTCTCTTTCGCACCCTCCATGTCATATTCCGCTCCAGGAGCTCCATCATAGCTCCTTGCTGTCGCTGGGAGGATGTTTTCTCCTCCGCTCGCCCCTTCCACCGTCATTTTCTCTCTACCCACCCTTGCCTCCTTTTCCGCGCAGCTCTCGATTCCCCCCTCTCTTTCACACCCTCCATGTCATATTCCGCTCCAGGAGTTCCATCATAGCTCCTCACTGTCGCTGGGAGGATGTTTTCTCCTCCGCTCGCCCCTTCCACCGTCATTTTCTCTCTACCCACCCTTGCCTCCTTTTCCGCGCAGCTCTCGATTCCCCCCTCTCTTTCGCACCCTCCATGTCATATTCCGCTCCAGGAGCTCCATCATAGCTCCTTGCTGTCGCTGGGAGGATGTTTTCTCCTCCGCTCGCCCCTTCCACCGTCATTTTCTCTCTACCCACCCTTGCCTCCTTTTCCGCGCAGCTCTCGATTCCCCCCTCTCTTTCACACCCTCCATGTCATATTCCGCTCCAGGAGTTCCATCATAGCTCCTCACTGTCGCTGGGAGGATGTTTTCTCCTCCGCTCGCCCCTTCCACCGTCATTTTCTCTCTACCCACCCTTGCCTCCTTTTCCGCGCAGCTCTCGATTCCCCCCTCTCTTTCGCACCCTCCATGTCATATTCCGCTCCAGGAGCTCCATCATAGCTCCTTGCTGTCGCTGGGAGGATGTTTTCTCCTCCGCTCGCCCCTTCCACCGTCATTTTCTCTCTACCCACCCTTGCCTCCTTTTCCGCGCAGCTCTCGATTCCCCCCTCTCTTTCGCACCCTCCATGTCATATTCCACTCCAGGAGTTCCATCATAGCTCCTCACTGTCGCTGGGAGGATGTTTTCTCCTCCGCTCGCCCCTTCCACCGTCATTTTCTCTCTACCCACCCTTGCCTCCTTTTCCGCGCAGCTCTCGATTCCCCCCTCTCTTTCACACCCTCCATGTCATATTCCGCTCCAGGAGCTCCATCATTGCTCCTCGCTGTCGCTGGGAGGATGTTTTCTCCTCCGCTCGCCCCTTCCACCGTCATTTTCTTTCTACCCACCCTTGCCTCCTTTTCCGCGCAGCTCTCGATTCCCCCCTCTCTTTCGCACCCTCCATGTCATATTCCACTCCAGGAGTTCCATCATTGCTCCTCGCTGTCGCTGGGAGGATGTTTTCTCCTCCGCTCGCCCCTTCCACCGTCATTTTCTCTCTACCCACCCTTGCCTCCTTCTCCGCGCAGCTCTCGATTCCCCCCTCTCTTTCGAACCCTCCATGTCATATTCCGCTCCAGGAGCTCCATCATAGCTCCTCGCTGTCGCTGGGAGGATGTTTTCTCCTCTGCTCGCCCCTTCCACCGTCATTTTCTCGCTACCCACCCTTTCCTCCTTTTCCGCGCAGCTCTCGATTCCCCCCTCTCTTTCGCACCCTCCATGTCATATTCCGCTCCAGGAGCTCCATCATAGCTCCTCGCTGTCGCTGGGAGGATGTTTTCTCCTCCGCTCGCCCCTTCCACCGTCATTTTCTCTCTACCCACCCTTGCCTCCTTCTCCGCGCAGCTCTCGATTCCCCCCTCTCTTTCGCACCCTCCATGTCATATTCCGCTCCAGGAGCTCCATCATAGCTCCTCGCTGTCGCTGGGAGGATGTTTTCTCCTCCGCTCGCCCCTTCCACCGTCATTTTCTCTCTACCCACCCTTGCCTCCTTTTCCGCGCAGCTCTCGATTCCCCCCTCTCTTTCGCACCCTCCATGTCATATTCCGCTCCAGGAGCTCCATCATAGCTCCTTGCTGTCGCTGGGAGGATGTTTTCTCCTCCGCTCGCCCCTTCCACCGTCATTTTCTCTCTACCCACCCTTGCCTCCTTTTCCGCGCAGCTCTCGATTCCCCCCTCTCTTTCGCACCCTCCATGTCATATTCCGCTCCAGGAGTTCCATCATAGCTCCTCACTGTCGCTGGGAGGATGTTTTCTCCTCCGCTCGCCCCTTCCACCATCATTTTCTCTCTACCCACCCTTGCCTCCTTTTCCGCGCAGCTCTCGATTCCCCCCTCTCTTTCGCACCCTCCATGTCATATTCCGCTCCAGGAGTTCCATCATAGCTCCTCACTGTCGCTGGGAGGAAGTTTTCTCCTCCGCTCGCCCCTTCCACCGTCATTTTCTCTCTACCCACCCTTGCCTCCTTTTCCGCGCAGCTCTCGATTCCCCCCTCTCTTTCGCACCCTCCATGTCATATTCCGCTCCAGGAGTTCCATCATAGCTCCTCACTGTCGCTGGGAGGAAGTTTTCTCCTCCGCTTGCCCCTTCCACCGTCATTTTCTCTCTACCCACCCTTGCCTCCTTTTCCGCGCAGCTCTCGATTCCCCCCCTCTCTTTCGCACCCTCCATGTCATATTCCGCTCCAGGAGCTCCATCATAGCTCCTTGCTGTCGCTGGGAGGATGTTTTCTCCTCCGCTCGCCCCTTCCACCGTCATTTTCTCTCTACCCACCCTTGCCTCCTTTTCCGCGCAGCTCTCGATTCCCCCCTCTCTTTCGCACCCTCCATGTCATATTCCGCTCCAGGAGTTCCATCATAGCTCCTCACTGTCGCTGGGAGGATGTTTTCTCCTCCGCTCGCCCCTTCCACCGTCATTTTCTCTCTACCCACCCTTGCCTCCTTTTCCGCGCAGCTCTCGATTCCCCCCTCTCTTTCGCACCCTCCATGTCATATTCCGCTCCAGGAGTTCCATCATAGCTCCTCACTGTCGCTGGGAGGAAGTTTTCTCCTCCGCTCGCCCCTTCCACCGTCATTTTCTCTCTACCCACCCTTGCCTCCTTTTCCGCGCAGCTCTCGATTTCCCCCTCTCTTTCGCACCCTCCATGTCATATTCCGCTCCAGGAGCTCCATCATAGCTCCTCGCTGTCGCTGGGAGGATGTTTTCTCCTCCGCTCGCCCCTTCCACCATCATTTTCTCTCTACCCCCCCTTGCCTCCTTTTCCGCGCAGCTCTCGATTCCCCCCTCTCTTTCGCACCCTCCATGTCATATTCCGCTCCAGGAGTTCCATCATAGCTCCTCACTGTCGCTGGGAGGATGTTTTCTCCTCCGCTCGCCCCTTCCACCGTCATTTTCTCTCTACCCACCCTTGCCTCCTTTTCCGCGCAGCTCTCGATTCCCCCCTCTCTTTCGCACCCTCCATGTCATATTCCGCTCCAGGAGCTCCATCATAGCTCCTTGCTGTCGCTGGGAGGATGTTTTCTCCTCCGCTCGCCCCTTCCACCGTCATTTTCTCTCTACCCACCCTTGCCTCCTTTTCCGCGCAGCTCTCGATTCCCCCCTCTCTTTCGCACCCTCCATGTCATATTCCGCTCCAGGAGTTCCATCATAGCTCCTCACTGTCGCTGGGAGGATGTTTTCTCCTCCGCTCGCCCCTTCCACCGTCATTTTCTCTCTACCCACCCTTGCCTCCTTTTCCGCGCAGCTCTCGATTCCCCCCTCTCTTTCGCACCCTCCATGTCATATTCCGCTCCAGGAGCTCCATCATAGCTCCTTGCTGTCGCTGGGAGGATGTTTTCTCCTCCGCTCGCCCCTTCCACCGTCATTTTCTCTCTACCCACCCTTGCCTCCTTTTCCGCGCAGCTCTCGATTCCCCCCTCTCTTTCGCACCCTCCATGTCATATTCCGCTCCAGGAGTTCCATCATAGCTCCTCACTGTCGCTGGGAGGATGTTTTCTCCTCCGCTCGCCCCTTCCACCGTCATTTTCTCTCTACCCAACCTTGCCTCCTTTTCCGCGCAGCTCTCGATTCCCCCCTCTCTTTCGCACCCTCCATGTCATATTCCTCTCCAGGAGTTCCATCATAGCTCCTCACTGTCGCTGGGAGGATGTTTTCTCCTCCGCTCGCCCCTTCCACCGTCATTTTCTCTCTACCCACCCTTGCCTCCTTTTCCGCGCAGCTCTCAATTCCCCCCTCTCTTTCGCACCCTCCATGTCATATTCCGCTCCAGGAGCTCCATCATAGCTCCTTGCTGTCGCTGGGAGGATGTTTTCTCCTCCGCTCGCCCCTTCCACCGTCATTTTCTCTCTACCCACCCTTGCCTCCTTTTCCGCGCAGCTCTCGATTCCCCCCTCTCTTTCGCACCCTCCATGTCATATTCCGCTCCAGGAGTTCCATCATAGCTACTCACTGTCGCTGGGAGGATGTTTTCTCCTCCGCTCGCCCCTTCCACCGTCATTTTCTCTCTACCCACCCTTGCCTCCTTTTCCGCGCAGCTCTCGATTCCCCCCTCTCTTTCGCACGCTCCATGTCATATTCCGCTCCAGGAGTTCCATCATAGCTCCTCACTGTCGCTGGGAGGATGTTTTCTCCTCCGCTCGCCCCTTCCACCGTCATTTTCTCTCTACCCACCCTTGCCTCCTTTTCCGCGCAGCTCTCGATTCCCCCCTCTCTTTCGCACCCTCCATGTCATATTCCGCTCCAGGAGTTCCATCATAGCTCCTCACTGTCGCTGGGAGGATGTTTTCTCCTCCTCTCGCCCCTTCCACCATCATTTTCTCTCTACCCACCCTTGCCTCCTTTTCCGCGCAGCTCTCGATTCCCCCCTCTCTTTCGCACCCTCCATGTCATATTCCGCTCCAGGAGTTCCATCATAGCTCCTCACTGTCGCTGGGAGGAAGTTTTCTCCTCCGCTCGCCAATTCCACCGTCATTTTCTCTCTACCCACCCTTGCCTCCTTTTCCGCGCAGCTCTCGATTCCCCCCTCTCTTTCGCACCCTCCATGTCATATTCCGCTCCAGGAGTTCCATCATAGCTCCTCACTGTCGCTGGGAGGATGTTTTCTCCTCCGCTCGCCCCTTCCACCGTCATTTTCTCTCTACCCACCCTTGCCTCCTTCTCCGCGCAGCTCTCGATTCCCCCCTCTCTTTCGCACCCTCCATGTCATATTCCGCTCCAGGAGCTCCATCATAGCTCCTCGCTGTCGCTGGGAGGATGTTTTCTCCTCCGCTCGCCCCTTCCACCGTCATTTTCTCTCTACCCACCCTTGCCTCCTTTTCCGCGCAGCTCTCGATTCCCCCCTCTCTTTCGCACCCTCCATGTCATATTCCGCTCCAGGAGCTCCATCATAGCTCCTCACTGTCGCTGGGAGGATGTTTTCTCCTCCGCTCGCCCCTTCCACCGTCATTTTCTCTCTACCCACCCTTGCCTCCTTTTCCGCGCAGCTCTCGATTCCCCCCTCTCTTTCGCACCCTCCATGTCATATTCCGCTCCAGGAGTTCCATCATAGCTCCTCACTGTCGCTGGGAGGATGTTTTCTCCTCCGCTCGCCCCTTCCACCGTCATTTTCTCTCTACCCACCCTTGCCTCCTTCTCCGCGCTGCTCTCGATTCCCTCCTCTCTCTCGCACCCTCCATATTACATCCAGCTCCAGGAGCTCCATCATAGCTCCTCACTGTCGCTGGGAGGATGTTTTCTCCTCTGCTCGCCCCTTCCACCGTCATTTTCTCGCTACCCACCCTTTCCTCCTTTTCCGCGCAGCTCTCGATTCCCCCCTCTCTTTCGCACCCTCCATGTCATATTCCGCTCCAGGAGCTCCATCATAGCTCCTCGCTGTCGCTGGGAGGATGTTTTCTCCTCCGCTCGCCCCTTCCACCGTCATTTTCTCTCTACCCACCCTTGCCTCCTTCTCCGCGCAGCTCTCGATTCCCCCCTCTCTTTCGCACCCTCCATGTCATATTCCGCTCCAGGAGCTCCATCATAGCTCCTCGCTGTCGCTGGGAGGATGTTTTCTCCTCCGCTCGCCCCTTCCACCGTCATTTTCTCTCTACCCACCCTTGCCTCCTTTTCCGCGCAGCTCTCGATTCCCCCCTCTCTTTCGCACCCTCCATGTCATATTCCGCTCCAGGAGCTCCATCATAGCTCCTTGCTGTCGCTGGGAGGATGTTTTCTCCTCCGCTCGCCCCTTCCACCGTCATTTTCTCTCTACCCACCCTTGCCTCCTTTTCCGCGCAGCTCTCGATTCCCCCCTCTCTTTCGCACCCTCCATGTCATATTCCGCTCCAGGAGTTCCATCATAGCTCCTCACTGTCGCTGGGAGGATGTTTTCTCCTCCGCTCGCCCCTTCCACCATCATTTTCTCTCTACCCACCCTTGCCTCCTTTTCCGCGCAGCTCTCGATTCCCCCCTCTCTTTCGCACCCTCCATGTCATATTCCGCTCCAGGAGTTCCATCATAGCTCCTCACTGTCGCTGGGAGGAAGTTTTCTCCTCCGCTTGCCCCTTCCACCGTCATTTTCTCTCTACCCACCCTTGCCTCCTTTTCCGCGCAGCTCTCGATTCCCCCCCTCTCTTTCGCACCCTCCATGTCATATTCCGCTCCAGGAGCTCCATCATAGCTCCTTGCTGTCGCTGGGAGGATGTTTTCTCCTCCGCTCGCCCCTTCCACCGTCATTTTCTCTCTACCCACCCTTGCCTCCTTTTCCGCGCAGCTCTCGATTCCCCCCTCTCTTTCGCACCCTCCATGTCATATTCCGCTCCAGGAGTTCCATCATAGCTCCTCACTGTCGCTGGGAGGATGTTTTCTCCTCCGCTCGCCCCTTCCACCGTCATTTTCTCTCTACCCACCCTTGCCTCCTTTTCCGCGCAGCTCTCGATTCCCCCCTCTCTTTCGCACCCTCCATGTCATATTCCGCTCCAGGAGTTCCATCATAGCTCCTCACTGTCGCTGGGAGGAAGTTTTCTCCTCCGCTCGCCCCTTCCACCGTCATTTTCTCTCTACCCACCCTTGCCTCCTTTTCCGCGCAGCTCTCGATTTCCCCCTCTCTTTCGCACCCTCCATGTCATATTCCGCTCCAGGAGCTCCATCATAGCTCCTCGCTGTCGCTGGGAGGATGTTTTCTCCTCCGCTCGCCCCTTCCACCGTCATTTTCTCTCTACCCACCCTTGCCTCCTTTTCCGCGCAGCTCTCGATTCCCCCCTCTCTTTCGCACCCTCCATGTCATATTCCGCTCCAGGAGTTCCATCATAGCTCCTCACTGTCGCTGGGAGGAAGTTTTCTCCTCCGCTCGCCCCTTCCACCGTCATTTTCTCTCTACCCACCCTTGCCTCCTTTTCCGCGCAGCTCTCGATTTCCCCCTCTCTTTCGCACCCTCCATGTCATATTCCGCTCCAGGAGCTCCATCATAGCTCCTCGCTGTCGCTGGGAGGATGTTTTCTCCTCCGCTCGCCCCTTCCACCATCATTTTCTCTCTACCCCCCCTTGCCTCCTTTTCCGCGCAGCTCTCGATTCCCCCCTCTCTTTCGCACCCTCCATGTCATATTCCGCTCCAGGAGTTCCATCATAGCTCCTCACTGTCGCTGGGAGGATGTTTTCTCCTCCGCTCGCCCCTTCCACCGTCATTTTCTCTCTACCCACCCTTGCCTCCTTTTCCGCGCAGCTCTCGATTCCCCCCTCTCTTTCGCACCCTCCATGTCATATTCCGCTCCAGGAGCTCCATCATAGCTCCTCACTGTCGCTGGGAGGATGTTTTCTCCTCCGCTCGCCCCTTCCACCGTCATTTTCTCTCTACCCACCCTTGCCTCCTTTTCCGCGCAGCTCTCGATTCCCCCCTCTCTTTCGCACCCTCCATGTCATATTCCGCTCCAGGAGCTCCATCATAGCTCCTCGCTGTCGCTGGGAGGATGTTTTCTCCTCTGCTCGCCCCTTCCACCGTCATTTTCTCTCTACCCACCCATTCCTCCTTTTCCGCGCAGCTCTCGATTCCCCCCTCTCTTGCGCACCCTCCATGTCATATTCCGCTCCAGGAGCTCCATCATAGCTCCTCGCTGTCGCTGGGAGGATGTTTTCTCCTCCGCTCGCCCCTTCCACCGTCATTTTCTCTCTACCCACCCTTGCCTCCTTTTCCGCGCAGCTCTCGATTCCCCCCTCTCTTTCGCACCCTCCATGTCATATTCCGCTCCAGGAGTTCCATCATAGCTCCTCACTGTCGCTGGGAGGATGTTTTCCCCTCCGCTCGCCCCTTCCACCGTCATTTTCTCTCTACCCACCCTTGCCTCCTTCTCCGCGCAGCTCTCGATTCCCCCCTCTCTTTCGCACCCTCCATGTCATATTCCGCTCCAGGAGCTCCATCATAGCTCTTCGCTGTCGCTGGGAGGATGTTTTCTCCTCCGCTCGCCCCTTCCACCGTCATTTTCTCTCTACCCACCCTTTCCTCCTTTTCCGCGCAGCTCTCGATTCCCCCCTCTCTTTCGCACCCTCCATGTCATATTCCGCTCCAGGAGCTCCATCATAGCTCCTCGCTGTCGCTGGGAGGATTTTTTCTCCTCTGCTCGCCCCTTCCACCGTCATTTTCTCTCTACCCACCCTTTCCTCCTTTTCCGCGCAGCTCTCGATTCCCCCCTCTCTTGCGCACCCTCCATGTCATATTCCGCTCCAGGAGCTCCATCATAGCTCCTCGCTGTCGCTGGGAGGAAGTTTTCTCCTCCGCTCGCCCCTTCCACCGTCATTTTCTCTCTACCCACCCTTGCCTCCTTTTCCGCGCAGCTCTCAATTCCCCCCTCTCTTTCGCACCCTCCATGTCATATTCCGCTCCAGGAGCTCCATCATAGCTCCTTGCTGTCGCTGGGAGGATGTTTTCTCCTCCGCTCGCCCCTTCCACCGTCATTTTCTCTCTACCCACCCTTGCCTCCTTTTCCGCGCAGCTCTCGATTCCCCCCTCTCTTTCGCACCCTCCATGTCATATTCCGCTCCAGGAGTTCCATCATAGCTCCTCACTGTCGCTGGGAGGATGTTTTCTCCTCCGCTCGCCCCTTCCACCGTCATTTTCTCTCTACCCACCCTTGCCTCCTTCTCCGCGCAGCTCTCGATTCCCCCCTCTCTTTCGCACCCTCCATGTCATATTCTGCTCCAGGAGCTCCATCATAGCTCCTCGCTGTCGCTGGGAGGATGTTTTCTCCTCCGCTCGCCCCTTCCACCGTCATTTTCTCTCTACCCACCCTTGCCTCCTTCTCCGCGCAGCTCTCGATTCCCCCCTCTCTTTCGCACCCTCCATGTCATATTCCGCTCCAGGAGCTCCATCATAGCTCCTTGCTGTCGCTGGGAGGATGTTTTCTCCTCCGCTCGCCCCTTCCACCGTCATTTTCTCTCTACCCACCCTTGCCTCCTTTTCCGCGCAGCTCTCGATTCCCCCCTCTCTTTCGCACCCTCCATGTCATATTCCGCTCCAGGAGTTCCATCATAGCTCCTCACTGTCGCTGGGAGGAAGTTTTCTCCTCCGCTCGCCCCTTCCACCGTCATTTTCTCTCTACCCACCCTTGCCTCCTTTTCCGCGCAGCTCTCGATTCCCCCCTCTCTTTCGCACCCTCCATGTCATATTCCGCTCCAGGAGCTCCATCATAGCTCCTCGCTGTCGCTGGGAGGATGTTTTCTCCTCTGCTCGCCCCTTCCACCGTCATTTTCTCTCTACCCACCCTTTCCTCCTTTTCCGCGCAGCTCTCGATTCCCCCCTCTCTTTCGCACCCTCCATGTCATATTCCGCTCCAGGAGCTCCATCATAGCTCCTTGCTGTCGTTGGGAGGATGTTTTCTCCTCCGCTCGCCCCTTCCACCGTCATTTTCTCTCTACCCACCCTTGCCTCCTTTTCCGCGCAGCTCTCGATTCCCCCCTCTCTTTCGCACCCTCCATGTCATATTCCGCTCCAGGAGTTCCATCATAGCTCCTCACTGTCGCTGGGAGGATGTTTTCTCCTCCGCTCGCCCCTTCCACCATCATTTTCTCTCTACCCACCCTTGCCTCCTTTTCCGCGCAGCTCTCGATTCCCCCCTCTCTTTCGCACCCTCCATGTCATATTCCGCTCCAGGAGCTCCATCATAGCTCCTTGCTGTCGCTGGGAGGATGTTTTCTCCTCCGCTCGCCCCTTCCACCGTCATTTTCTCTCTACCCACCCTTGCCTCCTTTTCCGCGCAGCTCTCGATTCCCCCCTCTCTTTCGCACCCTCCATGTCATATTCCGCTCCAGGAGTTCCATCATAGCTCCTCACTGTCGCTGGGAGGATGTTTTCTCCTCCGCTCGCCCCTTCCACCGTCATTTTCTCTCTACCCACCCTTGCCTCCTTCTCCGCGCAGCTCTCGATTCCCCCCTCTCTTTCGCACCCTCCATGTCATATTCCGCTCCAGGAGCTCCATCATAGCTCCTCGCTGTCGCTGGGAGGATGTTTTCTCCTCCGCTCGCCCCTTCCACCGTCATTTTCTCTCTACCCACCCTTGCCTCCTTTTCCGCGCAGCTCTCGATTCCCCCCTCTCTTTCGCACCCTCCATGTCATATTCCGCTCCAGGAGCTCCATCATAGCTCCTTGCTGTCGCTGGGAGGATGTTTTCTCCTCCGCTCGCCCCTTCCACCGTCATTTTCTCTCTACCCACCCTTGCCTCCTTTTCCGCGCAGCTCTCGATTCCCCCCTCTCTTTCGCACCCTCCATGTCATATTCCGCTCCAGGAGTTCCATCATAGCTCCTCACTGTCGCTGGGAGGATGTTTTCTCCTCCGCTCGCCCCTTCCACCGTCATTTTCTCTCTACCCACCCTTGCCTCCTTCTCCGCGCAGCTCTCGATTCCCCCCTCTCTTTCGCACCCTCCATGTCATATTCCGCTCCAGGAGCTCCATCATAGCTCCTCGCTGTCGCTGGGAGGATGTTTTCTCCTCCGCTCGCCCCTTCCACCGTCATTTTCTCTCTACCCACCCTTGCCTCCTTTTCCGCGCAGCTCTCGATTCCCCCCTCTCTTTCGCACCCTCCATGTCATATTCCGCTCCAGGAGCTCCATCATAGCTCCTTGCTGTCGCTGGGAGGATGTTTTCTCCTCCGCTCGCCCCTTCCACCGTCATTTTCTCTCTACCCACCCTTGCCTCCTTCTCCGCGCAGCTCTCGATTCCCCCCTCTCTTTCGCACCCTCCATGTCATATTCTGCTCCAGGAGCTCCATCATAGCTCCTCGCTGTCGCTGGGAGGATGTTTTCTCCTCCGCTCGCCCCTTCCACCGTCATTTTCTCTCTACCCACCCTTGCCTCCTTCTCCGCGCAGCTCTCGATTCCCCCCTCTCTTTCGCACCCTCCATGTCATATTCTGCTCCAGGAGCTCCATCATAGCTCCTCGCTGTCGCTGGGAGGATGTTTTCTCCTCCGCTCGCCCCTTCCACCGTCATTTTCTCTCTACCCACCCTTGCCTCCTTCTCCGCGCAGCTCTCGATTCCCCCCTCTCTTTCGCACCCTCCATGTCATATTCCGCTCCAGGAGCTCCATCATAGCTCCTTGCTGTCGCTGGGAGGATGTTTTCTCCTCCGCTCGCCCCTTCCACCATCATTTTCTCTCTACCCACCCTTGCCTCCTTCTCCGCGCAGCTCTCGATTCCCCCCTCTCTTTCGCACCCTCCATGTCATATTCCGCTCCAGGAGCTCCATCATAGCTCCTCGCTGTCGCTGGGAGGATGTTTTCTCCTCCGCTCGCCCCTTCCACCGTCATTTTCTCTCTACCCACCCTTGCCTCCTTTTCCGCGCAGCTCTCGATTCCCCCCTCTCTTTCGCACCCTCCATGTCATATTCCGCTCCAGGAGCTCCATCATAGCTCCTCGCTGTCGCTGGGAGGATGTTTTCTCCTCCGCTCGCCCCTTCCACCGTCATTTTCTCTCTACCCACCCTTGCCTCCTTTTCCACGCAGCTCTCGATTCCCCCCTCTCTTTCGCACCCTCCATGTCATATTCCGCTCCAGGAGCTCCATCATAGCTCCTCGCTGTTGCTGGGAGGATGTTTTCTCCTCCGCTCGCCCCTTCCACCGTCATTTTCTCTCTACCCACCCTTGCCTCCTTCTCCGCACAGCTCTCGATTCCCCCCTCTCTTTCGCACCCTCCATGTCATATTCCGCTCCAGGAGCTCCATCATAGCTCCTCGCTGTCGCTGGGAGGATGTTTTCTCCTCTGCTCGCCCCTTCCACCGTCATTTTCTCTCTACCCACCCTTTCCTCCTTTTCCGCGCAGCTCTCGATTCCCCCCTCTCTTTCGCACCCTCCATGTCATATTCCACTCCAGGAGTTCCATCATAGCTCCTCACTGTCGCTGGGAGGATGTTTTCTCCTCCGCTCGCCCCTTCCACCGTCATTTTCTCTCTACCCACCCTTGCCTCCTTTTCCGCGCAGCTCTCGATTCCCCCCTCTCTTTCGCACCCTCCATGTCATATTCCGCTCCAGGAGCTCCATCATAGCTCCTTGCTGTCGCTGGGAGGATGTTTTCTCCTCCGCTCGCCCCTTCCACCGTCATTTTCTCTCTACCCACCCTTGCCTCCTTTTCCGCGCAGCTCTCGATTCCCCCCTCTCTTTCGCACCCTCCATGTCATATTCCGCTCCAGGAGTTCCATCATAGCTCCTCACTGTCGCTGGGAGGATGTTTTCTCCTCCGCTCGCCCCTTCCACCGTCATTTTCTCTCTACCCACCCTTGCCTCCTTCTCTGCGCAGCTCTCGATTCCCTCCTCTCTCTCGCACCCTCCATATTACATCCAGCTCCAGGAGCTTCATCATAGCTCCTCGCTGTCGCTGGGAGGATGTTTTCTCCTCCGCTCGCCCCTTCCACCGTCATTTTCTCTCTACCCACCCTTGCCTCCTTCTCTGCGCAGCTCTCGATTCCCTCCTCTCTCTCGCACCCTCCATATTACATCCAGCTCCAGGAGCTTCATCATAGCTCCTCGCTGTCGCTGGGAGGATGTTTTCTCCTCCGCTCGCCCCTTCCACCATCATTTTCTCTCTACCCACCCTTGCCTCCTTTTCCGCGCAGCTCTCGATTCCCCCCTCTCTTTCGCACCCTCCATGTCATATTCCGCTCCAGGAGTTCCATCATAGTTCCTCACTGTCGCTGGGAGGAAGTTTTCTCCTCCGCTCGCCCCTTCCACCGTCATTTTCTCTCTACCCACCCTTGCCTCCTTCTCCGCGCAGCTCTCGATTCCCCCCTCTCTTTCGCACCCTCCATGTCATATTCCGCTCCAGGAGCTCCATCATACCTAATCGCTGTCGCTGGGAGGATGTTTTCTCCTCCGCTCGCCCCTTCCACCGTCATTTTCTCTCTACCCACCCTTGCCTCCTTTTCCGCGCAGCTCTCGATTCCCCCCTCTCTTTCGCACCCTCCATGTCATA
Source organism: Pelophylax lessonae (assembly GCF_965119305.1). Classification (NCBI taxonomy): domain Eukaryota; kingdom Metazoa; phylum Chordata; class Amphibia; order Anura; family Ranidae; genus Pelophylax; species Pelophylax lessonae. The sequence goes on along the minus strand of NC_138780.1, from coordinate 81,674,829 downwards.
TTCCACTCCAGGAGTTCCATCATAGCTCCTCACTGTCGCTGGGAGGATGTTTTCTCCTCCGCTCGCCCCTTCCACCGTCATTTTCTCTCTACCCACCCTTGCCTCCTTTTCCGCGCAGCTCTCGATTCCCCCCTCTCTTTCACACCCTCCATGTCATATTCCGCTCCAGGAGCTCCATCATTGCTCCTCGCTGTCGCTGGGAGGATGTTTTCTCCTCCGCTCGCCCCTTCCACCGTCATTTTCTTTCTACCCACCCTTGCCTCCTTTTCCACGCAGCTCTCGATTCCCCCCTCTCTTTCGCACCCTCCATGTCATATTCCGCTCCAGGAGCTCCATCATAGCTCCTCGCTGTTGCTGGGAGGATGTTTTCTCCTCCGCTCGCCCCTTCCACCGTCATTTTCTCTCTACCCACCCTTGCCTCCTTCTCCGCGCAGCTCTCGATTCCCCCCTCTCTTTCGCACCCTCCATGTCATATTCCGCTCCAGGAGCTCCATCATAGCTCCTCGCTGTCGCTGGGAGGATTTTTTCTCCTCTGCTCGCCCCTTCCACTGTCATTTTCTCTCTACCCACCCTTTCCTCCTTTTCCGCGCAGCTCTCGATTCCCCCCTCTCTTGCGCACCCTCCATGTCATATTCCGCTCCAGGAGCTCCATCATAGCTCCTCGCTGTCGCTGGGAGGATGTTTTCTCCTCCGCTCGCCCCTTCCACCGTCATTTTCTCTCTACCCACCCTTGCCTCCTTTTCCGCGCAGCTCTCGATTCCCCCCTCTCTTTCGCACCCTCCATGTCATATTCCGCTCCAGGAGTTCCATCATAGCTCCTCACTGTCGCTGGGAGGATGTTTTCTCCTCCACTCGCCCCTTCCACCGTCATTTTCTCTCTACCCACCCTTGCCTCCTTCTCCGCGCTGCTCTCGATTCCCTCCTCTCTCTCGCACCCTCCATATTACATCCAGCTCCAGGAGCTCCATCATAGCTCCTCGCTGTCGCTGGGAGGATGTTTTCTCCTCTGCTCACCGCTTCCGCCGTCATTTTCTCTCCACCCACCCTTGCCTCCTTCTCCGCGCCGCTCTCGATTCCCCCCTCTCTTTCGCACCCTCCATGTCATATTCTGCTCCAGGAGCTCCATCATAGCTCCTCGCTGTCGCTGGGAGGATGTTTTCTCCTCCGCTCGCCCCTTCCACCGTCATTTTCTCTCTACCCACCCTTTCCTCCTTTTCCGCGCAGCTCTCGATTCCCCCCTCTCTTTCGCACCCTCCATGTCATATTCCGCTCCAGGAGCTCCATCATAGCTCCTCGCTGTCGCTGGGAGGATTTTTTCTCCTCTGCTCGCCCCTTCCACCGTCATTTTCTCTCTACCCACCCTTTCCTCCTTTTCCGCGCAGCTCTCGATTCCCCCCTCTCTTGCGCACCCTCCATGTCATATTCCGCTCCAGGAGCTCCATCATAGCTCCTCGCTGTCGCTGGGAGGAAGTTTTCTCCTCCGCTCGCCCCTTCCACCGTCATTTTCTCTCTACCCACCCTTGCCTCCTTTTCCGCGCAGCTCTCAATTCCCCCCTCTCTTTCGCACCCTCCATGTCATATTCCGCTCCAGGAGCTCCATCATAGCTCCTTGCTGTCGCTGGGAGGATGTTTTCTCCTCCGCTCGCCCCTTCCACCGTCATTTTCTCTCTACCCACCCTTGCCTCCTTTTCCGCGCAGCTCTCGATTCCCCCCTCTCTTTCGCACCCTCCATGTCATATTCCGCTCCAGGAGTTCCATCATAGCTCCTCACTGTCGCTGGGAGGATGTTTTCTCCTCCGCTCGCCCCTTCCACCGTCATTTTCTCTCTACCCACCCTTGCCTCCTTCTCCGCGCAGCTCTCGATTCCCCCCTCTCTTTCGCACCCTCCATGTCATATTCTGCTCCAGGAGCTCCATCATAGCTCCTCGCTGTCGCTGGGAGGATGTTTTCTCCTCCGCTCGCCCCTTCCACCGTCATTTTCTCTCTACCCACCCTTGCCTCCTTCTCCGCGCAGCTCTCGATTCCCCCCTCTCTTTCGCACCCTCCATGTCATATTCCGCTCCAGGAGCTCCATCATAGCTCCTTGCTGTCGCTGGGAGGATGTTTTCTCCTCCGCTCGCCCCTTCCACCGTCATTTTCTCTCTACCCACCCTTGCCTCCTTTTCCGCGCAGCTCTCGATTCCCCCCTCTCTTTCGCACCCTCCATGTCATATTCCGCTCCAGGAGTTCCATCATAGCTCCTCACTGTCGCTGGGAGGAAGTTTTCTCCTCCGCTCGCCCCTTCCACCGTCATTTTCTCTCTACCCACCCTTGCCTCCTTTTCCGCGCAGCTCTCGATTCCCCCCTCTCTTTCGCACCCTCCATGTCATATTCCGCTCCAGGAGTTCCATCATAGCTCCTCACTGTCGCTGGGAGGATGTTTTCTCCTCCGCTCGCCCCTTCCACCATCATTTTCTCTCTACCCACCCTTGCCTCCTTTTCCGCGCAGCTCTCGATTCCCCCCTCTCTTTCGCACCCTCCATGTCATATTCCGCTCCAGGAGCTCCATCATAGCTCCTCGCTGTCGCTGGGAGGATGTTTTCTCCTCCGCTCGCCCCTTCCACCGTCATTTTCTCTCTACCCACCCTTGCCTCCTTTTCCGCGCAGCTCTCGATTCCCCCCTCTCTTTCGCACCCTCCATGTCATATTCCGCTCCAGGAGTTCCATCATAGCTCCTCACTGTCGCTGGGAGGATGTTTTCTCCTCCGCTCGCCCCTTCCACCGTCATTTTCTCTCTACCCACCCTTGCCTCCTTCTCCGCGCAGCTCTCGATTCCCCCCTCTCTTTCGCACCCTCCATGTCATATTCCGCTCCAGGAGCTCCATCATAGCTCCTCGCTGTCGCTGGGAGGATGTTTTCTCCTCCGCTCGCCCCTTCCACCGTCATTTTCTCTCTACCCACCCTTGCCTCCTTTTCCGCGCAGCTCTCGATTCCCCCCTCTCTTTCGCACCCTCCATGTCATATTCCGCTCCAGGAGCTCCATCATAGCTCCTTGCTGTCGCTGGGAGGATGTTTTCTCCTCCGCTCGCCCCTTCCACCGTCATTTTCTCTCTACCCACCCTTGCCTCCTTTTCCGCGCAGCTCTCGATTCCCCCCTCTCTTTCGCACCCTCCATGTCATATTCCGCTCCAGGAGTTCCATCATAGCTCCTCACTGTCGCTGGGAGGATGTTTTCTCCTCCGCTCGCCCCTTCCACCGTCATTTTCTCTCTACCCACCCTTGCCTCCTTCTCCGCGCAGCTCTCGATTCCCCCCTCTCTTTCGCACCCTCCATGTCATATTCCGCTCCAGGAGCTCCATCATAGCTCCTCGCTGTCGCTGGGAGGATGTTTTCTCCTCCGCTCGCCCCTTCCACCGTCATTTTCTCTCTACCCACCCTTGCCTCCTTTTCCGCGCAGCTCTCGATTCCCCCCTCTCTTTCGCACCCTCCATGTCATATTCCGCTCCAGGAGCTCCATCATAGCTCCTTGCTGTCGCTGGGAGGATGTTTTCTCCTCCGCTCGCCCCTTCCACCGTCATTTTCTCTCTACCCACCCTTGCCTCCTTTTCCGCGCAGCTCTCGATTCCCCCCTCTCTTTCGCACCCTCCATGTCATATTCCGCTCCAGGAGTTCCATCATAGCTCCTCACTGTCGCTGGGAGGATGTTTTCTCCTCCGCTCGCCCCTTCCACCATCATTTTCTCTCTACCCACCCTTGCCTCCTTTTCCGCGCAGCTCTCGATTCCCCCCTCTCTTTCGCACCCTCCATGTCATATTCCGCTCCAGGAGTTCCATCATAGCTCCTCACTGTCGCTGGGAGGAAGTTTTCTCCTCCGCTCGCCCCTTCCACCGTCATTTTCTCTCTACCCACCCTTGCCTCCTTTTCCGCGCAGCTCTCGATTCCCCCCTCTCTTTCGCACCCTCCATGTCATATTCCGCTCCAGGAGTTCCATCATAGCTCCTCACTGTCGCTGGGAGGAAGTTTTCTCCTCCGCTTGCCCCTTCCACCGTCATTTTCTCTCTACCCACCCTTGCCTCCTTTTCCGCGCAGCTCTCGATTCCCCCCCTCTCTTTCGCACCCTCCATGTCATATTCCGCTCCAGGAGCTCCATCATAGCTCCTTGCTGTCGCTGGGAGGATGTTTTCTCCTCCGCTCGCCCCTTCCACCGTCATTTTCTCTCTACCCACCCTTGCCTCCTTTTCCGCGCAGCTCTCGATTCCCCCCTCTCTTTCGCACCCTCCATGTCATATTCCGCTCCAGGAGTTCCATCATAGCTCCTCACTGTCGCTGGGAGGATGTTTTCTCCTCCGCTCGCCCCTTCCACCGTCATTTTCTCTCTACCCACCCTTGCCTCCTTTTCCGCGCAGCTCTCGATTCCCCCCTCTCTTTCGCACCCTCCATGTCATATTCCGCTCCAGGAGTTCCATCATAGCTCCTCACTGTCGCTGGGAGGAAGTTTTCTCCTCCGCTCGCCCCTTCCACCGTCATTTTCTCTCTACCCACCCTTGCCTCCTTCTCCGCGCAGCTCTCGATTCCCCCCTCTCTTTCGCACCCTCCATGTCATATTCCGCTCCAGGAGCTCCATCATAGCTCCTCGCTGTCGCTGGGAGGATGTTTTCTCCTCCGCTCGCCCCTTCCACCGTCATTTTCTCTCTACCCACCCTTGCCTCCTTCTCCGCGCAGCTCTCGATTCCCCCCTCTCTTTCGCACCCTCCATGTCATATTCCGCTCCAGGAGTTCCATCATAGCTCCTCACTGTCGCTGGGAGGAAGTTTTCTCCTCCGCTCGCCCCTTCCACCGTCATTTTCTCTCTACCCACCCTTGCCTCCTTTTCCGCGCAGCTCTCGATTCCCCCCTCTCTTTCGCACCCTCCATGTCATATTCCGCTCCAGGAGTTCCATCATAGCTCCTCACTGTCGCTGGGAGGATGTTTTCTCCTCCGCTCGCCCCTTCCACCATCATTTTCTCTCTACCCACCCTTGCCTCCTTTTCCGCGCAGCTCTCGATTCCCCCCTCTCTTTCGCACCCTCCATGTCATATTCCGCTCCAGGAGCTCCATCATAGCTCCTCGCTGTCGCTGGGAGGATGTTTTCTCCTCCGCTCGCCCCTTCCACCGTCATTTTCTCTCTACCCACCCTTGCCTCCTTTTCCGCGCAGCTCTCGATTCCCCCCTCTCTTTCGCACCCTCCATGTCATATTCCGCTCCAGGAGTTCCATCATAGCTCCTCACTGTCGCTGGGAGGATGTTTTCTCCTCCGCTCGCCCCTTCCACCGTCATTTTCTCTCTACCCACCCTTGCCTCCTTCTCCGCGCAGCTCTCGATTCCCCCCTCTCTTTCGCACCCTCCATGTCATATTCCGCTCCAGGAGCTCCATCATAGCTCCTCGCTGTCGCTGGGAGGATGTTTTCTCCTCCGCTCGCCCCTTCCACCGTCATTTTCTCTCTACCCACCCTTGCCTCCTTTTCCGCGCAGCTCTCGATTCCCCCCTCTCTTTCGCACCCTCCATGTCATATTCCGCTCCAGGAGCTCCATCATAGCTCCTTGCTGTCGCTGGGAGGATGTTTTCTCCTCCGCTCGCCCCTTCCACCGTCATTTTCTCTCTACCCACCCTTGCCTCCTTTTCCGCGCAGCTCTCGATTCCCCCCTCTCTTTCGCACCCTCCATGTCATATTCCGCTCCAGGAGCTCCATCATAGCTCCTCGCTGTCGCTGGGAGGATGTTTTCTCCTCCACTCGCCCCTTCCACCGTCATTTTCTCTCTACCCACCCTTGCCTCCTTTTCCGCGCAGCTCTCGATTCCCCCCTCTCTTTCGCACCCTCAATGTCATATTCCGCTCCAGGAGTTCCATCATAGCTCCTCACTGTCGCTGGGAGGATGTTTTCTCCTCCGCTCGCCCCTTCCACCGTCATTTTCTCTCTACCCACCCTTGCCTCCTTTTCCGCGCAGCTCTCGATTCCCCCCTCTCTTTCGCACCCTCCATGTCATATTCCGCTCCAGGAGTTCCATCATAGCTCCTCACTGTCGCTGGGAGGATGTTTTCTCCTCCGCTCGCCCCTTCCACCGTCATTTTCTCTCTACCCACCCTTGCCTCCTTCTCCGCGCAGCTCTCGATTCCCCCCTCTCTTTCGCACCCTCCATGTCATATTCTGCTCCAGGAGCTCCATCATAGCTCCTCGCTGTCGCTGGGAGGATGTTTTCTCCTCCGCTCGCCCCTTCCACCGTCATTTTCTCTCTACCCACCCTTGCCTCCTTCTCCGCGCAGCTCTCGATTCCCCCCTTTCTTTCGCACCCTCCATGTCATATTCCGCTCCAGGAGCTCCATCATAGCTCCTTGCTGTCGCTGGGAGGATGTTTTCTCCTCCGCTCGCCCCTTCCACCATCATTTTCTCTCTACCCACCCTTGCCTCCTTCTCCGCGCAGCTCTCGATTCCCCCCTCTCTTTCGCACCCTCCATGTCATATTCCGCTCCAGGAGCTCCATCATAGCTCCTCGCTGTCGCTGGGAGGATGTTTTCTCCTCCGCTCGCCCCTTCCACCGTCATTTTCTCTCTACCCAATCTTGCCTCCTTTTCCGCGCAGCTCTCGATCCCCCCCTCTCTTTCGCACCCTCCATGTCATATTCCGCTCCAGGAGCTCCATCATAGCTCCTCGCTGTCGCTGGGAGGATGTTTTCTCCTCCGCTCGCCCCATCCACCGTCATTTTCTTTCTACCCACCCTTGCCTCCTTTTCCACGCAGCTCTCTATTCCCCCCTCTCTTTCGCACCCTCCATGTCATATTCCGCTCCAGGAGCTCCATCATAGCTCCTCGCTGTTGCTGGGAGGATGTTTTCTCCTCCGCTCGCCCCTTCCACCGTCATTTTCTCTCTACCCACCCTTGCCTCCTTTTCCGCGCAGCTCTCGATTCCCCCCTCTCTTTCGCACCCTCCATGTCATATTCCGCTCCAGGAGCTCCATCATAGCTCCTTGCTGTCGCTGGGAGGATGTTTTCTCCTCCGCTCGCCCCTTCCACCGTCATTTTCTCTCTACCCACCCTTGCCTCCTTTTCCGCGCAGCTCTCGATTCCCCCCTCTCTTTCGCACCCTCCATGTCATATTCCGCTCCAGGAGTTCCATCATAGCTCCTCACTGTCGCTGGGAGGATGTTTTCTCCTCCGCTCGCCCCTTCCACCGTCATTTTCTCTCTACCCACCCTTGCCTCCTTCTCCGCGCAGCTCTCGATTCCCCCCTCTCTTTCGCACCCTCCATATCATATTCCGCTCCAGGAGCTCCATCATAGCTCCTCGCTGTCGCTGGGAGGATGTTTTCTCCTCCGCTCGCCCCTTCCACCGTCATTTTCTCTCTACCCACCCTTGCCTTCTTTTCCGCGCAGCTCTCGATTCCCCCCTCTCTTTCGCACCCTCCATGTCATATTCCGCTCCAGGAGTTCCATCATAGCTCCTCACTGTCGCTGGGAGGATGTTTTCTCCTCCGCTCGCCCCTTCCACCGTCATTTTCTCTCTACCCACCCTTGCCTCCTTTTCCGCGCAGCTCTCGATTCCCCCCTCTCTTTCGCACCCTCCATGTCATATTCCGCTCCAGGAGTTCCATCATAGCTCCTCACTGTCGCTGGGAGGATGTTTTCTCCTCCGCTCGCCCCTTCCACCGTCATTTTCTCTCTACCCACCCTTGCCTCCTTTTCCGCGCAGCTCTCGATTCCCCCCTCTCTTTCGCACCCTCCATGTCATATTCCGCTCCAGGAGCTCCATCATAGCTCCTTGCTGTCGCTGGGAGGATGTTTTCTCCTCCGCTCGCCCCTTCCACCGTCATTTTCTCTCTACCCACCCTTGCCTCCTTTTCCGCGCAGCTCTCGATTCCCCCCTCTCTTTCGCACCCTCCATGTCATATTCCGCTCCAGGAGTTCCATCATAGCTCCTCACTGTCGCTGGGAGGATGTTTTCTCCTCCGCTCGCCCCTTCCACCATCATTTTCTCTCTACCCACCCTTGCCTCCTTTTCCGCGCAGCTCTCGATTCCCCCCTCTCTTTCGCACCCTCCATGTCATATTCCGCTCCAGGAGTTCCATCATAGCTCCTCACTGTCGCTGGGAGGAAGTTTTCTCCTCCGCTCGCCCCTTCCACCGTCATTTTCTCTCTACCCACCCTTGCCTCCTTCTCCGCGCAGCTCTCGATTCCCCCCTCTCTTTCGCACCCTCCATGTCATATTCCGCTCCAGGAGCTCCATCATACCTAATCGCTGTCGCTGGGAGGATGTTTTCTCCTCCGCTCGCCCCTTCCACCGTCATTTTCTCTCTACCCACCCTTGCCTCCTTTTCCGCGCAGCTCTCGATTCCCCCCTCTCTTTCGCACCCTCCATGTCATATTCCACTCCAGGAGTTCCATCATAGCTCCTCACTGTCGCTGGGAGGATGTTTTCTCCTCCGCTCGCCCCTTCCACCGTCATTTTCTCTCTACCCACCCTTGCCTCCTTTTCCGCGCAGCTCTCGATTCCCCCCTCTCTTTCGCACCCTCCATGTCATATTCCGCTCCAGGAGCTCCATCATAGCTCCTTGCTGTCGCTGGGAGGATGTTTTCTCCTCCGCTCGCCCCTTCCACCGTCATTTTCTCTCTACCCACCCTTGCCTCCTTTTCCGCGCAGCTCTCGATTCCCCCCTCTCTTTCGCACCCTCCATGTCATATTCCGCTCCAGGAGTTCCATCATAGCTCCTCACTGTCGCTGGGAGGATGTTTTCTCCTCCGCTCGCCCCTTCCACCGTCATTTTCTCTCTACCCACCCTTGCCTCCTTCTCTGCGCAGCTCTCGATTCCCTCCTCTCTCTCGCACCCTCCATATTACATCCAGCTCCAGGAGCTTCATCATAGCTCCTCGCTGTCGCTGGGAGGATGTTTTCTCCTCCGCTCGCCCCTTCCACCGTCATTTTCTCTCTACCCACCCTTGCCTCCTTCTCTGCGCAGCTCTCGATTCCCTCCTCTCTCTCGCACCCTCCATATTACATCCAGCTCCAGGAGCTTCATCATAGCTCCTCGCTGTCGCTGGGAGGATGTTTTCTCCTCCGCTCGCCCCTTCCACCGTCATTTTCTCTCTACCCACCCTTTCCTCCTTTTCCGCGCAGCTCTCGATTCCCCCCTCTCTTTCGCACCCTCCATGTCATATTCCGCTCCAGGAGCTCCATTATAGCTCCTCGCTGTCGCTGGGAGGATGTTTTCTCCTCCGCTCGCCCCTTCCACCGTCATTTTCTTTCTACCCACCCTTGCCTCCTTTTCCACGCAGCTCTCGATTCCCCCCTCTCTTTCGCACCCTCCATGTCATATTCCGCTCCAGGAGCTCCATCATAGCTCCTCGCTGTTGCTGGGAGGATGTTTTCTCCTCCACTCGCCCCTTCCACCGTCATTTTCTCTCTACCCACCCTTGCCTCCTTCTCCGCGCAGCTCTCGATTCCCCCCTCTCTTTCGCACCCTCCATGTCATATTCCGCTCCAGGAGTTCCATCATAGCTCCTCACTGTCGCTGGGAGGATGTTTTCTCCTCCGCTCGCCCCTTCCACCGTCATTTTCTCTCTACCCACCCTTGCCTCCTTTTCCGCGCAGCTCTCGATTCCCCCCTCTCTTTCGCACCCTCCATGTCATATTCCGCTCCAGGAGCTCCATCATAGCTCCTTGCTGTCGCTGGGAGGATGTTTTCTCCTCCGCTCGCCCCTTCCACCGTCATTTTCTCTCTACCCACCCTTGCCTCCTTTTCCGCGCAGCTCTCGATTCCCCCCTCTCTTTCGCACCCTCCATGTCATATTCCGCTCCAGGAGTTCCATCATAGCTCCTCACTGTCGCTGGGAGGATGTTTTCTCCTCCGCTCGCCCCTTCCACCGTCATTTTCTCTCTACCCAACCTTGCCTCCTTTTCCGCGCAGCTCTCGATTCCCCCCTCTCTTTCGCACCCTCCATGTCATATTCCTCTCCAGGAGTTCCATCATAGCTCCTCACTGTCGCTGGGAGGATGTTTTCTCCTCCGCTCGCCCCTTCCACCGTCATTTTCTCTCTACCCACCCTTGCCTCCTTTTCCGCGCAGCTCTCGATTCCCCCCTCTCTTTCGCACCCTCCATGTCATATTCCGCTCCAGGAGTTCCATCATAGCTCCTCACTGTCGCTGGTAGGATGTTTTCTCCTCCGCTCGCCCCTTCCACCGTCATTTTCTCTCTACCCACCCTTGCCTCCTTTTCCGCGCAGCTCTCAATTCCCCCCTCTCTTTCGCACCCTCCATGTCATATTCCGCTCCAGGAGCTCCATCATAGCTCCTTGCTGTCGCTGGGAGGATGTTTTCTCCTCCGCTCGCCCCTTCCACCGTCATTTTCTCTCTACCCACCCTTGCCTCCTTTTCCGCGCAGCTCTCGATTCCCCCCTCTCTTTCGCACCCTCCATGTCATATTCCGCTCCAGGAGTTCCATCATAGCTCCTCACTGTCGCTGGGAGGATGTTTTCTCCTCCGCTCGCCCCTTCCACCGTCATTTTCTCTCTACCCACCCTTGCCTCCTTTTCCGCGCAGCTCTCGATTCCCCCCTCTCTTTCGCACGCTCCATGTCATATTCCGCTCCAGGAGTTCCATCATAGCTCCTCACTGTCGCTGGGAGGATGTTTTCTCCTCCGCTCGCCCCTTCCACCGTCATTTTCTCTCTACCCACCCTTGCCTCCTTTTCCGCGCAGCTCTCGATTCCCCCCTCTCTTTCGCACCCTCCATGTCATATTCCGCTCCAGGAGTTCCATCATAGCTCCTCACTGTCGCTGGGAGGATGTTTTCTCCTCCGCTCGCCCCTTCCACCATCATTTTCTCTCTACCCACCCTTGCCTCCTTTTCCGCGCAGCTCTCGATTCCCCCCTCTCTTTCGCACCCTCCATGTCATATTCCGCTCCAGGAGCTCCATCATAGCTCCTCGCTGTCGCTGGGAGGATGTTTTCTCCTCCGCTCGCCCCTTCCACCGTCATTTTCTCTCTACCCACCCTTGCCTCCTTTTCCGCGCAGCTCTCGATTCCCCCCTCTCTTTCGCACCCTCAATGTCATATTCCGCTCCAGGAGTTCCATCATAGCTCCTCACTGTCGCTGGGAGGATGTTTTCTCCTCCGCTCGCCCCTTCCACCGTCATTTTCTCTCTACCCACCCTTGCCTCCTTTTCCGCGCAGCTCTCGATTCCCCCCTCTCTTTCGCACCCTCCATGTCATATTCCGCTCCAGGAGTTCCATCATAGCTCCTCACTGTCGCTGGGAGGATGTTTTCTCCTCCGCTCGCCCCTTCCACCGTCATTTTCTCTCTACCCACCCTTGCCTCCTTCTCCGCGCAGCTCTCGATTCCCCCCTCTCTTTCGCACCCTCCATGTCATATTCTGCTCCAGGAGCTCCATCATAGCTCCTCGCTGTCGCTGGGAGGATGTTTTCTCCTCCGCTCGCCCCTTCCACCGTCATTTTCTCTCTACCCACCCTTGCCTCCTTCTCCGCGCAGCTCTCGATTCCCCCCTTTCTTTCGCACCCTCCATGTCATATTCCGCTCCAGGAGCTCCATCATAGCTCCTTGCTGTCGCTGGGAGGATGTTTTCTCCTCCGCTCGCCCCTTCCACCATCATTTTCTCTCTACCCACCCTTGCCTCCTTCTCCGCGCAGCTCTCGATTCCCCCCTCTCTTTCGCACCCTCCATGTCATATTCCGCTCCAGGAGCTCCATCATAGCTCCTCGCTGTCGCTGGGAGGATGTTTTCTCCTCCGCTCGCCCCTTCCACCGTCATTTTCTCTCTACCCAATCTTGCCTCCTTTTCCGCGCAGCTCTCGATCCCCCCCTCTCTTTCGCACCCTCCATGTCATATTCCGCTCCAGGAGCTCCATCATAGCTCCTCGCTGTCGCTGGGAGGATGTTTTCTCCTCCGCTCGCCCCATCCACCGTCATTTTCTTTCTACCCACCCTTGCCTCCTTTTCCACGCAGCTCTCTATTCCCCCCTCTCTTTCGCACCCTCCATGTCATATTCCGCTCCAGGAGCTCCATCATAGCTCCTCGCTGTTGCTGGGAGGATGTTTTCTCCTCCGCTCGCCCCTTCCACCGTCATTTTCTCTCTACCCACCCTTGCCTCCTTTTCCGCGCAGCTCTCGATTCCCCCCTCTCTTTCGCACCCTCCATGTCATATTCCGCTCCAGGAGCTCCATCATAGCTCCTTGCTGTCGCTGGGAGGATGTTTTCTCCTCCGCTCGCCCCTTCCACCGTCATTTTCTCTCTACCCACCCTTGCCTCCTTTTCCGCGCAGCTCTCGATTCCCCCCTCTCTTTCGCACCCTCCATGTCATATTCCGCTCCAGGAGTTCCATCATAGCTCCTCACTGTCGCTGGGAGGATGTTTTCTCCTCCGCTCGCCCCTTCCACCGTCATTTTCTCTCTACCCACCCTTGCCTCCTTCTCCGCGCAGCTCTCGATTCCCCCCTCTCTTTCGCACCCTCCATATCATATTCCGCTCCAGGAGCTCCATCATAGCTCCTCGCTGTCGCTGGGAGGATGTTTTCTCCTCCGCTCGCCCCTTCCACCGTCATTTTCTCTCTACCCACCCTTGCCTTCTTTTCCGCGCAGCTCTCGATTCCCCCCTCTCTTTCGCACCCTCCATGTCATATTCCGCTCCAGGAGTTCCATCATAGCTCCTCACTGTCGCTGGGAGGATGTTTTCTCCTCCGCTCTCCCCTTCCACCGTCATTTTCTCTCTACCCACCCTTGCCTCCTTCTCCGCGCAGCTCTCGATTCCCCCCTCTCTTTCGCACCCTCCATGTCATATTCCGCTCCAGGAGCTCCATCATAGCTCCTCGCTGTCGCTGGGAGGATGTTTTCTCCTCCGCTCGCCCCTTCCACCGTCATTTTCTCTCTACCCACCCTTGCCTCCTTTTCCGCGCAGCTCTCGATTCCCCCCTCTCTTTCGCACCCTCCATGTCATATTCCGATCCAGGAGCTCCATCATAGCTCCTTGCTGTCGCTGGGAGGATGTTTTCTCCTCCGCTCGCCCCTTCCACCGTCATTTTCTCTCTACCCACCCTTGCCTCCTTTTCCGCGCAGCTCTCGATTCCCCCCTCTCTTTCGCACCCTCCATGTCATATTCCGCTCCAGGAGCTCCATCATAGCTCCTTGCTGTCGCTGGGAGGATGTTTTCTCCTCCGCTCGCCCCTTCCACCGTCATTTTCTCTCTACCCACCCTTGCCTCCTTTTCCGCGCAGCTCTCGATTCCCCCCTCTCTTTCGCACCCTCCATGTCATATTCCGCTCCAGGAGTTCCATCATAGCTCCTCACTGTCGCTGGGAGGATGTTTTCTCCTCCGCTCGCCCCTTCCACCATCATTTTCTCTCTACCCACCCTTGCCTCCTTTTCCGCGCAGCTCTCGATTCCCCCCTCTCTTTCGCACCCTCCATGTCATATTCCGCTCCAGGAGTTCCATCATAGCTCCTCACTGTCGCTGGGAGGAAGTTTTCTCCTCCGCTCGCCCCTTCCACCGTCATTTTCTCTCTACCCACCCTTGCCTCCTTCTCCGCGCAGCTCTCGATTCCCCCCTCTCTTTCGCACCCTCCATGTCATATTCCGCTCCAGGAGCTCCATCATACCTAATCGCTGTCGCTGGGAGGATGTTTTCTCCTCCGCTCGCCCCTTCCACCGTCATTTTCTCTCTACCCACCCTTGCCTCCTTTTCCGCGCAGCTCTCGATTCCCCCCTCTCTTTCGCACCCTCCATGTCATATTCCGCTCCAGGAACTCCATCATAGCTCCTCGCTGTCGCTGGGAGGATTTTTTCTCCTCTGCTCGCCCCTTCCACCGCCATTTTCTCTCTACCCACCCTTTCCTCCTTTTCCGCGCAGCTCTCGATTCCCCCCTCTCTTGCGCACCCTCCATGTCATATTCCGCTCCAGGAGCTCCATCATAGCTCCTCGCTGTCGCTGGGAGGAAGTTTTCTCCTCCGCTCGCCCCTTCCACCGTCATTTTCTCTCTACCCACCCTTGCCTCCTTTTCCGCGCAGCTCTCAATTCCCCCCTCTCTTTCGCACCCTCCATGTCATATTCCGCTCCAGGAGCTCCATCATAGCTCCTTGCTGTCGCTGGGAGGATGTTTTCTCCTCCGCTTGCCCCTTCCACCGTCATTTTCTCTCTACCCACCCTTGCCTCCTTTTCCGCGCAGCTCTCGATTCCCCCCTCTCTTTCGCACCCTCCATGTCATATTCCGCTCCAGGAGTTCCATCATAGCTCCTCACTGTCGCTGGGAGGATGTTTTCTCCTCCGCTCGCCCCTTCCACCGTCATTTTCTCTCTACCCACCCTTGCCTCCTTCTCCGCGCAGCTCTCGATTCCCCCCTCTCTTTCGCACCCTCCATGTCATATTCTGCTCCAGGAGCTCCATCATAGCTCCTCGCTGTCGCTGGGAGGATGTTTTCTCCTCTGCTCGCCCCTTCCACCGTCATTTTCTCTCTACCCACCCTTGCCTCCTTCTCCGCGCAGCTCTCGATTCCCCCCTCTCTTTCGCACCCTCCATGTCATATTCCGCTCCAGGAGCTCCATCATAGCTCCTCGCTGTTGCTGGGAGGATTTTTTCTCCTCTGCTCGCCCCTTCCACCGCCATTTTCTCTCTACCCACCCTTTCCTCCTTTTCCGCGCAGCTCTCGATTCCCCCCTCTCTTGCGCACCCTCCATGTCATATTCCGCTCCAGGAGCTCCATCATAGCTCCTCGCTGTCGCTGGGAGGAAGTTTTCTCCTCCGCTCGCCCCTTCCACCGTCATTTTCTCTCTACCCACCCTTGCCTCCTTTTCCGCGCAGCTCTCAATTCCCCCCTCTCTTTCGCACCCTCCATGTCATATTCCGCTCCAGGAGCTCCATCATAGCTCCTTGCTGTCGCTGGGAGGATGTTTTCTCCTCCGCTCGCCCCTTCCACCGTCATTTTCTCTCTACCCACCCTTGCCTCCTTTTACGCGCAGCTCTCGATTCCCCCCTCTCTTTCGCACCCTCCATGTCATATTCCGCTCCAGGAGTTCCATCATAGCTCCTCACTGTCGCTGGGAGGATGTTTTCTCCTCCGCTCGCCCCTTCCACCGTCATTTTCTCTCTACCCACCCTTGCCTCCTTCTCCGCGCAGCTCTCGATTCCCCCCTCTCTTTCGCACCCTCCATGTCATATTCCGCTCCAGGAGCTCCATCATACCTAATCGCTGTCGCTGGGAGGATGTTTTCTCCTCCGCTCGCCCCTTCCACCGTCATTTTCTCTCTACCCACCCTTGCCTCCTTTTCCGCGCAGCTCTCGATTCCCCCCTCTCTTTCGCACCCTCCATGTCATATTCCGCTCCAGGAGTTCCATCATAGCTCCTCACTGTCGCTGGGAGGAAGTTTTCTCCTCCGCTCGCCCCTTCCACCGTCATTTTCTCTCTACCCACCCTTGCCTCCTTCTCCGCGCAGCTCTCGATTCCCCCCTCTCTTTCGCACCCTCCATGTCATATTCCGCTCCAGGAGCTCCATCATAGCTCCTTGCTGTCGCTGGGAGGATGTTTTCTCCTCCGCTCGCCCCTTCCACCGTCATTTTCTCTCTACCCACCCTTGCCTCCTTTTCCGCGCAGCTCTCGATTCCCCCCTCTCTTTCGCACCCTCCATGTCATATTCCGCTCCAGGAGTTCCATCATAGCTCCTCACTGTCGCTGGGAGGATGTTTTCTCCTCCGCTCGCCCCTTCCACCGTCATTTTCTCTCTACCCACCCTTGCCTCCTTCTCCGCGCAGCTCTCGATTCCCCCCTCTCTTTCGCACCCTCCATGTCATATTCCGCTCCAGGAGCTCCATCATAGCTCCTCGCTGTCGCTGGGAGGATGTTTTCTCCTCCGCTCGCCCCTTCCACCGTCATTTTCTCTCTACCCACCCTTGCCTCCTTTTCCGCGCAGCTCTCGATTCCCCCCTCTCTTTCGCACCCTCAATGTCATATTCCGCTCCAGGAGTTCCATCATAGCTCCTCACTGTCGCTGGGAGGATGTTTCTCCTCCGCTCGCCCCTTCCACCGTCATTTTCTCTCTACCCACCCTTGCCTCCTTTTCCGCGCAGCTCTCGATTCCCCCCTCTCTTTCGCACCCTCCATGTCATATTCCGCTCCAGGAGTTCCATCATAGCTCCTCACTGTCGCTGGGAGGAAGTTTTCTCCTCCGCTCGCCCCTTCCACCGTCATTTTCTCTCTACCCACCCTTGCCTCCTTTTCCGCGCAGCTCTCGATTCCCCCCTCTCTTTCGCACCCTCCATGTCATATTCCGCTCCAGGAGTTCCATCATAGCTCCTCACTGTCGCTGGGAGGAAGTTTTCTCCTCCGCTCGCCCCTTCCACCGTCATTTTCTCTCTACCCACCCTTGCCTCCTTTTCCGCGCAGCTCTCGATTCCCCCCTCTCTTTCGCACCCTCCATGTCATATTCCGCTCCAGGAGCTCCATCATAGCTCCTTGCTGTCGTTGGGAGGATGTTTTCTCCTCCGCTCGCCCCTTCCACCGTCATTTTCTCTCTACCCACCCTTGCCTCCTTTTCCGCGCAGCTCTCGATTCCCCCCTCTCTTTCGCACCCTCCATGTCATATTCCGCTCCAGGAGTTCCATCATAGCTCCTCACTGTCGCTGGGAGGATGTTTTCTCCTCCGCTCGCCCCTTCCACCGTCATTTTCTCTCTACCCACCCTTGCCTCCTTCTCCGCGCAGCTCTCGATTCCCCCCTCTCTTTCGCACCCTCCATGTCATATTCCGCTCCAGGAGCTCCATCATAGCTCCTCGCTGTCGCTGGGAGGATGTTTTCTCCTCCGCTCGCCCCTTCCACCGTCATTTTCTCTCTACCCACCCTTGCCTCCTTTTCCGCGCAGCTCTCGATTCCCCCCTCTCTTTCGCACCCTCCATGTCATATTCCGCTCCAGGAGCTCCATCATAGCTCCTTGCTGTCGCTGGGAGGATGTTTTCTCCTCCGCTCGCCCCTTCCACCGTCATTTTCTCTCTACCCACCCTTGCCTCCTTTTCCGCGCAGCTCTCGATTCCCCCCTCTCTTTCGCACCCTCCATGTCATATTCCGCTCCAGGAGTTCCATCATAGCTCCTCACTGTCGCTGGGAGGATGTTTTCTCCTCCGCTCGCCCCTTCCACCGTCATTTTCTCTCTACCCACCCTTGCCTCCTTCTCCGCGCAGCTCTCGATTCCCCCCTCTCTTTCGCACCCTCCATGTCATATTCCGCTCCAGGAGCTCCATCATAGCTCCTCGCTGTCGCTGGGAGGATGTTTTCTCCTCCGCTCGCCCCTTCCACCGTCATTTTCTCTCTACCCACCCTTGCCTCCTTTTCCGCGCAGCTCTCGATTCCCCCCTCTCTTTCGCACCCTCCATGTCATATTCCGCTCCAGGAGCTCCATCATAGCTCCTTGCTGTCGCTGGGAGGATGTTTTCTCCTCCGCTCGCCCCTTCCACCGTCATTTTCTCTCTACCCACCCTTGCCTCCTTTTCCGCGCAGCTCTCGATTCCCCCCTCTCTTTCGCACCCTCCATGTCATATTCCGCTCCAGGAGTTCCATCATAGCTCCTCACTGTCGCTGGGAGGATGTTTTCTCCTCCGCTCGCCCCTTCCACCGTCATTTTCTCTCTACCCACCCTTGCCTCCTTCTCCGCGCAGCTCTCGATTCCCCCCTCTCTTTCGCACCCTCCATGTCATATTCCGCTCCAGGAGCTCCATCATAGCTCCTCGCTGTCGCTGGGAGGATGTTTTCTCCTCCGCTCGCCCCTTCCACCGTCATTTTCTCTCTACCCACCCTTGCCTCCTTTTCCGCGCAGCTCTCGATTCCCCCCTCTCTTTCGCACCCTCCATGTCATATTCCGCTCCAGGAGCTCCATCATAGCTCCTTGCTGTCGCTGGGAGGATGTTTTCTCCTCCGCTCGCCCCTTCCACCGTCATTTTCTCTCTACCCACCCTTGCCTCCTTTTCCGCGCAGCTCTCGATTCCCCCCTCTCTTTCGCACCCTCCATGTCATATTCCGCTCCAGGAGTTCCATCATAGCTCCTCACTGTCGCTGGGAGGATGTTTTCTCCTCCGCTCGCCCCTTCCACCGTCATTTTCTCTCTACCCACCCTTGCCTCCTTCTCCGCGCAGCTCTCGATTCCCCCCTCTCTTTCGCACCCTCCATGTCATATTCCGCTCCAGGAGCTCCATCATAGCTCCTTGCTGTCGCTGGGAGGATGTTTTCTCCTCCGCTCGCCCCTTCCACCGTCATTTTCTCTCTACCCACCCTTGCCTCCTTTTCCGCGCAGCTCTCGATTCCCCCCTCTCTTTCGCACCCTCCATGTCATATTCCGCTCCAGGAGTTCCATCATAGCTCCTCACTGTCGCTGGGAGGATGTTTTCTCCTCCGCTCGCCCCTTCCACCGTCATTTTCTCTCTACCCACCCTTGCCTCCTTTTCCGCGCAGCTCTCGATTCCCCCCTCTCTTTCGCACCCTCCATGTCATATTCCGCTCCAGGAGCTCCATCATAGCTCCTTGCTGTCGCTGGGAGGATGTTTTCTCCTCCGCTCGCCCCTTCCACCGTCATTTTCTCTCTACCCACCCTTGCCTCCTTTTCCGCGCAGCTCTCGATTCCCCCCTCTCTTTCGCACCCTCCATGTCATATTCCGCTCCAGGAGTTCCATCATAGCTCCTCACTGTCGCTGGGAGGATGTTTTCTCCTCCGCTCGCCCCTTCCACCGTCATTTTCTCTCTACCCACCCTTGCCTCCTTCTCCGCGCAGCTCTCGATTCCCCCCTCTCTTTCGCACCCTCCATATCATATTCCGCTCCAGGAGCTCCATCATAGCTCCTCGCTGTCGCTGGGAGGATGTTTTCTCCTCCGCTCGCCCCTTCCACCGTCATTTTCTCTCTACCCACCCTTGCCTTCTTTTCCGCGCAGCTCTCGATTCCCCCCTCTCTTTCGCACCCTCCATGTCATATTCCGCTCCAGGAGTTCCATCATAGCTCCTCACTGTCGCTGGGAGGATGTTTTCTCCTCCGCTCTCCCCTTCCACCGTCATTTTCTCTCTACCCACCCTTGCCTCCTTCTCCGCGCAGCTCTCGATTCCCCCCTCTCTTTCGCACCCTCCATGTCATATTCCGCTCCAGGAGCTCCATCATAGCTCCTCGCTGTCGCTGGGAGGATGTTTTCTCCTCCGCTCGCCCCTTCCACCGTCATTTTCTCTCTACCCACCCTTGCCTCCTTTTCCGCGCAGCTCTCGATTCCCCCCTCTCTTTCGCACCCTCCATGTCATATTCCGCTCCAGGAGCTCCATCATAGCTCCTTGCTGTCGCTGGGAGGATGTTTTCTCCTCCGCTCGCCCCTTCCACCGTCATTTTCTCTCTACCCACCCTTGCCTCCTTTTCCGCGCAGCTCTCGATTCCCCCCTCTCTTTCGCACCCTCCATGTCATATTCCGCTCCAGGAGTTCCATCATAGCTCCTCACTGTCGCTGGGAGGATGTTTTCTCCTCCGCTCGCCCCTTCCACCATCATTTTCTCTCTACCCACCCTTGCCTCCTTTTCCGCGCAGCTCTCGATTCCCCCCTCTCTTTCGCACCCTCCATGTCATATTCCGCTCCAGGAGTTCCATCATAGCTCCTCACTGTCGCTGGGAGGAAGTTTTCTCCTCCGCTCGCCCCTTCCACCGTCATTTTCTCTCTACCCACCCTTGCCTCCTTCTCCGCGCAGCTCTCGATTCCCCCCTCTCTTTCGCACCCTCCATGTCATATTCCGCTCCAGGAGCTCCATCATACCTAATCGCTGTCGCTGGGAGGATGTTTTCTCCTCCGCTCGCCCCTTCCACCGTCATTTTCTCTCTACCCACCCTTGCCTCCTTTTCCGCGCAGCTCTCGATTCCCCCCTCTCTTTCGCACCCTCCATGTCATATTCCACTCCAGGAGTTCCATCATAGCTCCTCACTGTCGCTGGGAGGATGTTTTCTCCTCCGCTCGCCCCTTCCACCGTCATTTTCTCTCTACCCACCCTTGCCTCCTTTTCCGCGCAGCTCTCGATTCCCCCCTCTCTTTCGCACCCTCCATGTCATATTCCGCTCCAGGAGTTCCATCATAGCTCCTCACTGTCGCTGGGAGGATGTTTTCTCCTCCGCTCGCCCCTTCCACCGTCATTTTCTCTCTACCCACCCTTGCCTCCTTCTCCGCGCAGCTCTCGATTCCCCCCTCTCTTTCGCACCCTCCATGTCATATTCTGCTCCAGGAGCTCCATCATAGCTCCTCGCTGTCGCTGGGAGGATGTTTTCTCCTCCGCTCGCCCCTTCCACCGTCATTTTCTCTCTACCCACCCTTGCCTCCTTCTCCGCGCAGCTCTCGATTCCCCCCTCTCTTTCGCACCCTCCATGTCATATTCCGCTCCAGGAGCTCCATCATACCTAATCGCTGTCGCTGGGAGGATGTTTTCTCCTCCGCTCGCCCCTTCCACTGTCATTTTCTCTCTACCCACCCTTGCCTCCTTTTCCGCGCAGCTCTCGATTCCCCCCTCTCTTTCGCACCCTCCATGTCATATTCCACTCCAGGAGTTCCATCATAGCTCCTCACTGTCGCTGGGAGGATGTTTTCTCCTCCGCTCGCCCCTTCCACCGTCATTTTCTCTCTACCCACCCTTGCCTCCTTTTCCGCGCAGCTCTCGATTCCCCCCTCTCTTTCGCACCCTCCATGTCATATTCCGCTCCAGGAGCTCCATCATAGCTCCTCGCTGTCGCTGGGAGGATGTTTTCTCCTCCGCTCGCCCCTTCCACCGTCATTTTCTCTCTACCCACCCTTGCCTCCTTTTCCGCGCAGCTCTCGATTCCCCCCTCTCTTTCGCACCCTCCATGTCATATTCCGCTCCAGGAGCTCCATCATAGCTCCTTGCTGTCGCTGGGAGGATGTTTTCTCCTCCGCTCGCCCCTTCCACCGTCATTTTCTCTCTACCCACCCTTGCCTCCTTTTCCGCGCAGCTCTCGATACCCCCCTCTCTTTCGCACCCTCCATGTCATATTCCGCTCCAGGAGTTCCATCATAGCTCCTCACTGTCGCTGGGAGGATGTTTTCTCCTCCGCTCGCCCCTTCCACCGTCATTTTCTCTCTACCCACCCTTGCCTCCTTCTCCGCGCAGCTCTCGATTCCCCCCTCTCTTTCGCACCCTCCATATCATATTCCGCTCCAGGAGCTCCATCATAGCTCCTCGCTGTCGCTGGGAGGATGTTTTCTCCTCCGCTCGCCCCTTCCACCGTCATTTTCTCTCTACCCACCCTTGCCTTCTTTTCCGCGCAGCTCTCGATTCCCCCCTCTCTTTCGCGCCCTCCATGTCATATTCCGCTCCAGGAGCTCCATCATAGCTCCTCGCTGTCGCTGGGAGGATGTTTTCTCCTCCGCTCGCCCCTTCCACCGTCATTTTCTCTCTACCCACCCTTGCCTGCTTCTCCGCGCAGCTCTCGATTCCCCCCTCTCTTTCGCACCCTCCATGTCATATTCCGCTCCAGGAGCTCCATCATAGCTCCTCGCTGTCGCTGGGAGGATGTTTTCTCCTCCGCTCGCCCCTTCCACCGTCATTTTCTCTCTACCCACCCTTGCCTCCTTTTCCGCGCAGCTCTCGATTCCCCCCTCTCTTTCGCACCCTCCATGTCATATTCCGCTCCAGGAGCTCCATCATAGCTCCTTGCTGTCGCTGGGAGGATGTTTTCTCCTCCGCTCGCCCCTTCCACCGTCATTTTCTCTCTACCCACCCTTGCCTCCTTTTCCGCGCAGCTCTCGATTCCCCCCTCTCTTTCGCACCCTCCATGTCATATTCCGCTCCAGGAGCTCCATCATAGCTCCTTGCTGTCGCTGGGAGGATGTTTTCTCCTCCGCTCGCCCCTTCCACCATCATTTTCTCTCTACCCACCCTTGCCTCCTTTTCCGCGCAGCTCTCGATTCCCCCCTCTCTTTCGCACCCTCCATGTCATATTCCGCTCCAGGAGTTCCATCATAGCTCCTCACTGTCGCTGGGAGGAAGTTTTCTCCTCCGCTCGCCCCTTCCACCGTCATTTTCTCTCTACCCACCCTTGCCTCCTTCTCCGCGCAGCTCTCGATTCCCCCCTCTCTTTTGCACCCTCCATGTCATATTCCGCTCCAGGAGCTCCATCATACCTAATCGCTGTCGCTGGGAGGATGTTTTCTCCTCCGCTCGCCCCTTCCACCGTCATTTTCTCTCTACCCACCCTTGCCTCCTTTTCCGCGCAGCTCTCGATTCCCCCCTCTCTTTCGCACCCTCCATGTCATATTCCACTCCAGGAGTTCCATCATAGCTCCTCACTGTCGCTGGGAGGATGTTTTCTCCTCCGCTCGCCCCTTCCACCGTCATTTTCTCTCTACCCACCCTTGCCTCCTTTTCCGCGCAGCTCTCGATTCCCCCCTCTCTTTCGCACCCTCCATGTCATATTCCGCTCCAGGAGCTCCATCATAGCTCCTCGCTGTCGCTGGGAGGATGTTTTCTCCTCCGCTCGCCCCTTCCACCGTCATTTTCTCTCTACCCACCCTTGCCTCCTTTTCCGCGCAGCTCTCGATTCCCCCCTCTCTTTCGCACCCTCCATGTCATATTCCGCTCCAGGAGTTCCATCATAGCTCCTCACTGTCGCTGGGAGGATGTTTTCTCCTCCACTCGCCCCTTCCACCGTCATTTTCTCTCTACCCACCCTTGCCTCCTTCTCCGCGCAGCTCTCGATTCCCCCCTCTCTTTCGCACCCTCCATGTCATATTCCGCTCCAGGAGCTCCATCATAGCTCCTCGCTGTCGCTGGGAGGATTTTTTCTCCTCTGCTCGCCCCTTCCACCGCCATTTTCTCTCTACCCACCCTTTCCTCCTTTTCCGCGCAGCTCTCGATTCCCCCCTCTCTTGCGCACCCTCCATGTCATATTCCGCTCCAGGAGCTCCATCATAGCTCCTCGCTGTCGCTGGGAGGAAGTTTTCTCCTCCGCTCGCCCCTTCCACCGTCATTTTCTCTCTACCCACCCTTGCCTCCTTTTCCGCGCAGCTCTCAATTCCCCCCTCTCTTTCGCACCCTCCATGTCATATTCCGCTCCAGGAGCTCCATCATAGCTCCTTGCTGTCGCTGGGAGGATGTTTTCTCCTCCGCTTGCCCCTTCCACCGTCATTTTCTCTCTACCCACCCTTGCCTCCTTTTCCGCGCAGCTCTCGATTCCCCCCTCTCTTTCGCACCCTCCATGTCATATTCCGCTCCAGGAGTTCCATCATAGCTCCTCACTGTCGCTGGGAGGATGTTTTCTCCTCCGCTCGCCCCTTCCACCGTCATTTTCTCTCTACCCACCCTTGCCTCCTTCTCCGCGCAGCTCTCGATTCCCCCCTCTCTTTCGCACCCTCCATGTCATATTCTGCTCCAGGAGCTCCATCATAGCTCCTCGCTGTCGCTGGGAGGATGTTTTCTCCTCCGCTCGCCCCTTCCACCGTCATTTTCTCTCTACCCACCCTTGCCTCCTTCTCCGCGCAGCTCTCGATTCCCCCCTCTCTTTCGCACCCTCCATGTCATATTCCGCTCCAGGAGCTCCATCATAGCTCCTCGCTGTTGCTGGGAGGATTTTTTCTCCTCTGCTCGCCCCTTCCACCGCCATTTTCTCTCTACCCACCCTTTCCTCCTTTTCCGCGCAGCTCTCGATTCCCCCCTCTCTTGCGCACCCTCCATGTCATATTCCGCTCCAGGAGCTCCATCATAGCTCCTCGCTGTCGCTGGGAGGAAGTTTTCTCCTCCGCTCGCCCCTTCCACCGTCATTTTCTCTCTACCCACCCTTGCCTCCTTTTCCGCGCAGCTCTCAATTCCCCCCTCTCTTTCGCACCCTCCATGTCATATTCCGCTCCAGGAGCTCCATCATAGCTCCTTGCTGTCGCTGGGAGGATGTTTTCTCCTCCGCTCGCCCCTTCCACCGTCATTTTCTCTCTACCCACCCTTGCCTCCTTTTACGCGCAGCTCTCGATTCCCCCCTCTCTTTCGCACCCTCCATGTCATATTCCGCTCCAGGAGTTCCATCATAGCTCCTCACTGTCGCTGGGAGGATGTTTTCTCCTCCGCTCGCCCCTTCCACCGTCATTTTCTCTCTACCCACCCTTGCCTCCTTCTCCGCGCAGCTCTCGATTCCCCCCTCTCTTTCGCACCCTCCATGTCATATTCCGCTCCAGGAGCTCCATCATACCTAATCGCTGTCGCTGGGAGGATGTTTTCTCCTCCGCTCGCCCCTTCCACCGTCATTTTCTCTCTACCCACCCTTGCCTCCTTTTCCGCGCAGCTCTCGATTCCCCCCTCTCTTTCGCACCCTCCATGTCATATTCCACTCCAGGAGTTCCATCATAGCTCCTCACTGTCGCTGGGAGGATGTTTTCTCCTCCGCTCGCCCCTTCCACCGTCATTTTCTCTCTACCCACCCTTGCCTCCTTTTCCGCGCAGCTCTCGATTCCCCCCTCTCTTTCGCACCCTCCATGTCATATTCCGCTCCAGGAGTTCCATCATAGCTCCTCACTGTCGCTGGGAGGATGTTTTCTCCTCCGCTCGCCCCTTCCACCGTCATTTTCTCTCTACCCACCCTTGCCTCCTTCTCCGCGCAGCTCTCGATTCCCCCCTCTCTTTCGCACCCTCCATGTCATATTCCGCTCCAGGAGTTCCATCATAGCTCCTCACTGTCGCTGGGAGGAAGTTTTCTCCTCCGCTTGCCCCTTCCACCGTCATTTTCTCTCTACCCACCCTTGCCTCCTTTTCCGCGCAGCTCTCGATTCCCCCCTCTCTTTCGCACCCTCCATGTCATATTCCACTCCAGGAGCTCCATCATAGCTCCTTGCTGTCGCTGGGAGGATGTTTTCTCCTCCGCTCGCCCCTTCCACCGTCATTTTCTCTCTACCCACCCTTGCCTCCTTTTCCGCGCAGCTCTCGATTCCCCCCTCTCTTTCGCACCCTCCATGTCATATTCCGCTCCAGGAGTTCCATCATAGCTCCTCACTGTCGCTGGGAGGATGTTTTCTCCTCCGCTCGCCCCTTCCACCGTCATTTTCTCTCTACCCACCCTTGCCTCCTTTTCCGCGCAGCTCTCGATTCCCCCCTCTCTTTCGCACCCTCCATGTCATATTCCGCTCCAGGAGCTCCATCATAGCTCCTCGCTGTCGCTGGGAGGATGTTTTCTCCTCCGCTCGCCCCTTCCACCGTCATTTTCTCTCTACCCACCCTTGCCTCCTTTTCCGCGCAGCTCTCGATTCCCCCCTCTCTTTCGCACCCTCAATGTCATATTCCGCTCCAGGAGTTCCATCATAGCTCCTCACTGTCGCTGGGAGGATGTTTTCTCCTCCGCTCGCCCCTTCCACCGTCATTTTCTCTCTACCCACCCTTGCCTCCTTTTCCGCGCAGCTCTCAATTCCCCCCTCTCTTTCGCACCCTCCATGTCATATTCCGCTCCAGGAGCTCCATCATAGCTCCTCGCTGTCGCTGGGAGGATGTTTTCTCCTCCGCTCGCCCCTTCCACCGTCATTTTCTCTCTACCCACCCTTGCCTCCTTCTCCGCGCAGCTCTCGATTCCCCCCTCTCTTTCGCACCCTCCATGTCATATTCCGCTCCAGGAGTTCCATCATAGCTCCTCACTGTCGCTGGGAGGAAGTTTTCTCCTCCGCTTGCCCCTTCCACCGTCATTTTCTCTCTACCCACCCTTGCCTCCTTTTCCGCGCAGCTCTCGATTCCCCCCTCTCTTTCGCACCCTCCATGTCATATTCCACTCCAGGAGCTCCATCATAGCTCCTTGCTGTCGCTGGGAGGATGTTTTCTCCTCCGCTCGCCCCTTCCACCGTCATTTTCTCTCTACCCACCCTTGCCTCCTTTTCCGCGCAGCTCTCGATTCCCCCCTCTCTTTCGCACCCTCCATGTCATATTCCGCTCCAGGAGTTCCATCATAGCTCCTCACTGTCGCTGGGAGGATGTTTTCTCCTCCGCTCGCCCCTTCCACCGTCATTTTCTCTCTACCCACCCTTGCCTCCTTTTCCGCGCAGCTCTCGATTCCCCCCTCTCTTTCGCACCCTCCATGTCATATTCCGCTCCAGGAGCTCCATCATAGCTCCTCGCTGTCGCTGGGAGGATGTTTTCTCCTCCGCTCGCCCCTTCCACCGTCATTTTCTCTCTACCCACCCTTGCCTCCTTTTCCGCGCAGCTCTCGATTCCCCCCTCTCTTTCGCACCCTCAATGTCATATTCCGCTCCAGGAGTTCCATCATAGCTCCTCACTGTCGCTGGGAGGATGTTTTCTCCTCCGCTCGCCCCTTCCACCGTCATTTTCTCTCTACCCACCCTTGCCTCCTTTTCCGCGCAGCTCTCAATTCCCCCCTCTCTTTCGCACCCTCCATGTCATATTCCGCTCCAGGAGCTCCATCATAGCTCCTTGCTGTCGCTGGGAGGATGTTTTCTCCTCCGCTCGCCCCTTCCACCGTCATTTTCTCTCTACCCACCCTTGCCTCCTTTTACGCGCAGCTCTCGATTCCCCCCTCTCTTTCGCACCCTCCATGTCATATTCCGCTCCAGGAGTTCCATCATAGCTCCTCACTGTCGCTGGGAGGATGTTTTCTCCTCCGCTCGCCCCTTCCACCGTCATTTTCTCTCTACCCACCCTTGCCTCCTTCTCCGCGCAGCTCTCGATTCCCCCCTCTCTTTCGCACCCTCCATGTCATATTCCGCTCCAGGAGCTCCATCATACCTAATCGCTGTCGCTGGGAGGATGTTTTCTCCTCCGCTCGCCCCTTCCACCGTCATTTTCTCTCTACCCACCCTTGCCTCCTTTTCCGCGCAGCTCTCGATTCCCCCCTCTCTTTCGCACCCTCCATGTCATATTCCACTCCAGGAGTTCCATCATAGCTCCTCACTGTCGCTGGGAGGATGTTTTCTCCTCCGCTCGCCCCTTCCACCGTCATTTTCTCTCTACCCACCCTTGCCTCCTTTTCCGCGCAGCTCTCGATTCCCCCCTCTCTTTCGCACCCTCCATGTCATATTCCGCTCCAGGAGTTCCATCATAGCTCCTCACTGTCGCTGGGAGGATGTTTTCTCCTCCGCTCGCCCCTTCCACCGTCATTTTCTCTCTACCCACCCTTGCCTCCTTCTCCGCGCAGCTCTCGATTCCCCCCTCTCTTTCGCACCCTCCATGTCATATTCTGCTCCAGGAGCTCCATCATAGCTCCTCGCTGTCGCTGGGAGGATGTTTTCTCCTCCGCTCGCCCCTTCCACCGTCATTTTCTCTCTACCCACCCTTGCCTCCTTCTCCGCGCAGCTCTCGATTCCCCCCTCTCTTTCGCACCCTCCATGTCATATTCCGCTCCAGGAGTTCCATCATAGCTCCTCACTGTCGCTGGGAGGAAGTTTTCTCCTCCGCTTGCCCCTTCCACCGTCATTTTCTCTCTACCCACCCTTGCCTCCTTTTCCGCGCAGCTCTCGATTCCCCCCTCTCTTTCGCACCCTCCATGTCATATTCCACTCCAGGAGCTCCATCATAGCTCCTTGCTGTCGCTGGGAGGATGTTTTCTCCTCCGCTCGCCCCTTCCACCGTCATTTTCTCTCTACCCACCCTTGCCTCCTTTTCCGCGCAGCTCTCGATTCCCCCCTCTCTTTCGCACCCTCCATGTCATATTCCGCTCCAGGAGTTCCATCATAGCTCCTCACTGTCGCTGGGAGGATGTTTTCTCCTCCGCTCGCCCCTTCCACCGTCATTTTCTCTCTACCCACCCTTGCCTCCTTTTCCGCGCAGCTCTCGATTCCCCCCTCTCTTTCGCACCCTCCATGTCATATTCCGCTCCAGGAGCTCCATCATAGCTCCTCGCTGTCGCTGGGAGGATGTTTTCTCCTCCGCTCGCCCCTTCCACCGTCATTTTCTCTCTACCCACCCTTGCCTCCTTTTCCGCGCAGCTCTCGATTCCCCCCTCTCTTTCGCACCCTCAATGTCATATTCCGCTCCAGGAGTTCCATCATAGCTCCTCACTGTCGCTGGGAGGATGTTTTCTCCTCCGCTCGCCCCTTCCACCGTCATTTTCTCTCTACCCACCCTTGCCTCCTTTTCCGCGCAGCTCTCGATTCCCCCCTCTCTTTCGCACCCTCCATGTCATATTCCGCTCCAGGAGCTCCATCATAGCTCCTTGCTGTCGCTGGGAGGATGTTTTCTCCTCCGCTCGCCCCTTCCACCGTCATTTTCTCTCTACCCACCCTTGCCTCCTTTTCCGCGCAGCTCTCGATTCCCCCCTCTCTTTCGCACCCTCCATGTCATATTCCGCTCCAGGAGTTCCATCATAGCTCCTCACTGTCGCTGGGAGGATGTTTTCTCCTCCGCTCGCCCCTTCCACCGTCATTTTCTCTCTACCCACCCTTGCCTCCTTCTCCGCGCAGCTCTCGATTCCCCCCTCTCTTTCGCACCCTCCATGTCATATTCCGCTCCAGGAGCTCCATCATAGCTAATCGCTGTCGCTGGGAGGATGTTTTCTCCTCCGCTCGCCCCTTCCACCGTCATTTTCTCTCTACCCACCCTTGCCTCCTTTTCCGCGCAGCTCTCGATTCCCCCCTCTCTTTCGCACCCTCCATGTCATATTCCGCTCCAGGAGTTCCATCATAGCTCCTCACTGTCGCTGGGAGGATGTTTTCTCCTCCGCTCGCCCCTTCCACCGTCATTTTCTCTCTACCCACCCTTGCCTCCTTTTCCGCGCAGCTCTCGATTCCCCCCTCTCTTTCGCACCCTCCATGTCATATTCCGCTCCAGGAGTTCCATCATAGCTCCTCACTGTCGCTGGGAGGATGTTTTCTCCTCCGCTCGCCCCTTCCACCGTCATTTTCTCTCTACCCACCCTTGCCTCCTTCTCCGCGCAGCTCTCGATTCCCCCCTCTCTTTCGCACCCTCCATGTCATATTCCGCTCCAGGAGCTCCATCATAGCTCCTCGCTGTCGCTGGGAGGATGTTTTCTCCTCCGCTCGCC
Source organism: Pelophylax lessonae (assembly GCF_965119305.1). Taxonomy (NCBI): domain Eukaryota; kingdom Metazoa; phylum Chordata; class Amphibia; order Anura; family Ranidae; genus Pelophylax; species Pelophylax lessonae. The sequence goes on along the minus strand of NC_138780.1, from coordinate 81,645,848 downwards.
CCTTCCACCGTCATTTTCTCTCTACCCACCCTTGCCTCCTTCTCCGCGCAGCTCTCGATTCCCCCCTCTCTTTCGCACCCTCCATGTCATTTTCCGCTCCAGGAGTTCCATCATAGCTCCTCGCTGTCGCTGGGAGGATGTTTTCTCCTCCGCTCGCCTCTTCCACCGTCATTTTCTCTCTACCCACCCTTGCCTCCTTTTCCGCGCAGCTCTCGATTCCCCCCTCTCTTTCGCACCCTCCATGTCATATTCCGCTCCAGGAGTTCCATCATAGCTCCTCACTGTCTCTGGGAGGAAGTTTTCTCCTCCGCTCGCCCCTTCCACCGTCATTTTCTCTCTACCCACCCTTGCCTCCTTTTCCGCGCAGCTCTCGATTCCCCCCTCTCTTTCGCACCCTCCATGTCATATTCCGCTCCAGGAGCTCCATCATAGCTCCTTGCTGTCGCTGGGAGGATGTTTTCTCCTCCGCTCGCCCCTTCCACCGTCATTTTCTCTCTACCCACCCTTGCCTCCTTTTCCGCGCAGCTCTCGATTCCCCCCTCTATTTCGCACCCTCCATGTCATATTCCGCTCCAGGAGTTCCATCATAGCTCCTCACTGTCGCTGGGAGGATGTTTTCTCCTCCGCTCGCCCCTTCCACCGTCATTTTCTCTCTACCCACCCTTGCCTCCTTTTCCGCGCAGCTCTTGATTCCCCCCTCTCTTTCGCACCCTCCATGTCATATTCCGCTCCAGGAGTTCCATCATAGCTCCTCACTGTCGCTGGGAGGAAGTTTTCTCCTCCGCTCGCCCCTTCCACCCTCATTTTCTCTCTACCCACCCTTGCCTCCTTTTCCGCGCAGCTCTCGATTCCCCCCTCTCTTTCGCACCCTCCATGTCATATTCCGCTCCAGGAGCTCCATCATAGCTCCTTGCTGTCGCTGGGAGGATGTTTTCTCCTCCGCTCGCCCCTTCCACCGTCATTTTCTCTCTACCCACCCTTGCCTCCTTTTCCGCGCAGCTCTCGATTCCCCCCTCTCTTTCGCACCCTCCATGTCATATTCCGCTCCAGGAGTTCCATCATAGCTCCTCACTGTCGCTGGGAGGATGTTTTCTCCTCCGCTCGCCCCTTCCACCATCATTTTCTCTCTACCCACCCTTGCCTCCTTTTCCGCGCAGCTCTCGATTCCCCCCTCTCTTTCGCACCCTCCATGTCATATTCCGCTCCAGGAGTTCCATCATAGCTCCTCACTGTCGCTGGGAGGATGTTTTCTCCTCCGCTCGCCCCTTCCACCGTCATTTTCTCTCTACCCACCCTTGCCTCCTTCTCCGCGCAGCTCTCGATTCCCCCCTCTCTTTCGCACCCTCCATGTCATATTCCGCTCCAGGAGTTCCATCATAGCTCCTCACTGTCGCTGGGAGGAAGTTTTCTCCTCCGCTCGCCCCTTCCACCGTCATTTTCTCTCTACCCACCCTTGCCTCCTTTTCCGCGCAGCTCTCGATTCCCCCCTCTCTTTCGCACCCTCCATGTCATATTCCGCTCCAGGAGCTCCATCATAGCTCCTTGCTGTCGCTGGGAGGATGTTTTCTCCTCCGCTCGCCCCTTCCACCGTCATTTTCTCTCTACCCACCCTTGCCTCCTTTTCCGCGCAGCTCTCGATTCCCCCCCTCTCTTTCGCACCCTCCATGTCATATTCCGCTCCAGGAGTTCCATCATAGCTCCTCACTGTCGCTGGGAGGATGTTTTCTCCTCCGCTCGCCCCTTCCACCGTCATTTTCTCTCTACCCACCCTTGCCTCCTTTTCCGCGCAGCTCTCGATTCCCCCCTCTCTTTCGCACCCTCCATGTCATATTCCGCTCCAGGAGCTCCATCATAGCTCCTTGCTGTCGCTGGGAGGATGTTTTCTCCTCCGCTCGCCCCTTCCACCGTCATTTTCTCTCTACCCACCCTTGCCTCCTTTTCCGCGCAGCTCTCGATTCCCCCCTCTCTTTCGCACCCTCCATGTCATATTCCGCTCCAGGAGTTCCATCATAGCTCCTCACTGTCGCTGGGAGGATGTTTTCTCCTCCGCTCGCCCCTTCCACCGTCATTTTCTCTCTACCCACCCTTGCCTCCTTTTCCGCGCAGCTCTCGATTCCCCCCTCTCTTTCGCACCCTCCATGTCATATTCCTCTCCAGGAGTTCCATCATAGCTCCTCACTGTCGCTGGGAGGATGTTTTCTCCTCCGCTCGCCCCTTCCACCGTCATTTTCTCTCTACCCACCCTTGCCTCCTTTTCCGCGCAGCTCTCGATTCCCCCCTCTCTTTCGCACCCTCCATGTCATATTCCGCTCCAGGAGTTCCATCATAGCTCCTCACTGTCGCTGGTAGGATGTTTTCTCCTCCGCTCGCCCCTTCCACCGTCATTTTCTCTCTACCCACCCTTGCCTCCTTTTCCGCGCAGCTCTCAATTCCCCCCTCTCTTTCGCACCCTCCATGTCATATTCCGCTCCAGGAGCTCCATCATAGCTCCTTGCTGTCGCTGGGAGGATGTTTTCTCCTCCGCTCGCCCCTTCCACCGTCATTTTCTCTCTACCCACCCTTGCCTCCTTTTCCGCGCAGCTCTCGATTCCCCCCTCTCTTTCGCACCCTCCATGTCATATTCCGCTCCAGGAGTTCCATCATAGCTCCTCACTGTCGCTGGGAGGATGTTTTCTCCTCCGCTCGCCCCTTCCACCGTCATTTTCTCTCTACCCACCCTTGCCTCCTTTTCCGCGCAGCTCTCGATTCCCCCCTCTCTTTCGCACCCTCCATGTCATATTCCGCTCCAGGAGTTCCATCATAGCTCCTCACTGTCGCTGGGAGGATGTTTTCTCCTCCGCTCGCCCCTTCCACCGTCATTTTCTCTCTACCCACCCTTGCCTCCTTTTCCGCGCAGCTCTCGATTCCCCCCTCTCTTTCGCACCCTCCATGTCATATTCCGCTCCAGGAGTTCCATCATAGCTCCTCACTGTCGCTGGGAGGATGTTTTCTCCTCCGCTCGCCCCTTCCACCATCATTTTCTCTCTACCCACCCTTGCCTCCTTTTCCGCGCAGCTCTCGATTCCCCCCTCTCTTTCGCACCCTCCATGTCATATTCCGCTCCAGGAGTTCCATCATAGCTCCTCACTGTCGCTGGGAGGAAGTTTTCTCCTCCGCTCGCCCCTTCCACCGTCATTTTCTCTCTACCCACCCTTGCCTCCTTTTCCGCGCAGCTCTCGATTCCCCCCTCTCTTTCGCACCCTCCATGTCATATTCCGCTCCAGGAGCTCCATCATAGCTCCTTGCTGTCGCTGGGAGGATGTTTTCTCCTCCGCTCGCCCCTTCCACCGTCATTTTCTCTCTACCCACCCTTGCCTCCTTTTCCGCGCAGCTCTCGATTCCCCCCTCTCTTTCGCACCCTCCATGTCATATTCCGCTCCAGGAGTTCCATCATAGCTCCTCACTGTCGCTGGGAGGATGTTTTCTCCTCCGCTCGCCCCTTCCACCGTCATTTTCTCTCTACCCACCCTTGCCTCCTTCTCCGCGCAGCTCTCGATTCCCCCCTCTCTTTCGCACCCTCCATGTCATATTCCGCTCCAGGAGCTCCATCATAGCTAATCGCTGTCGCTGGGAGGATGTTTTCTCCTCCGCTCGCCCCTTCCACCGTCATTTTCTCTCTACCCACCCTTGCCTCCTTTTCCGCGCAGCTCTCGATTCCCCCCTCTCTTTCGCACCCTCCATGTCATATTCCGCTCCAGGAGTTCCATCATAGCTCCTCACTGTCGCTGGGAGGATGTTTTCTCCTCCGCTCGCCCCTTCCACCGTCATTTTCTCTCTACCCACCCTTGCCTCCTTTTCCGCGCAGCTCTCGATTCCCCCCTCTCTTTCGCACCCTCCATGTCATATTCCGCTCCAGGAGTTCCATCATAGCTCCTCACTGTCGCTGGGAGGATGTTTTCTCCTCCGCTCGCCCCTTCCACCGTCATTTTCTCTCTACCCACCCTTGCCTCCTTCTCCGCGCAGCTCTCGATTCCCCCCTCTCTTTCGCACCCTCCATGTCATATTCCGCTCCAGGAGCTCCATCATAGCTCCTCGCTGTCGCTGGGAGGATGTTTTCTCCTCCGCTCGCCCCTTCCACCGTCATTTTCTCTCTACCCACCCTTGCCTCCTTTTCCGCGCAGCTCTCGATTCCCCCCTCTCTTTCGCACCCTCCATGTCATATTCCGCTCCAGGAGCTCCATCATAGCTCCTCACTGTCGCTGGGAGGATGTTTTCTCCTCCGCTCGCCCCTTCCACCGTCATTTTCTCTCTACCCACCCTTGCCTCCTTTTCCGCGCAGCTCTCGATTCCCCCCTCTCTTTCGCACCCTCCATGTCATATTCCGCTCCAGGAGTTCCATCATAGCTCCTCACTGTCGCTGGGAGGATGTTTTCTCCTCCGCTCGCCCCTTCCACCGTCATTTTCTCTCTACCCACCCTTGCCTCCTTCTCCGCGCAGCTCTCGATTCCCCCCTCTCTTTCGCACCCTCCATGTCATATTCCGCTCCAGGAGCTCCATCATAGCTCCTCGCTGTCGCTGGGAGGATGTTTTCTCCTCCGCTCGCCCCTTCCACCGTCATTTTCTCTCTACCCACCCTTGCCTCCTTTTCCGCGCAGCTCTCGATTCCCCCCTCTCTTTCGCACCCTCCATGTCATATTCCGCTCCAGGAGTTCCATCATAGCTCCTCACTGTCGCTGGGAGGATGTTTTCTCCTCCGCTCGCCCCTTCCACCGTCATTTTCTCTCTACCCACCCTTGCCTCCTTCTCCGCGCAGCTCTCGATTCCCCCCTCTCTTTCGCACCCTCCATGTCATATTCCGCTCCAGGAGCTCCATCATAGCTCCTCGCTGTCGCTGGGAGGATGTTTTCTCCTCCGCTCGCCCCTTCCACCGTCATTTTCTCTCTACCCACCCTTGCCTCCTTTTCCGCGCAGCTCTCGATTCCCCCCTCTCTTTCGCACCCTCCATGTCATATTCCGCTCCAGGAGCTCCATCATAGCTCCTCACTGTCGCTGGGAGGATGTTTTCTCCTCCGCTCGCCCCTTCCACCGTCATTTTCTCTCTACCCACCCTTGCCTCCTTTTCCGCGCAGCTCTCGATTCCCCCCTCTCTTTCGCACCCTCCATGTCATATTCCGCTCCAGGAGTTCCATCATAGCTCCTCACTGTCGCTGGGAGGATGTTTTCTCCTCCGCTCGCCCCTTCCACCGTCATTTTCTCTCTACCCACCCTTGCCTCCTTCTCCGCGCAGCTCTCGATTCCCCCCTCTCTTTCGCACCCTCCATGTCATATTCCGCTCCAGGAGCTCCATCATAGCTCCTCGCTGTCGCTGGGAGGATGTTTTCTCCTCCGCTCGCCCCTTCCACCGTCATTTTCTCTCTACCCACCCTTGCCTCCTTTTCCGCGCAGCTCTCGATTCCCCCCTCTCTTTCGCACCCTCCATGTCATATTCCGCTCCAGGAGTTCCATCATAGCTCCTCACTAGCGCTGGGAGGATGTTTTCTCCTCCGCTCGCCTCTTCCACCGTCATTTTCTCTCTACCCACCCTTGCCTCCTTTTCCGCGCAGCTCTCGATTCCCCCCTCTCTTTCGCACCCTCCATGTCATATTCCGCTCCAGGAGTTCCATCATAGCTCCTCACTGTCGCTGGGAGGAAGTTTTCTCCTCCGCTCGCCCCTTCCACCGTCATTTTCTCTCTACCCACCCTTGCCTCCTTCTCCGCGCAGCTCTCGATTCCCCCCTCTCTTTCGCACCCTCCATGTCATATTCCGCTCCAGGAGCTCCATCATAGCTCCTTGCTGTCGCTGGGAGGATGTTTTCTCCTCCGCTCGCCCCTTCCACCGTCATTTTCTCTCTACCCACCCTTGCCTCCTTTTCCGCGCAGCTCTCGATTCCCCCCTCTCTTTCGCACCCTCCATGTCATATTCCGCTCCAGGAGTTCCATCATAGCTCCTCACTGTCGCTGGGAGGATGTTTTCTCCTCCGCTCGCCCCTTCCACCGTCATTTTCTCTCTACCCACCCTTGCCTCCTTCTCCGCGCAGCTCTCGATTCCCCCCTCTCTTTCGCACCCTCCATGTCATATTCCGCTCCAGGAGCTCCATCATAGCTCCTCGCTGTCGCTGGGAGGATGTTTTCTCCTCCGCTCGCCCCTTCCACCGTCATTTTCTCTCTACCCACCCTTGCCTCCTTTTCCGCGCAGCTCTCGATTCCCCCCTCTCTTTCGCACCCTCAATGTCATATTCCGCTCCAGGAGTTCCATCATAGCTCCTCACTGTCGCTGGGAGGATGTTTCTCCTCCGCTCGCCCCTTCCACCGTCATTTTCTCTCTACCCACCCTTGCCTCCTTTTCCGCGCAGCTCTCGATTCCCCCCTCTCTTTCGCACCCTCCATGTCATATTCCGCTCCAGGAGTTCCATCATAGCTCCTCACTGTCGCTGGGAGGAAGTTTTCTCCTGCGCTCGCCCCTTCCACCGTCATTTTCTCTCTACCCACCCTTGCCTCCTTTTCCGCGCAGCTCTCGATTCCCCCCTCTCTTTCGCACCCTCCATGTCATATTCCGCTCCAGGAGCTCCATCATAGCTCCTTGCTGTCGTTGGGAGGATGTTTTCTCCTCCGCTCGCCCCTTCCACCGTCATTTTCTCTCTACCCACCCTTGCCTCCTTTTCCGCGCAGCTCTCGATTCCCCCCTCTCTTTCGCACCCTCCATGTCATATTCTGCTCCAGGAGTTCCATCATAGCTCCTCACTGTCGCTGGGAGGATGTTTTCTCCTCCGCTCGCCCCTTCCACCATCATTTTCTCTCTACCCACCCTTGCCTCCTTTTCCGCGCAGCTATCGATTCCCCCCTCTCTTTCGCACCCTCCATGTCATATTCCGCTCCAGGAGTTCCATCATAGCTCCTCACTGTCGCTGGGAGGAAATTTTCTCCTCCGCTCGCCCCTTCCACCGTCATTTTCTCTCTACCCACCCTTGCCTCCTTTTCCGCGCAGCTCTCGATTCCCCCCTCTCTTTCGCACCCTCCATGTCATATTCCGCTCCAGGAGCTCCATCATAGCTCCTTGCTGTCGCTGGGAGGATGTTTTCTCCTCCGCTCGCCCCTTCCACCGTCATTTTCTCTCTACCCACCCTTGCCTCCTTTTCCGCGCAGCTCTCGATTCCCCCCTCTCTTTCGCACCCTCCATGTCATATTCCGCTCCAGGAGTTCCATCATAGCTCCTCACTGTCGCTGGGAGGATGTTTTCTCCTCCGCTCGCCCCTTCCACCGTCATTTTCTCTCTACCCACCCTTGCCTCCTTCTCCGCGCAGCTCTCGATTCCCCCCTCTCTTTCGCACCCTCCATGTCATATTCCGCTCCAGGAGCTCCATCATAGCTAATCGCTGTCGCTGGGAGGATGTTTTCTCCTCCGCTCGCCCCTTCCACCGTCATTTTCTCTCTACCCACCCTTGCCTCCTTTTCCGCGCAGCTCTCGATTCCCCCCTCTCTTTCGCACCCTCCATGTCATATTCCGCTCCAGGAGTTCCATCATAGCTCCTCACTGTCGCTGGGAGGATGTTTTCTCCTCCGCTCGCCCCTTCCACCGTCATTTTCTCTCTACCCACCCTTGCCTCCTTTTCCGCACAGCTCTCGATTCCCCCCTCTCTTTCGCACCCTCCATGTCATATTCCGCTCCAGGAGTTCCATCATAGCTCCTCACTGTCGCTGGGAGGATGTTTTCTCCTCCGCTCGCCCCTTCCACCGTCATTTTCTCTCTACCCACCCTTGCCTCCTTCTCCGTGCAGCTCTCGATTCCCCCCTCTCTTTCGCACCCTCCATGTCATATTCCGCTCCAGGAGCTCCATCATAGCTCCTCGCTGTCGCTGGGAGGATGTTTTCTCCTCCGCTCGCCCCTTCCACCGTCATTTTCTCTCTACCCACCCTTGCCTCCTTTTCCGCGCAGCTCTCGATTCCCCCCTCTCTTTCGCACCCTCCATGTCATATTCCGCTCCAGGAGTTCCATCATAGCTCCTCACTGTCGCTGGGAGGATGTTTTCTCCTCCGCTCGCCTCTTCCACCGTCATTTTCTCTCTACCCACCCTTGCCTCCTTTTCCGCGCAGCTCTCGATTCCCCCCTCTCTTTCGCACCCTCCATGTCATATTCCGCTCCAGGAGTTCCATCATAGCTCCTCACTGTCGCTGGGAGGAAGTTTTCTCCTCCGCTCGCCCCTTCCACCGTCATTTTCTCTCTACCCACCCTTGCCTCCTTTTCCGCGCAGCTCTCGATTCCCCCCTCTCTTTCGCACCCTCCATGTCATATTCCGCTCCAGGAGCTCCATCATAGCTCCTTGCTGTCGCTGGGAGGATGTTTTCTCCTCCGCTCGCCCCTTCCACCGTCATTTTCTCTCTACCCACCCTTGCCTCCTTTTCTGCGCAGCTCTCGATTCCCCCCTCTCTTTCGCACCCTCCATGTCATATTCCGCTCCAGGAGTTCCATCATAGCTCCTCACTGTCGCTGGGAGGATGTTTTCTCCTCCGCTCGCCCCTTCCACCGTCATTTTCTCTCTACCCACCCTTGCCTCCTTTTCCGCGCAGCTCTTGATTCCCCCCTCTCTTTCGCACCCTCCATGTCATATTCCGCTCCAGGAGTTCCATCATAGCTCCTCACTGTCGCTGGGAGGAAGTTTTCTCCTCCGCTCGCCCCTTCCACCGTCATTTTCTCTCTACCCACCCTTGCCTCCTTTTCCGCGCAGCTCTCGATTCCCCCCTCTCTTTCGCACCCTCCATGTCATATTCCGCTCCAGGAGCTCCATCATAGCTCCTTGCTGTCGCTGGGAGGATGTTTTCTCCTCCGCTCGCCCCTTCCACCGTCATTTTCTCTCTACCCACCCTTGCCTCCTTTTCCGCGCAGCTCTCGATTCCCCCCTCTCTTTCGCACCCTCCATGTCATATTCCGCTCCAGGAGTTCCATCATAGCTCCTCACTGTCGCTGGGAGGATGTTTTCTCCTCCGCTCGCCCCTTCCACCATCATTTTCTCTCTACCCACCCTTGCCTCCTTTTCCGCGCAGCTCTCGATTCCCCCCTCTCTTTCGCACCCTCCATGTCATATTCCGCTCCAGGAGTTCCATCATAGCTCCTCACTGTCGCTGGGAGGATGTTTTCTCCTCCGCTCGCCCCTTCCACCATCATTTTCTCTCTACCCACCCTTGCCTCCTTTTCCGCGCAGCTCTCGATTCCCCCCTCTCTTTCGCACCCTCCATGTCATATTCCGCTCCAGGAGTTCCATCATAGCTCCTCACTAGCGCTGGGAGGATGTTTTCTCCTCCGCTCGCCTCTTCCACCGTCATTTTCTCTCTACCCACCCTTGCCTCCTTTTCCGCGCAGCTCTCGATTCCCCCCTCTCTTTCGCACCCTCCATGTCATATTCCGCTCCAGGAGTTCCATCATAGCTCCTCACTGTCGCTGGGAGGAAGTTTTCTCCTCCGCTCGCCCCTTCCACCGTCATTTTCTCTCTACCCACCCTTGCCTCCTTCTCCGCGCAGCTCTCGATTCCCCCCTCTCTTTCGCACCCTCCATGTCATATTCCGCTCCAGGAGCTCCATCATAGCTCCTTGCTGTCGCTGGGAGGATGTTTTCTCCTCCGCTCGCCCCTTCCACCGTCATTTTCTCTCTACCCACCCTTGCCTCCTTTTCCGCGCAGCTCTCGATTCCCCCCTCTCTTTCGCACCCTCCATGTCATATTCCGCTCCAGGAGTTCCATCATAGCTCCTCACTGTCGCTGGGAGGATGTTTTCTCCTCCGCTCGCCCCTTCCACCGTCATTTTCTCTCTACCCACCCTTGCCTCCTTCTCCGCGCAGCTCTCGATTCCCCCCTCTCTTTCGCACCCTCCATGTCATATTCCGCTCCAGGAGCTCCATCATAGCTCCTCGCTGTCGCTGGGAGGATGTTTTCTCCTCCGCTCGCCCCTTCCACCGTCATTTTCTCTCTACCCACCCTTGCCTCCTTTTCCGCGCAGCTCTCGATTCCCCCCTCTCTTTCGCACCCTCAATGTCATATTCCGCTCCAGGAGTTCCATCATAGCTCCTCACTGTCGCTGGGAGGATGTTTTCTCCTCCGCTCGCCCCTTCCACCGTCATTTTCTCTCTACCCACCCTTGCCTCCTTTTCCGCGCAGCTCTTGATTCCCCCCTCTCTTTCGCACCCTCCATGTCATATTCCGCTCCAGGAGTTCCATCATAGCTCCTCACTGTCGCTGGGAGGAAGTTTTCTCCTCCGCTCGCCCCTTCCACCGTCATTTTCTCTCTACCCACCCTTGCCTCCTTTTCCGCGCAGCTCTCGATTCCCCCCTCTCTTTCGCACCCTCCATGTCATATTCCGCTCCAGGAGCTCCATCATAGCTCCTTGCTGTCGCTGGGAGGATGTTTTCTCCTCCGCTCGCCCCTTCCACCGTCATTTTCTCTCTACCCACCCTTGCCTCCTTTTCCGCGCAGCTCTCGATTCCCCCCTCTCTTTCGCACCCTCCATGTCATATTCCGCTCCAGGAGTTCCATCATAGCTCCTCACTGTCGCTGGGAGGATGTTTTCTCCTCCGCTCGCCCCTTCCACCATCATTTTCTCTCTACCCACCCTTGCCTCCTTTTCCGCGCAGCTCTCGATTCCCCCCTCTCTTTCGCACCCTCCATGTCATATTCCGCTCCAGGAGTTCCATCATAGCTCCTCACTGTCGCTGGGAGGATGTTTTCTCCTCCGCTCGCCCCTTCCACCATCATTTTCTCTCTACCCACCCTTGCCTCCTTTTCCGCGCAGCTCTCGATTCCCCCCTCTCTTTCGCACCCTCCATGTCATATTCCGCTCCAGGAGTTCCATCATAGCTCCTCACTAGCGCTGGGAGGATGTTTTCTCCTCCGCTCGCCTCTTCCACCGTCATTTTCTCTCTACCCACCCTTGCCTCCTTTTCCGCGCAGCTCTCGATTCCCCCCTCTCTTTCGCACCCTCCATGTCATATTCCGCTCCAGGAGTTCCATCATAGCTCCTCACTGTCGCTGGGAGGAAGTTTTCTCCTCCGCTCGCCCCTTCCACCGTCATTTTCTCTCTACCCACCCTTGCCTCCTTCTCCGCGCAGCTCTCGATTCCCCCCTCTCTTTCGCACCCTCCATGTCATATTCCGCTCCAGGAGCTCCATCATAGCTCCTTGCTGTCGCTGGGAGGATGTTTTCTCCTCCGCTCGCCCCTTCCACCGTCATTTTCTCTCTACCCACCCTTGCCTCCTTTTCCGCGCAGCTCTCGATTCCCCCCTCTCTTTCGCACCCTCCATGTCATATTCCGCTCCAGGAGTTCCATCATAGCTCCTCACTGTCGCTGGGAGGATGTTTTCTCCTCCGCTCGCCCCTTCCACCGTCATTTTCTCTCTACCCACCCTTGCCTCCTTCTCCGCGCAGCTCTCGATTCCCCCCTCTCTTTCGCACCCTCCATGTCATATTCCGCTCCAGGAGCTCCATCATAGCTCCTCGCTGTCGCTGGGAGGATGTTTTCTCCTCCGCTCGCCCCTTCCACCGTCATTTTCTCTCTACCCACCCTTGCCTCCTTTTCCGCGCAGCTCTCGATTCCCCCCTCTCTTTCGCACCCTCAATGTCATATTCCGCTCCAGGAGTTCCATCATAGCTCCTCACTGTCGCTGGGAGGATGTTTCTCCTCCGCTCGCCCCTTCCACCGTCATTTTCTCTCTACCCACCCTTGCCTCCTTTTCCGCGCAGCTCTCGATTCCCCCCTCTCTTTCGCACCCTCCATGTCATATTCCGCTCCAGGAGTTCCATCATAGCTCCTCACTGTCGCTGGGAGGAAGTTTTCTCCTGCGCTCGCCCCTTCCACCGTCATTTTCTCTCTACCCACCCTTGCCTCCTTTTCCGCGCAGCTCTCGATTCCCCCCTCTCTTTCGCACCCTCCATGTCATATTCCGCTCCAGGAGCTCCATCATAGCTCCTTGCTGTCGTTGGGAGGATGTTTTCTCCTCCGCTCGCCCCTTCCACCGTCATTTTCTCTCTACCCACCCTTGCCTCCTTTTCCGCGCAGCTCTCGATTCCCCCCTCTCTTTCGCACCCTCCATGTCATATTCTGCTCCAGGAGTTCCATCATAGCTCCTCACTGTCGCTGGGAGGATGTTTTCTCCTCCGCTCGCCCCTTCCACCATCATTTTCTCTCTACCCACCCTTGCCTCCTTTTCCGCGCAGCTATCGATTCCCCCCTCTCTTTCGCACCCTCCATGTCATATTCCGCTCCAGGAGTTCCATCATAGCTCCTCACTGTCGCTGGGAGGAAATTTTCTCCTCCGCTCGCCCCTTCCACCGTCATTTTCTCTCTACCCACCCTTGCCTCCTTTTCCGCGCAGCTCTCGATTCCCCCCTCTCTTTCGCACCCTCCATGTCATATTCCGCTCCAGGAGCTCCATCATAGCTCCTTGCTGTCGCTGGGAGGATGTTTTCTCCTCCGCTCGCCCCTTCCACCGTCATTTTCTCTCTACCCACCCTTGCCTCCTTTTCCGCGCAGCTCTCGATTCCCCCCTCTCTTTCGCACCCTCCATGTCATATTCCGCTCCAGGAGTTCCATCATAGCTCCTCACTGTCGCTGGGAGGATGTTTTCTCCTCCGCTCGCCCCTTCCACCGTCATTTTCTCTCTACCCACCCTTGCCTCCTTCTCCGCGCAGCTCTCGATTCCCCCCTCTCTTTCGCACCCTCCATGTCATATTCCGCTCCAGGAGCTCCATCATAGCTAATCGCTGTCGCTGGGAGGATGTTTTCTCCTCCGCTCGCCCCTTCCACCGTCATTTTCTCTCTACCCACCCTTGCCTCCTTTTCCGCGCAGCTCTCGATTCCCCCCTCCCTTTCGCACCCTCCATGTCATATTCCGCTCCAGGAGTTCCATCATAGCTCCTCACTGTCGCTGGGAGGATGTTTTCTCCTCCGCTCGCCCCTTCCACCGTCATTTTCTCTCTACCCACCCTTGCCTCCTTTTCCGCACAGCTCTCGATTCCCCCCTCTCTTTCGCACCCTCCATGTCATATTCCGCTCCAGGAGTTCCATCATAGCTCCTCACTGTCGCTGGGAGGATGTTTTCTCCTCCGCTCGCCCCTTCCACCGTCATTTTCTCTCTACCCACCCTTGCCTCCTTCTCCGCGCAGCTCTCGATTCCCCCCTCTCTTTCGCACCCTCCATGTCATATTCCGCTCCAGGAGCTCCATCATAGCTCCTCGCTGTCGCTGGGAGGATGTTTTCTCCTCCGCTCGCCCCTTCCACCGTCATTTTCTCTCTACCCACCCTTGCCTCCTTTTCCGCGCAGCTCTCGATTCCCCCCTCTCTTTCGCACCCTCCATGTCATATTCCGCTCCAGGAGTTCCATCATAGCTCCTCACTGTCGCTGGGAGGATGTTTTCTCCTCCGCTCGCCTCTTCCACCGTCATTTTCTCTCTACCCACCCTTGCCTCCTTTTCCGCGCAGCTCTCGATTCCCCCCTCTCTTTCGCACCCTCCATGTCATATTCCGCTCCAGGAGTTCCATCATAGCTCCTCACTGTCGCTGGGAGGAAGTTTTCTCCTCCGCTCGCCCCTTCCACCGTCATTTTCTCTCTACCCACCCTTGCCTCCTTTTCCGCGCAGCTCTCGATTCCCCCCTCTCTTTCGCACCCTCCATGTCATATTCCGCTCCAGGAGCTCCATCATAGCTCCTTGCTGTCGCTGGGAGGATGTTTTCTCCTCCGCTCGCCCCTTCCACCGTCATTTTCTCTCTACCCACCCTTGCCTCCTTTTCTGCGCAGCTCTCGATTCCCCCCTCTCTTTCGCACCCTCCATGTCATATTCCGCTCCAGGAGTTCCATCATAGCTCCTCACTGTCGCTGGGAGGATGTTTTCTCCTCCGCTCGCCCCTTCCACCGTCATTTTCTCTCTACCCACCCTTGCCTCCTTTTCCGCGCAGCTCTTGATTCCCCCCTCTCTTTCGCACCCTCCATGTCATATTCCGCTCCAGGAGTTCCATCATAGCTCCTCACTGTCGCTGGGAGGAAGTTTTCTCCTCCGCTCGCCCCTTCCACCGTCATTTTCTCTCTACCCACCCTTGCCTCCTTTTCCGCGCAGCTCTCGATTCCCCCCTCTCTTTCGCACCCTCCATGTCATATTCCGCTCCAGGAGCTCCATCATAGCTCCTTGCTGTCGCTGGGAGGATGTTTTCTCCTCCGCTCGCCCCTTCCACCGTCATTTTCTCTCTACCCACCCTTGCCTCCTTTTCCGCGCAGCTCTCGATTCCCCCCTCTCTTTCGCACCCTCCATGTCATATTCCGCTCCAGGAGTTCCATCATAGCTCCTCACTGTCGCTGGGAGGATGTTTTCTCCTCCGCTCGCCCCTTCCACCATCATTTTCTCTCTACCCACCCTTGCCTCCTTTTCCGCGCAGCTCTCGATTCCCCCCTCTCTTTCGCACCCTCCATGTCATATTCCGCTCCAGGAGTTCCATCATAGCTCCTCACTGTCGCTGGGAGGATGTTTTCTCCTCCGCTCGCCCCTTCCACCGTCATTTTCTCTCTACCCACCCTTGCCTCCTTCTCCGCGCAGCTCTCGATTCCCCCCTCTCTTTCGCACCCTCCATGTCATATTCCGCTCCAGGAGCTCCATCATAGCTCCTCGCTGTCGCTGGGAGGATGTTTTCTCCTCCGCTCGCCCCTTCCACCGTCATTTTCTCTCTACCCACCCTTGCCTCCTTTTCCGCGCAGCTCTCGATTCCCCCCTCTCTTTCGCACCCTCCATGTCATATTCCGCTCCAGGAGTTCCATCATAGCTCCTCACTGTCGCTGGGAGGATGTTTTCTCCTCCGCTCGCCTCTTCCACCGTCATTTTCTCTCTACCCACCCTTGCCTCCTTTTCCGCGCAGCTCTCGATTCCCCCCTCTCTTTCGCACCCTCCATGTCATATTCCGCTCCAGGAGTTCCATCATAGCTCCTCACTGTCGCTGGGAGGAAGTTTTCTCCTCCGCTCGCCCCTTCCACCGTCATTTTCTCTCTACCCACCCTTGCCTCCTTTTCCGCGCAGCTCTCGATTCCCCCCTCTCTTTCGCACCCTCCATGTCATATTCCGCTCCAGGAGCTCCATCATAGCTCCTTGCTGTCGCTGGGAGGATGTTTTCTCCTCCGCTCGCCCCTTCCACCGTCATTTTCTCTCTACCCACCCTTGCCTCCTTTTCCGCGCAGCTCTCGATTCCCCCCTCTCTTTCGCACCCTCCATGTCATATTCCGCTCCAGGAGTTCCATCATAGCTCCTCACTGTCGCTGGGAGGATGTTTTCTCCTCCGCTCGCCCCTTCCACCGTCATTTTCTCTCTACCCACCCTTGCCTCCTTTTCCGCGCAGCTCTCGATTCCCCCCTCTCTTTCGCACCCTCCATGTCATATTCCGCTCCAGGAGCTCCATCATAGCTCCTCGCTGTCGCTGGGAGGATGTTTTCTCCTCCGCTCGCCCCTTCCACCGTCATTTTCTCTCTACCCACCCTTGCCTCCTTTTCCGCGCAGCTCTCGATTCCCCCCTCTCTTTCGCACCCTCAATGTCATATTCCGCTCCAGGAGTTCCATCATAGCTCCTCACTGTCGCTGGGAGGATGTTTTCTCCTCCGCTCGCCCCTTCCACCGTCATTTTCTCTCTACCCACCCTTGCCTCCTTTTCCGCGCAGCTCTTGATTCCCCCCTCTCTTTCGCACCCTCCATGTCATATTCCGCTCCAGGAGTTCCATCATAGCTCCTCACTGTCGCTGGGAGGAAGTTTTCTCCTCCGCTCGCCCCTTCCACCGTCATTTTCTCTCTACCCACCCTTGCCTCCTTTTCCGCGCAGCTCTCGATTCCCCCCTCTCTTTCGCACCCTCCATGTCATATTCCGCTCCAGGAGCTCCATCATAGCTCCTTGCTGTCGCTGGGAGGATGTTTTCTCCTCCGCTCGCCCCTTCCACCGTCATTTTCTCTCTACCCACCCTTGCCTCCTTTTCCGCGCAGCTCTCGATTCCCCCCTCTCTTTCGCACCCTCCATGTCATATTCCGCTCCAGGAGTTCCATCATAGCTCCTCACTGTCGCTGGGAGGATGTTTTCTCCTCCGCTCGCCCCTTCCACCATCATTTTCTCTCTACCCACCCTTGCCTCCTTTTCCGCGCAGCTCTCGATTCCCCCCTCTCTTTCGCACCCTCCATGTCATATTCCGCTCCAGGAGTTCCATCATAGCTCCTCACTGTCGCTGGGAGGAAGTTTTCTCCTCCGCTCGCCCCTTCCACCGTCATTTTCTCTCTACCCACCCTTGCCTCCTTTTCCGCGCAGCTCTCGATTCCCCCCTCTCTTTCGCACCCTCCATGTCATATTCCGCTCCAGGAGCTCCATCATAGCTCCTTGCTGTCGCTGGGAGGATGTTTTCTCCTCCGCTCGCCCCTTCCACCGTCATTTTCTCTCTACCCACCCTTGCCTCCTTTTCCGCGCAGCTCTCGATTCCCCCCTCTCTTTCGCACCCTCCATGTCATATTCCGCTCCAGGAGTTCCATCATAGCTCCTCACTGTCGCTGGGAGGATGTTTTCTCCTCCGCTCGCCCCTTCCACCGTCATTTTCTCTCTACCCACCCTTGCCTCCTTCTCCGCGCAGCTCTCGATTCCCCCCTCTCTTTCGCACCCTCCATGTCATATTCCGCTCCAGGAGCTCCATCATAGCTAATCGCTGTCGCTGGTAAGGACGTTTTCTCCTCCGCTCGCCCCTTCCACCGTCATTTTATCTCTACCCACCCTTGCCTCCTTTTCCGCGCAGCTCTTGATTCCCCCCTCTCTTTCGCACCCTCCATGTCATATTCCGCTCCAGGAGTTCCATCATAGCTCCTCACTGTCGCTGGGAGGATGTTTTCTCCTCCGCTCGCCCCTTCCACCGTCATTTTCTCTCTACCCACCCTTGCCTCCTTTTCCGCGCAGCTCTCGATTCCCCCCTCTCTTTCGCACCCTCCATGTCATATTCCGCTCCAGGAGTTCCATCATAGCTCCTCACTGTCGCTGGGAGGATGTTTTCTCCTCCGCTCGCCCCTTCCACCGTCATTTTCTCTCTACCCACCCTTGCCTCCTTCTCCGCGCAGCTCTCGATTCCCCCCTCTCTTTCGCACCCTCCATGTCATATTCCGCTCCAGGAGCTCCATCATAGCTCCTCGCTGTCGCTGGGAGGATGTTTTCTCCTCCGCTCGCCCCTTCCACCGTCATTTTCTCTCTACCCACCCTTGCCTCCTTTTCCGCGCAGCTCTCGATTCCCCCCTCTCTTTCGCACCCTCCATGTCATATTCCGCTCCAGGAGTTCCATCATAGCTCCTCACTGTCGCTGGGAGGATGTTTTCTCCTCCGCTCGCCTCTTCCACCGTCATTTTCTCTCTACCCACCCTTGCCTCCTTTTCCGCGCAGCTCTCGATTCCCCCCTCTCTTTCGCACCCTCCATGTCATATTCCGCTCCAGGAGTTCCATCATAGCTCCTCACTGTCGCTGGGAGGAAGTTTTCTCCTCCGCTCGCCCCTTCCACCGTCATTTTCTCTCTACCCACCCTTGCCTCCTTTTCCGCGCAGCTCTCGATTCCCCCCTCTCTTTCGCACCCTCCATGTCATATTCCGCTCCAGGAGCTCCATCATAGCTCCTTGCTGTCGCTGGGAGGATGTTTTCTCCTCCGCTCGCCCCTTCCACCGTCATTTTCTCTCTACCCACCCTTGCCTCCTTTTCCGCGCAGCTCTCGATTCCCCCCTCTCTTTCGCACCCTCCATGTCATATTCCGCTCCAGGAGTTCCATCATAGCTCCTCACTGTCGCTGGGAGGATGTTTTCTCCTCCGCTCGCCCCTTCCACCGTCATTTTCTCTCTACCCACCCTTGCCTCCTTTTCCGCGCAGCTCTCGATTCCCCCCTCTCTTTCGCACCCTCCATGTCATATTCCGCTCCAGGAGCTCCATCATAGCTCCTCGCTGTCGCTGGGAGGATGTTTTCTCCTCCGCTCGCCCCTTCCACCGTCATTTTCTCTCTACCCACCCTTGCCTCCTTTTCCGCGCAGCTCTCGATTCCCCCCTCTCTTTCGCACCCTCAATGTCATATTCCGCTCCAGGAGTTCCATCATAGCTCCTCACTGTCGCTGGGAGGATGTTTTCTCCTCCGCTCGCCCCTTCCACCGTCATTTTCTCTCTACCCACCCTTGCCTCCTTTTCCGCGCAGCTCTCGATTCCCCCCTCTCTTTCGCACCCTCCATGTCATATTCCGCTCCAGGAGTTCCATCATAGCTCCTCACTGTCGCTGGGAGGAAGTTTTCTCCTCCGCTCGCCCCTTCCACCGTCATTTTCTCTCTACCCACCCTTGCCTCCTTTTCCGCGCAGCTCTCGATTCCCCCCTCTCTTTCGCACCCTCCATGTCATATTCCGCTCCAGGAGCTCCATCATAGCTCCTCGCTGTCGCTGGGAGGATGTTTTCTCCTCCGCTCGCCCCTTCCACCGTCATTTTCTCTCTACCCACCCTTGCCTCCTTTTCCGCGCAGCTCTCGATTCCCCCCTCTCTTTCGCACCCTCAATGTCATATTCCGCTCCAGGAGTTCCATCATAGCTCCTCACTGTCGCTGGGAGGATGTTTTCTCCTCCGCTCGCCCCTTCCACCGTCATTTTCTCTCTACCCACCCTTGCCTCCTTTTCCGCGCAGCTCTCGATTCCCCCCTCTCTTTCGCACCCTCCATGTCATATTCCGCTCCAGGAGCTCCATCATAGCTCCTTGCTGTCGCTGGGAGGATGTTTTCTCCTCCGCTCGCCCCTTCCACCGTCATTTTCTCTCTACCCACCCTTGCCTCCTTTTCCGCGCAGCTCTCGATTCCCCCCTCTCTTTCGCACCCTCCATGTCATATTCCGCTCCAGGAGTTCCATCATAGCTCCTCACTGTCGCTGGGAGGATGTTTTCTCCTCCGCTCGCCCCTTCCACCGTCATTTTCTCTCTACCCACCCTTGCCTCCTTCTCCGCGCAGCTCTCGATTCCCCCCTCTCTTTCGCACCCTCCATGTCATATTCCGCTCCAGGAGCTCCATCATAGCTCCTCGCTGTCGCTGGGAGGATGTTTTCTCCTCCGCTCGCCACTTCCACCGTCATTTTCTCTCTACCCACCCTTGCCTCCTTTTCCGCGCAGCTCTCGATTCCCCCCTCTCTTTCGCACCCTCCATGTCATATTCCGCTCCAGGAGTTCCATCATAGCTCCTCACTGTCGCTGGGAGGATGTTTTCTCCTCCGCTCGCCTCTTCCACCGTCATTTTCTCTCTACCCACCCTTGCCTCCTTTTCCGCGCAGCTCTCGATTCCCCCCTCTCTTTCGCACCCTCCATGTCATATTCCGCTCCAGGAGTTCCATCATAGCTCCTCACTGTCGCTGGGAGGAAATTTTCTCCTCCGCTCGCCCCTTCCACCGTCATTTTCTCTCTACCCACCCTTGCCTCCTTTTCCGCGCAGCTCTCGATTCCCTCCTCTCTTTCGCACCCTCCATGTCATATTCCGCTCCAGGAGCTCCATCATAGCTCCTTGCTGTCGCTGGGAGGATGTTTTCTCCTCCGCTCGCCCCTTCCACTGTCATTTTCTCTCTACCCACCCTTGCCTCCTTTTCCGCGCAGCTCTCGATTCCCCCCTCTCTTTCGCACCCTCCATGTCATATTCCGCTCCAGGAGTTCCATCATAGCTCCTCACTGTCGCTGGGAGGATGTTTTCTCCTCCGCTCGCCCCTTCCACCGTCATTTTCTCTCTACCCACCCTTGCCTCCTTTTCCGCGCAGCTCTCGATTCCCCCCTCTCTTTCGCACCCTCCATGTCATATTCCGCTCCAGGAGCTCCATCATAGCTCCTCGCTGTCGCTGGGAGGATGTTTTCTCCTCCGCTCGCCCCTTCCACCGTCATTTTCTCTCTACCCACCCTTGCCTCCTTTTCCGCGCAGCTCTCGATTCCCCCCTCTCTTTCGCACCCTCAATGTCATATTCCGCTCCAGGAGTTCCATCATAGCTCCTCACTGTCGCTGGGAGGATGTTTTCTCCTCCGCTCGCCCCTTCCACCGTCATTTTCTCTCTACCCACCCTTGCCTCCTTTTCCGCGCAGCTCTCGATTCCCCCCTCTCTTTCGCACCCTCCATGTCATATTCCGCTCCAGGAGCTCCATCATAGCTCCTTGCTGTCGCTGGGAGGATGTTTTCTCCTCCGCTCGCCCCTTCCACCGTCATTTTCTCTCTACCCACCCTTGCCTCCTTTTCCACGCAGCTCTCGATTCCCCCCTCTCTTTCGCACCCTCCATGTCATATTCCGCTCCAGGAGTTCCATCATAGCTCCTCACTGTCGCTGGGAGGATGTTTTCTCCTCCGCTCGCCCCTTCCACCGTCATTTTCTCTCTACCCACCCTTGCCTCCTTCTCCGCGCAGCTCTCGATTCCCCCCTCTCTTTCGCACCCTCCATGTCATAATCCGCTCCAGGAGCTCCATCATAGCTAATCGCTGTCGCTGGGAGGATATTTTCTCCTCCGCTCGCCCCTTCCACCGTCATTTTCTCTCTACCCACCCTTGCCTCCTTTTCCGCGCAGCTCTCGATTCCCCCCTCTCTTTCGCACCCTCCATGTCATATTCCGCTCCAGGAGTTCCATCATAGCTCCTCACTGTCGCTGGGAGGATGTTTTCTCCTCCGCTCGCCCCTTCCACCGTCATTTTCTCTCTACCCACCCTTGCCTCCTTTTCCGCGCAGCTCTCGATTCCCCCCTCTCTTTCGCACCCTCCATGTCATATTCCGCTCCAGGAGCTCCATCATAGCTCCTTGCTGTCGCTGGGAGGATGTTTTCTCCTCCGCTCGCCCCTTCCACCGTCATTTTCTCTCTACCCACCCTTGCCTCCTTTTCCGCGCAGCTCTCGATTCCCCCCTCTCTTTCGCACCCTCCATGTCATATTCCGCTCCAGGAGTTCCATCATAGCTCCTCACTGTCGCTGGGAGGATGTTTTCTCCTCCGCTCGCCCCTTCCACCGTCATTTTCTCTCTACCCACCCTTGCCTCCTTCTCCGCGCAGCTCTCGATTCCCCCCTCTCTTTCGCACCCTCCATGTCATATTCCGCTCCAGGAGCTCCATCATAGCTCCTCGCTGTCGCTGGGAGGATGTTTTCTCCTCCGCTCGCCCCTTCCACCGTCATTTTCTCTCTACCCACCCTTGCCTCCTTTTCCGCGCAGCTCTCGATTCCCCCCTCTCTTTCGCACCCTCCATGTCATATTCCGCTCCAGGAGTTCCATCATAGCTCCTCACTGTCGCTGGGAGGATGTTTTCTCCTCCGCTTGACCCTTCCACCGTCATTTTCTCTCTACCCACCCTTGCCTCCTTTTCCGCGCAGCTCTCGATTCCCCCCTCTCTTTCGCACCCTCCATGTCATATTCCGCTCCAGGAGTTCCATCATAGCTCCTCACTGTCGCTGGGAGGATGTTTTCTCCTCCGCTCGCCCCTTCCACCGTCATTTTCTCTCTACCCACCCTTGCCTCCTTCTCCGCGCAGCTCTCGATTCCCCCCTCTCTTTCGCACCCTCCATGTCATATTCCGCTCCAGGAGCTCCATCATAGCTCCTCGCTGTCGCTGGGAGGATGTTTTCTCCTCCGCTCGCCCCTTCCACCGTCATTTTCTCTCTACCCACCCTTGCCTCCTTTTCCGCGCAGCTCTCGATTCCCCCCTCTCTTTCGCACCCTCCATGTCATATTCCGCTCCAGGAGTTCCATCATAGCTCCTCACTGTCGCTGGGAGGATGTTTTCTCCTCCGCTCGCCTCTTCCACCGTCATTTTCTCTCTACCCACCCTTGCCTCCTTTTCCGCGCAGCTCTCGATTCCCCCCTCTCTTTCGCACCCTCCATGTCATATTCCGCTCCAGGAGTTCCATCATAGCTCCTCACTGTCGCTGGGAGGAAGTTTTCTCCTCCGCTCGCCCCTTCCACCGTCATTTTCTCTCTACCCACCCTTGCCTCCTTTTCCGCGCAGCTCTCGATTCCCCCCTCTCTTTCGCACCCTCCATGTCATATTCCGCTCCAGGAGCTCCATCATAGCTCCTCGCTGTCGCTGGGAGGATGTTTTCTCCTCCGCTCGCCCCTTCCACCGTCATTTTCTCTCTACCCACCCTTGCCTCCTTTTCCGTGCAGCTCTCGATTCCCCCCTCTCTTTCGCACCCTCCATGTCATATTCCGCTCCAGGAGCTCCATCATAGCTCCTCGCTGTCGCTGGGAGGATGTTTTCTCCTCCGCTCGCCCCTTCCACCGTCATTTTCTCTCTACCCACCCTTGCCTCCTTTTCCGCGCAGCTCTCGATTCCCCCCTCTCTTTCGCACCCTCAATGTCATATTCCGCTCCAGGAGTTCCATCATAGCTCCTCACTGTCGCTGGGAGGATGTTTTCTCCTCCGCTCGCCCCTTCCACCGTCATTTTCTCTCTACCCACCCTTGCCTCCTTTTCCGCGCAGCTCTCGATTCCCCCCTCTCTTTCGCACCCTCCATGTCATATTCCGCTCCAGGAGCTCCATCATAGCTCCTTGCTGTCGCTGGGAGGATGTTTTCTCCTCCGCTCGCCCCTTCCACCGTCATTTTCTTTCTACCCACCCTTGCCTCCTTTTCCGCGCAGCTCTCGATTCCCCCCTCTCTTTCGCACCCTCCATGTCATATTCCGCTCCAGGAGTTCCATCATAGCTCCTCACTGTCGCTGGGAGGATGTTTTCTCCTCCGCTCGCCCCTTCCACCGTCATTTTCTCTCTACCCACCCTTGCCTCCTTCTCCGCGCAGCTCTCGATTCCCCCCTCTCTTTCGCACCCTCCATGTCATATTCCGCTCCAGGAGCTCCATCATAGCTCCTTGCTGTCGCTGGGAGGATGTTTTCTCCTCCGCTCGCCCCTTCCACCGTCATTTTCTCTCTACCCACCCTTGCCTCCTTTTCCGCGCAGCTCTCGATTCCCCCCTCTCTTTCGCACCCTCCATGTCATATTCCGCTCCGGGAGCTCCATCATAGCTAATCGCTGTCGCTGGGAGGATGTTTTCTCCTCCGCTCGCCCCTTCCACCGTCATTTTCTCTCTACCCACCCTTGCCTCCTTTTCCGCGCAGCTCTCGATTCCCCCCTCTCTTTCGCACCCTCCATGTCATATTCCGCTCCAGGAGTTCCATCATAGCTCCTCACTGTCGCTGGGAGGATGTTTTCTCCTCCGCTCGCCCCTTCCACCGTCATTTTCTCTCTACCCACCCTTGCCTCCTTCTCCGCGCAGCTCTCGATTCCCCCCTCTCTTTTGCACCCTCCATGTCATATTCCGCTCCAGGAGCTCCATCATAGCTCCTCGCTGTCGCTGGGAGGATGTTTTCTCCTCCGCTCGCCCCTTCCACCGTCATTTTCTCTCTACCCACCCTTGCCTCCTTTTCCGCGCAGCTCTCGATTCCCCCCTCTCTTTCGCACCCTCCATGTCATATTCCGCTCCAGGAGCTCCATCATAGCTCCTTGCTGTCGCTGGGAGGATGTTTTCTCCTCCGCTCGCCCCTTCCACCGTCATTTTCTTTCTACCCACCCTTGCCTCCTTTTCCGCGCAGCTCTCGATTCCCCCCTCTCTTTCGCACCCTCCATGTCATATTCCGCTCCAGGAGTTCCATCATAGCTCCTCACTGTCGCTGGGAGGATGTTTTCTCCTCCGCTCGCCCCTTCCACCGTAATTTTCTCTCTACCCACCCTTGCCTCCTTCTCCGCGCAGCTCTCGATTCCCCCCTCTCTTTCGCACCCTCCATGTCATATTCCGCTCCAGGAGCTCCATCATAGCTCCTCGCTGTCGCTGGGAGGATGTTTTCTCCTCCGCTCGCCCCTTCCACCGTCATTTTCTCTCTACCCACCCTTGCCTCCTTTTCCGCGCAGCTCTCGATTCCCCCCTCTCTTTCGCACCCTCCATGTCATATACCGCTCCAGGAGCTCCATCATAGCTCCTTGCTGTCGCTGGGAGGATGTTTTCTCCTCCGCTCGCCCCTTCCACCGTCATTTTCTCTCTACCCACCCTTGCCTCCTTTTCCGCGCAGCTCTCGATTCCCCCCTCTCTTTCGCACCCTCCATGTCATATTCCGCTCCAGGAGTTCCATCATAGCTCCTCACTGTCGCTGGGAGGAAGTTTTCTCCTCCGCTCGCCCCTTCCACCGTCATTTTCTCTCTACCCACCCTTGCCTCCTTCTCCGCGCAGCTCTCGATTCCCCCCTCTCTTTCGCACCCTCCATGTCATATTCTGCTCCAGGAGCTCCATCATAGCTCCTCGCTGTCGCTGGGAGGATGTTTTCTCCTCCGCTCGCCCCTTCCACCGTCATTTTCTCTCTACCCACCCTTGCCTCCTTTTCCGCGCAGCTCTCGATTCCCCCCTCTCTTTCGCACCCTCCATGTCATATTCCGCTCCAGGAGTTCCATCATAGCTCCTCGCTTTCGCTGGGAGGATGTTTTCTCCTCTGCTCGCCCCTTCCACCGTCATTTTCTCTCTACCCACCCTTGCCTCCTTCTCCGCGCAGCTCTCGATTCCCCCCTCTCTTTCGCACCCTCCATGTCATATTCCGCTCCAGGAGCTCCATCATAGCTCCTCGCTGTCTCTGGGAGGATGTTTTTTCCTCCGCTCGCCCCTTCCACCGTCATTTTCTCTCTACCCACCCTTGCCTCCTTTTAGGCGCAGCTCTCGATTCCCCCCTCTCTTTCGCACCCTCCATGTCATATTCCGCTCCAGGAGTTCCATCATAGCTCCTCACTGTCGCTGGGAGGAAGTTTTCTCCTCCGCTCGCCCCTTCCACCGTCATTTTCTCTCTACCCACCCTTGCATCCTTTTCCGCGCAGCTCTCGATTCCCCCCTCTCTTTCGCACCCTCCATGTCATATTCCGCTCCAGGAGTTCCATCATAGCTCCTCACTGTCGCTGGGAGGATGTTTTCTCCTCCGCTCGCCCCTTCCACCGTCATTTTCTCTCTACCCACCCTTGCCTCCTTCTCCGCACAGCTCTCGATTCCCCCCTCTCTTTCGCACCCTCCATGTCATATTCCACTCCAGGAGCTCCATCATAGCTCCTCGCTGTCGCTGGGAGGATGTTTTCTCCTCCGCTCGCCCCTTCCACCGTCATTTTCTCTCTACCCACCCTTGCCTCCTTTTCCGCGCAGCTCTCGATTTCCCCCTCTCTTTCGCACCCTCCATGTCATATTCCGCTCCAGGAGCTCCATCATAGCTCCTCGCTGTCGCTGGGAGGATGTTTTCTCCTCCGCACGCCCCTTCCACCGTCATTTTCTCTCTACCCACCCTTGCCTCCTTCTCCGCGCAGCTCTCGATTCCCCCCTCTCTTTCGCACCCTCCATGTCATATTCCGCTCCAGGAGCTCCATCATAGCTCCTCGCTGTCGCTGGGAGGATGTTTTCTCCTCCGCTCGCCCCTTCCACCGTCATTTTCTATCTACCCACCCTTGCCTCCTTCTCCGCGCAGCTCTCGATTCCCCCCTCTCTCTCGCACCCTCCATATTACATCCAGCTCCAGGAGCTCCATCATAGCTCCTCGCTGTCGCTGGGAGGATGTTTTCTCCTCTGCTCGCCCCTTCCACCGTCATTTTCTCTCTACCCACCCTTGCCTCCTTCTCCGCGCAGCTCTCGATTCCCCCCTTTCTTTCGCACCCTCCATGTCATATTCCGCTCCAGGAGCTCCATCATAGCTCCTCGCTGTCGCTGGGAGGATGTTTTCTCCTTCGCTCGCCCCTTCCACCATCATTTTCTCTCTACCCACCCTTGCCTCCTTTTCCGCGCAGCTCTCGATTCCCCCCTCTCTTTCGCACCCTCCATGTCATATTCCGCTCCAGGAGTTCCATCATAGCTCCTCGCTGTCGCTGGGAGGATGTTTTCTCCTCTGCTCGCCCCTTCCACCGTCATTTTCTCTCTACCCACCCTTGCCTCCTTCTCCGCGCAGCTCTCGATTCCCCCCTCTCTTTCGCACCCTCCATGTCATATTCCGCTCCAGGAGCTCCATCATAGCTCCTCGCTGTCTCTGGGAGGATGTTTTCTCCTCCGCTCGCCCCTTCCACCGTCATTTTCTCTCTACCCACCCTTGCCTCCTTCTCCGCGCAGCTCTCGATTCCCCCCTCTCTTTCGCACCCTCCATGTCATATTCCGCTCCAGGAGTTCCATCATAGCTCCTCACTGTCGCTGGGAGGATGTTTTCTCCTCCGCTCGCCCCTTCCACCGTCATTTTCTCTCTACCCACCCTTGCCTCCTTTTCCGCGCAGCTCTCGATTCCCCCCTCTCTTTCGCACCCTCCATGTCATATTCCGCTCCAGGAGTTCCATCATAGCTCCTCGCTGTCGCTGGGAGGAAGTTTTCTCCTCCGCTCGCCCCTTCCACTGTCATTTTCTCTCTACCCACCCTTGCATCCTTTTCCGCGCAGCTCTCGATTCCCCCCTCTCTTTCGCACCCTCCATGTCATATTCCGCTCCAGGAGTTCCATCATAGCTCCTCACTGTCGCTGGGAGGATGTTTTCTCCTCCGCTCGCCCCTTCCACCGTCATTTTCTCTCTACCCACCCTTGCCTCCTTCTCCGCACAGCTCTCGATTCCCCCCTCTCTTTCGCACCCTCCATGTCATATTCCACTCCAGGAGCTCCATCATAGCTCCTCGCTGTCGCTGGGAGGATGTTTTCTCCTCCGCTCGCCCCTTCCACCGTCATTTTCTCTCTACCCACCCTTGCCTCCTTTTCCGCGCAGCTCTCGATTTCCCCCTCTCTTTCGCACCCTCCATGTCATATTCCGCTCCAGGAGCTCCATTATAGCTCCTCGCTGTCGCTGGGAGGATGTTTTCTCCTCCGCTCGCCCCTTCCACCGTCATTTTCTCTCTACCCACCCTTGCCTCCTTCTCCGCGCAGCTCTCGATTCCCCCCTCTCTTTCGCACCCTCCATGTCATATTCCGCTCCAGGAGCTCCATCATAGCTCCTCGCTGTCGCTGGGAGGATGTTTTCTCCTCCGCTCGCCCCTTCCACCGTCATTTTCTATCTACCCACCCTTGCCTCCTTCTCCGCGCAGCTCTCGATTCCCCCCTCTCTCTCGCACCCTCCATATTACATCCAGCTCCAGGAGCTCCATCATAGCTCCTCGCTGTCGCTGGGAGGATGTTATCTCCTCTGCTCGCCCCTTCCACCGTCATTTTCTCTCTACCCACCCTTGCCTCCTTCTCCGCGCAGCTCTCGATTCCCCCCTCTCTTTCGCACCCTCCATGTCATATTCCGCTCCAGGAGTTCCATCATAGCTCCTCACTGTCGCTGGGAGGATGTTTTCTCCTCCGCTCGCCCCTTCCACCGTCATTTTCTCTCTACCCACCCTTGCCTCCTTCTCCGCGCAGCTCTCGATTCCCCCCTCTCTTTCGCACCCTCCATGTCATATTCCGCTCCAGGAGCTCCATCATAGCTCCTCGCTGTCGCTGGGAGGATGTTTTCTCCTCCGCTCGCCCCTTCCACCGTCATTTTCTCTCTACCCACCCTTGCCTCCTTCTCCGCGCAGCTCTCGATTCCCTCCTCTCTCTCGCACCCTCCATATTACATCCAGCTCCAGGAGCTCCATCATAGCTCCTCGCTGTCGCTGGGAGGATGTTTTCTCCTCTGCTCGCCGCTTCCACCGTCATTTTCTCTCCACCCACCCTTGCCTCCTTCTCCGCGCCGCTCTCGATTCCCCCCTCTCTCTCGCACCCACCATGTCATATCCCGCTCCAGGAGCTCCATCATAGCTCCTCGCTGTCGCTGGGAGGATGTTTTCTCCTCCGCTCGCCCCTTCCACCGTCATTTTCTCTCTACCCACCCTTGCCTCCTTCTCCGCGCAGCTCTCGATTCCCCCCTCTCTCTCGCACCCTCCATATTACATCCAGCTCCAGGAGCTCCATCATAGCTCCTCGCTGTCGCTGGGAGGATGTTTTCTCCTCCGCTCGCCCCTTCCACCGTCATTTTCTCTCTACCCACCCTTGCCTCCTTCTCCGCGCAGCTCTCGATTCCCCCCTCTCTTTCGCACCCTCCATGTCATATTCCGCTCCAGGAGCTCCATCATAGCTCCTCGCTGTCGCTAAGAGGATGTTTTCTCCTCCGCTCGCCCCTTCCACCGTCATTTTCTCTCTACCCACCCTTGCCTCCTTCTCCGCGCAGCTCTTGATTCCCCCCTCTCTTTCGCACAATCCATGTCATATTCCGCTCCAGGAGCTCCATCATAGCTCCTTGCTGTCGCTGGGAGGATGTTTTCTCCTCCGCTCGCCCCTTCCACCGTCATTTTCTCTCTACCCACCCTTGCCTCCTTCTCCGCGCAGCTCTCGATTCCCCCCTCTCTTTCGCACCCTCCATGTCATATTCCACTCCAGGAGCTCCATCATAGCTCCTTGCTGTCGCTGGGAGGATGTTTTCTCCTCCGCTCGCCCCTTCCACCGTCATTTTCTCTCCACCCACCCTTGCCTCCTTCTCCGCGCCGCTCTCGATTCCCCCCTCTCTCTCGCACCCACCATGTCATATCCCGCTCCAGGAGCTCCATCATAGCTCCTCGCTGTCGCTGGGAGGATGTTTTCTCCTCCGCTCGCCCCTTCCACCGTCATTTTCTCTCTACCCACCCTTGCCTCCTTCTCCGCGCAGCTCTCGATTCCCCCCTCTCTCTCGCACCCTCCATGTCATATTCCACTCCAGGAGCTCCATCATAGCTCCTTGCTGTCGCTGGGAGGATGTTTTCTCCTCCGCTCGCCCCTTCCACCGTCATTTTCTCTCCACCCACCCTTGCCTCCTTCTCCGCGCCGCTCTCGATTCCCCCCTCTCTTTCGCACCCTCCATGTCATATTCCGCTCCAGGAGCTCCATCATAGCTCCTCGCTGTCGCTGGGAGGATGTTTTCTCCTCCGCACGCCCCTTCCACCGTCATTTTCTCTCTACCCACCCTTGCCTCCTTCTCCGCGCAGCTCTCGATTCCCCCCTCTCTTTCGCACCCTCCATGTCATATTCCGCTCCAGGAGCTCCATCATAGCTCCTCGCTGTCGCTGGGAGGATGTTTTCTCCTCCGCTCGCCCCTTCCACCGTCATTTTCTCTCTACCCACCCTTGCCTCCTTCTCCGCGCAGCTCTCGATTCCCTCCTCTCTCTCGCACCCTCCATATTACATCCAGCTCCAGGAGCTCCATCATAGCTCCTCGCTGTCGCTGGGAGGATGTTTTCTCCTCTGCTCGCCGCTTCCACCGTCATTTTCTCTCCACCCACCCTTGCCTCCTTCTCCGCGCCGCTCTCGATTCCCCCCTCTCTCTCGCACCCACCATGTCATATCCCGCTCCAGGAGCTCCATCATAGCTCCTCGCTGTCGCTGGGAGGATGTTTTCTCCTCCGCTCGCCCCTTCCACCGTCATTTTCTCTCTACCCACCCTTGCCTCCTTCTCCGCGCAGCTCTCGATTCCCCCCTCTCTCTCGCACCCTCCATATTACATCCAGCTCCAGGAGCTCCATCATAGCTCCTCGCTGTCGCTGGGAGGATGTTTTCTCCTCCGCTCGCCCCTTCCACCGTCATTTTCTCTCTACCCACCCTTGCCTCCTTCTCCGCGCAGCTCTCGATTCCCCCCTCTCTTTCGCACCCTCCATGTCATATTCCGCTCCAGGAGCTCCATCATAGCTCCTCGCTGTCGCTAAGAGGATGTTTTCTCCTCCGCTCGCCCCTTCCACCGTCATTTTCTCTCTACCCACCCTTGCCTCCTTCTCCGCGCAGCTCTTGATTCCCCCCTCTCTTTCGCACAATCCATGTCATATTCCGCTCCAGGAGCTCCATCATAGCTCCTTGCTGTCGCTGGGAGGATGTTTTCTCCTCCGCTCGCCCCTTCCACCGTCATTTTCTCTCTACCCACCCTTGCCTCCTTCTCCGCGCAGCTCTCGATTCCCCCCTCTCTTTCGCACCCTCCATGTCATATTCCACTCCAGGAGCTCCATCATAGCTCCTTGCTGTCGCTGGGAGGATGTTTTCTCCTCCGCTCGCCCCTTCCACCGTCATTTTCTCTCCACCCACCCTTGCCTCCTTCTCCGCGCCGCTCTCGATTCCCCCCTCTCTCTCGCACCCACCATGTCATATCCCGCTCCAGGAGCTCCATCATAGCTCCTCGCTGTCGCTGGGAGGATGTTTTCTCCTCCGCTCGCCCCTTCCACCGTCATTTTCTCTCTACCCACCCTTGCCTCCTTCTCCGCGCAGCTCTCGATTCCCCCCTCTCTCTCGCACCCTCCATGTCATATTCCACTCCAGGAGCTCCATCATAGCTCCTTGCTGTCGCTGGGAGGATGTTTTCTCCTCCGCTCGCCCCTTCCACCGTCATTTTCTCTCCACCCACCCTTGCCTCCTTCTCCGCGCCGCTCTCGATTCCCCCCTCTCTTTCGCACCCTCCATGTCATATTCCGCTCCAGGAGCTCCATCATAGCTCCTCGCTGTCGCTGGGAGGATGTTTTCTCCTCCGCACGCCCCTTCCACCGTCATTTTCTCTCTACCCACCCTTGCCTCCTTCTCCGCGCAGCTCTCGATTCCCCCCTCTCTTTCGCACCCTCCATGTCATATTCCGCTCCAGGAGCTCCATCATAGCTCCTCGCTGTCGCTGGGAGGATGTTTTCTCCTCCGCTCGCCCCTTCCACCGTCATTTTCTATCTACCCACCCTTGCCTCCTTCTCCGCGCAGCTCTCGATTCCCCCCTCTCTCTCGCACCCTCCATATTACATCCAGCTCCAGGAGCTCCATCATAGCTCCTCGCTGTCGCTGGGAGGATGTTTTCTCCTCTGCTCGCCCCTTCCACCGTCATTTTCTCTCTACCCACCCTTGCCTCCTTCTCCGCGCAGCTCTCGATTCCCCCCTCTCTTTCGCACCCTCCATGTCATATTCCGCTCCAGGAGCTCCATCATAGCTCCTCGCTGTCTCTGGGAGGATGTTTTCTCCTCCGCTCGCCCCTTCCACCGTCATTTTCTCTCTACCCACCCTTGCCTCCTTCTCCGCGCAGCTCTCGATTCCCCCCTCTCTTTCGCACCCTCCATGTCATATTCCGCTCCAGGAGTTCCATCATAGCTCCTCACTGTCGCTGGGAGGATGTTTTCTCCTCCGCTCGCCCCTTCCACCGTCATTTTCTCTCTACCCACCCTTGCCTCCTTTTCCGCGCAGCTCTCGATTCCCCCCTCTCTTTCGCACCCTCCATGTCATATTCCGCTCCAGGAGTTCCATCATAGCTCCTCGCTGTCGCTGGGAGGAAGTTTTCTCCTCCGCTCGCCCCTTCCACTGTCATTTTCTCTCTACCCACCCTTGCATCCTTTTCCGCGCAGCTCTCGATTCCCCCCTCTCTTTCGCACCCTCCATGTCATATTCCGCTCCAGGAGTTCCATCATAGCTCCTCACTGTCGCTGGGAGGATGTTTTCTCCTCCGCTCGCCCCTTCCACCGTCATTTTCTCTCTACCCACCCTTGCCTCCTTCTCCGCACAGCTCTCGATTCCCCCCTCTCTTTCGCACCCTCCATGTCATATTCCACTCCAGGAGCTCCATCATAGCTCCTCGCTGTCGCTGGGAGGATGTTTTCTCCTCCGCTCGCCCCTTCCACCGTCATTTTCTCTCTACCCACCCTTGCCTCCTTTTCCGCGCAGCTCTCGATTTCCCCCTCTCTTTCGCACCCTCCATGTCATATTCCGCTCCAGGAGCTCCATTATAGCTCCTCGCTGTCGCTGGGAGGATGTTTTCTCCTCCGCTCGCCCCTTCCACCGTCATTTTCTCTCTACCCACCCTTGCCTCCTTCTCCGCGCAGCTCTCGATTCCCCCCTCTCTTTCGCACCCTCCATGTCATATTCCGCTCCAGGAGCTCCATCATAGCTCCTCGCTGTCGCTGGGAGGATGTTTTCTCCTCCGCTCGCCCCTTCCACCGTCATTTTCTATCTACCCACCCTTGCCTCCTTCTCCGCGCAGCTCTCGATTCCCCCCTCTCTCTCGCACCCTCCATATTACATCCAGCTCCAGGAGCTCCATCATAGCTCCTCGCTGTCGCTGGGAGGATGTTATCTCCTCTGCTCGCCCCTTCCACCGTCATTTTCTCTCTACCCACCCTTGCCTCCTTCTCCGCGCAGCTCTCGATTCCCCCCTCTCTTTCGCACCCTCCATGTCATATTCCGCTCCAGGAGTTCCATCATAGCTCCTCACTGTCGCTGGGAGGATGTTTTCTCCTCCGCTCGCCCCTTCCACCGTCATTTTCTCTCTACCCACCCTTGCCTCCTTCTCCGCGCAGCTCTCGATTCCCCCCTCTCTTTCGCACCCTCCATGTCATATTCCGCTCCAGGAGCTCCATCATAGCTCCTCGCTGTCGCTGGGAGGATGTTTTCTCCTCCGCTCGCCCCTTCCACCGTCATTTTCTCTCTACCCACCCTTGCCTCCTTCTCCGCGCAGCTCTCGATTCCCTCCTCTCTCTCGCACCCTCCATATTACATCCAGCTCCAGGAGCTCCATCATAGCTCCTCGCTGTCGCTGGGAGGATGTTTTCTCCTCTGCTCGCCGCTTCCACCGTCATTTTCTCTCCACCCACCCTTGCCTCCTTCTCCGCGCCGCTCTCGATTCCCCCCTCTCTCTCGCACCCACCATGTCATATCCCGCTCCAGGAGCTCCATCATAGCTCCTCGCTGTCGCTGGGAGGATGTTTTCTCCTCCGCTCGCCCCTTCCACCGTCATTTTCTCTCTACCCACCCTTGCCTCCTTCTCCGCGCAGCTCTCGATTCCCCCCTCTCTCTCGCACCCTCCATATTACATCCAGCTCCAGGAGCTCCATCATAGCTCCTCGCTGTCGCTGGGAGGATGTTTTCTCCTCCGCTCGCCCCTTCCACCGTCATTTTCTCTCTACCCACCCTTGCCTCCTTCTCCGCGCAGCTCTCGATTCCCCCCTCTCTTTCGCACCCTCCATGTCATATTCCGCTCCAGGAGCTCCATCATAGCTCCTCGCTGTCGCTAAGAGGATGTTTTCTCCTCCGCTCGCCCCTTCCACCGTCATTTTCTCTCTACCCACCCTTGCCTCCTTCTCCGCGCAGCTCTTGATTCCCCCCTCTCTTTCGCACAATCCATGTCATATTCCGCTCCAGGAGCTCCATCATAGCTCCTTGCTGTCGCTGGGAGGATGTTTTCTCCTCCGCTCGCCCCTTCCACCGTCATTTTCTCTCTACCCACCCTTGCCTCCTTCTCCGCGCAGCTCTCGATTCCCCCCTCTCTTTCGCACCCTCCATGTCATATTCCACTCCAGGAGCTCCATCATAGCTCCTTGCTGTCGCTGGGAGGATGTTTTCTCCTCCGCTCGCCCCTTCCACCGTCATTTTCTCTCCACCCACCCTTGCCTCCTTCTCCGCGCCGCTCTCGATTCCCCCCTCTCTCTCGCACCCACCATGTCATATCCCGCTCCAGGAGCTCCATCATAGCTCCTCGCTGTCGCTGGGAGGATGTTTTCTCCTCCGCTCGCCCCTTCCACCGTCATTTTCTCTCTACCCACCCTTGCCTCCTTCTCCGCGCAGCTCTCGATTCCCCCCTCTCTCTCGCACCCTCCATGTCATATTCCACTCCAGGAGCTCCATCATAGCTCCTTGCTGTCGCTGGGAGGATGTTTTCTCCTCCGCTCGCCCCTTCCACCGTCATTTTCTCTCCACCCACCCTTGCCTCCTTCTCCGCGCCGCTCTCGATTCCCCCCTCTCTCTCGCACCCACCATGTCATATCCCGCTCCAGGAGCTTCATCATAGCTCCTCGCTGTCGCTGGGAGGATGTTTTCTCCTCCGCTCGCCCCTTCCACCGTCATTTTCTCTCTACCCACCCTTGCCTCCTTCTCCGCGCAGCTCTCGATTCCCCCCTCTCTCTCGCACCCTCCATATTACATCCAGCTCCAGGAGCTCCATCATAGCTCCTCGCTTTCGCTGGGAGGATGTTTTCTCCTCCGCTCGCCCCTTCCACCGTCATTTTCTCTCTACCCACCCTTGCCTCCTTCTCCGCGCAGCTCTCAATTCCCCCCTCTCTTTCGCACCCTCCATGTCATATTCCGCTCCAGGAGCTCCATCATAGCTCCTCGCTGTCGCTGGGAGGATGTTTTTTCCTCTGCTCGCCCCTTCCACCGTCATTTTCTCTCTACCCACCCTTGCCTCCTTCTCCGCGCAGCTCTCGATTCCCTCCTCTCTCTCGCACCCTCCATTTTACATCCAGCTCCAGGAGCTCCATCATAGCTCCTCGCTGTCGCTGGGAGGATGTTTTCTCCTCCGCTCGCCCCTTCCACCGTCATTTTCTCTCTACCCACCCTTGCCTCCTTTTCCGCGCAGCTCTCGATTCCCCCCTCTCTTTCGCACCCTCCATGTCATATTCCGCTCCAGGAGTTCCATCATAGCTCCTCACTGTCGCTGGGAGGATGTTTTCTCCTCCGCTCGCCCCTTCCACCGTCATTTTCTCTCTACCCACCCTTGCCTCCTTTTCCGCGCAGCTCTCGATTCCCCCCTCTCTTTCGCACCCTCCATGTCATATTCCGCTCCAGGAGTTCCATCATAGCTCCTCACTGTCGCTGGGAGGAAGTTTTCTCCTCCGCTCGCCCCTTCCACCGTCATTTTCTCTCTACCCACCCTTGCCTCCTTTTCCGCGCAGCTCTCGATTCCCCCCTCTCTTTCGCACCCTCCATGTCATATTCCGCTCCAGGAGCTCCATCATAGCTCCTCGCTGTCGCTGGGAGGATGTTTTCTCCTCCGCTCGCCCCTTCCACCGTCATTTTCTCTCTACCCACCCTTGCCTCCTTCTCCGCGCAGCTCTCGATTCCCCCCTCTCTCTCGCACCCTCCATATTACATCCAGCTCCAGGAGCTCCATCATAGCTCCTCGCTGTCGCTGGGAGGATGTTTTCTCCTCCGCTCGCCCCTTCCACCGTCATTTTCTCTCTACCCACCCTTGCCTCCTTCTCCGCGCAGCTCTCGATTCCCTCCTCTCTCTCGCACCCTCCATATTACATCCAGCTCCAGGAGCTCCATCATAGCTCCTCGCTGTCGCTGGGAGGATGTTTTCTCCTCCGCTCGCCCCTTCCACCGTCATTTTCTCTCTACCCACCCTTGCCTCCTTCTCCGCGCAGCTCTCGATTCCCTCCTCTCTCTCGCACCCTCCATATTACATCCAGCTCCAGGAGCTCCATCATAGCTCCTCGCTGTCGCTGGGAGGATGTTTTCTCCTCTGCTCACCGCTTCCACCGTCATTTTCTCTCCACCCACCCTTGCCTCCTTCTCCGCGCCGCTCTCGATTCCCCCCTCTCTCTCGCACCCACCATGTCATATCCCGCTCCAGGAGCTCCATCATAGCTCCTCGCTGTCGCTGGGAGGATGTTTTCTCCTCCGCTCGCCCCTTCCACTGTCATTTTCTCTCTACCCACCCTTGCCTCCTTCTCCGCGCAGCTCTCAATTCCTCCCTCTCTCTCGCACCCTCCATATTACATCCAGCTCCAGGAGCTCCATCATAGCTCCTCGCTGTCGCTGGGAGGATGTTTTCTCCTCCGCTCGCCCCTTCCACCGTCATTTTCTCTCTACCCACCCTTGCCTCCTTTTCCGCGCAGCTCTCGATTCCCCCCTCTCTTTCGCACCCTCCATGTCATATTCCGCTCCAGGAGTTCCATCATAGCTCCTCACTGTCGCTGGGAGGAAGTTTTCTCCTCCGCTCGCCCCTTCCACCGTCATTTTCTCTCTACCCACCCTTGCCTCCTTTTCCGCGCAGCTCTCGATTCCTCCCTCTCTTTCGCACCCTCCATGTCATATTCCGCTCCAGGAGCTCCATCATAGCTCCTTGCTGTCGCTGGGAGGATGTTTTCTCCTCCGCTCGCCCCTTCCACCGTCATTTTCTCTCTACCCACCCTTGCCTCCTTTTCCGCGCAGCTCTCGATTCCCCCCTCTCTTTCGCACCCTCCATGTCATATTCCGCTCCAGGAGTTCCATCATAGCTCCTCACTGTCGCTGGGAGGATGTTTTCTCCTCCGCTCGCCACTTCCACCGTCATTTTCTCTCTACCCACCCTTGCCTCCTTCTCCGCGCAGCTCTCGATTCCCCCCTCTCTTTCGCACCCTCCATGTCATATTCCGCTCCAGGAGCTCCATCATAGCTCCTCGCTGTCGCTGGGAGGATGTTTTCTCCTCCGCTCGCCCCTTCCACCGTCATTTTCTCTCTACCCACCCTTGCCTCCTTTTCCGCGCAGCTCTCGATTCCCCCCTCTCTTTCGCACCCTCCATGTCATATTCCGCTCCAGGAGTTCCATCATAGCTCCTCACTGTCGCTGGGAGGATGTTTTCTCCTCCGCTCGCCCCTTCCACCGTCATTTTCTCTCTACCCACCCTTGCCTCCTTTTCCGCGCAGCTCTCGATTCCCCCCTCTCTTTCGCACCCTCCATGTCATATTCCGCTCCAGGAGTTCCATCATAGCTCCTCACTGTCGCTGGGAGGAAGTTTTCTCCTCCGCTCGCCCCTTCCACCGTCATTTTCTCTCTACCCACCCTTGCCTCCTTCTCCGCACAGCTCTCGATTCCCCCCTCTCTTTCGCACCCTCCATGTCATATTCCGCTCCAGGAGCTCCATCATAGCTCCTCGCTGTCGCTGGGAGGATGTTTTCTCCTCGGCTCGCCCCTTCCACCGTCATTTTCTCTCTACCCACCCTTGCCTCCTTTTCCGCGCAGCTCTCGATTCCCCCCTCTCTTTCGCACCCTCCATGTCATATTCCGCTCCAGGAGTTCCATCATAGCTCCTCACTGTCGCTGGGAGGAAGTTTTCTCCTCCGCTCGCCCCTTCCACCGTCATTTTCTCTCTACCCACCCTTGCCTCCTTTTCCGCGCAGCTCTCGATTCCCCCCTCTCTTTCGCACCCTCCATGTCATACTCCGCTCCAGGAGCTCCATCATAGCTCCTTGCTGTCGCTGGGAGGATGTTTTCTCCTCCGCTCGCCCCTTCCACCGTCATTTTCTCCCTACCCACCCTTGCCTCCTTTTCCGCGCAGCTCTCGATTCCCCCCTCTCTTTCGCACCCTCCATGTCATATTCCGCTCCAGGAGTTCCATCATAGCTCCTCACTGTCGCTGGGAGGATGTTTTCTCCTCCGCTCGCCCCTTCCACCGTCATTTTCTCTCTACCCACCCTTGCCTCCTTCTCCGCGCAGCTCTCGATTCCCCCCTCTCTTTCGCACCCTCCATGTCATATTCCGCTCCAGGAGCTCCATCATAGCTCCTCGCTGTCGCTGGGAGGATGTTTTCTCCTCCGCTCGCCCCTTCCACCGTCATTTTCTCTCTACCCACCCTTGCCTCCTTTTCCGCGCAGCTCTCGATTCCCCCCTCTCTTTCGCACCCTCCATGTCATATTCCGCTCCAGGAGTTCCATCATAGCTCCTCACTGTCGCTGGGAGGATGTTTTCTCCTCCGCTCGCCCCTTCCACCGTCATTTTCTCTCTACCCACCCTTGCCTCCTTTTCCGCGCAGCTCTCGATTCCCCCCTCTCTTTCGCACCCTCCATGTCATATTCCGCTCCAGGAGCTCCATCATAGCTCCTTGCTGTCGCTGGGAGGATGTTTTCTCCTCCGCTCGCCCCTTCCACCGTCATTTTCTCTCTACCCACCCTTGCCTCCTTCTCCGCGCAGCTCTCGATTCCCCCCTCTCTTTCGCACCCTCCATGTCATATTCCGCTCCAGGAGCTCCATCATAGCTCCTCGCTGTCGCTGGGAGGATGTTTTCTCCTCCGCTCGCCCCTTCCACCGTCATTTTCTCTCTACCCACCCTTGCCTCCTTTTCCGCGCAGCTCTCGATTCCCCCCTCTCTTTCGCACCCTCCATGTCATATTCTGCTCCAGGAGTTCCATCATAGCTCCTCACTGTCGCTGGGAGGATGTTTTCTCCTCCGCTCGCCCCTTCCACCGTCATTTTCTCTCTACCCACCCTTGACTCCTTTTCCGCGCAGCTCTCGATTCCCCCCTCTCTTTCGCACCCTCCATGTCATATTCCGCTCCAGGAGTTCCATCATAGCTCCTCACTGTCGCTGGGAGGAAGTTTTCTACTCCGCTCGCCCCTTCCACCGTCATTTTCTCTCTACCCACCCTTGCATCCTTTTCCGCGCAGCTCTCGATTCCCCCCTCTCTTTTGCACCCTCCATGTCATATTCCGCTCCAGGAGTTCCATCATAGCTCCTCACTGTCGCTGGGAGGATGTTTTCTCCTCCGCTCGCCCCTTCCACCGTCATTTTCTCTCTACCCACCCTTGCCTCCTTCTCCGCACAGCTCTCGATTCCCCCCTCTCTTTCGCACCCTCCATGTCATATTCCGCTCCAGGAGCTCCATCATAGCTCCTCGCTGTCGCTGGGAGGATGTTTTCTCCTCGGCTCGCCCCTTCCACCGTCATTTTCTCTCTACCCACCCTTGCCTCCTTTTCCGCGCAGCTCTCGATTCCCCCCTCTCTTTCGCACCCTCCATGTCATATTCCACTCCAGGAGTTCCATCATAGCTCCTCACTGTCGCTGGGAGGAAGTTTTCTCCTCCGCTCGCCCCTTCCACCGTCATATTCTCTCTACCCACCCTTGCCTCCTTTTCCGCGCAGCTCTCGATTCCCCCCTCTCTTTCGCACCCTCCATGTCATATTCCGCTCCAGGAGCTCCATCATAGCTCCTTGCTGTCGCTGGGAGGATGTTTTCTCCTCCGCTCGCCCCTTCCACCGTCATTTTCTCTCTACCCACCCTTGCCTCCTTTTCCGCGCAGCTCTCGATTCCCCCCTCTCTTTCGCACCCTCCATGTCAAATTCCGCTCCAGGAGTTCCATCATAGCTCCTCACTGTCGCTGGGAGGATGTTTTCTCCTCCGCTCGCCCCTTCCACCGTCATTTTCTCTCTACCCACCCTTGCCTCCTTTTCCGCGCAGCTCTCGATTCCCCCCTCTCTTTCGCACCCTCCATGTCATATTCCGCTCCAGGAGCTCCATCATAGCTCCTTGCTGTCGCTGGGAGGATGTTTTCTCCTCCGCTCGCCCCTTCCACCGTCATTTTCTCCCTACCCACCCTTGCCTCCTTTTCCGCGCAGCTCTCGATTCCCCCCTCTCTTTCGCACCCTCCATGTCATATTCCGCTCCAGGAGTTCCATCATAGCTCCTCACTGTCGCTGGGAGGATGTTTTCTCCTCCGCTCGCCCCTTCCACCGTCATTTTCTCTCTACCCACCCTTGCCTCCTTCTCCGCACAGCTCTCGATTCCCCCCTCTCTTTCGCACCCTCCATGTCATATTCCGCTCCAGGAGCTCCATCATAGCTCCTCGCTGTCGCTGGGAGGATGTTTTCTCCCCGGCTCGCCCCTTCCACCGTCATTTTCTCTCTACCCACCCTTGCCTCCTTTTCCGCGCAGCTCTCGATTCCCCCCTCTCTTTCGCACCCTCCATGTCATATTCCGCTCCAGGAGTTCCATCATAGCTCCTCACTGTCGCTGGGAGGAAGTTTTCTCCTCCGCTCGCCCCTTCCACCGTCATTTTCTCTCTACCCACCCTTGCCTCCTTTTCCGCGCAGCTCTCGATTCCCCCCTCTCTTTCGCACCCTCCATGTCATATTCCGCTCCAGGAGCTCCATCATAGCTCCTTGCTGTCGCTGGGAGGATGTTTTCTCCTCCGCTCGCCCCTTCCACCGTCATTTTCTCCCTACCCACCCTTGCCTCCTTTTCCGCGCAGCTCTCGATTCCCCCCTCTCTTGCGCACCCTCCATGTCATATTCCGCTCCAGGAGCTCCATCATAGCTCCTCGCTGTCGCTGGGAGGATGTTTTCTCCTCCGCTCGCCCCTTCCACCGTCATTTTCTCTCTACCCACCCTTGCCTCCTTTTCCGCGCAGCTCTCGATTCCCCCCTCTCTTTCGCACCCTCCATGTCATATTCCGCTCCAGGAGTTCCATCATAGCTCCTCACTGTCGCTGGGAGGATGTTTTCTCCTCCGCTCGCCCCTTCCACCGTCATTTTCTCTCTACCCACCCTTGCCTCCTTCTCCGCGCAGCTCTCGATTCCCCCCTCTCTTTCGCACCCTCCATGTCATATTCCGCTCCAGGAGCTCCATCATAGCTCTTCGCTGTCGCTGGGAGGATGTTTTCTCCTCCGCTCGCCCCTTCCACCGTCATTTTCTCTCTACCCACCCTTTCCTCCTTTTCCGCGCAGCTCTCGATTCCCCCCTCTCTTTCGCACCCTCCATGTCATATTCCGCTCCAGGAGCTCCATCATAGCTCCTCGCTGTCGCTGGGAGGATATTTTCTCCTCCGGTCGCCCCTTCCACCGTCATTTTCTCTCTACCCACCCTTGCCTCCTTTTCCGCGCAGCTCTCGATTCCCCCCTCTCTTTCGCACCCTCCATGTCATATTCCGCTCCAGGAGCTCCATCATAGCTCCTCGCTGTCGCTGGGAGGATGTTTTCTCCTCCGCTCGCCCCTTCCACCGTCATTTTCTCTCTACCCACCCTTGCCTCCTTCTCCGCGCAGCTCTCGATTCCCCCCTCTCTTTCGAACCCTCCATGTCATATTCCGCTCCAGGAGCTCCATCATAGCTCCTCGCTGTCGCTGGGAGGATGTTTTCTCCTCCGCTCGCCCCTTCCACCGTCATTTTCTCTCTACCCACCCTTGCCTCCTTCTCCGCGCAGCTCTCGATTCCCCCCTCTCTTTCGAACCCTGCATGTCATATTCCGCTCCAGGAGCTCCATCATAGCTCCTCGCTGTCGCTGGGAGGATGTTTTCTCCTCTGCTCGCCCCTTCCACCGTCATTTTCTCTCTACCCACCCTTTCCTCCTTTTCCGCGCAGCTCTCGATTCCTCCCTCTCTTGCGCACCCTCCATGTCATATTCCGCTCCAGGAGCTCCATCATAGCTCTTCGCTGTCGCTGGGAGGATGTTTTCTCCTCCGCTCGCCCCTTCCACCGTCATTTTCTCTCTACCCACGCTTGCCTCCTTCTCCGCGCAGCTCTCGATTCCCTACTCTCTCTCGCACCCTCCATATTACATCCAGCTCCAGGAGCTTCATCATAGCTCCTCGCTGTCGCTGGGAGGATGTTTTCTCCTCCGCTCGCCCCTTCCACCGTCATTTTCTCTCTAC
Organism: Pelophylax lessonae; assembly: GCF_965119305.1. NCBI lineage: Eukaryota > Metazoa > Chordata > Amphibia > Anura > Ranidae > Pelophylax > Pelophylax lessonae. The sequence goes on along the minus strand of NC_138780.1, from coordinate 81,604,743 downwards.
CCACCCTTGCCTCCTTCTCTGCGCAGCTCTCGATTCCCCCCTCTCTTTCGCACCCTCCATGTCATATTCCGCTCCAGGAGCTCCATCATAGCTCCTCGCTGTCGCTGGGAGGATGTTTTCTCCTCCGCTCGCCCCTTCCACCGTCATTTTCTCGCTACCCACCCTTGCCTCCTTCTCCGCGCAGCTCTTTATTCCCTCTTCTCTCTCGCACCCTCCATATTACATCCAGCTCCAGGAGCTCCATCATAGCTCCTCGCTGTCGCTGGGAGGATGTTTTCTCCTCTGCTCGCCGCTTCCGCCGTCATTTTCTCTCCACCCACCCTTGCCTCCTTCTCCGCGCCGCTCTCGATTCCCCCCTCTCTTTCGCACCCTCCATGTCATATTCCACTCCAGGAGCTCCATCATAGCTCCTCGCTGTCGCTGGGAGGATGTTTTCTCCTCCGCTCGCCCCTTCCACCGTCATTTTCTCTCTACCCACCCTTGCCTCCTTCTCCGCGCAGCTCTCGATTCCCCCCTCTCTTTCGCACCCTCCATGTCATATTCCGCTCCAGGAGCTCCATCATAGCTCCTCGCTGTCGCTGGGAGGATGTTTTCTCCTCCGCTCGCCCCTTCCACCGTCATTTTCTCTCTACCCACCCTTTCCTCCTTTTCCGCGCAGCTCTCGATTCCCCCCTCTCTTTCGCACCCTCCATGTCATATTCCGCTCCAGGAGCTCCATCATAGCTCCTCGCTGTCGCTGGGAGGATGTTTTCTCCTCCGCTCGCCCCTTTCACCGTCATTTTCTCTCTACCCACCCTTGCCTCCTTCTCCGCGCTGCTCTCGATTCCCTCCTCTCTCTCGCACCCTCCATATTACATCCAGCTCCAGGAGCTCCATCATAGCTCCTCGCTGTCGCTGGGAGGATGTTTTCTCCTCCGCTCGCCCCTTCCACCGTCATTTTCTCTCTACCCACCCTTGCCTCCTTCTCCGCGCAGCTCTCGATTCCCTCCTCTCTCTCGCACCCTCCATATTACATCCAGCTCCAGGAGCTCCATCATAGCTCCTCGCTGTCGCTGGGAGGATGTTTTCTCCTCTGCTCGCCGCTTCCGCCGTCATTTTCTCTCCACCCACCCTTGCCTCCTTCTCCGCGCCGCTCTCGATTCCCCCCTCTCTTTCGCACCCTCCATGTCATATTCTGCTCCAGGAGCTCCATCATAGCTCCTCGCTGTCGCTGGGAGGATGTTTTCTCCTCCGCTCGCCCCTTCCACCGTCATTTTCTCTCTACCCACCCTTGCCTCCTTCTCCCCGCAGCTCTCGATTCCCCCCTCTCTTTCGCACCCTCCATGTCATATTCCGCTCCAGGAGCTCCATCATAGCTCCTCGCTGTCGCTGGGAGGATGTTTTCTCCTCCGCTCGCCCCTTCCACCGTCATTTTCTCTCTACCCACCCTTTCCTCCTTTTCCGCGCAGCTCTCGATTCCCCCCTCTCTTTCGCACCCTCCATGTCATATTCCGCTCCAGGAGCTCCATCATAGCTCCTCGCTGTCGCTGGGAGGATGTTTTCTCCTCCGCTCGCCCCTTCCACCGTCATTTTCTCTCTACCCACCCTTGCCTCCTTCTCCGCGCAGCTCTCAATTCCCCCCTCTCTTTCGCACCCTCCATGTCATATTCCGCTCCAGGAGCTCCATCATAGCTCCTCGCTGTCGCTGGGAGGATGTTTTCTCCTCCGCTCGCCCCTTCCACCGTCATTTTCTCTCTACCCACCCTTGCCTCCTTTTCCGCGCAGCTCTCGATTCCCCCCTCTCTTTCGCACCCTCAATGTCATATTCCGCTCCAGGAGCTCCATCATAGCTCCTCGCTGTCGCTGGGAGGATGTTTTCTCCTCCGCTCGCCCCTTCCACCGTCATTTTCTCTCTACCCACCCTTGCCTCCTTCTCCGCGCAGCTCTCAATTCCCCCCTCTCTTTCGCACCCTCCATGTCATATTCCGCTCCAGGAGCTCCATCATAGCTCCTCGCTGTCGCTGGGAGGATGTTTTCTCCTCCGCTCGCCCCTTCCACCGTCATTTTCTCTCTACCCACCCTTGCCTCCCTTTCCGCGCAGCTCTCGATTCCCCCCTCTCTTTCGCACCCTCAATGTCATATTCCGCTCCAGGAGTTCCATCATAGCTCCTCACTGTCGCTGGGAGGATGTTTTCTCCTCCGCTCGCCCCTTCCACCGTCATTTTCTCTCTACCCACCCTTGCCTCCTTTTCCGCGCAGCTCTCGATTCCCCCCTCTCTTTCGCACCCTCCATGTCATATTCCGCTCCAGGAGTTCCATCATAGCTCCTCACTGTCGCTGGGAGGAAGTTTTCTCCTCCGCTTGCCCCTTCCACCGTCATTTTCTCTCTACCCACCCTTGCCTCCTTTTCCGCGCAGCTCTCGATTCCCCCCTCTCTTTCGCACCCTCCATGTCATATTCCGCTCCAGGAGCTCCATCATAGCTCCTTGCTGTCGCTGGGAGGATGTTTTCTCCTCCGCTCGCCCCTTCCACCATCATTTTCTCTCTACCCACCCTTGCCTCCTTTTCCGCGCAGCTCTCGATTCCCCCCTCTCTTTCGCACCCTCCATGTCATATTCTGCTCCAGGAGCTCCATCATAGCTCCTCGCTGTCGCTGGGAGGATGTTTTCTCCTCTGCTCGCCGCTTCCGCCGTCATTTTCTCTCCACCCACCCTTGCCTCCTTCTCCGCGCCGCTCTCGATTCCCCCCTCTCTTTCGCACCCTCCATGTCATATTCCGCTCCAGGAGCTCCATCATAGCTCCTCACTGTCGCTGGGAGGATGTTTTCTCCTCCGCTCGCCCCTTCCACCGTCATTTTCTCTCTACCCACCCTTTCCTCCTTTTCCGCGCAGCTCTCGATTCCCCCCTCTCTTTCGCACCCTCCATGTCATATTCCGCTCCAGGAGCTCCATCATAGCTCCTCGCTGTCGCTGGGAGGATGTTTTCTCCTCCGCTCGCCCCTTCCACCGTCATTTTCTCTCTACCCACCCTTGCCTCCTTTTCCGCGCAGCTCTCGATTCCCCCCTCTCTTTCGCACCCTCCATGTCATATTCCGCTCCAGGAGCTCCATCATAGCTCCTCGCTGTCGCTGGGAGGATGTTTTCTCCTCCGCTCGCCCCTTCCACCGTCATTTTCTCTCTACCCACCCTTGCCTCCTTCTCCGCGCAGCTCTCAATTCCCCCCTCTCTTTCGCACCCTCCATGTCATATTCCGCTCCAGGAGCTCCATCATAGCTCCTCGCTGTCGCTGGGAGGATGTTTTCTCCTCCGCTCGCCCCTTCCACCGTCATTTTCTCTCTACCCACCCTTGCCTCCTTTTCCGCGCAGCTCTCGATTCCCCCCTCTCTTTCGCACCCTCCATGTCATATTCCGCTCCAGGAGTTCCATCATAGCTCCTCACTGTCGCTGGGAGGATGTTTTCTCCTCCGCTCGCCCCTTCCACCGTCATTTTCTCTCTACCCACCCTTGCCTCCTTCTCCGCGCAGCTCTCGATTCCCCCCTCTCTTTCGCACCCTCCATGTCATATTCCGCTCCAGGAGCTCCATCATAGCTCTTCGCTGTCGCTGGGAGGATGTTTTCTCCTCCGCTCGCCCCTTCCACCGTTATTTTCTCTCTACCCACCCTTTCCTCCTTTTCCGCGCAGCTCTCGATTCCCCCCTCTCTTTCGCACCCTCCATGTCATATTCCGCTCCAGGAGCTCCATCATAGCTCCTCGCTGTCGCTGGGAGGATGTTTTCTCCTCCGCTCGCCCCTTCCACCGTCATTTTCTCTCTACCCACCCTTGCCTCCTTTTCCGCGCAGCTCTCGATTCCCCCCTCTCTTTCGCACCCTCCATGTCATATTCCGCTCCAGGAGCTCCATCATAGCTCCTCGCTGTCGCTGGGAGGATGTTTTCTCCTCCGCTCGCCCCTTCCACCGTCATTTTCTCTCTACCCACCCTTGCCTCCTTCTCCGCGCAGCTCTCGATTCCCCCCTCTCTTTCGAACCCTCCATGTCATATTCCGCTCCAGGAGCTCCATCATAGCTCCTCGCTGTCGCTGGGAGGATGTTTTCTCCTCTGCTCGCCCCTTCCACCGTCATTTTCTCTCTACCCACCCTTTCCTCCTTTTCCGCGCAGCTCTCGATTCCCCCCTCTCTTTCGCACCCTCCATGTCATATTCCGCTCCAGGAGCTCCATCATAGCTCCTCGCTGTCGCTGGGAGGATGTTTTCTCCTCTGCTCGCCCCTTCCACCGTCATTTTCTCTCTACCCACCCTTTCCTCCTTTTCCGCGCAGCTCTCGATTCCCCCCTCTCTTGCGCACCCTCCATGTCATATTCCGCTCCAGGAGCTCCATCATAGCTCCTCGCTGTCGCTGGGAGGATGTTTTCTCCTCCGCTCGCCCCTTCCACCGTCATTTTCTCTCTACCCACCCTTGCCTCCTTTTCCGCGCAGCTCTCGATTCCCCCCTCTCTTTCGCACCCTCCATGTCATATTCCGCTCCAGGAGTTCCATCATAGCTCCTCACTGTCGCTGGGAGGAAGTTTTCTCCTCCGCTTGCCCCTTCCACCGTCATTTTCTCTCTACCCACCCTTGCCTCCTTTTCCGCGCAGCTCTCGATTCCCCCCTCTCTTTCGCACCCTCCATGTCATATTCCGCTCCAGGAGCTCCATCATAGCTCCTTGCTGTCGCTGGGAGGATGTTTTCTCCTCCGCTCGCCCCTTCCACCATCATTTTCTCTCTACCCACCCTTGCCTCCTTTTCCGCGCAGCTCTCGATTCCCCCCTCTCTTTCGCACCCTCCATGTCATATTCCGCTCCAGGAGTTCCATCATAGCTCCTCACTGTCGCTGGGAGGATGTTTTCTCCTCCGCTCGCCCCTTCCACCGTCATTTTCTCTCTACCCACCCTTGCCTCCTTTTCCGCGCAGCTCTCGATTCCCCCCTCTCTTTCGCACCCTCCATGTCATATTCCGCTCCAGGAGTTCCATCATAGCTCCTCACTGTCGCTGGGAGGATGTTTTCTCCTCCGCTCGCCCCTTCCACCGTCATATTCTCTCTACCCACCCTTGCCTCCTTCTCCGCGCAGCTCTCGATTCCCCCCTCTCTTTCGCACCCTCCATGTCATATTCCGCTCCAGGAGCTCCATCATAGCTCCTCGCTGTCGCTGGGAGGATGTTTTCTCCTCCGCTCGCCCCTTCCACCGTCATTTTCTCTCTACCCACCCTTGCCTCCTTTTCCGCGCAGCTCTCGATTCCCCCCTCTCTTTCGCACCCTCCATGTCATATTCCGCTCCAGGAGTTCCATCATAGCTCCTCACTGTCGCTGGGAGGATGTTTTCTCCTCCGCTCGCCTCTTCCACCGTCATTTTCTCTCTACCCACCCTTGCCTCCTTTTCCGCGCAGCTCTCGATTCCCCCCTCTCTTTCGCACCCTCCATGTCATACTCCGCTCCAGGAGTTCCATCATAGCTCCTCACTGTCGCTGGGAGGAAGTTTTCTCCTCCGCTCGCCCCTTCCACCGTCATTTTCTCTCTACCCACCCTTGCCTCCTTTTCCGCGCAGCTCTCGATTCCCCCCTCTCTTTCGCACCCTCCATGTCATATTCCGCTCCAGGAGCTCCATCATAGCTCCTCGCTGTCGCTGGGAGGATGTTTTCTCCTCTGCTCGCCCCTTCCACCGTCATTTTCTCTCTACCCACCCTTTCCTCCTTTTCCGCGCAGCTCTCGATTCCCCCCTCTCTTGCGCACCCTCCATGTCATATTCCGCTCCAGGAGCTCCATCATAGCTCCTCGCTGTCGCTGGGAGGATGTTTTCTCCTCCGCTCGCCCCTTCCACCGTCATTTTCTCTCTACCCACCCTTGCCTCCTTTTCCGCGCAGCTCTCGATTCCCCCCTCTCTTTCGCACCCTCCATGTCATATTCCGCTCCAGGAGTTCCATCATAGCTCCTCACTGTCGCTGGGAGGATGTTTTCTCCTCCGCTCGCCCCTTCCACCGTCATTTTCTCTCTACCCACCCTTGCCTCCTTCTCCGCGCAGCTCTCGATTCCCCCCTCTCTTTCGCACCCTCCATGTCATATTCCGCTCCAGGAGCTCTATCATAGCTCTTCGCTGTCGCTGGGAGGATGTTTTCTCCTCCGCTCGCCCCTTCCACCGTCATTTTCTCGCTACCCACCCTTGCCTCCTTCTCCGCGCAGCTCTCGATTCCCTACTCTCTCTCGCACCCTCCATATTACATCCAGCTCCAGGAGCTTCATCATAGCTCCTCGCTGTCGCTGGGAGGATGTTTTCTCCTCCGCTCGCCCCTTCCACCGTCATTTTCTCTCTACCCACCCTTGCCTCCTTCTCTGCGCAGCTCTCGATTCCCCCCTCTCTTTCGCACCCTCCATGTCATATTCCGCTCCAGGAGCTCCATCATAGCTCCTCGCTGTCGCTGGGAGGATGTTTTCTCCTCCGCTCGCCCCTTCCACCGTCATTTTCTCTCTACCCACCCTTGCCTCCTTCTCCGCGCAGCTCTCAATTCCCCCCTCTCTTTCGCACCCTCCATGTCATATTCCGCTCCAGGAGCTCCATCATAGCTCCTCGCTGTCGCTGGGAGGATGTTTTCTCCTCCGCTCGCCCCTTCCACCGTCATTTTCTCTCTACCCACCCTTGCCTCCTTTTCCGCGCAGCTCTCGATTCCCCCCTCTCTTTCGCACCCTCCATGTCATATTCCGCTCCAGGAGCTCCATCATAGCTCCTCGCTGTCGCTGGGAGGATGTTTTCTCCTCCGCTCGCCCCTTCCACCGTCATTTTCTCTCTACCCACCCTTGCCTCCTTCTCCGCGCAGCTCTCGATTCCCCCCTCTCTTTCGAACCCTCCATGTCATATTCCGCTCCAGGAGCTCCATCATAGCTCCTCGCTGTCGCTGGGAGGATGTTTTCTCCTCTGCTCGCCCCTTCCACCGTCATTTTCTCTCTACCCACCCTTTCCTCCTTTTCCGCGCAGCTCTCGATTCCCCCCTCTCTTTCGCACCCTCCATGTCATATTCCGCTCCAGGAGCTCCATCATAGCTCCTCGCTGTCGCTGGGAGGATGTTTTCTCCTCTGCTCGCCCCTTCCACCGTCATTTTCTCTCTACCCACCCTTTCCTCCTTTTCCGCGCAGCTCTCGATTCCCCCCTCTCTTGCGCACCCTCCATGTCATATTCCGCTCCAGGAGCTCCATCATAGCTCCTCGCTGTCGCTGGGAGGATGTTTTCTCCTCCGCTCGCCCCTTCCACCGTCATTTTCTCTCTACCCACCCTTGCCTCCTTTTCCGCGCAGCTCTCGATTCCCCCCTCTCTTTCGCACCCTCCATGTCATATTCCGCTCCAGGAGTTCCATCATAGCTCCTCACTGTCGCTGGGAGGAAGTTTTCTCCTCCGCTTGCCCCTTCCACCGTCATTTTCTCTCTACCCACCCTTGCCTCCTTTTCCGCGCAGCTCTCGATTCCCCCCTCTCTTTCGCACCCTCCATGTCATATTCCGCTCCAGGAGCTCCATCATAGCTCCTTGCTGTCGCTGGGAGGATGTTTTCTCCTCCGCTCGCCCCTTCCACCATCATTTTCTCTCTACCCACCCTTGCCTCCTTTTCCGCGCAGCTCTCGATTCCCCCCTCTCTTTCGCACCCTCCATGTCATATTCCGCTCCAGGAGTTCCATCATAGCTCCTCACTGTCGCTGGGAGGATGTTTTCTCCTCCGCTCGCCCCTTCCACCGTCATTTTCTCTCTACCCACCCTTGCCTCCTTTTCCGCGCAGCTCTCGATTCCCCCCTCTCTTTCGCACCCTCCATGTCATATTCCGCTCCAGGAGTTCCATCATAGCTCCTCACTGTCGCTGGGAGGATGTTTTCTCCTCCGCTCGCCCCTTCCACCGTCATATTCTCTCTACCCACCCTTGCCTCCTTCTCCGCGCAGCTCTCGATTCCCCCCTCTCTTTCGCACCCTCCATGTCATATTCCGCTCCAGGAGCTCCATCATAGCTCCTCGCTGTCGCTGGGAGGATGTTTTCTCCTCCGCTCGCCCCTTCCACCGTCATTTTCTCTCTACCCACCCTTGCCTCCTTTTCCGCGCAGCTCTCGATTCCCCCCTCTCTTTCGCACCCTCCATGTCATATTCCGCTCCAGGAGTTCCATCATAGCTCCTCACTGTCGCTGGGAGGATGTTTTCTCCTCCGCTCGCCTCTTCCACCGTCATTTTCTCTCTACCCACCCTTGCCTCCTTTTCCGCGCAGCTCTCGATTCCCCCCTCTCTTTCGCACCCTCCATGTCATACTCCGCTCCAGGAGTTCCATCATAGCTCCTCACTGTCGCTGGGAGGAAGTTTTCTCCTCCGCTCGCCCCTTCCACCGTCATTTTCTCTCTACCCACCCTTGCCTCCTTTTCCGCGCAGCTCTCGATTCCCCCCTCTCTTTCGCACCCTCCATGTCATATTCCGCTCCAGGAGCTCCATCATAGCTCCTCGCTGTCGCTGGGAGGATGTTTTCTCCTCTGCTCGCCCCTTCCACCGTCATTTTCTCTCTACCCACCCTTTCCTCCTTTTCCGCGCAGCTCTCGATTCCCCCCTCTCTTGCGCACCCTCCATGTCATATTCCGCTCCAGGAGCTCCATCATAGCTCCTCGCTGTCGCTGGGAGGATGTTTTCTCCTCCGCTCGCCCCTTCCACCGTCATTTTCTCTCTACCCACCCTTGCCTCCTTTTCCGCGCAGCTCTCGATTCCCCCCTCTCTTTCGCACCCTCCATGTCATATTCCGCTCCAGGAGTTCCATCATAGCTCCTCACTGTCGCTGGGAGGATGTTTTCTCCTCCGCTCGCCCCTTCCACCGTCATTTTCTCTCTACCCACCCTTGCCTCCTTCTCCGCGCAGCTCTCGATTCCCCCCTCTCTTTCGCACCCTCCATGTCATATTCCGCTCCAGGAGCTCTATCATAGCTCTTCGCTGTCGCTGGGAGGATGTTTTCTCCTCCGCTCGCCCCTTCCACCGTCATTTTCTCGCTACCCACCCTTGCCTCCTTCTCCGCGCAGCTCTCGATTCCCTACTCTCTCTCGCACCCTCCATATTACATCCAGCTCCAGGAGCTTCATCATAGCTCCTCGCTGTCGCTGGGAGGATGTTTTCTCCTCCGCTCGCCCTTTCCACCGTCATTTTCTCTCTACCCACCCTTGCCTCCTTCTCTGCGCAGCTCTCGATTCCCCCCTCTCTTTCGCACCCTCCATGTCATATTCCGCTCCAGGAGCTCCATCATAGCTCCTCGCTGTCGCTGGGAGGATGTTTTCTCCTCCGCTCGCCCCTTCCACCGTCATTTTCTCGCTACCCACCCTTGCCTCCTTCTCCGCGCAGCTCTCGATTCCCTCTTCTCTCTCGCACCCTCCATATTACATCCAGCTCCAGGAGCTCCATCATAGCTCCTCGCTGTCGCTGGGAGGATGTTTTCTCCTCCGCTCGCCCCTTCCACCGTCATTTTCTCTCTACCCACCCTTGCCTCCTTCTCCGCGCAGCTCTCGATTCCCCCCTCTCTTTCGCACCCTCCATGTCATATTCCGCTCCAGGAGCTCCATCATAGCTCCTCGCTGTCGCTGGGAGGATGTTTTCTCCTCCGCTCGCCCCTTCCACCGTCATTTTCTCTCTACCCACCCTTTCCTCCTTTTCCGCGCAGCTCTCGATTCCCCCCTCTCTTTCACACCCTCCATGTCATATTCCGCTCCAGGAGCTCCATCATTGCTCCTCGCTGTCGCTGGGAGGATGTTTTCTCCTCCGCTCGCCCCTTCCACCGTCATTTTCTCTCTACCCACCCTTGCCTCCCTCTCCGCGCAGCTCTCAATTCCCCCCTCTCTTTCGCACCCTCCATGTCATATTCCGCTCCAGGAGCTCCATCATAGCTCCTCGCTGTCGCTGGGAGGATGTTTTCTCCTCCGCTCGCCCCTTTCACCGTCATTTTCTCTCTACCCACCCTTGCCTCCTTCTCCGCGCTGCTCTCGATTCCCTCCTCTCTCTCGCACCATCCATATTACATCCAGCTCCAGGAGCTCCATCATAGCTCCTCGCTGTCGCTGGGAGGATGTTTTCTCCTCCGCTCGCCCCTTCCACCGTCATTTTCTCTCTACCCACCCTTGCCTCCTTCTCCGCGCAGCTCTCGATTCCCTCCTCTCTCTCGCACCCTCCATATTACATCCAGCTCCAGGAGCTCCATCATAGCTCCTCGCTGTCGCTGGGAGGATGTTTTCTCCTCTGCTCGCCGCTTCCGCCGTCATTTTCTCTCCACCCACCCTTGCCTCCTTCTCCGCGCCGCTCTCGATTCCCCCCTCTCTTTCGCACTCTCCATGTCATATTCTGCTCCAGGAGCTCCATCATAGCTCCTCGCTGTCGCTGGGAGGATGTTTTCTCCTCCGCTCGCCCCTTCCACCGTCATTTTCTCTCTACCCACCCTTGCCTCCTTCTCCGCGCAGCTCTCGATTCCCCCCTCTCTTTCGCACCCTCCATGTCATATTCCGCTCCAGGAGCTCCATCATAGCTCCTCGCTGTCGCTGGGAGGATGTTTTCTCCTCCGCTCGCCCCTTCCACCGTCATTTTCTCTCTACCCACCCTTTCCTCCTTTTCCGCGCAGCTCTCGATTCCCCCCTCTCTTTCGCACCCTCCATGTCATATTCCGCTCCAGGAGCTCCATCATAGCTCCTCGCTGTCGCTGGGAGGATGTTTTCTCCTCCGCTCGCCCCTTCCACCGTCATTTTCTCTCTACCCACCCTTGCCTCCTTCTCCGCGCAGCTCTCAATTCCCCCCTCTTTTTCGCACCCTCCATGTCATATTCCGCTCCAGGAGCTCCATCATAGCTCCTCGCTGTCGCTGGGAGGATGTTTTCTCCTCCGCTCGCCCCTTCCACCGTCATTTTCTCTCTACCCACCCTTGCCTCCTTTTCCGCGTAGCTCTCGATTCCCCCCTCTCTTTCGCACCCTCAATGTCATATTCCGCTCCAGGAGTTCCATCATAGCTCCTCACTGTCGCTGGGAGGATGTTTTCTCCTCCGCTCGCCCCTTCCACCGTCATTTTCTCTCTACCCACCCTTGCCTCCTTTTCCGCGCAGCTCTCGATTCCCCCCTCTCTTTCGCACCCTCCATGTCATATTCCGCTCCAGGAGTTCCATCATAGCTCCTCACTGTCGCTGGGAGGAAGTTTTCTCCTCCGCTTGCCCCTTCCACCGTCATTTTCTCTCTACCCACCCTTGCCTCCTTTTCCGCGCAGCTCTCGATTCCCCCCTCTCTTTCGCACCCTCCATGTCATATTCCACTCCAGGAGCTCCATCATAGCTCCTTGCTGTCGCTGGGAGGATGTTTTCTCCTCCGCTCGCCCCTTCCACCATCATTTTCTCTCTACCCACCCTTGCCTCCTTTTCCGCGCAGCTCTCGATTCCCCCCTCTCTTTCGCACCCTCCATGTCATATTCCGCTCCAGGAGTTCCATCATAGCTCCTCACTGTCGCTGGGAGGATGTTTTCTCCTCCGCTCGCCCCTTCCACCGTCATTTTCTCTCTACCCACCCTTGCCTCCTTTTCCGCGCAGCTCTCGATTCCCCCCTCTCTTTCGCACCCTCCATGTCATATTCCGCTCCAGGAGTTCCATCATAGCTCCTCACTGTCGCTGGGAGGATGTTTTCTCCTCCGCTCGCCCCTTCCACCGTCATATTCTCTCTACCCACCCTTGCCTCCTTCTCCGCGCAGCTCTCGATTCCCCCCTCTCTTTCGCACCCTCCATGTCATATTCCGCTCCAGGAGCTCCATCATAGCTCCTCGCTGTCGCTGGGAGGATGTTTTCTCCTCCGCTCGCCCCTTCCACCGTCATTTTCTCTCTACCCACCCTTGCCTCCTTTTCCGCGCAGCTCTCGATTCCCCCCTCTCTTTCGCACCCTCCATGTCATATTCCGCTCCAGGAGTTCCATCATAGCTCCTCACTGTCGCTGGGAGGATGTTTTCTCCTCCGCTCGCCCCTTCCACCGTCATTTTCTCTCTACGCACCCTTGCCTCCTTTTCCGCGCAGCTCTCGATTCCCCCCTCTCTTTCGCACCCTCCATGTCATATTCCGCTCCAGGAGCTCCATCATAGCTCCTCGCTGTCGCTGGGAGGATGTTTTCTCCTCCGCTCGCCCCTTCCACCGTCATTTTCTCTCTACCCACCCTTGCCTCCTTTTCCGCGCAGCTCTCGATTCCCCCCTCTCTTTCGCACCCTCAATGTCATATTCCGCTCCAGGAGTTCCATCATAGCTCCTCACTGTCGCTGGGAGGATGTTTTCTCCTCCGCTCGCCCCTTCCACCGTCATTTTCTCTCTACCCACCCTTGCCTCCTTTTCCGCGCAGCTCTCGATTCCCCCCTCTCTTTCGCACCCTCCATGTCATATTCCGCTCCAGGAGCTCCATCATAGCTCCTCGCTGTCGCTGGGAGGATGTTTTCTCCTCCGCTCGCCCCTTCCACCGTCATTTTCTCTCTACCCACCCTTGCCTACTTTTCCGCGCAGCTCTCGATTCCCCCCTCTCTTTCGCACCCTCAATGTCATATTCCGCTCCAGGAGTTCCATCATAGCTCCTCACTGTCGCTGGGAGGATGTTTTCTCCTCCGCTCGCCCCTTCCACCGTCATTTTCTCTCTACCCACCCTTGCCTCCTTTTCCGCGCAGCTCTCGATTCCCCCCTCTCTTTCGCACCCTCCATGTCATATTCCGCTCCAGGAGTTCCATCATAGCTCCTCACTGTCGCTGGGAGGATGTTTTCTCCTCCGCTCGCCCCTTCCACCGTCATTTTCTCTCTACCCACCCTTGCCTCCTTTTCCGCGCAGCTCTCGATTCCCCCCTCTCTTTCACACCCTCCATGTCATATTCCGCTCCAGGAGTTCCATCATAGCTCCTCACTGTCGCTGGGAGGATGTTTTCTCCTCCGCTCGCCCCTTCCACCGTCATTTTCTCTCTACCCACCCTTGCCTCCTTTTCCGCGCAGCTCTCGATTCCCCCCTCTCTTTCGCACCCTCCATGTCATATTCCGCTCCAGGAGTTCCATCATAGCTCCTCACTGTCGCTGGGAGGATGTTTTCTCCTCCGCTCGCCCCTTCCACCGTCATTTTCTCTCTACCCACCCTTGCCTCCTTTTCCGCGCAGCTCTCGATTCCCCCCTCTCTTTCGCACCCTCCATGTCATATTCCGCTCCAGGAGCTCCATCATAGCTCCTCACTGTCGCTGGGAGGATGTTTTCTCCTCCGCTCGCCCCTTCCACCGTCATTTTCTCTCTACCCACCCTTGCCTCCTTCTCCGCGCAGCTCTCGATTCCCCCCTCTCTTTCGCACCCTCCATGTCATATTCCGCTCCAGGAGCTCCATCATAGCTCCTTGCTGTCGCTGGGAGGATGTTCTCTCCTCCGCTCGCCCCTTCCACCGTCATTTTCTCTCTACCCACCCTTGCCTCCTTTTCCGCGCAGCTCTCGATTCCCCCCTCTCTTTCGCACCCTCCATGTCATATTCCGCTCCAGGAGTTCCATCATAGCTCCTCACTGTCGCTGGGAGGATGTTTTCTCCTCCGCTCGCCCCTTCCACCGTCATTTTCTCTCTACCCACCCTTGCCTCCTTTTCCGCGCAGCTCTCGATTCCCCCCTCTCTTTCGCACCCTCCATGTCATATTCCGCTCCAGGAGTTCCATCATAGCTCCTCACTGTCGCTGGGAGGATGTTTTCTCCTCCGCTCGCCCCTTCCACCGTCATTTTCTCTCTACCCACCCTTGCCTCCTTTTCCGCGCAGCTCTCGATTCCCCCCTCTCTTTCGCACCCTCCATGTCATATTCCGCTCCAGGAGTTCCATCATAGCTCCTCACTGTCGCTGGGAGGATGTTTTCTCCTCCGCTCGCCCCTTCCACCGTCATTTTCTCTCTACCCACCCTTGCCTCCTTTTCCGCGCAGCTCTCGATTCCCCCCTCTCTTTCGCACCCTCCATGTCATATTCCGCTCCAGGAGTTCCATCATAGCTCCTCACTGTCGCTGGGAGGATGTTTTCTCCTCCGCTCGCCCCTTCCACCGTCATTTTCTCTCTACCCACCCTTGCCTCCTTTTCCGCGCAGCTCTCGATTCCCCCCTCTCTTTCGCACCCTCCATGTCATATTCCGCTCCAGGAGTTCCATCATAGCTCCTCACTGTCGCTGGGAGGATGTTTTCTCCTCCGCTCGCCCCTTCCACCGTCATTTTCTCTCTACCCACCCTTGCCTCCTTTTCCGCGCAGCTCTCGATTCCCCCCTCTCTTTCGCACCCTCCATGTCATATTCCGCTCCAGGAGTTCCATCATAGCTCCTCACTGTCGCTGGGAGGATGTTTTCTCCTCCGCTCGCCCCTTCCACCGTCATTTTCTCTCTACCCACCCTTGCCTCCTTTTCCGCGCAGCTCTCGATTCCCCCCTCTCTTTCGCACCCTCCATGTCATATTCCGCTCCAGGAGTTCCATCATAGCTCCTCACTGTCGCTGGGAGGATGTTTTCTCCTCCGCTCGCCCCTTCCACCGTCATTTTCTCTCTACCCACCCTTGCCTCCTTTTCCGCGCAGCTCTCGATTCCCCCCTCTCTTTCGCACCCTCCATGTCATATTCCGCTCCAGGAGTTCCATCATAGCTCCTCACTGTCGCTGGGAGGATGTTTTCTCCTCCGCTCGCCCCTTCCACCGTCATTTTCTCTCTACCCACCCTTGCCTCCTTTTCCGCGCAGCTCTCGATTCCCCCCTCTCTTTCGCACCCTCCATGTCATATTCCGCTCCAGGAGTTCCATCATAGCTCCTCACTGTCGCTGGGAGGATGTTTTCTCCTCCGCTCGCCCCTTCCACCGTCATTTTCTCTCTACCCACCCTTGCCTCCTTTTCCGCGCAGCTCTCGATTCCCCCCTCTCTTTCGCACCCTCCATGTCATATTCCGCTCCAGGAGCTCCATCATAGCTCCTTGCTGTCGCTGGGAGGATGTTCTCTCCTCCGCTCGCCCCTTCCACCGTCATTTTCTCTCTACCCACCCTTGCCTCCTTTTCCGCGCAGCTCTCGATTCCCCCCTCTCTTTCGCACCCTCCATGTCATATTCCGCTCCAGGAGTTCCATCATAGCTCCTCACTGTCGCTGGGAGGATGTTTTCTCCTCCGCTCGCCCCTTCCACCGTCATTTTCTCTCTACCCACCCTTGCCTCCTTTTCCGCGCAGCTCTCGATTCCCCCCTCTCTTTCGCACCCTCCATGTCATATTCCGCTCCAGGAGTTCCATCATAGCTCCTCACTGTCGCTGGGAGGATGTTTTCTCCTCCGCTCGCCCCTTCCACCGTCATTTTCTCTCTACCCACCCTTGCCTCCTTTTCCGCGCAGCTCTCGATTCCCCCCTCTCTTTCGCACCCTCCATGTCATATTCCGCTCCAGGAGTTCCATCATAGCTCCTCACTGTCGCTGGGAGGATGTTTTCTCCTCCGCTCGCCCCTTCCACCGTCATTTTCTCTCTACCCACCCTTGCCTACTTTTCCGCGCAGCTCTCGATTCCCCCCTCTCTTTCGCACCCTCCATGTCATATTCCGCTCCAGGAGTTCCATCATAGCTCCTTACTGTCGCTGGGAGGAAGTTTTCTCCTCCGCTCGCCCCTTCCACCGTCATTTTCTCTCTACCCACCCTTGCCTCCTTTTCCGCGCAGCTCTCGATTCCCCCCTCTCTTTCGCACCCTCCATGTCATATTCCGCTCCAGGAGCTCCATCATAGCTCCTTGCTGTCGCTGGGAGGATGTTTTCTCCTCCGCTCGCCCCTTCCACCGTCATTTTCTCTCTACCCACCCTTGCCTCCTTTTCCGCGCAGCTCTCGATTCCCCCCTCTCTTTCGCACCCTCCATGTCATATTCCACTCCAGGAGTTCCATCATAGCTCCTCACTGTCGCTGGGAGGATGTTTTCTCCTCCGCTCGCCCCTTCCACCATCATTTTCTCTCTACCCACCCTTGCCTCCTTTTCCGCGCAGCTCTCGATTCCCTCCTCTCTTTCGCACCCTCCATGTCATATTCCGCTCCAGGAGTTCCATCATAGCTCCTCACTGTCGCTGGGAGGAAGTTTTCTCCTCCGCTCGCCCCTTCCACCGTCATTTTCTCTCTACCCACCCTTGCCTCCTTTTCCGCGCAGCTCTCGATTCCCCCCTCTCTTTCGCACCCTCCATGTCATATTCCGCTCCAGGAGCTCCATCATAGCTCCTTGCTGTCGCTGGGAGGATGTTTTCTCCTCGGCTCGCCCCTTCCACCGTCATTTTCTCTCTACCCACCCTTGCCTCCTTTTCCGCGCAGCTCTCGATTCCCCCCTCTCTTTCGCACCCTCCATGTCATATTCCGCTCCAGGAGTTCCATCATAGCTCCTCACTGTCGCTGGGAGGATGTTTTCTCCTCCGCTCGCCCCTTCCACCGTCATTTTCTCTCTACCCACCCTTGCCTCCTTCTCCGCGCAGCTCTCGATTCCCCCCTCTCTTTCGCACCCTCCATGTCATATTCCGCTCCAGGAGCTCCATCATAGCTAATCGCTGTCGCTGGGAGGATGTTTTCTCCTCCGCTCGCCCCTTCCACCGTCATTTTCTCTCTACCCACCCTTGCCTCCTTTTCCGCGCAGCTCTCGATTCCCCCCTCTCTTTCGCACCCTCCATGTCATATTCCGCTCCAGGAGTTCCATCATAGCTCCTCACTGTCGCTGGGAGGATGTTTTCTCCTCCGCTCGCCCCTTCCACCGTCATTTTCTCTCTACCCACCCTTGCCTCCTTTTCCGCGCAGCTCTCGATTCCCCCCTCTCTTTCGCACCCTCCATGTCATATTCCGCTCCAGGAGTTCCATCATAGCTCCTCACTGTCGCTGGGAGGATGTTTTCTCCTCCGCTCGCCCCTTCCACCGTCATTTTCTCTCTACCCACCCTTGCCTCCTTCTCCGCGCAGCTCTCGATTCCCCCCTCTCTTTCGCACCCTCCATGTCATATTCCGCTCCAGGAGCTCCATCATAGCTCCTCGCTGTCGCTGGGAGGATGTTTTCTCCTCCGCTCGCCCCTTCCACCGTCATTTTCTCTCTACCCACCCTTGCCTCCTTTTCCGCGCAGCTCTCGATTCCCCCCTCTCTTTCGCACCCTCCATGTCATATTCCGCTCCAGGAGTTCCATCATAGCTCCTCACTGTCGCTGGGAGGATGTTTTCTCCTCCGCTCGCCTCTTCCACCGTCATTTTCTCTCTACCCACCCTTGCCTCCTTTTCCGCGCAGCTCTCGATTCCCCCCTCTCTTTCACACCCTCCATGTCATATTCCGCTCCAGGAGTTCCATCATAGCTCCTCACTGTCGCTGGGAGGAAGTTTTCTCCTCCGCTCGCCCCTTCCACCGTCATTTTCTCTCTACCCACCCTTGCCTCCTTTTCCGCGCAGCTCTCGATTCCCCCCTCTCTTTCGCACCCTCCATGTCATATTCCGCTCCAGGAGCTCCATCATAGCTCCTTGCTGTCGCTGGGAGGATGTTTTCTCCTCCGCTCGCCCCTTCCACCGTCATTTTCTCTCTACCCACCCTTGCCTCCTTTTCCGCGCAGCTCTCGATTCCCACCTCTCTTTCGCACCCTCCATGTCATATTCCGCTCCAGGAGTTCCATCATAGCTCCTCACTGTCGCTGGGAGGATGTTTTCTCCTCCGCTCGCCCCTTCCACCGTCATTTTCTCTCTACCCACCCTTGCCTCCTTTTCCGCGCAGCTCTCGATTCCCCCCTCTCTTTCGCACCCTCCATGTCATATTCCGCTCCAGGAGCTCCATCATAGCTCCTCGCTGTCGCTGGGAGGATGTTTTCTCCTCCGCTCGCCCCTTCCACCGTCATTTTCTCTCTACCCACCCTTGCCTCCTTTTCCGCGCAGCTCTCGATTCCCCCCTCTCTTTCGCACCCTCAATGTCATATTCCGCTCCAGAAGTTCCATCATAGCTCCTCACTGTCGCTGGGAGGATGTTTTCTCCTCCGCTCGCCCCTTCCACCGTCATTTTCTCTCTACCCACCCTTGCCTCCTTTTCCGCGCAGCTCTCGATTCCCCCCTCTCTTTCGCACCCTCCATGTCATATTCCGCTCCAGGAGCTCCATCATAGCTCCTTGCTGTCGCTGGGAGGATGTTTTCTCCTCCGCTCGCCCCTTCCACCGTCATTTTCTCTCTACCCACCCTTGCCTCCTTTTCCGCGCAGCTCTCGATTTCCCCCTCTCTTTTGCACCCTCCATGTCATATTCCGCTCCAGGAGTTCCATCATAGCTCCTCACTGTCGCTGGGAGGATGTTTTCTCCTCCGCTCGCCCCTTCCACCGTCATTTTCTCTCTACCCACCCTTGCCTCCTTCTCCGCGCAGCTCTCGATTCCCCCCTCTCTTTCGCACCCTCCATGTCATATTCCGCTCCAGGAGCTCCATCATAGCTCCTCGCTGTCGCTGGGAGGATGTTTTCTCCTCCGCTCGCCCCTTCCACCGTCATTTTCTCTCTACCCACCCTTGCCTCCTTTTCCACGCAGCTCTCGATTCCCCCCTCTCTTTCGCACCCTCCATGTCATATTCCACTCCAGGAGTTCCATCATAGCTCCTCACTGTCGCTGGGAGGATGTTTTCTCCTCCGCTCGCCCCTTCCACCGTCATTTTCTCTCTACCCACCCTTGCCTCCTTTTCCGCGCAGCTCTCGATTCCCCCCTCTCTTTCGCACCCTCCATGTCATATTCCGCTCCAGGAGTTCCATCATAGCTCCTCACTGTCGCTGGGAGGAAGTTATCTCCTCCGCTCGCCCCTTCCACCGTCATTTTCTCTCTACCCACCCTTGCCTCCTTTTCCGCGCAGCTCTCGATTCCCCCCTCTCTTTCGCACCCTCCATGTCATATTCCGCTCCAGGAGTTCCATCATAGCTCCTCACTGTCGCTGGGAGGATGTTTTCTCCTCCGCTCGCCCCTTCCACCGTCATTTTCTCTCTACCCACCCTTGCCTCCTTCTCCGCGCAGCTCTCGATTCCCCCCTCTCTTTCGCACCCTCCATGTCATATTCCGCTCCAGGAGCTCCATCATAGCTCCTCGCTGTCGCTGGGAGGATGTTTTCTCCTCCGCTCGCCCCTTCCACCGTCATTTTCTCTCTACCCACCCTTGCCTCCTTCTCCGCGCAGCTCTCGATTCCCCCCTCTCTTTCGCACCCTCCATGTCATATTCCGCTCCAGGAGCTCCATCATAGCTCCTCGCTGTCGCTGGGAGGATGTTTTCTCCTCCGCTCGCCCCTTCCACCGTCATTTTCTCTCTACCCACCCTTGCCTCCTTCTCCGCGCAGCTCTCGATTCCCCCCTCTCTCTCGCACCCTCCATATTACATCCAGCTCCAGGAGCTCCATCATAGCTCCTCGCTGTCGCTGGGAGGATGTTTTCTCCTCCGCTCGCCCCTTCCACCGTCATTTTCTCTCTACCCACCCTTGCCTCCTTTTCCGCGCAGCTCTCGATTCCCCCCTCTCTTTCGCACCCTCCATGTCATATTCCGCTCCAGGAGTTCCATCATAGCTCCTCACTGTCGCTGGGAGGATGTTTTCTCCTCCGCTCGCCCCTTCCACCGTCATTTTCTCTCTACCCACCCTTGCCTCCTTCTCCGCGCATCTCTCGATTCCCCCCTCTCTTTCGCACCCTCCATGTCATATTCCGCTCCAGGAGCTCCATCATAGCTCCTCGCTGTCGCTGGGAGGATGTTTTCTCCTCCGCTCGCCCCTTCCACCGTCATTTTCTCTCTACCCACCCTTGCCTCCTTTTCCGCGCAGCTCTCGATTCCCCCCTCTCTTTCGCACCCTCCATGTCATATTCCGCTCCAGGAGTTCCATCATAGCTCCTCACTGTCGCTGGGAGGAAGTTTTCTCCTCCGCTCGCCCCTTCCACCGTCATTTTCTCTCTACCCACCCTTGCCTCCTTTTCCGCGCAGCTCTTGATTCCCCCCTCTCTTTCGCACCCTCCATGTCATATTCCGCTCCAGGAGCTCCATCATAGCTCCTTGCTGTCGCTGGGAGGATGTTTTCTCCTCCGCTCGCCCCTTCCACCGTCATTTTCTCTCTACCCACCCTTGCCTCCTTTTCCGCGCAGCTCTCGATTCCCCCCTCTCTTTTGCACCCTCCATGTCATATTCCGCTCCAGGAGTTCCATCATAGCTCCTCACTGTCGCTGGGAGGATGTTTTCTCCTCCGCTCGCCCCTTCCACCGTCATTTTCTCTCTACCCACCCTTGCCTCCTTCTCCGCGCAGCTCTCGATTCCCCCCTCTCTTTCGCACCCTCCATGTCATATTCCGCTCCAGGAGCTCCATCATAGCTAATCGCTGTCGCTGGGAGGATGTTTTCTCCTCCGCTCGCCCCTTCCACCGTCATTTTCTCTCTACCCACCCTTGCCTCCTTTTCCGCGCAGCTCTCGATTCCCCCCTCTCTTTCGCACCCTCCATGTCATATTCCGCTCCAGGAGTTCCATCATAGCTCCTCACTGTCGCTGGGAGGATGTTTTCTCCTCCGCTCGCCCCTTCCACCGTCATTTTCTCTCTACCCACCCTTGCCTCCTTTTCCGCGCAGCTCTCGATTCCCCCCTCTCTTTCGCACCCTCCATGTCATATTCCGCTCCAGGAGTTCCATCATAGCTCCTCACTGTCGCTGGGAGGATGTTTTCTCCTCCGCTCGCCCCTTCCACCGTCATTTTCTCTCTACCCACCCTTGCCTCCTTCTCCGCGCAGCTCTCGATTCCCCCCTCTCTTTCGCACCCTCCATGTCATATTCCGCTCCAGGAGCTCCATCATAGCTCCTCGCTGTCGCTGGGAGGATGTTTTCTCCTCCGCTCGCCCCTTCCACCGTCATTTTCTCTCTATCCACCCTTGCCTCCTTTTCCGCGCAGCTCTCGATTCCCCCCTCTCTTTCGCACCCTCCATGTCACATTCCGCTCCAGGAGTTCCATCATAGCTCCTCACTGTCGCTGGGAGGAAGTTTTCTCCTCCGCTCGCCCCTTCCACCGTCATTTTCTCTCTACCCACCCTTGCCTCCTTTTCCGCGCAGCTCTCGATTCCCCCCTCTCTTTCGCACCCTCCATGTCATATTCCGCTCCAGGAGCTCCATCATAGCTCCTCGCTGTCGCTGGGAGGATGTTTTCTCCTCCGCTCGCCCCTTCCACCGTCATTTTCTCTCTACCCACCCTTGCCTCCTTTTCCGCGCAGCTCTCGATTCCCCCCTCTCTTTCACACCCTCAATGTCATATTCCGCTCCAGGAGTTCCATCATAGCTCCTCACTGTCGCTGGGAGGATGTTTTCTCCTCCGCTCGCCCCTTCCACCGTCATTTTCTCTCTACCCACCCTTGCCTCCTTTTCCGCGCAGCTCTCGATTCCCCCCTCTCTTTCGCACCCTCCATGTCATATTCCGCTCCAGGAGTTCCATCATAGCTCCTCACTGTCGCTGGGAGGAAGTTTTCTCCTCCGCTTGCCCCTTCCACCGTCATTTTCTCTCTACCCACCCTTGCCTCCTTTTCCGCGCAGCTCTCGATTCCCCCCTCTCTTTCACACCCTCAATGTCATATTCCGCTCCAGGAGTTCCATCATAGCTCCTCACTGTCGCTGGGAGGATGTTTTCTCCTCCGCTCGCCCCTTCCACCGTCATTTTCTCTCTACCCACCCTTGCCTCCTTTTCCGCGCAGCTCTCGATTCCCCCCTCTCTTTTGCACCCTCCATGTCATATTCCGCTCCAGGAGTTCCATCATAGCTCCTCACTGTCGCTGGGAGGATGTTTTCTCCTCCGCTCGCCCCTTCCACCGTCATTTTCTCTCTACCCACCCTTGCCTCCTTCTCCGCGCAGCTCTCGATTCCCCCCTCTCTTTCGCACCCTCCATGTCATATTCCGCTCCAGGAGCTCCATCATAGCTCCTTGCTGTCGCTGGGAGGATGTTTTCTCCTCCGCTCGCCCCTTCCACCGTCATTTTCTCTCTACCCACCCTTGCCTCCTTTTCCGCGCAGCTCTCGATTCCCACCTCTCTTTCGCACCCTCCATGTCATATTCCGCTCCAGGAGTTCCATCATAGCTCCTCACTGTCGCTGGGAGGATGTTTTCTCCTCCGCTCGCCCCTTCCACCGTCATTTTCTCTCTACCCACCCTTGCCTCCTTTTCCGCGCAGCTCTCGATTCCCCCCTCTCTTTCGCACCCTCCATGTCATATTCCGCTCCAGGAGCTCCATCATAGCTCCTCGCTGTCGCTGGGAGGATGTTTTCTCCTCCGCTCGCCCCTTCCACCGTCATTTTCTCTCTACCCACCCTTGCCTCCTTTTCCGCGCAGCTCTCGATTCCCCCCTCTCTTTCGCACCCTCAATGTCATATTCCGCTCCAGAAGTTCCATCATAGCTCCTCACTGTCGCTGGGAGGATGTTTTCTCCTCCGCTCGCCCCTTCCACCGTCATTTTCTCTCTACCCACCCTTGCCTCCTTTTCCGCGCAGCTCTCGATTCCCCCCTCTCTTTCGCACCCTCCATGTCATATTCCGCTCCAGGAGCTCCATCATAGCTCCTTGCTGTCGCTGGGAGGATGTTTTCTCCTCCGCTCGCCCCTTCCACCGTCATTTTCTCTCTACCCACCCTTGCCTCCTTTTCCGCGCAGCTCTCGATTTCCCCCTCTCTTTTGCACCCTCCATGTCATATTCCGCTCCAGGAGTTCCATCATAGCTCCTCACTGTCGCTGGGAGGATGTTTTCTCCTCCGCTCGCCCCTTCCACCGTCATTTTCTCTCTACCCACCCTTGCCTCCTTCTCCGCGCAGCTCTCGATTCCCCCCTCTCTTTCGCACCCTCCATGTCATATTCCGCTCCAGGAGCTCCATCATAGCTCCTCGCTGTCGCTGGGAGGATGTTTTCTCCTCCGCTCGCCCCTTCCACCGTCATTTTCTCTCTACCCACCCTTGCCTCCTTTTCCACGCAGCTCTCGATTCCCCCCTCTCTTTCGCACCCTCCATGTCATATTCCACTCCAGGAGTTCCATCATAGCTCCTCACTGTCGCTGGGAGGATGTTTTCTCCTCCGCTCGCCCCTTCCACCGTCATTTTCTCTCTACCCACCCTTGCCTCCTTTTCCGCGCAGCTCTCGATTCCCCCCTCTCTTTCGCACCCTCCATGTCATATTCCGCTCCAGGAGTTCCATCATAGCTCCTCACTGTCGCTGGGAGGAAGTTATCTCCTCCGCTCGCCCCTTCCACCGTCATTTTCTCTCTACCCACCCTTGCCTCCTTTTCCGCGCAGCTCTCGATTCCCCCCTCTCTTTCGCACCCTCCATGTCATATTCCGCTCCAGGAGTTCCATCATAGCTCCTCACTGTCGCTGGGAGGATGTTTTCTCCTCCGCTCGCCCCTTCCACCGTCATTTTCTCTCTACCCACCCTTGCCTCCTTCTCCGCGCAGCTCTCGATTCCCCCCTCTCTTTCGCACCCTCCATGTCATATTCCGCTCCAGGAGCTCCATCATAGCTCCTCGCTGTCGCTGGGAGGATGTTTTCTCCTCCGCTCGCCCCTTCCACCGTCATTTTCTCTCTACCCACCCTTGCCTCCTTCTCCGCGCAGCTCTCGATTCCCCCCTCTCTTTCGCACCCTCCATGTCATATTCCGCTCCAGGAGCTCCATCATAGCTCCTCGCTGTCGCTGGGAGGATGTTTTCTCCTCCGCTCGCCCCTTCCACCGTCATTTTCTCTCTACCCACCCTTGCCTCCTTCTCCGCGCAGCTCTCGATTCCCCCCTCTCTCTCGCACCCTCCATATTACATCCAGCTCCAGGAGCTCCATCATAGCTCCTCGCTGTCGCTGGGAGGATGTTTTCTCCTCCGCTCGCCCCTTCCACCGTCATTTTCTCTCTACCCACCCTTGCCTCCTTTTCCGCGCAGCTCTCGATTCCCCCCTCTCTTTCGCACCCTCCATGTCATATTCCGCTC
Source organism: Pelophylax lessonae (assembly GCF_965119305.1). Lineage (NCBI taxonomy): Eukaryota > Metazoa > Chordata > Amphibia > Anura > Ranidae > Pelophylax > Pelophylax lessonae. The sequence continues at coordinate 81,580,811 of NC_138780.1, read as the reverse complement.
CAGGAGTTCCATCATAGCTCCTCACTGTCGCTGGGAGGATGTTTTCTCCTCCGCTCGCCCCTTCCACCGTCATTTTCTCTCTACCCACCCTTGCCTCCTTCTCCGCGCATCTCTCGATTCCCCCCTCTCTTTCGCACCCTCCATGTCATATTCCGCTCCAGGAGCTCCATCATAGCTCCTCGCTGTCGCTGGGAGGATGTTTTCTCCTCCGCTCGCCCCTTCCACCGTCATTTTCTCTCTACCCACCCTTGCCTCCTTTTCCGCGCAGCTCTCGATTCCCCCCTCTCTTTCGCACCCTCCATGTCATATTCCGCTCCAGGAGTTCCATCATAGCTCCTCACTGTCGCTGGGAGGAAGTTTTCTCCTCCGCTCGCCCCCTTCCACCGTCATTTTCTCTCTACCCACCCTTGCCTCCTTTTCCGCGCAGCTCTTGATTCCCCCCTCTCTTTCGCACCCTCCATGTCATATTCCGCTCCAGGAGCTCCATCATAGCTCCTTGCTGTCGCTGGGAGGATGTTTTCTCCTCCGCTCGCCCCTTCCACCGTCATTTTCTCTCTACCCACCCTTGCCTCCTTTTCCGCGCAGCTCTCGATTCCCCCCTCTCTTTTGCACCCTCCATGTCATATTCCGCTCCAGGAGTTCCATCATAGCTCCTCACTGTCGCTGGGAGGATGTTTTCTCCTCCGCTCGCCCCTTCCACCGTCATTTTCTCTCTACCCACCCTTGCCTCCTTCTCCGCGCAGCTCTCGATTCCCCCCTCTCTTTCGCACCCTCCATGTCATATTCCGCTCCAGGAGCTCCATCATAGCTAATCGCTGTCGCTGGGAGGATGTTTTCTCCTCCGCTCGCCCCTTCCACCGTCATTTTCTCTCTACCCACCCTTGCCTCCTTTTCCGCGCAGCTCTCGATTCCCCCCTCTCTTTCGCACCCTCCATGTCATATTCCGCTCCAGGAGTTCCATCATAGCTCCTCACTGTCGCTGGGAGGACGTTTTCTCCTCCGCTCGCCCCTTCCACCGTCATTTTCTCTCTACCCACCCTTGCCTCCTTTTCCGCGCAGCTCTCGATTCCCCCCTCTCTTTCGCACCCTCCATGTCATATTCCGCTCCAGGAGTTCCATCATAGCTCCTCACTGTCGCTGGGAGGATGTTTTCTCCTCCGCTCGCCCCTTCCACCGTCATTTTCTCTCTACCCACCCTTGCCTCCTTCTCCGCGCAGCTCTCGATTCCCCCCTCTCTTTCGCACCCTCCATGTCATATTCCGCTCCAGGAGCTCCATCATAGCTCCTCGCTGTCGCTGGGAGGATGTTTTCTCCTCCGCTCGCCCCTTCCACCGTCATTTTCTCTCTACCCACCCTTGCCTCCTTTTCCGCGCAGCTCTCGATTCCCCCCTCTCTTTCGCACCCTCCATGTCATATTCCGCTCCAGGAGTTCCATCATAGCTCCTCACTGTCGCTGGGAGGAAGTTTTCTCCTCCGCTCGCCCCTTCCACCGTCATTTTCTCTCTACCCACCCTTGCCTCCTTTTCCGCGCAGCTCTCGATTCCCCCCTCTCTTTCACACCCTCAATGTCATATTCCGCTCCAGGAGTTCCATCATAGCTCCTCACTGTCGCTGGGAGGATGTTTTCTCCTCCGCTCGCCCCTTCCACCGTCATTTTCTCTCTACCCCCCCTTGCCTCCTTTTCCGCGCAGCTCTCGATTCCCCCCTCTCTTTCGCACCCTCCATGTCATATTCCGCTCCAGGAGTTCCATCATAGCTCCTCACTGTCGCTGGGAGGAAGTTTTCTCCTCCGCTTGCCCCTTCCACCGTCATTTTCTCTCTACCCACCCTTGCCTCCTTTTCCGCGCAGCTCTCGATTCCCCCCTCTCTTTCACACCCTCAATGTCATATTCCGCTCCAGGAGTTCCATCATAGCTCCTCACTGTCGCTGGGAGGATGTTTTCTCCTCCGCTCGCCTCTTCCACCGTCATTTTCTCTCTACCCACCCTTGCCTCCTTTTCCGCGCAGCTCTCGATTCCCCCCTCTCTTTTGCACCCTCCATGTCATATTCCGCTCCAGGAGTTCCATCATAGCTCCTCACTGTCGCAGGGAGGATGTTTTCTCCTCCGCTCGCCCCTTCCACCGTCATTTTCTCTCTACCCACCTTTGCCTCCTTTTCCGCGCAGCTCTCGATTCCCCCCTCTCTTTCGCACCCTCCATGTCATATTCCGCTCCAGGAGTTCCATCATAGCTCCTCACTGTCGCTGGGAGGATGTTTTCTCCTCCGCTCGCCCCTTCCACCGTCATTTTCTCTCTACCCACCCTTGCCTCCTTCTCCGCGCAGCTCTCGATTCCCCCCTCTCTTTCGCACCCTCCATGTCATATTCCGCTCCAGGAGCTCCATCATAGCTCCTCGCTGTCGCTGGGAGGATGTTTTCTCCTCCGCTCGCCCCTTCCACCGTCATTTTCTCTCTACCCACCCTTGCCTCCTTTTCCGCGCAGCTCTCGATTCCCCCCTCTCTTTCGCACCCTCCATGTCATATTCCGCTCCAGGAGTTCCATCGTAGCTCCTCACTGTCGCTGGGAGGAAGTTTTCTCCTCCGCTCGCCCCTTCCACCGTCATTTTCTCTCTACCCACCCTTGCCTCCTTTTCCGCGCAGCTCTCGATTCCCCCCTCTCTTTCGCACCCTCCATGTCATATTCCACTCCAGGAGCTCCATCATAGCTCCTCGCTGTCGCTGGGAGGATGTTTTCTCCTCCGCTCGCCCCTTCCACCGTCATTTTCTCTCTACCCACCCTTGCCTCCTTTTCCGCGCAGCTCTCGATTCCCCCCTCTCTTTCACACCCTCAATGTCATATTCCGCTCCAGGAGTTCCATCATAGCTCCTCACTGTCGCTGGGAGGATGTTTTCTCCTCCGCTCGCCCCTTCCACCGTCATTTTCTCTCTACCCACCCTTGCCTCCTTTTCCGCGCAGCTCTCGATTCCCCCCTCTCTTTCGCACCCTCCATGTCATATTCCGCTCCAGGAGTTCCATCATAGCTCCTCACTGTCGCTGGGAGGAAGTTTTCTCCTCCGCTTGCCCCTTCCACCGTCATTTTCTCTCTACCCACCCTTGCCTCCTTTTCCGCGCAGCTCTCGATTCCCCCCTCTCTTTCGCACCCTCCATGTCATATTCCGCTCCAGGAGTTCCATCATAGCTCCTCACTGTCGCTGGGAGGATGTTTTCTCCTCCGCTCGCCCCTTCCACCGTCATTTTCTCTCTACCCACCCTTGCCTCCTTTTCCGCGCAGCTCTCGATTCCCCCCTCTCTTTCGCACCCTCCATGTCATATTCCGCTCCAGGAGCTCCATCATAGCTCCTCGCTGTCGCTGGGAGGATGTTTTCTCCTCCGCTCGCCCCTTCCACCGTCATTTTCTCTCTACCCACCCTTGCCTCCTTTTCCGCGCAGCTCTCGATTCCCCCCTCTCTTTCGCACCCTCAATGTCATATTCCGCTCCAGGAGTTCCATCATAGCTCCTCACTGTCGCTGGGAGGATGTTTTCTCCTCCGCTCGCCCCTTCCACCGTCATTTTCTCTCTACCCACCCTTGCCTCCTTTTCCGCGCAGCTCTCGATTCCCCCCTCTCTTTCGCACCCTCCATGTCATATTCCGCTCCAGGAGTTCCATCATAGCTCCTCACTGTCGCTGGGAGGAAGTTTTCTCCTCCGCTCGCCCCTTCCACCGTCATTTTCTCTCTACACACCCTTGCCTCCTTTTCCGCGCAGCTCTCGATTCCCCCCTCTCTTTTGCACCCTCCATGTCATATTCCGCTCCAGGAGCTCCATCATAGCTCCTCGCTGTCGCTGGGAGGATGTTTTCTCCTCCGCTCGCCCCTTCCACCGTCATTTTCTCTCTACCCACCCTTGCCTCCTTTTCCGCGCAGCTCTCGATTCCCCCCTCTCTTTCGCACCCTCCATGTCATATTCCGCTCCAGGAGTTCCATCATAGCTCCTCACTGTCGCTGGGAGGATGTTTTCTCCTCCGCTCGCCCCTTCCACCGTCATTTTCTCTCTACCCACCCTTGCCTCCTTTTCCGCGCAGCTCTCGATTCCCCCCTCTCTTTCGCACCCTCCATGTCATATTCCGCTCCAGGAGCTCCATCATAGCTCCTTGCTGTCGCTGGGAGGATGTTTTCTCCTCCGCTCGCCCCTTCCACCGTCATTTTCTCTCTACCCACCCTTGCCTCCTTTTCCGCGCAGCTCTCGATTCCCCCCTCTCTTTCGCACCCTCCATGTCATATTCCGCTCCAGGAGTTCCATCATAGCTCCTCACTGTCGCTGGGAGGATGTTTTCTCCTCCGCTCGCCCCTTCCACCGTCATTTTCTCTCTACCCACCCTTGCCTCCTTCTCCGCGCAGCTCTCGATTCCCCCCTCTCTTTCGCACCCTCCATGTCATATTCCGCTCCAGGAGCTCCATCATAGCTCCTCGCTGTCGCTGGGAGGATGTTTTCTCCTCCGCTCGCCCCTTCCACCGTCATTTTCTCTCTACCCACCCTTGCCTCCTTTTCCGCGCAGCTCTCGATTCCCCCCTCTCTTTCGCACCCTCCATGTCATATTCCGCTCCAGGAGCTCCATCATAGCTCCTTGCTGTCGCTGGGAGGATGTTTTCTCCTCCGCTCGCCCCTTCCACCGTCATTTTCTCTCTACCCACCCTTGCCTCCTTTTCCGCGCAGCTCTCGATTCCCCCCTCTCTTTCGCACCCTCATGTCATATTCCGCTCCAGGAGTTCCATCATAGCTCCTCACTGTCGCTGGGAGGATGTTTTCTCCTCCGCTCGCCCCTTCCACCATCATTTTCTCTCTACCCACCCTTGCCTCCTTTTCCGCGCAGCTCTCGATTCCCCCCTCTCTTTCGCACCCTCCATGTCATATTCCGCTCCAGGAGTTCCATCATAGCTCCTCACTGTCGCTGGGAGGAAGTTTTCTCCTCCGCTCGCCCCTTCCACCGTCATTTTCTCTCTACCCACCCTTGCCTCCTTTTCCGCGCAGCTCTCGATTCCCCCCTCTCTTTCGCACCCTCCATGTCATATTCCGCTCCAGGAGTTCCATCATAGCTCCTCACTGTCGCTGGGAGGATGTTTTCTCCTCCGCTTGCCCCTTCCACCGTCATTTTCTCTCTACCCACCCTTGCCTCCTTTTCCGCGCAGCTCTCGATTCCCCCCTCTCTTTCGCACCCTCCATGTCATATTCCGCTCCAGGAGCTCCATCATAGCTCCTTGCTGTCGCTGGGAGGATGTTTTCTCCTCCGCTCGCCCCTTCCACCGTCATTTTCTCTCTACCCACCCTTGCCTCCTTTTCCGCGCAGCTCTCGATTCCCCCCTCTCTTTCGCACCCTCCATGTCATATTCCGCTCCAGGAGTTCCATCATAGCTCCTCACTGTCGCTGGGAGGATGTTTTCTCCTCCGCTCGCCCCTTCCACCGTCATTTTCTCTCTACCCACCCTTGCCTCCTTCTCCGCGCAGCTCTCGATTCCCCCCTCTCTTTCGCACCCTCCATGTCATATTCCGCTCCAGGAGCTCCATCATAGCTCCTCGCTGTCGCTGGGAGGATGTTTTCTCCTCCGCTCGCCACTTCCACCGTCATTTTCTCTCTACCCACCCTTGCCTCCTTTTCCGCGCAGCTCTCGATTCCCCCCTCTCTTTCGCACCCTCCATGTCATATTCCGCTCCAGGAGTTCCATCATAGCTCCTCACTGTCGCTGGGAGGATGTTTTCTCCTCCGCTCGCCCCTTCCACCGTCATTTTCTCTCTACCCACCCTTGCCTCCTTTTCCGCGCAGCTCTCGATTCCCCCCTCTCTTTCGCACCCTCCATGTCATATTCCGCTCCAGGAGCTCCATCATAGCTCCTTGCTGTCGCTGGGAGGATGTTTTCTCCTCCGCTCGCCCCTTCCACCGTCATTTTCTCTCTACCCACCCTTGCCTCCTTTTCTGCGCAGCTCTCGATTCCCCCCTCTCTTTCGCACCCTCCATGTCATATTCCGCTCCAGGAGTTCCATCATAGCTCCTCACTGTCGCTGGGAGGATGTTTTCTCCTCCGCTCGCCCCTTCCACCGTCATTTTCTCTCTACCCACCCTTGCCTCCTTCTCCGCGCAGCTCTCGATTCCCCCCTCTCTTTCGCACCCTCCATGTCATATTCCGCTCCAGGAGCTCCATCATAGCTCCTCGCTGTCGCTGGGAGGATGTTTTCTCCTCCGCTCGCCCCTTCCACCGTCATTTTCTCTCTACCCACCCTTGCCTCCTTTTCCGCGCAGCTCTCGATTCCCCCCTCTCTTTCGCACCCTCCATGTCATATTCCGCTCCAGGAGTTCCATCATAGCTCCTCACTGTCGCTGGGAGGATGTTTTCTCCTCCGCTCGCCCCTTCCACCGTCATTTTCTCTCTACCCACCCTTGCCTCCTTTTCCGCGCAGCTCTCGATTCCCCCCTCTCTTTCGCACCCTCCATGTCATATTCCGCTCCAGGAGCTCCATCATAGCTCCTTGCTGTCGCTGGGAGGATGTTTTCTCCTCCGCTCGCCCCTTCCACCGTCATTTTCTCTCTATCCACCCTTGCCTCCTTTTCCGCGCAGCTCTCGATTCCCCCCTCTCTTTCGCACCCTCCATGTCATATTCCGCTCCAGGAGTTCCATCATAGCTCCTCACTGTCGCTGGGAGGATGTTTTCTCCTCCGCTCGCCCCTTCCACCGTCATTTTCTCTCTACCCACCCTTGCCTCCTTCTCCGCGCAGCTCTCGATTCCCCCCTCTCTTTCGCACCCTCCATGTCATATTTTGCTCCAGGAGCTCCATCATAGCTCCTCGCTGTCGCTGGGAGGATGTTTTCTCCTCCGCTCGCCCCTTCCACCGTCATTTTCTCTCTACCCACCCTTGCCTCCTTTTCCGCGCAGCTCTCGATTCCCCCCTCTCTTTCGCACCCTCCATGTCATATTCCGCTCCAGGAGTTCCATCATAGCTCCTCACTGTCGCTGGGAGGATGTTTTCTCCTCCGCTCGCCCCTTCCACCGTCATTTTCTCTCTACCCACCCTTGCCTCCTTTTCCGCGCAGCTCTCGATTCCCCCTCTCTTTCGCACCCTCCATGTCATATTCCGCTCCCGGAGTTCCATCATAGCTCCTCACTGTCGCTGGGAGGAAGTTTTCTCCTCCGCTCGCCCCTTCCACCGTCATTTTCTCTCTACCCACCCTTGCCTCCTTTTCCGCGCAGCTCTCAATTCCCCCCTCTCTTTCGCACCCTCCATGTCATATTCCGCTCCAGGAGCTCCATCATAGCTCCTTGCTGTCGCTGGGAGGATGTTTTCTCCTCCGCTCGCCCCTTCCACCGTCATTTTCTCTCTACCCACCCTTGCCTCCTTTTCCGCGCAGCTCTCGATTCCCCCCTCTCTTTCGCACCCTCCATGTCATATTCCGCTCCAGGAGTTCCATCATAGCTCCTCACTGTCGCTGGGAGGATGTTTTCTCCTCCGCTCGCCCCTTCCACCGTCATTTTCTCTCTACCCACCCTTGCCTCCTTCTCCGCGCAGCTCTCGATTCCCCCCTCTCTTTCGCACCCTCCATGTCATATTCTGCTCCAGGAGCTCCATCATAGCTCCTCGCTGTCGCTGGGAGGATTTTTTCTCCTCCGCTCGCCCCTTCCACCGTCATTTTCTCTCTACCCACCCTTGCCTCCTTCTCCGCGCAGCTCTCGATTCCCCCCTCTCTTTCGCACCCTCCATGTCATATTCCGCTCCAGGAGCTCCATCATAGCTCCTTGCTGTCGCTGGGAGGATGTTTTCTCCTCCGCTCGCCCCTTCAACCATCATTTTCTCTCTACCCACCCTTGCCTCCTTCTCCGCGCAGCTCTCGATTCCCCCCTCTCTTTCGCACCCTCCATGTCATATTCCGCTCCAGGAGCTCCATCATAGCTCCTTGCTGTCGCTGGGAGGATGTTTTCTCCTCCGCTCGCCCCTTCCACCGTCATTTTCTCTCTACCCACCCTTGCCTCCTTTTCCGCGCAGCTCTCGATTCCCCCCTCTCTTTCGCACCCTCCATGTCATATTCCGCTCCAGGAGCTCCATCATAGCTCCTCGCTGTCGCTGGGAGGATGTTTTCTCCTCCGCTCGCCCCTTCCACCGTCATTTTCTTTCTACCCACCCTTGCCTCCTTTTCCACGCAGCTCTTGATTCCCCCCTCTCTTTCGCACCCTCCATGTCATATTCCGCTCCAGGAGCTCCATCATAGCTCCTCGCTGTTGCTGGGAGGATGTTTTCTCCTCCGCTCGCCCCTTCCACCGTCATTTTCTCTCTACCCACCCTTGCCTCCTTCTCCGCACAGCTCTCGATTCCCCCCTCTCTTTCGCACCCTCCATGTCATATTCCGCTCCAGGAGCTCCATCATAGCTCCTCGCTGTCGCTGGGAGGATGTTTTCTCCTCTGCTCGCCCCTTCCACCGTCATTTTCTCTCTACCCACCCTTTCCTCCTTTTCCGCGCAGCTCTCGATTCCCCCTCTCTTTCGCACCCTCCATGTCATATTCCGCTCCAGGAGCTCCATCATAGCTCCTCGCTGTCGCTGGGAGGATGTTTTCTCCTCCGCTCGCCCCTTCCACCGTCATTTTCTTTCTACCCAACCCTTGCCTCCTTTTCCACGCAGCTCTCGATTCCCCCCTCTCTTTCGCACCCTCCATGTCATATTCCGCTCCAGGAGCTCCATCATAGCTCCTCGCTGTTGCTGGGAGGATGTTTTCTCCTCCGCTCGCCCCTTCCACCGTCATTTTTTCTCTACCCACCCTTGCCTCCTTCTCCGCACAGCTCTCGATTCCCCCCTCTCTTTCGCACCCTCCATGTCATATTCCGCTCCAGGAGCTCCATCATAGCTCCTCGCTGTCGCTGGGAGGATGTTTTCTCCTCTGCTCGCCCCTTCCACCGTCATTTTCTCTCTACCCACCCTTTCCTCCTTTTCCGCGCAGCTCTCGATTCCCCCCTCTCTTGCGCACCCTCCATGTCATATTCCGCTCCAGGAGCTCCATCATAGCTCCTCGCTGTCGCTGGGAGGATGTTTTCTCCTCCGCTCGCCCCTTCCACCGTCATTTTCTTTCTACCCACCCTTGCCTCCTTTTCCGCGCAGCTCTCGATTCCCCCCTCTCTTTCGCACCCTCCATGTCATATTCCGCTCCAGGAGTTCCATCATAGCTCCTCACTGTCGCTGGGAGGATGTTTTCTCCTCCGCTCGCCCCTTCCACCGTCATTTTCTCTCTACCCACCCTTGCCTCCTTCTCCGCGCAGCTCTCGATTCCCCCCTCTCTTTCGCACCCTCCATGTCATATTCCGCTCCAGGAGCTCCATCATAGCTCTTCGCTGTCGCTGGGAGGATGTTTTCTCCTCTGCTCGCCCCTTCCACCGTCATTTTCTCTCTACCCACCCTTTCCTCCTTTTCCGCGCAGCTCTCGATTCCCCCTCTCTTTCGCACCCTCCATGTCATATTCCGCTCCAGGAGCTCCATCATAGCTCCTCGCTGTCGCTGGGAGGATGTTTTCTCCTCCGCTCGCCCCTTCCACCGTCATTTTCTCTCTACCCACCCTTGCCTCCTTCTCCGCGCAGCTCTCGATTCCCCCCTCTCTTTCGCACCCTCCATGTCATATTCCGCTCCAGGAGCTCCATCATAGCTCCTCGCTGTCGCTGGGAGGATGTTTTCTCCTCCGCTCGCCACTTCCACCGTCATTTTCTCTCTACCCACCCTTGCCTCCTTTTCCGCGCAGCTCTCGATTCCCCCCTCTCTTTCGCACCCTCCATGTCATATTCCGCTCCAGGAGTTCCATCATAGCTCCTCACTGTCGCTGGGAGGATGTTTTCTCCTCCGCTCGCCCCTTCCACCGTCATTTTCTCTCTACCCACCCTTGCCTCCTTTTCCGCGCAGCTCTCGATTCCCCCCTCTCTTTCGCACCCTCCATGTCATATTCCGCTCCAGGAGCTCCATCATAGCTCCTTGCTGTCGCTGGGAGGATGTTTTCTCCTCCGCTCGCCCCTTCCACCGTCATTTTCTCTCTACCCACCCTTGCCTCCTTTTCCGCGCAGCTCTCGATTCCCCCCTCTCTTTCGCACCCTCCATGTCATATTCCGCTCCAGGAGCTCCATCATAGCTCCTTGCTGTCGCTGGGAGGATGTTTTCTCCTCCGCTCGCCCCTTCCACCGTCATTTTCTCTCTACCCACCCTTGCCTCCTTTTCCGCGCAGCTCTCGATTCCCCCCTCTCTTTCGCACCCTCCATGTCATATTCCGCTCCAGGAGTTCCATCATAGCTCCTCACTGTCGCTGGGAGGATGTTTTCTCCTCCGCTCGCCCCTTCCACCATCATTTTCTCTCTACCCACCCTTGCCTCCTTTTCCGCGCAGCTCTCGATTCCCCCCTCTCTTTCGCACCCTCCATGTCATATTCCGCTCCAGGAGTTCCATCATAGCTCCTCACTGTCGCTGGGAGGAAGTTTTCTCCTCCGCTCGCCCCTTCCACCGTCATTTTCTCTCTACCCACCCTTGCCTCCTTTTCCGCGCAGCTCTCGATTCCCCCCTCTCTTTCGCACCCTCCATGTCATATTCCGCTCCAGGAGCTCCATCATAGCTCCTTGCTGTCGCTGGGAGGATGTTTTCTCCTCCGCTCGCCCCTTCCACCGTCATCTTCTCTCTACCCACCCTTGCCTCCTTTTCCGCGCAGCTCTCGATTCCCCCCTCTCTTTCGCACCCTCCATGTCATATTCCGCTCCAGGAGTTCCATCATAGCTCCTCACTGTCGCTGGGAGGATGTTTTCTCCTCCGCTCGCCCCTTCCACCGTCATTTTCTCTCTACCCACCCTTGCCTCCTTCTCCGCGCAGCTCTCGATTCCCCCCTCTCTTTCGCACCCTCCATGTCATATTCCGCTCCAGGAGTTCCATCATAGCTCCTCACTGTCGCTGGGAGGATGTTTTCTCCTCCGCTCGCCCCTTCCACCGTCATTTTCTCTCTACCCACCCTTGCCTCCTTCTCCGCGCAGCTCTCGATTCCCCCCTCTCTTTCGCACCCTCCATGTCATATTCCGCTCCAGGAGCTCCATCATAGCTCCTCGCTGTCGCTGGGAGGATGTTTTCTCCTCCGCTCGCCCCTTCCACCGTCATTTTCTCTCTACCCACCCTTGCCTCCTTTTCCGCGCAGCTCTCGATTCCCCCCTCTCTTTCGCACCCTCCATGTCATATTCCGCTCCAGGAGTTCCATCATAGCTCCTCACTGTCGCTGGGAGGATGTTTTCTCCTCCGCTCGCCCCTTCCACCGTCATTTTCTCTCTACCCACCCTTGCCTCCTTTTCCGCGCAGCTCTCGATTCCCCCCTCTCTTTCGCACCCTCCATGTCATATTCCGCTCCAGGAGCTCCATCATAGCTCCTTGCTGTCGCTGGGAGGATGTTTTCTCCTCCGCTCGCCCCTTCCACAGTCATTTTCTCTCTATCCACCCTTGCCTCCTTTTCCGCGCAGCTCTCGATTCCCCCCTCTCTTTCGCACCCTCCATGTCATATTCCGCTCCAGGAGTTCCATCATAGCTCCTCACTGTCGCTGGGAGGATGTTTTCTCCTCCGCTCGCCCCTTCCACCGTCATTTTCTCTCTACCCACCCTTGCCTCCTTCTCCGCGCAGCTCTCGATTCCCCCCTCTCTTTCGCACCCTCCATGTCATATTCCGCTCCAGGAGCTCCATCATAGCTCCTCGCTGTCGCTGGGAGGATGTTTTCTCCTCCGCTCGCCCCTTCCACCGTCATTTTCTCTCTACCCACCCTTGCCTCCTTTTCCGCGCAGCTCTCGATTCCCCCCTCTCTTTCGCACCCTCCATGTCATATTCCGCTCCAGGAGTTCCATCATAGCTCCTCACTGTCGCTGGGAGGATGTTTTCTCCTCCGCTCGCCCCTTCCACCGTCATTTTCTCTCTACCCACCCTTGCCTCCTTCTCCGCGCAGCTCTCGATTCCCCCCTCTCTTTCGCACCCTCCATGTCATATTCCGCTCCAGGAGCTCCATCATAGCTCCTCGCTGTCGCTGGGAGGATGTTTTCTCCTCCGCTCGCCCCTTCCACCGTCATTTTCTCTCTACCCACCCTTGCCTCCTTTTCCGCGCAGCTCTCGATTCCCCCCTCTCTTTCGCACCCTCCATGTCATATTCCGCTCCAGGAGTTCCATCATAGCTCCTCACTGTCGCTGGGAGGATGTTTTCTCCTCCGCTCGCCCCTTCCACCATCATTTTCTCTCTACCCACCCTTGCCTCCTTCTCCGCGCAGCTCTCGATTCCCCCCTCTCTTTCGCACCCTCCATGTCATATTCTGCTCCAGGAGCTCCATCATAGCTCCTCGCTGTCGTTGGGAGGATGTTTTCTCCTCCGCTCGCCCCTTCCACCGTCATTTTCTCTCTACCCACCCTTGCCTCCTTTTCCGCGCAGCTCTCGATTCCCCCCTCTCTTTCGCACCCTCCATGTCATATTCCGCTCCAGGAGCTCCATCATAGCTCCTCGCTGTCGCTGGGAGGATGTTTTCTCCTCCGCTCGCCCCTTCCACCGTCATTTTCTTTCTACCCACCCTTGCCTCCTTTTCCACGCAGCTCTTGATTCCCCCCTCTCTTTCGCACCCTCCATGTCATATTCCGCTCCAGGAGCTCCATCATAGCTCCTCGCTGTTGCTGGGAGGATGTTTTCTCCTCCGCTCGCCCCTTCCACCGTCATTTTCTCTCTACCCACCCTTGCCTCCTTCTCCGCACAGCTCTCGATTCCCCCCTCTCTTTCGCACCCTCCATGTCATATTCCGCTCCAGGAGTTCCATCATAGCTCCTCACTGTCGCTGGGAGGATGTTTTCTCCTCCGCTCACCCCTTCCACCGTCATTTTCTCTCTACCCACCCTTGCCTCCTTCTCCGCGCAGCTCTCGATTCCCCCCTCTCTTTCGCACCCTCCATGTCATATTCTGCTCCAGGAGCTCCATCATAGCTCCTCGCTGTCGCTGGGAGGATGTTTTCTCCTCCGCTCGCCCCTTCCACCGTCATTTTCTCTCTACCCACCCTTGCCTCCTTTTCCGCGCAGCTCTCGATTCCCCCCTCTCTTTCGCACCCTCCATGTCATATTCCGCTCCAGGAGTTCCATCATAGCTCCTCACTGTCGCTGGGAGGATGTTTTCTCCTCCGTTCGCCCCTTCCACCGTCATTTTCTCTCTACCCACCCTTGCCTCCTTTTCCGCGCAGCTCTCGATTCCCCCCTCTCTTTCGCACCCTCCATGTCATATTCCGCTCCAGGAGCTCCATCATAGCTCCTTGCTGTCGCTGGGAGGATGTTTTCTCCTCCGCTCGCCCCTTCCACCGTCATTTTCTCTCTATCCACCCTTGCCTCCTTTTCCGCGCAGCTCTCGATTCCCCCCTCTCTTTCGCACCCTCCATGTCATATTCCGCTCCAGGAGTTCCATCATAGCTCCTCACTGTCGCTGGGAGGATGTTTTCTCCTCCGCTCGCCCCTTCCACCGTCATTTTCTCTCTACCCACCCTTGCCTCCTTCTCCGCGCAGCTCTCGATTCCCCCCTCTCTTTCGCACCCTCCATGTCATATTCTGCTCCAGGAGCTCCATCATAGCTCCTCGCTGTCGCTGAGAGGATGTTTTCTCCTCCGCTCGCCCCTTCCACCGTCATTTTCTCTCTACCCACCCTTGCCTCCTTCTCCGCGCAGCTCTCGATTCCCCCCTCTCTTTCGCACCCTCCATGTCATATTCCGCTCCAGGAGCTCCATCATAGCTCCTTGCTGTCGCTGGGAGGATGTTTTCTCCTCCGCTCGCCCCTTCCACCATCATTTTCTCTCTACCCACCCTTGCCTCCTTTTCCGCGCAGCTCTCGATTCCCCCCTCTCTTTCGCACCCTCCATGTCATATTCTGCTCCAGGAGCTCCATCATAGCTCCTCGCTGTCGTTGGGAGGATGTTTTCTCCTCCGCTCGCCCCTTCCACCGTCATTTTCTCTCTACCCACCCTTGCCTCCTTTTCCGCGCAGCTCTCAATTCCCCCCTCTCTTTCGCACCCTCCATGTCATATTCCGCTCCAGGAGCTCCATCATAGCTCCTTGCTGTCGCTGGGAGGATGTTTTCTCCTCCGCTCGCCCCTTCCACCGTCATTTTCTCTCTACCCACCCTTGCCTCCTTTTCCGCGCAGCTCTCGATTCCCCCCTCTCTTTCGCACCCTCCATGTCATATTCCGCTCCAGGAGTTCCATCATAGCTCCTCACTGTCGCTGGGAGGATGTTTTCTCCTCCGCTCGCCCCTTCCACCGTCATTTTCTCTCTACCCACCCTTGCCTCCTTCTCCGCGCAGCTCTCGATTCCCCCCTCTCTTTCGCACCCTCCATGTCATATTCTGCTCCAGGAGCTCCATCATAGCTCCTCGCTGTCGCTGGGAGGATGTTTTCTCCTCCGCTCGCCCCTTCCACCGTCATTTTCTCTCTACCCACCCTTGCCTCCTTCTCCGCGCAGCTCTCGATTCCCCCCTCTCTTTCGCACCCTCCATGTCATATTCCGCTCCAGGAGCTCCATCATAGCTCCTTGCTGTCGCTGGGAGGATGTTTTCTCCTCCGCTCGCCCCTTCAACCATCATTTTCTCTCTACCCACCCTTGCCTCCTTCTCCGCGCAGCTCTCGATTCCCCCCTCTCTTTCGCACCCTCCATGTCATATTCCGCTCCAGGAGCTCCATCATAGCTCCTTGCTGTCGCTGGGAGGATGTTTTCTCCTCCGCTCGCCCCTTCCACCGTCATTTTCTCTCTACCCACCCTTGCCTCCTTTTCCGCGCAGCTCTCGATTCCCCCCTCTCTTTCGCACCCTCCATGTCATATTCCGCTCCAGGAGCTCCATCATAGCTCCTCGCTGTCGCTGGGAGGATGTTTTCTCCTCCGCTCGCCCCTTCCACCGTCATTTTCTTTCTACCCACCCTTGCCTCCTTTTCCACGCAGCTCTTGATTCCCCCCTCTCTTTCGCACCCTCCATGTCATATTCCGCTCCAGGAGCTCCATCATAGCTCCTCGCTGTTGCTGGGAGGATGTTTTCTCCTCCGCTCGCCCCTTCCACCGTCATTTTCTCTCTACCCACCCTTGCCTCCTTCTCCGCACAGCTCTCGATTCCCCCCTCTCTTTCGCACCCTCCATGTCATATTCCGCTCCAGGAGCTCCATCATAGCTCCTCGCTGTCGCTGGGAGGATGTTTTCTCCTCTGCTCGCCCCTTCCACCGTCATTTTCTCTCTACCCACCCTTTCCTCCTTTTCCGCGCAGCTCTCGATTCCCCCTCTCTTTCGCACCCTCCATGTCATATTCCGCTCCAGGAGCTCCATCATAGCTCCTCGCTGTCGCTGGGAGGATGTTTTCTCCTCCGCTCGCCCCTTCCACCGTCATTTTCTTTCTACCCAACCCTTGCCTCCTTTTCCACGCAGCTCTCGATTCCCCCCTCTCTTTCGCACCCTCCATGTCATATTCCGCTCCAGGAGCTCCATCATAGCTCCTCGCTGTTGCTGGGAGGATGTTTTCTCCTCCGCTCGCCCCTTCCACCGTCATTTTTTCTCTACCCACCCTTGCCTCCTTCTCCGCACAGCTCTCGATTCCCCCCTCTCTTTCGCACCCTCCATGTCATATTCCGCTCCAGGAGCTCCATCATAGCTCCTCGCTGTCGCTGGGAGGATGTTTTCTCCTCTGCTCGCCCCTTCCACCGTCATTTTCTCTCTACCCACCCTTTCCTCCTTTTCCGCGCAGCTCTCGATTCCCCCCTCTCTTGCGCACCCTCCATGTCATATTCCGCTCCAGGAGCTCCATCATAGCTCCTCGCTGTCGCTGGGAGGATGTTTTCTCCTCCGCTCGCCCCTTCCACCGTCATTTTCTTTCTACCCACCCTTGCCTCCTTTTCCGCGCAGCTCTCGATTCCCCCCTCTCTTTCGCACCCTCCATGTCATATTCCGCTCCAGGAGTTCCATCATAGCTCCTCACTGTCGCTGGGAGGATGTTTTCTCCTCCGCTCGCCCCTTCCACCGTCATTTTCTCTCTACCCACCCTTGCCTCCTTCTCCGCGCAGCTCTCGATTCCCCCCTCTCTTTCGCACCCTCCATGTCATATTCCGCTCCAGGAGCTCCATCATAGCTCTTCGCTGTCGCTGGGAGGATGTTTTCTCCTCTGCTCGCCCCTTCCACCGTCATTTTCTCTCTACCCACCCTTTCCTCCTTTTCCGCGCAGCTCTCGATTCCCCCTCTCTTTCGCACCCTCCATGTCATATTCCGCTCCAGGAGCTCCATCATAGCTCCTCGCTGTCGCTGGGAGGATGTTTTCTCCTCCGCTCGCCCCTTCCACCGTCATTTTCTCTCTACCCACCCTTGCCTCCTTCTCCGCGCAGCTCTCGATTCCCCCCTCTCTTTCGCACCCTCCATGTCATATTCCGCTCCAGGAGCTCCATCATAGCTCCTCGCTGTCGCTGGGAGGATGTTTTCTCCTCCGCTCGCCACTTCCACCGTCATTTTCTCTCTACCCACCCTTGCCTCCTTTTCCGCGCAGCTCTCGATTCCCCCCTCTCTTTCGCACCCTCCATGTCATATTCCGCTCCAGGAGTTCCATCATAGCTCCTCACTGTCGCTGGGAGGATGTTTTCTCCTCCGCTCGCCCCTTCCACCGTCATTTTCTCTCTACCCACCCTTGCCTCCTTTTCCGCGCAGCTCTCGATTCCCCCCTCTCTTTCGCACCCTCCATGTCATATTCCGCTCCAGGAGCTCCATCATAGCTCCTTGCTGTCGCTGGGAGGATGTTTTCTCCTCCGCTCGCCCCTTCCACCGTCATTTTCTCTCTACCCACCCTTGCCTCCTTTTCCGCGCAGCTCTCGATTCCCCCCTCTCTTTCGCACCCTCCATGTCATATTCCGCTCCAGGAGTTCCATCATAGCTCCTCACTGTCGCTGGGAGGATGTTTTCTCCTCCGCTCGCCCCTTCCACCATCATTTTCTCTCTACCCACCCTTGCCTCCTTTTCCGCGCAGCTCTCGATTCCCCCCTCTCTTTCGCACCCTCCATGTCATATTCCGCTCCAGGAGTTCCATCATAGCTCCTCACTGTCGCTGGGAGGATGTTTTCTCCTCCGCTCGCCCCTTCCACCATCATTTTCTCTCTACCCACCCTTGCCTCCTTTTCCGCGCAGCTCTCGATTCCCCCCTCTCTTTCGCACCCTCCATGTCATATTCCGCTCCAGGAGTTCCATCATAGCTCCTCACTGTCGCTGGGAGGAAGTTTTCTCCTCCGCTCGCCCCTTCCACCGTCATTTTCTCTCTACCCACCCTTGCCTCCTTTTCCGCGCAGCTCTCGATTCCCCCCTCTCTTTCGCACCCTCCATGTCATATTCCGCTCCAGGAGCTCCATCATAGCTCCTTGCTGTCGCTGGGAGGATGTTTTCTCCTCCGCTCGCCCCTTCCACCGTCATCTTCTCTCTACCCACCCTTGCCTCCTTTTCCGCGCAGCTCTCGATTCCCCCCTCTCTTTCGCACCCTCCATGTCATATTCCGCTCCAGGAGTTCCATCATAGCTCCTCACTGTCGCTGGGAGGATGTTTTCTCCTCCGCTCGCCCCTTCCACCGTCATTTTCTCTCTACCCACCCTTGCCTCCTTCTCCGCGCAGCTCTCGATTCCCCCCTCTCTTTCGCACCCTCCATGTCATATTCCGCTCCAGGAGTTCCATCATAGCTCCTCACTGTCGCTGGGAGGATGTTTTCTCCTCCGCTCGCCCCTTCCACCGTCATTTTCTCTCTACCCACCCTTGCCTCCTTCTCCGCGCAGCTCTCGATTCCCCCCTCTCTTTCGCACCCTCCATGTCATATTCCGCTCCAGGAGCTCCATCATAGCTCCTCGCTGTCGCTGGGAGGATGTTTTCTCCTCCGCTCGCCCCTTCCACCGTCATTTTCTCTCTACCCACCCTTGCCTCCTTTTCCGCGCAGCTCTCGATTCCCCCCTCTCTTTCGCACCCTCCATGTCATATTCCGCTCCAGGAGTTCCATCATAGCTCCTCACTGTCGCTGGGAGGATGTTTACTCCTCCGCTCGCCCCTTCCACCGTCATTTTCTCTCTACCCACCCTTGCCTCCTTTTCCGCGCAGCTCTCGATTCCCCCCTCTCTTTCGCACCCTCCATGTCATATTCCGCTCCAGGAGCTCCATCATAGCTCCTTGCTGTCGCTGGGAGGATGTTTTCTCCTCCGCTCGCCCCTTCCACAGTCATTTTCTCTCTATCCACCCTTGCCTCCTTTTCCGCGCAGCTCTCGATTCCCCCCTCTCTTTCGCACCCTCCATGTCATATTCCGCTCCAGGAGTTCCATCATAGCTCCTCACTGTCGCTGGGAGGATGTTTTCTCCTCCGCTCGCCCCTTCCACCGTCATTTTCTCTCTACCCACCCTTGCCTCCTTCTCCGCGCAGCTCTCGATTCCCCCCTCTCTTTCGCACCCTCCATGTCATATTCCGCTCCAGGAGCTCCATCATAGCTCCTCGCTGTCGCTGGGAGGATGTTTTCTCCTCCGCTCGCCCCTTCCACCGTCATTTTCTCTCTACCCACCCTTGCCTCCTTTTCCGCGCAGCTCTCGATTCCCCCCTCTCTTTCGCACCCTCCATGTCATATTCCGCTCCAGGAGTTCCATCATAGCTCCTCACTGTCGCTGGGAGGATGTTTTCTCCTCCGCTCGCCCCTTCCACCGTCATTTTCTCTCTACCCACCCTTGCCTCCTTCTCCGCGCAGCTCTCGATTCCCCCCTCTCTTTCGCACCCTCCATGTCATATTCCGCTCCAGGAGCTCCATCATAGCTCCTCGCTGTCGCTGGGAGGATGTTTTCTCCTCCGCTCGCCCCTTCCACCGTCATTTTCTCTCTACCCACCCTTGCCTCCTTTTCCGCGCAGCTCTCGATTCCCCCCTCTCTTTCGCACCCTCCATGTCATATTCCGCTCCAGGAGTTCCATCATAGCTCCTCACTGTCGCTGGGAGGATGTTTTCTCCTCCGCTCGCCCCTTCCACCATCATTTTCTCTCTACCCACCCTTGCCTCCTTCTCCGCGCAGCTCTCGATTCCCCCCTCTCTTTCGCACCCTCCATGTCATATTCTGCTCCAGGAGCTCCATCATAGCTCCTCGCTGTCGTTGGGAGGATGTTTTCTCCTCCGCTCGCCCCTTCCACCGTCATTTTCTCTCTACCCACCCTTGCCTCCTTTTCCGCGCAGCTCTCGATTCCCCCCTCTCTTTCGCACCCTCCATGTCATATTCCGCTCCAGGAGCTCCATCATAGCTCCTCGCTGTCGCTGGGAGGATGTTTTCTCCTCCGCTCGCCCCTTCCACCGTCATTTTCTCTCTATCCACCCTTGCCTCCTTTTCCGCGCAGCTCTCGATTCCCCCCTCTCTTTCGCACCCTCCATGTCATATTCCGCTCCAGGAGTTCCATCATAGCTCCTCACTGTCGCTGGGAGGATGTTTTCTCCTCCGCTCGCCCCTTCCACCGTCATTTTCTCTCTACCCACCCTTGCCTCCTTCTCCGCGCAGCTCTCGATTCCCCCCTCTCTTTCGCACCCTCCATGTCATATTCCGCTCCAGGAGCTCCATCATAGCTCCTCGCTGTCGCTGGGAGGATGTTTTCTCCTCCGCTCGCCCCTTCCACCGTCATTTTCTCTCTACCCACCCTTGCCTCCTTTTCCGCGCAGCTCTCGATTCCCCCCTCTCTTTCGCACCCTCCATGTCATATTCCGCTCCAGGAGTTCCATCATAGCTCCTCACTGTCGCTGGGAGGATGTTTTCTCCTCCGCTCGCCCCTTCCACCGTCATTTTCTCTCTACCCACCCTTGCCTCCTTCTCCGCGCAGCTCTCGATTCCCCCCTCTCTTTCGCACCCTCCATGTCATATTCCGCTCCAGGAGCTCCATCATAGCTCCTCGCTGTCGCTGGGAGGATGTTTTCTCCTCCGCTCGCCCCTTCCACCGTCATTTTCTCTCTACCCACCCTTGCCTCCTTTTCCGCGCAGCTCTCGATTCCCCCCTCTCTTTCGCACCCTCCATGTCATATTCCGCTCCAGGAGTTCCATCATAGCTCCTCACTGTCGCTGGGAGGATGTTTTCTCCTCCGCTCGCCCCTTCCACCATCATTTTCTCTCTACCCACCCTTGCCTCCTTCTCCGCGCAGCTCTCGATTCCCCCCTCTCTTTCGCACCCTCCATGTCATATTCTGCTCCAGGAGCTCCATCATAGCTCCTCGCTGTCGTTGGGAGGATGTTTTCTCCTCCGCTCGCCCCTTCCACCGTCATTTTCTCTCTACCCACCCTTGCCTCCTTTTCCGCGCAGCTCTCGATTCCCCCCTCTCTTTCGCACCCTCCATGTCATATTCCGCTCCAGGAGCTCCATCATAGCTCCTCGCTGTCGCTGGGAGGATGTTTTCTCCTCCGCTCGCCCCTTCCACCGTCATTTTCTTTCTACCCACCCTTGCCTCCTTTTCCACGCAGCTCTTGATTCCCCCCTCTCTTTCGCACCCTCCATGTCATATTCCGCTCCAGGAGCTCCATCATAGCTCCTCGCTGTTGCTGGGAGGATGTTTTCTCCTCCGCTCGCCCCTTCCACCGTCATTTTCTCTCTACCCACCCTTGCCTCCTTCTCCGCACAGCTCTCGATTCCCCCCTCTCTTTCGCACCCTCCATGTCATATTCCGCTCCAGGAGTTCCATCATAGCTCCTCACTGTCGCTGGGAGGATGTTTTCTCCTCCGCTCGCCCCTTCCACCGTCATTTTCTCTCTACCCACCCTTGCCTCCTTCTCCGCGCAGCTCTCGATTCCCCCCTCTCTTTCGCACCCTCCATGTCATATTCCGCTCCAGGAGCTCCATCATAGCTCCTCGCTGTCGCTGGGAGGATGTTTTCTCCTCCGCTCGCCCCTTCCACCGTCATTTTCTCTCTACCCACCCTTGCCTCCTTTTCCGCGCAGCTCTCGATTCCCCCCTCTCTTTCGCACCCTCCATGTCATATTCCGCTCCAGGAGTTCCATCATAGCTCCTCACTGTCGCTGGGAGGATGTTTTCTCCTCCGTTCGCCCCTTCCACCGTCATTTTCTCTCTACCCACCCTTGCCTCCTTTTCCGCGCAGCTCTCGATTCCCCCCTCTCTTTCGCACCCTCCATGTCATATTCCGCTCCAGGAGCTCCATCATAGCTCCTTGCTGTCGCTGGGAGGATGTTTTCTCCTCCGCTCGCCCCTTCCACCGTCATTTTCTCTCTATCCACCCTTGCCTCCTTTTCCGCGCAGCTCTCGATTCCCCCCTCTCTTTCGCACCCTCCATGTCATATTCCGCTCCAGGAGTTCCATCATAGCTCCTCACTGTCGCTGGGAGGATGTTTTCTCCTCCGCTCGCCCCTTCCACCGTCATTTTCTCTCTACCCACCCTTGCCTCCTTCTCCGCGCAGCTCTCGATTCCCCCCTCTCTTTCGCACCCTCCATGTCATATTCTGCTCCAGGAGCTCCATCATAGCTCCTCGCTGTCGCTGAGAGGATGTTTTCTCCTCCGCTCGCCCCTTCCACCGTCATTTTCTCTCTACCCACCCTTGCCTCCTTCTCCGCGCAGCTCTCGATTCCCCCCTCTCTTTCGCACCCTCCATGTCATATTCCGCTCCAGGAGCTCCATCATAGCTCCTTGCTGTCGCTGGGAGGATGTTTTCTCCTCCGCTCGCCCCTTCCACCATCATTTTCTCTCTACCCACCCTTGCCTCCTTTTCCGCACAGCTCTCGATTCCCCCCTCTCTTTCGCACCCTCCATGTCATATTCTGCTCCAGGAGCTCCATCATAGCTCCTCGCTGTCGTTGGGAGGATGTTTTCTCCTCCGCTCGCCCCTTCCACCGTCATTTTCTCTCTACCCACCCTTGCCTCCTTTTCCGCGCAGCTCTCGATTCCCCCCTCTCTTTCGCACCCTCCATGTCATATTCCGCTCCAGGAGCTCCATCATAGCTCCTCGCTGTCGCTGGGAGGATGTTTTCTCCTCCGCTCGCCCCTTCCACCGTCATTTTCTTTCTACCCACCCTTGCCTCCTTTTCCACGCAGCTCTTGATTCCCCCCTCTCTTTCGCACCCTCCATGTCATATTCCGCTCCAGGAGCTCCATCATAGCTCCTCGCTGTTGCTGGGAGGATGTTTTCTCCTCCGCTCGCCCCTTCCACCGTCATTTTCTCTCTACCCACCCTTGCCTCCTTCTCCGCACAGCTCTCGATTCCCCCCTCTCTTTCGCACCCTCCATGTCATATTCCGCTCCAGGAGCTCCATCATAGCTCCTCGCTGTCGCTGGGAGGATGTTTTCTCCTCTGCTCGCCCCTTCCACCGTCATTTTCTCTCTACCCACCCTTTCCTCCTTTTCCGCGCAGCTCTCGATTCCCCCCTCTCTTTCGCACCCTCCATGTCATATTCCGCTCCAGGAGCTCCATCATAGCTCCTCGCTGTCGCTGGGAGGATGTTTTCTCCTCCGCTCGCCCCTTCCACCGTCATTTTCTTTCTACCCAACCCTTGCCTCCTTTTCCACGCAGCTCTCGATTCCCCCCTCTCTTTCGCACCCTCCATGTCATATTCCGCTCCAGGAGCTCCATCATAGCTCCTCGCTGTTGCTGGGAGGATGTTTTCTCCTCCGCTCGCCCCTTCCACCGTCATTTTCTCTCTACCCACCCTTGCCTCCTTCTCCGCACAGCTCTCGATTCCCCCCTCTCTTTCGCACCCTCCATGTCATATTCCGCTCCAGGAGCTCCATCATAGCTCCTCGCTGTCGCTGGGAGGATGTTTTCTCCTCTGCTCGCCCCTTCCACCGTCATTTTCTCTCTAACCACCCTTTCCTCCTTTTCCGCGCAGCTCTCGATTCCCCCCTCTCTTGCGCACCCTCCATGTCATATTCCGCTCCAGGAGCTCCATCATAGCTCCTCGCTGTCGCTGGGAGGATGTTTTCTCCTCCGCTCGCCCCTTCCACCGTCAATTTCTTTCTACCCACCCTTGCCTCCTTTTCCGCGCAGCTCTCGATTCCCCCCTCTCTTTCGCACCCTCCATGTCATATTCCGCTCCAGGAGTTCCATCATAACTCCTCACTGTCGCTGGGAGGATGTTTTCTCCTCCGCTCGCCCCTTCCACCGTCATTTTCTCTCTACCCACCCTTGCCTCCTTCTCCGCGCAGCTCTCGATTCCCCCCTCTCTTTCGCACCCTCCATGTCATATTCCGCTCCAGGAGCTCCATCATAGCTCTTCGCTGTCGCTGGGAGGATGTTTTCTCCTCCGCTCGCCCCTTCCACCGTCATTTTCTCTCTACCCACCCTTTCCTCCTTTTCCGCGCAGCTCTCGATTCCCCCCTCTCTTTCGCACCCTCCATGTCATATTCCGCTCCAGGAGCTCCATCATAGCTCCTCGCTGTCGCTGGGAGGATGTTTTCTCCTCCGCTCGCCCCTTCCACCGTCATTTTCTCTCTACCCACCCTTGCCTCCTTTTCCGCGCAGCTCTCGATTCCCCCCTCTCTTTCGCACCCTCCATGTCATATTCCGCTCCAGGAGCTCCATCATAGCTCCTCGCTGTCGCTGGGAGGATGTTTTCTCCTCCGCTCGCCCCTTCCACCGTCATTTTCTCTCTACCCACCCTTGCCTCCTTCTCCGCGCAGCTCTCGATTCCCCCCTCTCTTTCGAACCCTCCATGTCATATTCCGCTCCAGGAGCTCCATCATAGCTCCTCGCTGTCGCTGGGAGGATGTTTTCTCCTCTGCTCGCCCCTTCCACCGTCATTTTCTCTCTACCCACCCTTTCCTCCTTTTCCGCGCAGCTCTCGATTCCCCCCTCTCTTTCGCACCCTCCATGTCATATTCCGCTCCAGGAGCTCCATCATAGCTCCTCGCTGTCGCTGGGAGGATGTTTTCTCCTCCGCTCGCCCCTTCCACCGTCATTTTCTTTCTACCCACCCTTGCCTCCTTTTCCACGCAGCTCTCGATTCCCCCCTCTCTTTCGCACCCTCCATGTCATATTCCGCTCCAGGAGCTCCATCATAGCTCCTCGCTGTCGCTGGGAGGATGTTTTCTCCTCTGCTCGCCCCTTCCACCGTCATTTTCTCTCTACCCACCCTTTCCTCCTTTTCCGCGCAGCTCTCGATTCCCCCCTCTCTTTCGCACCCTCCATGTCATATTCCGCTCCAGGAGCTCCATCATAGCTCCTCGCTGTCGCTGGGAGGATGTTTTCTCCTCCGCTCGCCCCTTCCACCGTCATTTTCTCTCTACCCACCCTTGCCTCCTTTTCCGCGCAGCTCTCGATTCCCCCCTCTCTTTCGCACCCTCCATGTCATATTCCGCTCCAGCAGCTCCATCATAGCTCCTCGCTGTCGCTGGGATAATGTTTTCTCCTCCGCTCGCCCCTTCCACCGTCATTTTCTCTCTACCCACCCTTGCCTCCTTCTCCGCGCAGCTCTCGATTCCCTCCTCTCTCTCGCACCCTCCATATTACATCCAGCTCCAGGAGCTCCATCATAGCTCCTCGCTGTCGCTGGGAGGATGTTTTCTCCTCCGCTCGCCCCTTCCACCGTCATTTTCTCTCTACCCACCCTTGCCTCCTTCTCCGCGCAGCTCTCGATTCCCCCCTCTCTTTCGCACCCTCCATGTCATATTCCGCTCCAGGAGCTCCATCATAGCTCCTCGCTGTCGCTGGGAGGATGTTTTCTCCTCCGCTCGCCCCTTCCACCGTCATTTTCTCTCTACCCACCCTTTCCTCCTTTTCCGCGCAGCTCTCGATTCCCCCCTCTCTTTCGCACCCTCCATGTCATATTCCACTCCAGGAGCTCCATCATAGCTCCTCACTGTCGCTGGGAGGATGTTTTCTCCTCCGCTCGCCCCTTCCACCGTCATTTTCTCTCTACCCACCCTTGCCTCCTTTTCCGCGCAGCTCTCGATTCCCCCCTCTCTTTCGCACCCTCCATGTCATATTCCGCTCCAGGAGTTCCATCATAGCTCCTCGCTGTCGCTGGGAGGATGTTTTCTCCTCCGCTCGCCCCTTCCACCGTCATTTTCTCTCTACCCACCCTTGCCTCCTTCTCCGCGCAGCTCTCGATTCCCTCCTCTCTCTCGC
The DNA here is from genome assembly GCF_965119305.1 of Pelophylax lessonae. Lineage (NCBI taxonomy): Eukaryota > Metazoa > Chordata > Amphibia > Anura > Ranidae > Pelophylax > Pelophylax lessonae. Next base: position 81,555,714 of record NC_138780.1, on the reverse strand, counting down.
ACCCTCCATATTACATCCAGCTCCAGGAGCTCCATCATAGCTCCTCGCTGTCGCTGGGAGGATGTTTTCTCCTCCGCTCGCCCCTTCCACCGTCATTTTCTCTCTACCCACCCTTGCCTCCTTCTCCGCGCAGCTCTCGATTCCCCCCTCTCTTTCGCACCCTCCATGTCATATTCCGCTCCAGGAGCTCCATCATAGCTCCTCGCTGTCGCTGGGAGGATGTTTTCTCCTCCGCTCGCCCCTTCCACCGTCATTTTCTCTCTACCCACCCTTGCCTCCTTCTCCGCGCAGCTCTCGATTCCCTCCTCTCTCTCGCACCCTCCATATTACATCCAGCTCCAGGAGCTCCATCATAGCTCCTCGCTGTCGCTGGGAGGATGTTTTCTCCTCCGCTCGCCCCTTCCACCGTCATTTTCTCTCTACCCACCCTTGCCTCCTTCTCCGCGCAGCTCTCGATTCCCCCCTCTCTTTCGCACCCTCCATGTCATATTCCGCTCCAGGAGCTCCATCATAGCTCCTCACTGTCGCTGGGAGGATGTTTTCTCCTCCCCTCGCCCCTTCCACCGTCATTTTCTCTCTACCCACCCTTGCCTCCTTCTCCGCGCAGCTCTCGATTCCCTCCTCTCTCTCGCACCCTCCATATTACATCCAGCTCCAGGAGCTCCATCATAGCTCCTCGCTGTCGCTGGGAGGATGTTTTCTCCTCTGCCCGCCGATTCCACCGTCATTTTCTCTCCACCCACCCTTGCCTCCTTCTCCGCGCCGCTCTCGATTCCCCCCTCTCTTTCGCACCTTCCATGTCATATCCCGCTCCAGGAGCTCCATCATAGCTCCTCACTGTCGCTGGGAGGATGTTTTCTCCTCTGCTCGCCCCTTCCACCGTCATTTTCTCTCTACCCACCCTTGCCTCCTTCTCCGCGCAGCTCTCGATTCCCCCCTCTCTTTCGCACCCTCCATGTCATATTCCGCTCCAGGAGCTCCATCATAGCTCCTTGCTGTCGCTGGGAGGATGTTTTCTCCTCCGCTCGCCCCTTCCACCGTCATTTTCTCTCTACCCACCCTTGCCTCCTTTTCCGCGCAGCTCTCGATTCCCCCCTCTCTTTCGCACCCTCCATGTCATATTCCGCTCCAGGAGTTCCATCATAGCTCCTCACTGTCGCTGGGAGGATGTTTTCTCCTCCGCTCGCCCCTTCCACCGTCATTTTCTCTCTACCCACCCTTGCCTCCTTTTCCGCGCAGCTCTCGATTCCCCCCTCTCTTTCGCACCCTCCATGTCATATTCCGCTCCAGGAGCTCCATCATAGCTCCTCGCTGTCGCTGGGAGGATGTTTTCTCCTCCGCTCGCCCCTTCCACCGTCATTTTCTCTCTACCCACCCTTGCCTCCTTTTCCGCGCAGCTCTCGATTCCCCCCTCTCTTTCGCACCCTCAATGTCATATTCCGCTCCAGGAGTTCCATCATAGCTCCTCACTGTCGCTGGGAGGATGTTTTCTCCTCCGCTCGCCCCTTCCACCGTCATTTTCTCTCTACCCACCCTTGCCTCCTTTTCCGCGCAGCTCTCGATTCCCCCCTCTCTTTCGCACCCTCCATGTCATATTCCGCTCCAGGAGTTCCATCATAGCTCCTCACTGTCGCTGGGAGGAAGTTTTCTCCTCCGCTCGCCCCTTCCACCGTCATTTTCTCTCTACCCACCCTTGCCTCCTTTTCCGCGCAGCTCTCGATTCCCCCCTCTCTTTCGCACCCTCCATGTCATATTCCGCTCCAGGAGCTCCATCATAGCTCCTTGCTGTCGCTGGGAGGATGTTTTCTCCTCCGCTCGCCCCTTCCACCGTCATTTTCTCTCTACCCACCCTTGCCTCCTTTTCCGCGCAGCTCTCGATTCCCCCCTCTCTTTCGCACCCTCCATGTCATATTCCGCTCCAGGAGTTCCATCATAGCTCCTCACTGTCGCTGGGAGGATGTTTTCTCCTCCGCTCGCCCCTTCCACCGTCATTTTCTCTCTACCCACCCTTGCCTCCTTCTCCGCGCAGCTCTCGATTCCCCCCTCTCTTTCGCACCCTCCATGTCATATTCCGCTCCAGGAGCTCCATCATAGCTAATCGCTGTCGCTGGGAGGATGTTTTCTCCTCCGCTCGCCCCTTCCACCGTCATTTTCTCTCTACCCACCCTTGCCTCCTTTTCCGCGCAGCTCTCGATTCCCCCCTCTCTTTCGCACCCTCCATGTCATATTCCGCTCCAGGAGTTCCATCATAGCTCCTCACTGTCGCTGGGAGGATGTTTTCTCCTCCGCTCGCCCCTTCCACCGTCATTTTCTCTCTACCCACCCTTGCCTCCTTTTCCGCGCAGCTCTCGATTCCCCCCTCTCTTTCGCACCCTCCATGTCATATTCCGCTCCAGGAGTTCCATCATAGCTCCTCACTGTCGCTGGGAGGATGTTTTCTCCTCCGCTCGCCCCTTCCACCATCATTTTCTCTCTACCCACCCTTGCCTCCTTCTCCGCGCAGCTCTCGATTCCCCCCTCTCTTTCGCACCCTCCATGTCATATTCCGCTCCAGGAGCTCCATCATAGCTCCTTGCTGTCGCTGGGAGGATGTTTTCTCCTCCGCTCGCCCCTTCCACCGTCATTTTCTCTCTACCCACCCTTGCCTCCTTTTCCGCGCAGCTCTCGATTCCCCCCTCTCTTTCGCACCCTCCATGTCATATTCCGCTCCAGGAGTTCCATCATAGCTCCTCACTGTCGCTGGGAGGATGTTTTCTCCTCCGCTCGCCCCTTCCACCATCATTTTCTCTCTACCCACCCTTGCCTCCTTTTCCGCGCAGCTCTCGATTCCCTCCTCTCTTTCGCACCCTCCATGTCATATTCCGCTCCAGGAGTTCCATCATAGCTCCTCACTGTCGCTGGGAGGAAGTTTTCTCCTCCGCTCGCCCCTTCCACCGTCATTTTCTCTCTACCCACCCTTGCCTCCTTTTCCACGCAGCTCTCGATTCCCCCCTCTCTTTCGCACCCTCCATGTCATATTCCGCTCCAGGAGTTCCATCATAGCTCCTCACTGTCGCTGGGAGGATGTTTTCTCCTCCGCTCGCCCCTTCCACCGTCATTTTCTCTCTACCCACCCTTGCCTCCTTTTCCGCGCAGCTCTCGATTCCCCCCTCTCTTTCGCACCCTCCATGTCATATTCCGCTCCAGGAGTTCCATCATAGCTCCTCACTGTCGCTGGGAGGATGTTTTCTCCTCCGCTCGCCCCTTCCACCGTCATTTTCTCTCTACCCACCCTTGCCTCCTTTTCCGCGCAGCTCTCGATTCCCCCCTCTCTTTCGCACCCTCCATGTCATATTCCGCTCCAGGAGCTCCATCATAGCTCCTCACTGTCGCTGGGAGGATGTTTTCTCCTCCGCTCGCCCCTTCCACCGTCATTTTCTCTCTACCCACCCTTGCCTCCTTTTCCGCGCAGCTCTCGATTCCCCCCTCTCTTTCGCACCCTCCATGTCATATTCCGCTCCAGGAGTTCCATCATAGCTCCTCACTGTCGCTGGGAGGATGTTTTCTCCTCCGCTCGCCCCTTCCACCGTCATTTTCTCTCTACCCACCCTTGCCTCCTTTTCCGCGCAGCTCTCGATTCCCCCCTCTCTTTCGCACCCTCCATGTCATATTCCGCTCCAGGAGTTCCATCATAGCTCCTCACTGTCGCTGGGAGGATGTTTTCTCCTCCGCTCGCCCCTTCCACCGTCATTTTCTCTCTACCCACCCTTGCCTCCTTCTCCGCGCAGCTCTCGATTCCCCCCTCTCTTTCGCACCCTCCATGTCATATTCCGCTCCAGGAGCTCCATCATAGCTCCTCGCTGTCGCTGGGAGGATGTTTTCTCCTCCGCTCGCCCCTTCCACCGTCATTTTCTCTCTACCCACCCTTGCCTCCTTTTCCGCGCAGCTCTCGATTCCCCCCTCTCTTTCGCACCCTCCATGTCATATTCCGCTCCAGGAGTTCCATCATAGCTCCTCACTGTCGCTGGGAGGATGTTTTCTCCTCCGCTCGCCTCTTCCACCGTCATTTTCTCTCTACCCACCCTTGCCTCCTTTTCCGCGCAGCTCTCGATTCCCCCCTCTCTTTCGCACCCTCCATGTCATATTCCGCTCCAGGAGTTCCATCATAGCTCCTCACTGTCGCTGGGAGGAAGTTTTCTCCTCCGCTCGCCCCTTCCACCGTCATTTTCTCTCTACCCACCCTTGCCTCCTTTTCCGCGCAGCTCTCGATTCCCCCCTCTCTTTTGCACCCTCCATATCATATTCCGCTCCAGGAGCTCCATCATAGCTCCTTGCTGTCGCTGGGAGGATGTTTTCTCCTCCGCTCGCCCCTTCCACCGTCATTTTCTCTCTACCCACCCTTGCCTCCTTTTCCGCGCAGCTCTCGATTCCCCCCTCTCTTTCGCACCCTCCATGTCATATTCCGCTCCAGGAGTTCCATCATAGCTCCTCACTGTCGCTGGGAGGATGTTTTCTCCTCCGCTCGCCCCTTCCACCGTCATTTTCTCTCTACCCACCCTTGCCTCCTTCTCCGCGCAGCTCTCGATTCCCCCCTCTCTTTCGCACCCTCCATGTCATATTCCGCTCCAGGAGCTCCATCATAGCTCCTCGCTGTCGCTGGGAGGATGTTTTCTCCTCCGCTCGCCCCTTCCACCGTCATTTTCTCTCTACCCACCCTTGCCTCCTTTTCCGCGCAGCTCTCGATTCCCCCCCTCTCTTTCGCACCCTCCATGTCATATTCCGCTCCAGGAGCTCCATCATAGCTCCTCGCTGTCGCTGGGAGGATGTTTTCTCCTCCGCTCAACAATAAAAGAGGTAGGGGTGACCAGCGCTATGGAGTGCAGACCTTAGACAATAGTGAAGGTGTAAGCTGCCAACAACCAAACCCACGGAGGGTTAAAGTGTGAAATATATATGAAAGGAGGTTGTAACGGCGCTACCTTAAAGTGAATAAGTGCTTATTGTATGTGCCAACTTAAAGCAAAGTGCCAATAAAAAATTGTGTCATAAAAAATGTTTAAAATTAAATAAAGTGCACTGGTGATTTGTGGTGTGACCAGGTTAGTTGGTTAATGGACTGGGCCCATAAAGTGCAACTCAGTAAAGTGCAAGTGCTGTGCTGCATATACTAGACGAGTAAAAAATAATAAGTTCCCAATGTGCATTTATTTTTTAATAATAGCAATTGACAGAAAATAAATTAAATGCATAAGTGAAAAATCGCATAAGACAGTGAGAATAAATTAATCCGTGCCGTGCGTGGAATTTGTAATGCCACTAAAGTGAAGAAAGTGCTAAATTGAATAAAAGAAAGTAATAAATAAAATTGGGGTTGCAATTATGTTGTACATCCACTAGATGTCGCCCCTAGATATACGACCTGTACTTAAGGGAAGAGATGGTCGGTTTCTTCCGGGGTTCTCCAATGGGTCGAACCAGGCTTTTTAGTACCTCAGGTTAGAAGAAAGAAACCCCATGATGTAAAGTATATCTGTAGCGTGGAAGAGAGAGCATAAAGACTCACGTTTGAGGCTGTCTAGGATCAGCGGTGATGGCCGGGAAGCTTCCGCGTTCCACGGCCCAGGCTCCGAAAACCGGAAGTGACGAAATGACGTTACGACTCCGCCCTACGCGTTTCGTCATGTGACGTCTGCTGAAGCGGCGTCAACGTAACAAGCTCCCGGCCTTTAAATAGCATGTCCGTCTCCTGGCAACCAATCGGCCTCCCCCGCCGCCATATTGGTGCACGCAAACTGAAGCCGGACGGAGGACACATTGGGCCTCTCTGCAATGCCTCTTCAGATGCCGGAGCGGAGGGACAGCTATTTTGGAACATCATTTCCTGACAGCCTGTGTCTGATACCGTAATAAGGTTAAAACATGACATTTATTAAAAATCATTAAAAAAGAGGAAAAAAATTGGAAAAAAGTCCTAAAAAAGAAAAGAAATTTCAAAAATAAATTAAAAAATAAAAAAATATAAAAAGTAAAACCGTACAACAATTCATAAAAAAACATCATATAGCGGAGATTTCGTTAAAAGAGCACCAAGGTCAAGAGGTAAAAAAATTATATTTAAGGTAATAAAATACCATGTGCCCAGAGGTTGAGTACATATTGTAGTGATAATATACATAATTTATAGATGTAAATCGGGCGTTGTTTTAAAGGGTTATAATATTGCAGAATAAAAGATAAAAAAGGTGGAAGAAAATATGAGGAAAAAGTGGAAGAGTTATGCAAAAAAAGTGGATCAGATGGTCGAGAAGAAGGAGATGGAGTGTTTTTTTAAAAATAAATAAAAGTTGCCCATAAATGGAGAGTCTCCAAGGACAGTCATTCGTTCCTGTTGTGTTTGAGAGGGCTGCCCGGGCCCCCCAAATACACAACAATCCGGATCAGGGTGTGAAACAACTTTTTCCCATTGTGATGTTGGATGAGAAGGCCCTATGATTAGCCCCTAATAAAAAAGAAGTTTTGTGGTGTTTAAGAGGTTGTGCTGTAAGCAGACCTCATACAAGTGTGGTGGGTAACCCCGAGCCTTGAGACTCTAAAAGAAAAGTTATTTTATATATATAAATGTGTTGAGCTTAACAGATGGTACGCTCAAACCACCGTATAAACTACACAGATATGGAGTGTCTACACAATGTGAAAGTTCTAGATTAAAAGCACAATATTCTTGGTGATGCTGGATGAGAAGGCCTCAAGGTAATGTTGAATAAAATGAATGGCATTAGATGGTAAAATTGGTCAAAATGTTTCCTTTGATGTAGGAGGTTGTAACCAGGTGTAAAAGTTTAAAACTATTAGAAAATCAAACTGTACACCAAAAAATTACATAAAACCAACCAATCACAAATAAAATTATTTCAAAGGATTGTTTCAAGGCAAATTTTCTGCCCCAAAGGAATTACATAACAAAAAGTAAGAACATCAAAAAATGAGAAAATCACAGGAAAAAATGGTGTTAAAAGGCCATAGCAAAAATCAATAAAAACATCAAAAGGGCCTTTCTTAAAAAAATATACTTTTAAAAAACTTTTTCTAAAACATTTTTTAAAAAACTTTTGAAAAGAAAGGGACTAAAAGTTTGAAGGCGAAAAAACAGGATAAAAAGGGAGGTGTTTTTTTGTTTTCCTGGGAGGAGGTTTTATTGAAACATAAACCATTTATGTGTCTGTAATGAAACAGTTAAGATCAATGTCTACATTCAACCCATCAGGGCGAAGAGATCGCATCAGAAAAATCCATTTTGTTTCATTTCTAGAAATCATTCTTGTTTTATTTCCTCCTCTCCAATCCCCCTTTATTCTATCAATGCCATAAAAAATTAGTCCAGAAGGATTTTTGGAATGCACCTCTTTAAAATGTCTGGGAAGATTATGTTTATCAAAACCCTTTTTGATATTTTTTATATGTTCTCTGATCCTTACATATAGGGGTCTGGTTGTTCTACCGATGTATTGTAAATGACAAGGACACTCGATGACATAGGTGACATGTGTGCTGTTACACGTGATGGTGTCCTTTATTTTGTATTCAATACCGGTAGTTCGAGATTTAAAAGTGTTTTTTCTTCTTGGCTGGTTCCTATTGTTTCTGCAGGGTAGGCACTTCCCACATCTAAAAAAACCATTAATACTTGTAGGTAAAGAAATGGTTTTTGGTGGATTTATCACATTGTGTACCACCTTATCTTTTAATGTGGGGGCTCTTCTATACACAAAGGATGGTTTATTTGGTAGGATTTTCTTCAAAGTCCTATCCGCTGTGAGTATAGGCCAATGTTTTTTGAATATTTTTTCTAGCTCTTTATGTTGCCTGTTATATCCCGTAATAAAAGCAAACTCATGTTTGTTCTGTTTTTTCTTCTTCCCATTTTCTTTTATAAGGTCATTTCTATCGGTGTTCTTAATTGTTTCTTTTAGGTGCTCCAAGTTTTTTCTTTTGTAGCCTTTTTCGATAAATCTCTGTATCAGTATATCCGCCTGGATTTCAAAGTCCTGTATATTGCTGCAATTTCTTCTTATCCGTAGTAACTGTCCCTTTGGGATGTTCCCTAACCACTGTGGGTGGTGGCAGCTTCTGATAGGGATATACCCATTTTTATCTGTTTTCTTAAAATATGTTTTGCTTGCCAGTTTTCCTTCTTGTTTGAATAATTCTAGGTCCAAAAAGGCTATTTTTTGTTTATCCCAATTTCCTGTGAAGGTAATTCCATATGCGTTACCACTGATTTCGTCAAAAAAACATTGTAACGATTCTGTGTTTCCTCTCCATATGAGGATAATGTCATCAATGTATCTCTGGTAGTAACGCAAATTTGGTCTTTCCACACTCTAAATCTGTTCCTCCTCCCATTTTTGCATGAAAATGTTAGCCACGCTCGGGGCATATTTTGCCCCCATGGCTACTCCCTTGGTTTGTGCGTAATATCGTCCTTTGTGCCAAAAATAATTCGAGTTCATCGCCATCTTGAGGCCTTCTAAAATAAAGTGCATTTGTGCTTGCTTCAAATCTGTGTGTTTAAAAAGTGCCCATTCGACACTATCTAACCCGTCCTTCTGCACTATGTTGGTGTATAGTGAGTTTACATCAATGGTTACTAATATATCATCCTCCGTCACTTCTAAGTCCTGTATGTCTGAAAGCAATTGCTTGCTGTCTCTAAGATATGATTTTCCCTTTAGGACCAAAGGCTGTAAGTATTTGTCTAAGTATTCTCCCAAGCGGGAGTGGACGGAGTCTATACCACTCACTATTGGGCGGCCTGGTGGCTTTTCTTCGTTTTTATGTATCTTGGGTAGATAGTATATAATTGGGGTTCTTGCTGCTTCTATATGTAGATATTTGGCTTCCTTGTTATTCAGAATGCCGAGGTCCTTCCCTTTTTTGATGTACGTCTTCAGGTCCTTAGTGTATTTCTCTTTCGGGTTTTTCGAGAGTTTTTTATAGGTATCCTCTGCACTAAGGAGATGTTCCAATTCTTCATCATAGTCCTTCTGATTTAGTATCACCAGGCCCCCCCTTTGTCTGCTGGTCTGATTACAATGTGCTTCTTTTTCTCTAATTTTTTGATGGTCTCCCATATATCCTTCTCTTTCTTCTTTTTAATTTTCAAATTTCTGATTTCCTCCTCCACCATCCTTTTGAAAACTTCTAAGTTTTCATTTTGTGGGTTCTTAGGATTAAAGACCGATTTGTTCCTTAGTTCAGTATGTTTAAATTCTGCATTGGTTGTGGGTGCTCGTTTATCTTTTTTAATTTCAAAATGTTTCTTGATATTAATTTTCCGAATGTACTTTTGTAGGTCTATGTAGGCTTCAAATTTATCGAGGTTCTTGTCAGGTGCGTATTTTAGGCCAAGATCCAGAAGTTTTAATTCGTCTTCCTCCAAAACCGCACTACTCAAATTAAAGATACCTTTGCCTAGTGTTCTCTTCTTCTTTTTCTTAGACCCCCCTCGTTTTCCCCTTGGTTTCCGTTTCTTGTGTAACCGTAGAATCCGGGGGGTTCCTCTCTCCTGTGTGAATCTGGTCCTCTTGGTCTGGGGGGCCCTCTCTGGTTGTCCTGTTGGGGTCGTCTCCCATCTTCTCTCCAGTTCACTCGGTGGTCCCCTTGTGGTCTGTATGCTCCTCTGGGACCTCCTTGGTGGTAATTCCTTCTCCATGGTTGTTGCCAACCGTTGTTCCTCCATTGTCCTCCGCCTCCTCTTGGGGGTCCATAGCGCTGGTCACCCCTACCTCTTTTATTGTTTGTGGAACCACCTTGGTGGCACCATCCAGACCTAGCTGCAAAATGGAGATATTTAAATACATGACCTCTAGAACAATAAATGTAGAAGAAATTTTTGACCAGGACACCATTATCCAGAGACAGGATATGGAAGGTTCATTCAAACAATTGAAGCACAGCATGGAAAAACAGCTACGGGTATGGTGGGACATTGTCACCCTTGAAAAATACGCCAGGGAAAGTATAGCACCTAGGAGGCTCAGGTGGGACATTTCACCTAATGACCACATCACTGATCCCACCTTACTGGAATCCTGGTATACATTTTTCAACAATTGTGAAAGAGAATTGCTACTAATGATCATAAAAAGGAGACAATTCAAACTCAAAAAAATCGAGAGTACTATCATACAACTAAAAGAGCAGCTAGCTCCCCATGCAGACACGACGGAATATAAGAACAAAGAGAAAGCACTTCAGGATGCCATACAAAAATATGATAAAACAATACAAGCTAAAAAACAGAAAAAATATAAAAGGGACATACTGGATTACAAAAACAGGAATGTATATAAATGGCAAGCTGATGAAGTATATAATGGACAAGGAACAAGCGTGGACCCTGTGAGTGTGGACTCCAGGGAACCTTCAGAAATGGGGGATGAAGATGACGATTCTTGGATGGAAGTCGGAACACCAAGAACTCCTATAACCCCCAGAACCCCCAGAACTCCAGCAAATGAAGGAAGACACACCGGAGAGAGAATTTTTCCAGAATATTCTCACGTTGACCATAGAGGAAATACTTACCCGAGGAACCTAGGAAGGGATAGAACACCAACTCAACACTGCCACCAAATTGAAACCTATAACAGATTCTCGCCCCTGAACTACTATGAAGAACCTCAATATGACAACAGGGGACCCCCACCCAACAGGGGTTTTTTTCCAAGAGGAAACAGGGGGAGACCCCCAAGAGGAGGCGGAGGACAATGGAGGAACAACGGTTGGCAACAACCATGGAGAAGGAATTACCACCAAGGAGGTCCCAGAGGAGCATACAGACCACAAGGGGACCACCGAGTGAACTGGAGAGAAGATGGGAGACGACCCCAACAGGACAACCAGAGAGGGCCCCCCAGACCAAGAGGACCAGATTCACACAGGAGAGAGGAACCCCCCGGATTCTACGGTTACACAAGAAACGGAAACCAAGGGGAAAACGAGGGGGGTCTAAGAAAAAGAAGAAGAGAACACTAGGCAAAGGTATCTTTAATTTGAGTAGTGCGGTTTTGGAGGAAGACGAATTAAAACTTCTGGATCTTGGCCTAAAATACGCACCTGACAAGAACCTCGATAAATTTGAAGCCTACATAGACCTACAAAAGTACATTCGGAAAATTAATATCAAGAAACATTTTGAAATTAAAAAAGATAAACGAGCACCCACAACCAATGCAGAATTTAAACATACTGAACTAAGGAACAAATCGGTCTTTAATCCTAAGAACCCACAAAATGAAAACTTAGAAGTTTTCAAAAGGATGGTGGAGGAGGAAATCAGAAATTTGAAAATTAAAAAGAAGAAAGAGAAGGATATATGGGAGACCATCAAAAAATTAGAGAAAAAGAAGCACATTGTAATCAGACCAGCAGACAAAGGGGGGGGGCCTGGTGATACTAAATCAGAAGGACTATGATGAAGAATTGGAACATCTCCTTAGTGCAGAGGATACCTATAAAAAACTCTCGAAAAACCCGAAAGAGAAATACACTAAGGACCTGAAGACGTACATCAAAAAAGGGAAGGACCTCGGCATTCTGAATAACAAGGAAGCCAAATATCTACATATAGAAGCAGCAAGAACCCCAATTATATACTATCTACCCAAGATACATAAAAACGAAGAAAAGCCACCAGGCCGCCCAATAGTGAGTGGTATAGACTCCGTCCACTCCCGCTTGGGAGAATACTTAGACAAATACTTACAGCCTTTGGTCCTAAAGGGAAAATCATATCTTAGAGACAGCAAGCAATTGCTTTCAGACATACAGGACTTAGAAGTGACGGAGGATGATATATTAGTAACCATTGATGTAAACTCACTATACACCAACATAGTGCAGAAGGACGGGTTAGATAGTGTCGAATGGGCACTTTTTAAACACACAGATTTGAAGCAAGCACAAATGCACTTTATTTTAGAAGGCCTCAAGATGGCGATGAACTCGAATTATTTTTGGCACAAAGGACGATATTACGCACAAACCAAGGGAGTAGCCATGGGGGCAAAATATGCCCCGAGCGTGGCTAACATTTTCATGCAAAAATGGGAGGAGGAACAGATTTAGAGTGTGGAAAGACCAAATTTGCGTTACTACCAGAGATACATTGATGACATTATCCTCATATGGAGAGGAAACACAGAATCGTTACAATGTTTTTTTGACGAAATCAGTGGTAACGCATATGGAATTACCTTCACAGGAAATTGGGATAAACAAAAAATAGCCTTTTTGGACCTAGAATTATTCAAACAAGAAGGAAAACTGGCAAGCAAAACATATTTTAAGAAAACAGATAAAAATGGGTATATCCCTATCAGAAGCTGCCACCACCCACAGTGGTTAGGGAACATCCCAAAGGGACAGTTACTACGGATAAGAAGAAATTGCAGCAATATACAGGACTTTGAAATCCAGGCGGATATACTGATACAGAGATTTATCGAAAAAGGCTACAAAAGAAAAAACTTGGAGCACCTAAAAGAAACAATTAAGAACACCGATAGAAATGACCTTATAAAAGAAAATGGGAAGAAGAAAAAACAGAACAAACATGAGTTTGCTTTTATTACGGGATATAACAGGCAACATAAAGAGCTAGAAAAAATATTCAAAAAACATTGGCCTATACTCACAGCGGATAGGACTTTGAAGAAAATCCTACCAAATAAACCATCCTTTGTGTATAGAAGAGCCCCCACATTAAAAGATAAGGTGGTACACAATGTGATAAATCCACCAAAAACCATTTCTTTACCTACAAGTATTAATGGTTTTTTTAGATGTGGGAAGTGCCTACCCTGCAGAAACAATAGGAACCAGCCAAGAAGAAAAAACACTTTTAAATCTCGAACTACCGGTATTGAATACAAAATAAAGGACACCATCACGTGTAACAGCACACATGTCACCTATGTCATCGAGTGTCCTTGTCATTTACAATACATCGGTAGAACAACCAGACCCCTATATGTAAGGATCAGAGAACATATAAAAAATATCAAAAAGGGTTTTGATAAACATAATCTTCCCAGACATTTTAAAGAGGTGCATTCCAAAAATCCTTCTGGACTAATTTTTTATGGCATTGATAGAATAAAGGGGGATTGGAGAGGAGGAAATAAAACAAGAATGATTTCTAGAAATGAAACAAAATGGATTTTTCTGATGCGATCTCTTCGCCCTGATGGGTTGAATGTAGACATTGATCTTAACTGTTTCATTACAGACACATAAATGGTTTATGTTTCAATAAAACCTCCTCCCAGGAAAACAAAAAAACACCTCCCTTTTTATCCTGTTTTTTCGCCTTCAAACTTTTAGTCCCTTTCTTTTCAAAAGTTTTTTAAAAAATGTTTTAGAAAAAGTTTTTTAAAAGTATATTTTTTTTAAGAAAGGCCCTTTTGATGTTTTTATTGATTTTTGCTATGGCCTTTTAACACCATTTTTTCCTGTGATTTTCTCATTTTTTGATGTTCTTACTTTTTGTTATGTAATTCCTTTGGGGCAGAAAATTTGCCTTGAAACAATCCTTTGAAATAATTTTATTTGTGATTGGTTGGTTTTATGTAATTTTTTGGTGTACAGTTTGATTTTCTAATAGTTTTAAACTTTTACACCTGGTTACAACCTCCTACATCAAAGGAAACATTTTGACCAATTTTACCATCTAATGCCATTCATTTTATTCAACATTACCTTGAGGCCTTCTCATCCAGCATCACCAAGAATATTGTGCTTTTAATCTAGAACTTTCACATTGTGTAGACACTCCATATCTGTGTAGTTTATACGGTGGTTTGAGCGTACCATCTGTTAAGCTCAACACATTTATATATATAAAATAACTTTTCTTTTAGAGTCTCAAGGCTCGGGGTTACCCACCACACTTGTATGAGGTCTGCTTACAGCACAACCTCTTAAACACCACAAAACTTCTTTTTTATTAGGGGCTAATCATAGGGCCTTCTCATCCAACATCACAATGGGAAAAAGTTGTTTCACACCCTGATCCGGATTGTTGTGTATTTGGGGGGCCCGGGCAGCCCTCTCAAACACAACAGGAACGAATGACTGTCCTTGGAGACTCTCCATTTATGGGCAACTTTTATTTATTTTTAAAAAAACACTCCATCTCCTTCTTCTCGACCATCTGATCCACTTTTTTTGCATAACTCTTCCACTTTTTCCTCATATTTTCTTCCACCTTTTTTATCTTTTATTCTGCAATATTATAACCCTTTAAAACAACGCCCGATTTACATCTATAAATTATGTATATTATCACTACAATATGTACTCAACCTCTGGGCACATGGTATTTTATTACCTTAAATATAATTTTTTTACCTCTTGACCTTGGTGCTCTTTTAACGAAATCTCCGCTATATGATGTTTTTTTATGAATTGTTGTACGGTTTTACTTTTTATATTTTTTTATTTTTTAATTTATTTTTGAAATTTCTTTTCTTTTTTAGGACTTTTTTCCAATTTTTTTCCTCTTTTTTAATGATTTTTAATAAATGTCATGTTTTAACCTTATTACGGTATCAGACACAGGCTGTCAGGAAATGATGTTCCAAAATAGCTGTCCCTCCGCTCCGGCATCTGAAGAGGCATTGCAGAGAGGCCCAATGTGTCCTCCGTCCGGCTTCAGTTTGCGTGCACCAATATGGCGGCGGGGGAGGCCGATTGGTTGCCAGGAGGCGGACATGCTATTTAAAGGCCGGGAGCTTGTTACGTTGACGCCGCTCCAGCAGACGTCACATGACGAAACGCGTAGAGTCGTAACGTCATTTCGTCACTTCCGGTTTTCGGAGCCTGGGCCGTGGAACGCGGAAGCTTCCCGGCCATCACCGCTGATCCTAGACAGCCTCAAACGTGAGTCTTTATGCTCTCTCTTCCACGCTACAGATATACTTTACATCATGGGGTTTCTTTCTTCTAACCTGAGGTACTAAAAAGCCTGGTTCGACCCATTGGAGAACCCCGGAAGAAACCGACCATCTCTTCCCTTAAGTACAGGTCGTATATCTAGGGGCGACATCTAGTGGATGTACAACATAATTGCAACCCCAATTTTATTTTTTACTTTCTTTTATTCAATTTAGCACTTTCTTCACTTTAGTGGCATTACAAATTCCACGCACGGCACGGATTAATTTATTCTCACTGTCTTATGCGATTTTTCACTTATGCATTTAATTTATTTTCTGTCAATTGATATTATTAAAAAATAAATGCACATTGGGAACTTATTATTTTTTTACTCGTCTAGTATATGCAGCACAGCACTTGCACTTTACTGAGTTGCACTTTATGGGCCCAGTCCATTAACCAACTAACCTGGTCACACCACAAATCACCAGTGCACTTTATTTAATTTTAAACGTTTTTTTATTTTTTATTGGCACTTTGCTTTAAGTTGGCACATACAATAAGCACTTATTCACTTTAAGGTAGCGCCGTTACAACCTCCTTTCATATATATTTCTCCTCCGCTCGCCCCTTCCACCGTCATTTTCTCTCTACCCACCCTTGCCTCCTTTTCCGCGCAGCTCTCGATTCCCCCCTCTCTTTCGCACCCTCAATGTCATATTCCGCTCCAGGAGTTCCATCATAGCTCCTCACTGTCGCTGGGAGGATGTTTTCTCCTCCGCTCGCCCCTTCCACCGTCATTTTCTCTCTACCCACCCTTGCCTCCTTTTCCGCGCAGCTCTCGATTCCCCCCTCTCTTTCGCACCCTCCATGTCATATTCCGCTCCAGGAGTTCCATCATAGCTCCTCACTGTCGCTGGGAGGATGTTTTCTCCTCCGCTCGCCCCTTCCACCGTCATATTCTCTCTACCCACCCTTGCCTCCTTCTCCGCGCAGCTCTCGATTCCCCCCTCTCTTTCGCACCCTCCATGTCATATTCCGCTCCAGGAGCTCCATCATAGCTCCTCACTGTCGCTGGGAGGATGTTTTCTCCTCCGCTCGCCCCTTCCACCGTCATATTCTCTCTACCCACCCTTGCCTCCTTCTCCGCGCAGCTCTCGATTCCCCCCTCTCTTTCGCACCCTCCATGTCATATTCCGCTCCAGGAGCTCCATCATAGCTCCTCGCTGTCGCTGGGAGGATGTTTTCTCCTCCGCTCGCCCCTTCCACCGTCATTTTCTCTCTACCCACCCTTGCCTCCTTTTCCGCGCAGCTCTCGATTCCCCCCTCTCTTTCGCACCCTCCATGTCATATTCCGCTCCAGGAGTTCCATCATAGCTCCTCACTGTCGCTGGGAGGATGTTTTCTCCTCCGCTCGCCTCTTCCACCGTCATTTTCTCTCTACCCACCCTTGCCTCCTTTTCCGCGCAGCTCTCGATTCCCCCCTCTCTTTCGCACCCTCCATGTCATACTCCGCTCCAGGAGTTCCATCATAGCTCCTCACTGTCGCTGGGAGGAAGTTTTCTCCTCCGCTCGCCCCTTCCACCGTCATTTTCTCTCTACCCACCCTTGCCTCCTTTTCCGCGCAGCTCTCGATTCCCCCCTCTCTTTCGCACCCTCCATGTCATATTCCGCTCCAGGAGCTCCATCATAGCTCCTTGCTGTCGCTGGGAGGATGTTTTCTCCTCCGCTCGCCCCTTCCACCGTCATTTTCTCTCTACCCACCCTTGCCTCCTTTTCCGCGCAGCTCTCGATTCCCCCCTCTCTTTCGCACCCTCCATGTCATATTCCGCTCCAGGAGTTCCATCATAGCTCCTCACTGTCGCTGGGAGGATGTTTTCTCCTCCGCTCGCCCCTTCCACCGTCATTTTCTCTCTACGCACCCTTGCCTCCTTTTCCGCGCAGCTCTCGATTCCCCCCTCTCTTTCGCACCCTCCATGTCATATTCCGCTCCAGGAGCTCCATCATAGCTCCTCGCTGTCGCTGGGAGGATGTTTTCTCCTCCGCTCGCCCCTTCCACCGTCATTTTCTCTCTACCCACCCTTGCCTCCTTTTCCGCGCAGCTCTCGATTCCCCCCTCTCTTTCGCACCCTCAATGTCATATTCCGCTCCAGGAGTTCCATCATAGCTCCTCACTGTCGCTGGGAGGATGTTTTCTCCTCCGCTCGCCCCTTCCACCGTCATTTTCTCTCTACCCACCCTTGCCTCCTTTTCCGCGCAGCTCTCGATTCCCCCCTCTCTTTCGCACCCTCCATGTCATATTCCGCTCCAGGAGCTCCATCATAGCTCCTTGCTGTCGCTGGGAGGATGTTTTCTCCTCCGCTCGCCCCTTCCACCGTCATTTTCTCTCTACCCACCCTTGCCTCCTTTTCCGCGCAGCTCTCGATTCCCCCCTCTCTTTCGCACCCTCCATGTCATATTCCGCTCCAGGAGTTCCATCATAGCTCCTCACTGTCGCTGGGAGGATGTTTTCTCCTCCGCTCGCCCCTTCCACCATCATTTTCTCTCTACCCACCCTTGCCTCCTTTTCCGCGCAGCTCTCGATTCCCCCCTCTCTTTCGCACCCTCCATGTCATATTCTGCTCCAGGAGTTCCATCATAGCTCCTCACTGTCGCTGGGAGGAAGTTTTCTCCTCCGCTCGCCCCTTCCACCGTCATTTTCTCTCTACCCACCCTTGCCTCCTTTTCCGCGCAGCTCTCGATTCCCCCCTCTCTTTCGCACCCTCCATGTCATATTCCGCTCCAGGAGCTCCATCATAGCTCCTCACTGTCGCTGGGAGGATGTTTTCTCCTCCGCTCGCCCCTTCCACCGTCATTTTCTCTCTACCCACCCTTGCCTCCTTCTCCGCGCAGCTCTCGATTCCCCCCTCTCTTTCGCACCTTCCATGTCATATTCCGCTCCAGGAGCTCCATCATAGCTAATCGCTGTCGCTGGGAGGATGTTTTCTCCTCCGCTCGCCCCTTCCACCGTCATTTTCTCTCTACCCACCCTTGCCTCCTTTTCCGCGCAGCTCTCGATTCCCCCCTCTCTTTCGCACCCTCCATGTCATATTCCGCTCCAGGAGTTCCATCATAGCTCCTCACTGTCGCTGGGAGGATGTTTTCTCCTCCGCTCGCCCCTTCCACCGTCATTTTCTCTCTACCCACCCTTGCCTCCTTTTCCGCGCAGCTCTCGATTCCCCCCTCTCTTTCGCACCCTCCATGTCATATTCCGCTCCAGGAGCTCCATCATAGCTCCTTGCTGTCGCTGGGAGGATGTTTTCTCCTCCGCTCGCCCCTTCCACCGTC
This sequence comes from Pelophylax lessonae, assembly GCF_965119305.1. Lineage (NCBI taxonomy): Eukaryota > Metazoa > Chordata > Amphibia > Anura > Ranidae > Pelophylax > Pelophylax lessonae. The sequence continues at coordinate 81,537,468 of NC_138780.1, read as the reverse complement.
ATTTTCTCTCTACCCACCCTTGCCTCCTTTTCCGCGCAGCTCTCGATTCCCCCCTCTCTTTCGCACCCTCCATGTCATATTCCGCTCCAGGAGTTCCATCATAGCTCCTCACTGTCGCTGGGAGGATGTTTTCTCCTCCGCTCGCCCCTTCCACCGTCATTTTCTCTCTACCCACCCTTGCCTTCTTTTCCGCGCAGCTCTCGATTCCCCCCTCTCTTTCGCACCCTCCATGTCATATTCCGCTCCAGGAGTTCCATCATAGCTCCTCACTGTCGCTGGGAGGATGTTTTCTCCTCCGCTCGCCCCTTCCACCGTCATTTTCTCTCTACCCACCCTTGCCTCCTTTTCCGCGCAGCTCTCGATTCCCCCCTCTCTTTCGCACCCTCTATGTCATATTCCGCTCCAGGAGTTCCATCATAGCTCCTCACTGTCGCTGGGAGGATGTTTTCTCCTCCGCTCGCCCCTTCCACTGTCATTTTCTCTCTACCCACCCTTGCCTCCTTTTCCGCGCAGCTCTCGATTCCCCCCTCTCTTTCGCACCCTCCATGTCATATTCCGCTCCAGGAGCTCCATCATAGCTCCTTGCTGTCGCTGGGAGGATGTTTTCTCCTCCGCTCGCCCCTTCCACCGTCATTTTCTCTCTACCCACCCTTGCCTCCTTTTCCGCGCAGCTCTCGATTCCCCCCTCTCTTTCGCACCCTCCATGTCATATTCCGCTCCAGGAGTTCCATCATAGCTCCTCACTGTCGCTGGGAGGATGTTTTCTCCTCCGCTCGCCCCTTCCACCGTCATTTTCTCTCTACGCACCCTTGCCTCCTTTTCCGCGCAGCTCTCGATTCCCCCCTCTCTTTCGCACCCTCCATGTCATATTCCGCTCCAGGAGCTCCATCATAGCTCCTCGCTGTCGCTGGGAGGATGTTTTCTCCTCCGCTCGCCCCTTCCACCGTCATTTTCTCTCTACCCACCCTTGCCTCCTTTTCCGCGCAGCTCTCGATTCCCCCCTCTCTTTCGCACCCTCAATGTCATATTCCGCTCCAGGAGTTCCATCATAGCTCCTCACTGTCGCTGGGAGGATGTTTTCTCCTCCGCTCGCCCCTTCCACCGTCATTTTCTCTCTACCCACCCTTGCCTCCTTTTCCGCGCAGCTCTCGATTCCCCCCTCTCTTTCGCACCCTCCATGTCATATTCCGCTCCAGGAGCTCCATCATAGCTCCTTGCTGTCGCTGGGAGGATGTTTTCTCCTCCGCTCGCCCCTTCCACCGTCATTTTCTCTCTACCCACCCTTGCCTCCTTTTCCGCGCAGCTCTCGATTCCCCCCTCTCTTTCGCACCCTCCATGTCATATTCCGCTCCAGGAGTTCCATCATAGCTCCTCACTGTCGCTGGGAGGATGTTTTCTCCTCCGCTCGCCCCTTCCACCATCATTTTCTCTCTACCCACCCTTGCCTCCTTTTCTGCGCAGCTCTCGATTCCCCCCTCTCTTTCGCACCCTCCATGTCATATTCTGCTCCAGGAGTTCCATCATAGCTCCTCACTGTCGCTGGGAGGAAGTTTTCTCCTCCGCTCGCCCCTTCCACCGTCATTTTCTCTCTACCCACCCTTGCCTCCTTTTCCGCGCAGCTCTCGATTCCCCCCTCTCTTTCGCACCCTCCATGTCATATTCCGCTCCAGGAGCTCCATCATAGCTCCTCACTGTCGCTGGGAGGATGTTTTCTCCTCCGCTCGCCCCTTCCACCGTCATTTTCTCTCTACCCACCCTTGCCTCCTTCTCCGTGCAGCTCTCGATTCCCCCCTCTCTTTCGCACCTTCCATGTCATATTCCGCTCCAGGAGCTCCATCATAGCTAATCGCTGTCGCTGGGAGGATGTTTTCTCCTCCGCTCGCCCCTTCCACCGTCATTTTCTCTCTACCCACCCTTGCCTCCTTTTCCGCGCAGCTCTCGATTCCCCCCTCTCTTTCGCACCCTCCATGTCATATTCCGCTCCAGGAGTTCCATCATAGCTCCTCACTGTCGCTGGGAGGATGTTTTCTCCTCCGCTCGCCCCTTCCACCGTCATTTTCTCTCTACCCACCCTTGCCTCCTTTTCCGCGCAGCTCTCGATTCCCCCCTCTCTTTCGCACCCTCCATGTCATATTCCGCTCCAGGAGCTCCATCATAGCTCCTCACTGTCGCTGGGAGGATGTTTTCTCCTCCGCTCGCCCCTTCCACCGTCATTTTCTCTCTACCCACCCTTGCCTCCTTCTCCGTGCAGCTCTCGATTCCCCCCTCTCTTTCGCACCTTCCATGTCATATTCCGCTCCAGGAGCTCCATCATAGCTAATCGCTGTCGCTGGGAGGATGTTTTCTCCTCCGCTCGCCCCTTCCACCGTCATTTTCTCTCTACCCACCCTTGCCTCCTTTTCCGCGCAGCTCTCGATTCCCCCCTCTCTTTCGCACCCTCCATGTCATATTCCGCTCCAGGAGTTCCATCATAGCTCCTCACTGTCGCTGGGAGGATGTTTTCTCCTCCGCTCGCCCCTTCCACCGTCATTTTCTCTCTACCCACCCTTGCCTCCTTTTCCGCGCAGCTCTCGATTCCCCCCTCTCTTTCGCACCCTCCATGTCATATTCCGCTCCAGGAGCTCCATCATAGCTCCTTGCTGTCGCTGGGAGGATGTTTTCTCCTCCGCTCGCCCCTTCCACCGTCATTTTCTCTCTACCCACCCTTGCCTCCTTTTCCGCGCAGCTCTCGATTCCCCCCTCTCTTTCGCACCCTCCATGTCATATTCCGCTCCAGGAGTTCCATCATAGCTCCTCACTGTCGCTGGGAGGATGTTTTCTCCTCCGCTCGCCCCTTCCACCGTCATTTTCTCTCTACCCACCCTTGCCTTCTTTTCCGCGCAGCTCTCGATTCCCCCCTCTCTTTCGCACCCTCCATGTCATATTCCGCTCCAGGAGTTCCATCATAGCTCCTCACTGTCGCTGGGAGGATGTTTTCTCCTCCGCTCGCCCCTTCCACCGTCATTTTCTCTCTACCCACCCTTGCCTCCTTTTCCGCGCAGCTCTCGATTCCCCCCTCTCTTTCGCACCCTCTATGTCATATTCCGCTCCAGGAGTTCCATCATAGCTCCTCACTGTCGCTGGGAGGATGTTTTCTCCTCCGCTCGCCCCTTCCACTGTCATTTTCTCTCTACCCACCCTTGCCTCCTTTTCCGCGCAGCTCTCGATTCCCCCCTCTCTTTCGCACCCTCCATGTCATATTCCGCTCCAGGAGCTCCATCATAGCTCCTTGCTGTCGCTGGGAGGATGTTTTCTCCTCCGCTCGCCCCTTCCACCGTCATTTTCTCTCTACCCACCCTTGCCTCCTTTTCCGCGCAGCTCTCGATTCCCCCCTCTCTTTCGCACCCTCCATGTCATATTCCGCTCCAGGAGTTCCATCATAGCTCCTCACTGTCGCTGGGAGGATGTTTTCTCCTCCGCTCGCCCCTTCCACCGTCATTTTCTCTCTACCCACCCTTGCCTCCTTTTCCGCGCAGCTCTCGATTCCCCCCTCTCTTTCGCACCCTCCATGTCATATTCCGCTCCAGGAGTTCCATCATAGCTCCTCACTGTCGCTGGGAGGATGTTTTCTCCTCCGCTCGCCCCTTCCAATGTCATTTTCTCTCTACCCACCCTTGCCTCCTTTTCCGCGCAGCTCTCGATTCCCCCCTCTCTTTCGCACCCTCCATGTCATATTCCGCTCCAGGAGTTCCATCATAGCTCCTCACTGTCGCTGGGAGGATGTTTTCTCCTCGCTCGCCCCTTCCACCGTCATTTTCTCTCTACCCACCCTTGCCTCCTTTTCCGCGCAGCTCTCGATTCCCCCCTCTCTTTCGCACCCTCCATGTCATATTCCGCTCCAGGAGCTCCATCATAGCTCCTTGCTGTCGCTGGGAGGATGTTTTCTCCTCCGCTCGCCCCTTCCACCGTCATTTTCTCTCTACCCACCCTTGCCTCCTTTTCCGCGCAGCTCTCGATTCCCCCCTCTCTTTCGCACCCTCCATGTCATATTCCGCTCCAGGAGCTCCATCATAGCTCCTTGCTGTCGCTGGGAGGATGTTTTCTCCTCCGCTCGCCCCTTCCACCGTCATTTTCTCTCTACCCACCCTTGCCTCCTTTTCCGCGCAGCTCTCGATTCCCCCCTCTCTTTCGCACCCTCCATGTCATATTCCGCTCCAGGAGCTCCATCATAGCTCCTTGCTGTCGCTGGGAGGATGTTTTCTCCTCCGCTCGCCCCTTCCACCGTCATTTTCTCTCTACCCACCCTTGCCTCCTTTTCCGCGCAGCTCTCGATTCCCCCCTCTCTTTCGTACCCTCCATGTCATATTCCGCTCCAGGAGTTCCATCATAGCTCCTCACTGTCGCTGGGAGGATGTTTTCTCCTCCGCTCGCCCCTTCCACCGTCATTTTCTCTCTACCCACCCTTGCCTCTTTCTCCGCGCAGCTCTCGATTCCCCCCTCTCTTTCGCACCCTCCATGTCATATTCCGCTCCAGGAGCTCCATCATAGCTAATCGCTGTCGCTGGGAGGATGTTTTCTCCTCCGCTCGCCCCTTCCACCGTCATTTTCTCTCTACCCACCCTTGCCTCCTTTTCCGTGCAGCTCTCGATTCCCCCCTCTCTTTTGCACCCTCCATGTCATATTCCGCTCCAGGAGTTCCATCATAGCTCCTCACTGTCGCTGGGAGGATGTTTTTTCCTCCGCTCGCCCCTTCCACCGTCATTTTCTCTCTACCCACCCTTGCCTCCTTTTCCGCGCAGCTCTCGATTCCCCCCTCTCTTTCGCACCCTCCATGTCATATTCCGCTCCAGGAGCTCCATCATAGCTCCTCGCTGTCGCTGGGAGGATGTTTTCTCCTCCGCTCGCCCCTTCCACCGTCATTTTCTCTCTACCCACCCTTTCCTCCTTTTCCGCGCAGCTCTCGATTCCCCCCTCTCTTTCGCACCCTCCATGTCATATTCCGCTCCAGGAGCTCCATCATAGCTCCTCGCTGTTGCTGGGAGGATGTTTTCTCCTCCGCTCGCCCCTTCCACCGTCATTTTCTCTCTACCCACCCTTGCCTCCTTCTCCGCACAGCTCTCGATTCCCCCCTCTCTTTGCACCCTCCATGTCATATTCCGCTCCAGGAGCTCCATCATAGCTCCTCGCTGTCGCTGGGAGGATGTTTTCTCCTCTGCTCGCCCCTTCCACCGTCATTTTCTCTCTACCCACCCTTTCCTCCTTTTCCGCGCAGCTCTCGATTCCCCCCTCTCTTGCGCACCCTCCATGTCATATTCCGCTCCAGGAGCTCCATCATAGCTCCTCGCTGTCGCTGGGAGGATGTTTTCTCCTCCGCTCGCCCCTTCCACCGTCATTTTCTCTCTACCCACCCTTGCCTCCTTTTCCGCGCAGCTCTCGATTCCCCCCTCTCTTTCGCACCCTCCATGTCATATTCCGCTCCAGGAGCTCCATCATAGCTCCTCGCTGTCGCTGGGAGGATGTTTTCTCCTCCGCTCGCCCCTTCCACCGTCATTTTCTCTCTACCCACCCTTGCCTCCTTCTCCGCGCAGCTCTCAAATCCCCCCTCTCTTTCGCACCCTCCATGTCATATTCCGCTCCAGGAGCTCCATCATAGCTCCTCGCTGTCGCTGGGAGGATGTTTTCTCCTCCGCTCGCCCCTTCCACCGTCATTTTCTCTCTACCCACCCTTGCCTCCTTCTCCGCGCAGCTCTCAATTCCCCCCTCTCTTTCGCACCCTCCATGTCATATTCCGCTCCATGAGCTCCATCATAGCTCCTCGCTGTCGCTGGGAGGATGTTTTCTCCTCCGCTCGCCCCTTCCACCGTCATTTTCTCTCTACCCACCCTTGCCTCCTTCTCCGCGCAGCTCTCGATTCCCCCCTCTCTTTCGAACCCTCCATGTCATATTCCGCTCCAGGAGCTCCATCATAGCTCCTCGCTGTCGCTGGGAGGATGTTTTCTCCTCTGCTCGCCCCTTCCACCGTCATTTTCTCTCTACCCACCCTTTCCTCCTTTTCCGCGCAGCTCTCGATTCCCCCCTCTCTTGCGCACCCTCCATGTCATATTCCGCTCCAGGAGCTCCATCATAGCTCCTCGCTGTCGCTGGGAGGATGTTTTCTCCTCCGCTCGCCCCTTCCACCGTCATTTTCTCTCTACCCACCCTTGCCTCCTTTTCCGCGCAGCTCTCGATTCCCCCCTCTCTTTCGCACCCTCCATGTCATATTCCACTCCAGGAGCTCCATCATAGCTCCTCGCTGTCGCTGGGAGGATGTTTTCTCCTCTGCTCGCCCCTTCCACCGTCATTTTCTCTCTACCCACCCTATCCTCCTTTTCCGCGCAGCTCTCGATTCCCCCCTCTCTTTCGCACCCTCCATGTCATATTCCGCTCCATGAGCTCCATCATAGCTCCTCGCTGTCGCTGGGAGGATGTTTTCTCCTCCGCTCGCCCCTTCCACCGTCATTTTCTTTCTACCCACCCTTTCCTCCTTTTCCACGCAGCTCTCGATTCCCCCCTCTCTTTCGCACCCTCCATGTCATATTCCGCTCCAGGAGCTCCATCATAGCTCCTCGCTGTTGCTGGGAGGATGTTTTCTCCTCCGCTCGCCCCTTCCACCGTCATTTTCTCTCTACCCACCCTTGCCTCCTTCTCCGCACAGCTCTCGATTCCCCCCTCTCTTTCGCACCCTCCATGTCATATTCCGCTCCAGGAGCTCCATCATAGCTCCTCGCTGTCGCTGGGAGGAAGTTTTCTCCTCTGCTCGCCCCTTCCACCGTCATTTTCTCTCTACCCACCCTTTCCTCCTTTTCCGCGCAGCTCTCGATTCCCCCCTCTCTTGCGCACCCTCCATGTCATATTCCGCTCCAGGAGCTCCATCATAGCTCCTCGCTGTCGCTGGGAGGATGTTTTCTCCTCCGCTCGCCCCTTCCACCGTCATTTTCTCTCTACCCACCCTTGCCTCCTTTTCCGCGCAGCTCTCGATTCCCCCCTCTCTTTCGCACCCTCCATGTCATATTCCGCTCCAGGAGTTCCATCATAGCTCCTCACTGTCGCTGGGAGGATGTTTTCTCCTCCGCTCGCCCCTTCCACCGTCATTTTCTCTCTACCCACCCTTGCCTCCTTCTCCGCGCAGCTCTCGATTCCCCCCTCTCTTTCGCACCCTCCATGTCATATTCCGCTCCAGGAGCTCCATCATAGCTCCTCACTGTCGCTGGGAGGATGTTTTCTCCTCCGCTCGCCCCTTCCACCGTCATTTTCTCTCTACCCACCCTTGCCTCCTTCTCCGCGCAGCTCTCGATTCCCTCCTCTCTCTCGCACCCTCCATATTACATCCAGCTCCAGGAGCTCCATCATACCTCTTCGCTGTCGCTGGGAGGATGTTTTCTCCTCCGCTCGCCCCTTCCACCGTCATTTTCTCTCTACCCACCCTTGCCTCCTTCTCCGCGCAGCTCTCGATTCCCTCCTCTCTCTCGCACCCTCCATATTACATCCAGCTCCAGGAGCTCCATCATAGCTCCTCGCTGTCGCTGGGAGGATGTTTTCTCCTCTGCTCGCCGCTTCCGCCGTCATTTTCTCTCCACCCACCCTTGCCTCCTTCTCCGCGCCGCTCTCGATTCCCCCCTCTCTTTCGCACCCTCCATGCCATATTCTGCTCCAGGAGCTCCATCATAGCTCCTCGCTGTCGCTGGGAGGATGTTTTCTCCTCCGCTCGCCCCTTCCACCGTCATTTTCTCTCTACCCACCCTTGCCTCCTTCTCCGCGCAGCTCTCGATTCCCCCCTCTCTTTCGCACCCTCCATGTCATATTCCGCTCCAGGAGCTCCATCATAGCTCCTCGCTGTCGCTGGGAGGATGTTTTCTCCTCCGCTCGCCCCTTCCACTGTCATTTTCTCTCTACCCACCCTTGCCTCCTTCTCCGCGCAGCTCTCGATTCCCCCCTCTCTTTCGCACCCTCCATGTCATATTCCGCTCCAGGAGCTCCATCATAGCTCCTCGCTGTTGCTGGGAGGATGTTTTCTCCTCCGCTCGCCCCTTCCACCGTCATTTTCTCTCTACCCACCCTTGCCTCCTTCTCCGCGCAGCTCTCGATTCCCCCCTCTCTTTCGCACCCTCCATGTCATATTCCGCTCCAGGAGCTCCATCATAGCTCCTCGCTGTCGCTGGGAGGATTTTTTCTCCTCTGCTCGCCCCTTCCACCGTCATTTTCTCTCTACCCACCCTTTCCTCCTTTTCCGCGCAGCTCTCGATTCCCCCCTCTCTTGCGCACCCTCCATGTCATATTCCGCTCCAGGAGCTCCATCATAGCTCCTCGCTGTCGCTGGGAGGATGTTTTCTCCTCCGCTCGCCCCTTCCACCGTCATTTTCTCTCTACCCACCCTTGCCTCCTTTTCCGCGCAGCTCTCGATTCCCCCCTCTCTTTCGCACCCTCCATGTCATATTCCGCTCCAGGAGTTCCATCATAGCTCCTCACTGTCGCTGGGAGGATGTTTTCTCCTCCACTCGCCCCTTCCACCGTCATTTTCTCTCTACCCACCCTTGCCTCCTTCTCCGCGCTGCTCTCGATTCCCTCCTCTCTCTCGCACCCTCCATATTACATCCAGCTCCAGGAGCTCCATCATAGCTCCTCGCTGTCGCTGGGAGGATGTTTTCTCCTCCGCTCGCCCCTTCCACCGTCATTTTCTCTCTACCCACCCTTGCCTCCTTCTCCGCGCAGCTCTCGATTCCCCCCTCTCTTTCGCACCCTCCATGTCATATTCCGCTCCAGGAGCTCCATCATAGCTCCTCGCTGTCGCTGGGAGGATGTTTTCTCCTCCGCTCGCCCCTTCCACCGTCATTTTCTCTCTACCCACCCTTTCCTCCTTTTCCGCGCAGCTCTCGATTCCCCCCTCTCTTTCGCACCCTCCATGTCATATTCCGCTCCAGGAGCTCCATCATAGCTCCTCGCTGTCGCTGGGAGGATGTTTTCTCCTCCGCTCGCCCCTTCCACCGTCATTTTCTCTCTACCCACCCTTGCCTCCTTTTCCGCGCAGCTCTCGATTCCCCCCTCTCTTTCGCACCCTCCATGTCATATTCCGCTCCAGGAGCTCCATCATAGCTCCTCGCTGTCGCTGGGAGGATGTTTTCTCCTCCGCTCGCCCCTTCCACCGTCATTTTCTCTCTACCCACCCTTGCCTCCTTCTCCGCGCAGCTCTCAATTCCCCCCTCTCTTTCGCACCCTCCATGTCATATTCCGCTCCAGGAGCTCCATCATAGCTCCTCGCTGTCGCTGGGAGGATGTTTTCTCCTCCGCTCGCCCCTTCCACCGTCATTTTCTCTCTACCCACCCTTGCCTCCTTCTCCGCGCAGCTCTCGATTCCCCCCTCTCTTTCGAACCCTCCATGTCATATTCCGCTCCAGGAGCTCCATCATAGCTCCTCGCTGTCGCTGGGAGGATGTTTTCTCCTCTGCTCGCCCCTTCCACCGTCATTTTCTCTCTACCCACCCTTGCCTCCTTCTCCGCACAGCTCTCGATTCCCCCCTCTCTTTCGCACCCTCCATGTCATATTCCGCTCCAGGAGCTCCATCATAGCTCCTCGCTGTCGCTGGGAGGAAGTTTTCTCCTCTGCTCGCCCCTTCCACCGTCATTTTCTCTCTACCCACCCTTTCCTCCTTTTCCGCGCAGCTCTCGATTCCCCCCTCTCTTGCGCACCCTCCATGTCATATTCCGCTCCAGGAGCTCCATCATAGCTCCTCGCTGTCGCTGGGAGGATGTTTTCTCCTCCGCTCGCCCCTTCCACCGTCATTTTCTCTCTACCCACCCTTGCCTCCTTTTCCGCGCAGCTCTCGATTCCCCCCTCTCTTTCGCACCCTCCATGTCATATTCCGCTCCAGGAGTTCCATCATAGCTCCTCACTGTCGCTGGGAGGATGTTTTCTCCTCCGCTCGCCCCTTCCACCGTCATTTTCTCTCTACCCACCCTTGCCTCCTTCTCCGCACAGCTCTCGATTCCCCCCTCTCTTTCGCACCCTCCATGTCATATTCCGCTCCAGGAGCTCCATCATAGCTCCTCACTGTCGCTGGGAGGATGTTTTCTCCTCCGCTCGCCCCTTCCACCGTCATTTTCTCTCTACCCACCCTTGCCTCCTTCTCCGCGCAGCTCTCGATTCCCTCCTCTCTCTCGCACCCTCCATATTACATCCAGCTCCAGGAGCTCCATCATACCTCTTCGCTGTCGCTGGGAGGATGTTTTCTTCTCCGCTCGCCCCTTCCACCGTCATTTTCTCTCTACCCACCCTTGCCTCCTTCTCCGCGCAGCTCTCGATTCCCTCCTCTCTCTCGCACCCTCCATATTACATCCAGCTCCAGGAGCTCCATCATAGCTCCTCGCTGTCGCTGGGAGGATGTTTTCTCCTCTGCTCGCCGCTTCCGCCGTCATTTTCTCTCCACCCACCCTTGCCTCCTTCTCCGCGCCGCTCTCGATTCCCCCCTCTCTTTCGCACCCTCCATGCCATATTCTGCTCCAGGAGCTCCATCATAGCTCCTCGCTGTCGCTGGGAGGATGTTTTCTCCTCCGCTCGCCCCTTCCACCGTCATTTTCTCTCTACCCACCCTTGCCTCCTTCTCCGCGCAGCTCTCGATTCCCCCCTCTCTTTCGCACCCTCCATGTCATATTCCGCTCCAGGAGCTCCATCATAGCTCCTCGCTGTCGCTGGGAGGATGTTTTCTCCTCCGCTCGCCCCTTCCACTGTCATTTTCTCTCTACCCACCCTTGCCTCCTTCTCCGCGCAGCTCTCGATTCCCCCCTCTCTTTCGCACCCTCCATGTCATATTCCGCTCCAGGAGCTCCATCATAGCTCCTCGCTGTCGCTGGGAGGATGTTTTCTCCTCCGCTCGCCCCTTCCACCGTCATTTTCTTTCTACCCACCCTTGCCTCCTTTTCCACGCAGCTCTCGATTCCCCCCTCTCTTTCGCACCCTCCATGTCATATTCCGCTCCAGGAGCTCCATCATAGCTCCTCGCTGTTGCTGGGAGGATGTTTTCTCCTCCGCTCGCCCCTTCCACCGTCATTTTCTCTCTACCCACCCTTGCCTCCTTCTCCGCGCAGCTCTCGATTCCCCCCTCTCTTTCGCACCCTCCATGTCATATTCCGCTCCAGGAGCTCCATCATAGCTCCTCGCTGTCGCTGGGAGGATTTTTTCTCCTCTGCTCGCCCCTTCCACCGTCATTTTCTCTCTACCCACCCTTTCCTCCTTTTCCGCGCAGCTCTCGATTCCCCCCTCTCTTGCGCACCCTCCATGTCATATTCCGCTCCAGGAGCTCCATCATAGCTCCTCGCTGTCGCTGGGAGGATGTTTTCTCCTCCGCTCGCCCCTTCCACCGTCATTTTCTCTCTACCCACCCTTGCCTCCTTTTCCGCGCAGCTCTCGATTCCCCCCTCTCTTTCGCACCCTCCATGTCATATTCCGCTCCAGGAGTTCCATCATAGCTCCTCACTGTCGCTGGGAGGATGTTTTCTCCTCCACTCGCCCCTTCCACCGTCATTTTCTCTCTACCCACCCTTGCCTCCTTCTCCGCGCTGCTCTCGATTCCCTCCTCTCTCTCGCACCCTCCATATTACATCCAGCTCCAGGAGCTCCATCATAGCTCCTCGCTGTCGCTGGGAGGATGTTTTCTCCTCCGCTCGCCCCTTCCACCGTCATTTTCTCTCTACCCACCCTTTCCTCCTTTTCCGCGCAGCTCTCGATTCCCCCCTCTCTTTCGCACCCTCCATGTCATATTCCGCTCCAGGAGCTCCATCATAGCTCCTCGCTGTCGCTGGGAGGATGTTTTCTCCTCCGCTCGCCCCTTCCACCGTCATTTTCTCTCTACCCACCCTTGCCTCCTTTTCCGCGCAGCTCTCGATTCCCCCCTCTCTTTCGCACCCTCCATGTCATATTCCGCTCCAGGAGCTCCATCATAGCTCCTCGCTGTCGCTGGGAGGATGTTTTCTCCTCCGCTCGCCCCTTCCACCGTCATTTTCTCTCTACCCACCCTTGCCTCCTTCTCCGCGCAGCTCTCAATTCCCCCCTCTCTTTCGCACCCTCCATGTCATATTCCGCTCCAGGAGCTCCATCATAGCTCCTCGCTGTCGCTGGGAGGATGTTTTCTCCTCCGCTCGCCCCTTCCACCGTCATTTTCTCTCTACCCACCCTTGCCTCCTTCTCCGCGCAGCTCTCGATTCCCCCCTCTCTTTCGAACCCTCCATGTCATATTCCGCTCCAGGAGCTCCATCATAGCTCCTCACTGTCGCTGGGAGGATGTTTTCTCCTCTGCTCGCCCCTTCCACCGTCATTTTCTCTCTACCCACCCTTTCCTCCTTTTCCGCGCAGCTCTCGATTCCCCCCTCTCTTTCGCACCCTCCATGTCATATTCCGCTCCAGGAGCTCCATCATAGCTCCTCGCTGTCGCTGGGAGGATGTTTTCTCCTCCGCTCGCCCCTTCCACCGTCATTTTCTTTCTACCCACCCTTGCCTCCTTTTCCACGCAGCTCTCGATTCCCCCCTCTCTTTCGCACCCTCCATGTCATATTCCGCTCCAGGAGCTCCATCATAGCTCCTCGCTGTTGCTGGGAGGATGTTTTCTCCTCCGCTCGCCCCTTCCACCGTCATTTTCTCTCTACCCACCCTTGCCTCCTTCTCCGCACAGCTCTCGATTCCCCCCTCTCTTTCGCACCCTCCATGTCATATTCCGCTCCAGGAGCTCCATCATAGCTCCTCGCTGTCGCTGGGAGGATTTTTTCTCCTCTGCTCGCCCCTTCCACCGCCATTTTCTCTCTACCCACCCTTTCCTCCTTTTCCGCGCAGCTCTCGATTCCCCCCTCTCTTGCGCACCCTCCATGTCATATTCCGCTCCAGGAGCTCCATCATAGCTCCTCGCTGTCGCTGGGAGGAAGTTTTCTCCTCCGCTCGCCCCTTCCACCGTCATTTTCTCTCTACCCACCCTTGCCTCCTTTTCCGCGCAGCTCTCAATTCCCCCCTCTCTTTCGCACCCTCCATGTCATATTCCGCTCCAGGAGCTCCATCATAGCTCCTTGCTGTCGCTGGGAGGATGTTTTCTCCTCCGCTCGCCCCTTCCACCGTCATTTTCTCTCTACCCACCCTTGCCTCCTTTTCCGCGCAGCTCTCGATTCCCCCCTCTCTTTCGCACCCTCCATGTCATATTCCGCTCCAGGAGTTCCATCATAGCTCCTCACTGTCGCTGGGAGGATGTTTTCTCCTCCGCTCGCCCCTTCCACCGTCATTTTCTCTCTACCCACCCTTGCCTCCTTCTCCGCGCAGCTCTCGATTCCCCCCTCTCTTTCGCACCCTCCATGTCATATTCTGCTCCAGGAGCTCCATCATAGCTCCTCGCTGTCGCTGGGAGGATGTTTTCTCCTCCGCTCGCCCCTTCCACCGTCATTTTCTCTCTACCCACCCTTGCCTCCTTCTCCGCGCAGCTCTCGATTCCCCCCTCTCTTTCGCACCCTCCATGTCATTTTTTCGCTCCAGGAGCTCCATCATAGCTCCTCGCTGTCGCTGGGAGGATTTTTTCTCCTCTGCTCGCCCCTTCCACCGCCATTTTCTCTCTACCCACCCTTTCCTCCTTTTCCGCGCAGCTCTCGATTCCCCCCTCTCTTGCGCACCCTCCATGTCATATTCCGCTCCAGGAGCTCCATCATAGCTCCTCGCTGTCGCTGGGAGGAAGTTTTCTCCTCCGCTCGCCCCTTCCACCGTCATTTTCTCTCTACCCACCCTTGCCTCCTTTTCCGCGCAGCTCTCAATTCCCCCCTCTCTTTCGCACCCTCCATGTCATATTCCGCTCCAGGAGCTCCATCATAGCTCCTTGCTGTCGCTGGGAGGATGTTTTCTCCTCCGCTCGCCCCTTCCACCGTCATTTTCTCTCTACCCACCCTTGCCTCCTTTTCCGCGCAGCTCTCGATTCCCCCCTCTCTTTCGCACCCTCCATGTCATATTCCGCTCCAGGAGTTCCATCATAGCTCCTCACTGTCGCTGGGAGGATGTTTTCTCCTCCGCTCGCCCCTTCCACCGTCATTTTCTCTCTACCCACCCTTGCCTCCTTCTCCGCGCAGCTCTCGATTCCCCCCTCTCTTTCGCACCCTCCATGTCATATTCCGCTCCAGGAGCTCCATCATAGCTCCTCGCTGTCGCTGGGAGGATTTTTTCTCCTCTGCTCGCCCCTTCCACCGCCATTTTCTCTCTACCCACCCTTTCCTCCTTTTCCGCGCAGCTCTCGATTCCCCCCTCTCTTGCGCACCCTCCATGTCATATTCCGCTCCAGGAGCTCCATCATAGCTCCTCGCTGTCGCTGGGAGGAAGTTTTCTCCTCCGCTCGCCCCTTCCACCGTCATTTTCTCTCTACCCACCCTTGCCTCCTTTTCCGCGCAGCTCTCAATTCCCCCCTCTCTTTCGCACCCTCCATGTCATATTCCGCTCCAGGAGCTCCATCATAGCTCCTTGCTGTCGCTGGGAGGATGTTTTCTCCTCCGCTCGCCCCTTCCACCGTCATTTTCTCTCTACCCACCCTTGCCTCCTTTTCCGCGCAGCTCTCGATTCCCCCCTCTCTTTCGCACCCTCCATGTCATATTCCGCTCCAGGAGTTCCATCATAGCTCCTCACTGTCGCTGGGAGGATGTTTTCTCCTCCGCTCGCCCCTTCCACCGTCATTTTCTCTCTACCCACCCTTGCCTCCTTCTCCGCGCAGCTCTCGATTCCCCCCTCTCTTTCGCACCCTCCATGTCATATTCTGCTCCAGGAGCTCCATCATAGCTCCTCGCTGTCGCTGGGAGGATGTTTTCTCCTCCGCTCGCCCCTTCCACCGTCATTTTCTCTCTACCCACCCTTGCCTCCTTCTCCGCGCAGCTCTCGATTCCCCCCTCTCTTTCGCACCCTCCATGTCATTTTCCGCTCCAGGAGCTCCATCATAGCTCCTCGCTGTCGCTGGGAGGATTTTTTCTCCTCTGCTCGCCCCTTCCACCGCCATTTTCTCTCTACCCACCCTTTCCTCCTTTTCCGCGCAGCTCTCGATTCCCCCCTCTCTTGCGCACCCTCCATGTCATATTCCGCTCCAGGAGCTCCATCATAGCTCCTCGCTGTCGCTGGGAGGAAGTTTTCTCCTCCGCTCGCCCCTTCCACCGTCATTTTCTCTCTACCCACCCTTGCCTCCTTTTCCGCGCAGCTCTCAATTCCCCCCTCTCTTTCGCACCCTCCATGTCATATTCCGCTCCAGGAGCTCCATCATAGCTCCTTGCTGTCGCTGGGAGGATGTTTTCTCCTCCGCTCGCCCCTTCCACCGTCATTTTCTCTCTACCCACCCTTGCCTCCTTCTCCGCGCAGCTCTCGATTCCCCCCTCTCTTTTGCACCCTCCATGTCATATTCCGCTCCAGGAGCTCCATCATAGCTCCTCGCTGTCGCTGGGAGGATGTTTTCTCCTCCGCTCGCCCCTTCCACCGTCATTTTCTCTCTACCCACCCTTGCCTCCTTTTCCACGCAGCTCTCGATTCCCCCCTCTCTTTCGCACCCTCCATGTCATATTCCGCTCCAGGAGCTCCATCATAGCTCCTCGCTGTTGCTGGGAGGATGTTTTCTCCTCCGCTCGCCCCTTCCACCGTCATTTTCTCTCTACCCACCCTTGCCTCCTTCTCCGCACAGCTCTCGATTCCCCCCTCTCTTTCGCACCCTCCATGTCATATTCCGCTCCAGGAGCTCCATCATAGCTCCTCGCTGTCGCTGGGAGGATGTTTTCTCCTCTGCTCGCCCCTTCCACCGTCATTTTCTCTCTACCCACCCTTTCCTCCTTTTCCGCGCAGCTCTCGATTCCCCCCTCTCTTGCGCACCCTCCATGTCATATTCCGCTCCAGGAGCTCCATCATAGCTCCTCGCTGTCGCTGGGAGGATGTTTTCTCCTCCGCTCGCCCCTTCCACCGTCATTTTCTCTCTACCCACCCTTGCCTCCTTTTCCGCGCAGCTCTCGATTCCCCCCTCTCTTTCGCACCCTCCATGTCATATTCCGCTCCAGGAGTTCCATCATAGCTCCTCACTGTCGCTGGGAGGATGTTTTCTCCTCCGCTCGCCCCTTCCACCGTCATTTTCTCTCTACCCACCCTTGCCTCCTTCTCCGCGCAGCTCTCGATTCCCCCCTCTCTTTCGCACCCTCCATGTCATATTCCGCTCCAGGAGCTCCATCATAGCTCTTCGCTGTCGCTGGGAGGATGTTTTCTCCTCCGCTCGCCCCTTCCACCGTCATTTTCTCTCTACCCACCCTTTCCTCCTTTTCCGCGCAGCTCTCGATTCCCCCCTCTCTTTCGCACCCTCCATGTCATATTCCGCTCCAGGAGCTCCATCATAGCTCCTCGCTGTCGCTGGGAGGATTTTTTCTCCTCTGCTCGCCCCTTCCACCGTCATTTTCTCTCTACCCACCCTTTCCTCCTTTTCCGCGCAGCTCTCGATTCCCCCCTCTCTTGCGCACCCTCCATGTCATATTCCGCTCCAGGAGCTCCATCATAGCTCCTCGCTGTCGCTGGGAGGAAGTTTTCTCCTCCGCTCGCCCCTTCCACCGTCATTTTCTCTCTACCCACCCTTGCCTCCTTTTCCGCGCAGCTCTCAATTCCCCCCTCTCTTTCGCACCCTCCATGTCATATTCCGCTCCAGGAGCTCCATCATAGCTCCTTGCTGTCGCTGGGAGGATGTTTTCTCCTCCGCTCGCCCCTTCCACCGTCATTTTCTCTCTACCCACCCTTGCCTCCTTTTCCGCGCAGCTCTCGATTCCCCCCTCTCTTTCGCACCCTCCATGTCATATTCCGCTCCAGGAGTTCCATCATAGCTCCTCACTGTCGCTGGGAGGATGTTTTCTCCTCCGCTCGCCCCTTCCACCATCATTTTCTCTCTACCCACCCTTGCCTCCTTCTCCGCGCAGCTCTCGATTCCCCCCTCTCTTTCGCACCCTCCATGTCATATTCCGCTCCAGGAGCTCCATCATAGCTCCTCGCTGTCGCTGGGAGGATGTTTTCTCCTCCGCTCGCCCCTTCCACCGTCATTTTCTCTCTACCCACCCTTGCCTCCTTCTCCGCGCAGCTCTCGATTCCCCCCTCTCTTTTGCACCCTCCATGTCATATTCCGCTCCAGGAGCTCCATCATAGCTCCTCGCTGTCGCTGGGAGGATGTTTTCTCCTCCGCTCGCCCCTTCCACCGTCATTTTCTCTCTACCCACCCTTGCCTCCTTTTCCACGCAGCTCTCGATTCCCCCCTCTCTTTCGCACCCTCCATGTCATATTCCGCTCCAGGAGCTCCATCATAGCTCCTCGCTGTTGCTGGGAGGATGTTTTCTCCTCCGCTCGCCCCTTCCACCGTCATTTTCTCTCTACCCACCCTTTCCTCCTTTTCCGCGCAGCTCTCGATTCCCCCCTCTCTTTCGCACCCTCCATGTCATATTCCGCTCCAGGAGCTCCATCATAGCTCCTCGCTGTCGCTGGGAGGATTTTTTCTCCTCTGCTCGCCCCTTCCACCGTCATTTTCTCTCTACCCACCCTTTCCTCCTTTTCCGCGCAGCTCTCGATTCCCCCCTCTCTTGCGCACCCTCCATGTCATATTCCGCTCCAGGAGCTCCATCATAGCTCCTCGCTGTCGCTGGGAGGAAGTTTTCTCCTCCGCTCGCCCCTTCCACCGTCATTTTCTCTCTACCCACCCTTGCCTCCTTTTCCGCGCAGCTCTCAATTCCCCCCTCTCTTTCGCACCCTCCATGTCATATTCCGCTCCAGGAGCTCCATCATAGCTCCTTGCTGTCGCTGGGAGGATGTTTTCTCCTCCGCTCGCCC
Source organism: Pelophylax lessonae (assembly GCF_965119305.1). Classification (NCBI taxonomy): domain Eukaryota; kingdom Metazoa; phylum Chordata; class Amphibia; order Anura; family Ranidae; genus Pelophylax; species Pelophylax lessonae. The sequence continues at coordinate 81,519,626 of NC_138780.1, read as the reverse complement.
CTTCCACCGTCATTTTCTCTCTACCCACCCTTGCCTCCTTTTCCGCGCAGCTCTCAATTCCCCCCTCTCTTTCGCACCCTCCATGTCATATTCCGCTCCAGGAGCTCCATCATAGCTCCTTGCTGTCGCTGGGAGGATGTTTTCTCCTCCGCTCGCCCCTTCCACCGTCATTTTCTCTCTACCCACCCTTGCCTCCTTTTCCGCGCAGCTCTCGATTCCCCCCTCTCTTTCGCACCCTCCATGTCATATTCCGCTCCAGGAGTTCCATCATAGCTCCTCACTGTCGCTGGGAGGATGTTTTCTCCTCCGCTCGCCCCTTCCACCGTCATTTTCTCTCTACCCACCCTTGCCTCCTTCTCCGCGCAGCTCTCGATTCCCCCCTCTCTTTCGCACCCTCCATGTCATATTCCGCTCCAGGAGCTCCATCATAGCTCCTCGCTGTCGCTGGGAGGATGTTTTCTCCTCTGCTCGCCCCTTCCACCGTCATTTTCTCTCTACCCACCCTTTCCTCCTTTTCCGCGCAGCTCTCGATTCCCCCCTCTCTTGCGCACCCTCCATGTCATATTCCGCTCCAGGAGCTCCATCATAGCTCCTCGCTGTCGCTGGGAGGATGTTTTCTCCTCCGCTCGCCCCTTCCACCGTCATTTTCTCTCTACCCACCCTTGCCTCCTTTTCCGCGCAGCTCTCGATTCCCCCCTCTCTTTCGCACCCTCCATGTCATATTCCGCTCCAGGAGTTGCATCATAGCTCCTCACTGTCGCTGGGAGGATGTTTTCTCCTCCGCTCGCCCCTTCCACCGTCATTTTCTCTCTACCCACCCTTGCCTCCTTCTCCGCGCAGCTCTCGATTCCCCCCTCTCTTTCGCACCCTCCATGTCATATTCCGCTCCAGGAGCTCCATCATAGCTCTTCGCTGTCGCTGGGAGGATGTTTTCTCCTCCGCTCGCCCCTTCCACCGTCATTTTCTCTCTACCCACCCTTTCCTCCTTTTCCGCGCAGCTCTCGATTCCCCCCTCTCTTTCGCACCCTCCATGTCATATTCCGCTCCAGGAGCTCCATCATAGCTCCTCGCTGTCGCTGGGAGGATTTTTTCTCCTCTGCTCGCCCCTTCCACCGTCATTTTCTCTCTACCCACCCTTTCCTCCTTTTCCGCGCAGCTCTCGATTCCCCCCTCTCTTGCGCACCCTCCATGTCATATTCCGCTCCAGGAGCTCCATCATAGCTCCTCGCTGTCGCTGGGAGGAAGTTTTCTCCTCCGCTCGCCCCTTCCACCGTCATTTTCTCTCTACCCACCCTTGCCTCCTTTTCCGCGCAGCTCTCAATTCCCCCCTCTCTTTCGCACCCTCCATGTCATATTCCGCTCCAGGAGCTCCATCATAGCTCCTTGCTGTCGCTGGGAGGATGTTTTCTCCTCCGCTCGCCCCTTCCACCGTCATTTTCTCTCTACCCACCCTTGCCTCCTTTTCCGCGCAGCTCTCGATTCCCCCCTCTCTTTCGCACCCTCCATGTCATATTCCGCTCCAGGAGTTCCATCATAGCTCCTCACTGTCGCTGGGAGGATGTTTTCTCCTCCGCTCGCCCCTTCCACCGTCATTTTCTCTCTACCCACCCTTGCCTCCTTCTCCGCGCAGCTCTCGATTCCCCCCTCTCTTTCGCACCCTCCATGTCATATTCCGCTCCAGGAGCTCCATCATAGCTCTTCGCTGTCGCTGGGAGGATGTTTTCTCCTCCGCTCGCCCCTTCCACCGTCATTTTCTCTCTACCCACCCTTGCCTCCTTTTCCGCGCAGCTCTCGATTCCCCCCTCTCTTTCGCACCCTCCATGTCATATTCCGCTCCAGGAGCTCCATCATAGCTCCTCGCTGTCGCTGGGAGGATGTTTTCTCCTCCGCTCGCCCCTTCCACCGTCATTTTCTTTCTACCCACCCTTGCCTCCTTTTCCACGCAGCTCTCGATTCCCCCCTCTCTTTCGCACCCTCCATGTCATATTCCGCTCCAGGAGCTCCATCATAGCTCCTCGCTGTTGCTGGGAGGATGTTTTCTCCTCCGCTCGCCCCTTCCACCGTCATTTTCTCTCTACCCACCCTTGCCTCCTTCTCCGCACAGCTCTCGATTCCCCCCTCTCTTTCGCACCCTCCATGTCATATTCCGCTCCAGGAGCTCCATCATAGCTCCTCGCTGTCGCTGGGAGGATGTTTTCTCCTCTGCTCGCCCCTTCCACCGTCATTTTCTCTCTACCCACCCTTTCCTCCTTTTCCGCGCAGCTCTCGATTCCCCCCTCTCTTTCGCACCCTCCATGTCATATTCCGCTCCAGGAGCTCCATCATAGCTCCTCGCTGTCGCTGGGAGGATGTTTTCTCCTCCGCTCGCCCCTTCCACCGTCATTTTCTTTCTACCCACCCTTGCCTCCTTTTCCACGCAGCTCTCGATTCCCCCCTCTCTTTCGCACCCTCCATGTCATATTCCGCTCCAGGAGCTCCATCATAGCTCCTCGCTGTTGCTGGGAGGATGTTTTCTCCTCCGCTCGCCCCTTCCACCGTCATTTTCTCTCTACCCACCCTTGCCTCCTTCTCCGCACAGCTCTCGATTCCCCCCTCTCTTTCGCACCCTCCATGTCATATTCCGCTCCAGGAGCTCCATCATAGCTCCTCGCTGTCGCTGGGAGGATGTTTTCTCCTCTGCTCGCCCCTTCCACCGTCATTTTCTCTCTACCCACCCTTTCCTCCTTTTCCGCGCAGCTCTCGATTCCCCCCTCTCTTGCGCACCCTCCATGTCATATTCCGCTCCAGGAGCTCCATCATAGCTCCTCGCTGTCGCTGGGAGGATGTTTTCTCCTCCGCTCGCCCCTTCCACCGTCATTTTCTCTCTACCCACCCTTGCCTCCTTTTCCGCGCAGCTCTCGATTCCCCCCTCTCTTTCGCACCCTCCATGTCATATTCCGCTCCAGGAGTTCCATCATAGCTCCTCACTGTCGCTGGGAGGATGTTTTCTCCTCCGCTCGCCCCTTCCACCGTCATTTTCTCTCTACCCACCCTTGCCTCCTTCTCCGCGCAGCTCTCGATTCCCCCCTCTCTTTCGCACCCTCCATGTCATATTCCGCTCCAGGAGCTCCATCATAGCTCTTCGCTGTCGCTGGGAGGATGTTTTCTCCTCCGCTCGCCCCTTCCACCGTCATTTTCTCTCTACCCACCCTTGCCTCCTTCTCGGCGCAGCTCTCAATTCCCCCCTCTCTTTCGCACCCTCCATGTCATATTCCGCTCCAGGAGCTCCATCATAGCTCCTCGCTGTCGCTGGGAGGATGTTTTCTCCTCCGCTCTCCCCTTCCACCGTCATTTTCTCTCTACCCACCCTTGCCTCCTTTTCCGCGCAGCTCTCGATTCCCCCCTCTCTTTCGCACCCTCCATGTCATATTCCGCTCCAGGAGTTCCATCATAGCTCCTCACTGTCGCTGGGAGGATGTTTTCTCCTCCGCTCGCCCCTTCCACCGTCATTTTCTCTCTACCAACCCTTGCCTCCTTTTCCGCGCAGCTCTCGATTCCCCCCTCTCTTTCGCACCCTCCATGTCATATTCCGCTCCAGGAGTTCCATCATAGCTCCTCACTGTCGCTGGGAGGAAGTTTTCTCCTCCGCTTGCCCCTTCCACCGTCATTTTCTCTCTACCCACTCTTGCCTCCTTTTCCGCGCAGCTCTCGATTCCCCCCTCTCTTTCGCACCCTCCATGTCATATTCCGCTCCAGGAGCTCCATCATAGCTCCTTGCTGTCGCTGGGAGGATGTTTTCTCCTCCGCTCGCCCCTTCCACCGTCATTTTCTCTCTACCCACCCTTGCCTCCTTTTCCGCGCAGCTCTCGATTCCCCCCTCTCTTTCGCACCCTCCATGTCATATTCCGCTCCAGGAGTTCCATCATAGCTCCTCACTGTCGCTGGGAGGATGTTTTCTCCTCCGCTCGCCCCTTCCACCGTCATTTTCTCTCTACCCACCCTTGCCTCCTTTTCCGCGCAGCTCTCGATTCCCCCCTCTCTTTCGCACCCTCCATGTCATATTCCGCTCCAGGAGCTCCATCATAGCTCCTCGCTGTCGCTGGGAGGATGTTTTCTCCTCCGCTCGCCCCTTCCACCGTCATTTTCTCTCTACCCACCCTTGCCTCCTTTTCCGCGCAGCTCTCGATTCCCCCCTCTCTTTCGCACCCTCAATGTCATATTCCGCTCCAGGAGTTCCATCATAGCTCCTCACTGTCGCTGGGAGGATGTTTTCTCCTCCGCTCGCCCCTTCCACCGTCATTTTCTCTCTACCCACCCTTGCCTCCTTTTCCGCGCAGCTCTCGATTCCCCCCTCTCTTTCGCACCCTCCATGTCATATTCCGCTCCAGGAGTTCCATCATAGCTCCTCACTGTCGCTGGGAGGAAGTTTTCTCCTCCGCTCGCCCCTTCCACCGTCATTTTTTCTCTACCCACCCTTGCCTCCTTTTCCGCGCAGCTCTCGATTCCCCCCTCTCTTTCGCACCCTCCATGTCATATTCCGCTCCAGGAGCTCCATCATAGCTCCTCGCTGTCGCTGGGAGGATGTTTTCTCCTCCGCTCGCCCCTTCCACCGTCATTTTCTCTCTACCCACCCTTGCCTCCTTTTCCGCGCAGCTCTCGATTCCCCCCTCTCTTTCGCACCCTCAATGTCATATTCCGCTCCAGGAGTTCCATCATAGCTCCTCACTGTCGCTGGGAGGATGTTTTCTCCTCCGCTCGCCCCTTCCACCGTCATTTTCTCTCTACCCACCCTTGCCTCCTTTTCCGCGCAGCTCTCGATTCCCCCCTCTCTTTCGCACCCTCCATGTCATATTCCGCTCCAGGAGTTCCATCATAGCTCCTCACTGTCGCTGGGAGGATGTTTTCTCCTCCGCTCGCCCCTTCCACCATCATTTTCTCTCTACCCACCCTTGCCTCCTTTTCCGCGCAGCTCTCGATTCCCACCTCTCTTTCGCACCCTCCATGTCATATTCCGCTCCAGGAGTTCCATCATAGCTCCTCACTGTCGCTGGGAGGATGTTTTCTCCTCCGCTCGCCCCTTCCACCGTCATTTTCTCTCTACCCACCCTTGCCTCCTTCTCCGCGCAGCTCTCGATTCCCCCCTCTCTTTCGCACCCTCCATGTCATATTCTGCTCCAGGAGCTCCATCATAGCTCCTCGCTGTCGCTGGGAGGATGTTTTCTCCTCCGCTCGCCCCTTCCACCGTCATTTTCTCTCTACCCACCCTTGCCTCCTTCTCCGCGCAGCTCTCGATTCCCCCCTCTCTTTCGCACCCTCCATGTCATATTCCGCTCCAGGAGCTCCATCATAGCTCCTTGCTGTCGCTGGGAGGATGTTTTCTCCTCCGCTCGCCCCTTCCACCATCATTTTCTCTCTACCCACCCTTGCCTCCTTCTCCGCGCAGCTCTCGATTCCCCCCTCTCTTTCGCACCCTCCATGTCATATTCCGCTCCAGGAGCTCCATCATAGCTCCTCGCTGTCGCTGGGAGGATGTTTTCTCCTCCGCTCGCCCCTTCCACCGTCATTTTCTCTCTACCCACCCTTGCCTCCTTTTCAGCGCATCTCTCGATTCCCCCCTCTCTTTCGCACCCTCCATGTCATATTCCGCTCCAGGAGCTCCATCATAGCTCCTCGCTGTTGCTGGGAGGATGTTTTCTCCTCCGCTCGCCCCTTCCACCGTCATTTTCTCTCTACCCACCCTTGCCTCCTTCTCCGCACAGCTCTCGATTCCCCCCTCTCTTTCGCACCCTCCATGTCATATTCCGCTCCAGGAGCTCCATCATAGCTCCTCGCTGTCGCTGGGAGGATGTTTTCTCCTCTGCTCGCCCCTTCCACCGTCATTTTCTCTCTACCCACCCTTTCCTCCTTTTCCGCGCAGCTCTCGATTCCCCCCTCTCTTTCGCACCCTCCATGTCATATTCCGCTCCAGGAGCTCCATCATAGCTCCTCGCTGTCGCTGGGAGGATGTTTTCTCCTCCGCTCGCCCCTTCCACCGTCATTTTCTTTCTACCCACCCTTGCCTCCTTTTCCACGCAGCTCTCGATTCCCCCCTCTCTTTCGCACCCTCCATGTCATATTCCGCTCCAGGAGCTCCATCATAGCTCCTCGCTGTTGCTGGGAGGATGTTTTCTCCTCCGCTCGCCCCTTCCACCGTCATTTTCTCTCTACCCACCCTTGCCTCCTTCTCCGCACAGCTCTCGATTCCCCCCTCTCTTTCGCACCCTCCATGTCATATTCCTCTCCAGGAGCTCCATCATAGCTCCTCGCTGTCGCTGGGAGGATGTTTTCTCCTCTGCTCGCCCCTTCCACCGTCATTTTCTCTCTACCCACCCTTTCCTCCTTTTCCGCGCAGCTCTCGATTCCCCCCTCTCTTGCGCACCCTCCATGTCATATTCCGCTCCAGGAGCTCCATCATAGCTCCTCGCTGTCGCTGGGAGGATGTTTTCTCCTCCGCTCACCCCTTCCACCGTCATTTTCTCTCTACCCACCCTTGCCTCCTTTTCCGCGCAGCTCTCGATTCCCCCTCTCTTTCGCACCCTCCATGTCATATTCCGCTCCAGGAGATCCATCATAGCTCCTCACTGTCGCTGGGAGGATGTTTTCTCCTCCGCTCGCCCCTTCCACCGTCATTTTCTCTCTACCCACCCTTGCCTCCTTCTCCGCGCAGCTCTCGATTCCCCCCTCTCTTTCGCACCCTCCATGTCATATTCCGCTCCAGGAGCTCCATCATAGCTCTTCGCTGTCGCTGGGAGGATGTTTTCTCCTCCGCTCGCCCCTTCCACCGTCATTTTCTCTCTACCCACCCTTTCCTCCGTTTCCGCGCAGCTCTCGATTCCCCCCTCTCTTTCGCACCCTCCATGTCATATTCCGCTCCAGGAGCTCCATCATAGCTCCTCGCTGTCGCTGGGAGGATGTTTTCTCCTCCGCTCGCCCCTTCCACCGTCATTTTCTCTCTACCCACCCTTGCCTCCTTTTCCGCGCAGCTCTCGATTCCCCCCTCTCTTTCGCACCCTCCATGTCATATTCCGCTCCAGGAGCTCCATCATAGCTCCTCGCTGTCGCTGGGAGGATGTTTTCTCCTCCGCTCGCCCCTTCCACCGTCATTTTCTCTCTACCCACCCTTGCCTCCTTCTCCGCGCAGCTCTCAATTCCCCCCTCTCTTTCCCACCCTCCATGTCATATTCCGCTCCAGGAGCTCCATCATAGCTCCTCGCTGTCGCTGGGAGGATGTTTTCTCCTCCGCTCGCCCCTTCCACCGTCATTTTCTCTCTACCCACCCTTGCCTCCTTCTCCGCGCAGCTCTCGATTCCCCCCTCTCTTTCGAACCCTCCATGTCATATTCCGCTCCAGGAGCTCCATCATAGCTCCTCGCTGTCGCTGGGAGGATGTTTTCTCCTCTGCTCGCCCCTTCCACCGTCATTTTCTCTCTACTCACCCTTTCCTCCTTTTCCGCGCAGCTCTCGATTCCCCCCTCTCTTTCGCACCCTCCATGTCATATTCCGCTCCAGGAGCTCCATCATAGCTCCTCGCTGTCGCTGGGAGGATGTTTTCTCCTCCGCTCGCCCCTTCCACCGTCATTTTCTCTCTACCCACCCTTTCCTCCTTTTCCGCGCAGCTCTCGATTCCCCCCTCTCTTTCGCACCCTCCATGTCATATTCCGCTCCAGGAGCTCCATCATAGCTCCTCGCTGTCGCTGGGAGGATGTTTTCTCCTCCGCTCGCCCCTTCCACCGTCATTTTCTCTCTACCCACCCTTGCCTCCTTTTCCGCGCAGCTCTCGATTCCCCCCTCTCTTTCGCACCCTCCATGTCATATTCCGCTCCAGGAGCTCCATCATAGCTCCTCGCTGTCGCTGGGAGGATGTTTTCTCCTCCGCTCGCCCCTTCCACCGTCATTTTCTCTATACCCACCCTTGCCTCCTTTTCCGCGCAGCTCTCGATTCCCCCCTCTCTTTCGCACCCTCCATGTCATATTCCGCTCCAGGAGTTCCATCATAGCTCCTCACTGTCGCTGGGAGGATGTTTTCTCCTCCGCTCGCCCCTTCCACCGTCATTTTCTCTCTACCAACCCTTGCCTCCTTTTCCGCGCAGCTCTCGATTCCCCCCTCTCTTTCGCACCCTCCATGTCATATTCCGCTCCAGGAGTTCCATCATAGCTCCTCACTGTCGCTGGGAGGAAGTTTTCTCCTCCGCTTGCCCCTTCCACCGTCATTTTCTCTCTACCCACCCTTGCCTCCTTTTCCGCGCAGCTCTCGATTCCCCCCTCTCTTTCGCACCCTCCATGTCATATTCCGCTCCAGGAGCTCCATCATAGCTCCTTGCTGTCGCTGGGAGGATGTTTTCTCCTCCGCTCGCCCCTTCCACCGTCATTTTCTCTCTACCCACCCTTGCCTCCTTTTCCGCGCAGCTCTCGATTCCCCCCTCTCTTTCGCACCCTCCATGTCATATTCCGCTCCAGGAGTTCCATCATAGCTCCTCACTGTCGCTGGGAGGATGTTTTCTCCTCCGCTCGCCCCTTCCACCGTCATTTTCTCTCTACCCACCCTTGCCTCCTTTTCCGCGCAGCTCTCGATTCCCCCCTCTCTTTCGCACCCTCCATGTCATATTCCGCTCCAGGAGCTCCATCATAGCTCCTCGCTGTCGCTGGGAGGATGTTTTCTCCTCCGCTCGCCCCTTCCACCGTCATTTTCTCTCTACCCACCCTTGCCTCCTTTTCCGCGCAGCTCTCGATTCCCCCCTCTCTTTCGCACCCTCAATGTCATATTCCGCTCCAGGAGTTCCATCATAGCTCCTCACTGTCGCTGGGAGGATGTTTTCTCCTCCGCTCGCCCCTTCCACCGTCATTTTCTCTCTACCCACCCTTGCCTCCTTTTCCGCGCAGCTCTCGATTCCCCCCTCTCTTTCGCACCCTCCATGTCATATTCCGCTCCAGGAGTTCCATCATAGCTCCTCACTGTCGCTGGGAGGATGTTTTCTCCTCCGCTCGCCCCTTCCACCGTCATTTTCTCTCTACCCACCCTTGCCTCCTTTTCCGCGCAGCTCTCGATTCCCCCCTCTCTTTCGCACCCTCAATGTCATATTCCGCTCCAGGAGTTCCATCATAGCTCCTCACTGTCGCTGGGAGGATGTTTTCTCCTCCGCTCGCCCCTTCCACCGTCATTTTCTCTCTACCCACCCTTGCCTCCTTTTCCGCGCAGCTCTCGATTCCCCCCTCTCTTTCGCACCCTCCATGTCATATTCCGCTCCAGGAGTTCCATCATAGCTCCTCACTGTCGCTGGGAGGAAGTTTTCTCCTCCGCTCGCCCCTTCCACCGTCATTTTCTCTCTACCCACCCTTGCCTCCTTTTCCGCGCAGCTCTCGATTCCCCCCTCTCTTTCGCACCATTCATGTCATATTCCGCTCCAGGAGCTCCATCATAGCTCCTTGCTGTCGCTGGGAGGATGTTTTCTCCTCCGCTCGCCCCTTCCACCGTCATTTTCTCTCTACCCACCCTTGCCTCCTTCTCCGCGCAGCTCTCGATTCCCCCCTCTCTTTCGCACCCTCCATGTCATATTCCGCTCCAGGAGCTCCATCATAGCTCCTCGCTGTCGCTGGGAGGATGTTTTCTCCTCCGCTCGCCCCTTCCACCGTCATTTTCTCTCTACCCACCCTTGCCTCCTTTTCCGCGCAGCTCTCGATTCCCCCCTCTCTTTCGCACCCTCCATGTCATATTCCGCTCCAGGAGCTCCATCATAGCTCCTCGCTGTCGCTGGGAGGATGTTTTCTCCTCCGCTCGCCCCTTCCACCGTCATTTTCTCTCTACCCACCCTTGCCTCCTTTTCCGCGCAGCTCTCGATTCCCCCCTCTCTTTCGCACCCTCCATGTCATATTCCGCTCCAGGAGCTCCATCATAGCTCCTCGCTGTCGCTGGGAGGATGTTTTCTCCTCCGCTCGCCCCTTCCACCGTCATTTTCTCTCTACCCACCCTTGCCTCCTTTTCCGCGCAGCTCTCGATTCCCCCCTCTCTTTCGCACCCTCCATGTCATATTCCGCTCCAGGAGTTCCATCATAGCTCCTCACTGTCGCTGGGAGGATGTTTTCTCCTCCGCTCGCCCCTTCCACCGTCATTTTCTCTCTACCCACCCTTGCCTCCTTTTCCGCGCAGCTCTCGATTCCCCCTCTCTTTCGCACCCTCCATGTCATATTCCACTCCCGGAGTTCCATCATAGCTCCTCACTGTCGCTGGGAGGAAGTTTTCTCCTCCGCTCGCCCCTTCCACCGTCATTTTCTCTCTACCCACCCTTGCCTCCTTTTCCGCGCAGCTCTCAATTCCCCCCTCTCTTTCGCACCCTCCATGCCATATTCCGCTCCAGGAGCTCCATCATAGCTCCTTGCTGTCGCTGGGAGGATGTTTTCTCCTCTGCTCGCCCCTTCCACCGTCATTTTCTCTCTACCCACCCTTGCCTCCTTTTCCGCGCAGCTCTCGATTCCCCCCTCTCTTTCGCACCCTCCATGTCATATTCCGCTCCAGGAGTTCCATCATAGCTCCTCACTGTCGCTGGGAGGATGTTTTCTCCTCCGCTCGCCCCTTCCACCGTCATTTTCTCTCTACCCACCCTTGCCTCCTTCTCCGCGCAGCTCTCGATTCCCCCCTCTCTTTCGCACCCTCCATGTCATATTCCGCTCCAGGAGCTCCATCATAGCTCCTTGCTGTCGCTGGGAGGATGTTTTCTCCTCCGCTCGCCCCTTCCACCATCATTTTCTCTCTACCCACCCTTGCCTCCTTCTCCGCGCAGCTCTCGATTCCCCCCTCTCTTTCGCACCCTCCATGTCATATTCCGCTCCAGGAGCTCCATCATAGCTCCTCGCTGTCGCTGGGAGGATGTTTTCTATTCCGCTCGCCCCTTCCACCGTCATTTTCTTTCTACCCACCCTTGCCTCCTTTTCCACGCAGCTCTCGATTCCCCCCTCTCTTTCGCACCCTCCATGTCATATTCCGCTCCAGGAGCTCCATCATAGCTCCTCGCTGTTGCTGGGAGGATGTTTTCTCCTCCGCTCGCCCCTTCCACCGTCATTTTCTCTCTACCCACCCTTGCCTCCTTCTCCGCACAGCTCTCGATTCCCCCCTCTCTTTCGCACCCTCCATGTCATATTCCGCTCCAGGAGCTCCAACATAGCTCCTCGCTGTCGCTGGGAGGATGTTTTCTCCTCTGCTCGCCCCTTCCACCGTCATTTTCTCTCTACCCACCCTTTCCTCCTTTTCCGCGCAGCTCTCGATTCCCCCCTCTGTTTCGCACCCTCCATGTCATATTCCGCTCCAGGAGCTCCATCATAGCTCCTCGCTGTCGCTGGGAGGATGTTTTCTCCTCCGCTCGCCCCTTCCACCGTCATTTTCTTTCTACCCACCCTTGCCTCCTTTTCCGCGCAGCTCTCGATTCCCCCCTCTCTTTCGCACCCTCCATGTCATATTCCGCTCCAGGAGTTCCATCATAGCTCCTCACTGTCGCTGGGAGGATGTTTTCTCCTCCGCTCGCCCCTTCCACCGTCATTTTCTCTCTACCCACCCTTGCCTCCTTCTCCGCGCAGCTCTCGATTCCCCCCTCTCTTTCGCACCCTCCATGTCATATTCCGCTCCAGGAGCTCCATCATAGCTCTTCGCTGTCGCTGGGAGGATGTTTTCTCCTCCGCTCGCCCCTTCCACCGTCATTTTCTCTCTACCCACCCTTTCCTCCTTTTCCGCGCAGCTCTCGATTCCCCCCTCTCTTTCGCACCCTCCATGTCATATTCCGCTCCAGGAGCTCCATCATAGCTCCTCGCTGTCGCTGGGAGGATGTTTTCTCCTCCGCTCGCCCCTTCCACCGTCATTTTCTTTCTACCCACCCTTGCCTCCTTTTCCACGCAGCTCTCGATTCCCCCCTCTCTTTCGCACCCTCCATGTCATATTCCGCTCCAGGAGCTCCATCATAGCTCCTCACTGTTGCTGGGAGGATGTTTTCTCCTCTGCTCGCCCCTTCCACCGTCATTTTCTCTCTACCCACCCTTTCCTCCTTTTCCGCGCAGCTCTCGATTCCCCCCTCTGTTTCGCACCCTCCATGTCATATTCCGCTCCAGGAGCTCCATCATAGCTCCTCGCTGTCGCTGGGAGGATGTTTTCTCCTCCGCTCGCCCCTTCCACCGTCATTTTCTTTCTACCCACCCTTGCCTCCTTTTCCGCGCAGCTCTCGATTCCCCCCTCTCTTTCGCACCCTCCATGTCATATTCCGCTCCAGGAGTTCCATCATAGCTCCTCACTGTCGCTGGGAGGATGTTTTCTCCTCCGCTCGCCCCTTCCACCGTCATTTTCTCTCTACCCACCCTTGCCTCCTTCTCCGCGCAGCTCTCGATTCCCCCCTCTCTTTCGCACCCTCCATGTCATATTCCGCTCCAGGAGCTCCATCATAGCTCTTCGCTGTCGCTGGGAGGATGTTTTCTCCTCCGCTCGCCCCTTCCACCGTCATTTTCTCTCTACCCACCCTTTCCTCCTTTTCCGCGCAGCTCTCGATTCCCCCCTCTCTTTCGCACCCTCCATGTCATATTCCGCTCCAGGAGCTCCATCATAGCTCCTCGCTGTCGCTGGGAGGATGTTTTCTCCTCCGCTCGCCCCTTCCACCGTCATTTTCTTTCTACCCACCCTTGCCTCCTTTTCCACGCAGCTCTCGATTCCCCCCTCTCTTTCGCACCCTCCATGTCATATTCCGCTCCAGGAGCTCCATCATAGCTCCTCACTGTTGCTGGGAGGATGTTTTCTCCTCCGCTCGCCCCTTCCACCATCATTTTCTCTCTACCCACCCTTGCCTCCTTCTCCGCGCAGCTCTCGATTCCCCCCTCTCTTTCGCACCCTCCATGTCATATTCCGCTCCAGGAGCTCCATCATAGCTCCTCGCTGTCGCTGGGAGGATGTTTTCTATTCCGCTCGCCCCTTCCACCGTCATTTTCTTTCTACCCACCCTTGCCTCCTTTTCCACGCAGCTCTCGATTCCCCCCTCTCTTTCGCACCCTCCATGTCATATTCCGCTCCAGGAGCTCCATCATAGCTCCTCACTGTTGCTGGGAGGATGTTTTCTCCTCCGCTCGCCCCTTCCACCGTCATTTTCTCTCTACCCACCCTTGCCTCCTTCTCCGCACAGCTCTCGATTCCCCCCTCTCTTTCGCACCCTCCATGTCATATTCCGCTCCAGGAGCTCCATCATAGCTCCTCGCTGTCGCTGGGAGGATGTTTTCTCCTCTGCTCGCCCCTTCCACCGTCATTTTCTCTCTACCCACCCTTTCCTCCTTTTCCGCGCAGCTCTCGATTCCCCCCTCTCTTTCGCACCCTCCATGTCATATTCCGCTCCAGGAGCTCCATCATAGCTCCTCGCTGTCGCTGGGAGGATGTTTTCTCCTCCGCTCGCCCCTTCCACCGTCATTTTCTCTCTACCCACCCTTGCCTCCTTCTCCGCGCAGCTCTCGATTCCCTCTTCTCTCTCGCACCCTCCATATTACATCCAGCTCCAGGAGCTCCATCATAGCTCCTCGCTGTCGCTGGGAGGATGTTTTCTCCTCTGCTCGCCGCTTCCGCCGTCATTTTCTCTCCACCCACCCTTGCCTCCTTCTCCGCGCCGCTCTCGATTCCCCCCTCTCTTTAGCACCCTCCATGTCATATTCCGCTCCAGGAGCTCCATCATAGCTCCTCGCTGTCGCTGGGAGGATGTTTTCTCCTCTGCTCGCCCCTTCCACCGTCATTTTCTCTCTACCCACCCTTGCCTCCCTCTCCGCGCAGCTCTCGATTCCCCCCTCTCTTTCGCACCCTCCATGTCATATTCCGCTCCAGGAGCTCCATCATAGCTCCTCGCTGTCGCTGGGAGGATGTTTTCTCCTCCGCTCGCCCCTTCCACCGTCATTTTCTCTCTACCCACCCTTGCCTCCTTCTCCGCGCAGCTCTCGATTCCCTCTTCTCTCTCGCACCCTCCATATTACATCCAGCTCCAGGAGCTCCATCATTGCTCCTCGCTGTCGCTGGGAGGATGTTTTCTCCTCCGCTCGCCCCTTCCACCGTCATTTTCTCTCTACCCACCCTTGCCTCCCTCTCCGCGCAGCTCTCAATTCCCCCCTCTCTTTCGCACCCTCCATGTCATATTCCGCTCCAGGAGCTCCATCATAGCTCCTCGCTGTCGCTGGGAGGATGTTTTCTCCTCCGCTCGCCCCTTTCACCGTCATTTTCTCTCTACCCACCCTTTCCTCCTTCTCCGCGCAGCTCTCGATTCCCCCCTCTCTTTCGAACCCTCCATGTCATATTCCGCTCCAGGAGCTCCATCATAGCTCCTCGCTGTCGCTGGGAGGATGTTTTCTCCTCTGCTCGCCCCTTCCACCGTCATTTTCTCTCTACCCACCCTTTCCTCCTTTTCCGCGCAGCTCTCGATTCCCCCTCTCTTTCGCACCCTCCATGTCATATTCCGCTCCAGGAGCTCCATCATAGCTCCTCGCTGTCGCTGGGAGGATGTTTTCTCCTCCGCTCGCCCCTTCCACCGTCATTTTCTCTCTACCCACCCTTGCCTCCTTTTCCGCGCAGCTCTCGATTCCCCCCTCTCTTTCGCACCCTCCATGTCATATTCCGCTCCAGGAGTTCCATCATAGCTCCTCACTGTCGCTGGGAGGATGTTTTCTCCTCCACTCGCCCCTTCCACCGTCATTTTCTCTCTACCCACCCTTGCCTCCTTCTCCGCGCTGCTCTCGATTCCCTCCTCTCTCTCGCACCCTCCATATTACATCCAGCTCCAGGAGCTCCATCATAGCTCCTCGCTGTCGCTGGGAGGATGTTTTCTCCTCCGCTCGCCCCTTCCACCGTCATTTTCTCTCTACCCACCCTTGCCTCCTTCTCCGCGCAGCTCTCGATTCCCTCCTCTCTCTCGCACCCTCCATATTACATCCAGCTCCAGGAGCTCCATCATAGCTCCTCGCTGTCGCTGGGAGGATGTTTTCTCCTCTGCTCGCCGCTTCCGCCGTCATTTTCTCTCCACCCACCCTTGCCTCCTTTTTCGCGCAGCTCTCAATTCCCCCCTCTCTTTCGCACCCTCCATGTCATATTCCGCTCCAGGAGCTCCATCATAGCTCCTTGCTGTCGCTGGGAGGATGTTTTCTCCTCCGCTCGCCCCTTCCACCGTCATTTTCTCTCTACCCACCCTTGCCTCCTTTTCCGCGCAGCTCTCGATTCCCCCCTCTCTTTCGCACCCTCCATGTCATATTCCGCTCCAGGAGTTCCATCATAGCTCCTCACTGTCGCTGGGAGGATGTTTTCTCCTCCGCTCGCCCCTTCCACCGTCATTTTCTCTCTACCCACCCTTGCCTCCTTCTCCGCGCAGCTCTCGATAACCCCCCTCTCTTTCGCACCCTCCCTGTCATATTCCGCTCCAGGAGCTCCATCATAGCTCTTCGCTGTCGCTGGGAGGATGTTTTCTCCTCCGCTCGCCCCTTCCACCGTCATTTTCTCTCTACCCACCCTTTCCTCCTTTTCCGCGCAGCTCTCGATTCCCCCCTCTCTTTCGCACCCTCCATGTCATATTCCGCTCCAGGAGCTCCATCATAGCTCCTCGCTGTCGCTGGGAGGATGTTTTCTCCTCCGCTCGCCCCTTCCACCGTCATTTTCTTTCTACCCACCCTTGCCTCCTTTTCCACGCAGCTCTCGATTCCCCCCTCTCTTTCGCACCCTCCATGTCATATTCCGCTCCAGGAGCTCCATCATAGCTCCTCACTGTTGCTGGGAGGATGTTTTCTCCTCCGCTCGCCCCTTCCACCGTCATTTTCTCTCTACCCACCCTTGCCTCCTTCTCCGCACAGCTCTCGATTCCCCCCTCTCTTTCGCACCCTCCATGTCATATTCCGCTCCAGGAGCTCCATCATAGCTCCTCGCTGTCGCTGGGAGGATGTTTTCTCCTCTGCTCGCCCCTTCCACCGTCATTTTCTCTCTACCCACCCTTTCCTCCTTTTCCGCACAGCTCTCGATTCCCCCCTCTCTTGCGCACCCTCCATGTCATATTCCGCTCCAGGAGCTCCATCATAGCTCCTCGCTGTCGCTGGGAGGATGTTTTCTCCTCCGCTCGCCCCTTCCACCGTCATTTTCTCTCTACCCACCCTTGCCTCCTTTTCCGCGCAGCTCTCGATTCCCCTTTCTCTTTCGCACCCTCCATGTCATATTCCGCTCCAGGAGTTCCATCATAGCTCCTCACTGTCGCTGGGAGGATGTTTTCTCCTCCGCTCGCCCCTTCCACCGTAATTTTCTCTCTACCCACCCTTGCCTCCTTCTCCGCGCAGCTCTCGATTCCCCCCTCTCTTTCGCACCCTCCATGTCATATTCCGCTCCAGGAGCTCTATCATAGCTCTTCGCTGTCGCTGGGAGGATGTTTTCTCCTCCGCTCGCCCCTTCCACCGTCATTTTCTCTCTACCCACGCTTGCCTCCTTCTCCGCGCAGCTCTCGATTCCCTCCTCTCTCTCGCACCCTCCATATTACATCCAGCTCCAGGAGCTTCATCATAGCTCCTCGCTGTCGCTGGGAGGATGTTTTCTCCTCCGCTCGCCCCTTCCACCGTCATTTTCTCTCTACCCACCCTTGCCTCCTTCTCTGCGCAGCTCTCGATTCCCCCCTCTCTTTCGCACCCTCCATGTCATATTCCGCTCCAGGAGCTCCATCATAGCTCCTCGCTGTCGCTGGGAGGATGTTTTCTCCTCCGCTCGCCCCTTCCACCGTCATTTTCTCTCTACCCACCCTTGCCTCCTTCTCCGCGCAGCTCTCGATTCCCTCTTCTCTCTCGCACCCTCCATATTACATCCAGCTCCAGGAGCTCCATCATAGCTCCTCGCTGTCGCTGGGAGGATGTTTTCTCCTCTGCTCGCCGCTTCCGCCGTCATTTTCTCTCCACCCACCCTTGCCTCCTTCTCCGCGCCGCTCTCGATTCCCCCCTCTCTTTAGCACCCTCCATGTCATATTCCGCTCCAGGAGCTCCATCATAGCTCCTCGCTGTCGCTGGGAGGATGTTTTCTCCTCCGCTCGCCCCTTCCACCGTCATTTTCTCTCTACCCACCCTTGCCTCCTTCTCCGCGCAGCTCTCGATTCCCCCCTCTCTTTCGCACCCTCCATGTCATATTCCGCTCCAGGAGCTCCATCATAGCTCCTCGCTGTCGCTGGGAGGATGTTTTCTCCTCCGCTCGCCCCTTCCACCGTCATTTTCTCTCTACCCACCCTTTCCTCCTTTTCCGCGCAGCTCTCGATTCCCCCCTCTCTTTCACACCCTCCATGTCATATTCCGCTCCAGGAGCTCCATCATTGCTCCTCGCTGTCGCTGGGAGGATGTTTTCTCCTCCGCTCGCCCCTTCCACCGTCATTTTCTCTCTACCCACCCTTGCCTCCCTCTCCGCGCAGCTCTCAATTCCCCCCTCTCTTTCGCACCCTCCATGTCATATTCCGCTCCAGGAGCTCCATCATAGCTCCTCGCTGTCGCTGGGAGGATGTTTTCTCCTCCGCTCGCCCCTTTCACCGTCATTTTCTCTCTACCCACCCTTTCCTCCTTCTCCGCGCAGCTCTCGATTCCCCCCTCTCTTTCGAACCCTCCATGTCATATTCCGCTCCAGGAGCTCCATCATAGCTCCTCGCTGTCGCTGGGAGGATGTTTTCTCCTCTGCTCGCCCCTTCCACCGTCATTTTCTCTCTACCCACCCTTTCCTCCTTTTCCGCGCAGCTCTCGATTCCCCCTCTCTTTCGCACCCTCCATGTCATATTCCGCTCCAGGAGCTCCATCATAGCTCCTCGCTGTCGCTGGGAGGATGTTTTCTCCTCCGCTCGCCCCTTCCACCGTCATTTTCTCTCTACCCACCCTTGCCTCCTTTTCCGCGCAGCTCTCGATTCCCCCCTCTCTTTCGCACCCTCCATGTCATATTCCGCTCCAGGAGTTCCATCATAGCTCCTCACTGTCGCTGGGAGGATGTTTTCTCCTCCACTCGCCCCTTCCACCGTCATTTTCTCTCTACCCACCCTTGCCTCCTTCTCCGCGCTGCTCTCGATTCCCTCCTCTCTCTCGCACCCTCCATATTACATCCAGCTCCAGGAGCTCCATCATAGCTCCTCGCTGTCGCTGGGAGGATGTTTTCTCCTCCGCTCGCCCCTTCCACCGTCATTTTCTCTCTACCCACCCTTGCCTCCTTCTCCGCGCAGCTCTCGATTCCCTCCTCTCTCTCGCACCCTCCATATTACATCCAGCTCCAGGAGCTCCATCATAGCTCCTCGCTGTCGCTGGGAGGATGTTTTCTCCTCTGCTCGCCGCTTCCGCCGTCATTTTCTCTCCACCCACCCTTGCCTCCTTTTTCGCGCAGCTCTCAATTCCCCCCTCTCTTTCGCACCCTCCATGTCATATTCCGCTCCAGGAGCTCCATCATAGCTCCTTGCTGTCGCTGGGAGGATGTTTTCTCCTCCGCTCGCCCCTTCCACCGTCATTTTCTCTCTACCCACCCTTGCCTCCTTTTCCGCGCAGCTCTCGATTCCCCCCTCTCTTTCGCACCCTCCATGTCATATTCCGCTCCAGGAGTTCCATCATAGCTCCTCACTGTCGCTGGGAGGATGTTTTCTCCTCCGCTCGCCCCTTCCACCGTCATTTTCTCTCTACCCACCCTTGCCTCCTTCTCCGCGCAGCTCTCGATAACCCCCCTCTCTTTCGCACCCTCCATGTCATATTCTGCTCCAGGAGCTCCATCATAGCTCCTCGCTGTCGCTGGGAGGATGTTTTCTCCTCCGCTCGCCCCTTCCACCGTCATTTTCTCTCTACCCACCCTTGCCTCCTTTTCCGCGCAGCTCTCGATTCCCCCTCTCTTTTGCACCCTCCATGTCATATTCCGCTCCCGGAGTTCCATCATAGCTCCTCACTGTCGCTGGGAGGAAGTTTTCTCCTCCGCTCGCCCCTTCCACCGTCATTTTCTCTCTACCCACCCTTGCCTCCTTTTCCGCGCAGCTCTCGATTCCCCCTCTCTTTCGCACCCTCCATGTCATATTCCGCTCCCGGAGTTCCATCATAGCTCCTCACTGTCGCTGGGAGGAAGTTTTCTCCTCCGCTCGCCCCTTCCACCGTCATTTTCTCTCTACCCACCCTTGCCTCCTTTTCCGCGCAGCTCTCAATTCCCCCCTCTCTTTCGCACCCTCCATGTCATATTCCGCTCCAGGAGCTCCATCATAGCTCCTTGCTGTCGCTGGGAGGATGTTTTCTCCTCTGCTCGCCCCTTCCACCGTCATTTTCTCTCTACCCACCCTTGCCTCCTTTTCCGCGCAGCTCTCGATTCCCCCCTCTCTTTCGCACCCTCCATGTCATATTCCGCTCCAGGAGTTCCATCATAGCTCCTCACTGTCGCTGGGAGGATGTTTTCTCCTCCGCTCGCCCCTTCCACCGTCATTTTCTCTCTACCCACCCTTGTCTCCTTCTCCGCGCAGCTCTCGATTCCCCCCTCTCTTTCGCACCCTCCATGTCATATTCCGCTCCAGGAGCTCCATCATAGCTCCTTGCTGTCGCTGGGAGGATGTTTTCTCCTCCGCTCGCCCCTTCCACCATCATTTTCTCTCTACCCACCCTTGCCTCCTTCTCCGAGCAGCTCTCGATTCCCCCCTCTCTTTCGCACCCTCCATGTCATATTCCGCTCCAGGAGCTCCATCATAGCTCCTCGCTGTCGCTGGGAGGATGTTTTCTATTCCGCTCGCCCCTTCCACCGTCATTTTCTTTCTACCCACCCTTGCCTCCTTTTCCACGAAGCTCTCGATTCCCCCCTCTCTTTCGCACCCTCCATGTCATATTCCGCTCCAGGAGCTCCATCATAGCTCCTCGCTGTTGCTGGGAGGATGTTTTCTCCTCCGCTCGCCCCTTCCACCGTCATTTTCTCTCTACCCACCCTTGCCTCCTTCTCCGCACAGCTCTCGATTCCCCCCTCTCTTTCGCACCCTCCATGTCATATTCCGCTCCAGGAGCTCCATCATAGCTCCTCGCTGTCGCTGGGAGGATGTTTTCTCCTCTGCTCGCCCCTTCCACCGTCATTTTCTCTCTACCCACCCTTTCCTCCTTTTCCGCGCAGCTCTCGATTCCCCCCTCTCTTTCGCACCCTCCATGTCATATTCCGCTCCAGGAGCTCCATCATAGCTCCTCGCTGTCGCTGGGAGGATGTTTTCTCCTCCGCTCGCCCCTTCCACCGTCATTTTCTTTCTACCCACCCTTGCCTCCTTTTCCACGCAGCTCTCGATTCCCCCCTCTCTTTCGCACCCTCCATGTCATATTCCGCTCCAGGAGCTCCATCATAGCTCCTCACTGTCGCTGGGAGGAAGTTTTCTCCTCCGCTCGCCCCTTCCACCGTCATTTTCTCTCTACCCACCCTTGCCTCCTTTTCCGCGCAGCTCTCAATTCCCCCCTCTCTTTCGCACCCTCCATGTCATATTCCGCTCCAGGAGCTCCATCATAGCTCCTTGCTGTCGCTGGGAGGATGTTTTCTCCTCTGCTCGCCCCTTCCACCGTCATTTTCTCTCTACCCACCCTTGCCTCCTTTTCCGCGCAGCTCTCGATTCCCCCCTCTCTTTCGCACCCTCCATGTCATATTCCGCTCCAGGAGTTCCATCATAGCTCCTCACTGTCGCTGGGAGGATGTTTTCTCCTCCGCTCGCCCCTTCCACCGTCATTTTCTCTCTACCCACCCTTGCCTCCTTCTCCGCGCAGCTCTCGATTCCCCCCTCTCTTTCGCACCCTCCATGTCATATTCCGCTCCAGGAGCTCCATCATAGCTCCTTGCTGTCGCTGGGAGGATGTTTTCTCCTCCGCTCGCCCCTTCCACCATCATTTTCTCTCTACCCACCCTTGCCTCCTTCTCCGCGCAGCTCTCGATTCCCCCCTCTCTTTCGCACCCTCCATGTCATATTCCGCTCCAGGAGCTCCATCATAGCTCCTCGCTGTCGCTGGGAGGATGTTTTCTATTCCGCTCGCCCCTTCCACCGTCATTTTCTTTCTACCCACCCTTGCCTCCTTTTCCACGAAGCTCTCGATTCCCCCCTCTCTTTCGCACCCTCCATGTCATATTCCGCTCCAGGAGCTCCATCATAGCTCCTCGCTGTTGCTGGGAGGATGTTTTCTCCTCCGCTCGCCCCTTCCACCGTCATTTTCTCTCTACCCACCCTTGCCTCCTTCTCCGCACAGCTCTCGATTCCCCCCTCTCTTTCGCACCCTCCATGTCATATTCCGCTCCAGGAGCTCCATCATAGCTCCTCGCTGTCGCTGGGAGGATGTTTTCTCCTCTGCTCGCCCCTTCCACCGTCATTTTCTCTCTACCCACCCTTTCCTCCTTTTCCGCGCAGCTCTCGATTCCCCCCTCTCTTTCGCACCCTCCATGTCATATTCCGCTCCAGGAGCTCCATCATAGCTCCTCGCTGTCGCTGGGAGGATGTTTTCTCCTCCGCTCGCCCCTTCCACCGTCATTTTCTTTCTACCCACCCTTGCCTCCTTTTCCACGCAGCTCTCGATTCCCCCCTCTCTTTCGCACCCTCCATGTCATATTCCGCTCCAGGAGCTCCATCATAGCTCCTCGCTGTTGCTGGGAGGATGTTTTCTCCTCCGCTCGCCCCTTCCACCGTCATTTTCTCTCTACCCACCCTTGCCTCCTTCTCCGCACAGCTCTCGATTCCCCCCTCTCTTTCGCACCCTCCATGTCATATTCCGCTCCAGGAGCTCCATCATAGCTCCTCGCTGTCGCTGGGAGGATGTTTTCTCCTCTGCTCGCCCCTTCCACCGTCATTTTCTCTCTACCCACCCTTTCCTCCTTTTCCGCGCAGCTCTCGATTCCCCCCTCTCTTGCGCACCCTCCATGTCATATTCCGCTCCAGGAGCTCCATCATAGCTCCTCGCTGTCGCTGGGAGGATGTTTTCTCCTCCGCTCGCCCCTTCCACCGTCATTTTCTCTCTACCCACCCTTACCTCCTTTTCCGCGCAGCTCTCGATTCCCCCCTCTCTTTCGCACCCTCCATGTCATATTCCGCTCCAGGAGTTCCATCATAGCTCCTCACTGTCGCTGGGAGGATGTTTTCTCCTCCGCTCGCCCCTTCCACCGTCATTTTCTCTCTACCCACCCTTGCCTCCTTCTCCGCGCAGCTCTCGATTCCCCCCTCTCTTTCGCACCCTCCATGTCATATTCCGCTCCAGGAGCTCCATCATAGCTCTTCGCTGTCGCTGGGAGGATGTTTTCTCCTCCGCTCGCCCCTTCCACCGTCATTTTCTCTCTACCCACCCTTTCCTCCTTTTCCGCGCAGCTCTCGATTCCCCCCTCTCTTTCGCACCCTCCATGTCATATTCCGCTCCAGGAGCTCCATCATAGCTCCTCGCTGTCGCTGGGAGGATGTTTTCTCCTCCGCTCGCCCCTTCCACCGTCATTTTCTCTCTACCCACCCTTTCCTCCTTTTCCGCGCAGCTCTCGATTCCCCCCTCTCTTTCGCACCCTCCATGTCATATTCCGCTCCAGGAGCTCCATCATAGCTCCTCGCTGTCGCTGGGAGGATGTTTTCTCCTCCGCTCGCCCCTTCCACCGTCATTTTCTTTCTACCCACCCTTGCCTCCTTTTCCACGCAGCTCTCGATTCCCCCCTCTCTTTCGCACCCTCCATGTCATATTCCGCTCCAGGAGCTCCATCATAGCTCCTCACTGTTGCTGGGAGGATGTTTTCTCCTCCGCTCGCCCCTTCCACCGTCATTTTCTCTCTACCCACCCTTGCCTCCTTCTCCGCGCAGCTCTCGATTCCCCCCTCTCTTTCGCACCCTCCATGTCATATTCCGCTCCAGGAGTTCCATCATAGCTCCTCACTGTCGCTGGGAGGATGTTTTCTCCTCCGCTCGCCCCTTCCACCGTCATTTTCTCTCTACCCACCCTTGCCTCCTTCTCCGCGCAGCTCTCGATTCCCCCCTCTCTTTCGCACCCTCCATGTCATATTCCGCTCCAGGAGCTCCATCATAGCTCTTCGCTGTCGCTGGGAGGATGTTTTCTCCTCCGCTCGCCCCTTCCACCGTCATTTTCTCTCTACCCACCCTTTCCTCCTTTTCCGCGCAGCTCTCGATTCCCCCCTCTCTTTCGCACCCTCCATGTCATATTCCGCTCCAGGAGCTCCATCATAGCTCCTCGCTGTCGCTGGGAGGATGTTTTCTCCTCCGCTCGCCCCTTCCACCGTCATTTTCTCTCTACCCACCCTTTCCTCCTTTTCCGCGCAGCTCTCGATTCCCCCCTCTCTTTCGCACCCTCCATGTCATATTCCGCTCCAGGAGCTCCATCATAGCTCCTCGCTGTCGCTGGGAGGATGTTTTCTCCTCCGCTCGCCCCTTCCACCGTCATTTTCTTTCTACCCACCCTTGCCTCCTTTTCCACGCAGCTCTCGATTCCCCCCTCTCTTTCGCACCCTCCATGTCATATTCCGCTCCAGGAGCTCCATCATAGCTCCTCACTGTTGCTGGGAGGATGTTTTCTCCTCCGCTCGCCCCTTCCACCGTCATTTTCTCTCTACCCACCCTTGCCTCCTTCTCCGCACAGCTCTCGATTCCCCCCTCTCTTTCGCACCCTCCATGTCATATTCCGCTCCAGGAGCTCCATCATAGCTCTTCGCTGTCGCTGGGAGGATGTTTTCTCCTCCGCTCGCCCCTTCCACCGTCATTTTCTCTCTACCCACCCTTTCCTCCTTTTCCGCGCAGCTCTCGATTCCCCCCTCTCTTTCGCACCCTCCATGTCATATTCCGCTCCAGGAGCTCCATCATAGCTCCTCGCTGTCGCTGGGAGGATGTTTTCTCCTCCGCTCGCCCCTTCCACCGTCATTTTCTTTCTACCCACCCTTGCCTCCTTTTCCACGCAGCTCTCGATTCCCCCCTCTCTTTCGCACCCTCCATGTCATATTCCGCTCCAGGAGCTCCATCATAGCTCCTCACTGTTGCTGGGAGGATGTTTTCTCCTCCGCTCGCCCCTTCCACCGTCATTTTCTCTCTACCCACCCTTGCCTCCTTCTCCGCACAGCTCTCGATTCCCCCCTCTCTTTCGCACCCTCCATGTCATATTCCGCTCCAGGAGCTCCATCATAGCTCCTCGCTGTCGCTGGGAGGATGTTTTCTCCTCTGCTCGCCCCTTCCACCGTCATTTTCTCTCTACCCACCCTTTCCTCCTTTTCCGCGCAGCTCTCGATTCCCCCCTCTCTTGCGCACCCTCCATGTCATATTCCGCTCCAGGAGCTCCATCATAGCTCCTCGCTGTCGCTGGGAGGATGTTTTCTCCTCCGCTCGCCCCTTCCACCGTCATTTTCTCTCTACCCACCCTTGCCTCCTTTTCCGCGCAGCTCTCGATTCCCCTTTCTCTTTCGCACCCTCCATGTCATATTCCGCTCCAGGAGTTCCATCATAGCTCCTCACTGTCGCTGGGAGGATGTTTTCTCCTCCGCTCGCCCCTTCCACCGTAATTTTCTCTCTACCCACCCTTGCCTCCTTCTCCGCGCAGCTCTCGATTCCCCCCTCTCTTTCGCACCCTCCATGTCATATTCCGCTCCAGGAGCTCTATCATAGCTCTTCGCTGTCGCTGGGAGGATGTTTTCTCCTCCGCTCGCCCCTTCCACCGTCATTTTCTCTCTACCCACGCTTGCCTCCTTCTCCGCGCAGCTCTCGATTCCCTCCTCTCTCTCGCACCCTCCATATTACATCCAGCTCCAGGAGCTTCATCATAGCTCCTCGCTGTCGCTGGGAGGATGTTTTCTCCTCCGCTCGCCCCTTCCACCGTCATTTTCTCTCTACCCACCCTTGCCTCCTTCTCTGCGCAGCTCTCGATTCCCCCCTCTCTTTCGCACCCTCCATGTCATATTCCGCTCCAGGAGCTCCATCATAGCTCCTCGCTGTCGCTGGGAGGATGTTTTCTCCTCCGCTCGCCCCTTCCACCGTCATTTTCTCTCTACCCACCCTTGCCTCCTTTTCCGCGCAGCTCTCGATTCCCCCCTCTCTTTCGCACCCTCCATGTCATATTCCGCTCCAGGAGCTCCATCATAGCTCCTCGCTGTCGCTGGGAGGATGTTTTCTCCTCCGCTCGCCCCTTCCACCGTCATTTTCTCTCTACCCACCCTTGCCTCCTTTTCCGCGCAGCTCTCGATTCCCCCCTCTCTTTCGCACCCTCCATGTCATATTCCGCTCCAGGAGCTCCATCATAGCTCCTCGCTGTCGCTGGGAGGATGTTTTCTCCTCCGCTCGCCCCTTCCACCGTCATTTTCTCTCTACCCACCCTTGCCTCCTTCTCCGCGCAGCTCTCGATTCCCCCCTCTCTTTCGAACCCTCCATGTCATATTCCGCTCCAGGAGCTCCATCATAGCTCCTCGCTGTCGCTGGGAGGATGTTTTCTCCTCTGCTCGCCCCTTCCACCGTCATTTTCTCTCTACCCACCCTTTCCTCCTTTTCCGCGCAGCTCTCGATTCCCCCCTCTCTTTCGCACCCTCCATGTCATATTCCGCTCCAGGAGCTCCATCATAGCTCCTCGCTGTCGCTGGGAGGATGTTTTCTCCTCCGCTCGCCCCTTCCACCGTCATTTTCTTTCTACCCACCCTTGCCTCCTTTTCCACGCAGCTCTCGATTCCCCCCTCTCTTTCGCACCCTCCATGTCATATTCCGCTCCAGGAGCTCCATCATAGCTCCTCGCTGTCGCTGGGAGGATGTTTTCTCCTCCGCTCGCCCCTTCCACCGTCATTTTCTCTCTACCCACCCTTGCCTCCTTTTCCGCGCAGCTCTCGATTCCCCCCTCTCTTTCGCACCCTCCATGTCATATTCCGCTCCAGGAGTTCCATCATAGCTCCTCACTGTCGCTGGGAGGATGTTTTCTCCTCCGCTCGCCCCTTCCACCGTCATTTTCTCTCTACCCACCCTTGCCTCCTTCTCCGCGCAGCTCTCGATTCCCCCCTCTCTTTCGCACCCTCCATGTCATATTCCGCTCCAGGAGCTCCATCATAGCTCTTCGCTGTCGCTGGGAGGATGTTTTCTCCTCCGCTCGCCCCTTCCACCGTCATTTTCTCTCTACCCACCCTTTCCTCCTTTTCCGCGCAGCTCTCGATTCCCCCCTCTCTTTCGCACCCTCCATGTCATATTCCGCTCCAGGAGCTCCATCATAGCTCCTCGCTGTCGCTGGGAGGATGTTTTCTCCTCCGCTCGCCCCTTCCACCGTCATTTTCTCTCTACCCACCCTTGCCTCCTTTTCCGCGCAGCTCTCGATTCCCCCCTCTCTTTCGCACCCTCCATGTCATATTCCGCTCCAGGAGCTCCATCATAGCTCCTCGCTGTCGCTGGGAGGATGTTTTCTCCTCCGCTCGCCCCTTCCACCGTCATTTTCTCTCTACCCACCCTTGCCTCCTTCTCCGCGCAGCTCTCAATTCCCCCCTCTCTTTCGCACCCTCCATGTCATATTCCGCTCCAGGAGCTCCATCATAGCTCCTCGCTGTCGCTGGGAGGATGTTTTCTCCTCCGCTCGCCCCTTCCACCGTCATTTTCTCTCTACCCACCCTTGCCTCCTTCTCCGCGCAGCTCTCGATTCCCCCCTCTCTTTCGAACCCTCCATGTCATATTCCGCTCCAGGAGCTCCATCATAGCTCCTCGCTGTCGCTGGGAGGATGTTTTCTCCTCTGCTCGCCCCTTCCACCGTCATTTTCTCTCTACCCACCCTTTCCTCCTTTTCCGCGCAGCTCTCGATTCCCCCCTCTCTTTCGCACCCTCCATGTCATATTCCGCTCCAGGAGCTCCATCATAGCTCCTCGCTGTCGCTGGGAGGATGTTTTCTCCTCCGCTCGCCCCTTCCACCGTCATTTTCTTTCTACCCACCCTTGCCTCCTTTTCCACGCAGCTCTCAATTCCCCCCTCTCTTTCGCACCCTCCATGTCATATTCCGCTCCAGGAGCTCCATCATAGCTCCTCGCT
Organism: Pelophylax lessonae; assembly: GCF_965119305.1. Classification (NCBI taxonomy): domain Eukaryota; kingdom Metazoa; phylum Chordata; class Amphibia; order Anura; family Ranidae; genus Pelophylax; species Pelophylax lessonae. The sequence goes on along the minus strand of NC_138780.1, from coordinate 81,492,646 downwards.
GTTGCTGGGAGGATGTTTTCTCCTCCGCTCGCCCCTTCCACCGTCATTTTCTCTCTACCCACCCTTGCCTCCTTCTCCGCACAGCTCTCGATTCCCCCCTCTCTTTCGCACCCTCCATGTCATATTCCGCTCCAGGAGCTCCATCATAGCTCCTCGCTGTCGCTGGGAGGATGTTTTCTCCTCTGCTCGCCCCTTCCACCGTCATTTTCTCTCTACCCACCCTTTCCTCCTTTTCCGCGCAGCTCTCGATTCCCCCCTCTCTTGCGCACCCTCCATGTCATATTCCGCTCCAGGAGCTCCATCATAGCTCCTCGCTGTCGCTGGGAGGATGTTTTCTCCTCCGCTCGCCCCTTCCACCGTCATTTTCTCTCTACCCACCCTTGCCTCCTTTTCCGCGCAGCTCTCGATTCCCCCCTCTCTTTCGCACCCTCCATGTCATATTCCGCTCCAGGAGCTCCATCATAGCTCCTCGCTGTCGCTGGGAGGATGTTTTCTCCTCCGCTCGCCCCTTCCACCGTCATTTTCTCTCTACCCACCCTTGCCTCCTTCTCCGCGCAGCTCTCAATTCCCCCCTCTCTTTCGCACCCTCCATGTCATATTCCGCTCCAGGAGCTCCATCATAGCTCCTCGCTGTCGCTGGGAGGATGTTTTCTCCTCCGCTCGCCCCTTCCACCGTCATTTTCTCTCTACCCACCCTTGCCTCCTTTTCCGCGCAGCTCTCGATTCCCCCCTCTCTTTCGCACCCTCCATGTCATATTCCGCTCCAGGAGTTCCATCATAGCTCCTCACTGTCGCTGGGAGGATGTTTTCTCCTCCGCTCGCCCCTTCCACCGTCATTTTCTCTCTACCCACCCTTGCCTCCCTCTCCGCGCAGCTCTCAATTCCCCCCTCTCTTTCGCACCCTCCATGTCATATTCCGCTCCAGGAGCTCCATCATAGCTCCTCACTGTCGCTGGGAGGATGTTTTCTCCTCCACTCGCCCCTTCCACCGTCATTTTCTCTCTACCCACCCTTGCCTCCTTCTCCGCGCTGCTCTCGATTCCCTCCTCTCTCTCGCACCCTCCATATTACATCCAGCTCCAGGAGCTCCATCATAGCTCCTCGCTGTCGCTGGGAGGATGTTTTCTCCTCCGCTCGCCCCTTCCACCGTCATTTTCTCTCTACCCACCCTTGCCTCCTTCTCCGCGCAGCTCTCGATTCCCTCCTCTCTCTCGCATCCTCCATATTACATCCAGCTCCAGGAGCTCCATCATAGCTCCTCGCTGTCGCTGGGAGGATGTTTTCTCCTCTGCTCGCCGCTTCCGCCGTCATTTTCTCTCCACCCACCCTTGCCTCCTTCTCCGCGCCGCTCTCGATTCCCCCCTCTCTTTCGCACCCTCCATGTCATATTCTGCTCCAGGAGCTCCATCATAGCTCCTCGCTGTCGCTGGGAGGATGTTTTCTCCTCCGCTCGCCCCTTCCACCGTCATTTTCTCTCTACCCACCCTTGCCTCCTTCTCCGCGCAGCTCTCGATTCCCCCCTCTCTTTCGCACCCTCCATGTCATATTCCGCTCCAGGAGCTCCATCATAGCTCCTCGCTGTCGCTGGGAGGATGTTTTCTCCTCCTCTCGCCCCTTCCACCGTCATTTTCTCTCTACCCACCCTTGCCTCCTTCTCCGCGCAGCTCTCAATTCCCCCCTCTCTTTCGCACCCTCCATGTCATATTCCGCTCCAGGAGCTCCATCATAGCTCCTCGCTGTCGCTGGGAGGATGTTTTCTCCTCCGCTCGCCCCTTCCACCGTCATTTTCTCTCTACCCACCCTTGCCTCCTTCTCCGCGCAGCTCTCGATTCCCCCCTCTCTTTCGAACCCTCCATGTCATATTCCGCTCCAGGAGCTCCATCATAGCTCCTCACTGTCGCTGGGAGGATGTTTTCTCCTCCGCTCGCCCCTTCCACCGTCATTTTCTCTCTACCCACCCTTGCCTCCTTCTCCGCGCAGCTCTCGATTCCCCCCTCTCTTTCGCACCCTCCATGTCATATTCCGCTCCAGGAGCTCCATCATAGCTCCTCGCTGTCGCTGGGAGGATGTTTTCTCCTCCGCTCGCCCCTTCCACCGTCATTTTCTCTCTACCCACCCTTGCCTCCTTTTCCGCGCAGCTCTCGATTCCCCCCTCTCTTTCGCACCCTCCATGTCATATTCCGCTCCAGGAGCTCCATCATAGCTCCTTGCTGTCGCTGGGAGGATGTTTTCTCCTCCGCTCGCCCCTTCCACCGTCATTTTCTCTCTACCCACCCTTGCCTCCTTTTCCGCGCAGCTCTCGATTCCCCCCTCTCTTTCGCACCCTCCATGTCATATTCCGCTCCAGGAGTTCCATCATAGCTCCTCACTGTCGCTGGGAGGATGTTTTCTCCTCCACTCGCCCCTTCCACCGTCATTTTCTCTCTACCCACCCTTGCCTCCTTCTCCGCGCTGCTCTCGATTCCCTCCTCTCTCTCGCACCCTCCATATTACATCCAGCTCCAGGAGCTCCATCATAGCTCCTCGCTGTCGTTGGGAGGATGTTTTCTCCTCCGCTCGCCCCTTCCACCGTCATTTTCTCTCTACCCACCCTTGCCTCCTTCTCCGCGCAGCTCTCGATTCCCTCCTCTCTCTCGCACCCTCCATATTACATCCAGCTCCAGGAGCTCCATCATAGCTCCTCGCTGTCGCTGGGAGGATGTTTTCTCCTCTGCTCGCCGCTTCCGCCGTCATTTTCTCTCCACCCACCCTTGCCTCCTTCTCCGCGCCGCTCTCGATTCCCCCCTCTCTTTCGCACCCTCCATGTCATATTCTGCTCCAGGAGCTCCATCATAGCTCCTCGCTGTCGCTGGGAGGATGTTTTCTCCTCCGCTCGCCCCTTCCACCGTCATTTTCTCTCTACCCACCCTTGCCTCCTTCTCCGCGCAGCTCTCGTTTCCCCCCTCTCTTTCGCACCCTCCATGTCATATTCCGCTCCAGGAGTTCCATCATAGCTCCTCACTGTCGCTGGGAGGATGTTTTCTCCTCCGCTCGCCCCTTCCACCGTCATTTTCTCTCTACCCACCCTTGCCTCCTTCTCCGCGCAGCTCTCGATTCCCCCCTCTCTTTCGCACCCTCCATGTCATATTCCGCTCCAGGAGCTCCATCATAGCTCCTCACTGTCGCTGGGAGGATGTTTTCTCCTCCGCTCGCCCCTTCCACCGTCATTTTCTCTCTACCCACCCTTGCCTCCTTCTCCGCGCAGCTCTCGATTCCCCCCTCTCTTTCGCACCCTCCATGTCATATTCCGCTCCAGGAGCTCCATCATAGCTCCTCGCTGTCGCTGGGAGGATGTTTTCTCCTCCGCTCGCCCCTTCCACCGTCATTTTCTCTCTACCCACCCTTGCCTCCTTTTCCGCGCAGCTCTCGATTCCCCCCTCTCTTTCGCACCCTCCATGTCATATTCCGCTCCAGGAGCTCCATCATAGCTCCTTGCTGTCGCTGGGAGGATGTTTTCTCCTCCGCTCGCCCCTTCCACCGTCATTTTCTCTCTACCCACCCTTGCCTCCTTTTCCGCGCAGCTCTCGATTCCCCCCTCTCTTTCGCACCCTCCATGTCATATTCCGCTCCAGGAGTTCCATCATAGCTCCTCACTGTCGCTGGGAGGATGTTTTCTCCTCCACTCGCCCCTTCCACCGTCATTTTCTCTCTACCCACCCTTGCCTCCTTCTCCGCGCTGCTCTCGATTCCCTCCTCTCTCTCGCACCCTCCATATTACATCCAGCTCCAGGAGCTCCATCATAGCTCCTCGCTGTCGCTGGGAGGATGTTTTCTCCTCCGCTCGCCCCTTCCACCGTCATTTTCTCTCTACCCACCCTTGCCTCCTTCTCCGCGCAGCTCTCGATTCCCTCCTCTCTCTCGCACCCTCCATATTACATCCAGCTCCAGGAGCTCCATCATAGCTCCTCGCTGTCGCTGGGAGGATGTTTTCTCCTCTGCTCGCCGCTTCCGCCGTCATTTTCTCTCCACCCACCCTTGCCTCCTTCTCCGCGCCGCTCTCGATTCCCCCCTCTCTTTCGCACCCTCCATGTCATATTCTGCTCCAGGAGCTCCATCATAGCTCCTCGCTGTCGCTGGGAGGATGTTTTCTCCTCCGCTCGCCCCTTCCACCGTCATTTTCTCTCTACCCACCCTTGCCTCCTTCTCCGCGCAGCTCTCGATTCCCCCCTCTCTTTCGCACCCTCCATGTCATATTCCGCTCCAGGAGCTCCATCATAGCTCCTCGCTGTCGCTGGGAGGATGTTTTCTCCTCCGCTCGCCCCTTCCACCGTCATTTTCTCTCTACCCACCCTTTCCTCCTTTTCCGCGCAGCTCTCGATTCCCCCCTCTCTTTCGCACCCTCCATGTCATATTCCGCTCCAGGAGCTCCATCATAGCTCCTCGCTGTCGCTGGGAGGATGTTTTCTCCTCCGCTCGCCCCTTCCACCGTCATTTTCTCTCTACCCACCCTTGCCTCCTTCTCCGCGCAGCTCTCAATTCCCCCCTCTCTTTCGCACCCTCCATGTCATATTCCGCTCCAGGAGCTCCATCATAGCTCCTCGCTGTCGCTGGGAGGATGTTTTCTCCTCCGCTCGCCCCTTCCACCGTCATTTTCTCTCTACCCACCCTTGCCTCCTTCTCCGCGCAGCTCTCGATTCCCCCCTCTCTTTCGAACCCTCCATGTCATATTCCGCTCCAGGAGCTCCATCATAGCTCCTCGCTGTCGCTGGGAGGATGTTTTCTTCTCTGCTCGCCCCTTCCACCGTCATTTTCTCTCTACCCACCCTTGCCTCCTTTTCCGCGCAGCTCTCGATTCCCCCCTCTCTTTCGCACCCTCCATGTCATATTCCGCTCCAGGAGCTCCATCATAGCTCCTTGCTGTCGCTGGGAGGATGTTTTCTCCTCCGCTCGCCCCTTCCACCGTCATTTTCTCTCTACCCACCCTTGCCTCCTTCTCCGCGCAGCTCTCGATTCCCTCCTCTCTCTCGCACCCTCCATATTACATCCAGCTCCAGGAGCTCCATCATAGCTCCTCGCTGTCGCTGGGAGGATGTTTTCTCCTCTGCTCGCCGCTTCCGCCGTCATTTTCTCTCCACCCACCCTTGCCTCCTTCTCCGCGTCGCTCTCGATTCCCCCCTCTCTTTCGCACCCTCCATGTCATATTCTGCTCCAGGAGCTCCATCATAGCTCCTCGCTGTCGCTGGGAGGATGTTTTCTCCTCCGCTCGCCCCTTCCACCGTCATTTTCTCTCTACCCACCCTTGCCTCCTTCTCCGCGCAGCTCTCGATTCCCCCCTCTCTTTCGCACCCTCCATGTCATATTCCGCTCCAGGAGCTCCATCATAGCTCCTCGCTGTCGCTGGGAGGATGTTTTCTCCTCCGCTCGCCCCTTCCACCGTCATTTTCTCTCTACCCACCCTTTCCTCCTTTTCCGCGCAGCTCTCGATTCCCCCCTCTCTTTCGCACCCTCCATGTCATATTCCGCTCCAGGAGCTCCATCATAGCTCCTCGCTGTCGCTGGGAGGATGTTTTCTCCTCCGCTCGCCCCTTCCACCGTCATTTTCTCTCTACCCACCCTTGCCTCCTTCTCCGCGCAGCTCTCAATTCCCCCCTCTCTTTCGCACCCTCCATGTCATATTCCGCTCCAGGAGCTCCATCATAGCTCCTCGCTGTCGCTGGGAGGATGTTTTCTCCTCCGCTCGCCCCTTCCACCGTCATTTTCTCTCTACCCACCCTTGCCTCCTTCTCCGCGCAGCTCTCGATTCCCCCCTCTCTTTCGAACCCTCCATGTCATATTCCGCTCCAGGAGCTCCATCATAGCTCCTCGCTGTCGCTGGGAGGATGTTTTCTTCTCTGCTCGCCCCTTCCACCGTCATTTTCTCTCTACCCACCCTTTCCTCCTTTTCCGCGCAGCTCTCGATTCCCCCCTCTCTTTCGCACCTTCCATGTCATATTCCGCTCCAGGAGCTCCATCATAGCTCCTCGCTGTCGCTGGGAGGATGTTTTCTCCTCCGCTCGCCCCTTCCACCGTCATTTTCTTTCTACCCACCCTTGCCTCCTTTTCCACGCAGCTCTCGATTCCCCCCTCTCTTTCGCACCCTCCATGTCATATTCCGCTCCAGGAGCTCCATCATAGCTCCTCGCTGTTGCTGGGAGGATGTTTTCTCCTCCGCTCGCCCCTTCCACCGTCATTTTCTCTCTACCCACCCTTGCCTCCTTTTCCGCGCAGCTCTCGATTCCCCCCTCTCTTTCGCACCCTCCATGTCATATTCCGCTCCAGGAGTTCCATCATAGCTCCTCACTGTCGCTGGGAGGATGTTTTCTCCTCCGCTCGCCCCTTCCACCGTCATTTTCTCTCTACCCACCCTTGCCTCCTTCTCCGCGCAGCTCTCGATTCCACCCCTCTCTTTCGCACCCTCCATGTCATATTCCGCTCCAGGAGCTCCATCATAGCTCCTCGCTGTCGCTGGGAGGATGTTTTCTCCTCCGCTCGCCCCTTCCACCGTCATTTTCTCTCTACCCACCCTTGCCTCCTTTTCCGCGCAGCTCTCGATTCCCCCCTCTCTTTCGCACCCTCCATGTCATATTCCGCTCCAGGAGCTCCATCATAGCTCCTTGCTGTCGCTGGGAGGATGTTTTCTCCTCCGCTCGCCCCTTCCACCGTCATTTTCTCTCTACCCACCCTTGCCTCCTTTTCCGCGCAGCTCTCGATTCCCCCCTCTCTTTCGCACCCTCCATGTCATATTCCGCTCCAGGAGTTCCATCATAGCTCCTCACTGTCGCTGGGAGGATGTTTTCTCCTCCGCTCGCCCCTTCCACCGTCATTTTCTCTCTACCCACCCTTGCCTCCTTCTCCGCGCAGCTCTCGATTCCCCCCTCTCTTTCGCACCCTCCATGTCATATTCAGCTCCAGGAGCTCCATCATAGCTCCTCGCTGTCGCTGGGAGGATGTTTTCTCCTCCGCTCGCCCCTTCCACTGTCATTTTCTCTCTACCCACCCTTGCCTCCTTTTCCGCGCAGCTCTCGATTCCCCCCTCTCTTTCGCACCCTCCATGTCATATTCCGCTCCAGGAGCTCCATCATAGCTCCTTGCTGTCGCTGGGAGGATGTTTTCTCCTCCGCTCGCCCCTTCCACCGTCATTTTCTCTCTACCCACCCTTGCCTCCTTTTCCGCGCAGCTCTCGATTCCCCCCTCTCTTTCGCACCCTCCATGTCATATTCCGCTCCAGGAGTTCCATCATAGCTCCTCACTGTCGCTGGGAGGATGTTTTCTCCTCCGCTCGCCCCTTCCACCATCATTTTCTCTCTACCCACCCTTGCCTCCTTTTCCGCGCAGCTCTCGATTCCCCCCTCTCTTTCGCACCCTCCATGTCATATTCTGCTCCAGGAGTTCCATCATAGCTCCTCACTGTCGCTGGGAGGAAGTTTTCTCCTCCGCTCGCCCCTTCCACCGTCATTTTCTCTCTACCCACCCTTGCCTCCTTCTCCGCGCAGCTCTCGATTCCCCCCTCTCTTTCGCACCCTCCATGTCATATTCCGCTCCAGGAGCTCCATCATAGCTAATCGCTGTCGCTGGGAGGATGTTTTCTCCTCCGCTCGCCCCTTCCACCGTCATTTTCTCTCTACCCACCCTTGCCTCCTTTTCCGCGCAGCTCTCGATTCCCCCCTCTCTTTCGCACCCTCCATGTCATATTCCGCTCCAGGAGTTCCATCATAGCTCCTCACTGTCGCTGGGAGGATGTTTTCTCCTCCGCTCGCCCCTTCCACCGTCATTTTCTCTCTACCCACCCTTGCCTCCTTTTCCGCGCAGCTCTCGATTCCCCCCTCTCTTTCGCACCCTCCATGTCATATTCCGCTCCAGGAGCTCCATCATAGCTCCTTGCTGTCGCTGGGAGGATGTTTTCTCCTCCGCTCGCCCCTTCCACCGTCATCTTCTCTCTACCCACCCTTGCCTCCTTTTCCGCGCAGCTCTCGATTCCCCCCTCTCTTTCGCACCCTCCATGTCATATTCCGCTCCAGGAGTTCCATCATAGCTCCTCACTGTCGCTAGGAGGATGTTTTCTCCTCCGCTCGCCCCTTCCACCGTCATTTTCTCTCTACCCACCCTTGCCTCCTTCTCCGCGCAGCTCTCGTTTCCCCCCTCTCTTTCGCACCCTCCATGTCATATTCTGCTCCAGGAGTTCCATCATAGCTCCTCACTGTCGCTGGGAGGAAGTTTTCTCCTCCGCTCGCCCCTTCCACCGTCATTTTCTCTCTACCCACCCTTGCCTCCTTCTCCGCGCAGCTCTCGATTCCCCCCTCTCTTTCGCACCCTCCATGTCATATTCCGCTCCAGGAGCTCCATCATAGCTAATCGCTGTCGCTGGGAGGATGTTTTCTCCTCCGCTCGCCCCTTCCACCGTCATTTTCTCTCTACCCACCCTTGCCTCCTTTTCCGCGCAGCTCTCGATTCCCCCCTCTCTTTCGCACCCTCCATGTCATATTCCGCTCCAGGAGTTCCATCATAGCTCCTCACTGTCGCTGGGAGGATGTTTTCTCCTCCGCTCGCCCCTTCCACCGTCATTTTCTCTCTACCCACCCTTGCCTCCTTTTCCGCGCAGCTCTCGATTCCCCCCTCTCTTTCGCACCCTCCATGTCATATTCCGCTCCAGGAGCTCCATCATAGCTCCTTGCTGTCGCTGGGAGGATGTTTTCTCCTCCGCTCGCCCCTTCCACCGTCATTTTCTCTCTACCCACCCTTGCCTCCTTTTCCGCGCAGCTCTCGATTCCCCCCTCTCTTTCGCACCCTCCATGTCATATTCCGCTCCAGGAGCTCCATCATAGCTCCTCGCTGTCGCTGGGAGGATGTTTTCTCCTCCGCTCGCCCCTTCCACCGTCATTTTCTCTCTACCCACCCTTGCCTCCTTCTCCACGCCGCTCTCGATTCCCCCCTCTCTTTCGCACCCTCCATGTCATATTCCGCTCCAGGAGCTCCATCATAGCTCCTCGCTGTCGCTGGGAGGATGTTTTCTCCTCCGCTCGCCCCTTCCACCGTCATTTTCTCTCTACCCACCCTTGCCTCCTTCTCCGCGCAGCTCTCGATTCCCCCCTCTCTTTCGCACCCTCCATGTCATATTCCGCTCCAGGAGCTCCATCTTAGCTCCTCGCTGTCGCTGGGAGGATGTTTTCTCCTCCGCTCGCCCCTTCCACCGTCATTTTCTCTCTACCCACCCTTTCCTCCTTTTCCGCGCAGCTCTCGATTCCCCCCTCTCTTTCACACCCTCCATGTCATATTCCGCTCCAGGAGCTCCATCATTGCTCCTCGCTGTCGCTGGGAGGATGTTTTCTCCTCCGCTCGCCCCTTCCACCGTCATTTTCTCTCTACCCACCCTTGCCTCCTTCTCTGCGCAGCTCTCAATTCCCCCCTCTCTTTCGCACCCTCCATGTCATATTCCGCTCCAGGAGCTCCATCATAGCTCCTTGCTGTCGCTGGGAGGATGTTTTCTCCTCCGCTCGCCCCTTCCACCGTCATTTTCTCTCTACCCACCCTTGCCTCCTTCTCCGCGCAGCTCTCGATTCCCCCCTCTCTTTCGAACCCTCCATGTCATATTCCGCTCCAGGAGCTCCATCATAGCTCCTCGCTGTCGCTGGGAGGATGTTTTCTCCTCTGCTCGCCCCTTCCACCGTCATTTTCTCGCTACCCACCCTTTCCTCCTTTTCCGCGCAGCTCTCGATTCCCCCCTCTCTCTCGCACCCTCCATATTACATCCAGCTCCAGGAGCTCCATCATAGCTCTTCGCTGTCGCTGGGAGGATGTTTTCTCCTCCACTCGCCCCTTCCACCGTCATTTTCTCTCTACCCACCCTTGCCTCCTTCTCCGCGCAGCTCTCGATTCCCTCCTCTCTCTCGCACCCTCCATATTACATCCAGCTCCAGGAGCTCCATCATAGCTCTTCGCTGTCGCTGGGAGGATGTTTTCTCCTCCACTCGCCCCTTCCACCGTCATTTTCTCTCTACCCACCCTTGCCTCCTTCTCCGCGCTGCTCTCGATTCCCTCCTCTCTCTCGCACCCTCCATATTACATCCAGCTCCAGGAGCTCCATCATAGCTCCTCGCTGTCGCTGGGAGGATGTTTTCTCCTCCGCTCGCCCCTTCCACCGTCATTTTCTCTCTACCCACCCTTTCCTCCTTTTCCGCGCAGCTCTCGATTCCCCCCTCTCTTTCGCACCCTCCATGTCATATTCTGCTCCAGGAGCTCCATCATAGCTCCTCGCTGTCGCTGGGAGGATGTTTTCTCCTCCGCTCGCCCCTTCCACCGTCATTTGATCTCTACCCACCCTTGCCTCCTTCTCCGCGCAGCTCTCAATTCCCCCCTCTCTTTCGCACCCTCCATGTCATATTCCGCTCCAGGAGCTCCATCATAGCTCCTCGCTGTCGCTGGGAGGATGTTTTCTCCTCCGCTCGCCCCTTCCACCGTCATTTTCTCTCTACCCACCCTTGCCTCCTTCTCCGCGCAGCTCTCGATTCCCCCCTCTCTTTCGAACCCTCCATGTCATATTCCGCTCCAGGAGCTCCATCATAGCTCCTCGCTGTCGCTGGGAGGATGTTTTCTCCTCTGCTCGCCCCTTCCACCGTCATTTTCTCTCTACCCACCCTTTCCTCCTTTTCCGCGCAGCTCTCGATTCCCCCCTCTCTTTCGCACCCTCCATGTCATATTCCGCTCCAGGAGCTCCATCATAGCTCCTCGCTGTCGCTGGGAGGATGTTTTCTCCTCCGCTCGCCCCTTCCACCGTCATTTTCTTTCTACCCACCCTTGCCTCCTTTTCCACGCAGCTCTCGATTCCCCCCTCTCTTTCGCACCCTCCATGTCATATTCCGCTCCAGGAGCTCCATCATAGCTCCTCGCTGTTGCTGGGAGGATGTTTTCTCCTCCGCTCGCCCCTTCCACCATCATTTTCTCTCTACCCACTCTTGCCTCCTTCTCCGCGCAGCTCTCGATTCCCCCCTCTCTTTCGCACCCTCCATGTCATATTCCGCTCCAGGAGCTCCATCATAGCTCCTCGCTGTCGCTGGGAGGATTTTTTCTCCTCTGCTCGCCCCTTCCACCGTCATTTTCACTCTACCCACCCTTTCCTCCTTTTCCGCGCAGCTCTCGATTCCCCCCTCTCTTGCGCACCCTCCATGTCATATTCCGCTCCAGGAGCTCCATCATAGATCCTCGCTATCGCTGGGAGGATGTTTTCTCCTCCGCTCGCCCCTTCCACCGTCATTTTCTCTCTACCCACCCTTGCCTCCTTTTCCGCGCAGCTCTCGATTCCCCCCTCTCTTTCGCACCCTCCATGTCATATTCCGCTCCAGGAGTTCCATCATAGCTCCTCACTGTCGCTGGGAGGATGTTTTCTCCTCCACTCGCCCCTTCCACCGTCATTTTCTCTCTACCCACCCTTGCCTCCTTCTCCGCGCTGCTCTCGATTCCCTCCTCTCTCTCGCACCCTCCATATTACATCCAGCTCCAGGAGCTCCATCATAGCTCCTCGCTGTCGCTGGGAGGATGTTTTCTCCTCCGCTCGCCCCTTCCACCGTCATTTTCTCTCTACCCACCCTTGCTTCCTTCTCCGCGCAGCTCTCGATTCCCTCCTCTCTCTCGCACCCTCCATATTACATCCAGCTCCAGGAGCTCCATCATAGCTCCTCGCTGTCGCTGGGAGGATGTTTTCTCCTCTGCTCGCCGCTTCCGCCGTCATTTTCTCTCCACCCACCCTTGCCTCCTTCTCCGCGCCGCTCTCGATTCCCCCCTCTCTTTCGCACCCTCCATGTCATATTCTGCTCCAGGAGCTCCATCATAGCTCCTCGCTGTCGCTGGGAGGATGTTTTCTCCTCCGCTCGCCCCTTCCACCGTCATTTTCTCTCTACCCACCCTTGCCTCCTTCTCCGCGCAGCTCTCGATTCCCCCCTCTCTTTCGCACCCTCCATGTCATATTCCGCTCCAGGAGCTCCATCATAGCTCCTCGCTGTCGCTGGGAGGATGTTTTCTCCTCCGCTCGCCCCTTCCACCGTCATTTTCTCTCTACCCACCCTTTCCTCCTTTTCCGCGCAGCTCTCGATTCCCCCCTCTCTTTCGCACCCTCCATGTCATATTCCGCTCCAGGAGCTCCATCATAGCTCCTCGCTGTCGCTGGGAGGATGTTTTCTCCTCCGCTCGCCCCTTCCACCGTCATTTTCTCTCTACCCACCCTTGCCTCCTTCTCCGCGCAGCTCTCAATTCCCCCCTCTCTTTCGCACCCTCCATGTCATATTCCGCTCCAGGAGCTCCATCATAGCTCCTCGCTGTCGCTGGGAGGATGTTTTCTCCTCCGCTCGCCCCTTCCACCGTCATTTTCTCTCTACCCACCCTTGCCTCCTTCTCCGCGCAGCTCTCGATTCCCCCCTCTCTTTCGAACCCTCCATGTCATATTCCGCTCCAGGAGCTCCATCATAGCTCCTCGCTGTCGCTGGGAGGATGTTTTCTCCTCTGCTCGCCCCTTCCACCGTCATTTTCTCTCTACCCACCCTTTCCTCCTTTTCCGCGCAGCTCTCGATTCCCCCCTCTCTTTCGCACCCTCCATGTCATATTCCGCTCCAGGAGCTCCATCATAGCTCCTCGCTGTCGCTGGGAGGATGTTTTCTCCTCCGCTCGCCCCTTCCACCGTCATTTTCTTTCTACCCACCCTTGCCTCCTTTTCCACGCAGCTCTCGATTCCCCCCTCTCTTTCGCACCCTCCATGTCATATTCCGCTCCAGGAGCTCCATCATAGCTCCTCGCTGTTGCTGGGAGGATGTTTTCTCCTCCGCTCGCCCCTTCCACCGTCATTTTCTCTCTACCCACCCTTGCCTCCTTCTCCGCGCAGCTCTCGATTCCCCCCTCTCTTTCGCACCCTCCATGTCATATTCCGCTCCAGGAGCTCCATCATAGCTCCTCGCTGTCGCTGGGAGGATTTTTTCTCCTCTGCTCGCCCCTTCCACCGTCATTTTCTCTCTACCCACCCTTTCCTCCTTTTCCGCGCAGCTCTCGATTCCCCCCTCTCTTGCGCACCCTCCATGTCATATTCCGCTCCAGGAGCTCCATCATAGCTCCTCGCTGTCGCTGGGAGGATGTTTTCTCCTCCGCTCGCCCCTTCCACCGTCATTTTCTCTCTACCCACCCTTGCCTCCTTTTCCGCGCAGCTCTCGATTCCCCCCTCTCTTTCGCACCCTCCATGTCATATTCCGCTCCAGGAGTTCCATCATAGCTCCTCACTGTCGCTGGGAGGATGTTTTCTCCTCCACTCGCCCCTTCCACCGTCATTTTCTCTCTACCCACCCTTGCCTCCTTCTCCGCGCTGCTCTCGATTCCCTCCTCTCTCTCGCACCCTCCATATTACATCCAGCTCCAGGAGCTCCATCATAGCTCCTCGCTGTCGCTGGGAGGATGTTTTCTCCTCCGCTCGCCCCTTCCACCGTCATTTTCTCTCTACCCACCCTTGCCTCCTTCTCCGCGCAGCTCTCGATTCCCTCCTCTCTCTCGCACCCTCCATATTACATCCAGCTCCAGGAGCTCCATCATAGCTCCTCGCTGTCGCTGGGAGGATGTTTTCTCCTCTGCTCGCCGCTTCCGCCGTCATTTTCTCTCCACCCACCCTTGCCTCCTTCTCCGCGCCGCTCTCGATTCCCCCCTCTCTTTCGCACCCTCCATGTCATATTCTGCTCCAGGAGCTCCATCATAGCTCCTCGCTGTCGCTGGGAGGATGTTTTCTCCTCCGCTCGCCCCTTCCACCGTCATTTTCTCTCTACCCACCCTTGCCTCCTTCTCCGCGCAGCTCTCGATTCCCCCCTCTCTTTCGCACCCTCCATGTCATATTCCGCTCCAGGAGCTCCATCATAGCTCCTCGCTGTCGCTGTGAGGATGTTTTCTCCTCCGCTCGCCCCTTCCACCGTCATTTTCTCTCTACCCACCCTTTCCTCCTTTTCCGCGCAGCTCTCGATTCCCCCCTCTCTTTCGCACCCTCCATGTCATATTCCGCTCCAGGAGCTCCATCATAGCTCCTCGCTGTCGCTGGGAGGATGTTTTCTCCTCCGCTCGCCCCTTCCACCGTCATTTTCTTTCTACCCACCCTTGCCTCCTTTTCCACGCAGCTCTCGATTCCCCCCTCTCTTTCGCACCCTCCATGTCATATTCCGCTCCAGGAGCTCCATCATAGCTCCTCGCTGTTGCTGGGAGGATGTTTTCTCCTCCGCTCGCCCCTTCCACCGTCATTTTCTCTCTACCCACCCTTGCCTCCTTCTCCGCACAGCTCTCGATTCCCCCCTCTCTTTCGCACCCTCCATGTCATATTCCGCTCCAGGAGCTCCATCATAGCTCCTCGCTGTCGCTGGGAGGATGTTTTCTCCTCTGCTCGCCCCTTCCACCGTCATTTTCTCTCTACCCACCCTTTCCTCCTTTTCCGCGCAGCTCTCGATTCCCCCCTCTCTTGCGCACCCTCCATGTCATATTCCGCTCCAGGAGCTCCATCATAGCTCCTCGCTGTCGCTGGGAGGATGTTTTCTCCTCCGCTCGCCCCTTCCACCGTCATTTTCTCTCTACCCACCCTTGCCTCCTTTTCCGCGCAGCTCTCGATTCCCCCCTCTCTTTCGCACCCTCCATGTCATATTCCGCTCCAGGAGTTCCATCATAGCTCCTCACTGTCGCTGGGAGGATGTTTTCTCCTCCGCTCGCCCCTTCCACCGTCATTTTCTCTCTACCCACCCTTGCCTCCTTCTCCGCGCAGCTCTCGATTCCCCCCTCTCTTTCGCACCCTCCATGTCATATTCCGCTCCAGGAGCTCCATCATAGCTCTTCGCTGTCGCTGGGAGGATGTTTTCTCCTCCGCTCGCCCCTTCCACCGTCATTTTCTCTCTACCCACCCTTTCCTCCTTTTCCGCGCAGCTCTCGATTCCCCCCTCTCTTTCGCACCCTCCATGTCATATTCCGCTCCAGGAGCTCCATCATAGCTCCTCGCTGTCGCTGGGAGGATGTTTTCTCCTCCGCTCGCCCCTTCCACCGTCATTTTCTCTCTACCCACCCTTGCCTCCTTTTCCGCGCAGCTCTCGATTCCCCCCTCTCTTTCGCACCCTCCATGTCATATTCCGCTCCAGGAGCTCCATCATAGCTCCTCGCTGTCGCTGGGAGGATGTTTTCTCCTCCGCTCGCCCCTTCCACCGTCATTTTCTCTCTACCCACCCTTGCCTCCTTCTCCGCGCAGCTCTCAATTCCCCCCTCTCTTTCGCACCCTCCATGTCATATTCCGCTCCAGGAGCTCCATCATAGCTCCTCGCTGTCGCTGGGAGGATGTTTTCTCCTCCGCTCGCCCCTTCCACCGTCATTTTCTCTCTACCCACCCTTGCCTCCTTCTCCGCGCAGCTCTCGATTCCCCCCTCTCTTTCGAACCCTCCATGTCATATTCCGCTCCAGGAGCTCCATCATAGCTCCTCGCTGTCGCTGGGAGGATGTTTTCTCCTCTGCTCGCCCCTTCCACCGTCATTTTCTCTCTACCCACCCTTTCCTCCTTTTCCGCGCAGCTCTCGATTCCCCCCTCTCTTTCGCACCCTCCATGTCATATTCCGCTCCAGGAGCTCCATCATAGCTCCTCGCTGTCGCTGGGAGGATGTTTTCTCCTCTGCTCGCCCCTTCCACCGTCATTTTCTCTCTACCCACCCTTTCCTCCTTTTCCGCGCAGCTCTCGATTCCCCCCTCTCTTGCGCACCCTCCATGTCATATTCCGCTCCAGGAGCTCCATCATAGCTCCTCGCTGTCGCTGGGAGGATGTTTTCTCCTCCGCTCGCCCCTTCCACCGTCATTTTCTCTCTACCCACCCTTGCCTCCTTCTCCGCGCAGCTCTCGATTCCCTACTCTCTCTCGCACCCTCCATATTACATCCAGCTCCAGGAGCTTCATCATAGCTCCTCGCTGTCGCTGGGAGGATGTTTTCTCCTCCGCTCGCCCCTTCCACCGTCATTTTCTCTCTACCCACCCTTGCCTCCTTCTCTGCGCAGCTCTCGATTCCCCCCTCTCTTTCGCACCCTCCATGTCATATTCCGCTCCAGGAGCTCCATCATAGCTCCTCGCTGTCGCTGGGAGGATGTTTTCTCCTCCGCTCGCCCCTTCCACCGTCATTTTCTCTCTACCCACCCTTGCCTCCTTCTCCGCGCAGCTCTCGATTCCCCCCTCTCTTTCGCACCCTCCATGTCATATTCCGCTCCAGGAGCTCCATCATAGCTCCTCGCTGTCGCTGGGAGGATGTTTTCTCCTCTGCTCGCCGCTTCCGCCGTCATTTTCTCTCCACCCACCCTTGCCTCCTTCTCCGCGCCGCTCTCGATTCCCCCCTCTCTTTCGCACCCTCCATGTCATATTCCACTCCAGGAGCTCCATCATAGCTCCTCGCTGTCGCTGGGAGGATGTTTTCTCCTCCGCTCGCCCCTTCCACCGTCATTTTCTCTCTACCCACCCTTGCCTCCTTCTCCGCGCAGCTCTCGATTCCCCCCTCTCTTTCGCACCCTCCATGTCATATTCCGCTCCAGGAGCTCCATCATTGCTCCTCGCTGTCGCTGGGAGGATGTTTTCTCCTCCGCTCGCCCCTTCCACCGTCATTTTCTCTCTACCCACCCTTTCCTCCTTTTCCGCGCAGCTCTCGATTCCCCCCTCTCTTTCACACCCTCCATGTCATATTCCGCTCCAGGAGCTCCATCATTGCTCCTCGCTGTCGCTGGGAGGATGTTTTCTCCTCCGCTCGCCCCTTCCACCGTCATTTTCTCTCTACCCACCCTTGCCTCCTTCTCCGCGCAGCTCTCGATTCCCCCCTCTCTTTCGCACCCTCCATGTCATATTCCGCTCCAGGAGCTCCATCATAGCTCCTCGCTGTCGCTGTGAGGATGTTTTCTCCTCCGCTCGCCCCTTCCACCGTCATTTTCTCTCTACCCACCCTTTCCTCCTTTTCCGCGCAGCTCTCGATTCCCCCCTCTCTTTCGCACCCTCCATTTCATATTCCGCTCCAGGAGCTCCATCATAGCTCCTCGCTGTCGCTGGGAGGATGTTTTCTCCTCCGCTCGCCCCTTCCACCGTCATTTTCTTTCTACCCACCCTTGCCTCCTTTTCCACGCAGCTCTCGATTCCCCCCTCTCTTTCGCACCCTCCATGTCATATTCCGCTCCAGGAGCTCCATCATAGCTCCTCGCTGTTGCTGGGAGGATGTTTTCTCCTCCGCTCGCCCCTTCCACCGTCATTTTCTCTCTACCCACCCTTGCCTCCTTCTCCGCACAGCTCTCGATTCCCCCCTCTCTTTCGCACCCTCCATGTCATATTCCGCTCCAGGAGCTCCATCATAGCTCCTCGCTGTCGCTGGGAGGATGTTTTCTCCTCTGCTCGCCCCTTCCACCGTCATTTTCTCTCTACCCACCCTTTCCTCCTTTTCCGCGCAGCTCTCGATTCCCCCCTCTCTTGCGCACCCTCCATGTCATATTCCGCTCCAGGAGCTCCATCATAGCTCCTCGCTGTCGCTGGGAGGATGTTTTCTCCTCCGCTCACCCCTTCCACCGTCATTTTCTCTCTACCCACCCTTGCCTCCTTTTCCGCGCAGCTCTCGATTCCCCCCTCTCTTTCGCACCCTCCATGTCATATTCCGCTCCAGGAGTTCCATCATAGCTCCTCACTGTCGCTGGGAGGATGTTTTCTCCTCCGCTCGCCCCTTCCACCGTCATTTTCTCTCTACCCACCCTTGCCTCCTTCTCCGCGCAGCTCTCGATTCCCCCCTCTCTTTCGCACCCTCCATGTCATATTCCGCTCCAGGAGCTCCATCATAGCTCTTCGCTGTCGCTGGGAGGATGTTTTCTCCTCCGCTCGCCCCTTCCACCGTCATTTTCTCTCTACCCACCCTTTCCTCCTTTTCCGCGCAGCTCTCGATTCCCCCCTCTCTTTCGCACCCTCCATGTCATATTCCGCTCCAGGAGCTCCATCATAGCTCCTCGCTGTCGCTGGGAGGATGTTTTCTCCTCCGCTCGCCCCTTCCACCGTCATTTTCTCTCTACCCACCCTTGCCTCCTTTTCCGCGCAGCTCTCGATTCCCCCCTCTCTTTCGCACCCTCCATGTCATATTCCGCTCCAGGAGCTCCATCATAGCTCCTCGCTGTCGCTGGGAGGATGTTTTCTCCTCCGCTCGCCCCTTCCACCGTCATTTTCTCTCTACCCACCCTTGCCTCCTTCTCCGCGCAGCTCTCAATTCCCCCCTCTCTTTCGCACCCTCCATGTCATATTCCGCTCCAGGAGCTCCATCATAGCTCCTCGCTGTCGCTGGGAGGATGTTTTCTCCTCCGCTCGCCCCTTCCACCGTCATTTTCTCTCTACCCACCCTTGCCTCCTTCTCCGCGCAGCTCTCGATTCCCCCCTCTCTTTCGAACCCTCCATGTCATATTCCGCTCCAGGAGCTCCATCATAGCTCCTCGCTGTCGCTGGGAGGATGTTTTCTCCTCTGCTCGCCCCTTCCACCGTCATTTTCTCTCTACCCACCCTTTCCTCCTTTTCCGCGCAGCTCTCGATTCCCCCCTCTCTTTCGCACCCTCCATGTCATATTCCGCTCCAGGAGCTCCATCATAGCTCCTCGCTGTCGCTGGGAGGATGTTTTCTCCTCTGCTCGCCCCTTCCACCGTCATTTTCTCTCTACCCACCCTTTCCTCCTTTTCCGCGCAGCTCTCGATTCCCCCCTCTCTTGCGCACCCTCCATGTCATATTCCGCTCCAGGAGCTCCATCATAGCTCCTCGCTGTCGCTGGGAGGATGTTTTCTCCTCCGCTCGCCCCTTCCACCGTCATTTTCTCTCTACCCACCCTTGCCTCCTTCTCCGCGCAGCTCTCGATTCCCTACTCTCTCTCGCACCCTCCATATTACATCCAGCTCCAGGAGCTTCATCATAGCTCCTCGCTGTCGCTGGGAGGATGTTTTCTCCTCCGCTCGCCCCTTCCACCGTCATTTTCTCTCTACCCACCCTTGCCTCCTTCTCTGCGCAGCTCTCGATTCCCCCCTCTCTTTCGCACCCTCCATGTCATATTCCGCTCCAGGAGCTCCATCATAGCTCCTCGCTGTCGCTGGGAGGATGTTTTCTCCTCCGCTCGCCCCTTCCACCGTCATTTTCTCTCTACCCACCCTTGCCTCCTTCTCCGCGCAGCTCTCGATTCCCCCCTCTCTTTCGCACCCTCCATGTCATATTCCGCTCCAGGAGCTCCATCATAGCTCCTCGCTGTCGCTGGGAGGATGTTTTCTCCTCTGCTCGCCGCTTCCGCCGTCATTTTCTCTCCACCCACCCTTGCCTCCTTCTCCGCGCCGCTCTCGATTCCCCCCTCTCTTTCGCACCCTCCATGTCATATTCCGCTCCAGGAGCTCCATCATAGCTCCTCGCTGTCGCTGGGAGGATGTTTTCTCCTCCGCTCGCCCCTTCCACCGTCATTTTCTCTCTACCCACCCTTGCCTCCTTCTCCGCGCAGCTCTCGATTCCCCCCTCTCTTTCGCACCCTCCATGTCATATTCCGCTCCAGGAGCTCCATCATTGCTCCTCGCTGTCGCTGGGAGGATGTTTTCTCCTCCGCTCGCCCCTTCCACCGTCATTTTCTCTCTACCCACCCTTTCCTCCTTTTCCGCGCAGCTCTCGATTCCCCCCTCTCTTTCACACCCTCCATGTCATATTCCGCTCCAGGAGCTCCATCATTGCTCCTCGCTGTCGCTGGGAGGATGTTTTCTCCTCCGCTCGCCCCTTCCACCGTCATTTTCTCTCTACCCACCCTTGCCTCCCTCTCCGCGCAGCTCTCAATTCCCCCCTCTCTTTCGCACCCTCCATGTCATATTCCGCTCCAGGAGCTCCATCATAGCTCCTCGCTGTCGCTGGGAGGATGTTTTCTCCTCCGCTCGCCCCTTTCACCGTCATTTTCTCTCTACCCACCCTTTCCTCCTTCTCCGCGCAGCTCTCGATTCCCCCCTCTCTTTCGAACCCTCCATGTCATATTCCGCTCCAGGAGCTCCATCATAGCTCCTCGCTGTCGCTGGGAGGATGTTTTCTCCTCTGCTCGCCCCTTCCACCGTCATTTTCTCTCTACCCACCCTTTCCTCCTTTTCCGCGCAGCTCTCGATTCCCCCCTCTCTTTCGCACCCTCCATGTCATATTCCGCTCCAGGAGCTCCATCATAGCTCCTCGCTGTCGCTGGGAGGATGTTTTCTCCTCCGCTCACCCCTTCCACCGTCATTTTCTCTCTACCCACCCTTGCCTCCTTTTCCGCGCAGCTCTCGATACCCCCCTCTCTTTCGCACCCTCCATGTCATATTCCGCTCCAGGAGTTCCATCATAGCTCCTCACTGTCGCTGGGAGGATGTTTTCTCCTCCACTCGCCCCTTCCACCGTCATTTTCTCTCTACCCACCCTTGCCTCCTTCTCCGCGCTGCTCTCGATTCCCTCCTCTCTCTCGCACCCTCCATATTACATCCAGCTCCAGGAGCTCCATCATAGCTCCTCGCTGTCGCTGGGAGGATGTTTTCTCCTCCGCTCGCCCCTTCCACCGTCATTTTCTCTCTACCCACCCTTGCCTCCTTCTCCGCGCAGCTCTCGATTCCCTCCTCTCTCTCGCACCCTCCATATTACATCCAGCTCCAGGAGCTCCATCATAGCTCCTCGCTGTCGCTGGGAGGATGTTTTCTCCTCTGCTCGCCGCTTCCGCCGTCATTTTCTCTCCACCCACCCTTGCCTCCTTCTCCGCGCCGCTCTCGATTCCCCCCTCTCTTTCGCACCCTCCATGTCATATTCTGCTCCAGGAGCTCCATCATAGCTCCTCGCTGTCGCTGGGAGGATGTTTTCTCCTCCGCTCGCCCCTTCCACCGTCATTTTCTCTCTACCCACCCTTGCCTCCTTCTCCGCGCAGCTCTCGATTCCCCCCTCTCTTTCGCACCCTCCATGTCATATTCCGCTCCAGGAGCTCCATCATAGCTCCTCGCTGTCGCTGGGAGGATGTTTTCTCCTCCGCTCGCCCCTTCCACCGTCATTTTCTCTCTACCCACCCTTTCCTCCTTTTCCGCGCAGCTCTCGATTCCCCCCTCTCTTTCGCACCCTCCATGTCATATTCCGCTCCAGGAGCTCCATCATAGCTCCTCGCTGTCGCTGGGAGGATGTTTTCTCCTCCGCTCGCCCCTTCCACCGTCATTTTCTCTCTACCCACCCTTGCCTCCTTCTCCGCGCAGCTCTCAATTCCCCCCTCTCTTTCGCACCCTCCATGTCATATTCCGCTCCAGGAGCTCCATCATAGCTCCTCGCTGTCGCTGGGAGGATGTTTTCTCCTCCGCTCGCCCCTTCCACCGTCATTTTCTCTCTACCCACCCTTGCCTCCTTTTCCGCGCAGCTCTCGATTCCCCCCTCTCTTTCGCACCCTCAATGTCATATTCCGCTCCAGGAGTTCCATCATAGCTCCTCACTGTCGCTGGGAGGATGTTTTCTCCTCCGCTCGCCCCTTCCACCGTCATTTTCTCTCTACCCACCCTTGCCTCCTTTTCCACGCAGCTCTCGATTCCCCCCTCTCTTTCGCACCCTCCGTGTCATATTCCGCTCCAGGAGTTCCATCATAGCTCCTCACTGTCGCTGGGAGGAAGTTTTCTCCTCCGCTTGCCCCTTCCACCGTCATTTTCTCTCTACCCACCCTTGCCTCCTTTTCCGCGCAGCTCTCGATTCCCCCCTCTCTTTCGCACCCTCCATGTCATATTCCGCTCCAGGAGCTCCATCATAGCTCCTTGCTGTCGCTGGGAGGATGTTTTCTCCTCCGCTCGCCCCTTCCACCATCATTTTCTCTCTACCCACCCTTGCCTCCTTTTCCGCGCAGCTCTCGATTCCCCCCTCTCTTTCGCACCCTCCATGTCATATTCCGCTCCAGGAGTTCCATCATAGCTCCTCACTGTCGCTGGGAGGATGTTTTCTCCTCCGCTCGCCCCTTCCACCGTCATTTTCTCTCTACCCACCCTTGCCTCCTTTTCCGCGCAGCTCTCGATTCCCCCCTCTCTTTCGCACCCTCCATGTCATATTCCGCTCCAGGAGTTCCATCATAGCTCCTCACTGTCGCTGGGAGGATGTTTTCTCCTCCGCTCGCCCCTTCCACCGTCATTTTCTCTCTACCCACCCTTGCCTCCTTCTCCGCGCAGCTCTCGATTCCCCCCTCTCTTTCGCACCCTCCATGTCATATTCCGCTCCAGGAGCTCCATCATAGCTCCTCGCTGTCGCTGGGAGGATGTTTTCTCCTCCGCTCGCCCCTTCCACCGTCATTTTCTCTCTACCCACCCTTGCCTCCTTTTCCGCGCAGCTCTCGATTCCCCCCTCTCTTTCGCACCCTCCATGTCATATTCCGCTCCAGGAGTTCCATCATAGCTCCTCACTGTCGCTGGGAGGATGTTTTCTCCTCCGCTCGCCTCTTCCACCGTCATTTTCTCTCTACCCACCCTTGCCTCCTTTTCCGCGCAGCTCTCGATTCCCCCCTCTCTTTCGCACCCTCCATGTCATATTCCGCTCCAGGAGTTCCATCATAGCTCCTCACTGTCGCTGGGAGGATGTTTTCTCCTCCGCTCGCCCCTTCCACCGTCATTTTCTCTCTACCCACCCTTGCCTCCTTTTCCGCGCAGCTCTCGATTCCCCCCTCTCTTTCGCACCCTCCATGTCATATTCCGCTCCAGGAGTTCCATCATAGCTCCTCACTGTCGCTGGGAGGATGTTTTCTCCTCCGCTCGCCCCTTCCACCGTCATTTTCTCTCTACCCACCCTTGCCTCCTTTTCCGCGCAGCTCTCGATTCCCCCCTCTCTTTCGCACCCTCCATGTCATATTCCGCTCCAGGAGTTCCATCATAGCTCCTCACTGTCGCTGGGAGGATGTTTTCTCCTCCGCTCGCCCCTTCCACCGTCATTTTCTCTCTACCCACCCTTGCCTCCTTTTCCGCGCAGCTCTCGATTCCCCCTCTCTTTCGCACCCTCTATGTCATATTCCGCTCCAGGAGTTCCATCATAGCTCCTCACTGTCGCTGGGAGGATGTTTTCTCCTCCGCTCGCCCCTTCCACCGTCATTTTCTCTCTACCCACCCTTGCCTCCTTTTCCGCGCAGCTCTCGATTCCCCCCTCTCTTTCGCACCCTCCATGTCATATTCCGCTCCAGGAGCTCCATCATAGCTCCTTGCTGTCGCTGGGAGGATGTTTTCTCCTCCGCTCGGCCCTTCCACCGTCATTTTCTCTCTACCCACCCTTGCCTCCTTTTCCGCGCAGCTCTCGATTCCCCCCTCTCTTTCGCACCCTCCATGTCATATTCCGCTCCAGGAGTTCCATCATAGCTCCTCACTGTCGCTGGGAGGATAATTTCTCCTCCGCTCGCCCCTTCCACCGTCATTTTCTCTCTACCCACCCTTGCCTCCTTTTCCGCGCAGCTCTCGATTCCCCCCTCTCTTTCGCACCCTCCATGTCATATTCCGCTCCAGGAGTTCCATCATAGCTCCTCACTGTCGCTGGGAGGATGTTTTCTCCTCCGCTCGCCCCTTCCACCGTCATTTTCTCTCTACCCACCCTTGCCTCCTTTTCCGCGCAGCTCTCGATTCCCCCCTCTCTTTCGCACCCTCCATGTCATATTCCGCTCCAGGAGTTCCATCATAGCTCCTCACTGTCGCTGGGAGGAAGTTTTCTCCTCCGCTCGCCCCTTCCACCTTCATTTTCTCTCTACCCACCCTTGCCTCCTTTTCCGCGCAGCTCTCGATTCCCCCCTCTCTTTCGCACCCTCCATGTCATATTCCGCTCCAGGAGCTCCATCATAGCTCCTTGCTGTCGCTGGGAGGATGTTTTCTCCTCCGCTCGCCCCTTCCACCGTCATTTTCTCTCTACCCACCCTTGCCTCCTTTTCCGCGCAGCTCTCGATTCCCCCCTCTCTTTCGCACCCTCCATGTCATATTCCGCTCCAGGAGTTCCATCATAGCTCCTCACTGTCGCTGGGAGGATGTTTTCTCCTCCGCTCGCCCCTTCCACCGTCATTTTCTCTCTACCCACCCTTGCCTCCTTCTCCGCGCAGCTCTCGATTCCCCCCTCTCTTTCGCACCCTCCATGTCATATTCCGCTCCAGGAGCTCCATCATAGCTAATCGCTGTCGCTGGGAGGATGTTTTCTCCTCCGCTCGCCCCTTCCACCGTCATTTTCTCTCTACCCACCCTTGCCTCCTTTTCCGCGCAGCTCTCGATTCCCCCCTCTCTTTCGCACCCTCCATGTCATATTCCGCTCCAGGAGTTCCATCATAGCTCCTCACTGTCGCTGGGAGGATGTTTTCTCCTCCGCTCGCCCCTTCCACCGTCATTTTCTCTCTACCCACCCTTGCCTCCTTTTCCGCGCAGCTCTCGATTCCCCCCTCTCTTTCGCACCCTCCATGTCATATTCCGCTCCAGGAGCTCCATCATAGCTCCTTGCTGTCGCTGTGAGGATTTTTTCTCCTCCGCTCGCCCCTTCCACCGTCATTTTCTCTCTACCCACCCTTGCCTCCTTTTCCGCGCAGCTCTCGATTCCCCCCTCTCTTTCGCACCCTCCATGTCATATTCCGCTCCAGGAGCTCCATCATAGCTCCTTGCTGTCGCTGGGAGGATGTTTTCTCCTCCGCTCGCCCCTTCCACCGTCATTTTTTCTCTACCCACCCTTGCCTCCTTTTCCGCGCAGCTCTCGATTCCCCCCTCTCTTTCGCACCCTCCATGTCATATTCCGCTCCAGGAGTTCCATCATAGCTCCTCACTGTCGCTGGGAGGATGTTTTCTCCTCCGCTCGCCCCTTCCACCGTCATTTTCTCTCTACCCACCCTTGCCTCCTTTTCCGCGCAGCTCTCGATTCCCCCCTCTCTTTCGCACCCTCCATGTCATATTCCGCTCCAGGAGCTCCATCATAGCTCCTCGCTGTCGCTGGGAGGATGTTTTCTCCTCCGCTCGCCCCTTCCACCATCATTTTCTCTCTACCCACCCTTGCCTCCTTTTCCGCGCAGCTCTCGATTCCCCCCTCTCTTTCACACCCTCCATGTCATATTCCGCTCCAGGAGTTCCATCATAGCTCCTCACTGTCGCTGGGAGGATGTTTTCTCCTCCGCTCGCCCCTTCCACCGTCATTTTCTCTCTACCCACCCTTGCCTCCTTTTCCGCGCAGCTCTCGATTCCCCCCTCTCTTTCGCACCCTCCATGTCATATTCCGCTCCAGGAGTTCCATCATAGCTCCTCACTGTCGCTGGGAGGATGTTTTCTCCTCCGCTCGCCCCTTCCACCGTCATTTTCTCTCTACCCACCCTTGCCTCCTTTTCCGCGCAGCTCTCGATTCCCCCCTCTCTTTCGCACCCTCCATGTCATATTCCGCTCCAGGAGCTCCATCATAGCTCCTCACTGTCGCTGGGAGGATGTTTTCTCCTCCGCTCGCCCCTTCCACCGTCATTTTCTCTCTACCCACCCTTGCCTCCTTCTCCGCGCAGCTCTCGATTCCCCCCTCTCTTTCGCACCCTCCATGTCATATTCCGCTCCAGGAGCTCCATCATAGCTAATCGCTGTCGCTGGGAGGATGTTTTCTCCTCCGCTCGCCCCTTCCACCGTCATTTTCTCTCTACCCACCCTTGCCTCCTTTTCCGCCCAGCTCTCGATTCCCCCCTCTCTTTCGCACCCTCCATGTCATATTCCGCTCCAGGAGTTCCATCATAGCTCCTCACTGTCGCTGGGAGGATGTTTTCTCCTCCGCTCGCCCCTTCCACCGTCATTTTCTCTCTACCCACCCTTGCCTCCTTTTCCGCGCAGCTCTCGATTCCCCCCTCTCTTTCGCACCCTCCATGTCATATTCCGCTCCAGGAGCTCCATCATAGCTCCTTGCTGTCGCTGGGAGGATGTTTTCTCCTCCGCTCGCCCCTTCCACCGTCATTTTCTCTCTACCCACCCTTGCCTCCTTTTCCGCGCAGCTCTCGATTCCCCCCTCTCTTTCACACCCTCCATGTCATATTCCGCTCCAGGAGTTCCATCATAGCTCCTCACTGTCGCTGGGAGGATGTTTTCTCCTCCGCTCGCCCCTTCCACTGTCATTTTCTCTCTACCCACCCTTGCCTCCTTTTCCGCGCAGCTCTCGATTCCCCCCTCTCTTTCGCACCCTCCATGTCATATTCCACTCCAGGAGTTCCATCATAGCTCCTCACTGTCGCTGGGAGGATGTTTTCTCCTCCGCTCGCCCCTTCCACCGTCATTTTCTCTCTACCCACCCTTGCCTCCTTTTCCGTGCAGCTCTCGATTCCCCCCTCTCTTTCGCACCCTCCATGTCATATTCCGCTCCAGGAGTTCCATCATAGCTCCTCACTGTCGCTGGGAGGATGTTTTCTCCTCCGCTCGCCCCTTCCACCGTCATTTTCTCTCTACCCACCCTTGCCTCCTTTTCCGCGCAGCTCTCGATTCCCCCCTCTCTTTCGCACCCTCCATGTCATATTCCGCTCCAGGAGCTCCATCATAGCTCCTTGCTGTCGCTGGGAGGATGTTCTCTCCTCCGCTCGCCCCTTCCACCGTCATTTTCTCTCTACCCACCCTTGCCTCCTTTTCCGCGCAGCTCTCGATTCCCCCCTCTCTTTCGCACCCTCCATGTCATATTCCGCTCCAGGAGTTCCATCATAGCTCCTCACTGTCGCTGGGAGGATGTTTTCTCCTCCGCTCGCCCCTTCCACCGTCATTTTCTCTCTACCCACCCTTGCCTCCTTTTCCGCGCAGCTCTCGATTCCCCCCTCTCTTTCGCACCCTCCATGTCATATTCCGCTCCAGGAGTTCCATCATAGCTCCTCACTGTCGCTGGGAGGATGTTTTCTCCTCCGCTCGCCCCTTCCACCGTCATTTTTTCTCTACCCACCCTTGCCTCCTTTTCCGCGCAGCTCTCGATTCCCCCCTCTCTTTCGCACCCTCCATGTCATATTCCGCTCCAGGAGCTCCATCATAGCTCCTTGCTGTCGCTGGGAGGATGTTTTCTCCTCCGCTCGCCCCTTCCACCGTCATTTTCTCTCTACCCACCCTTGCCTCCTTTTCCGCGCAGCTCTCGATTCCCCCCTCTCTTTCGCACCCTCAATGTCATATTCCGCTCCAGGAGTTCCATCATAGCTCCTCACTGTCGCTGGGAGGAAGTTTTCTTCTCCGCTCGCCCCTTCCACCGTCATTTTCTCTCTACCCACCCTTGCCTCCTTTTCCGCGCAGCTCTCGATTCCCCCCTCTCTTTCGCACCCTCCATGTCATATTCCGCTCCAGGAGCTCCATCATAGCTCCTTGCTGTCGCTGGGAGGATGTTTTCTCCTCCGCTCGCCCCTTCCACCGTCATTTTCTCTCTACCCACCCTTGCCTCCTTTTCCGCGCAGCTCTCGATTCCCCCCTCTCTTTCGCACCCTCCATGTCATATTTCGCTCCAGGAGTTCCATCATAGCTCCTCACTGTCGCTGGGAGGATGTTTTCTCCTCCGCTCGCCCCTTCCACCATCATTTTCTCTCTACCCACCCTTGCCTCCTTTTCCGCGCAGCTCTCGATTCCCTCCTCTCTTTCGCACCCTCCATGTCATATTCCGCTCCAGGAGTTCCATCATAGCTCCTCACTGTCGCTGGGAGGAAGTTTTCTCCTCCGCTCGCCCCTTCCACCGTCATTTTCTCTCTACCCACCCTTGCCTCCTTTTCCGCGCAGCTCTCGATTCCCCCCTCTCTTTCGCACCCTCCATGTCATATTCCGCTCAAGGAGCTCCATCATAGCTCCTTGCTGTCGCTGGGAGGATGTTTTCTCCTCCGCTCGCCCCTTCCACCGTCATTTTCTCTCTACCCACCCTTGCCTCCTTTTCCGCGCAGCTCTCGATTCCCCCCTCTCTTTCGCACCCTCCATGTCATATTCCGCTCCAGGAGTTCCATCATAGCTCCTCACTGTCGCTGGGAGGATGTTTTCTCCTCCGCTCGCCTCTTCCACCGTCATTTTCTCTCTACCCACCCTTGCCTCCTTTTCCGCGCAGCTCTCGATTCCCCCCTCTCTTTCACACCCTCCATGTCATATTCCGCTCCAGGAGTTCCATCATAGCTCCTCACTGTCGCTGGGAGGAAGTTTTCTCCTCCGCTCGCCCCTTCCACCGTCATTTTCTCTCTACCCACCCTTGCCTCCTTTTCCGCGCAGCTCTCGATTCCCCCCTCTCTTTCGCACCCTCCATGTCATATTCCGCTCCAGGAGCTCCATCATAGCTCCTTGCTGTCGCTGGGAGGATGTTTTCTCCTCCGCTCGCCCCTTCCACCGTCATTTTCTCTCTACCCACCCTTGCCTCCTTTTCCGCGCAGCTCTCGATTCCCCCCTCTCTTTCGCACCCTCCATGTCATATTCCGCTCCAGGAGTTCCATCATAGCTCCTTACTGTCGCTGGGAGGATGTTTTCTCCTCCGCTCGCCCCTTCCACCGTCATTTTCTCTCTACCCACCCTTGCCTCCTTTTCCGCGCAGCTCTCGATTCCCCCCTCTCTTTCGCACCCTCCATGTCATATTCCGCTCCAGGAGCTCCATCATAGCTCCTTGCTGTCGCTGGGAGGATGTTTTCTCCTCCGCTCGCCCCTTCCACCGTCATTTTCTCTCTACCCACCCTTGCCTCCTTTTCCGCGCAGCTCTCGATTCCCCCCTCTCTTTCGCACCCTCAATGTCATATTCCGCTCCAGGAGTTCCATCATAGCTCCTCACTGTCGCTGGGAGGATGTTTTCTCCTCCGCTCGCCCCTTCCACCGTCATTTTCTCTCTACCCACCCTTGCCTTCTTTTCCGCGCAGCTCTCGATTCCCCCCTCTCTTTCGCACCCTCCATGTCATATTCCGCTCCAGGAGTTCCATCATAGCTCCTCACTGTCGCTGGGAGGAAGTTTTCTCCTCCGCTCGCCCCTTCCACCGTCATTTTCTCTCTACCCACCCTTGCCTCCTTTTCCGCGCAGCTCTCGATTCCCCCCTCTCTTTCGCACCCTCCATGTCATATTCCGCTCCAGGAGCTCCATCATAGCTCCTTGCTGTCGCTGGGAGGATGTTTTCTCCTCCGCTCGCCCCTTCCACCGTCATTTTCTCTCTACCCACCCTTGCCTCCTTCTCCGCGCAGCTCTCGATTACCCCCTCTCTTTCGCACCCTCCATGTCATATTCCGCTCCAGGAGCTCCATCATAGCTCCTCGCTGTCGCTGGGAGGATGTTTTCTCCTCCGCTCGCCCCTTCCACCGTCATTTTCTCTCTACCCACCCTTGCCTCCTTTTCCGCGCAGCTCTCGATTCCCCCCTCTCTTTCGCACCCTCCATGTCATATTCCGCTCCAGGAGTTCCATCATAGCTCCTCACTGTTGCTGGGAGGATGTTTTCTCCTCCGCTCGCCTCTTCCACCGTCATTTTCTCTCTACCCACCCTTGCCTCCTTTTCCGCGCAGCTCTCGATTCCCCCCTCTCTTTCGCACCCTCCATGTCATATTCCGCTCCAGGAGTTCCATCATAGCTCCTCACTGTCGCTGGGAGGAAGTTTTCTCCTCCGCTCGCCCCTTCCACCGTCATTTTCTCTCTACCCACCCTTGCCTCCTTTTCCGCGCAGCTCTCGATTCCCCCCTCTCTTTCGCACCCTCCATGTCATATTCCGCTCCAGGAGCTCCATCATAGCTCCTTGCTGTCGCTGGGAGGATGTTTTCTCCTCCGCTCGCCCCTTCCACCGTCATTTTCTCTCTACCCACCCTTGCCTCCTTTTCCACGCAGCTCTCGATTCCCCCCTCTCTTTCGCACCCTCCATGTCATATTCCGCTCCAGGAGCTCCATCATAGCTCCTTGCTGTCGCTGGGAGGATGTTTTCTCCTCCGCTCGCCCCTTCCACCGTCATTTTCTCTCTACCCACCCTTGCCTCCTTTTCCGCGCAGCTCTCGATTCCCCCCTCTCTTTCGCACCCTCCATGTCATATTCCGCTCCAGGAGCTCCATCATAGCTCCTCGCTGTCGCTGGGAGGATGTTTTCTCCTCCGCTCGCCCCTTCCACCGTCATTTTCTCTCTACCCACCCTTGCCTCCTTTTCCGCGCAGCTCTCGATTCCCCCCTCTCTTTCGCACCCTCCATGTCATATTCCGCTCCAGGAGCTCCATCATAGCTCCTTGCTGTCGCTGGGAGGATGTTTTCTCCTCCGCTCGCCCCTTCCACCGTCATTTTCTCTCTACCCACCCTTGCCTCCTTTTCCGCGCAGCTCTCGATTCCCCCCTCTCTTTCGCACCCTCCATGTCATATTCCGCTCCAGGAGTTCCATCATAGCTCCTCACTGTCGCTGGGAGGATGTTTTCTCCTCCGCTCGCCCCTTCCACCGTCATTTTCTCTCTACCCACCCTTGCCTCCTTTTCCGCGCAGCTCTCGATTCCCCCCTCTCTTTCGCACCCTCCATGTCATATTCCGCTCCAGGAGCTCCATCATAGCTCCTTGCTGTCGCTGGGAGGATGTTTTCTCCTCCGCTCGCCCCTTCCACCGTCATTTTCTCTCTACCCACCCTTGCCTCCTTTTCCGCGCAGCTCTCGATTCCCCCCTCTCTTTCGCACCCTCCATGTCATATTCCGCTCCAGGAGTTCCATCATAGCTCCTCACTGTCGCTGGGAGGATGTTTTCTCCTCCGCTCGCCCCTTCCACCGTCATTTTCTCTCTACCCACCCTTGCCTCCTTCTCCGCGCAGCTCTCGATTACCCCCTCTCTTTCGCACCCTCCATGTCATATTCCGCTCCAGGAGCTCCATCATAGCTCCTCGCTGTCGCTGGGAGGATGTTTTCTCCTCCGCTCGCCCCTTCCACCGTCATTTTCTCTCTACCCACCCTTGCCTCCTTTTCCGCGCAGCTCTCGATTCCCCCCTCTCTTTCGCACCCTCCATGTCATATTCCGCTCCAGGAGTTCCATCATAGCTCCTCACTGTTGCTGGGAGGATGTTTTCTCCTCCGCTCGCCTCTTCCACCGTCATTTTCTCTCTACCCACCCTTGCCTCCTTTTCCGCGCAGCTCTCGATTCCCCCCTCTCTTTCGCACCCTCCATGTCATATTCCGCTCCAGGAGTTCCATCATAGCTCCTCACTGTCGCTGGGAGGAAGTTTTCTCCTCCGCTCGCCCCTTCCACCGTCATTTTCTCTCTACCCACCCTTGCCTCCTTTTCCGCGCAGCTCTCGATTCCCCCCTCTCTTTCGCACCCTCCATGTCATATTCCGCTCCAGGAGCTCCATCATAGCTCCTTGCTGTCGCTGGGAGGATGTTTTCTCCTCCGCTCGCCCCTTCCACCGTCATTTTCTCTCTACCCACCCTTGCCTCCTTTTCCGCGCAGCTCTCGATTCCCCCCTCTCTTTCGCACCCTCCATGTCATATTCCGCTCCAGGAGCTCCATCATAGCTCCTTGCTGTCGCTGGGAGGATGTTTTCTCCTCCGCTCGCCCCTTCCACCGTCATTTTCTCTCTACCCACCCTTGCCTCCTTTTCCGCACAGCTCTCGATTCCCCCCTCTCTTTCGCACCCTCCATGTCATATTCCGCTCCAGGAGCTCCATCATAGCTCCTTGCTGTTGCTGGGAGGATGTTTTCTCCTCCGCTCGCCCCTTCCACCGTCATTTTCTCTCTACCCACCCTTGCCTCCTTTTCCGCGCAGCTCTCGATTCCCCCCTCTCTTTCGCACCCTCCATGTCATATTCCGCTCCAGGAGTTCCATCATAGCTCCTCACTGTCGCTGGGAGGATGTTTTCTCCTCCGCTCGCCCCTTCCACCGTCATTTTCTCTCTACCCACCCTTGCCTCCTTTTCCGCGCAGCTCTCGATTCCCCCCTCTCTTTCGCACCCTCCATGTCATATTCCGCTCCAGGAGCTCCATCATAGCTCCTCGCTTTCGCTGGGAGGATGTTTTCTCCTCCGCTCGCCCCTTCCACCGTCATTTTCTCTCTACCCACCCTTGCCTCCTTTTCCGCGCAGCTCTCGATTCCCCCCTCTCTTTCGCACCCTCAATGTCATATTCCGCTCCAGGAGTTCCATCATAGCTCCTCACTGTCGCTGGGAGGATGTTTTCTCCTCCGCTCGCCCCTTCCACCGTCATTTTCTCTCTACCCACCCTTGCCTCCTTTTCCGCGCAGCTCTCGATTCCCCCCTCTCTTTCGCACCCTCCATGTCATATTCCGCTCCAGGAGTTCCATCATAGCTCCTCACTGTCGCTGGGAGGAAGTTTTCTCATCCGCTCGCCCCTTCCACCGTCATTTTCTCTCTACCCACCCTTGCCTCCTTTTCCGCGCAGCTCTCGATTCCCCCCTCTCTTTTGCACCCTCCATGTCATATTCCGCTCCAGGAGCTCCATCATAGCTCCTTGCTGTCGCTGGGAGGATGTTTTCTCCTCCGCTCGCCCCTTCCACCGTCATTTTCTCTCTACCCACCCTTGCCTCCTTTTCCGCGCAGCTCTCGATTCCCCCCTCTCTTTTGCACCCTCCATGTCATATTCCGCTCCAGGAGTTCCATCATAGCTCCTCACTGTCGCTGGGAGGATGTTTTCTCCTCCGCTCGCCCCTTCCACCATCATTTTCTCTCTACCCACCCTTGCCTCCTTTTCCGCGCAGCTCTCGATTCCCCCCTCTCTTTCGCACCCTCCATGTCATATTCCGCTCCAGGAGTTCCATCATAGCTCCTCACTGTCGCTGGGAGGAAGTTTTCTCCTCCGCTCGCCCCTTCCACCGTCATTTTCTCTCTACCCACCCTTGCCTCCTTTTCCGCGCAGCTCTCGATTCCCCCCTCTCTTTCGCACCCTCCATGTCATATTCCGCTCCAGGAGCTCCATCATAGCTCCTTGCTGTCGCTGGGAGGATGTTTTCTCCTCCGCTCGCCCCTTCCACCGTCATTTTCTCTCTACCCACCCTTGCCTCCTTTTCCGCGCAGCTCTCGATTCCCCCCTCTCTTTCGCACCCTCCATGTCATATTCCGCTCCAGGAGTTCCATCATAGCTCCTCACTGTCGCTGGGAGGATGTTTTCTCCTCCGCTCGCCCCTTCCACCGTCATTTTCTCTCTACCCACCCTTGCCTCCTTTTCCGCGCAGCTCTCGATTCCCCCCTCTCTTTCGCACCCTCCATGTCATATTCCGCTCCAGGAGCTCCATCATAGCTCCTCGCTTTCGCTGGGAGGATGTTTTCTCCTCCGCTCGCCCCTTCCACCGTCATTTTCTCTCTACCCACCCTTGCCTCCTTTTCCGCGCAGCTCTCGATTCCCCCCTCTCTTTTGCACCCTCCATGTCATATTCCGCTCCAGGAGTTCCATCATAGCTCCTCACTGTCGCTGGGAGGATGTTTTCTCCTCCGCTCGCCCCTTCCACCATCATTTTCTCTCTACCCACCCTTGCCTCCTTTTCCGCGCAGCTCTCGATTCCCCCCTCTCTTTCGCACCCTCCATGTCATATTCCGCTCCAGGAGTTCCATCATAGCTCCTCACTGTCGCTGGGAGGAAGTTTTCTCCTCCGCTCGCCCCTTCCACCGTCATTTTCTCTCTACCCACCCTTGCCTCCTTTTCCGCGCAGCTCTCGATTCCCCGCTCTCTTTCGCACCCTCCATGTCATATTCCGCTCCAGGAGCTCCATCATAGCTCCTTGCTGTCGCTGGGAGGATGTTTTCTCCTCCGCTCGCCCCTTCCACCGTCATTTTCTCTCTACCCACCCTTGCCTCCTTTTCCGCGCAGCTCTCGATTCCCCCCTCTCTTTCGCACCCTCCATGTCATATTCCGCTCCAGGAGTTCCATCATAGCTCCTCACTGTCGCTGGGAGGATGTTTTCTCCTCCGCTCGCCCCTTCCACCGTCATTTTCTCTCTACCCACCCTTGCCTCCTTTTCCGCGCAGCTCTCAATTCCCCCCTCTCTTTCGCACCCTCCATGTCATATTCCGCTCCAGGAGCTCCATCATAGCTCCTTGCTGTCGCTGGGAGGATGTTTTCTCCTCCGCTCGCCCCTTCCACCGTCATTTTCTCTCTACCCACCCTTGCCTCCTTTTCCGCGCAGCTCTCGATTCCCCCCTCTCTTTCGCACCCTCCATGTCATATTCCGCTCCAGGAGTTCCATCATAGCTCCTCACTGTCGCTGGGAGGATGTTTTCTCCTCCGCTCGCCCCTTCCACCGTCATTTTCTCTCTACCCACCCTTGCCTCCTTTTCCGCGCAGCTCTCGATTCCCCCCTCTCTTTCGCACCCTCCATGTCATATTCCGCTCCAGGAGTTCCATCATAGCTCCTCACTGTCGCTGGGAGGATGTTTTCTCCTCCGCTCGCCCCTTCCACCGTCATTTTCTCTCTACCCACCCTTGCCTCCTTTTCCGCGCAGCTCTCGATTCCCCCCTCTCTTTCGCACCCTCCATGTCATATTCCGCTCCAGGAGTTCCATCATAGCTCCTCACTGTCGCTGGGAGGATGTTTTCTCCTCCGCTCGCCCCTTCCACCGTCATTTTCTCTCTACCCACCCTTGCCTCCTTTTCCGCGCAGCTCTCAATTCCCCCCTCTCTTTCGCACCCTCCATGTCATATTCCGCTCCAGGAGCTCCATCATAGCTCCTTGCTGTCGCTGGGAGGATGTTTTCTCCTCCGCTCGCCCCTTCCACCGTCATTTTCTCTCTACCCACCCTTGCCTCCTTTTCCGCGCAGCTCTCGATTCCCCCCTCTCTTTCGCACCCTCCATGTCATATTCCGCTCCAGGAGTTCCATCATAGCTCCTCACTGTCGCTGGGAGGATGTTTTCTCCTCCGCTCGCCCCTTCCACCGTCATTTTCTCTCTACCCACCCTTGCCTCCTTTTCCGCGCAGCTCTCGATTCCCCCCTCTCTTTCGCACCCTCCATGTCATATTCCGCTCCAGGAGTTCCATCATAGCTCCTCACTGTCGCTGGGAGGATGTTTTCTCCTCCGCTCGCCCCTTCCACCGTCATTTTCTCTCTACCCACCCTTGCCTCCTTTTCCGCGCAGCTCTCGATTCCCCCCCTCTCTTTCGCACCCTCCATGTCATATTCCGCTCCAGGAGTTCCATCATAGCTCCTCACTGTCGCTGGGAGGATGTTTTCTCCTCCGCTCGCCCCTTCCACCATCATTTTCTCTCTACCCACCCTTGCCTCCTTTTCCGCGCAGCTCTCGATTCCCCCCTCTCTTTCGCACCCTCCATGTCATATTCCGCTCCAGGAGTTCCATCATAGCTCCTCACTGTCGCTGGGAGGAAGTTTTCTCCTCCGCTCGCCCCTTCCACCGTCATTTTCTCTCTACCCACCCTTGCCTCCTTTTCCGCGCAGCTCTCGATTCCCCCCTCTCTTTCGCACCCTCCATGTCATATTCCGCTCCAGGAGCTCCATCATAGCTCCTTGCTGTCGCTGGGAGGATGTTTTCTCCTCCGCTCGCCCCTTCCACCGTCATTTTCTCTCTACCCACCCTTGCCTCCTTTTCCGCGCAGCTCTCGATTCCCCCCTCTCTTTCGCACCCTCCATGTCATATTCCGCTCCAGGAGTTCCATCATAGCTCCTCACTGTCGCTGGGAGGATGTTTTCTCCTCCGCTCGCCCCTTCCACCGTCATTTTCTCTCTACCCACCCTTGCCTCCTTTTCCGCGCAGCTCTCGATTCCCCCCTCTCTTTCGCACCCTCCATGTCATATTCCGCTCCAGGAGCTCCATCATAGCTCCTCACTGTCGCTGGGAGGATGTTTTCTCCTCCGCTCGCCCCTTCCACCGTCATTTTCTCTCTACCCACCCTTGCCTCCTTTTCCGCGCAGCTCTCGATTCCCCCCTCTCTTTCGCACCCTCCATGTCATATTCCGCTCCAGGAGTTCCATCATAGCTCCTCACTGTCGCTGGGAGGATGTTTTCTCCTCCGCTCGCCCCTTCCACCGTCATTTTCTCTCTACCCACCCTTGCCTCCTTCTCCGCGCAGCTCTCGATTCCCCCCTCTCTTTCGCACCCTCCATGTCATATTCCGCTCCAGGAGCTCCATCATAGCTCCTCGCTGTCGCTGGGAGGATGTTTTCTCCTCCGCTCGCCCCTTCCACCGTCATTTTCTCTCTACCCACCCTTGCCTCCTTTTCCGCGCAGCTCTCGATTCCCCCCTCTCTTTCGCACCCTCCATGTCATATTCCGCTCCAGGAGTTCCATCATAGCTCCTCACTAGCGCTGGGAGGATGTTTTCTCCTCCGCTCGCCTCTTCCACCGTCATTTTCTCTCTACCCACCCTTGCCTCCTTTTCCGCGCAGCTCTCGATTCCCCCCTCTCTTTCGCACCCTCCATGTCATATTCCGCTCCAGGAGTTCCATCATAGCTCCTCACTGTCGCTGGGAGGATGTTTTCTCCTCCGCTCGCCCCTTCCACCGTCATTTTCTCTCTACCCACCCTTGCCTCCTTTTCCGCGCAGCTCTCGATTCCCCCCTCTCTTTCGCACCCTCCATGTCATATTCCGCTCCAGGAGTTCCATCATAGCTCCTCACTGTCGCTGGGAGGATGTTTTCTCCTCCGCTCGCCCCTTCCACCGTCATTTTCTCTCTACCCACCCTTGCCTCCTTTTCCGCGCAGCTCTCGATTCCCCCCCTCTCTTTCGCACCCTCCATGTCATATTCCGCTCCAGGAGTTCCATCATAGCTCCTCACTGTCGCTGGGAGGATGTTTTCTCCTCCGCTCGCCCCTTCCACCATCATTTTCTCTCTACCCACCCTTGCCTCCTTTTCCGCGCAGCTCTCGATTCCCCCCTCTCTTTCGCACCCTCCATGTCATATTCCGCTCCAGGAGTTCCATCATAGCTCCTCACTGTCGCTGGGAGGAAGTTTTCTCCTCCGCTCGCCCCTTCCACCGTCATTTTCTCTCTACCCACCCTTGCCTCCTTTTCCGCGCAGCTCTCGATTCCCCCCTCTCTTTCGCACCCTCCATGTCATATTCCGCTCCAGGAGCTCCATCATAGCTCCTTGCTGTCGCTGGGAGGATGTTTTCTCCTCCGCTCGCCCCTTCCACCGTCATTTTCTCTCTACCCACCCTTGCCTCCTTTTCCGCGCAGCTCTCGATTCCCCCCTCTCTTTCGCACCCTCCATGTCATATTCCGCTCCAGGAGTTCCATCATAGCTCCTCACTGTCGCTGGGAGGATGTTTTCTCCTCCGCTCGCCCCTTCCACCGTCATTTTCTCTCTACCCACCCTTGCCTCCTTTTCCGCGCAGCTCTCGATTCCCCCCTCTCTTTCGCACCCTCCATGTCATATTCCGCTCCAGGAGCTCCATCATAGCTCCTCACTGTCGCTGGGAGGATGTTTTCTCCTCCGCTCGCCCCTTCCACCGTCATTTTCTCTCTACCCACCCTTGCCTCCTTTTCCGCGCAGCTCTCGATTCCCCCCTCTCTTTCGCACCCTCCATGTCATATTCCGCTCCAGGAGTTCCATCATAGCTCCTCACTGTCGCTGGGAGGATGTTTTCTCCTCCGCTCGCCCCTTCCACCGTCATTTTCTCTCTACCCACCCTTGCCTCCTTCTCCGCGCAGCTCTCGATTCCCCCCTCTCTTTCGCACCCTCCATGTCATATTCCGCTCCAGGAGCTCCATCATAGCTCCTCGCTGTCGCTGGGAGGATGTTTTCTCCTCCGCTCGCCCCTTCCACCGTCATTTTCTCTCTACCCACCCTTGCCTCCTTTTCCGCGCAGCTCTCGATTCCCCCCTCTCTTTCGCACCCTCCATGTCATATTCCGCTCCAGGAGTTCCATCATAGCTCCTCACTAGCGCTGGGAGGATGTTTTCTCCTCCGCTCGCCTCTTCCACCGTCATTTTCTCTCTACCCACCCTTGCCTCCTTTTCCGCGCAGCTCTCGATTCCCCCCTCTCTTTCGCACCCTCCATGTCATATTCCGCTCCAGGAGTTCCATCATAGCTCCTCACTGTCGCTGGGAGGATGTTTTCTCCTCCGCTCGCCCCTTCCACCGTCATTTTCTCTCTACCCACCCTTGCCTCCTTTTCCGCGCAGCTCTCGATTCCCCCCTCTCTTTCGCACCCTCCATGTCATATTCCGCTCCAGGAGCTCCATCATAGCTCCTTGCTGTCGCTGGGAGGATGTTTTCTCCTCCGCTCGCCCCTTCCACCGTCATTTTCTCTCTACCCACCCTTGCCTCCTTTTCCGCGCAGCTCTCGATTCCCCCCTCTCTTTCGCACCCTCCATGTCATATTCCGCTCCAGGAGTTCCATCATAGCTCCTCACTGTCGCTGGGAGGATGTTTTCTCCTCCGCTCGCCCCTTCCACCGTCATTTTCTCTCTACCCACCCTTGCCTCCTTCTCCGCGCAGCTCTCGATTCCCCCCTCTCTTTCGCACCCTCCATGTCATATTCCGCTCCAGGAGCTCCATCATAGCTCCTCGCTGTCGCTGGGAGGATGTTTTCTCCTCCGCTCGCCCCTTCCACCGTCATTTTCTCTCTACCCACCCTTGCCTCCTTTTCCGCGCAGCTCTCGATTCCCCCCTCTCTTTCGCACCCTCCATGTCATATTCCGCTCCAGGAGTTCCATCATAGCTCCTCACTGTCGCTGGGAGGATGTTTTCTCCTCCGCTCGCCCCTTCCACCATCATTTTCTCTCTACCCACCCTTGCCTCCTTTTCCGCGCAGCTCTCGATTCCCCCCTCTCTTTCGCACCCTCCATGTCATATTCCGCTCCAGGAGTTCCATCATAGCTCCTCACTGTCGCTGGGAGGAAGTTTTCTCCTCCGCTCGCCCCTTCCACCGTCATTTTCTCTCTACCCACCCTTGCCTCCTTTTCCGCGCAGCTCTCGATTCCCCCCTCTCTTTCGCACCCTCCATGTCATATTCCGCTCCAGGAGCTCCATCATAGCTCCTTGCTGTCGCTGGGAGGATGTTTTCTCCTCCGCTCGCCCCTTCCACCGTCATTTTCTCTCTACCCACCCTTGCCTCCTTTTCCGCGCAGCTCTCGATTCCCCCCTCTCTTTCGCACCCTCCATGTCATATTCCGCTCCAGGAGTTCCATCATAGCTCCTCACTGTCGCTGGGAGGATGTTTTCTCCTCCGCTCGCCCCTTCCACCGTCATTTTCTCTCTACCCACCCTTGCCTCCTTCTCCGCGCAGCTCTCGATTCCCCCCTCTCTTTCGCACCCTCCATGTCATATTCCGCTCCAGGAGTTCCATCATAGCTCCTCACTGTCGCTGGGAGGATGTTTTCTCCTCCGCTCGCCCCTTCCACCGTCATTTTCTCTCTACCCACCCTTGCCTCCTTCTCCGCGCAGCTCTCGATTCCCCCCTCTCTTTCGCACCCTCCATGTCATATTCCGCTCCAGGAGCTCCATCATAGCTCCTCGCTGTCGCTGGGAGGATGTTTTCTCCTCCACTCGCCCCTTCCACCGTCATTTTCTCTCTACCCACCCTTGCCTCCTTCTCCGCGCAGCTCTCGATTCCCCCCTCTCTTTCGCACCCTCCATGTCATATTCCGCTCCAGGAGTTCCATCATAGCTCCTCACTGTCGCTGGGAGGATGTTTTCTCCTCCGCTCGCCCCTTCCACCGTCATTTTCTCTCTACCCACCCTTGCCTCCTTTTCCGCGCAGCTCTCGATTCCCCCCTCTCTTTCGCACCCTCCATGTCATATTCCGCTCCAGGAGTTCCATCATAGCTCCTCACTGTCGCTGGGAGGATGTTTTCTCCTCCGCTCGCCCCTTCCACCGTCATTTTCTCTCTACCCACCCTTGCCTCCTTCTCCGCGCAGCTCTCGATTCCCCCCTCTCTTTCGCACCCTCCATGTCATATTCCGCTCCAGGAGCTCCATCATAGCTCCTCGCTGTCGCTGGGAGGATGTTTTCTCCTCCGCTCGCCCCTTCCACCTTCATTTTCTCTCTACCCACCCTTGCCTCCTTTTCCGCGCAGCTCTCGATTCCCCCCTCTCTTTCGCACCCTCCATGTCATATTCCGCTCCAGGAGTTCCATCATAGCTCCTCACTAGCGCTGGGAGGATGTTTTCTCCTCCGCTCGCCTCTTCCACCGTCATTTTCTCTCTACCCACCCTTGCCTCCTTTTCCGCGCAGCTCTCGATTCCCCCCTCTCTTTCGCACCCTCCATGTCATATTCCGCTCCAGGAGTTCCATCATAGCTCCTCACTGTCGCTGGGAGGATGTTTTCTCCTCCGCTCGCCCCTTCCACCGTCATTTTCTCTCTACCCACCCTTGCCTCCTTTTCCGCGCAGCTCTCGATTCCCCCCTCTCTTTCGCACCCTCCATGTCATATTCCGCTCCAGGAGCTCCATCATAGCTCCTTGCTGTCGCTGGGAGGATGTTTTCTCCTCCGCTCGCCCCTTCCACCGTCATTTTCTCTCTACCCACCCTTGCCTCCTTTTCCGCGCAGCTCTCGATTCCCCCCTCTCTTTCGCACCCTCCATGTCATATTCCGCTCCAGGAGTTCCATCATAGCTCCTCACTGTCGCTGGGAGGATGTTTTCTCCTCCGCTCGCCCCTTCCACCGTCATTTTCTCTCTACCCACCCTTGCCTCCTTCTCCGCGCAGCTCTCGATTCCCCCCTCTCTTTCGCACCCTCCATGTCATATTCCGCTCCAGGAGCTCCATCATAGCTCCTCGCTGTCGCTGGGAGGATGTTTTCTCCTCCGCTCGCCCCTTCCACCGTCATTTTCTCTCTACCCACCCTTGCCTCCTTTTCCGCGCAGCTCTCGATTCCCCCCTCTCTTTCGCACCCTCCATGTCATATTCCGCTCCAGGAGTTCCATCATAGCTCCTCACTGTCGCTGGGAGGATGTTTTCTCCTCCGCTCGCCCCTTCCACCATCATTTTCTCTCTACCCACCCTTGCCTCCTTTTCCGCGCAGCTCTCGATTCCCCCCTCTCTTTCGCACCCTCCATGTCATATTCCGCTCCAGGAGTTCCATCATAGCTCCTCACTGTCGCTGGGAGGAAGTTTTCTCCTCCGCTCGCCCCTTCCACCGTCATTTTCTCTCTACCCACCCTTGCCTCCTTTTCCGCGCAGCTCTCGATTCCCCCCTCTCTTTCGCACCCTCCATGTCATATTCCGCTCCAGGAGCTCCATCATAGCTCCTTGCTGTCGCTGGGAGGATGTTTTCTCCTCCGCTCGCCCCTTCCACCGTCATTTTCTCTCTACCCACCCTTGCCTCCTTCTCCGCGCAGCTCTCGATTCCCCCCTCTCTTTCGCACCCTCCATGTCATATTCCGCTCCAGGAGCTCCATCATAGCTAATCGCTGTCGCTGGGAGGATGTTTTCTCCTCCGCTCGCCCCTTCCACCGTCATTTTCTCTCTACCCACCCTTGCCTCCTTTTCCGCGCAGCTCTCGATTCCCCCCTCTCTTTTGCACCCTCCATGTCATATTCCGCTCCAGGAGCTCCATCATAGCTCCTCGCTGTCGCTGGGAGGATGTTTTCTCCTCCGCTCGCCCCTTCCACCGTCATTTTCTCTCTACCCACCCTTGCCTCCTTTTCCGCGCAGCTCTCGATTCCCCCCTCTCTTTCGCACCCTCCATGTCATATTCCGCTCCAGGAGTTCCATCATAGCTCCTCACTGTCGCTGGGAGGATGTTTTCTCCTCCGCTCGCCTCTTCCACCGTCATTTTCTCTCTACCCACCCTTGCCTCCTTTTCCGCGCAGCTCTCGATTCCCCCCTCTCTTTCGCACCCTCCATGTCATATTCCGCTCCAGGAGTTCCATCATAGCTCCTCACTGTCGCTGGGAGGAAGTTTTCTCCTCCGCTCGCCCCTTCCACCGTCATTTTCTCTCTACCCACCCTTGCCTCCTTTTCCGCGCAGCTCTCGATTCCCCCCTCTCTTTCGCACCCTCCATGTCATATTCCGCTCCAGGAGCTCCATCATAGCTCCTTGCTGTCGCTGGGAGGATGTTTTCTCCTCCGCTCGCCCCTTCCACCGTCATTTTCTCTCTACCCACCCTTGCCTCCTTTTCCGCGCAGCTCTCGATTCCCCCCTCTCTTTCGCACCCTCCATGTCATATTCCGCTCCAGGAGTTCCATCATAGCTCCTCACTGTCGCTGGGAGGATGTTTTCTCCTCCGCTCGCCCCTTCCACCGTCATTTTCTCTCTACCCACCCTTGCCTCCTTTTCCGCGCAGCTCTCGATTCCCCCCTCTCTTTCGCACCCTCCATGTCATATTCCGCTCCAGGAGCTCCATCATAGCTCCTCGCTGTCGCTGGGAGGATGTTTTCTCCTCCGCTCGCCCCTTCCACCGTCATTTTCTCTCTACCCACCCTTGCCTCCTTTTCCGCGCAGCTCTCGATTCCCCCCTCTCTTTCGCACCCTCAATGTCATATTCCGCTCCAGGAGTTCCATCATAGCTCCTCACTGTCGCTGGGAGGATGTTTTCTCCTCCGCTCGCCCCTTCCACCGTCATTTTCTCTCTACCCACCCTTGCCTCCTTTTCCGCGCAGCTCTTGATTCCCCCCTCTCTTTCGCACCCTCCATGTCATATTCCGCTCCAGGAGTTCCATCATAGCTCCTCACTGTCGCTGGGAGGAAGTTTTCTCCTCCGCTCGCCCCTTCCACCGTCATTTTCTCTCTACCCACCCTTGCCTCCTTTTCCGCGCAGCTCTCGATTCCCCCCTCTCTTTCGCACCCTCCATGTCATATTCCGCTCCAGGAGCTCCATCATAGCTCCTTGCTGTCGCTGGGAGGATGTTTTCTCCTCCGCTCGCCCCTTCCACCGTCATTTTCTCTCTACCCACCCTTGCCTCCTTTTCCGCGCAGCTCTCGATTCCCCCCTCTCTTTCGCACCCTCCATGTCATATTCCGCTCCAGGAGTTCCATCATAGCTCCTCACTGTCGCTGGGAGGATGTTTTCTCCTCCGCTCGCCCCTTCCACCGTCATTTTCTCTCTACCCACCCTTGCCTCCTTCTCCGCGCAGCTCTCGATTCCCCCCTCTCTTTCGCACCCTCCATGTCATATTCCGCTCCAGGAGCTCCATCATAGCTCCTCGCTGTCGCTGGGAGGATGTTTTCTCCTCCGCTCGCCCCTTCCACCGTCATTTTCTCTCTACCCACCCTTGCCTCCTTTTCCGCGCAGCTCTCGATTCCCCCCTCTCTTTCGCACCCTCCATGTCATATTCCGCTCCAGGAGTTCCATCATAGCTCCTCACTGTCGCTGGGAGGAAGTTTTCTCCTCCGCTCGCCCCTTCCACCGTCATTTTCTCTCTACCCACCCTTGCCTCCTTTTCCGCGCAGCTCTCGATTCCCCCCTCTCTTTCGCACCCTCCATGTCATATTCCGCTCCAGGAGCTCCATCATAGCTCTTTGCTGTCGCTGGGAGGATGTTTTCTCCTCCGCTCGCCCCTTCCACCGTCATTTTCTCTCTACCCACCCTTGCCTCCTTTTCCGCGCAGCTCTCGATTCCCCCCTCTCTTTCGCACCCTCCATGTCATATTCCGCTCCAGGAGTTCCATCATAGCTCCTCACTGTCGCTGGGAGGATGTTTTCTCCTCCGCTCGCCCCTTCCACC
This sequence comes from Pelophylax lessonae, assembly GCF_965119305.1. Classification (NCBI taxonomy): domain Eukaryota; kingdom Metazoa; phylum Chordata; class Amphibia; order Anura; family Ranidae; genus Pelophylax; species Pelophylax lessonae. The sequence continues at coordinate 81,449,152 of NC_138780.1, read as the reverse complement.
GTCATTTTCTCTCTACCCACCCTTGCCTCCTTTTCCGCACAGCTCTCGATTCCCCCCTCTCTTTCGCACCCTCCATGTCATATTCCGCTCCAGGAGCTCCATCATAGCTCCTCGCTGTCGCTGGGAGGATGTTTTCTCCTCCGCTCGCCCCTTCCACCGTCATTTTCTCTCTACCCACCCTTGCCTCCTTTTCCGCGCAGCTCTCGATTCCCCCCTCTCTTTCGCACCCTCAATGTCATATTCCGCTCCAGGAGTTCCATCATAGCTCCTCGCTGTCGCTGGGAGGATGTTTTCTCCTCCGCTCGCCCCTTCCACCGTCATTTTCTCTCTACCCACCCTTGCCTCCTTTTCCGCGCAGCTCTCGATTCCCCCCTCTCTTTCGCACCCTCCATGTCATATTCCGCTCCAGGAGCTCCATCATAGCTCCTTGCTGTCGCTGGGAGGATGTTTTCTCCTCCGCTCGCCCCTTCCACCGTCATTTTCTCTCTACCCACCCTTGCCTCCTTTTCCGCGCAGCTCTCGATTCCCCCCTCTCTTTCGCACCCTCCATGTCATATTCCGCTCCAGGAGTTCCATCATAGCTCCTCACTGTCGCTGGGAGGATGTTTTCTCCTCCGCTCGCCCCTTCCACCGTCATTTTCTCTCTACCCACCCTTGCCTCCTTTTCCGCGCAGCTCTCGATTCCCCCCTCTCTTTCGCACCCTCCATGTCATATTCCACTCCAGGAGCTCCATCATAGCTCCTCGCTGTCGCTGGGAGGATGTTTTCTCCTCCGCTCGCCCCTTCCACCATCATTTTCTCTCTACCCACCCTTGCCTCCTTTTCCGCGCAGCTCTCGATTCCCCCCTCTCTTTCGCACCCTCCATGTCATATTCCGCTCCAGGAGTTCCATCATAGCTCCTCACTGTCGCTGGGAGGATGTTTTCTCCTCCGCTCGCCCCTTCCACCGTCATTTTCTCTCTACCCACTCTTGCCTCCTTCTCCGCGCAGCTCTCGATTCCCCCCTCTCTTTCGCACCCTCCATGTCATATTCCGCTCCAGGAGCTCCATCATAGCTCCTCGCTGTCGCTGGGAGGATGTTTTCTCCTCCGCTCGCCCCTTCCACCGTCATTTTCTCTCTACCCACCCTTGCCTCCTTTTCCGCGCAGCTCTCGATTCCCCCCTCTCTTTCGCACCCTCCATGTCATATTCCGCTCCAGGAGTTCCATCATAGCTCCTCACTGTCGCTGGGAGGATGTTTTCTCCTCCGCTCGCCTCTTCCACCGTCATTTTCTCTCTACCCACCCTTGCCTCCTTTTCCGCGCAGCTCTCGATTCCCCCCTCTCTTTCGCACCCTCCATGTCATATTCCGCTCCAGGAGCTCCATCATAGCTCCTCGCTGTCGCTGGGAGGATGTTTTCTCCTCCGCTCGCCCCTTCCACCGTCATTTTCTCTCTACCCACCCTTGCCTCCTTTTCCGCGCAGCTCTCGATTCCCCCCTCTCTTTCGCACCCTCAATGTCATATTCCGCTCCAGGAGTTCCATCATAGCTCCTCACTGTCGCTGGGAGGATGTTTTCTCCTCCGCTCGCCCCTTCCACCGTCATTTTCTCTCTACCCACCCTTGCCTCCTTTTCCGCGCAGCTCTTGATTCCCCCCTCTCTTTCGCACCCTCCATGTCATATTCCGCTCCAGGAGTTCCATCATAGCTCCTCACTGTCGCTGGGAGGAAGTTTTCTCCTCCGCTCGCCCCTTCCACCGTCATTTTCTCTCTACCCACCCTTGCCTCCTTTTCCGCGCAGCTCTCGATTCCCCCCTCTCTTTCGCACCCTCCATGTCATATTCCGCTCCAGGAGCTCCATCATAGCTCCTTGCTGTCGCTGGGAGGATGTTTTCTCCTCCGCTCGCCCCTTCCACCGTCATTTTCTCTCTACCCACCCTTGCCTCCTTTTCCGCGCAGCTCTCGATTCCCCCCTCTCTTTCGCACCCTCCATGTCATATTCCGCTCCAGGAGCTCCATCATAGCTCCTCGCTGTCGCTGGGAGGATGTTTTCTCCTCCGCTCGCCCCTTCCACCGTCATTTTCTCTCTACCCACCCTTGCCTCCTTTTCCGCGCAGCTCTCGATTCCCCCCTCTCTTTCGCACCCTCAATGTCATATTCCGCTCCAGGAGTTCCATCATAGCTCCTCACTGTCGCTGGGAGGATGTTTTCTCCTCCGCTCGCCCCTTCCACCGTCATTTTCTCTCTACCCACCCTTGCCTCCTTTTCCGCGCAGCTCTCGATTCCCCCCTCTCTTTCGCACCCTCCATGTCATATTCCGCTCCAGGAGTTCCATCATAGCTCCTCACTGTCGCTGGGAGGAAGTTTTCTCCTCCGCTCGCCCCTTCCACCGTCATTTTCTCTCTACCCACCCTTGCCTCCTTTTCCGCGCAGCTCTCGATTCCCCCCTCTCTTTCGCACCCTTCATGTCATATTCCGCTCCAGGAGCTCCATCATAGCTCCTTGCTGTCGCTGGGAGGATGTTTTCTCCTCCGCTCGCCCCTTCCACCGTCATTTTCTCTCTACCCACCCTTGCCTCCTTTTCCGCGCAGCTCTCGATTCCCCCCTCTCTTTCGCACCCTCCATGTCATATTCCGCTCCAGGAGCTCCATCATAGCTCCTCGCTGTCGCTGGGAGGATGTTTTCTCCTCCGCTCGCCCCTTCCACCGTCATTTTCTCTCTACCCACCCTTGCCTCCTTTTCCGCGTAGCTCTCGATTCCCCCCTCTCTTTCGCACCCTCCATGTCATATTCCGCTCCAGGAGTTCCATCATAGCTCCTCACTGTCGCTGGGAGGATGTTTTCTCCTCCGCTCGCCCCTTCCACCGTCATTTTCTCTCTACCCACCCTTGCCTCCTTTTCCGCGCAGCTCTCGATTCCCCCCTCTCTTTCGCACCCTCCATGTCATATTCCGCTCCAGGAGTTCCATCATAGCTACTCACTGTCGCTGGGAGGAAGTTTTCTCCTCCGCTTGCCCCTTCCACCGTCATTTTCTCTCTACCCACCCTTGCCTCCTTTTCCGCGCAGCTCTCGATTCCCCCCTCTCTTTCGCACCCTCCATGTCATATTCCGCTCCAGGAGCTCCATCATAGCTCCTTGCTGTCGCTGGGAGGATGTTTTCTCCTCCGCTCGCCCCTTCCACCGTCATTTTCTCTCTACCCACCCTTGCCTTCTTTTCCGCGCAGCTCTCGATTCCCCCCTCTCTTTCGCACCCTCCATGTCATATTCCGCTCCAGGAGTTCCATCATAGCTCCTCACTGTCGCTGGGAGGATGTTTTCTCCTCCGCTCGCCCCTTCCACCGTCATTTTCTCTCTACCCACCCTTGCCTCCTTTTCCGCGCAGCTCTCGATTCCCCCCTCTCTTTCGCACCCTCCATGTCATATTCCGCTCCAGGAGCTCCATCATAGCTCCTCGCTGTCGCTGGGAGGATGTTTTCTCCTCCGCTCGCCCCTTCCACCGTCATTTTCTCTCTACCCACCCTTGCCTCCTTTTCCGCGCAGCTCTCGATTCCCCCCCTCTCTTTCGCACCCTCAATGTCATATTCCGCTCCAGGAGTTCCATCATAGCTCCTCACTGTCGCTGGGAGGATGTTTTCTCCTCCGCTCGCCCCTTCCACCGTCATTTTCTCTCTACCCACCCTTGCCTCCTTTTCCGCGCAGCTCTCGATTCCCCCCTCTCTTTCGCACCCTCCATGTCATATTCCGCTCCAGGAGCTCCATCATAGCTCCTTGCTGTCGCTGGGAGGATGTTTTCTCCTCCGCTCGCCCCTTCCACCGTCATTTTCTCTCTACCCACCCTTGCCTCCTTTTCCGCGCAGCTCTCGATTCCCCCCTCTCTTTCGCACCCTCCATGTCATATTCCGCTTCAGGAGTTCCATCATAGCTCCTCACTGTTGCTGGGAGGATGTTTTCTCCTCCGCTCGCCCCTTCCACCGTCATTTTCTCTCTACCCACCCTTGCCTCCTTTTCCGCGCAGCTCTCGATTCCCCCCTCTCTTTCGCACCCTCCATGTCATATTCCGCTCCAGGAGCTCCATCATAGCTCCTCGCTGTCGCTGGGAGGATGTTTTCTCCTCCGCTCGCCCCTTCCACCGTCATTTTCTCTCTACCCACCCTTGCCTCCTTTTCCGCGCAGCTCTCGATTCCCCCCTCTCTTTCGCACCCTCAATGTCATATTCCGCTCCAGGAGTTCCATCATAGCTCCTCACTGTCGCTGGGAGGATGTTTTCTCCTCCGCTCGCCCCTTCCACCGTCATTTTCTCTCTACCCACCCTTGCCTCCTTTTCCGCGCAGCTCTCGATTCCCCCCTCTCTTTCGCATCCTCCATGTCATATTCTGCTCCAGGAGCTCCATCATAGCTCCTCGCTGTCGCTAGGAGGATGTTTTCTCCTCCGCTCGCCCCTTCCACCGTCATTTTCTCTCTACCCACCCTTGCCTCCTTTTCCGCGCAGCTCTCGATTCCCCCCTCTCTTTCGCACCCTCAATGTCATATTCCGCTCCAGGAGTTCCATCATAGCTCCTCACTGTCGCTGGGAGGATGTTTTCTCCTCCGCTCGCCCCTTCCACCGTCATTTTCTCTCTACCCACCCTTGCCTCCTTTTCCGCGCAGCTCTCGATTCCCCCCTCTCTTTCGCACCCTCCATGTCATATTCCGCTCCAGGAGTTCCATCATAGCTCCTCACTGTCGCTGGGAGGAAGTTTTCTCCTCCGCTCGCCCCTTCCACCGTCATTTTCTCTCTACCCACCCTTGCCTCCTTTTCCGCGCAGCTCTCGATTCCCCCCTCTCTTTCGCACCCTCCATGTCATATTCCGCTCCAGGAGCTCCATCATAGCTCCTTGCTGTCGCTGGGAGGATGTTTTCTCCTCCGCTCGCCCCTTCCACCGTCATTTTCTCTCTACCCACCCTTGCCTCCTTTTCCGCGCAGCTCTCGATTCCCCCCTCTCTTTCGCACCCTCCATGTCATATTCCGCTCCAGGAGTTCCATCATAGCTCCTCACTGTCGCTGGGAGGATGTTTTCTCCTCCGCTCGCCCCTTCCACCATCATTTTCTCTCTACCCACCCTTGCCCCCTTTTCCGCGCAGCTCTCGATTCCCCCCTCTCTTTCGCACCCTCCATGTCATATTCCGCTCCAGGAGTTCCATCATAGCTCCTCACTGTCGCTGGGAGGATGTTTTCTCCTCCGCTCGCCCCTTCCACCGTCATTTTCTCTCTACCCACCCTTGCCTCCTTCTCCGCGCAGCTCTCGATTCCCCCCTCTCTTTCGCACCCTCCATGTCATATTCTGCTCCAGGAGCTCCATCATAGCTCCTCACTGTCGCTGGGAGGAAGTTTTCTCCTCCGCTTGCCCCTTCCACCGTCATTTTCTCTCTACCCACCCTTGCCTCCTTTTCCGCGCAGCTCTCGATTCCCCCCTCTCTTTCGCACCCTCCATGTCATATTCCGCTCCAGGAGCTCCATCATAGCTCCTTGCTGTCGCTGGGAGGATGTTTTCTCCTCCGCTCGCCCCTTCCACCGTCATTTTCTCTCTACCCACCCTTGCCTCCTTTTCCGCGCAGCTCTCGATTCCCCCCTCTCTTTCGCACCCTCCATGTCATATTCCGCTTCAGGAGTTCCATCATAGCTCCTCACTGTCGCTGGGAGGATGTTTTCTCCTCCGCTCGCCCCTTCCACCGTCATTTTCTCTCTACCCACCCTTGCCTCCTTTTCCGCGCAGCTCTCGATTCCCCCCTCTCTTTCGCACCCTCCATGTCATATTCCGCTCCAGGAGCTCCATCATAGCTCCTCGCTGTCGCTGGGAGGATGTTTTCTCCTCCGCTCGCCCCTTCCACCGTCATTTTCTCTCTACCCACCCTTGCCTCCTTTTCCGCGCAGCTCTCGATTCCCCCCTCTCTTTCGCACCCTCAATGTCATATTCCGCTCCAGGAGTTCCATCATAGCTCCTCACTGTCGCTGGGAGGATGTTTTCTCCTCCGCTCGCCCCTTCCACCGTCATTTTCTCTCTACCCACCCTTGCCTCCTTTTCCGCGCAGCTCTCGATTCCCCCCTCTCTTTCGCACCCTCCATGTCATATTCTGCTCCAGGAGCTCCATCATAGCTCCTCGCTGTCGCTGGGAGGAAGTTTTCTCCTCCGCTCGCCCCTTCCACCGTCATTTTCTCTCTACCCACCCTTGCCTCCTTTTCCGCGCAGCTCTCGATTCCCCCCTCTCTTTCGCACCCTCCATGTCATATTCCGCTCCAGGAGCTCCATCATAGCTCCTTGCTGTCGCTGGGAGGATGTTTTCTCCTCCGCTCGCCCCTTCCACCGTCATTTTCTCTCTACCCACCCTTGCCTCCTTTTCCGCGCAGCTCTCGATTCCCCCCTCTCTTTCGCACCCTCCATGTCATATTCCGCTCCAGGAGTTCCATCATAGCTCCTCACTGTCGCTGGGAGGATGTTTTCTCCTCCGCTCGCCCCTTCCACCATCATTTTCTCTCTACCCACCCTTGCCCCCTTTTCCGCGCAGCTCTCGATTCCCCCCTCTCTTTCGCACCCTCCATGTCATATTCCGCTCCAGGAGTTCCATCATAGCTCCTCACTGTCGCTGGGAGGATGTTTTCTCCTCCGCTCGCCCCTTCCACCGTCATTTTCTCTCTACCCACCCTTGCCTCCTTCTCCGCGCAGCTCTCGATTCCCCCCTCTCTTTCGCACCCTCCATGTCATATTCTGCTCCAGGAGCTCCATCATAGCTCCTCGCTGTCGCTGGGAGGATGTTTTCTCCTCCGCTCGCCCCTTCCACCGTCATTTTCTCTCTACCCACCCTTGCCTCCTTCTCCGCGCAGCTCTCGATTCCCCCCTCTCTTTCGCACCCTCCATGTCATATTCCGCTCCAGGAGCTCCATCATAGCTCCTTGCTGTCGCTGGGAGGATGTTTTCTCCTCCGCTCGCCCCTTCCACCATCATTTTCTCTCTACCCACCCTTGCCTCCTTCTCCGCGCAGCTCTCGATTTCCCCCTCTCTTTCGCACCCTCCATGTCATATTCCGCTCCAGGAGCTCCATCATAGCTCCTCGCTGTCGCTGGGAGGATGTTTTCTCCTCCGCTCGCCCCTTCCACCGTCATTTTCTCTCTACCCACCCTTGCCTCCTTTTCCGCGCAGCTCTCGATTCCCCCCTCTCTTTCGCACCCTCCATGTCATATTCCGCTCCAGGAGCTCCATCATAGCTCCTCGCTGTCGCTGGGAGGATGTTTTCTCCTCCGCTCGCCCCTTCCACCGTCATTTTCTCTCTACCCACCCTTGCCTCCTTTTCCACGCAGCTCTCGATTCCCCCCTCTCTTTCGCACCCTCCATGTCATATTCCGCTCCAGGAGCTCCATCATAGCTCCTCGCTGTTGCTGGGAGGATGTTTTCTCCTCCGCTCGCCCCTTCCACCGTCATTTTCTCTCTACCCACCCTTGCCTCCTTCTCCGCACAGCTCTCGATTCCCCCCTCTCTTTCGCACCCTCCATGTCATATTCCGCTCCAGGAGCTCCATCATAGCTCCTCGCTGTCGCTGGGAGGATGTTTTCTCCTCTGCTCGCCCCTTCCACCGTCATTTTCTCTCTACCCACCCTTTCCTCCTTTTCCGCGCAGCTCTCGATTCCCCCCTCTCTTTCGCACCCTCCATGTCATATTCCGCTCCAGGAGCTCCATCATAGCTCCTCGCTGTCGCTGGGAGGATGTTTTCTCCTCCGCTCGCCCCTTCCACCGTCATTTTCTTTCTACCCACCCTTGCCTCCTTTTCCACGCAGCTCTCGATTCCCCCCTCTCTTTCGCACCCTCCATGTCATATTCCGCTCCAGGAGCTCCATCATAGCTCCTTGCTGTCGCTGGGAGGATGTTTTCTCCTCCGCTCGCCCCTTCCACCGTCATTTTCTCTCTACCCACCCTTGCCTCCTTTTCCGCGCAGCTCTCGATTCCCCCCTCTCTTTCGCACCCTCCATGTCATATTCCGCTTCAGGAGTTCCATCATAGCTCCTCACTGTCGCTGGGAGGATGTTTTCTCCTCCGCTCGCCCCTTCCACCGTCATTTTCTCTCTACCCACCCTTGCCTCCTTTTCCGCGCAGCTCTCGATTCCCCCCTCTCTTTCGCACCCTCCATGTCATATTCCGCTCCAGGAGCTCCATCATAGCTCCTCGCTGTCGCTGGGAGGATGTTTTCTCCTCCGCTCGCCCCTTCCACCGTCATTTTCTCTCTACCCACCCTTGCCTCCTTTTCCGCGCAGCTCTCGATTCCCCCCTCTCTTTCGCACCCTCCATGTCATATTCTGCTCCAGGAGCTCCATCATAGCTCCTCGCTGTCGCTGGGAGGAAGTTTTCTCCTCCGCTCGCCCCTTCCACTGTCATTTTCTCTCTACCCACCCTTGCCTCCTTTTCCGCGCAGCTCTCGATTCCCCCCTCTCTTTCGCACCCTCCATGTCATATTCCGCTCCAGGAGCTCCATCATAGCTCCTTGCTGTCGCTGGGAGGATGTTTTCTCCTCCGCTCGCCCCTTCCACCGTCATTTTCTCTCTACCCACCCTTGCCTCCTTTTCCGCGCAGCTCTCGATTCCCCCCTCTCTTTCGCACCCTCCATGTCATATTCCGCTCCAGGAGTTCCATCATAGCTCCTCACTGTCGCTGGGAGGATGTTTTCTCCTCCGCTCGCCCCTTCCACCATCATTTTCTCTCTACCCACCCTTGCCCCCTTTTCCGCGCAGCTCTCGATTCCCCCCTCTCTTTCGCACCCTCCATGTCATATTCCGCTCCAGGAGTTCCATCATAGCTCCTCACTGTCGCTGGGAGGATGTTTTCTCCTCCGCTCGCCCCTTCCACCGTCATTTTCTCTCTACCCACCCTTGCCTCCTTCTCCGCGCAGCTCTCGATTCCCCCCTCTCTTTCGCACCCTCCATGTCATATTCCGCTCCAGGAGCTCCATCATAGCTCCTTGCTGTCGCTGGGAGGATGTTTTCTCCTCCGCTCGCCCCTTCCACCATCATTTTCTCTCTACCCACCCTTGCCTCCTTCTCCGCGCAGCTCTCGATTCCCCCCTCTCTTTCGCACCCTCCATGTCATATTCCGCTCCAGGAGCTCCATCATAGCTCCTCGCTGTCGCTGGGAGGATGTTTTCTCCTCCGCTCGCCCCTTCCACCGTCATTTTCTCTCTACCCACCCTTGCCTCCTTTTCCGCGCAGCTCTCGATTCCCCCCTCTCTTTCGCACCCTCCATGTCATATTCCGCTCCAGGAGCTCCATCATAGCTCCTCGCTGTCGCTGGGAGGATGTTTTCTCCTCCGCTCGCCCCTTCCACCGTCATTTTCTTTCTACCCACCCTTGCCTCCTTTTCCACGCAGCTCTCGATTCCCCCCTCTCTTTCGCACCCTCCATGTCATATTCCGCTCCAGGAGCTCCATCATAGCTCCTCGCTGTTGCTGGGAGGATGTTTTCTCCTCCGCTCGCCCCTTCCACCGTCATTTTCTCTCTACCCACCCTTGCCTCCGTCTCCGCACAGCTCTCGATTCCCCCCTCTCTTTCGCACCCTCCATGTCATATTCCGCTCCAGGAGCTCCATCATAGCTCCTCGCTGTCGCTGGGAGGATGTTTTCTCCTCTGCTCGCCCCTTCCACCGTCATTTTCTCTCTACCCACCCTTTCCTCCTTTTCCGCGCAGCTCTCGATTCCCCCCTCTCTTTCGCACCCTCCATGTCATATTCCGCTCCAGGAGCTCCATCATAGCTCCTCGCTGTCGCTGGGAGGATGTTTTCTCCTCCGCTCGCCCCTTCCACCGTCATTTTCTTTCTACCCACCCTTGCCTCCTTTTCCACGCAGCTCTCGATTCCCCCCTCTCTTTCGCACCCTCCATGTCATATTCCGCTCCAGGAGCTCCATCATAGCTCCTCGCTGTTGCTGGGAGGATGTTTTCTCCTCCGCTCGCCCTTCCACCGTCATTTTCTCTCTACCCACCCTTGCCTCCTTCTCCGCACAGCTCTCGATTCCCCCCTCTCTTTCGCACCCTCCATGTCATATTCCGCTCCAGGAGCTCCATCATAGCTCCTCGCTGTCGCTGGGAGGATGTTTTCTCCTCTGCTCGCCCCTTCCACCGTCATTTTCTCTCTACCCACCCTTTCCTCCTTTTCCGCGCAGCTCTCGATTCCCCCCTCTCTTGCGCACCCTCCATGTCATATTCCGCTCCATGAGCTCCATCATAGCTCCTCGCTGTCGCTGGGAGGATGTTTTCTCCTCCGCTCGCCCCTTCCACCGTCATTTTCTCTCTACCCACCCTTTCCTCCTTTTCCGCGCAGCTCTCGATTCCCCCCTCTCTTTCGCACCCTCCATGTCATATTCCGCTCCAGGAGCTCCATCATAGCTCCTCGCTGTCGCTGGAAGGATGTTTTCTCCTCCGCTCGCCCCTTCCACCGTCATTTTCTCTCTACCCACCCTTGCCTCCTTTTCCGCGCAGCTCTCGATTCCCCCCTCTCTTTCGCACCCTCCATGTCATATTCCGCTCCAGGAGCTCCATCATAGCTCCTCGCTGTCGCTGGGAGGATGTTTTCTCCTCCGCTCGCCCCTTCCACCGTCATTTTCTCTCTACCCACCCTTGCCTCCTTCTCCGCGCAGCTCTCAATTCCCCTTTCTCTTTCGCACCCTCCATGTCATATTCCGCTCCAGGAGCTCCATCATAGCTCCTCGCTGTCGCTGGGAGGATGTTTTCTCCTCCGCTCGCCCCTTCCACCGTCATTTTCTCTCTACCCACCCTTGCCTCCTTCTCCGCGCAGCTCTCGATTCCCCCCTCTCTTTCGAACCCTCCATGTCATATTCCGCTCCAGGAGCTCCATCATAGCTCCTCGCTGTCGCTGGGAGGATGTTTTCTCCTCTGCTCGCCCCTTCCACCGTCATTTTCTCTCTACCCACCCTTTCCTCCTTTTCCGCGCAGCTCTCGATTCCCCCCTCTCTTTCGCACCCTCCATGTCATATTCCGCTCCAGGAGCTCCATCATAGCTCCTCGCTGTCGCTGGGAGGATGTTTTCTCCTCCGCTCGCCCCTTCCACCGTCATTTTCTTTCTACCCACCCTTGCCTCCTTTTCCACGCAGCTCTCGATTCCCCCCTCTCTTTCGCACCCTCCATGTCATATTCCGCTCCAGGAGCTCCATCATAGCTCCTCGCTGTCGCTGGGAGGATGTTTTCTCCTCTGCTCGCCCCTTCCACCGTCATTTTCTCTCTACCCACCCTTTCCTCCTTTTCCGCGCAGCTCTCGATTCCCCCCTCTCTTTCGCACCCTCCATGTCATATTCCGCTCCAGGAGTTCCATCATAGCTCCTCACTGTCGCTGGGAGGATGTTTTCTCCTCCGCTCGCCCCTTCCACCGTCATTTTCTTTCTACCCACCCTTGCCTCCTTTTCCACGCAGCTCTCGATTCCCCCCTCTCTTTCGCACCCTCCATGTCATATTCCGCTCCAGGAGCTCCATCATAGCTCTTCGCTGTCGCTGGGAGGATGTTTTCTCCTCCGCTCGCCCCTTCCACCGTCATTTTCTCTCTACCCACCCTTTCCTCCTTTTCCGCGCAGCTCTCGATTCCCCCCTCTCTTTCGCACCCTCAATGTCATATTCCGCTCCAGGAGCTCCATCATAGCTCCTCGCTGTCGCTGGGAGGATGTTTTCTCCTCCGCTCGCCCCTTCCACCGTCATTTTCTCTCTACCCACCCTTGCCTCCTTTTCCGCGCAGCTCTCGATTCCCCCCTCTCTTTCGCGCCCTCCATGTCATATTCCGCTCCAGGAGCTCCATCATAGCTCCTCGCTGTCGCTGGGAGGATGTTTTCTCCTCCGCTCGCCCCTTCCACCGTCATTTTCTCTCTACCCACCCTTGCCTCCTTCTCCGCGCAGCTCTCAATTCCCCCCTCTCTTTCGCACCCTCCATGTCATATTCCGCTCCAGGAGCTCCATCATAGCTCCTCGCTGTCGCTGGGAGGATGTTTTCTCCTCCGCTCGCCCCTTCCACCGTCATTTTCTCTCTACCCACCCTTGCCTCCTTCTCCGCGCAGCTCTCGATTCCCCCCTCTCTTTCGAACCCTCCATGTCATATTCCGCTCCAGGAGCTCCATCATAGCTCCTCACTGTCGCTGGGAGGATGTTTTCTCCTCTGCTCGCCCCTTCCACCGTCATTTTCTCTCTACCCACCCTTTCCTCCTTTTCCGCGCAGCTCTCGATTCCCCCCTCTCTTTCGCACCCTCCATGTCATATTCCGCTCCAGGAGTTCCATCATAGCTCCTCACTGTCGCTGGGAGGAAGTTTTCTCCTCCGCTCGCCCCTTCCACCGTCATTTTCTCTCTACCCACCCTTGCCTCCTTCTCCGCGCAGCTCTCGATTCCCCCCTCTCTTTCGCACCCTCCATGTCATATTCCGCTCCAGGAGCTCCATCATAGCTAATCGCTGTCGCTGGGAGGATGTTTTCTCCTCCGCTCGCCCCTTCCACCGTCATTTTCTCTCTACCCACCCTTGCCTCCTTTTCCGCGCAGCTCTCGATTCCCCCCTCTCTTTCGCACCCTCCATGTCATATTCCGCTCCAGGAGTTCCATCATAGCTCCTCACTGTCGCTGGGAGGATGTTTTCTCCTCCACTCGCCCCTTCCACCGTCATTTTCTCTCTACCCACCCTTGCCTCCTTTTCCGCGCAGCTCTCGATTCCCCCCTCTCTTTCGCACCCTCCATGTCATATTCCGCTCCAGGAGCTCCATCATAGCTCCTCGCTGTCGCTGGGAGGATGTTTTCTCCTCCGCTCGCCCCTTCCACCGTCATTTTCTCTCTACCCACCCTTGCCTCCTTCTCCGCGCTGCTCTCGATTCCCTCCTCTCTCTCGCACCCTCCATATTACATCCAGCTCCAGGAGCTCCATCATAGCTCCTCGCTGTCGCTGGGAGGATGTTTTCTCCTCCGCTCGCCCCTTCCACCGTCATTTTCTCTCTACCCACCCTTGCCTCCTTCTCCGCGCAGCTCTCGATTCCCTCCTCTCTCTCGCACCCTCCATATTACATCCAGCTCCAGGAGCTCCATCATAGCTCCTCGCTGTCGCTGGGAGGATGTTTTCTCCTCTGCTCGCCGCTTCCGCCGTCATTTTCTTTCCACCCACCCTTGCCTCCTTCTCTGCGCCGCTCTCGATTCCCCCCTCTCTTTCGCACCCTCCATGCCATATTCTGCTCCAGGAGCTCCATCATAGCTCCTCGCTGTCGCTGGGAGGATGTTTTCTCCTCCGCTCGCCCCTTCCACCGTCATTTTCTCTCTACCCACCCTTGCCTCCTTTTCCACACAGCTCTCGATTCCCCCCTCTCTTTCGCACCCTCCATGTCATATTCCGCTCCAGGAGCTCCATCATAGCTCCTCGCTGTTGCTGGGAGGATGTTTTCTCCTCCGCTCGCCCCTTCCACCGTCATTTTCTCTCTACCCACCCTTGCCTCCTTCTCCGCGCAGCTCTCGATTCCCCCCTCTCTTTCGCACCCTCCATGTCATATTCCGCTCCAGGAGCTCCATCATAGCTCCTCGCTGTCGCTGGGAGGATTTTTTCTCCTCTGCTCGCCCCTTCCACCGTCATTTTCTCTCTACCCACCCTTTCCTCCTTTTTCGCGCAGCTCTCGATTCCCCCCTCTCTTGCGCACCCTCCATGTCATATTCCGCTCCAGGAGCTCCATCATAGCTCCTCACTGTCGCTGGGAGGAAGTTTTCTCCTCCGCTTGCCCCTTCCACCGTCATTTTCTCTCTACCCACCCTTGCCTCCTTTTCCGCGCAGCTCTCGATTCCCCCCTCTCTTTCGCACCCTCCATGTCATATTCCGCTCCAGGAGCTCCATCATAGCTCCTTGCTGTCGCTGGGAGGATGTTTTCTCCTCCGCTCGCCCCTTCCACCGTCATTTTCTCTCTACCCACCCTTGCCTCCTTTTCCGCGCAGCTCTCGATTCCCCCCTCTCTTTCGCACCCTCCATGTCATATTCCGCTCCAGGAGTTCCATCATAGCTCCTCACTGTCGCTGGGAGGATGTTTTCTCCTCCGCTCGCCCCTTCCACCGTCATTTTCTCTCTACCCACCCTTGCCTCCTTTTCCGCGCAGCTCTCGATTCCCCCCTCTCTTTCGCACCCTCCATGTCATATTCCGCTCCAGGAGCTCCATCATAGCTCCTCGCTGTCGCTGGGAGGATGTTTTCTCCTCCGCTCGCCCCTTCCACCGTCATTTTCTCTCTACCCACCCTTGCCTCCTTTTCCGCGCAGCTCTCGATTCCCCCCTCTCTTTCGCACCCTCCATGTCATATTCCGCTCCAGGAGTTCCATCATAGCTCCTCACTGTCGCTGGGAGGATGTTTTCTCCTCCGCTCGCCCCTTCCACCATCATTTTCTCTCTACCCCCCCTTGCCTCCTTTTCCGCGCAGCTCTCGATTCCCCCCTCTCTTTCGCACCCTCCATGTCATATTCCGCTCCAGGAGTTCCATCATAGCTCCTCACTGTCGCTGGGAGGATGTTTTCTCCTCCGCTCGCCCCTTCCACCGTCATTTTCTCTCTACCCACCCTTGCCTCCTTTTCCGCGCAGCTCTCGATTCCCCCCTCTCTTTCGCGCCCTCCATGTCATATTCCGCTCCAGGAGCTCCATCATAGCTCCTTGCTGTCGCTGGGAGGATGTTTTCTCCTCCGCTCGCCCCTTCCACCGTCATTTTCTCTCTACCCACCCTTGCCTCCTTTTCCGCGCAGCTCTCGATTCCCCCCTCTCTTTCGCACCCTCCATGTCATATTCCGCTCCAGGAGTTCCATCATAGCTCCTCACTGTCGCTGGGAGGATGTTTTCTCCTCCGCTCGCCCCTTCCACCGTCATTTTCTCTCTACCCACCCTTGCCTCCTTCTCCGCGCAGCTCTCGATTCCCCCCTCTCTTTCGAACCCTCCATGTCATATTCCGCTCCAGGAGCTCCATCATAGCTCCTCGCTGTCGCTGGGAGGATGTTTTCTCCTCCGCTCGCCCCTTCCACCGTCATTTTCTCTCTACCCACCCTTTCCTCCTTTTCCGCGCAGCTCTCGATTCCCCCCTCTCTTTCGCACCCTCCATGTCATATTCTGCTCCAGGAGCTCCATCATAGCTCCTTGCTGTCGCTGGGAGGATGTTTTCTCCTCCGCTCGCCCCTTCCACCGTCATTTTCTCTCTACCCACCCTTGCCTCCTTTTCCGCGCAGCTCTCGATTCCCCCCTCTCTTTCGCACCCTCCATGTCATATTCCGCTCCAGGAGTTCCATCATAGCTCCTCACTGTCGCTGGGAGGATGTTTTCTCCTCCGCTCGCCCCTTCCACCGTCATTTTCTCTCTACCCACCCTTGCCTCCTTCTCCGCGCAGCTCTCGATTCCCCCCTCTCTTTCGCACCCTCCATGTCATATTCCGCTCCAGGAGCTCCATCATAGCTCCTTGCTGTCGCTGGGAGGATGTTTTCTCCTCCGCTCGCCCCTTCCACCGTCATTTTCTCTCTACCCACCCTTGCCTCCTTTTCCGCGCAGCTCTCGATTCCCCCCTCTCTTTCGCACCCTCCATGTCATATTCCGCTCCAGGAGTTCCATCATAGCTCCTCACTGTCGCTGGGAGGATGTTTTCTCCTCCGCTCGCCCCTTCCACCATCATTTTCTCTCTACCCACCCTTGCCTCCTTTTCCACGCAGCTCTCGATTCCCCCCTCTCTTTCGCACCCTCCATGTCATATTCCGCTCCAGGAGTTCCATCATAGCTCCTCACTGTCGCTGGGAGGAAGTTTTCTCCTCCGCTCGCCCCTTCCACCGTCATTTTCTCTCTACCCACCCTTGCCTCCTTTTCCGCGCAGCTCTCGATTCCCCCCTCTCTTTCGCACCCTCCATGTCATATTCCGCTCCAGGAGTTCCATCATAGCTCCTCACTGTCGCTGGGAGGAAGTTTTCTCCTCCGCTTGCCCCTTCCACCGTCATTTTCTCTCTACCCACCCTTGCCTCCTTTTCCGCGCAGCTCTCGATTCCCCCCTCTCTTTCGCACCCTCCATGTCATATTCCGCTCCAGGAGCTCCATCATAGCTCCTTGCTGTCGCTGGGAGGATGTTTTCTCCTCCGCTCGCCCCTTCCACCGTCATTTTCTCTCTACCCACCCTTGCCTCCTTTTCCGCACAGCTCTCGATTGCCCCCTCTCTTTCGAACCCTCCATGTCATATTCCGCTCCAGGAGCTCCATCATAGCTCCTCGCTGTCGCTGGGAGGATGTTTTCTCCTCTGCTCGCCCCTTCCACCGTCATTTTCTCTCTACCCACCCTTTCCTCCTTTTCCGCGCAGCTCTCGATTCCCCCCTCTCTTTCGCACCCTCCATGTCATATTCCGCTCCAGGAGCTCCATCATAGCTCCTCGCTGTCGCTGGGAGGAAGTTTTCTCCTCCGCTCGCCCCTTCCACCGTCATTTTCTCTCTACCCACCCTTGCCTCCTTTTCCGCGCAGCTCTCGATTCCCCCCTCTCTTTCGCACCCTCCATGTCATATTCCGCTCCAGGAGTTCCATCATAGCTCCTCACTGTCGCTGGGAGGAAGTTTTCTCCTCCGCTTGCCCCTTCCACCGTCATTTTCTCTCTACCCACCCTTGCCTCCTTTTCCGCGCAGCTCTCGATTCCCCCCTCTCTTTCGCACCCTCCATGTCATATTCCGCTCCAGGAGCTCCATCATAGCTCCTTGCTGTCGCTGGGAGGATGTTTTCTCCTCCGCTCGCCCCTTCCACCGTCATTTTCTCTCTACCCACCCTTGCCTCCTTTTCCGCGCAGCTCTCGATTCCCCCCTCTCTTTCGCACCCTCCATGTCATATTCCGCTCCAGGAGTTCCATCATAGCTCCTCACTGTCGCTGGGAGGATGTTTTCTCCTCCGCTCGCCCCTTCCACCGTCATTTTCTCTCTACCCACCCTTGCCTCCTTCTCCGCGCAGCTCTCGATTCCCCCCTCTCTTTCGAACCCTCCATGTCATATTCCGCTCCAGGAGCTCCATCATAGCTCCTCGCTGTCGCTGGGAGGATGTTTTCTCCTCCGCTCGCCCCTTCCACCGTCATTTTCTCTCTACCCACCCTTTCCTCCTTTTCCGCGCAGCTCTCGATTCCCCCCTCTCTTTCGCACCCTCCATGTCATATTCTGCTCCAGGAGCTCCATCATAGCTCCTTGCTGTCGCTGGGAGGATGTTTTCTCCTCCGCTCGCCCCTTCCACCGTCATTTTCTCTCTACCCACCCTTGCCTCCTTTTCCGCGCAGCTCTCGATTCCCCCCTCTCTTTCGCACCCTCCATGTCATATTCCGCTCCAGGAGTTCCATCATAGCTCCTCACTGTCGCTGGGAGGATGTTTTCTCCTCCGCTCGCCCCTTCCACCGTCATTTTCTCTCTACCCACCCTTGCCTCCTTCTCCGCGCAGCTCTCGATTCCCCCCTCTCTTTCGCACCCTCCATGTCATATTCCGCTCCAGGAGCTCCATCATAGCTCCTCGCTGTCGCTGGGAGGATGTTTTCTCCTCCGCTCGCCCCTTCCACCGTCATTTTCTCTCTACCCACCCTTGCCTCCTTTTCCGCGCAGCTCTCGATTCCCCCCTCTCTTTCGCACCCTCCATGTCATATTCCGCTCCAGGAGCTCCATCATAGCTCCTTGCTGTCGCTGGGAGGATGTTTTCTCCTCCGCTCGCCCCTTCCACCGTCATTTTCTCTCTACCCACCCTTGCCTCCTTTTCCGCGCAGCTCTCGATTCCCCCCTCTCTTTCGCACCCTCCATGTCATATTCCGCTCCAGGAGTTCCATCATAGCTCCTCACTGTCGCTGGGAGGATGTTTTCTCCTCCGCTCGCCCCTTCCACCATCATTTTCTCTCTACCCACCCTTGCCTCCTTTTCCACGCAGCTCTCGATTCCCCCCTCTCTTTCGCACCCTCCATGTCATATTCCGCTCCAGGAGTTCCATCATAGCTCCTCACTGTCGCTGGGAGGAAGTTTTCTCCTCCGCTCGCCCCTTCCACCGTCATTTTCTCTCTACCCACCCTTGCCTCCTTTTCCGCGCAGCTCTCGATTCCCCCCTCTCTTTCGCACCCTCCATGTCATATTCCGCTCCAGGAGTTCCATCATAGCTCCTCACTGTCGCTGGGAGGAAGTTTTCTCCTCCGCTTGCCCCTTCCACCGTCATTTTCTCTCTACCCACCCTTGCCTCCTTTTCCGCGCAGCTCTCGATTCCCCCCTCTCTTTCGCACCCTCCATGTCATATTCCGCTCCAGGAGCTCCATCATAGCTCCTTGCTGTCGCTGGGAGGATGTTTTCTCCTCCGCTCGCCCCTTCCACCGTCATTTTCTCTCTACCCACCCTTGCCTCCTTTTCCGCACAGCTCTCGATTGCCCCCTCTCTTTCGAACCCTCCATGTCATATTCCGCTCCAGGAGCTCCATCATAGCTCCTCGCTGTCGCTGGGAGGATGTTTTCTCCTCTGCTCGCCCCTTCCACCGTCATTTTCTCTCTACCCACCCTTTCCTCCTTTTCCGCGCAGCTCTCGATTCCCCCCTCTCTTTCGCACCCTCCATGTCATATTCCGCTCCAGGAGCTCCATCATAGCTCCTCGCTGTCGCTGGGAGGATGTTTTCTCCTCCGCTCGCCCCTTCCACCGTCATTTTCTCTCTACCCACCCTTGCCTCCTTCTCCGCGCAGCTCTCGATTCCCCCCTCTCTTTCGCACCCTCCATGTCATATTCCGCTCCAGGAGCTCCATCATAGCTCCTCGCTGTCGCTGGGAGGATTTTTTCTCCTCTGCTCGCCCCTTCCACCGTCATTTTCTCTCTACCCACCCTTTCCTCCTTTTCCGCGCAGCTCTCGATTCCCCCCTCTCTTGCGCACCCTCCATGTCATATTCCGCTCCAGGAGCTCCATCATAGCTCCTCACTGTCGCTGGGAGGAAGTTGTCTCCTCCGCTTGCCCCTTCCACCGTCATTTTCTCTCTACCCACCCTTGCCTCCTTTTCCGCGCAGCTCTCGATTCCCCCCTCTCTTTCGCACCCTCCATGTCATATTCCGCTCCAGGAGCTCCATCATAGCTCCTTGCTGTCGCTGGGAGGATGTTTTCTCCTCCGCTCGCCCCTTCCACCGTCATTTTCTCTCTACCCACCCTTGCCTCCTTTTCCGCGCAGCTCTCGATTCCCCCCTCTCTTTCGCACCCTCCATGTCATATTCCGCTCCAGGAGTTCCATCATAGCTCCTCACTGTCGCTGGGAGGATGTTTTCTCCTCCGCTCGCCCCTTCCACCGTCATTTTCTCTCTACCCACCCTTGCCTCCTTTTCCGCGCAGCTCTCGATTCCCCCCTCTCTTTCGCACCCTCCATGTCATATTCCGCTCCAGGAGCTCCATCATAGCTCCTCGCTGTCGCTGGGAGGATGTTTTCTCCTCCGCTCGCCCCTTCCACCGTCATTTTCTCTCTACCCACCCTTGCCTCCTTTTCCGCGCAGCTCTCGATTCCCCCCTCTCTTTCGCACCCTCCATGTCATATTCCGCTCCAGGAGTTCCATCATAGCTCCTCACTGTCGCTGGGAGGATGTTTTCTCCTCCGCTCGCCCCTTCCACCATCATTTTCTCTCTACCCCCCCTTGCCTCCTTTTCCGCGCAGCTCTCGATTCCCCCCTCTCTTTCGCACCCTCCATGTCATATTCCGCTCCAGGAGTTCCATCATAGCTCCTCACTGTCGCTGGGAGGATGTTTTCTCCTCCGCTCGCCCCTTCCACCGTCATTTTCTCTCTACCCACCCTTGCCTCCTTTTCCGCGCAGCTCTCGATTCCCCCCTCTCTTTCGCACCCTCCATGTCATATTCCGCTCCAGGAGCTCCATCATAGCTCCTTGCTGTCGCTGGGAGGATGTTTTCTCCTCCGCTCGCCCCTTCCATTGTCATTTTCTCTCTACCCACCCTTGCCTCCTTTTCCGCGCAGCTCTCGATTCCCCCCTCTCTTTCGCACCCTCCATGTCATATTCCGCTCCAGGAGTTCCATCATAGCTCCTCACTGTCGCTGGAAGGATGTTTTCTCCTCCGCTCGCCCCTTCCACCGTCATTTTCTCTCTACCCACCCTTGCCTCCTTCTCCGCGCAGCTCTCGATTCCCCCCTCTCTTTCGCACCCTCCATGTCATATTCCGCTCCAGGAGCTCCATCATAGCTCCTCGCTGTCGCTGGGAGGATGTTTTCTCCTCCGCTCGCCCCTTCCACCGTCATTTTCTCTCTACCCACCCTTGCCTCCTTTTCCGCGCAGCTCTCGATTCCCCCCTCTCTTTCGCACCCTCCATGTCATATTCCGCTCCAGGAGCTCCATCATAGCTCCTTGCTGTCGCTGGGAGGATGTTTTCTCCTCCGCTCGCCCCTTCCACCGTCATTTTCTCTCTACCCACCCTTGCCTCCTTTTCCGCGCAGCTCTCGATTCCCCCCTCTCTTTCGCACCCTCCATGTCATATTCCGCTCCAGGAGTTCCATCATAGCTCCTCACTGTCGCTGGGAGGATGTTTTCTCCTCCGCTCGCCCCTTCCACCGTCATTTTCTCTCTACCCACCCTTGCCTCCTTCTCCGCGCAGCTCTCGATTCCCCCCTCTCTTTCGCACCCTCCATGTCATATTCCGCTCCAGGAGTTCCATCATAGCTCCTCACTGTCGCTGGGAGGAAGTTTTCTCCTCCGCTCGCCCCTTCCACCGTCATTTTCTCTCTACCCACCCTTGCCTCCTTTTCCGCGCAGCTCTCGATTCCCCCCTCTCTTTCGCACCCTCCATGTCATATTCCGCTCCAGGAGTTCCATCATAGCTCCTCACTGTCGCTGGGAGGAAGTTTTCTCCTCCGCTTGCCCCTTCCACCGTCATTTTCTCTCTACCCACCCTTGCCTCCTTTTCCGCGCAGCTCTCGATTCCCCCCTCTCTTTCGCACCCTCCATGTCATATTCCGCTCCAGGAGCTCCATCATATCTCCTTGCTGTCGCTGGGAGGATGTTTTCTCCTCCGCTCGCCCCTTCCACCGTCATTTTCTCTCTACCCACCCTTGCCTCCTTTTTCGCGCAGCTCTCGATTCCCCCCTCTCTTTTGAACCCTCCATGTCATATTCCGCTCCAGGAGCTCCATCATAGCTCCTCGCTGTTGCTGGGAGGATGTTTTCTCCTCTGCTCGCCCCTTCCACCGTCATTTTCTCTCTACCCACCCTTTCCTCCCTTTCCGCGCAGCTCTCGATTCCCCCCTCTCTTTCGCACCCTCCATGTCATATTCCGCTCCAGGAGCTCCATCATAGCTCCTCGCTGTCGCTGGGAGGATGTTTTCTCCTCCGCTCGCCCCTTCCACCGTCATTTTCTTTCTACCCACCCTTGCCTCCTTTTCCACACAGCTCTCGATTCCCCCCTCTCTTTCGCACCCTCCATGTCATATTCCGCTCCAGGAGCTCCATCATAGCTCCTCGCTGTTGCTGGGAGGATGTTTTCTCCTCCGCTCGTCCCTTCCACCGTCATTTTCTCTCTACCCACCCTTGCCTCCTTCTCCGCGCAGCTCTCGATTCCCCCCTCTCTTTCGCACCCTCCATGTCATATTCCGCTCCAGGAGCTCCATCATAGCTCCTCGCTGTCGCTGGGAGGATTTTTTCTCCTCTGCTCGCCCCTTCCACCGTCATTTTCTCTCTACCCACCCTTTCCTCCTTTTCCGCGCAGCTCTCGATTCCCCCCTCTCTTGCGCACCCTCCATGTCATATTCCGCTCCAGGAGCTCCATCATAGCTCCTCACTGTCGCTGGGAGGAAGTTTTCTCCTCCGCTTGCCCCTTCCACCGTCATTTTCTCTCTACCCACCCTTGCCTCCTTTTCCGCGCAGCTCTCGATTCCCCCCTCTCTTTCGCACCCTCCATGTCATATTCCGCTCCAGGAGCTCCATTATAGCTCCTTGCTGTCGCTGGGAGGATGTTTTCTCCTCCGCTCGCCCCTTCCACCGTCATTTTCTCTCTACCCACCCTTGCCTCCTTTTCCGCGCAGCTCTCGATTCCCCCCTCTCTTTCGCACCCTCCATGTCATATTCCGCTCCAGGAGTTCCATCATAGCTCCTCACTGTCGCTGGGAGGATGTTTTCTCCTCCGCTCGCCCCTTCCACCGTCATTTTCTCTCTACCCACCCTTGCCTCCTTCTCCGCGCAGCTCTCGATTCCCCCCTCTCTTTCGCACCCTCCATGTCATATTCCGCTCCAGGAGCTCCATCATAGCTCCTCGCTGTCGCTGGGAGGATGTTTTCTCCTCCGCTCGCCACTTCCACCGTCATTTTCTCTCTACCCACCCTTGCCTCCTTTTCCGCGCAGCTCTCGATTCCCCCCTCTCTTTCGCACCCTCCATGTCATATTCCGCTCCAGGAGTTCCATCATAGCTCCTCACTGTCGCTGGGAGGATGTTTTCTCCTCCGCTCGCCCCTTCCACCGTCATTTTCTCTCTACCCACCCTTGCCTCCTTTTCCGCGCAGCTCTCGATTCCCCCCTCTCTTTCGCACCCTCCATGTCATATTCCGCTCCAGGAGCTCCATCATAGCTCCTTGCTGTCGCTGGGAGGATGTTTTCTCCTCCGCTCGCCCCTTCCACCGTCATTTACTCTCTACCCACCCTTGCCTCCTTTTCTGCGCAGCTCTCGATTCCCCCCTCTCTTTCGCACCCTCCATGTCATATTCCGCTCCAGGAGTTCCATCATAGCTCCTCACTGTCGCTGGGAGGATGTTTTCTCCTCCGCTCGCCCCTTCCACCGTCATTTTCTCTCTACCCACCCTTGCCTCCTTCTCCGCGCAGCTCTCGATTCCCCCCTCTCTTTCGCACCCTCCATGTCATATTCCGCTCCAGGAGCTCCATCATAGCTCCTCGCTGTCGCTGGGAGGATGTTTTCTCCTCCGCTCGCCCCTTCCACCGTCATTTTCTCTCTACCCACCCTTGCCTCCTTTTCCGCGCAGCTCTCGATTCCCCCCTCTCTTTCGCACCCTCCATGTCATATTCCGCTCCAGGAGTTCCATCATAGCTCCTCACTGTCGCTGGGAGGATGTTTTCTCCTCCGCTCGCCCCTTCCACCGTCATTTTCTCTCTACCCACCCTTGCCTCCTTTTCCGCGCAGCTCTCGATTCCCCCCTCTCTTTCGCACCCTCCATGTCATATTCCGCTCCAGGAGCTCCATCATAGCTCCTTGCTGTCGCTGGGAGGATGTTTTCTCCTCCGCTCGCCCCTTCCACCGTCATTTTCTCTCTATCCACCCTTGCCTCCTTTTCCGCGCAGCTCTCGATTCCCCCCTCTCTTTCGCACCCTCCATGTCATATTCCGCTCCAGGAGTTCCATCATAGCTCCTCACTGTCGCTGGGAGGATGTTTTCTCCTCCGCTCGCCCCTTCCACCGTCATTTTCTCTCTACCCACCCTTGCCTCCTTCTCCGCGCAGCTCTCGATTCCCCCCTCTCTTTCGCACCCTCCATGTCATATTCCGCTCCAGGAGCTCCATCATAGCTCCTCGCTGTCGCTGGGAGGATGTTTTCTCCTCCGCTCGCCCCTTCCACCGTCATTTTCTCTCTACCCACCCTTGCCTCCTTTTCCGCGCAGCTCTCGATTCCCCCCTCTCTTTCGCACCCTCCATGTCATATTCCGCTCCAGGAGTTCCATCATAGCTCCTCACTGTCGCTGGGAGGATGTTTTCTCCTCCGCTCGCCCCTTCCACCGTCATTTTCTCTCTACCCACCCTTGCCTCCTTTTCCGCGCAGCTCTCGATTCCCCCTCTCTTTCGCACCCTCCATGTCATATTCCGCTCCCGGAGTTCCATCATAGCTCCTCACTGTCGCTGGGAGGAAGTTTTCTCCTCCGCTCGCCCCTTCCACCGTCATTTTCTCTCTACCCACCCTTGCCTCCTTTTCCGCGCAGCTCTCGATTCCCCCTCTCTTTCGCACCCTCCATGTCATATTCCGCTCCCGGAGTTCCATCATAGCTCCTCACTGTCACTGGGAGGAAGTTTTCTCCTCCGCTCGCCCCTTCCACCGTCATTTTCTCTCTACCCACCCTTGCCTCCTTTTCCGCGCAGCTCTCGATTCCCCCCTCTCTTTCGCACCCTCCATGTCATATTCCGCTCCAGGAGTTCCATCATAGCTCCTCACTGTCGCTGGGAGGAAGTTTTCTCCTCCGCTTGCCCCTTCCACCGTCATTTTCTCTCTACCCACCCTTGCCTCCTTTTCCGCGCAGCTCTCGATTCCCCCCTCTCTTTCGCACCCTCCATGTCATATTCCGCTCCAGGAGCTCCATCATAGCTCCTTGCTGTCGCTGGGAGGATGTTTTCTCCTCCGCTCGCCCCTTCCACCGTCATTTTCTCTCTACCCACCCTTGCCTCCTTTTTCGCGCAGCTCTCGATTCCCCCCTCTCTTTTGAACCCTCCATGTCATATTCCGCTCCAGGAGCTCCATCATAGCTCCTCGCTGTCGCTGGGAGGATGTTTTCTCCTCTGCTCGCCCCTTCCACCGTCATTTTCTCTCTACCCACCCTTGCCTCCTTCTCCGCGCAGCTCTCGATTCCCCCCTCTCTTTCGCACCCTCCATGTCATATTCCGCTCCAGGAGCTCCATCATAGCTCCTCGCTGTCGCTGGGAGGATGTTTTCTCCTCCGCTCGCCCCTTCCACCGTCATTTTCTCTCTACCCACCCTTGCCTCCTTTTCCGCGCAGCTCTCGATTCCCCCCTCTCTTTCGCACCCTCCATGTCATATTCCGCTCCAGGAGCTCCATCATAGCTCCTCGCTGTCGCTGGGAGGATGTTTTCTCCTCCGCTCGCCCCTTCCACCGTCATTTTCTTTCTACCCACCCTTGCCTCCTTTTCCACGCAGCTCTTGATTCCCCCCTCTCTTTCGCACCCTCCATGTCATATTCCGCTCCAGGAGCTCCATCATAGCTCCTCGCTGTTGCTGGGAGGATGTTTTCTCCTCCGCTCGCCCCTTCCACCGTCATTTTCTCTCTACCCACCCTTGCCTCCTTCTCCGCACAGCTCTCGATTCCCCCCTCTCTTTCGCACCCTCCATGTCATATTCCGCTCCAGGAGCTCCATCATAGCTCCTCGCTGTCGCTGGGAGGATGTTTTCTCCTCTGCTCGCCCCTTCCACCGTCATTTTCTCTCTACCCACCCTTTCCTCCTTCTCCGCGCAGCTCTCGATTCCCCCCTCTCTTTCGCACCCTCCATGTCATATTCCGCTCCAGGAGCTCCATCATAGCTCCTCGCTGTCGCTGGGAGGATGTTTTCTCCTCCACTCGCCCCTTCCACCGTCATTTTCTCTCTACCCACCCTTGCCTCCTTTTCCGCGCAGCTCTCGATTCCCCCCTCTCTTTCGCACCCTCCATGTCATATTCCGCTCCAGGAGTTCCATCATAGCTCCTCACTGTCGCTGGGAGGATGTTTTCTCCTCCGCTCGCCCCTTCCACCGTCATTTTCTCTCTACCCACCCTTGCCTCCTTCTCCGCGCAGCTCTCGATTCCCCCCTCTCTTTCGCACCCTCCATGTCATATTCCGCTCCAGGAGTTCCATCATAGCTCCTCACTGTCGCTGGGAGGAAGTTTTCTCCTCCGCTCGCCCCTTCCACCGTCATTTTCTCTCTACCCACCCTTGCCTCCTTTTCCGCGCAGCTCTCGATTCCCCCCTCTCTTTCGCACCCTCCATGTCATATTCCGCTCCAGGAGTTCCATCATAGCTCCTCACTGTCGCTGGGAGGAAGTTTTCTCCTCCGCTTGCCCCTTCCACCGTCATTTTCTCTCTACCCACCCTTGCCTCCTTTTCCGCGCAGCTCTCGATTCCCCCCTCTCTTTCGCACCCTCCATGTCATATTCCGCTCCAGGAGCTCCATCATAGCTCCTTGCTGTCGCTGGGAGGATGTTTTCTCCTCCGCTCGCCCCTTCCACCGTCATTTTCTCTCTACCCACCCTTGCCTCCTTTTTCGCGCAGCTCTCGATTCCCCCCTCTCTTTTGAACCCTCCATGTCATATTCCGCTCCAGGAGCTCCATCATAGCTCCTCGCTGTCGCTGGGAGGATGTTTTCTCCTCTGCTCGCCCCTTCCACCGTCATTTTCTCTCTACCCACCCTTTCCTCCCTTTCCGCGCAGCTCTCGATTCCCCCCTCTCTTTCGCACCCTCCATGTCATATTCCGCTCCAGGAGCTCCATCATAGCTCCTCGCTGTCGCTGGGAGGATGTTTTCTCCTCCGCTCGCCCCTTCCACCGTCATTTTCTTTCTACCCACCCTTGCCTCCTTTTCCACACAGCTCTCGATTCCCCCCTCTCTTTCGCACCCTCCATGTCATATTCCGCTCCAGGAGCTCCATCATAGCTCCTCGCTGTTGCTGGGAGGATGTTTTCTCCTCCGCTCGCCCCTTCCACTGTCATTTTCTCTCTACCCACCCTTGCCTCCTTCTCCGCGCAGCTCTCGATTCCCCCCTCTCTTTCGCACCCTCCATGTCATATTCCGCTCCAGGAGCTCCATCATAGCTCCTCGCTGTCGCTGGGAGGATTTTTTCTCCTCTGCTCGCCCCTTCCACCGTCATTTTCTCTCTACCCACCCTTTCCTCCTTTTCCGCGCAGCTCTCGATTCCCCCCTCTCTTGCGCACCCTCCATGTCATATTCCGCTCCAGGAGCTCCATCATAGCTCCTCACTGTCGCTGGGAGGAAGTTTTCTCCTCCGCTTGCCCCTTCCACCGTCATTTTCTCTCTACCCACCCTTGCCTCCTTTTCCGCGCAGCTCTCGATTCCCTCCTCTCTTTCGCACCCTCCATGTCATATTCCGCTCCAGGAGCTCCATTATAGCTCCTTGCTGTCGCTGGGAGGATGTTTTCTCCTCCGCTCGCCCCTTCCACCGTCATTTTCTCTCTACCCACCCTTGCCTCCTTTTCCACGCAGCTCTCGATTCCCCCCTCTCTTTCGCACCCTCCATGTCATATTCCGCTCCAGGAGTTCCATCATAGCTCCTCACTGTCGCTGGGAGGATGTTTTCTCCTCCGCTCGCCCCTTCCACCGTCATTTTCTCTCTACCCACCCTTGCCTCCTTCTCCGCGCAGCTCTCGATTCCCCCCTCTCTTTCGCACCCTCCATGTCATATTCCGCTCCAGGAGCTCCATCATAGCTCCTCGCTGTCGCTGGGAGGATGTTTTCTCCTCCGCTCGCCACTTCCACCGTCATTTTCTCTCTACCCACCCTTGCCTCCTTTTCTGCGCAGCTCTCGATTCCCCCCTCTCTTTCGCACCCTCCATGTCATATTCCGCTCCAGGAGTTCCATCATAGCTCCTCACTGTCGCTGGGAGGATGTTTTCTCCTCCGCTCGCCCCTTCCACCGTCATTTTCTCTCTACCCACCCTTGCCTCCTTTTCCGCGCAGCTCTCGATTCCCCCCTCTCTTTCGCACCCTCCATGTCATATTCCGCTCCAGGAGCTCCATCATAGCTCCTTGCTGTCGCTGGGAGGATGTTTTCTCCTCCGCTCGCCCCTTCCACCGTCATTTTCTCTCTACCCACCCTTGCCTCCTTTTCTGCGCAGCTCTCGATTCCCCCCTCTCTTTCGCACCCTCCATGTCATATTCCGCTCCAGGAGTTCCATCATAGCTCCTCACTGTCGCTGGGAGGATGTTTTCTCCTCCGCTCGCCCCTTCCACCGTCATTTTCTCTCTACCCACCCTTGCCTCCTTCTCCGCGCAGCTCTCGATTCCCCCCTCTCTTTCGCACCCTCCATGTCATATTCCGCTCCAGGAGCTCCATCATAGCTCCTCGCTGTCGCTGGGAGGATGTTTTCTCCTCCGCTCGCCCCTTCCACCGTCATTTTCTCTCTACCCACCCTTGCCTCCTTTTCCGCGCAGCTCTCGATTCCCCCCTCTCTTTCGCACCCTCCATGTCATATTCCGCTCCAGGAGTTCCATCATAGCTCCTCACTGTCGCTGGGAGGATGTTTTCTCCTCCGCTCGCCCCTTCCACCGTCATTTTCTCTCTACCCACCCTTGCCTCCTTTTCCGCGCAGCTCTCGATTCCCCCCTCTCTTTCGCACCCTCCATGTCATATTCCGCTCCAGGAGCTCCATCATAGCTCCTTGCTGTCGCTGGGAGGATGTTTTCTCCTCCGCTCGCCCCTTCCACCGTCATTTTCTCTCTATCCACCCTTGCCTCCTTTTCCGCGCAGCTCTCGATTCCCCCCTCTCTTTCGCACCCTCCATGTCATATTCCGCTCCAGGAGTTCCATCATAGCTCCTCACTGTCGCTGGGAGGATGTTTTCTCCTCCGCTCGCCCCTTCCACCGTCATTTTCTCTCTACCCACCCTTGCCTCCTTCTCCGCGCAGCTCTCGATTCCCCCCTCTCTTTCGCACCCTCCATGTCATATTCCGCTCCAGGAGCTCCATCATAGCTCCTTGCTGTCGCTGGGAGGATGTTTTCTCCTCCGCTCGCCCCTTCCACCGTCATTTTCTCTCTACCCACCCTTGCCTCCTTTTCCGCGCAGCTCTCGATTCCCCCCTCTCTTTCGCACCCTCCATGTCATATTCCGCTCCAGGAGTTCCATCATAGCTCCTCACTGTCGCTGGGAGGATGTTTTCTCCTCCGCTCGCCCCTTCCACCGTCATTTTCTCTCTACCCACCCTTGCCTCCTTTTCCGCGCAGCTCTCGATTCCCCCTCTCTTTCGCACCCTCCATGTCATATTCCGCTCCCGGAGTTCCATCATAGCTCCTCACTGTCGCTGGGAGGAAGTTTTCTCCTCCGCTCGCCCCTTCCACCGTCATTTTCTCTCTACCCACCCTTGCCTCCTTTTCCGCGCAGCTCTCAATTCCCCCCTCTCTTTCGCACCCTCCATGTCATATTCCGCTCCAGGAGCTCCATCATAGCTCCTTGCTGTCGCTGGGAGGATGTTTTCTCCTCCGCTCGCCCCTTCCACCGTCATTTTCTCTCTACCCACCCTTGCCTCTTTTTCCGCGCAGCTCTCGATTCCCCCCTCTCTTTCGCACCCTCCATGTCATATTCCGCTCCAGGAGTTCCATCATAGCTCCTCACTGTCGCTGGGAGGATGTTTTCTCCTCCGCTCGCCCCTTCCACCGTCATTTTCTCTCTACCCACCCTTGCCTCCTTCTCCGCGCAGCTCTCGATTCCCCCCTCTCTTTCGCACCCTCCATGTCATATTCCGCTCCAGGAGCTCCATCATAGCTCTTCGCTGTCGCTGGGAGGATGTTTTCTCCTCCGCTCGCCCCTTCCACCGTCATTTTCTCTCTACCCACCCTTGCCTCCTTTTCCGCGCAGCTCTCGATTCCCCCCTCTCTTTCGCACCCTCCATGTCATATTCCGCTCCAGGAGCTCCATCATAGCTCCTCGCTGTCGCTGGGAGGATGTTTTCTCCTCCGCTCGCCCCTTCCACCGTCATTTTCTCTCTACCCACCCTTGCCTCCTTCTCCGCGCAGCTCTCGATTCCCCCCTCTCTTTCGCACCCTCCATGTCATATTCTGCTCCAGGAGCTCCATCATAGCTCCTCGCTGTCGCTGGGAGGATGTTTTCTCCTCCGCTCGCCCCTTCCACCGTCATTTTCTCTCTACCCACCCTTGCCTCCTTCTCCGCGCAGCTCTCGATTCCCCCCTCTCTTTCGCACCCTCCATGTCATATTCCGCTCCAGGAGCTCCATCATAGCTCCTCGCTGTCGCTGGGAGGATGTTTTCTCCTCTGCTCGCCCCTTCCACCGTCATTTTCTCTCTACCCACCCTTTCCTCCTTTTCCGCGCAGCTCTCGATTCCCCCTCTCTTTCGCACCCTCCATGTCATATTCCGCTCCAGGAGCTCCATCATAGCTCCTCGCTGTCGCTGGGAGGATGTTTTCTCCTCCGCTCGCCCCTTCCACCGTCATTTTCTTTCTACCCAACCCTTGCCTCCTTTTCCACGCAGCTCTCGATTCCCCCCTCTCTTTCGCACCCTCCATGTCATATTCCGCTCCAGGAGCTCCATCATAGCTCCTCGCTGTTGCTGGGAGGATGTTTTCTCCTCCGCTCGCCCCTTCCACCGTCATTTTTTCTCTACCCACCCTTGCCTCCTTCTCCGCACAGCTCTCGATTCCCCCCTCTCTTTCGCACCCTCCATGTCATATTCCGCTCCAGGAGCTCCATCATAGCTCCTCGCTGTCGCTGGGAGGATGTTTTCTCCTCTGCTCGCCCCTTCCACCGTCATTTTCTCTCTACCCACCCTTTCCTCCTTTTCCGCGCAGCTCTCGATTCCCCCCTCTCTTGCGCACCCTCCATGTCATATTCCGCTCCAGGAGCTCCATCATAGCTCCTCGCTGTCGCTGGGAGGATGTTTTCTCCTCCGCTCGCCCCTTCCACCGTCATTTTCTTTCTACCCACCCTTGCCTCCTTTTCCGCGCAGCTCTCGATTCCCCCCTCTCTTTCGCACCCTCCATGTCATATTCCGCTCCAGGAGTTCCATCATAGCTCCTCACTGTCGCTGGGAGGATGTTTTCTCCTCCGCTCGCCCCTTCCACCGTCATTTTCTCTCTACCCACCCTTGCCTCCTTCTCCGCGCAGCTCTCGATTCCCCCCTCTCTTTCGCACCCTCCATGTCATATTCCGCTCCAGGAGCTCCATCATAGCTCTTCGCTGTCGCTGGGAGGATGTTTTCTCCTCCGCTCGCCCCTTCCACCGTCATTTTCTCTCTACCCACCCTTTCCTCCTTTTCCGCGCAGCTCTCGATTCCCCCTCTCTTTCGCACCCTCCATGTCATATTCCGCTCCAGGAGCTCCATCATAGCTCCTCGCTGTCGCTGGGAGGATGTTTTCTCCTCCGCTCGCCCCTTCCACCGTCATTTTCTCTCTACCCACCCTTGCCTCCTTCTCCGCGCAGCTCTCGATCCCCCCCTCTCTTTCGCACCCTCCATGTCATATTCCGCTCCAGGAGCTCCATCATAGCTCCTCGCTGTCGCTGGGAGGATGTTTTCTCCTCCGCTCGCCACTTCCACCGTCATTTTCTCTCTACCCACCCTTGCCTCCTTTTCCGCGCAGCTCTCGATTCCCCCCTCTCTTTCGCACCCTCCATGTCATATTCCGCTCCAGGAGTTCCATCATAGCTCCTCACTGTCGCTGGGAGGATGTTTTCTCCTCCGCTCGCCCCTTCCACCGTCATTTTCTCTCTACCCACCCTTGCCTCCTTTTCCGCGCAGCTCTCGATTCCCCCCTCTCTTTCGCACCCTCCATGTCATATTCCGCTCCAGGAGCTCCATCATAGCTCCTTGCTGTCGCTGGGAGGATGTTTTCTCCTCCGCTCGCCCCTTCCACCGTCATTTTCTCTCTACCCACCCTTGCCTCCTTTTCCGCGCAGCTCTCGATTCCCCCCTCTCTTTCGCACCCTCCATGTCATATTCCGCTCCAGGAGCTCCATCATAGCTCCTTGCTGTCGCTGGGAGGATGTTTTCTCCTCCGCTCGCCCCTTCCACCGTCATTTTCTCTCTACCCACCCTTGCCTCCTTTTCCGCGCAGCTCTCGATTCCCCCCTCTCTTTCGCACCCTCCATGTCATATTCCGCTCCAGGAGTTCCATCATAGCTCCTCACTGTCGCTGGGAGGATGTTTTCTCCTCCGCTCGCCCCTTCCACCATCATTTTCTCTCTACCCACCCTTGCCTCCTTTTCCGCGCAGCTCTCGATTCCCCCCTCTCTTTCGCACCCTCCATGTCATATTCCGCTCCAGGAGTTCCATCATAGCTCCTCACTGTCGCTGGGAGGAAGTTTTCTCCTCCGCTCGCCCCTTCCACCGTCATTTTCTCTCTACCCACCCTTGCCTCCTTTTCCGCGCAGCTCTCGATTCCCCCCTCTCTTTCGCACCCTCCATGTCATATTCCGCTCCAGGAGCTCCATCATAGCTCCTTGCTGTCGCTGGGAGGATGTTTTCTCCTCCGCTCGCCCCTTCCACCGTCATCTTCTCTCTACCCACCCTTGCCTCCTTTTCCGCGCAGCTCTCGATTCCCCCCTCTCTTTCGCACCCTCCATGTCATATTCCGCTCCAGGAGTTCCATCATAGCTCCTCACTGTCGCTGGGAGGATGTTTTCTCCTCCGCTCGCCCCTTCCACCGTCATTTTCTCTCTACCCACCCTTGCCTCCTTCTCCGCGCAGCTCTCGATTCCCCCCTCTCTTTCGCACCCTCCATGTCATATTCCGCTCCAGGAGCTCCATCATAGCTAATCGCTGTCGCTGGGAGGATGTTTTCTCCTCCGCTCGCCCCTTCCACCGTCATTTTCTCTCTACCCACCCTTGCCTCCTTTTCCGCGCAGCTCTCGATTCCCCCCTCTCTTTCGCACCATCCATGTCATATTCCGCTCCAGGAGTTCCATCATAGCTCCTCACTGTCGCTGGGAGGATGTTTTCTCCTCCGCTCGCCCCTTCCACCGTCATTTTCTCTCTACCCACCCTTGCCTCCTTTTCTGCGCAGCTCTCGATTCCCCCCTCTCTTTCGCACCCTCCATGTCATATTCCGCTCCAGGAGTTCCATCATAGCTCCTCACTGTCGCTGGGAGGATGTTTTCTCCTCCGCTCGCCCCTTCCACCGTCATTTTCTCTCTACCCACCCTTGCCTCCTTCTCCGCGCAGCTCTCGATTCCCCCCTCTCTTTCGCACCCTCCATGTCATATTCCGCTCCAGGAGCTCCATCATAGCTCCTCGCTGTCGCTGGGAGGATGTTTTCTCCTCCGCTCGCCCCTTCCACCGTCATTTTCTCTCTACCCACCCTTGCCTCCTTTTCCGCGCAGCTCTCGATTCCCCCCTCTCTTTCGCACCCTCCATGTCATATTCCGCTCCAGGAGTTCCATCATAGCTCCTCACTGTCGCTGGGAGGATGTTTTCTCCTCCGCTCGCCCCTTCCACCGTCATTTTCTCTCTACCCACCCTTGCCTCCTTTTCCGCGCAGCTCTCGATTCCCCCCTCTCTTTCGCACCCTCCATGTCATATTCCGCTCCAGGAGCTCCATCATAGCTCCTTGCTGTCGCTGGGAGGATGTTTTCTCCTCCGCTCGCCCCTTCCACCGTCATTTTCTCTCTATCCACCCTTGCCTCCTTTTCCGCGCAGCTCTCGATTCCCCCCTCTCTTTCGCACCCTCCATGTCATATTCCGCTCCAGGAGTTCCATCATAGCTCCTCACTGTCGCTGGGAGGATGTTTTCTCCTCCGCTCGCCCCTTCCACCGTCATTTTCTCTCTACCCACCCTTGCCTCCTTCTCCGCGCAGCTCTCGATTCCCCCCTCTCTTTCGCACCCTCCATGTCATATTCCGCTCCAGGAGCTCCATCATAGCTCCTCGCTGTCGCTGGGAGGATGTTTTCTCCTCCGCTCGCCCCTTCCACCGTCATTTTCTCTCTACCCACCCTTGCCTCCTTTTCCGCGCAGCTCTCGATTCCCCCCTCTCTTTCGCACCCTCCATGTCATATTCCGCTCCAGGAGTTCCATCATAGCTCCTCACTGTCGCTGGGAGGATGTTTTCTCCTCCGCTCGCCCCTTCCACCGTCATTTTCTCTCTACCCACCCTTGCCTCCTTCTCCGCGCAGCTCTCGATTCCCCCCTCTCTTTCGCACCCTCCATGTCATATTCCGCTCCAGGAGCTCCATCATAGCTCCTCGCTGTCGCTGGGAGGATGTTTTCTCCTCCGCTCGCCCCTTCCACCGTCATTTTCTCTCTACCCACCCTTGCCTCCTTTTCCGCGCAGCTCTCGATTCCCCCCTCTCTTTCGCACCCTCCATGTCATATTCCGCTCCAGGAGTTCCATCATAGCTCCTCACTGTCGCTGGGAGGATGTTTTCTCCTCCGCTCGCCCCTTCCACCGTCATTTTCTCTCTACCCACCCTTGCCTCCTTTTCCGCGCAGCTCTCGATTCCCCCCTCTCTTTCGCACCCTCCATGTCATATTCCGCTCCAGGAGCTCCATCATAGCTCCTTGCTGTCGCTGGGAGGATGTTTTCTCCTCCGCTCGCCCCTTCCACCGTCATTTTCTCTCTATCCACCCTTGCCTCCTTTTCCGCGCAGCTCTCGATTCCCCCCTCTCTTTCGCACCCTCCATGTCATATTCCGCTCCAGGAGTTCCATCATAGCTCCTCACTGTCGCTGGGAGGATGTTTTCTCCTCCGCTCGCCCCTTCCACCGTCATTTTCTCTCTACCCACCCTTGCCTCCTTCTCCGCGCAGCTCTCGATTCCCCCCTCTCTTTCGCACCCTCCATGTCATATTCCGCTCCAGGAGCTCCATCATAGCTCCTCGCTGTCGCTGGGAGGATGTTTTCTCCTCCGCTCGCCCCTTCCACCGTCATTTTCTCTCTACCCACCCTTGCCTCCTTTTCCGCGCAGCTCTCGATTCCCCCCTCTCTTTCGCACCCTCCATGTCATATTCCGCTCCAGGAGTTCCATCATAGCTCCTCACTGTCGCTGGGAGGATGTTTTCTCCTCCGCTCGCCCCTTCCACCGTCATTTTCTCTCTACCCACCCTTGCCTCCTTTTCCGCGCAGCTCTCGATTCCCCCCTCTCTTTCGCACCCTCCATGTCATATTCCGCTCCAGGAGCTCCATCATAGCTCCTTGCTGTCGCTGGGAGGATGTTTTCTCCTCCGCTCGCCCCTTCCACCGTCATTTTCTCTCTATCCACCCTTGCCTCCTTTTCCGCGCAGCTCTCGATTCCCCCCTCTCTTTCGCACCCTCCATGTCATATTCCGCTCCAGGAGTTCCATCATAGCTCCTCACTGTCGCTGGGAGGATGTTTTCTCCTCCGCTCGCCCCTTCCACCGTCATTTTCTCTCTACCCACCCTTGCCTCCTTCTCCGCGCAGCTCTCGATTCCCCCCTCTCTTTCGCACCCTCCATGTCATATTCTGCTCCAGGAGCTCCATCATAGCTCCTCGCTGTCGCTGGGAGGATGTTTTCTCCTCCGCTCGCCCCTTCCACCGTCATTTTCTCTCTACCCACCCTTGCCTCCTTCTCCGCGCAGCTCTCGATTCCCCCCTCTCTTTCGCACCCT
Source organism: Pelophylax lessonae (assembly GCF_965119305.1). Taxonomy (NCBI): domain Eukaryota; kingdom Metazoa; phylum Chordata; class Amphibia; order Anura; family Ranidae; genus Pelophylax; species Pelophylax lessonae. The sequence continues at coordinate 81,414,166 of NC_138780.1, read as the reverse complement.
CCATGTCATATTCCGCTCCAGGAGCTCCATCATAGCTCCTTGCTGTCGCTGGGAGGATGTTTTCTCCTCCACTCGCCCCTTCCACCATCATTTTCTCTCTACCCACCCTTGCCTCCTTCTCCGCGCAGCTCTCGATTCCCCCCTCTCTTTCGCACCCTCCATGTCATATTCTGCTCCAGGAGCTCCATCATAGCTCCTCGCTGTCGTTGGGAGGATGTTTTCTCCTCCGCTCGCCCCTTCCACCGTCATTTTCTCTCTACCCACCCTTGCCTCCTTTTCCGCCCAGCTCTCGATTCCCCCCTCTCTTTCGCACCCTCCATGTCATATTCCGCTCCAGGAGCTCCATCATAGCTCCTCGCTGTCGCTGGGAGGATGTTTTCTTCTCCGCTCGCCCCTTCCACCGTCATTTTCTTTCTACCCACCCTTGCCTCCTTTTCCACGCAGCTCTTGATTCCCCCCTCTCTTTCGCACCCTCCATGTCATATTCCGCTCCAGGAGCTCCATCATAGCTCCTCACTGTTGCTGGGAGGATGTTTTCTCCTCCGCTCGCCCCTTCCACCGTCATTTTCTCTCTACCCACCCTTGCCTCCTTCTCCGCACAGCTCTCGATTCCCCCCTCTCTTTCGCACCCTCCATGTCATATTCCGCTCCAGGAGTTCCATCATAGCTCCTCACTGTCGCTGGGAGGATGTTTTCTCCTCCGCTCGCCCCTTCCACCGTCATTTTCTCTCTACCCACCCTTGCCTCCTTCTCCGCGCAGCTCTCGATTCCCCCCTCTCTTTCGCACCCTCCATGTCATATTCCGCTCCAGGAGCTCCATCATAGCTCCTCGCTGTCGCTGGGAGGATGTTTTCTCCTCCGCTCGCCCCTTCCACCGTCATTTTCTCTCTACCCACCCTTGCCTCCTTTTCCGCGCAGCTCTCGATTCCCCCCTCTCTTTCGCACCCTCCATGTCATATTCCGCTCCAGGAGTTCCATCATAGCTCCTCACTGTCGCTGGGAGGATGTTTTCTCCTCCGCTCGCCCCTTCCACCGTCATTTTCTCTCTACCCACCCTTGCCTCCTTTTCCGCGCAGCTCTCGATTCCCCCCTCTCTTTCGCACCCTCCATGTCATATTCCGCTCCAGGAGCTCCATCATAGCTCCTTGCTGTCGCTGGGAGGATGTTTACTCCTCCGCTCGCCCCTTCCACCGTCATTTTCTCTCTATCCACCCTTGCCTCCTTTTCCGCGCAGCTCTCGATTCCCCCCTCTCTTTCGCACCCTCCATGTCATATTCCGCTCCAGGAGTTCCATCATAGCTCCTCACTGTCGCTGGGAGGATGTTTTCTCCTCCGCTCGCCCCTTCCACCGTCATTTTCTCTCTACCCACCCTTGCCTCCTTCTCCGCGCAGCTCTCGATTCCCCCCTCTCTTTCGCACCCTCCATGTCATATTCTGCTCCAGGAGCTCCATCATAGCTCCTCGCTGTCGCTGGGAGGATGTTTTCTCCTCCGCTCGCCCCTTCCACCATCATTTTCTCTCTACCCACCCTTGCCTCCTTCTCCGCGCAGCTCTCGATTCCCCCCTCTCTTTCGCACCCTCCATGTCATATTCCGCTCCAGGAGCTCCATCATAGCTCCTTGCTGTCGCTGGGAGGATGTTTTCTCCTCCGCTCGCCCCTTCCACCATCATTTTCTCTCTACCCACCCTTGCCTCCTTCTCCGCGCAGCTCTCGATTCCCCCCTCTCTTTCGCACCCTCCATGTCCTATTCTGCTCCAGGAGCTCCATCATAGCTCCTCGCTGTCGTTGGGAGGATGTTTTCTCCTCCGCTCGCCCCTTCCACCGTCATTTTCTCTCTACCCACCCTTGCCTCCTTTTCCGCGCAGCTCTCGATTCCCCCCTCTCTTTCGCACCCTCCATGTCATATTCCGCTCCAGGAGCTCCATCATAGCTCCTCGCTGTCGCTGGGAGGATGTTTTCTCCTCCGCTCGCCCCTTCCACCGTCATTTTCTTTCTACCCACCCTTGCCTCCTTTTCCACGCAGCTCTTGATTCCCCCCTCTCTTTCGCACCCTCCATGTCATATTCCGCTCCAGGAGCTCCATCATAGCTCCTCGCTGTTGCTGGGAGGATGTTTTCTCCTCCGCTCGCCCCTTCCACCGTCATTTTCTCTCTACCCACCCTTGCCTCCTTCTCCGCACAGCTCTCGATTCCCCCCTCTCTTTCGCACCCTCCATGTCATATTCCGCTCCAGGAGCTCCATCATAGCTCCTCGCTGTCGCTGGGAGGATGTTTTCTCCTCTGCTCGCCCCTTCCACCGTCATTTTCTCTCTACCCACCCTTTCCTCCTTTTCCGCGCAGCTCTCGATTCCCCCCTCTCTTTCGCATCCTCCATGTCATATTCCGCTCCAGGAGCTCCATCATAGCTCCTCGCTGTCGCTGGGAGGATGTTTTCTCCTCCGCTCGCCCCTTCCACCGTCATTTTCTTTCTACCCAACCCTTGCCTCCTTTTCCACGCAGCTCTCGATTCCCCCCTCTCTTTCGCACCCTCCATGTCATATTCCGCTCCAGGAGCTCCATCATAGCTCCTCGCTGTTGCTGGGAGGATGTTTTCTCCTCCGCTCGCCCCTTCCACCGTCATTTTCTCTCTACCCACCCTTGCCTCCTTCTCCGCACAGCTCTCGATTCCCCCCTCTCTTTCGCACCCTCCATGTCATATTCCGCTCCAGGAGCTCCATCATAGCTCCTCGCTGTCGCTGGGAGGATGTTTTCTCCTCTGCTCGCCCCTTCCACCGTCATTTTCTCTCTACCCACCCTTTCCTCCTTTTCCGCGCAGCTCTCGATTCCCCCCTCTCTTGCGCACCCTCCATGTCATATTCCGCTCCAGGAGCTCCATCATAGCTCCTCGCTGTCGCTGGGAGGATGTTTTCTCCTCCGCTCGCCCCTTCCACCGTCAATTTCTTTCTACCCACCCTTGCCTCCTTTTCCGCGCAGCTCTCGATTCCCCCCTCTCTTTCGCACCCTCCATGTCATATTCCGCTCCAGGAGTTCCATCATAGCTCCTCACTGTCGCTGGGAGGATGTTTTCTCCTCCGCTCGCCCCTTCCACCGTCATTTTCTCTCTACCCACCCTTGCCTCCTTCTCCGCGCAGCTCTCGATTCCCCCCTCTCTTTCGCACCCTCCATGTCATATTCCGCTCCAGGAGCTCCATCATAGCTCTTCGCTGTCGCTGGGAATATGTTTTCTCCTCCGCTCGCCCCTTCCACCGTCATTTTCTCTCTACCCACCCTTTCCTCCTTTTCCGCGCAGCTCTCGATTCCCCCCTCTCTTTCGCACCCTCCATGTCATATTCCGCTCCAGGAGCTCCATCATAGCTCCTCGCTGTCGCTGGGAGGATGTTTTCTCCTCCGCTCGCCCCTTCCACCGTCATTTTCTCTCTACCCACCCTTGCCTCCTTTTCCGCGCAGCTCTCGATTCCCCCCTCTCTTTCGCACCCTCCATGTCATATTCCGCTCCAGGAGCTCCATCATAGCTCCTCGCTGTCGCTGGGAGGATGTTTTCTCCTCCGCTCGCCCCTTCCACCGTCATTTTCTCTCTACCCACCCTTGCCTCCTTCTCCGCGCAGCTCTCGATTCCCCCCTCTCTTTCGAACCCTCCATGTCATATTCCGCTCCAGGAGCTCCATCATAGCTCCTCGCTGTCGCTGGGAGGATGTTTTCTCCTCTGCTCGCCCCTTCCACCGTCATTTTCTCTCTACCCACCCTTTCCTCCTTTTCCGCGCAGCTCTCGATTCCCCCCTCTCTTTCGCACCCTCCATGTCATATTCCGCTCCAGGAGCTCCATCATAGCTCCTCGCTGTCGCTGGGAGGATGTTTTCTCCTCCGCTCGCCCCTTCCACCGTCATTTTCTTTCTACCCACCCTTGCCTCCTTTTCCACGCAGCTCTCGATTCCCCCCTCTCTTTCGCACCCTCCATGTCATATTCCGCTCCAGGAGCTCCATCATAGCTCCTCGCTGTCGCTGGGAGGATGTTTTCTCCTCTGCTCGCCCCTTCCACCGTCATTTTCTCTCTACCCACCCTTTCCTCCTTTTCCGCGCAGCTCTCGATTCCCCCCTCTCTTTCGCACCCTCCATGTCATATTCCGCTCCAGGAGCTCCATCATAGCTCCTCGCTGTCGCTGGGAGGATGTTTTCTCCTCCGCTCGCCCCTTCCACCGTCATTTTCTCTCTACCCACCCTTGCCTCCTTTTCCACGCAGCTCTCGATTCCCCCCTCTCTTTCGCACCCTCCATGTCATATTCCGCTCCAGCAGCTCCATCATAGCTCCTCGCTGTCGCTGGGATAATGTTTTCTCCTCCGCTCGCCCCTTCCACCGTCATTTTCTCTCTACCCACCCTTGCCTCCTTCTCCGCGCAGCTCTCGATTCCCTCCTCTCTCTCGCACCCTCCATATTACATCCAGCTCCAGGAGCTCCATCATAGCTCCTCGCTGTCGCTGGGAGGATGTTTTCTCCTCCGCTCGCCCCTTCCACCGTCATTTTCTCTCTACCCACCCTTGCCTCCTTCTCCGCGCAGCTCTCGATTCCCCCCTCTCTTTCGCACCCTCCATGTCATATTCCGCTCCAGGAGCTCCATCATAGCTCCTCGCTGTCGCTGGGAGGATGTTTTCTCCTCCGCTCGCCCCTTCCACCGTCATTTTCTCTCTACCCACCCTTTCCTCCTTTTCCGCGCAGCTCTCGATTCCCCCCTCTCTTTCGCACCCTCCATGTCATATTCCACTCCAGGAGCTCCATCATAGCTCCTCACTGTCGCTGGGAGGATGTTTTCTCCTCCGCTCGCCCCTTCCACCGTCATTTTCTCTCTACCCACCCTTGCCTCCTTTTCCGCGCAGCTCTCGATTCCCCCCTCTCTTTCGCACCCTCCATGTCATATTCCGCTCCAGGAGCTCCATCATAGCTCCTCGCTGTCGCTGGGAGGATGTTTTCTCCTCCGCTCGCCCCTTCCACCGTCATTTTCTCTCTACCCACCCTTGCCTCCTTTTCCGCGCAGCTCTCGATTCCCCCCTCTCTTTCGCACCCTCCATGTCATATTCCGCTCCAGCAGCTCCATCATAGCTCCTCGCTGTCGCTGGGATAATGTTTTCTCCTCCGCTCGCCCCTTCCACCGTCATTTTCTCTCTACCCACCCTTGCCTCCTTCTCCGCGCAGCTCTCGATTCCCTCCTCTCTCTCGCACCCTCCATATTACATCCAGCTCCAGGAGCTCCATCATAGCTCCTCGCTGTCGCTGGGAGGATGTTTTCTCCTCCGCTCGCCCCTTCCACCGTCATTTTCTCTCTACCCACCCTTGCCTCCTTCTCCGCGCAGCTCTCGATTCCCCCCTCTCTTTCGCACCCTCCATGTCATATTCCGCTCCAGGAGCTCCATCATAGCTCCTCGCTGTCGCTGGGAGGATGTTTTCTCCTCCGCTCGCCCCTTCCACCGTCATTTTCTCTCTACCCACCCTTTCCTCCTTTTCCGCGCAGCTCTCGATTCCCCCCTCTCTTTCGCACCCTCCATGTCATATTCCACTCCAGGAGCTCCATCATAGCTCCTCACTGTCGCTGGGAGGATGTTTTCTCCTCCGCTCGCCCCTTCCACCGTCATTTTCTCTCTACCCACCCTTGCCTCCTTTTCCGCGCAGCTCTCGATTCCCCCCTCTCTTTCGCACCCTCCATGTCATATTCCGCTCCAGGAGTTCCATCATAGCTCCTCGCTGTCGCTGGGAGGATGTTTTCTCCTCCGCTCGCCCCTTCCACCGTCATTTTCTCTCTACCCACCCTTGCCTCCTTCTCCGCGCAGCTCTCGATTCCCTCCTCTCTCTCGCACCCTCCATATTACATCCAGCTCCAGGAGCTCCATCATAGCTCCTCGCTGTCGCTGGGAGGATGTTTTCTCCTCCGCTCGCCCCTTCCACCGTCATTTTCTCTCTACCCACCCTTGCCTCCTTCTCCGCGCAGCTCTCGATTCCCCCCTCTCTTTCGCACCCTCCATGTCATATTCCGCTCCAGGAGCTCCATCATAGCTCCTCGCTGTCGCTGGGAGGATGTTTTCTCCTCCGCTCGCCCCTTCCACCGTCATTTTCTCTCTACCCACCCTTGCCTCCTTCTCCGCGCAGCTCTCGATTCCCTCCTCTCTCTCGCACCCTCCATATTACATCCAGCTCCAGGAGCTCCATCATAGCTCCTCGCTGTCGCTGGGAGGATGTTTTCTCCTCCGCTCGCCCCTTCCACCGTCATTTTCTCTCTACCCACCCTTGCCTCCTTCTCCGCGCAGCTCTCGATTCCCCCCTCTCTTTCGCACCCTCCATGTCATATTCCGCTCCAGGAGCTCCATCATAGCTCCTCACTGTCGCTGGGAGGATGTTTTCTCCTCCCCTCGCCCCTTCCACCGTCATTTTCTCTCTACCCACCCTTGCCTCCTTCTCCGCGCAGCTCTCGATTCCCTCCTCTCTCTCGCACCCTCCATATTACATCCAGCTCCAGGAGCTCCATCATAGCTCCTCGCTGTCGCTGGGAGGATGTTTTCTCCTCTGCCCGCCGATTCCACCGTCATTTTCTCTCCACCCACCCTTGCCTCCTTCTCCGCGCCGCTCTCGATTCCCCCCTCTCTTTCGCACCTTCCATGTCATATCCCGCTCCAGGAGCTCCATCATAGCTCCTCACTGTCGCTGGGAGGATGTTTTCTCCTCTGCTCGCCCCTTCCACCGTCATTTTCTCTCTACCCACCCTTGCCTCCTTCTCCGCGCAGCTCTCGATTCCCCCCTCTCTTTCGCACCCTCCATGTCATATTCCGCTCCAGGAGCTCCATCATAGCTCCTTGCTGTCGCTGGGAGGATGTTTTCTCCTCCGCTCGCCCCTTCCACCGTCATTTTCTCTCTACCCACCCTTGCCTCCTTTTCCGCGCAGCTCTCGATTCCCCCCTCTCTTTCGCACCCTCCATGTCATATTCCGCTCCAGGAGTTCCATCATAGCTCCTCACTGTCGCTGGGAGGATGTTTTCTCCTCCGCTCGCCCCTTCCACCGTCATTTTCTCTCTACCCACCCTTGCCTCCTTTTCCGCGCAGCTCTCGATTCCCCCCTCTCTTTCGCACCCTCCATGTCATATTCCGCTCCAGGAGCTCCATCATAGCTCCTCGCTGTCGCTGGGAGGATGTTTTCTCCTCCGCTCGCCCCTTCCACCGTCATTTTCTCTCTACCCACCCTTGCCTCCTTTTCCGCGCAGCTCTCGATTCCCCCCTCTCTTTCGCACCCTCAATGTCATATTCCGCTCCAGGAGTTCCATCATAGCTCCTCACTGTCGCTGGGAGGATGTTTTCTCCTCCGCTCGCCCCTTCCACCGTCATTTTCTCTCTACCCACCCTTGCCTCCTTTTCCGCGCAGCTCTCGATTCCCCCCTCTCTTTCGCACCCTCCATGTCATATTCCGCTCCAGGAGTTCCATCATAGCTCCTCACTGTCGCTGGGAGGAAGTTTTCTCCTCCGCTCGCCCCTTCCACCGTCATTTTCTCTCTACCCACCCTTGCCTCCTTTTCCGCGCAGCTCTCGATTCCCCCCTCTCTTTCGCACCCTCCATGTCATATTCCGCTCCAGGAGCTCCATCATAGCTCCTTGCTGTCGCTGGGAGGATGTTTTCTCCTCCGCTCGCCCCTTCCACCGTCATTTTCTCTCTACCCACCCTTGCCTCCTTTTCCGCGCAGCTCTCGATTCCCCCCTCTCTTTCGCACCCTCCATGTCATATTCCGCTCCAGGAGTTCCATCATAGCTCCTCACTGTCGCTGGGAGGATGTTTTCTCCTCCGCTCGCCCCTTCCACCGTCATTTTCTCTCTACCCACCCTTGCCTCCTTCTCCGCGCAGCTCTCGATTCCCCCCTCTCTTTCGCACCCTCCATGTCATATTCCGCTCCAGGAGCTCCATCATAGCTAATCGCTGTCGCTGGGAGGATGTTTTCTCCTCCGCTCGCCCCTTCCACCGTCATTTTCTCTCTACCCACCCTTGCCTCCTTTTCCGCGCAGCTCTCGATTCCCCCCTCTCTTTCGCACCCTCCATGTCATATTCCGCTCCAGGAGTTCCATCATAGCTCCTCACTGTCGCTGGGAGGATGTTTTCTCCTCCGCTCGCCCCTTCCACCGTCATTTTCTCTCTACCCACCCTTGCCTCCTTTTCCGCGCAGCTCTCGATTCCCCCCTCTCTTTCGCACCCTCCATGTCATATTCCGCTCCAGGAGTTCCATCATAGCTCCTCACTGTCGCTGGGAGGATGTTTTCTCCTCCGCTCGCCCCTTCCACCATCATTTTCTCTCTACCCACCCTTGCCTCCTTCTCCGCGCAGCTCTCGATTCCCCCCTCTCTTTCGCACCCTCCATGTCATATTCCGCTCCAGGAGCTCCATCATAGCTCCTTGCTGTCGCTGGGAGGATGTTTTCTCCTCCGCTCGCCCCTTCCACCGTCATTTTCTCTCTACCCACCCTTGCCTCCTTTTCCGCGCAGCTCTCGATTCCCCCCTCTCTTTCGCACCCTCCATGTCATATTCCGCTCCAGGAGTTCCATCATAGCTCCTCACTGTCGCTGGGAGGATGTTTTCTCCTCCGCTCGCCCCTTCCACCATCATTTTCTCTCTACCCACCCTTGCCTCCTTTTCCGCGCAGCTCTCGATTCCCTCCTCTCTTTCGCACCCTCCATGTCATATTCCGCTCCAGGAGTTCCATCATAGCTCCTCACTGTCGCTGGGAGGAAGTTTTCTCCTCCGCTCGCCCCTTCCACCGTCATTTTCTCTCTACCCACCCTTGCCTCCTTTTCCACGCAGCTCTCGATTCCCCCCTCTCTTTCGCACCCTCCATGTCATATTCCGCTCCAGGAGTTCCATCATAGCTCCTCACTGTCGCTGGGAGGATGTTTTCTCCTCCGCTCGCCCCTTCCACCGTCATTTTCTCTCTACCCACCCTTGCCTCCTTTTCCGCGCAGCTCTCGATTCCCCCCTCTCTTTCGCACCCTCCATGTCATATTCCGCTCCAGGAGTTCCATCATAGCTCCTCACTGTCGCTGGGAGGATGTTTTCTCCTCCGCTCGCCCCTTCCACCGTCATTTTCTCTCTACCCACCCTTGCCTCCTTTTCCGCGCAGCTCTCGATTCCCCCCTCTCTTTCGCACCCTCCATGTCATATTCCGCTCCAGGAGCTCCATCATAGCTCCTCACTGTCGCTGGGAGGATGTTTTCTCCTCCGCTCGCCCCTTCCACCGTCATTTTCTCTCTACCCACCCTTGCCTCCTTTTCCGCGCAGCTCTCGATTCCCCCCTCTCTTTCGCACCCTCCATGTCATATTCCGCTCCAGGAGTTCCATCATAGCTCCTCACTGTCGCTGGGAGGATGTTTTCTCCTCCGCTCGCCCCTTCCACCGTCATTTTCTCTCTACCCACCCTTGCCTCCTTTTCCGCGCAGCTCTCGATTCCCCCCTCTCTTTCGCACCCTCCATGTCATATTCCGCTCCAGGAGTTCCATCATAGCTCCTCACTGTCGCTGGGAGGATGTTTTCTCCTCCGCTCGCCCCTTCCACCGTCATTTTCTCTCTACCCACCCTTGCCTCCTTCTCCGCGCAGCTCTCGATTCCCCCCTCTCTTTCGCACCCTCCATGTCATATTCCGCTCCAGGAGCTCCATCATAGCTCCTCGCTGTCGCTGGGAGGATGTTTTCTCCTCCGCTCGCCCCTTCCACCGTCATTTTCTCTCTACCCACCCTTGCCTCCTTTTCCGCGCAGCTCTCGATTCCCCCCTCTCTTTCGCACCCTCCATGTCATATTCCGCTCCAGGAGTTCCATCATAGCTCCTCACTGTCGCTGGGAGGATGTTTTCTCCTCCGCTCGCCTCTTCCACCGTCATTTTCTCTCTACCCACCCTTGCCTCCTTTTCCGCGCAGCTCTCGATTCCCCCCTCTCTTTCGCACCCTCCATGTCATATTCCGCTCCAGGAGTTCCATCATAGCTCCTCACTGTCGCTGGGAGGAAGTTTTCTCCTCCGCTCGCCCCTTCCACCGTCATTTTCTCTCTACCCACCCTTGCCTCCTTTTCCGCGCAGCTCTCGATTCCCCCCTCTCTTTTGCACCCTCCATATCATATTCCGCTCCAGGAGCTCCATCATAGCTCCTTGCTGTCGCTGGGAGGATGTTTTCTCCTCCGCTCGCCCCTTCCACCGTCATTTTCTCTCTACCCACCCTTGCCTCCTTTTCCGCGCAGCTCTCGATTCCCCCCTCTCTTTCGCACCCTCCATGTCATATTCCGCTCCAGGAGTTCCATCATAGCTCCTCACTGTCGCTGGGAGGATGTTTTCTCCTCCGCTCGCCCCTTCCACCGTCATTTTCTCTCTACCCACCCTTGCCTCCTTCTCCGCGCAGCTCTCGATTCCCCCCTCTCTTTCGCACCCTCCATGTCATATTCCGCTCCAGGAGCTCCATCATAGCTCCTCGCTGTCGCTGGGAGGATGTTTTCTCCTCCGCTCGCCCCTTCCACCGTCATTTTCTCTCTACCCACCCTTGCCTCCTTTTCCGCGCAGCTCTCGATTCCCCCCTCTCTTTCGCACCCTCCATGTCATATTCCGCTCCAGGAGCTCCATCATAGCTCCTCGCTGTCGCTGGGAGGATGTTTTCTCCTCCGCTCAACAATAAAAGAGGTAGGGGTGACCAGCGCTATGGAGTGCAGACCTTAGACAATAGTGAAGGTGTAAGCTGCCAACAACCAAACCCACGGAGGGTTAAAGTGTGAAATATATATGAAAGGAGGTTGTAACGGCGCTACCTTAAAGTGAATAAGTGCTTATTGTATGTGCCAACTTAAAGCAAAGTGCCAATAAAAAATTGTGTCATAAAAAACGTTTAAAATTAAATAAAGTGCACTGGTGATTTGTGGTGTGACCAGGTTAGTTGGTTAATGGACTGGGCCCATAAAGTGCAACTCAGTAAAGTGCAAGTGCTGTGCTGCATATACTAGACGAGTAAAAAATAATAAGTTCCCAATGTGCATTTATTTTTTAATAATAGCAATTGACAGAAAATAAATTAAATGCATAAGTGAAAAATCGCATAAGACAGTGAGAATAAATTAATCCGTGCCGTGCGTGGAATTTGTAATGCCACTAAAGTGAAGAAAGTGCTAAATTGAATAAAAGAAAGTAATAAATAAAATTGGGGTTGCAATTATGTTGTACATCCACTAGATGTCGCCCCTAGATATACGACCTGTACTTAAGGGAAGAGATGGTCGGTTTCTTCCGGGGTTCTCCAATGGGTCGAACCAGGCTTTTTAGTACCTCAGGTTAGAAGAAAGAAACCCCATGATGTAAAGTATATCTGTAGCGTGGAAGAGAGAGCATAAAGACTCACGTTTGAGGCTGTCTAGGATCAGCGGTGATGGCCGGGAAGCTTCCGCGTTCCACGGCCCAGGCTCCGAAAACCGGAAGTGACGAAATGACGTTACGACTCCGCCCTACGCGTTTCGTCATGTGACGTCTGCTGGAGCGGCGTCAACGTAACAAGCTCCCGGCCTTTAAATAGCATGTCCGTCTCCTGGCAACCAATCGGCCTCCCCGCCGCCATATTGGTGCACGCAAACTGAAGCCGGACGGAGGACACATTGGGCCTCTCTGCAATGCCTCTTCAGATGCCGGAGCGGAGGGACAGCTATTTTGGAACATCATTTCCTGACAGCCTGTGTCTGATACCGTAATAAGGTTAAAACATGACATTTATTAAAAATCATTAAAAAAGAGGAAAAAAATTGGAAAAAAGTCCTAAAAAAGAAAAGAAATTTCAAAAATAAATTAAAAAATAAAAAAATATAAAAAGTAAAACCGTACAACAATTCATAAAAAAACATCATATAGCGGAGATTTCGTTAAAAGAGCACCAAGGTCAAGAGGTAAAAAAATTATATTTAAGGTAATAAAATACCATGTGCCCAGAGGTTGAGTACATATTGTAGTGATAATATACATAATTTATAGATGTAAATCGGGCGTTGTTTTAAAGGGTTATAATATTGCAGAATAAAAGATAAAAAAGGTGGAAGAAAATATGAGGAAAAAGTGGAAGAGTTATGCAAAAAAAGTGGATCAGATGGTCGAGAAGAAGGAGATGGAGTGTTTTTTTAAAAATAAATAAAAGTTGCCCATAAATGGAGAGTCTCCAAGGACAGTCATTCGTTCCTGTTGTGTTTGAGAGGGCTGCCCGGGCCCCCCAAATACACAACAATCCGGATCAGGGTGTGAAACAACTTTTTCCCATTGTGATGTTGGATGAGAAGGCCCTATGATTAGCCCCTAATAAAAAAGAAGTTTTGTGGTGTTTAAGAGGTTGTGCTGTAAGCAGACCTCATACAAGTGTGGTGGGTAACCCCGAGCCTTGAGACTCTAAAAGAAAAGTTATTTTATATATATAAATGTGTTGAGCTTAACAGATGGTACGCTCAAACCACCGTATAAACTACACAGATATGGAGTGTCTACACAATGTGAAAGTTCTAGATTAAAAGCACAATATTCTTGGTGATGCTGGATGAGAAGGCCTCAAGGTAATGTTGAATAAAATGAATGGCATTAGATGGTAAAATTGGTCAAAATGTTTCCTTTGATGTAGGAGGTTGTAACCAGGTGTAAAAGTTTAAAACTATTAGAAAATCAAACTGTACACCAAAAAATTACATAAAACCAACCAATCACAAATAAAATTATTTCAAAGGATTGTTTCAAGGCAAATTTTCTGCCCCAAAGGAATTACATAACAAAAAGTAAGAACATCAAAAAATGAGAAAATCACAGGAAAAAATGGTGTTAAAAGGCCATAGCAAAAATCAATAAAAACATCAAAAGGGCCTTTCTTAAAAAAATATACTTTTAAAAAACTTTTTCTAAAACATTTTTTAAAAAACTTTTGAAAAGAAAGGGACTAAAAGTTTGAAGGCGAAAAAACAGGATAAAAAGGGAGGTGTTTTTTTGTTTTCCTGGGAGGAGGTTTTATTGAAACATAAACCATTTATGTGTCTGTAATGAAACAGTTAAGATCAATGTCTACATTCAACCCATCAGGGCGAAGAGATCGCATCAGAAAAATCCATTTTGTTTCATTTCTAGAAATCATTCTTGTTTTATTTCCTCCTCTCCAATCCCCCTTTATTCTATCAATGCCATAAAAAATTAGTCCAGAAGGATTTTTGGAATGCACCTCTTTAAAATGTCTGGGAAGATTATGTTTATCAAAACCCTTTTTGATATTTTTTATATGTTCTCTGATCCTTACATATAGGGGTCTGGTTGTTCTACCGATGTATTGTAAATGACAAGGACACTCGATGACATAGGTGACATGTGTGCTGTTACACGTGATGGTGTCCTTTATTTTGTATTCAATACCGGTAGTTCGAGATTTAAAAGTGTTTTTTCTTCTTGGCTGGTTCCTATTGTTTCTGCAGGGTAGGCACTTCCCACATCTAAAAAAACCATTAATACTTGTAGGTAAAGAAATGGTTTTTGGTGGATTTATCACATTGTGTACCACCTTATCTTTTAATGTGGGGGCTCTTCTATACACAAAGGATGGTTTATTTGGTAGGATTTTCTTCAAAGTCCTATCCGCTGTGAGTATAGGCCAATGTTTTTTGAATATTTTTTCTAGCTCTTTATGTTGCCTGTTATATCCCGTAATAAAAGCAAACTCATGTTTGTTCTGTTTTTTCTTCTTCCCATTTTCTTTTATAAGGTCATTTCTATCGGTGTTCTTAATTGTTTCTTTTAGGTGCTCCAAGTTTTTTCTTTTGTAGCCTTTTTCGATAAATCTCTGTATCAGTATATCCGCCTGGATTTCAAAGTCCTGTATATTGCTGCAATTTCTTCTTATCCGTAGTAACTGTCCCTTTGGGATGTTCCCTAACCACTGTGGGTGGTGGCAGCTTCTGATAGGGATATACCCATTTTTATCTGTTTTCTTAAAATATGTTTTGCTTGCCAGTTTTCCTTCTTGTTTGAATAATTCTAGGTCCAAAAAGGCTATTTTTTGTTTATCCCAATTTCCTGTGAAGGTAATTCCATATGCGTTACCACTGATTTCGTCAAAAAAACATTGTAACGATTCTGTGTTTCCTCTCCATATGAGGATAATGTCATCAATGTATCTCTGGTAGTAACGCAAATTTGGTCTTTCCACACTCTAAATCTGTTCCTCCTCCCATTTTTGCATGAAAATGTTAGCCACGCTCGGGGCATATTTTGCCCCCATGGCTACTCCCTTGGTTTGTGCGTAATATCGTCCTTTGTGCCAAAAATAATTCGAGTTCATCGCCATCTTGAGGCCTTCTAAAATAAAGTGCATTTGTGCTTGCTTCAAATCTGTGTGTTTAAAAAGTGCCCATTCGACACTATCTAACCCGTCCTTCTGCACTATGTTGGTGTATAGTGAGTTTACATCAATGGTTACTAATATATCATCCTCCGTCACTTCTAAGTCCTGTATGTCTGAAAGCAATTGCTTGCTGTCTCTAAGATATGATTTTCCCTTTAGGACCAAAGGCTGTAAGTATTTGTCTAAGTATTCTCCCAAGCGGGAGTGGACGGAGTCTATACCACTCACTATTGGGCGGCCTGGTGGCTTTTCTTCGTTTTTATGTATCTTGGGTAGATAGTATATAATTGGGGTTCTTGCTGCTTCTATATGTAGATATTTGGCTTCCTTGTTATTCAGAATGCCGAGGTCCTTCCCTTTTTTGATGTACGTCTTCAGGTCCTTAGTGTATTTCTCTTTCGGGTTTTTCGAGAGTTTTTTATAGGTATCCTCTGCACTAAGGAGATGTTCCAATTCTTCATCATAGTCCTTCTGATTTAGTATCACCAGGCCCCCCCTTTGTCTGCTGGTCTGATTACAATGTGCTTCTTTTTCTCTAATTTTTTGATGGTCTCCCATATATCCTTCTCTTTCTTCTTTTTAATTTTCAAATTTCTGATTTCCTCCTCCACCATCCTTTTGAAAACTTCTAAGTTTTCATTTTGTGGGTTCTTAGGATTAAAGACCGATTTGTTCCTTAGTTCAGTATGTTTAAATTCTGCATTGGTTGTGGGTGCTCGTTTATCTTTTTTAATTTCAAAATGTTTCTTGATATTAATTTTCCGAATGTACTTTTGTAGGTCTATGTAGGCTTCAAATTTATCGAGGTTCTTGTCAGGTGCGTATTTTAGGCCAAGATCCAGAAGTTTTAATTCGTCTTCCTCCAAAACCGCACTACTCAAATTAAAGATACCTTTGCCTAGTGTTCTCTTCTTCTTTTTCTTAGACCCCCCTCGTTTTCCCCTTGGTTTCCGTTTCTTGTGTAACCGTAGAATCCGGGGGGTTCCTCTCTCCTGTGTGAATCTGGTCCTCTTGGTCTGGGGGGCCCTCTCTGGTTGTCCTGTTGGGGTCGTCTCCCATCTTCTCTCCAGTTCACTCGGTGGTCCCCTTGTGGTCTGTATGCTCCTCTGGGACCTCCTTGGTGGTAATTCCTTCTCCATGGTTGTTGCCAACCGTTGTTCCTCCATTGTCCTCCGCCTCCTCTTGGGGGTCCATAGCGCTGGTCACCCCTACCTCTTTTATTGTTTGTGGAACCACCTTGGTGGCACCATCCAGACCTAGCTGCAAAATGGAGATATTTAAATACATGACCTCTAGAACAATAAATGTAGAAGAAATTTTTGACCAGGACACCATTATCCAGAGACAGGATATGGAAGGTTCATTCAAACAATTGAAGCACAGCATGGAAAAACAGCTACGGGTATGGTGGGACATTGTCACCCTTGAAAAATACGCCAGGGAAAGTATAGCACCTAGGAGGCTCAGGTGGGACATTTCACCTAATGACCACATCACTGATCCCACCTTACTGGAATCCTGGTATACATTTTTCAACAATTGTGAAAGAGAATTGCTACTAATGATCATAAAAAGGAGACAATTCAAACTCAAAAAAATCGAGAGTACTATCATACAACTAAAAGAGCAGCTAGCTCCCCATGCAGACACGACGGAATATAAGAACAAAGAGAAAGCACTTCAGGATGCCATACAAAAATATGATAAAACAATACAAGCTAAAAAACAGAAAAAATATAAAAGGGACATACTGGATTACAAAAACAGGAATGTATATAAATGGCAAGCTGATGAAGTATATAATGGACAAGGAACAAGCGTGGACCCTGTGAGTGTGGACTCCAGGGAACCTTCAGAAATGGGGGATGAAGATGACGATTCTTGGATGGAAGTCGGAACACCAAGAACTCCTATAACCCCCAGAACCCCCAGAACTCCAGCAAATGAAGGAAGACACACCGGAGAGAGAATTTTTCCAGAATATTCTCACGTTGACCATAGAGGAAATACTTACCCGAGGAACCTAGGAAGGGATAGAACACCAACTCAACACTGCCACCAAATTGAAACCTATAACAGATTCTCGCCCCTGAACTACTATGAAGAACCTCAATATGACAACAGGGGACCCCCACCCAACAGGGGTTTTTTTCCAAGAGGAAACAGGGGGAGACCCCCAAGAGGAGGCGGAGGACAATGGAGGAACAACGGTTGGCAACAACCATGGAGAAGGAATTACCACCAAGGAGGTCCCAGAGGAGCATACAGACCACAAGGGGACCACCGAGTGAACTGGAGAGAAGATGGGAGACGACCCCAACAGGACAACCAGAGAGGGCCCCCCAGACCAAGAGGACCAGATTCACACAGGAGAGAGGAACCCCCCGGATTCTACGGTTACACAAGAAACGGAAACCAAGGGGAAAACGAGGGGGGTCTAAGAAAAAGAAGAAGAGAACACTAGGCAAAGGTATCTTTAATTTGAGTAGTGCGGTTTTGGAGGAAGACGAATTAAAACTTCTGGATCTTGGCCTAAAATACGCACCTGACAAGAACCTCGATAAATTTGAAGCCTACATAGACCTACAAAAGTACATTCGGAAAATTAATATCAAGAAACATTTTGAAATTAAAAAAGATAAACGAGCACCCACAACCAATGCAGAATTTAAACATACTGAACTAAGGAACAAATCGGTCTTTAATCCTAAGAACCCACAAAATGAAAACTTAGAAGTTTTCAAAAGGATGGTGGAGGAGGAAATCAGAAATTTGAAAATTAAAAAGAAGAAAGAGAAGGATATATGGGAGACCATCAAAAAATTAGAGAAAAAGAAGCACATTGTAATCAGACCAGCAGACAAAGGGGGGGGGCCTGGTGATACTAAATCAGAAGGACTATGATGAAGAATTGGAACATCTCCTTAGTGCAGAGGATACCTATAAAAAACTCTCGAAAAACCCGAAAGAGAAATACACTAAGGACCTGAAGACGTACATCAAAAAAGGGAAGGACCTCGGCATTCTGAATAACAAGGAAGCCAAATATCTACATATAGAAGCAGCAAGAACCCCAATTATATACTATCTACCC
Source organism: Pelophylax lessonae (assembly GCF_965119305.1). Lineage (NCBI taxonomy): Eukaryota > Metazoa > Chordata > Amphibia > Anura > Ranidae > Pelophylax > Pelophylax lessonae. The sequence goes on along the minus strand of NC_138780.1, from coordinate 81,396,680 downwards.
AAGATACATAAAAACGAAGAAAAGCCACCAGGCCGCCCAATAGTGAGTGGTATAGACTCCGTCCACTCCCGCTTGGGAGAATACTTAGACAAATACTTACAGCCTTTGGTCCTAAAGGGAAAATCATATCTTAGAGACAGCAAGCAATTGCTTTCAGACATACAGGACTTAGAAGTGACGGAGGATGATATATTAGTAACCATTGATGTAAACTCACTATACACCAACATAGTGCAGAAGGACGGGTTAGATAGTGTCGAATGGGCACTTTTTAAACACACAGATTTGAAGCAAGCACAAATGCACTTTATTTTAGAAGGCCTCAAGATGGCGATGAACTCGAATTATTTTTGGCACAAAGGACGATATTACGCACAAACCAAGGGAGTAGCCATGGGGGCAAAATATGCCCCGAGCGTGGCTAACATTTTCATGCAAAAATGGGAGGAGGAACAGATTTAGAGTGTGGAAAGACCAAATTTGCGTTACTACCAGAGATACATTGATGACATTATCCTCATATGGAGAGGAAACACAGAATCGTTACAATGTTTTTTTGACGAAATCAGTGGTAACGCATATGGAATTACCTTCACAGGAAATTGGGATAAACAAAAAATAGCCTTTTTGGACCTAGAATTATTCAAACAAGAAGGAAAACTGGCAAGCAAAACATATTTTAAGAAAACAGATAAAAATGGGTATATCCCTATCAGAAGCTGCCACCACCCACAGTGGTTAGGGAACATCCCAAAGGGACAGTTACTACGGATAAGAAGAAATTGCAGCAATATACAGGACTTTGAAATCCAGGCGGATATACTGATACAGAGATTTATCGAAAAAGGCTACAAAAGAAAAAACTTGGAGCACCTAAAAGAAACAATTAAGAACACCGATAGAAATGACCTTATAAAAGAAAATGGGAAGAAGAAAAAACAGAACAAACATGAGTTTGCTTTTATTACGGGATATAACAGGCAACATAAAGAGCTAGAAAAAATATTCAAAAAACATTGGCCTATACTCACAGCGGATAGGACTTTGAAGAAAATCCTACCAAATAAACCATCCTTTGTGTATAGAAGAGCCCCCACATTAAAAGATAAGGTGGTACACAATGTGATAAATCCACCAAAAACCATTTCTTTACCTACAAGTATTAATGGTTTTTTTAGATGTGGGAAGTGCCTACCCTGCAGAAACAATAGGAACCAGCCAAGAAGAAAAAACACTTTTAAATCTCGAACTACCGGTATTGAATACAAAATAAAGGACACCATCACGTGTAACAGCACACATGTCACCTATGTCATCGAGTGTCCTTGTCATTTACAATACATCGGTAGAACAACCAGACCCCTATATGTAAGGATCAGAGAACATATAAAAAATATCAAAAAGGGTTTTGATAAACATAATCTTCCCAGACATTTTAAAGAGGTGCATTCCAAAAATCCTTCTGGACTAATTTTTTATGGCATTGATAGAATAAAGGGGGATTGGAGAGGAGGAAATAAAACAAGAATGATTTCTAGAAATGAAACAAAATGGATTTTTCTGATGCGATCTCTTCGCCCTGATGGGTTGAATGTAGACATTGATCTTAACTGTTTCATTACAGACACATAAATGGTTTATGTTTCAATAAAACCTCCTCCCAGGAAAACAAAAAAACACCTCCCTTTTTATCCTGTTTTTTCGCCTTCAAACTTTTAGTCCCTTTCTTTTCAAAAGTTTTTTAAAAAATGTTTTAGAAAAAGTTTTTTAAAAGTATATTTTTTTTAAGAAAGGCCCTTTTGATGTTTTTATTGATTTTTGCTATGGCCTTTTAACACCATTTTTTCCTGTGATTTTCTCATTTTTTGATGTTCTTACTTTTTGTTATGTAATTCCTTTGGGGCAGAAAATTTGCCTTGAAACAATCCTTTGAAATAATTTTATTTGTGATTGGTTGGTTTTATGTAATTTTTTGGTGTACAGTTTGATTTTCTAATAGTTTTAAACTTTTACACCTGGTTACAACCTCCTACATCAAAGGAAACATTTTGACCAATTTTACCATCTAATGCCATTCATTTTATTCAACATTACCTTGAGGCCTTCTCATCCAGCATCACCAAGAATATTGTGCTTTTAATCTAGAACTTTCACATTGTGTAGACACTCCATATCTGTGTAGTTTATACGGTGGTTTGAGCGTACCATCTGTTAAGCTCAACACATTTATATATATAAAATAACTTTTCTTTTAGAGTCTCAAGGCTCGGGGTTACCCACCACACTTGTATGAGGTCTGCTTACAGCACAACCTCTTAAACACCACAAAACTTCTTTTTTATTAGGGGCTAATCATAGGGCCTTCTCATCCAACATCACAATGGGAAAAAGTTGTTTCACACCCTGATCCGGATTGTTGTGTATTTGGGGGGCCCGGGCAGCCCTCTCAAACACAACAGGAACGAATGACTGTCCTTGGAGACTCTCCATTTATGGGCAACTTTTATTTATTTTTAAAAAAACACTCCATCTCCTTCTTCTCGACCATCTGATCCACTTTTTTTGCATAACTCTTCCACTTTTTCCTCATATTTTCTTCCACCTTTTTTATCTTTTATTCTGCAATATTATAACCCTTTAAAACAACGCCCGATTTACATCTATAAATTATGTATATTATCACTACAATATGTACTCAACCTCTGGGCACATGGTATTTTATTACCTTAAATATAATTTTTTTACCTCTTGACCTTGGTGCTCTTTTAACGAAATCTCCGCTATATGATGTTTTTTTATGAATTGTTGTACGGTTTTACTTTTTATATTTTTTTATTTTTTAATTTATTTTTGAAATTTCTTTTCTTTTTTAGGACTTTTTTCCAATTTTTTTCCTCTTTTTTAATGATTTTTAATAAATGTCATGTTTTAACCTTATTACGGTATCAGACACAGGCTGTCAGGAAATGATGTTCCAAAATAGCTGTCCCTCCGCTCCGGCATCTGAAGAGGCATTGCAGAGAGGCCCAATGTGTCCTCCGTCCGGCTTCAGTTTGCGTGCACCAATATGGCGGCGGGGGAGGCCGATTGGTTGCCAGGAGGCGGACATGCTATTTAAAGGCCGGGAGCTTGTTACGTTGACGCCGCTCCAGCAGACGTCACATGACGAAACGCGTAGAGTCGTAACGTCATTTCGTCACTTCCGGTTTTCGGAGCCTGGGCCGTGGAACGCGGAAGCTTCCCGGCCATCACCGCTGATCCTAGACAGCCTCAAACGTGAGTCTTTATGCTCTCTCTTCCACGCTACAGATATACTTTACATCATGGGGTTTCTTTCTTCTAACCTGAGGTACTAAAAAGCCTGGTTCGACCCATTGGAGAACCCCGGAAGAAACCGACCATCTCTTCCCTTAAGTACAGGTCGTATATCTAGGGGCGACATCTAGTGGATGTACAACATAATTGCAACCCCAATTTTATTTTTTACTTTCTTTTATTCAATTTAGCACTTTCTTCACTTTAGTGGCATTACAAATTCCACGCACGGCACGGATTAATTTATTCTCACTGTCTTATGCGATTTTTCACTTATGCATTTAATTTATTTTCTGTCAATTGATATTATTAAAAAATAAATGCACATTGGGAACTTATTATTTTTTTACTCGTCTAGTATATGCAGCACAGCACTTGCACTTTACTGAGTTGCACTTTATGGGCCCAGTCCATTAACCAACTAACCTGGTCACACCACAAATCACCAGTGCACTTTATTTAATTTTAAACGTTTTTTTATTTTTTATTGGCACTTTGCTTTAAGTTGGCACATACAATAAGCACTTATTCACTTTAAGGTAGCGCCGTTACAACCTCCTTTCATATATATTTCTCCTCCGCTCGCCCCTTCCACCGTCATTTTCTCTCTACCCACCCTTGCCTCCTTTTCCGCGCAGCTCTCGATTCCCCCCTCTCTTTCGCACCCTCAATGTCATATTCCGCTCCAGGAGTTCCATCATAGCTCCTCACTGTCGCTGGGAGGATGTTTTCTCCTCCGCTCGCCCCTTCCACCGTCATTTTCTCTATACCCACCCTTGCCTCCTTTTCCGCGCAGCTCTCGATTCCCCCCTCTCTTTCGCACCCTCCATGTCATATTCCGCTCCAGGAGTTCCATCATAGCTCCTCACTGTCGCTGGGAGGATGTTTTCTCCTCCGCTCGCCCCTTCCACCGTCATTTTCTCTCTACCAACCCTTGCCTCCTTTTCCGCGCAGCTCTCGATTCCCCCCTCTCTTTCGCACCCTCCATGTCATATTCCGCTCCAGGAGTTCCATCATAGCTCCTCACTGTCGCTGGGAGGAAGTTTTCTCCTCCGCTTGCCCCTTCCACCGTCATTTTCTCTCTACCCACCCTTGCCTCCTTTTCCGCGCAGCTCTCGATTCCCCCCTCTCTTTCGCACCCTCCATGTCATATTCCGCTCCAGGAGCTCCATCATAGCTCCTTGCTGTCGCTGGGAGGATGTTTTCTCCTCCGCTCGCCCCTTCCACCGTCATTTTCTCTCTACCCACCCTTGCCTCCTTTTCCGCGCAGCTCTCGATTCCCCCCTCTCTTTCGCACCCTCCATGTCATATTCCGCTCCAGGAGTTCCATCATAGCTCCTCACTGTCGCTGGGAGGATGTTTTCTCCTCCGCTCGCCCCTTCCACCGTCATTTTCTCTCTACCCACCCTTGCCTCCTTTTCCGCGCAGCTCTCGATTCCCCCCTCTCTTTCGCACCCTCCATGTCATATTCCGCTCCAGGAGCTCCATCATAGCTCCTCGCTGTCGCTGGGAGGATGTTTTCTCCTCCGCTCGCCCCTTCCACCGTCATTTTCTCTCTACCCACCCTTGCCTCCTTTTCCGCGCAGCTCTCGATTCCCCCCTCTCTTTCGCACCCTCAATGTCATATTCCGCTCCAGGAGTTCCATCATAGCTCCTCACTGTCGCTGGGAGGATGTTTTCTCCTCCGCTCGCCCCTTCCACCGTCATTTTCTCTCTACCCACCCTTGCCTCCTTTTCCGCGCAGCTCTCGATTCCCCCCTCTCTTTCGCACCCTCCATGTCATATTCCGCTCCAGGAGTTCCATCATAGCTCCTCACTGTCGCTGGGAGGAAGTTTTCTCCTCCGCTCGCCCCTTCCACCGTCATTTTTTCTCTACCCACCCTTGCCTCCTTTTCCGCGCAGCTCTCGATTCCCCCCTCTCTTTCGCACCCTCCATGTCATATTCCGCTCCAGGAGCTCCATCATAGCTCCTCGCTGTCGCTGGGAGGATGTTTTCTCCTCCGCTCGCCCCTTCCACCGTCATTTTCTCTCTACCCACCCTTGCCTCCTTTTCCGCGCAGCTCTCGATTCCCCCCTCTCTTTCGCACCCTCAATGTCATATTCCGCTCCAGGAGTTCCATCATAGCTCCTCACTGTCGCTGGGAGGATGTTTTCTCCTCCGCTCGCCCCTTCCACCGTCATTTTCTCTCTACCCACCCTTGCCTCCTTTTCCGCGCAGCTCTCGATTCCCCCCTCTCTTTCGCGCCCTCCATGTCATATTCCGCTCCAGGAGTTCCATCATAGCTCCTCACTGTCGCTGGGAGGAAGTTTTCTCCTCCGCTCGCCCCTTCCACCGTCATTTTCTCTCTACCCACCCTTGCCTCCTTTTCCGCGCAGCTCTCGATTCCCCCCTCTCTTTCGCACCATCCATGTCATATTCCGCTCCAGGAGCTCCATCATAGCTCCTTGCTGTCGCTGGGAGGATGTTTTCTCCTCCGCTCGCCCCTTCCACCGTCATTTTCTCTCTACCCACCCTTGCCTCCTTTTCCGCGCAGCTCTCGATTCCCCCCTCTCTTTCGCACCCTCCATGTCATATTCCGCTCCAGGAGTTTCATCATAGCTCCTCACTGTCGCTGGGAGGATGTTTTTTCCTCCGCTCGCCCCTTCCACCATCATTTTCTCTCTACCCACCCTTTCCTCCTTTTCCGCGCAGCTCTCGATTCCCCCCTCTCTTGCGCACCCTCCATGTCATATTCCGCTCCAGGAGCTCCATCATAGCTCCTCGCTGTCGCTGGGAGGATGTTTTCTCCTCCGCTCGCCCCTTCCACCGTCATTTTCTCTCTACCCACCCTTGCCTCCTTTTCCGCGCAGCTCTCGATTCCTCCTCTCTTTCGCACCCTCCATGTCATATTCCGCTCCAGGAGTTCCATCATAGCTCCTCACTGTCGCTGGGAGGATGTTTTCTCCTCCGCTCGCCCCTTCCACCGTCATTTTCTCTCTACCCACCCTTGCCTCCTTCTCCGCGCAGCTCTCGATTCCCCCCTCTCTTTCGCACCCTCCATGTCATATTCCGCTCCAGGAGCTCCATCATAGCTCTTCGCTGTCGCTGGGAGGATGTTTTCTCCTCCGCTCGCCCCTTCCACCGTCATTTTCTCTCTACCCACCCTTTCCTCCGTTTCCGCGCAGCTCTCGATTCCCCCCTCTCTTTCGCACCCTCCATGTCATATTCCGCTCCAGGAGCTCCATCATAGCTCCTCGCTGTCGCTGGGAGGATGTTTTCTCCTCCGCTCGCCCCTTCCACCGTCATTTTCTCTCTACCCACCCTTGCCTCCTTTTCCGCGCAGCTCTCGATTCCCCCCTCTCTTTCGCACCCTCCATGTCATATTCCGCTCCAGGAGCTCTCATCATAGCTCCTCGCTGTCGCTGGGAGGATGTTTTCTCCTCCGCTCGCCCCTTCCACCGTCATTTTCTTTCTACCCACCCTTGCCTCCTTTTCCACGCAGCTCTCAATTCCCCCCTCTCTTTCGCACCCTCCATGTCATATTCCGCTCCAGGAGCTCCATCATAGCTCCTCGCTGTCGCTGGGAGGATGTTTTCTCCTCCGCTCGCCCCTTCCACCGTCATTTTCTCTCTACCCACCCTTGCCTCCTTCTCCGCGCAGCTCTCGATTCCCCCCTCTCTTTCGAACCCTCCATGTCATATTCCGCTCCAGGAGCTCCATCATAGCTCCTCGCTGTCGCTGGGAGGATGTTTTCTCCTCTGCTCGCCCCTTCCACCGTCATTTTCTCTCTACTCACCCTTTCCTCCTTTTCCGCGCAGCTCTCGATTCCCCCCTCTCTTTCGCACCCTCCATGTCATATTCCGCTCCAGGAGCTCCATCATAGCTCCTCGCTGTCGCTGGGAGGATGTTTTCTCCTCCGCTCGCCCCTTCCACCGTCATTTTCTTTCTACCCACCCTTGCCTCCTTTTCCACGCAGCTCTCGATTCCCCCCTCTCTTTCGCACCCTCCATGTCATATTCCGCTCCAGGAGCTCCATCATAGCTCCTCGCTGTCGCTGGGAGGATGTTTTCTCCTCTGCTCGCCCCTTCCACCGTCATTTTCTCTCTACCCACCCTTTCCTCCTTTTCCGCGCAGCTCTCGATTCCCCCCTCTCTTTCGCACCCTCCATGTCATATTCCGCTCCAGGAGTTCCATCATAGCTCCTCACTGTCGCTGGGAGGAAGTTTTCTCCTCCGCTCGCCCCTTCCACCGTCATTTTCTCTCTACCCACCCTTGCCTCCTTTTCCGCGCAGCTCTCGATTCCCCCCTCTCTTTCGCACCCTCCATGTCATATTCCGCTCCAGGAGCTCCATCATAGCTCCTTGCTGTCGCTGGGAGGACGTTTTCTCCTCTGCTCGCCCCTTCCACCGTCATTTTCTCTCTACCCACCCTTGCCTCCTTTTCCGCGCAGCTCTCGATTCCCCCCTCTCTTTCGCACCCTCCATGTCATATTCCGCTCCAGGAGTTCCATCATAGCTCCTCACTGTCGCTGGGAGGATGTTTTCTCCTCCGCTCGCCCCTTCCACCGTCATTTTCTCTCTACCCACCCTTGCCTCCTTTTCCGCGCAGCTCTCGATTCCCCCCTCTCTTTCGCACCCTCCATGTCATATTCCGCTCCAGGAGCTCCATCATAGCTCCTCGCTGTCGCTGGGAGGATGTTTTCTCCTCCGCTCGCCCCTTCCACCGTCATTTTCTCTCTACCCACCCTTGCCTCCTTTTCCGCGCAGCTCTCGATTCCCCCCTCTCTTTCGCACCCTCAATGTCATATTCCGCTCCAGGAGTTCCATCATAGCTCCTCACTGTCGCTGGGAGGATGTTTTCTCCTCCGCTCGCCCCTTCCACCGTCATTTTCTCTCTACCCACCCTTGCCTCCTTTTCCGCGCAGCTCTCGATTCCCCCCTCTCTTTCGCACCCTCCATGTCATATTCCGCTCCAGGAGTTCCATCATAGCTCCTCACTGTCGCTGGGAGGAAGTTTTCTCCTCCGCTCGCCCCTTCCACCGTCATTTTCTCTCTACCCACCCTTGCCTCCTTTTCCGCGCAGCTCTCGATTCCCCCCTCTCTTTCGCACCCTCCATGTCATATTCCGCTCCAGGAGCTCCATCATAGCTCCTCGCTGTCGCTGGGAGGATGTTTTCTCCTCCGCTCGCCCCTTCCACCGTCATTTTCTCTCTACCCACCCTTGCCTCCTTTTCCGCGCAGCTCTCGATTCCCCCCTCTCTTTCGCACCCTCAATGTCATATTCCGCTCAAGGAGTTCCATCATAGCTCCTCACTGTCGCTGGGAGGATGTTTTCTCCTCCGCTCGCCCCTTCCACCGTCATTTTCTCTCTACCCACCCTTGCCTCCTTCTCCGCGCAGCTCTCGATTCCCCCCTCTCTTTCGCACCCTCCATGTCATATTCCGCTCCAGGAGCTCCATCATAGCTCTTCGCTGTCGCTGGGAGGATGTTTTCTCCTCCGCTCGCCCCTTCCACCGTCATTTTCTCTCTACCCACCCTTTCCTCCGTTTCCGCGCAGCTCTCGATTCCCCCCTCTCTTTCGCACCCTCCATGTCATATTCCGCTCCAGGAGCTCCATCATAGCTCCTCGCTGTCGCTGGGAGGATGTTTTCTCCTCCGCTCGCCCCTTCCACCGTCATTTTCTCTCTACCCACCCTTGCCTCCTTTTCCGCGCAGCTCTCGATTCCCCCCTCTCTTTCGCACCCTCCATGTCATATTCCGCTCCAGGAGCTCCATCATAGCTCCTCGCTGTCGCTGGGAGGATGTTTTCTCCTCCGCTCGCCCCTTCCACCGTCATTTTCTCTCTACCCACCCTTGCCTCCTTCTCCGCGCAGCTCTCAATTCCCCCCTCTCTTTCGCACCCTCCATGTCATATTCCGCTCCAGGAGCTCCATCATAGCTCCTCGCTGTCGCTGGGAGGATGTTTTCTCCTCCGCTCGCCCCTTCCACCGTCATTTTCTCTCTACCCACCCTTGCCTCCTTCTCCGCGCAGCTCTCGATTCCCCCCTCTCTTTCGAACCCTCCATGTCATATTCCGCTCCAGGAGCTCCATCATAGCTCCTCGCTGTCGCTGGGAGGATGTTTTCTCCTCTGCTCGCCCCTTCCACCGTCATTTTCTCTCTACTCACCCTTTCCTCCTTTTCCGCGCAGCTCTCGATTCCCCCCTCTCTTTCGCACCCTCCATGTCATATTCCGCTCCAGGAGCTCCATCATAGCTCCTCGCTGTCGCTGGGAGGATGTTTTCTCCTCCGCTCGCCCCTTCCACCGTCATTTTCTTTCTACCCACCCTTGCCTCCTTTTCCACGCAGCTCTCGATTCCCCCCTCTCTTTCGCACCCTCCATGTCATATTCCGCTCCAGGAGCTCCATCATAGCTCCTCGCTGTCGCTGGGAGGATGTTTTCTCCTCTGCTCGCCCCTTCCACCGTCATTTTCTCTCTACCCACCCTTTCCTCCTTTTCCGCGCAGCTCTCGATTCCCCCCTCTCTTTCGCACCCTCCATGTCATATTCCGCTCCAGGAGTTCCATCATAGCTCCTCACTGTCGCTGGGAGGAAGTTTTCTCCTCCGCTCGCCCCTTCCACCGTCATTTTCTCTCTACCCACCCTTGCCTCCTTTTCCGCGCAGCTCTCGATTCCCCCCTCTCTTTCGCACCCTCCATGTCATATTCCGCTCCAGAAGCTCCATCATAGCTCCTTGCTGTCGCTGGGAGGACGTTTTCTCCTCCGCTCGCCCCTTCCACCGTCATTTTCTCTCTACCCACCCTTGCCTCCTTTTCCGCGCAGCTCTCGATTCCCCCCTCTCTTTCGCACCCTCCATGTCATATTCCGCTCCAGGAGTTCCATCATAGCTCCTCACTGTCGCTGGGAGGATGTTTTCTCCTCCGCTCGCCCCTTCCACCGTCATTTTCTCTCTACCCACCCTTGCCTCCTTTTCCGCGCAGCTCTCGATTCCCCCCTCTCTTTCGCACCCTCCATGTCATATTCCGCTCCAGGAGCTCCATCATAGCTCCTCGCTGTCGCTGGGAGGATGTTTTCTCCTCCGCTCGCCCCTTCCACCGTCATTTTCTCTCTACCCACCCTTGCCTCCTTTTCCGCGCAGCTCTCGATTCCCCCCTCTCTTTCGCACCCTCAATGTCATATTCCGCTCCAGGAGTTCCATCATAGCTCCTCACTGTCGCTGGGAGGATGTTTTCTCCTCCGCTCGCCCCTTCCACCGTCATTTTCTCTCTACCCACCCTTGCCTCCTTTTCCGCGCAGCTCTCGATTCCCCCCTCTCTTTCGCACCCTCCATGTCATATTCCGCTCCAGGAGTTCCATCATAGCTCCTCACTGTCGCTGGGAGGAAGTTTTCTCCTCCGCTCGCCCCTTCCACCGTCATTTTCTCTCTACCCACCCTTGCCTCCTTTTCCGCGCAGCTCTCGATTCCCCCCTCTCTTTCGCACCCTCCATGTCATATTCCGCTCCAGGAGCTCCATCATAGCTCCTCGCTGTCGCTGGGAGGATGTTTTCTCCTCCGCTCGCCCCTTCCACCGTCATTTTCTCTCTACCCACCCTTGCCTCCTTTTCCGCGCAGCTCTCGATTCCCCCCTCTCTTTCGCACCCTCAATGTCATATTCTGCTCCAGGAGTTCCATCATAGCTCCTCCCTGTCGCTGGGAGGATGTTTTCTCCTCCGCTCGCCCCTTCCACCGTCATTTTCTCTCTACCCACCCTTGCCTCCTTTTCCGCGCAGCTCTCGATTCCCCCCTCTCTTTCGCACCCTCCATGTCATATTCCGCTCCAGGAGTTCCATCATAGCTCCTCACTGTCGCTGGGAGGAAGTTTTCTCCTCCGCTCGCCCCTTCCACCGTCATTTTCTCTCTACCCACCCTTGCCTCCTTTTCCGCGCAGCTCTCGATTCCCCCCTCTCTTTCGCACCCTCCATGTCATATTCCGCTCCAGGAGTTCCATCATAGCTCCTCACTGTCGCTGGGAGGAAGTTTTCTCCTCCGCTCGCCCCTTCCACCGTCATTTTCTCTCTACCCACCCTTGCCTCCTTTTCCGCGCAGCTCTCGATTCCCCCCTCTCTTTCGCACCCTCCATGTCATATTCCGCTCCAGGAGTTCCATCATAGCTCCTCACTGTCGCTGGGAGGATGTTTTCTCCTCCGCTCGCCCCTTCCACCATCATTTTCTCTCTACCCACCCTTGCCTCCTTTTCCGCGCAGCTCTCGATTCCCCCCTCTCTTTCGCACCCTCCATGTCATATTCCGCTCCAGGAGCTCCATCATAGCTCCTCGCTGTCTCTGGGAGGATGTTTTCTCCTCCGCTCGCCCCTTCCACCGTCATTTTCTCTCTACCCACCCTTGCCTCCTTTTCCGCGCAGCTCTCGATTCCCCCCTCTCTTTCGCACCCTCAATGTCATATTCCGCTCCAGGAGTTCCATCATAGCTCCTCACTGTCGCTGGGAGGATGTTTTCTCCTCCGCTCGCCCCTTCCACCGTCATTTTCTCTCTACCCACCCTTGCCTCCTTTTCCGCGCAGCTCTCGATTCCCCCCTCTCTTTCGCACCCTCCATGTCATATTCCGCTCCAGGAGTTCCATCATAGCTCCTCACTGTCGCTGGGAGGAAGTTTTCTCCTCCGCTCGCCCCTTCCACCGTCATTTTCTCTCTACCCACCCTTGCCTCCTTTTCCGCGCAGCTCTCGATTCCCCCCTCTCTTTCGCACCCTCCATGTCATATTCCGCTCCAGGAGCTCCATCATAGCTCCTCGCTGTCGCTGGGAGGATGTTTTCTCCTCCGCTCGCCCCTTCCACCGTCATTTTCTCTCTACCCACCCTTGCCTCCTTTTCCGTGCAGCTCTCGATTCCCCCCTCTCTTTCGCACCCTCAATGTCATATTCCGCTCCAGGAGTTCCATCATAGCTCCTCACTGTCGCTGGGAGGATGTTTTCTCCTCCGCTCGCCCCTTCCACCGTCATTTTCTCTCTACCCACCCTTGCCTCCTTTTCCGCGCAGCTCTCGATTCCCCCCTCTCTTTCGCACCCTCCATGTCATATTCCGCTCCAGGAGTTCCATCATAGCTCCTCACTGTCGCTGGGAGGAAGTTTTCTCCTCCGCTCGCCCCTTCCACCGTCATTTTCTCTCTACCCACCCTTGCCTCCTTTTCCGCGCAGCTCTCGATTCCCCCCTCTCTTTCGCACCCTCCATGTCATATTCCGCTCCAGGAGTTCCATCATAGCTCCTCACTGTCGCTGGGAGGAAGTTTTCTCCTCCGCTCGCCCCTTCCACCGTCATTTTCTCTCTACCCACCCTTGCCTCCTTTTCCGCGCAGCTCTCGATTCCCCCCTCTCTTTCGCACCCTCCATGTCATATTCCGCTCCAGGAGTTCCATCATAGCTCCTCACTGTCGCTGGGAGGATGTTTTCTCCTCCGCTCGCCCCTTCCACCATCATTTTCTCTCTACCCACCCTTGCCTCCTTTTCCGCGCAGCTCTCGATTCCCCCCTCTCTTTCGCACCCTCCATGTCATATTCCGCTCCAGGAGTTCCATCATAGCTCCTCACTGTCGCTGGGAGGATGTTTTCTCCTCCGCTCGCCCCTTCCACCATCATTTTCTCTCTACCCACCCTTGCCTCCTTTTCCGCGCAGCTCTCGATTCCCCCCTCTCTTTCGCACCCTCCATGTCATATTCCGCTCCAGGAGCTCCATCATAGCTCCTTGCTGTCGCTGGGAGGATGTTTTCTCCTCCGCTCGCCCCTTCCACCGTCATTTTCTCTCTACCCACCCTTGCCTCCTTTTCCGTGCAGCTCTCGATTCCCCCCTCTCTTTCGCACCCTCCATGTCATATTCCGCTCCAGGAGTTCCATCATAGCTCCTCACTGTCGCTGGGAGGATGTTTTCTCCTCCGCTCGCCCCTTCCACCGTCATTTTCTCTCTACCCACCCTTGCCTCCTTCTCCGCGCAGCTCTCGATTCCCCCCTCTCTTTCGCACCCTCCATGTCATATTCCGCTCCAGGAGCTCCATCATAGCTCCTCGCTGTCGCTGGGAGGATGTTTTCTCCTCCGCTCGCCCCTTCCACCGTCATTTTCTCTCTACCCACCCTTGCCTCCTTTTCCGCGCAGCTCTCGATTCCCCCCTCTCTTTCGCACCCTCCATGTCATATTCCGCTCCAGGAGCTCCATCATAGCTCCTTGCTGTCGCTGGGAGGATGTTTTCTCCTCCGCTCGCCCCTTCCACCGTCATTTTCTCTCTACCCACCCTTGCCTCCTTTTCCGCGCAGCTCTCGATTCCCCCCTCTCTTTCGCACCCTCCATGTCATATTCCGCTCCAGGAGTTCCATCATAGCTCCTCACTGTCGCTGGGAGGATGTTTTCTCCTCCGCTCGCCCCTCCCACCGTCATTTTCTCTCTACCCACCCTTGCCTCCTTCTCCGCGCAGCTCTCGATTCCCCCCTCTCTTTCGCACCCTCCATGTCATATTCCGCTCCAGGAGCTCCATCATAGCTCCTCGCTGTCGCTGGGAGGATGTTTTCTCCTCCGCTCGCCCCTTCCACCGTCATTTTCTCTCTACCCACCCTTGCCTCCTTTTCCGCGCAGCTCTCGATTCCCCCCTCTCTTTCGCACCCTCCATGTCATATTCCGCTCCAGGAGCTCCATCATAGCTCCTTGCTGTCGCTGGGAGGATGTTTTCTCCTCTGCTCGCCCCTTCCACCGTCATTTTCTCTCTACCCACCCTTGCCTCCTTTTCCGCGCAGCTCTCGATTCCCCCCTCTCTTTCGCACCCTCCATGTCATATTCCGCTCCAGGAGTTCCATCATAGCTCCTCACTGTCGCTGGGAGGATGTTTTCTCCTCCGCTCGCCCCTTCCACCATCATTTTCTCTCTACCCACCCTTGCCTCCTTTTCCGCGCAGCTCTCGATTCCCCCCTCTCTTTCGCACCCTCCATGTCATATTCCGCTCCAGGAGTTCCATCATAGCTCCTCACTGTCGCTGGGAGGAAGTTTTCTCCTCCGCTCGCCCCTTCCACCGTCATTTTCTCTCTACCCACCCTTGCCTCCTTTTCCGCGCAGCTCTCGATTCCCCCCTCTCTTTCGCACCCTCCATGTCATATTCCGCTCCAGGAGTTCCATCATAGCTCCTCACTGTCGCTGGGAGGATGTTTTCTCCTCCGCTCGCCCCTTCCACCGTCATTTTCTCTCTACCCACCCTTGCCTCCTTCTCCGCGCAGCTCTCGATTCCCCCCTCTCTTTCGCACCCTCCATGTCATATTCCGCTCCAGGAGCTCCATCATAGCTCTTCGCTGTCGCTGGGAGGATGTTTTCTCCTCCGCTTGCCCCTTCCACCGTTATTTTCTCTCTACCCACCCTTGCCTCCTTTTCCGCGCAGCTCTCGATTCCCCCCTCTCTTTCGCACCCTCCATGTCATATTCCGCTCCAGGAGCTCCATCATAGCTCCTCGCTGTCGCTGGGAGGATGTTTTCTCCTCCGCTCGCCCCTTCCACCGTCATTTTCTCTCTACCCACCCTTGGCTCCTTCTCCGCGCAGCTCTCAATTCCCCCCTCTCTTTCGCACCCTCCATGTCATATTCCGCTCCAGGAGCTCCATCATAGCTCCTCGCTGTCGCTGGGAGGATGTTTTCTCCTCCGCTCGCCCCTTCCACCGTCATTTTCTCTCTACCCACCCTTGCCTCCTTCTCCGCGCAGCTCTCGATTCCCCCCTCTCTTTCGAACCCTCCATGTCATATTCCGCTCCAGGAGCTCCATCATAGCTCCTCGCTGTCGCTGGGAGGATGTTTTCTCCTCTGCTCGCCCCTTCCACCGTCATTTTCTCTCTACCCACCCTTTCCTCCTTTTCTGCGCAGCTCTCGATTCCCCCCTCTCTTTCGCACCCTCCATGTCATATTCCGCTCCAGGAGCTCCATCATAGCTCCTCGCTGTCGCTGGGAGGATGTTTTCTCCTCCGCTCGCCCCTTCCACCGTCATGTTCTTTCTACCCACCCTTGCCTCCTTTTCCACGCAGCTCTCGATTCCCCCCTCTCTTTCGCACCCTCCATGTCATATTCCGCTCCAGGAGCTCCATCATAGCTCCTCGCTGTTGCTGGGAGGATGTTTTCTCCTCCGCTCGCCCCTTCCACTGTCATTTTCTCTCTACCCACCCTTGCCTCCTTCTCCGCACAGCTCTCGATTCCCCCCTCTCTTTCGCACCCTCCATGTCATATTCCGCTCCAGGAGCTCCATCATAGCTCCTCGCTGTCGCTGGGAGGATGTTTTCTCCTCTGCTCGCCCCTTCCACCGTCATTTTCTCTCTACCCACCCTTTCCTCCTTTTCCGCGCAGCTCTCGATTCCCCCCTCTCTTGCGCACCCTCCATGTCATATTCCGCTCCAGGAGCTCCATCATAGCTCCTCGCTGTCGCTGGGAGGATGTTTTCTCCTCCGCTCGCCCCTTCCACCGTCATTTTCTCTCTACCCACCCTTGCCTCCATTTTCCGTGCAGCTCTCGATTCCCCCCTCTCTTTCGCACCCTCCATGTCATATTCCGCTCCAGGAGTTCCATCATAGCTCCTCACTGTCGCTGGGAGGATGTTTTCTCCTCCGCTCGCCCCTCCCACCGTCATTTTCTCTCTACCCACCCTTGCCTCCTTTTCCGCGCAGCTCTCGATTCCCCCCTCTCTTTCGCACCCTCCATGTCATATTCCGCTCCAGGAGTTCCATCATAGCTCCTCACTGTCGCTGGGAGGAAGTTTTCTCCTCCGCTCGCCCCTTCCACCGTCATTTTCTCTCTACCCACCCTTGCCTCCTTTTCCGCGCAGTTTTCGATTCCCCCCACTCTTTCGCACCCTCCATGTCATATTCCGCTCCAGGAGCTCCATCATAGCTCCTTGCTGTCGCTGGGAGGATGTTTTCTCCTCCGCTAGCCCCTTCCACCGTCATTTTCTCTCTACCCACCCTTGCCTCCTTCTCCGCGCAGCTCTCGATTCCCCCCTCTCTTTCGCACCCTCCATGTCATATTCCGCTACAGGAGCTCCATCATAGCTCCTTGCTGTCGCTGGGAGGATGTTTTCTCCTCCGCTCGCCCCTTCCACCGTCATTTTCTCTCTACCCACCCTTGCCTCCTTCTCCGCGCAGCTCTCGATTCCCCCCTCTCTCTCGCACCCTCCATATTACATCCAGCTCCAGGAGCTCCATCATAGCTCCTCGCTGTCGCTGGGAGGATGTTTTCTCCTCCGCTCGCCCCTTCCACCGTCATTTTCTCTCTACCCACCCTTGCCTCCTTTTCCGCGCAGCTCTCGATTCCCCCCTCTCTTTCGCACCCTCCATGTCATATTCCGCTCCAGGAGTTCCATCATAGCTCCTCACTGTCGCTGGGAGGATGTTTTCTCCTCCGCTCGCCCCTTCCACCGTCATTTTCTCTCTACCCACCCTTGCCTCCTTCTCCGCGCAGCTCTCGATTCCCTCCTCTCTCTCGCACCCTCCATATTACATCCAGCTCCAGGAGCTCCATCATAGCTCCTCGCTGTCGCTGGGAGGATGTTTTCTCCTCCGCTCGCCCCTTCCACCGTCATTTTCTCTCTACCCACCCTTGCCTCCTTCTCCGCGCAGCTCTCGATTCCCTCCTCTCTCTCGCACCCTCCATATTACATCCAGCTCCAGGAGCTCCATCATAGCTCCTCGCTGTCGCTGGGAGGATGTTTTCTCCTCCGCTCGCCCCTTCCACCGTCATTTTCTCTCTACCCACCCTTGCCTCCTTTTCCGCGCAGCTCTCGATTCCCCCCTCTCTTTCGCACCCTCCATGTCATATTCCGCTCCAGGAGCTCCATCATAGCTCCTTGCTGTCGCTGGGAGGATGTTTTCTCCTCCGCTCGCCCCTTCCACCGTCATTTTCTCTCTACCCACCCTTGCCTCCTTCTCCGCGCAGCTCTCGATTCCCCCCTCTCTCTCGCACCCTCCATATTACATCCAGCTCCAGGAGCTCCATCATAGCTCCTCGCTGTCGCTGGGAGGATGTTTTCTCCTCCGCTCGCCCCTTCCACCGTCATTTTCTCTCTACCCACCCTTGCCTCCTTTTCCGCGCAGCTCTCGATTCCCCCCTCTCTTTCGCACCCTCCATGTCATATTCCGCTCCAGGAGTTCCATCATAGCTCCTCACTGTCGCTGGGAGGATGTTTTCTCCTCCGCTCGCCCCTTCCACCGTCATTTTCTCTCTACCCACCCTTGCCTCCTTCTCCGCGCAGCTCTCGATTCCCCCCTCTCTTTCGCACCCTCCATGTCATATTCCGCTACAGGAGCTCCATCATAGCTCCTTGCTGTCGCTGGGAGGATGTTTTCTCCTCCGCTCGCCCCTTCCACCGTCATTTTCTCTCTACCCACCCTTGCCTCCTTCTCCGCGCAGCTCTCGATTACCTCCTCTCTCTCGCACCCTCCATATTACATCCAGCTCCAGGAGCTCCATCATAGCTCCTCGCTGTCGCTGGGAGGATGTTTTCTCCTCCGCTCGCCCCTTCCACCGTCATTTTCTCTCTACCCACCCTTGCCTCCTTTTCCGCGCAGCTCTCGATTCCCCCCTCTCTTTCGCACCCTCCATGTCATATTCCGCTCCAGGAGCTCCATCATAGCTCCTTGCTGTCGCTGGGAGGATGTTTTCTCCTCCGCTCGCCCCTTCCACCGTCATTTTCTCTCTACCCACCCTTGCCTCCTTCTCCGCGCAGCTCTCGATTCCCTCCTCTCTCTCGCACCCTCCATATTACATCCAGCTCCAGGAGCTCCATCATAGCTCCTCGCTGTCGCTGGGAGGATGTTTTCTCCTCCGCTCGCCCCTTCCACCGTCATTTCCTCTCTACCCACCCTTGCCTCCTTCTCCGCGCAGCTCTCGATTCCCTCCTCTCTCTCGCACCCTCCATATTACATCCAGCTCCAGGAGCTCCATCATAGCTCCTCGCTGTCACTGGGAGGATGTTTTCTCCTCCGCTCGCCCCTTCCACCGTCATTTTCTCTCTACCCACCCTTGCCTCCTTTTCCGCGCAGCTCTCGATTCCCCCCTCTCTTTCGCACCCTCCATGTCATATTCCGCTCCAGGAGCTCCATCATAGCTCCTTGCTGTCGCTGGGAGGATGTTTTCTCCTCCGCTCGCCCCTTCCACCGTCATTTTCTCTCTACCCACCCTTGCCTCCTTCTCCGCGCAGCTCTCGATTCCCCCCTCTCTCTCGCACCCTCCATATTACATCCAGCTCCAGGAGCTCCATCATAGCTCCTCGCTGTCGCTGGGAGGATGTTTTCTCCTCCGCTCGCCCCTTCCACCGTCATTTTCTCTCTACCCACCCTTGCCTCCTCTTCCGCGCAGCTCTCGATTCCCCCCTCTCTTTCGCACCCTCCATGTCATATTCCGCTCCAGGAGTTCCATCATAGCTCCTCACTGTCGCTGGGAGGATGTTTTCTCCTCCGCTCGCCCCTTCCACCGTCATTTTCTCTCTACCCACCCTTGCCTCCTTCTCCGCGCAGCTCTCGATTCCCCCCTCTCTTTCGCACCCTCCATGTCATATTCCGCTCCAGGAGCTCCATCATAGCTCCTCGCTGTCGCTGGGAGGATTTTTTCTCCTCCGCTCGCCCCTTCCACCGTCATTTTCTCTCTACCCACCCTTGCCTCCTTTTCCGCGCAGCTCTCGATTCCCCCCTCTCTTTCGCACCCTCCATGTCATATTCCGCTCCAGGAGTTCCATCATAGCTCCTCACTGTCGCTGGGAGGATTTTTTCTCCTCCGCTCGCCCCTTCCACCGTCATTTTCTCTCTACCCACCCTTGCCTCCTTCTCCGCGCAGCTCTCGATTCCCTCCTCTCTCTCGCACCCTCCATATTACATCCAGCTCCAGGAGCTCCATCATAGCTCCTCGCTGTCGCTGGGAGGATGTTTTCTCCTCCGCTCGCCCCTTCCACCGTCATTTTCTCTCTACCCACCCTTGCCTCCTTCTCCGCGCAGCTCTCGATTCCCTCCTCTCTCTCGCACCCTCCATATTACATCCAGCTCCAGGAGCTCCATCATAGCTCCTCGCTGTCGCTGGGAGGATGTTTTCTCCTCCGCTCGCCCCTTCCACCGTCATTTTCTCTCTACCCACCCTTGCCTCCTTTTCCGCGCAGCTCTCGATTCCCCCCTCTCTTTCGCACCCTCCATGTCATATTCCGCTCCAGGAGCTCCATCATAGCTCCTTGCTGTCGCTGGGAGGATGTTTTCTCCTCCGCTCGCCCCTTCCACCGTCATTTTCTCTCTACCCACCCTTGCCTCCTTCTCCGCGCAGCTCTCGATTCCCCCCTCTCTTTCGCACCCTCCATGTCATATTCCGCTCCAGGAGCTCCATCATAGCTCCTCGCTGTCGCTGGGAGGATGTTTTCTCCTCCGCTCGCCCCTTCCACCGTCATTTTCTCTCTACCCACCCTTGCCTCCTTTTCCGCGCAGCTCTCGATTCCCCCCTCTCTTTCGCACCCTCCATGTCATATTCCGCTCCAGGAGTTCCATCATAGCTCCTCACTGTCGCTGGGAGGATGTTTTCTCCTCCGCTCGCCCCTTCCACCGTCATTTTCTCTCTACCCACCCTTGCCTCCTTTTCCGCGCAGCTCTCGATTCCCCCCTCTCTTTCGCACCCTCCATGTCATATTCCGCTCCAGGAGTTCCATCATAGCTCCTCACTGTCGCTGGGAGGATGTTTTCTCCTCCGCTCGCCCCTTCCACCGTCATTTTCTCTCTACCCACCCTTGCCTCCTTCTCCGCGCAGCTCTCGATTCCCTCCTCTCTCTCGCACCCTCCATATTACATCCAGCTCCAGGAGCTCCATCATAGCTCCTCGCTGTCGCTGGGAGGATGTTTTCTCCTCCGCTCGCCCCTTCCACCGTCATTTTCTCTCTACCCACCCTTGCCTCCTTCTCCGCGCAGCTCTCGATTCCCCCCTCTCTTTCGCACCCTCCATGTCATATTCCGCTCCAGGAGCTCCATCATAGCTCCTCGCTGTCGCTGGGAGGATGTTTTCTCCTCCGCTCGCCCCTTCCACCGTCATTTTCTCTCTACCCACCCTTGCCTCCTTTTCCGCGCAGCTCTTGATTCCCCCCTCTCTTTCGCACCCTCAATGTCATATTCCGCTCCAGGAGTTCCATCATAGCTCCTCACTGTCGCTGGGAGGATGTTTTCTCCTCCGCTCGCCCCTTCCACCGTCATTTTCTCTCTACCCACCCTCTCCTCCTTTTCCGCGCAGCTCTCGATTCCCCCCTCTCTTTCGCACCCTCCATGTCATATTCCGCTCCAGGAGTTCCATCATAGCTCCTCACTGTCGCTGGGAGGAAGTTTTCTCCTCCGCTCGCCCCTTCCACCATCATTTTCTCTCTACCCACCCTTGCCTCCTTTTCCGCGCAGCTCTCGATTCCCCCCTCTCTTTCGCACCCTCCATGTCATATTCCGCACCAGGAGCTCCATCATAGCTCCTCGCTGTCGCTGGGAGGATGTTTTCTCCTCCGCTCGCCCCTTCCACCGTCATTTTCTCTCTACCCACCCTTGCCTCCTTTTCCGCGCAGCTCTCGATTCCCCCCTCTCTTTCGCACCCTCAATGTCATATTCCGCTCCAGGAGTTCCATCATAGCTCCTCACTGTCGCTGGGAGGATGTTTTCTCCTCCGCTCGCCCCTTCCACCGTCATTTTCTCTCTACCCACCCTTGCCTCCTTTTCCGCGCAGCTCTCGATTCCCCCCTCTCTTTCGCACCCTCCATGTCATATTCCGCACCAGGAGCTCCATCATAGCTCCTCGCTGTCGCTGGGAGGATGTTTTCTCCTCCGCTCGCCCCTTCCACCGTCATTTTCTCTCTACCCACCCTTGCCTCCTTCTCCGCGCAGCTCTCGATTCCCCCCTCTCTTTCGCACCCTCCATGTCATATTCCGCTCCAGGAGCTCCATCATAGCTCCTCGCTGTCGCTGGGAGGATGTTTTCTCCTCCGCTCGCCCCTTCCACCGTCATTTTCTCTCTACCCACCCTTGCTTCCTTTTCCGCGCAGCTCTCGATTCCCCCCTCTCTTTCGCACCCTCCATGTCATATTCCGCTCCAGGAGTTCCATCATAGCTCCTCACTGTCGCTGGGAGGAAGTTTTCTCCTCCGCTCGCCCCTTCCACCGTCATTTTCTCTCTACCCACCCTTGCCTCCTTTTCCGCACAGCTCTCGATTCCCCCCTCTCTTTCGCACCCTCCATGTCATATTCCGCACCAGGAGCTCCATCATAGCTCCTCGCTGTCGCTGGGAGGATGTTTTCTCCTCCGCTCGCCCCTTCCACCGTCATTTTCTCTCTACCCACCCTTGCCTCCTTTTCCGCGCAGCTCTCGATTCCCCCCTCTCTTTCGCACCCTCAATGTCATATTCCGCTCCAGGAGTTCCATCATAGCTCCTCACTGTCGCTGGGAGGATGTTTTCTCCTCCGCTCGCCCCTTCCACCGTCATTTTCTCTCTACCCACCCTTGCCTCCTTTTCCGCGCAGCTCTCGATTCCCCCCTCTCTTTCGCACCCTCCATGTCATATTCCGCTCCAGGAGTTCCATCATAGCTCCTCACTGTCGCTGGGAGGAAGTTTTCTCCTCCGCTCGCCCCTTCCACCGTCATTTTCTCTCTACCCACCCTTGCCTCCTTTTCCGCGCAGCTCTCGATTCCCCCCTCTCTTTCGCACCCTCCATGTCATATTCCGCTCCAGGAGCTCCATCATAGCTCCTTGCTGTCGCTGGGAGGATGTTTTCTCCTCCGCTCGCCCCTTCCACCGTCATTTTCTCTCTACCCACCCTTGCCTCCTTTTCCGCGCAGCTCTCGATTCCCCCCTCTCTTTCGCACCCTCCATGTCATATTCCGCTCCAGGAGTTCCATCATAGCTCCTCACTGTCGCTGGGAGGATGTTTTCTCCTCCGCTTGCCCCTTCCACCATCATTTTCTCTCTACCCACCCTTGCCTCCTTTTCCGCGCAGCTCTCGATTCCCCCCTCTCTTTCGCACCCTCCATGTCATATTCCGCTCCAGGAGTTCCATCATAGCTCCTCACTGTCGCTGGGAGGATGTTTTCTCCTCCGCTCGCCCCTTCCACCGTCATTTTCTCTCTACCCACCCTTGCCTCCTTTTCCGCGCAGCTCTCGATTCCCCCCTCTCTTTCGCACCCTCCATGTCATATTCCGCTCCAGGAGCTCCATCATAGCTCCTTGCTGTCGCTGGGAGGATGTTTTCTCCTCCGCTCGCCCCTTCCACTGTCATTTTCTCTCTACCCACCCTTGCCTCCTTTTCCGCGCAGCTCTCGATTCCCCCCTCTCTTTCGCACCCTCCATGTCATATTCCGCTCCAGGAGTTCCATCATATCTCCTCACTGTCGCTGGGAGGATGTTTTCTCCTCCGCTCGCCCCTTCCACCGTCATTTTCTCTCTACCCACCCTTGCCTCCTTCTCCGCGCAGCTCTCGATTCCCCCCTCTCTTTCGCACCCTCCATGTCATATTCCGCTCCAGGAGCTCCATCATAGCTCCTCGCTGTCGCTGGGAGGATGTTTTCTCCTCCGCTCGCCCCTTCCACCGTCATTTTCTCTCTACCCACCCTTGCCTCCTTTTCCGCGCAGCTCTCGATTCCCCCCTCTCTTTCGCACCCTCCATGTCATATTCCGCTCCAGGAGCTCCATCATAGCTCCTTGCTGTCGCTGGGAGGATGTTTTCTCCTCCGCTCGCCCCTTCCACCGTCATTTTCTCTCTACCCACCCTTGCCTCCTTTTCCGCGCAGCTCTCGATTCCCCCCTCTCTTTCGCACCCTCCATGTCATATTCCGCTCCAGGAGCTCCATCATAGCTCCTTGCTGTCGCTGGGAGGATGTTTTCTCCTCCGCTCGCCCCTTCCACCGTCATTTTCTCTCTACCCACCCTTGCCTCCTTTTCCGCGCAGCTCTCGATTCCCCCCTCTCTTTCGCACCCTCCATGTCATATTCCGCTCCAGGAGTTCCATCATAGCTCCTCACTGTCGCTGGGAGGATGTTTTCTCCTCCGCTCGCCCCTTCCACCATCATTTTCTCTCTACCCACCCTTGCCTCCTTTTCCGCGCAGCTCTCGATTCCCCCCTCTCTTTCGCACCCTCCATGTCATATTCCGCTCCAGGAGTTCCATCATAGCTCCTCACTGTCGCTGGGAGGAAGTTTTCTCCTCCGCTCGCCCCTTCCACCGTCATTTTCTCTCTACCCACCCTTGCCTCCTTTTCCGCGCAGCTCTCGATTCCCCCCTCTCTTTCGCACCCTCCATGTCATATTCCGCTCCAGGAGTTCCATCATAGCTCCTCACTGTCGCTGGGAGGATGTTTTCTCCTCCGCTCGCCCCTTCCACCGTCATTTTCTCTCTACCCACCCTTGCCTCCTTCTCCGCGCAGCTCTCGATTCCCCCCTCTCTTTCGCACCCTCCATGTCATATTCCGCTCCAGGAGCTCCATCATAGCTCTTCGCTGTCGCTGGGAGGATGTTTTCTCCTCCGCTCGCCCCTTCCACCGTCATTTTCTCTCTACCCACCCTTGCCTCCTTTTCCGCGCAGCTCTCGATTCCCCCCTCTCTTTCGCACCCTCCATGTCATATTCCGCTCCAGGAGCTCCATCATAGCTCCTCGCTGTCGCTGGGAGGATGTTTTCTCCTCCGCTCGCCCCTTCCACCGTCATTTTCTCTCTACCCACCCTTGCCTCCTTCTCCGCGCAGCTCTCAATTCCCCCCTCTCTTTCGCACCCTCCATGTCATATTCCGCTCCAGGAGCTCCATCATAGCTCCTCGCTGTCGCTGGGAGGATGTTTTCTCCTCCGCTCGCCCCTTCCACCGTCATTTTCTCTCTACCCACCCTTGCCTCCTTCTCCGCGCCGCTCTCGATTCCCCCCTCTCTTTCGAACCCTCCATGTCATATTCCGCTCCAGGAGCTCCATCATAGCTCCTCGCTGTCGCTGGGAGGATGTTTTCTCCTCCGCTCGCCCCTTCCACCGTCATTTTCTTTCTACCCACCCTTGCCTCCTTTTCCACGCAGCTCTCGATTCCCCCCTCTCTTTCGCACCCTCCATGTCATATTCCGCTCCAGGAGCTCCATCATAGCTCCTCGCTGTCGCTGGGAGGATGTTTTCTCCTCCGCTCGCCCCTTCCACCGTCATTTTCTCTCTACCCACCCTTGCCTCCTTCTCCGCACAGCTCTCGATTCCCCCCTCTCTTTCGCACCCTCCATGTCATATTCCGCTCCAGGAGCTCCATCATAGCTCCTCGCTGTCGCTGGGAGGATGTTTTCTCCTCCGCTCGCCCCTTCCACCGTCATTTTCTTTCTACCCACCCTTGCCTCCTTTTCCACGCAGCTCTCGATTCCCCCCTCTCTTTCGCACCCTCCATGTCATATTCGGCTCCAGGAGCTCCATCATAGCTCCTCGCTGTCGCTGGGAGGATGTTTTCTCCTCCGCTCGCCCCTTCCACCGTCATTTTCTCTCTACCCACCCTTGCCTCCTTTTCCGCGCAGCTCTCGATTCCCCCCTCTCTTTCGCACCCTCCATGTCATATTCCGCTCCAGGAGTTCCATCATAGCTCCTCACTGTCGCTGGGAGGATGTTTTCTCCTCCGCTCGCCCCTTCCACCGTCATTTTCTCTCTACCCACCCTTGCCTCCTTCTCCGCGCAGCTCTCGATTCCCCCCTCTCTTTCGCACCCTCCATGTCATATTCCGCTCCAGGAGCTCCATCATAGCTCTTCGCTGTCGCTGGGAGGATGTTTTCTCCTCCGCTCGCCCCTTCCACCGTCATTTTCTCTCTACCCACCCTTGCCTCCTTTTCCGCGCAGCTCTCGATTCCCCCCTCTCTTTCGCACCCTCCATGTCATATTCCGCTCCAGGAGCTCCATCATAGCTCCTCGCTGTCGCTGGGAGGATGTTTTCTCCTCCGCTCGCCCCTTCCACCGTCATTTTCTCTCTACCCACCCTTGCCTCCTTCTCCGCGCAGCTCTCAATTCCCCCCTCTCTTTCGCACCCTCCATGTCATATTCCGCTCCAGGAGCTCCATCATAGCTCCTCGCTGTCGCTGGGAGGATGTTTTCTCCTCCGCTCGCCCCTTCCACCGTCATTTTCTCTCTACCCACCCTTGCCTCCTTCTCCGCGCCGCTCTCGATTCCCCCCTCTCTTTCGAACCCTCCATGTCATATTCCGCTCCAGGAGCTCCATCATAGCTCCTCGCTGTCGCTGGGAGGATGTTTTCTCCTATGCTCGCCCCTTCCACCGTCATTTTCTTTCTACCCACCCTTGCCTCCTTTTCCACGCAGCTCTCGATTCCCCCCTCTCTTTCGCACCCTCCATGTCATATTCCGCTCCAGGAGCTCCATCATAGCTCCTCGCTGTCGCTGGGAGGATGTTTTCTCCTCCGCTCGCCCCTTCCACCGTCATTTTCTCTCTACCCACCCTTGCCTCCTTCTCCGCACAGCTCTCGATTCCCCCCTCTCTTTCGCACCCTCCATGTCATATTCCGCTCCAGGAGCTCCATCATAGCTCCTCGCTGTCGCTGGGAGGATGTTTTCTCCTCTGCTCGCCCCTTCCACCGTCATTTTCTCTCTACCCACCCTTTCCTCCTTTTCCGCGCAGCTCTCGATTCCCCCCTCTCTTGCGCACCCTCCATGTCATATTCCGCTCCAGGAGCTCCATCATAGCTCCTCGCTGTCGCTGGGAGGATTTTTTCTCCTCCGCTCGCCCCTTCCACCGTCATTTTCTCTCTACCCACCCTTGCCTCCTTTTCCGCGCAGCTCTCGATTCCCCCCTCTCTTTCGCACCCTCCATGTCATATTCCGCTCCAGGAGTTCCATCATAGCTCCTCACTGTCGCTGGGAGGATGTTTTCTCCTCCGCTCGCCTCTTCCACCGTCATTTTCTCTCTTCCCACCCTTGCCTCCTTTTCCGCGCAGCTCTCGATTCCCCCCTCTCTTTCGCACCCTCCATGTCATATTCCGCTCCAGGAGTTCCATCATAGCTCCTCACTGTCGCTGGGAGGATGTTTTCTCCTCTGCTCGCCCCTTCCACCGTCATTTTCTCTCTACCCACCCTTGCCTCCTTTTCCGCGCAGCTCTCGATTCCCCCCTCTCTTTCGCACCCTCCATGTCATATTCCTCTCCAGGAGTTCCATCATAGCTCCTCACTGTCGCTGGGAGGAAGTTTTCTCCTCCGCTCGCCCCTTCCACCGTCATTTTCTCTCTACCCACCCTTGCCTCCTTCTCCGCGCAGCTCTCGATTCCCCCCTCTCTTTCGCACCCTCCATGTCATATTCCGCTACAGGAGCTCCATCATAGCTCCTTGCTGTCGCTGGGAGGATGTTTTCTCCTCCGCTCGCCCCTTCCACCGTCATTTTCTCTCTACCCACCCTTGCCTCCTTCTCCGCGCAGCTCTCGATTCCCCCCTCTCTTTCGCACCCTCCATGTCATATTCCGCTCCAGGAGCTCCATCATAGCTCCTTGCTGTCGCTGGGAGGATGTTTTCTCCTCCGCTCGCCCCTTCCACCGTCATTTTCTCTCTACCCACCCTTGCCTCCTTCTCCGCGCAGCTCTCGATTCCCCCCTCTCTTTCGCACCCTCCATGTCATATTCCGCTACAGGAGCTCCATCATAGCTCCTTGCTGTCGCTGGGAGGATGTTTTCTCCTCCGCTCGCCCCTTCCACCGTCATTTTCTCTCTACCCACCCTTGCCTCCTTCTCCGCGCAGCTCTCGATTCCCCCCTCTCTCTCGCACCCTCCATATTACATCCAGCTCCAGGAGCTCCATCATAGCTCCTCGCTGTCGCTGGGAGGATGTTTTCTCCTCCGCTCGCCCCTTCCACCGTCATTTTCTCTCTACCCACCCTTGCCTCCTTTTCCGCGCAGCTCTCGATTCCCCCCTCTCTTTCGCACCCTCCATGTCATATTCCGCTCCAGGAGTTCCATCATAGCTCCTCACTGTCGCTGGGAGGATGTTTTCTCCTCCGCTCGCCCCTTCCACCGTCATTTTCTCTCTACCCACCCTTGCCTCCTTCTCCGCGCAGCTCTCGATTCCCTCCTCTCTCTCGCACCCTCCATATTACATCCAGCTCCAGGAGCTCCATCATAGCTCCTCGCTGTCGCTGGGAGGATGTTTTCTCCTCCGCTCGCCCCTTCCACCGTCATTTTCTCTCTACCCACCCTTGCCTCCTTCTCCGCGCAGCTCTCGATTCCCCCCTCTCTTTCGCACCCTCCATGTCATATTCCGCTCCAGGAGCTCCATCATAGCTCCTTGCTGTCGCTGGGAGGATGTTTTCTCCTCCGCTCGCCCCTTCCACCGTCATTTTCTCTCTACCCACCCTTGCCTCCTTCTCCGCGCAGCTCTCGATTCCCTCCTCTCTCTCGCACCCTCCATATTACATCCAGCTCCAGGAGCTCCATCATAGCTCCTCGCTGTCGCTGGGAGGATGTTTTCTCCTCCGCTCGCCCCTTCCACCGTCATTTTCTCTCTACCCACCCTTGCCTCCTTCTCCGCGCAGCTCTCGATTCCCTCCTCTCTCTCGCACCCTCCATATTACATCCAGCTCCAGGAGCTCCATCATAGCTCCTCGCTGTCGCTGGGAGGATGTTTTCTCCTCCGCTCGCCCCTTCCACCGTCATTTTCTCTCTACCCACCCTTGCCTCCTTTTCCGCGCAGCTCTCGATTCCCCCCTCTCTTTCGCACCCTCCATGTCATATTCCGCTCCAGGAGCTCCATCATAGCTCCTTGCTGTCGCTGGGAGGATGTTTTCTCCTCCGCTCGCCCCTTCCACCGTCATTTTCTCTCTACCCACCCTTGCCTCCTTCTCCGCGCAGCTCTCGATTCCCCCCTCTCTCTCGCACCCTCCATATTACATCCAGCTCCAGGAGCTCCATCATAGCTCCTCGCTGTCGCTGGGAGGATGTTTTCTCCTCTGCTCGCCCCTTCCACCGTCATTTTCTCTCTACCCACCCTTTCCTCCTTTTCCGCGCAGCTCTCGATTCCCCCCTCTCTTTCGCACCCTCCATGTCATATTCCGCTCCAGGAGTTCCATCATAGCTCCTCACTGTCGCTGGGAGGAAGTTTTCTCCTCCGCTCGCCCCTTCCACCGTCATTTTCTCTCTACCCACCCTTGCCTCCTTTTCCGCGCAGCTCTCGATTCCCCCCCTCTCTTTCGCACCCTCCATGTCATATTCCGCTCCAGGAGCTCCATCATAGCTCCTTGCTGTCGCTGGGAGGACGTTTTCTCCTCCGCTCGCCCCTTCCACCGTCATTTTCTCTCTACCCACCCTTGCCTCCTTTTCCGCGCAGCTCTCGATTCCCCCTCTCTTTCGCACCCTCCATGTCATATTCCGCTCCAGGAGCTCCATCATAGCTCCTCGCTGTCGCTGGGAGGATGTTTTCTCCTCTGCTCGCCCCTTCCACCGTCATTTTCTCTCTACCCACCCTTTCCTCCTTTTCCGCGCAGCTCTCGATTCCCCCCTCTCTTTCGCACCCTCCATGTCATATTCCGCTCCAGGAGCTCCATCATAGCTCCTCGCTGTCGCTGGGAGGATGTTTTCTCCTCCGCTCGCCCCTTCCACCGTCATTTTCTTTCTACCCACCCTTGCCTCCTTTTCCACGCAGCTCTCGATTCCCCCCTCTCTTTCGCACCCTCCATGTCATATTCCGCTCCAGGAGCTCCATCATAGCTCCTCGCTGTCGCTGGGAGGATGTTTTCTCCTCTGCTCGCCCCTTCCACCGTCATTTTCTCTCTACCCACCCTTTCCTCCTTTTCCGCGCAGCTCTCGATTCCCCCCTCTCTTTCGCACCCTCCATGTCACATTCCGCTCCAGGAGTTCCATCATAGCTCCTCACTGTCGCTGGGAGGAAGTTTTCTCCTCCGCTCGCCCCTTCCACCGTCATTTTCTCTCTACCCACCCTTGCCTCCTTTTCCGCGCAGCTCTCGATTCCCCCCTCTCTTTCGCACCCTCCATGTCATATTCCGCTCCAGGAGCTCCATCATAGCTCCTTGCTGTCGCTGGGAGGACGTTTTCTCCTCCGCTCGCCCCTTCCACCGTCATTTTCTCTCTACCCACCCTTGCCTCCTTTTCCGCGCAGCTCTCGATTCCCCCCTCTCTTTCGCACCCTCCATGTCATATTCCGCTCCAGGAGTTCCATCATAGCTCCTCACTGTCGCTGGGAGGATGTTTTCTCCTCCGCTCGCCCCTTCCACCGTCATTTTCTCTCTACCCACCCTTGCCTCCTTTTCCGCGCAGCTCTCGATTCCCCCCTCTCTTTCGCACCCTCCATGTCATATTCCGCTCCAGGAGTTCCATCATAGCTCCTCACTGTCGCTGGGAGGAAGTTTTCTCCTCCGCTTGCCCCTTCCACCGTCATTTTCTCTCTACCCACCCTTGCCTCCTTTTCCGCGCAGCTCTCGATTCCCCCCTCTCTTTCGCACCCTCCATGTCATATTCCGCTCCAGGAGCTCCATCATAGCTCCTTGCTGTCGCTGGGAGGATGTTTTCTCCTCCGCTCGCCCCTTCCACCGTCATTTTCTCTCTACCCACCCTTGCCTCCTTTTCCGCGCAGCTCTCGATTCCCCCCTCTCTTTCGCACCCTCCATGTCATATTCCGCTCCAGGAGTTCCATCATAGCTCCTCACTGTCGCTGGGAGGAAGTTTTCTCCTCCGCTTGCCCCTTCCACCGTCATTTTCTCTCTACCCACCCTTGCCTCCTTTTCCGCGCAGCTCTCGATTCCCCCCTCTCTTTCGCACCCTCCATGTCATATTCCGCTCCAGGAGCTCCATCATAGCTCCTTGCTGTCGCTGGGAGGATGTTTTCTCCTCCGCTCGCCCCTTCCACCGTCATTTTCTCTCTACCCACCCTTGCCTCCTTTTCCGCGCAGCTCTCGATTCCCCCCTCTCTTTCGCACCCTCCATGTCATATTCCGCTCCAGGAGTTCCATCATAGCTCCTCACTGTCGCTGGGAGGATGTTTTCTCCTCCGCTCGCCCCTTCCACCGTCATTTTCTCTCTACCCACCCTTGCCTCCTTTTCCGCGCAGCTCTCGATTCCCCCCTCTCTTTCGCACCCTCCATGTCATATTCCGCTCCAGGAGCTTCATCATAGCTCCTCGCTGTCGCTGGGAGGATGTTTTCTCCTCCGCTCGCCCCTTCCACCGTCATTTTCTCTCTACCCACCCTTGCCTCCTTTTCCGCGCAGCTCTCGATTCCCCCCTCTCTTTCGCACCCTCAATGTCATATTCCGCTCCAGGAGTTCCATCATAGCTCCTCACTGTCGCTGGGAGGATGTTTTCTCCTCCGCTCGCCCCTTCCACCGTCATTTTCTCTCTACCCACCCTTGCCTCCTTTTCCGCGCAGCTCTCGATTCCCCCCTCTCTTTCGCACCCTCCATGTCATATTCCGCTCCAGGAGTTCCATCATAGCTCCTCACTGTCGCTGGGAGGAAGTTTTCTCCTCCGCTCGCCCCTTCCACCGTCATTTTCTCTCTACCCACCCTTGCCTCCTTTTCCGCGCAGCTCTCGATTCCCCCCTCTCTTTCGCACCCTCCATGTCATATTCCGCTCCAGGAGCTCCATCATAGCTCCTCGCTGTCGCTGGTAGGATGTTTTCTCCTCCGCTCGCCCCTTCCACCGTCATTTTCTCTCTACCCACCCTTGCCTCCTTTTCCGCGCAGCTCTCGATTCCCCCCTCTCTTTCGCACCCTCAATGTCATATTCCGCTCCAGGAGTTCCATCATAGCTCCTCACTGTCGCTGGGAGGATGTTTTCCCCTCCGCTCGCCCCTTCCACCGTCATTTTCTCTCTACCCACCCTTGCCTCCTTTTCCGCGCAGCTCTCGATTCCCCCCTCTCTTTCGCACCCTCCATGTCATATTCCGCTCCAGGAGTTCCATCATAGCTCCTCACTGTCGCTGGGAGGAAGTTTTCTCCTCCGCTCGCCCCTTCCACCGTCATTTTCTCTCTACCCACCCTTGCCTCCTTTTCCGCGCAGCTCTCGATTCCCCCCTCTCTTTCGCACCCTCCATGTCATATTCCGCTCCAGGAGCTCCATCATAGCTCCTTGCTGTCGCTGGGAGGATGTTTTCTCCTCCGCTCGCCCCTTCCACCGTCATTTTCTCTCTACCCACCCTTGCCTCCTTTTCCGCGCAGCTCTCGATTCCCCCCTCTCTTTCGCACCCTCCATGTCATATTCCGCTCCAGGAGTTCCATCATAGCTCCTCACTGTCGCTGGGAGGATGTTTTCTCCTCCGCTCGCCCCTTCCACCATCATTTTCTCTCTACCCACCCTTGCCTCCTTTTCCGCGCAGCTCTCGATTCCCCCCTCTCTTTCGCACCCTCCATGTCATATTCCGCTCCAGGAGTTCCATCATAGCTCCTCACTGTCGCTGGGAGGATGTTTTCTCCTCCGCTCGCCCCTTCCACCGTCATTTTCTCTCTACCCACCCTTGCCTCCTTTTCCGCGCAGCTCTCGATTCCCCCCTCTCTTTCGCACCCTCCATGTCATATTCCGCTCAAGGAGCTCCATCATAGCTCCTTGCTGTCGCTGGGAGGATGTTTTCTCCTCCGCTCGCCCCTTCCACCGTCATTTTCTCTCTACCCACCCTTGCCTCCTTTTCCGCGCAGCTCTCGATTCCCCCCTCTCTTTCGCACCCTCCATGTCATATTCCGCTCCAGGAGCTCCATCATAGCTCCTCGCTGTCGCTGGGAGGATGTTTTCTCCTCCGCTCGCCCCTTCCACCGTCATTTTCTCTCTACCCACCCTTGCCTCCTTTTCCGCGCAGCTCTCGATTCCCCCCTCTCTTTCGCACCCTCAATGTCATATTCCGCTCCAGGAGTTCCATCATAGCTCCTCACTGTCGCTGGGAGGATGTTTTCTCCTCCGCTCGCCCCTTCCACCGTCATTTTCTCTCTACCCACCCTTGCCTCCTTTTCCGCGCAGCTCTCGATTCCCCCCTCTCTTTCGCACCCTCCATGTCATATTCCGCTCCAGGAGTTCCATCATAGCTCCTCACTGTCGCTGGGAGGAAGTTTTCTCCTCCGCTCGCCCCTTCCACCGTCATTTTCTCTCTACCCACCCTTGCCTCCTTTTCCGCGCAGCTCTCGATTCCCCCCTCTCTTTCGCACCCTCCATGTCATATTACGCTCCAGGAGCTCCATCATAGCTCCTTGCTGTCGCTGGGAGGATGTTTTCTCCTCCGCTCGCCCCTTCCACCGTCATTTTCTCTCTACCCACCCTTGCCTCCTTTTCCGCGCAGCTCTCGATTCCCCCCTCTCTTTCGCACCCTCCATGTCATATTCCGCTCCAGGAGTTCCATCATAGCTCCTCACTGTCGCTGGGAGGATGTTTTCTCCTCCGCTCGCCCCTTCCACCATCATTTTCTCTCTACCCACCCTTGCCTCCTTTTCCGCGCAGCTCTCGATTCCCCCCTCTCTTTCGCACCCTCCATGTCATATTCCGCTCCAGGAGTTCCATCATAGCTCCTCACTGTCGCTGGGAGGATGTTTTCTCCTCCGCTCGCCCCTTCCACCGTCATTTTCTCTCTACCCACCCTTGCCTCCTTTTCCGCGCAGCTCTCGATTCCCCCCTCTCTTTCGCACCCTCCATGTCATATTCCGCTCCAGGAGCTCCATCATAGCTCCTTGCTGTCGCTGGGAGGATGTTTTCTCCTCTGCTCGCCCCTTCCACCGTCATTTTCTCTCTACCCACCCTTGCCTCCTTTTCCGCGCAGCTCTCGATTCCCCCCTCTCTTTCGCACCCTCCATGTCATATTCCGCTCCAGGAGTTCCATCATAGCTCCTCACTGTCGCTGGGAGGATGTTTTCTCCTCCGCTCGCCCCTTCCACCGTCATTTTCTCTCTACCCACCCTTGCCTCCTTCTCCGCGCAGCTCTCGATTCCCCCCTCTCTTTCGCACCCTCCATGTCATATTCCGCTCCAGGAGCTCCATCATAGCTCCTCGCTGTCGCTGGGAGGATGTTTTCTCCTCCGCTCGCCCCTTCCACCGTCATTTTCTCTCTACCCACCCTTGCCTCCTTTTCCGCGCAGCTCTCGATTCCCCCCTCTCTTTCGCACCCTCCATGTCATATTCCGCTCCAGGAGCTCCATCATAGCTCCTTGCTGTCGCTGGGAGGATGTTTTCTCCTCCGCTCGCCCCTTCCATCGTCATTTTCTCTCTACCCACCCTTGCCTCCTTTTCCGCGCAGCTCTCGATTCCCCCCTCTCTTTCGCACCCTCCATGTCATATTCCGCTCCAGGAGTTCCATCATAGCTCCTCACTGTCGCTGGGAGGATGTTTTCTCCTCCGCTCGCCCCTTCCACCGTCATTTTCTCTCTACCCACCCTTGCCTCCTTCTCCGCGCAGCTCTCGATTCCCCCCTCTCTTTCGCACCCTCCATGTCATATTCCGCTCCAGGAGCTCCATCATAGCTCCTCGCTGTCGCTGGGAGGATGTTTTCTCCTCCGCTCGCCCCTTCCACCGTCATTTTCTCTCTACCCACCCTTGCCTCCTTTTCCGCGCAGCTCTCGATTCCCCCCTCTCTTTCGCACCCTCCATGTCATATTCCGCTCCAGGAGCTCCATCATAGCTCCTTGCTGTCGCTGGGAGGATGTTTTCTCCTCCGCTCGCCCCTTCCACCGTCATTTTCTCTCTACCCACCCTTGCCTCCTTTTCCGCGCAGCTCTCGATTCCCCCCTCTCTTTCGCACCCTCCATGTCATATTCCGCTCCAGGAGTTCCATCATAGCTCCTCACTGTCGCTGGGAGGATGTTTTCTCCTCCGCTCGCCCCTTCCACCATCATTTTCTCTCTACCCACCCTTGCCTCCTTTTCCGCGCAGCTCTCGATTCCCCCCTCTCTTTCGCACCCTCCATGTCATATTCCGCTCCAGGAGTTCCATCATAGCTCCTCACTGTCGCTGGGAGGAAGTTTTCTCCTCCGCTCGTCCCTTCCACCGTCATTTTCTCTCTACCCACCCTTGCCTCCTTTTCCGCGCAGCTCTCGATTCCCCCCTCTCTTTCGCACCCTCCATGTCATATTCCGCTCCAGGAGCTCCATCATAGCTCCTTGCTGTCGCTGGGAGGATGTTTTCTCCTCCGCTCGCCCCTTCCACCGTCATTTTCTCTCTACCCACCCTTGCCTCCTTTTCCGCGCAGCTCTCGATTCCCCCCTCTCTTTCGCACCCTCCATGTCATATTCCGCTCCAGGAGTTCCATCATAGCTCCTCACTGTCGCTGGGAGGATGTTTTCTCCTCCGCTCGCCCCTTCCACCATCATTTTCTCTCTACCCACCCTTGCCTCCTTTTCCGCGCAGCTCTCGATTCCCCCCTCTCTTTCGCACCCTCCATGTCATATTCCGCTCCAGGAGTTCCATCATAGCTCCTCACTGTCGCTGGGAGGAAGTTTTCTCCTCCGCTCGTCCCTTCCACCGTCATTTTCTCTCTACCCACCCTTGCCTCCTTTTCCGCGCAGCTCTCGATTCCCCCCTCTCTTTCGCACCCTCCATGTCATATTCCGCTCCAGGAGTTCCATCATAGCTCCTCACTGTCGCTGGGAGGATGTTTTCTCCTCCGCTCGCCCCTTCCACCGTCATTTTCTCTCTACCCACCCTTGCCTCCTTCTCCGCGCAGCTCTCGATTCCCCCCTCTCTTTCGCACCCTCCATGTCATATTCCGCTCCAGGAGCTCCATCATAGCTCTTCGCTGTCGCTGGGAGGATGTTTTCTCCTCCGCTCGCCCCTTCCACCGTCATTTTCTCTCTACCCACCCTTGCCTCCTTCTCCGCGCAGCTCTCGATTCCCCCCTCTCTTTCGAACCCTCCATGTCATATTCCGCTCCAGGAGCTCCATCATAGCTCCTCGCTGTCGCTGGGAGGATGTTTTCTCCTCTGCTCGCCCCTTCCACCATCATTTTCTCTCTACCCACCCTTTCCTCCTTTTCCGCGCAGCTCTCGATTCCCCCCTCTCTTTCGCACCCTCCATGTCATATTCCGCTCCAGGAGTTCCATCATAGCTCCTCACTGTCGCTGGGAGGATGTTTTCTCCTCCGCTCGCCCCTTCCACCGTCATTTTCTCTCTACCCACCCTTGCCTCCTTCTCCGCGCAGCTCTCGATTCCCCCCTCTCTTTCGCACCCTCCATGTCATATTCCGCTCCAGGAGCTCCATCATAGCTCCTCGCTGTCGCTGGGAGGATGTTTTCTCCTCCGCTCGCCCCTTCCACCGTCATTTTCTTTCTACCCACCCTTGCCTCCTTTTCCACGCAGCTCTCGATTCCCCCCTCTCTTTCGCACCCTCCATGTCATATTCCGCTCCAGGAGCTCCATCATAGCTCCTCGCTGTTGCTGGGAGGATGTTTTCTCCTCCGCTCGCCCCTTCCACCGTCATTTTCTCTCTACCCACCCTTGCCTCCTTTTCCGCGCAGCTCTCGATTCCCCCCTCTCTTTCGCACCCTCCATGTCATATTCCGCTCCAGGAGCTCCATCATAGCTCCTTGCTGTCGCTGGGAGGATGTTTTCTCCTCTGCTCGCCCCTTCCACCGTCATTTTCTCTCTACCCACCCTTGCCTCCTTTTCCGCGCAGCTCTCGATTCCCCCCTCTCTTTCGCACCCTCCATGTCATATTCCGCTCCAGGAGTTCCATCATAGCTCCTCACTGTCGCTGGGAGGATGTTTTCTCCTCCGCTCGCCCCTTCCACCGTCATTTTCTCTCTACCCACCCTTGCCTCCTTCTCCGCGCAGCTCTCGATTCCCCCCTCTCTTTCGCACCCTCCATGTCATATTCCGCTCCAGGAGCTCCATCATAGCTCCTCGCTGTCGCTGGGAGGATGTTTTCTCCTCCGCTCGCCCCTTCCACCGTCATTTTCTCTCTACCCACCCTTGCCTCCTTTTCCGCGCAGCTCTCGATTCCCCCCTCTCTTTCGCACCCTCCATGTCATATTCCGCTCCAGGAGCTCCATCATAGCTCCTTGCTGTCGCTGGGAGGATGTTTTCTCCTCCGCTCGCCCCTTCCATCGTCATTTTCTCTCTACCCACCCTTGCCTCCTTTTCCGCGCAGCTCTCGATTCCCCCCTCTCTTTCGCACCCTCCATGTCATATTCCGCTCCAGGAGTTCCATCATAGCTCCTCACTGTCGCTGGGAGGATGTTTTCTCCTCCGCTCGCCCCTTCCACCGTCATTTTCTCTCTACCCACCCTTGCCTCCTTCTCCGCGCAGCTCTCGATTCCCCCCTCTCTTTCGCACCCTCCATGTCATATTCCGCTCCAGGAGCTCCATCATAGCTCCTCGCTGTCGCTGGGAGGATGTTTTCTCCTCCGCTCGCCCCTTCCACCGTCATTTTCTCTCTACCCACCCTTGCCTCCTTTTCCGCGCAGCTCTCGATTCCCCCCTCTCTTTCGCACCCTCCATGTCATATTCCGCTCCAGGAGCTCCATCATAGCTCCTTGCTGTCGCTGGGAGGATGTTTTCTCCTCCGCTCGCCCCTTCCACCGTCATTTTCTCTCTACCCACCCTTGCCTCCTTTTCCGCGCAGCTCTCGATTCCCCCCTCTCTTTCGCACCCTCCATGTCATATTCCGCTCCAGGAGTTCCATCATAGCTCCTCACTGTCGCTGGGAGGATGTTTTCTCCTCCGCTCGCCCCTTCCACCATCATTTTCTCTCTACCCACCCTTGCCTCCTTTTCCGCGCAGCTCTCGATTCCCCCCTCTCTTTCGCACCCTCCATGTCATATTCCGCTCCAGGAGTTCCATCATAGCTCCTCACTGTCGCTGGGAGGAAGTTTTCTCCTCCGCTCGCCCCTTCCACCGTCATTTTCTCTCTACCCACCCTTGCCTCCTTTTCCGCGCAGCTCTCGATTCCCCCCTCTCTTTCGCACCCTCCATGTCATATTCCGCTCCAGGAGTTCCATCATAGCTCCTCACTGTCGCTGGGAGGATGTTTTCTCCTCCGCTCGCCCCTTCCACCGTCATTTTCTCTCTACCCACCCTTGCCTCCTTCTCCGCGCAGCTCTCGATTCCCCCCTCTCTTTCGCACCCTCCATGTCATATTCCGCTCCAGGAGCTCCATCATAGCTCTTCGCTGTCGCTGGGAGGATGTTTTCTCCTCCGCTCGCCCCTTCCACCGTCATTTTCTCTCTACCCACCCTTGCCTCCTTCTCCGCGCAGCTCTCGATTCCCCCCTCTCTTTCGAACCCTCCATGTCATATTCCGCTCCAGGAGCTCCATCATAGCTCCTCGCTGTCGCTGGGAGGATGTTTTCTCCTCTGCTCGCCCCTTCCACCATCATTTTCTCTCTACCCACCCTTTCCTCCTTTTCCGCGCAGCTCTCGATTCCCCCCTCTCTTTCGCACCCTCCATGTCATATTCCGCTCCAGGAGTTCCATCATAGCTCCTCACTGTCGCTGGGAGGATGTTTTCTCCTCCGCTCGCCCCTTCCACCGTCATTTTCTCTCTACCCACCCTTGCCTCCTTCTCCGCGCAGCTCTCGATTCCCCCCTCTCTTTCGCACCCTCCATGTCATATTCCGCTCCAGGAGCTCCATCATAGCTCTTCGCTGTCGCTGGGAGGATGTTTTCTCCTCCGCTCGCCCCTTCCACCGTCATTTTCTCTCTACCCACCCTTGCCTCCTTCTCCGCGCAGCTCTCGATTCCCCCCTCTCTTTCGAACCCTCCATGTCATATTCCGCTCCAGGAGCTCCATCATAGCTCCTCGCTGTCGCTGGGAGGATGTTTTCTCCTCTGCTCGCCCCTTCCACCGTCATTTTCTCTCTACCCACCCTTTCCTCCTTTTCCGCGCAGCTCTCGATTCCCCCCTCTCTTTCGCACCCTCCATGTCATATTCCGCTCCAGGAGCTCCATCATAGCTCCTCGCTGTCGCTGGGAGGATGTTTTCTCCTCCGCTCGCCCCTTCCACCGTCATTTTCTTTCTACCCACCCTTGCCTCCTTTTCCACGCAGCTCTCGATTCCCCCCTCTCTTTCGCACCCTCCATGTCATATTCCGCTCCAGGAGCTCCATCATAGCTCCTCGCTGTTGCTGGGAGGATGTTTTCTCCTCCGCTCGCCCCTTCCACCGTCATTTTCTCTCTACCCACCCTTGCCTCCTTTTCCGCGCAGCTCTCGATTCCCCCCTCTCTTTCGCACCCTCCATGTCATATTCCGCTCCAGGAGTTCCATCATAGCTCCTCACTGTCGCTGGGAGGATGTTTTCACTCCGCTCGCCCCTTCCACCGTCATTTTCTCTCTACCCACCCTTGCCTCCTTCTCCGCGCAGCTCTCGATTCCCCCCTCTCTTTCGCACCCTCCATGTCATATTCCGCTCCAGGAGCTCCATCATAGCTCTTCGCTGTCGCTGGGAGGATGTTTTCTCCTCCGCTCGCCCCTTCCACCGTCATTTTCTCTCTACCCACCCTTGCCTCCTTCTCCGCGCAGCTCTCGATTCCCCCCTCTCTTTCGAACCCTCCATGTCATATTCCGCTCCAGGAGCTCCATCATAGCTCCTCGCTGTCGCTGGGAGGATGTTTTCTCCTCTGCTCGCCCCTTCCACCGTCATTTTCTCTCTACCCACCCTTTCCTCCTTTTCCGCGCAGCTCTCGATTCCCCCCTCTCT
This sequence comes from Pelophylax lessonae, assembly GCF_965119305.1. Taxonomy (NCBI): domain Eukaryota; kingdom Metazoa; phylum Chordata; class Amphibia; order Anura; family Ranidae; genus Pelophylax; species Pelophylax lessonae. The sequence goes on along the minus strand of NC_138780.1, from coordinate 81,357,789 downwards.
TTCGCACCCTCCATGTCATATTCCGCTCCAGGAGCTCCATCATAGCTCCTCGCTGTCGCTGGGAGGATGTTTTCTCCTCCGCTCGCCCCTTCCACCGTCATTTTCTTTCTACCCACCCTTGCCTCCTTTTCCGCGCAGCTCTCGATTCCCCCCTCTCTTTCGCACCCTCCATGTCATATTCCGCTCCAGGAGCTCCATCATAGCTCCTCGCTGTCGCTGGGAGGATGTTTTCTCCTCCGCTCGCCCCTTCCACCGTCATTTTCTCTCTACCCACCCTTGCCTCCTTTTCCGCGCAGCTCTCGATTCCCCCCTCTCTTTCGCACCCTCCATGTCATATTCCGCTCCAGGAGCTCCATCATAGCTCCTTGCTGTCGCTGGGAGGATGTTTTCTCCTCTGCTCGCCCCTTCCACCGTCATTTTCTCTCTACCCACCCTTGCCTCCTTTTCCGCGCAGCTCTCGATTCCCCCCTCTCTTTCGCACCCTCCATGTCATATTCCGCTCCAGGAGCTCCATCATAGCTCCTTGCTGTCGCTGGGAGGATGTTTTCTCCTCTGCTCGCCCCTTCCACCGTCATTTTCTCTCTACCCACCCTTGCCTCCTTTTCCGCGCAGCTCTCGATTCCCCCCTCTCTTTCGCACCCTCCATGTCATATTCCGCTCCAGGAGTTCCATCATAGCTCCTCACTGTCGCTGGGAGGATGTTTTCTCCTCCGCTCGCCCCTTCCACCATCATTTTCTCTCTACCCACCCTTGCCTCCTTTTCCGCGCAGCTCTCGATTCCCCCCTCTCTTTCGCACCCTCCATGTCATATTCCGCTCCAGGAGTTCCATCATAGCTCCTCACTGTCGCTGGGAGGATGTTTTCTCCTCCGCTCGCCCCTTCCACCGTCATTTTCTCTCTACCCACCCTTGCCTCCTTTTCCGCGCAGCTCTCGATTCCCCCCTCTCTTTCGCACCCTCCATGTCATATTCTGCTCCAGGAGCTCCATCATAGCTCCTTGCTGTCGCTGGGAGGATGTTTTCTCCTCCGCTCGCCCCTTCCACCGTCATTTTCTCTCTACCCACCCTTGCCTCCTTTTCCGCGCAGCTCTCGATTCCCCCCTCTCTTTCGCACCCTCCATGTCATATTCGGCTCCAGGAGTTCCATCATAGCTCCTCACTGTCGCTGGGAGGATGTTTTCTCCTCCGCTCGCCCCTTCCACCGTCATTTTCTCTCTACCCACCCTTGCCTCCTTCTCCGCGCAGCTCTCGATTCCCCCCTCTCTTTCGCACCCTCCATGTCATATTCCGCTCCAGGAGCTCCATCATAGCTCCTTGCTGTCGCTGGGAGGATGTTTTCTCCTCCGCTCGCCCCTTCCACCGTCATTTTCTCTCTACCCACCCTTGCCTCCTTTTCCGCGCAGCTCTCGATTCCCCCCTCTCTTTCGCACCCTCCATGTCATATTCCGCTCCAGGAGTTCCATCATTGCTCCTCACTGTCGCTGGGAGGATGTTTTCTCCTCCGCTCGCCCCTTCCACCATCATTTTCTCTCTACCCACCCTTGCCTCCTTTTCCGCGCAGCTCTCGATTCCCCCTTCTCTTTCGCACCCTCCATGTCATATTCCGCTCCAGGAGTTCCATCATAGCTCCTCACTGTCGCTGGGAGGATGTTTTCTCCTCCGCTCGCCCCTTCCACCGTCATTTTCTCTCTACCCACCCTTGCCTCCTTCTCCGCGCAGCTCTCGATTCCCCCCTCTCTTTCGCACCCTCCATGTCATATTCCGCTCCAGGAGCTCCATCATAGCTCTTCGCTGTCGCTGGGAGGATGTTTTCTCCTCCGCTCGCCCCTTCCACCGTCATTTTCTCTCTACCCACCCTTGCCTCCTTCTCCGCGCAGCTCTCGATTCCCCCCTCTCTCTCGCACCCTCCATATTACATCCAGCTCCAGGAGCTCCATCATAGCTCCTCGCTGTCGCTGGGAGGATGTTTTCTCCTCTGCTCGCCCCTTCCACCGTCATTTTCTCTCTACCCACCCTTTCCTCCTTTTCCGCGCAGCTCTCGATTCCCCCCTCTCTTTCGCACCCTCAATGTCATATTCCGCTCCAGGAGTTCCATCATAGCTCCTCACTGTCGCTGGGAGGATGTTTTCTCCTCCGCTCGCCCCTTCCACCGTCATTTTCTCTCTACCCACCCTTGCCTCCTTTTCCGCGCAGCTCTCGATTCCCCCCTCTCTTTCGCACCCTCCATGTCATATTCCGCTCCAGGAGTTCCATCATAGCTCCTCACTGTCGCTGGGAGGAAGTTTTCTCCTCCGCTCGCCCCTTCCACCGTCATTTTCTCTCTACCCACCCTTGCCTCCTTTTCCGCGCAGCTCTCGATTCCCCCCTCTCTTTCGCACCCTCCATGTCATATTCCGCTCCAGGAGCTCCATCATAGCTCCTTGCTGTCGCTGGGAGGATGTTTTCTCCTCTGCTCGCCCCTTCCACCGTCATTTTCTCTCTACCCACCCTTGCCTCCTTTTCCGCGCAGCTCTCGATTCCCCCCTCTCTTTCGCACCCTCCATGTCATATTCCGCTCCAGGAGTTCCATCATAGCTCCTCACTGTCGCTGGGAGGATGTTTTCTCCTCCGCTCGCCCCTTCCACCATCATTTTCTCTCTACCCACCCTTGCCTCCTTTTCCGCGCAGCTCTCGATTCCCCCCTCTCTTTCGCACCCTCCATGTCATATTCCGCTCCAGGAGTTCCATCATAGCTCCTCACTGTCGCTGGGAGGATGTTTTCTCCTCCGCTCGCCCCTTCCACCGTCATTTTCTCTCTACCCACCCTTGCCTCCTTTTCCGCGCAGCTCTCGATTCCCCCCTCTCTTTCGCACCCTCCATGTCATATTCCGCTCCAGGAGCTCCATCATAGCTCCTTGCTGTCGCTGGGAGGATGTTTTCTCCTCCGCTCGCCCCTTCCACCGTCATTTTCTCTCTACCCACCCTTGCCTCCTTTTCCGCGCAGCTCTCGATTCCCCCCTCTCTTTCGCACCCTCCATGTCATATTCGGCTCCAGGAGTTCCATCATAGCTCCTCACTGTCGCTGGGAGGATGTTTTCTCCTCCGCTCGCCCCTTCCACCGTCATTTTCTCTCTACCCACCCTTGCCTCCTTCTCCGCGCAGCTCTCGATTCCCCCCTCTCTTTCGCACCCTCCATGTCATATTCCGCTCCAGGAGTTCCATCATAGCTCCTCACTGTCGCTGGGAGGATGTTTTCTCCTCCGCTCGCCCCTTCCACCGTCATTTTCTCTCTACCCACCCTTGCCTCCTTCTCCGCGCAGCTCTCGATTCCCCCCTCTCTTTCGCACCCTCCATGTCATATTCCGCTCCAGGAGCTCCATCATAGCTCCTTGCTGTCGCTGGGAGGATGTTTTCTCCTCCGCTCGCCCCTTCCACCGTCATTTTCTCTCTACCCACCCTTGCCTCCTTTTCCGCGCAGCTCTCGATTCCCCCTCTCTTTCGCACCCTCCATGTCATATTCCGCTCCAGGAGTTCCATCATAGCTCCTCACTGTCGCTGGGAGGATGTTTTCTCCTCCGCTCGCCCCTTCCACCGTCATTTTCTCTCTACCCACCCTTGCCTCCTTTTCCGCGCAGCTCTCAATTCCCCCCTCTCTTTCGCACCCTCCATGTCATATTCCGCTCCAGGAGCTCCATCATAGCTCCTTGCTGTCGCTGGGAGGATGTTTTCTCCTCCGCTCGCCCCTTCCACCGTCATTTTCTCTCTACCCACCCTTGCCTCCTTTTCCGCGCAGCTCTCGATTCCCCCCTCTCTTTCGCACCCTCCATGTCATATTCGGCTCCAGGAGTTCCATCATAGCTCCTCACTGTCGCTGGGAGGATGTTTTCTCCTCCGCTTGCCCCTTCCACCGTCATTTTCTCTCTACCCACCCTTGCCTCCTTCTCCGCGCAGCTCTCGATTCCCCCCTCTCTTTCGCACCCTCCATGTCATATTCCGCTCCAGGAGCTCCATCATAGCTCCTTGCTGTCGCTGGGAGGATGTTTTCTCCTCCGCTCGCCCCTTCCACCGTCATTTTCTCTCTACCCACCCTTGCCTCCTTTTCCGCGCAGCTCTCGATTCCCCCCTCTCTTTCGCACCCTCCATGTCATATTCCGCTCCAGGAGTTCCATCATTGCTCCTCACTGTCGCTGGGAGGATGTTTTCTCCTCCGCTCGCCCCTTCCACCATCATTTTCTCTCTACCCACCCTTGCCTCCTTTTCCGCGCAGCTCTCGATTCCCCCCTCTCTTTCGCACCCTCCATGTCATATTCCGCTCCAGGAGTTCCATCATAGCTCCTCACTGTCGCTGGGAGGAAGTTTTCTCCTCCGCTCGCCCCTTCCACCGTCATTTTCTCTCTACCCACCCTTGCCTCCTTTTCCGCGCAGCTCTCGATTCCCCCTTCTCTTTCGCACCCTCCATGTCATATTCCGCTCCAGGAGTTCCATCATAGCTCCTCACTGTCGCTGGGAGGATGTTTTCTCCTCCGCTCGCCCCTTCCACCGTCATTTTCTCTCTACCCACCCTTGCCTCCTTCTCCGCGCAGCTCTCGATTCCCCCCTCTCTTTCGCACCCTCCATGTCATATTCCGCTCCAGGAGCTCCATCATAGCTCTTCGCTGTCGCTGGGAGGATGTTTTCTCCTCCGCTCGCCCCTTCCACCGTCATTTTCTCTCTACCCACCCTTGCCTCCTTCTCCGCGCAGCTCTCGATTCCCCCCTCTCTCTCGCACCCTCCATATTACATCCAGCTCCAGGAGCTCCATCATAGCTCCTCGCTGTCGCTGGGAGGATGTTTTCTCCTCTGCTCGCCCCTTCCACCGTCATTTTCTCTCTACCCACCCTTTCCTCCTTTTCCGCGCAGCTCTCGATTCCCCCCTCTCTTTCGCACCCTCAATGTCATATTCCGCTCCAGGAGTTCCATCATAGCTCCTCACTGTCGCTGGGAGGATGTTTTCTCCTCCGCTCGCCCCTTCCACCGTCATTTTCTCTCTACCCACCCTTGCCTCCTTTTCCGCGCAGCTCTCGATTCCCCCCTCTCTTTCGCACCCTCCATGTCATATTCCGCTCCAGGAGTTCCATCATAGCTCCTCACTGTCGCTGGGAGGAAGTTTTCTCCTCCGCTCGCCCCTTCCACCGTCATTTTCTCTCTACCCACCCTTGCCTCCTTTTCCGCGCAGCTCTCGATTCCCCCCTCTCTTTCGCACCCTCCATGTCATATTCCGCTCCAGGAGCTCCATCATAGCTCCTTGCTGTCGCTGGGAGGATGTTTTCTCCTCTGCTCGCCCCTTCCACCGTCATTTTCTCTCTACCCACCCTTGCCTCCTTTTCCGCGCAGCTCTCGATTCCCCCCTCTCTTTCGCACCCTCCATGTCATATTCCGCTCCAGGAGTTCCATCATAGCTCCTCACTGTCGCTGGGAGGATGTTTTCTCCTCCGCTCGCCCCTTCCACCATCATTTTCTCTCTACCCACCCTTGCCTCCTTTTCCGCGCAGCTCTCGATTCCCCCCTCTCTTTCGCACCCTCCATGTCATATTCCGCTCCAGGAGTTCCATCATAGCTCCTCACTGTCGCTGGGAGGATGTTTTCTCCTCCGCTCGCCCCTTCCACCGTCATTTTCTCTCTACCCACCCTTGCCTCCTTTTCCGCGCAGCTCTCGATTCCCCCCTCTCTTTCGCACCCTCCATGTCATATTCCGCTCCAGGAGCTCCATCATAGCTCCTTGCTGTCGCTGGGAGGATGTTTTCTCCTCCGCTCGCCCCTTCCACCGTCATTTTCTCTCTACCCACCCTTGCCTCCTTTTCCGCGCAGCTCTCGATTCCCCCCTCTCTTTCGCACCCTCCATGTCATATTCGGCTCCAGGAGTTCCATCATAGCTCCTCACTGTCGCTGGGAGGATGTTTTCTCCTCCGCTCGCCCCTTCCACCGTCATTTTCTCTCTACCCACCCTTGCCTCCTTCTCCGCGCAGCTCTCGATTCCCCCCTCTCTTTCGCACCCTCCATGTCATATTCCGCTCCAGGAGCTCCATCATAGCTCCTTGCTGTCGCTGGGAGGATGTTTTCTCCTCCGCTCGCCCCTTCCACCGTCATTTTCTCTCTACCCACCCTTGCCTCCTTTTCCGCGCAGCTCTCGATTCCCCCCTCTCTTTCGCACCCTCCATGTCATATTCCGCTCCAGGAGTTCCATCATTGCTCCTCACTGTCGCTGGGAGGATGTTTTCTCCTCCGCTCGCCCCTTCCACCATCATTTTCTCTCTACCCACCCTTGCCTCCTTCTCCGCGCAGCTCTCGATTCCCCCCTCTCTTTCGCACCCTCCATGTCATATTCCGCTCCAGGAGCTCCATCATAGCTCTTCGCTGTCGCTGGGAGGATGTTTTCTCCTCCGCTCGCCCCTTCCACCGTCATTTTCTCTCTACCCACCCTTGCCTCCTTCTCCGCGCAGCTCTCGATTCCCCCCTCTCTCTCGCACCCTCCATATTACATCCAGCTCCAGGAGCTCCATCATAGCTCCTCGCTGTCGCTGGGAGGATGTTTTCTCCTCTGCTCGCCCCTTCCACCGTCATTTTCTCTCTACCCACCCTTTCCTCCTTTTCCGCGCAGCTCTCGATTCCCCCCTCTCTTTCGCACCCTCCATGTCATATTCCGCTCCAGGAGTTCCATCATAGCTCCTCACTGTCGCTGGGAGGAAGTTTTCTCCTCCGCTCGCCCCTTCCACCGTCATTTTCTCTCTACCCACCCTTGCCTCCTTTTCCGCGCAGCTCTCGATTCCCCCCCTCTCTTTCGCACCCTCCATGTCATATTCCGCTCCAGGAGCTCCATCATAGCTCCTTGCTGTCGCTGGGAGGACGTTTTCTCCTCCGCTCGCCCCTTCCACCGTCATTTTCTCTCTACCCACCCTTGCCTCCTTTTCCGCGCAGCTCTCGATTCCCCCCTCTCTTTCGCACCCTCCATGTCATATTCCGCTCCAGGAGCTCCATCATAGCTCCTCGCTGTCGCTGGGAGGATGTTTTCTCCTCTGCTCGCCCCTTCCACCGTCATTTTCTCTCTACCCACCCTTGCCTCCTTTTCCGCGCAGCTCTCGATTCCCCCCTCTCTTTCGCACCCTCCATGTCATATTCCGCTCCAGGAGCTCCATCATAGCTCCTCGCTGTCGCTGGGAGGATGTTTTCTCCTCCGCTCGCCCCTTCCACCGTCATTTTCTCTCTACCCACCCTTGCCTCCTTCTCCGCGCAGCTCTCGATTCCCCCCTCTCTTTCGCACCCTCCATGTCATATTCCGCTCCAGGAGCTCCATCATAGCTCCTTGCTGTCGCTGGGAGGATGTTTTCTCCTCCGCTCGCCCCTTCCACCGTCATTTTCTCTCTACCCACCCTTGCCTCCTTTTCCGCGCAGCTCTCGATTCCCCCCTCTCTTTCGCACCCTCCATGTCATATTCCGCTCCAGGAGTTCCATCATTGCTCCTCACTGTCGCTGGGAGGATGTTTTCTCCTCCGCTCGCCCCTTCCACCATCATTTTCTCTCTACCCACCCTTGCCTCCTTCTCCGCGCAGCTCTCGATTCCCCCCTCTCTTTCGCACCCTCCATGTCATATTCCGCTCCAGGAGCTCCATCATAGCTCTTCGCTGTCGCTGGGAGGATGTTTTCTCCTCCGCTCGCCCCTTCCACCGTCATTTTCTCTCTACCCACCCTTGCCTCCTTCTCCGCGCAGCTCTCGATTCCCCCCTCTCTCTCGCACCCTCCATATTACATCCAGCTCCAGGAGCTCCATCATAGCTCCTCGCTGTCGCTGGGAGGATGTTTTCTCCTCTGCTCGCCCCTTCCACCGTCATTTTCTCTCTACCCACCCTTTCCTCCTTTTCCGCGCAGCTCTCGATTCCCCCCTCTCTTTCGCACCCTCCATGTCATATTCCGCTCCAGGAGTTCCATCATAGCTCCTCACTGTCGCTGGGAGGAAGTTTTCTCCTCCGCTCGCCCCTTCCACCGTCATTTTCTCTCTACCCACCCTTGCCTCCTTTTCCGCGCAGCTCTCGATTCCCCCCCTCTCTTTCGCACCCTCCATGTCATATTCCGCTCCAGGAGCTCCATCATAGCTCCTTGCTGTCGCTGGGAGGACGTTTTCTCCTCCGCTCGCCCCTTCCACCGTCATTTTCTCTCTACCCACCCTTGCCTCCTTTTCCGCGCAGCTCTCGATTCCCCCCTCTCTTTCGCACCCTCCATGTCATATTCCGCTCCAGGAGCTCCATCATAGCTCCTCGCTGTCGCTGGGAGGATGTTTTCTCCTCTGCTCGCCCCTTCCACCGTCATTTTCTCTCTACCCACCCTTTCCTCCTTTTCCGCGCAGCTCTCGATTCCCCCCTCTCTTTCGCACCCTCCATGTCATATTCCGCTCCAGGAGCTCCATCATAGCTCCTCGCTGTCGCTGGGAGGATGTTTTCTCCTCCGCTCGCCCCTTCCACCGTCATTTTCTTTCTACCCACCCTTGCCTCCTTTTCCACGCAGCTCTCGATTCCCCCCTCTCTTTCGCACCCTCCATGTCATATTCCGCTCCAGGAGCTCCATCATAGCTCCTCGCTGTCGCTGGGAGGATGTTTTCTCCTCTGCTCGCCCCTTCCACCGTCATTTTCTCTCTACCCACCCTTTCCTCCTTTTCCGCGCAGCTCTCGATTCCCCCCTCTCTTTCGCACCCTCCATGTCATATTCCGCTCCAGGAGTTCCATCATAGCTCCTCACTGTCGCTGGGAGGAAGTTTTCTCCTCCGCTCGCCCCTTCCACCGTCATTTTCTCTCTACCCACCCTTGCCTCCTTTTCCGCGCAGCTCTCGATTCCCCCCTCTCTTTCGCACCCTCCATGTCATATTCCGCTCCAGGAGCTCCATCATAGCTCCTTGCTGTCGCTGGGAGGACGTTTTCTCCTCCGCTCGCCCCTTCCACCGTCATTTTCTCTCTACCCACCCTTGCCTCCTTTTCCGCGCAGCTCTCGATTCCCCCCTCTCTTTCGCACCCTCCATGTCATATTCCGCTCCAGGAGTTCCATCATAGCTCCTCACTGTCGCTGGGAGGATGTTTTCTCCTCCGCTCGCCCCTTCCACCGTCATTTTCTCTCTACCCACCCTTGCCTCCTTTTCCGCGCAGCTCTCGATTCCCCCCTCTCTTTCGCACCCTCCATGTCATATTCCGCTCCAGGAGTTCCATCATAGCTCCTCACTGTCGCTGGGAGGAAGTTTTCTCCTCCGCTCGCCCCTTCCACCGTCATTTTCTCTCTACCCACCCTTGCCTCCTTTTCCGCGCAGCTCTCGATTCCCCCCTCTCTTTCGCACCCTCCATGTCATATTCCGCTCCAGGAGCTCCATCATAGCTCCTCGCTGTCGCTGGGACGATGTTTTCTCCTCCGCTCGCCCCTTCCACCGTCATTTTCTCTCTACCCACCCTTGCCTCCTTTTCCGCGCAGCTCTCGATTCCCCCCTCTCTTTCGCACCCTCAATGTCATATTCCGCTCCAGGAGTTCCATCATAGCTCCTCACTGTCGCTGGGAGGATGTTTTCTCCTCCGCTCGCCCCTTCCACCGTCATTTTCTCTCTACCCACCCTTGCCTCCTTTTCCGCGCAGCTCTCGATTCCCCCCTCTCTTTCGCACCCTCCATGTCATATTCCGCTCCAGGAGTTCCATCATAGCTCCTCACTGTCGCTGGGAGGAAGTTTTCTCCTCCGCTCGCCCCTTCCACCGTCATTTTCTCTCTACCCACCCTTGCCTCCTTTTCCGCGCAGCTCTCGATTCCCCCCTCTCTTTCGCACCCTCCATGTCATATTCCGCTCCAGGAGCTCCATCATAGCTCCTCGCTGTCGCTGGGAGGATGTTTTCTCCTCCGCTCGCCCCTTCCACCGTCATTTTCTCTCTACCCACCCTTGCCTCCTTTTCCGCGCAGCTCTCGATTCCCCCCTCTCTTTCGCACCCTCAATGTCATATTCCGCTCCAGGAGTTCCATCATAGCTCCTCACTGTCGCTGGGAGGATGTTTTCTCCTCCGCTCGCCCCTTCCACCGTCATTTTCTCTCTACCCACCCTTGCCTCCTTTTCCGCGCAGCTCTCGATTCCCCCCTCTCTTTCGCACCCTCCATGTCATATTCCGCTCCAGGAGCTCCATCATAGCTCCTCGCTGTCGCTGGGAGGATGTTTTCTCCTCCGCTCGCCCCTTCCACCGTCATTTTCTCTCTACCCACCCTTGCCTCCTTTTCCGCGCAGCTCTCGATTCCCCCCTCTCTTTCGCACCCTCAATGTCATATTCCGCTCCAGGAGTTCCATCATAGCTCCTCACTGTCGCTGGGAGGATGTTTTCTCCTCCGCTCGCCCCTTCCACCGTCATTTTCTCTCTACCCACCCTTGCCTCCTTTTCCGCGCAGCTCTCGATTCCCCCCTCTCTTTCGCACCCTCCATGTCATATTCCGCTCCAGGAGCTCCATCATAGCTCCTTGCTGTCGCTGGGAGGATGTTTTCTCCTCCGCTCGCCCCTTCCACCGTCATTTTCTCTCTACCCACCCTTGCCTCCTTTTCCGCGCAGCTCTCGATTCCCCCCTCTCTTTCGCACCCTCCATGTCATATTCCGCTCCAGGAGTTCCATCATAGCTCCTCACTGTCGCTGGGAGGATGTTTTCTCCTCCGCTCGCCCCTTCCACCATCATTTTCTCTCTACCCACCCTTGCCTCCTTTTCCGCGCAGCTCTCGATTCCCCCCTCTCTTTCGCACCCTCCATGTCATATTCCGCTCCAGGAGTTCCATCATAGCTCCTCACTGTCGCTGGGAGGATGTTTTCTCCTCCGCTCGCCCCTTCCACCATCATTTTCTCTCTACCCACCCTTGCCTCCTTTTCCGCGCAGCTCTCGATTCCCCCCTCTCTTTCGCACCCTCCATGTCATATTCCGCTCCAGGAGCTCCATCATAGCTCCTTGCTGTCGCTGGGAGGATGTTTTCTCCTCCGCTCGCCCCTTCCACCGTCATTTTCTCTCTACCCACCCTTGCCTCCTTTTCCGCGCAGCTCTCGATTCCCCCCTCTCTTTCGCACCCTCCATGTCATATTCCGCTCCAGGAGCTCCATCATAGCTCCTCGCTGTCGCTGGGAGGATGTTTTCTCCTCCGCTCGCCCCTTCCACCGTCATTTTCTCTCTACCCACCCTTGCCTCCTTTTCCGCGCAGCTCTCGATTCCCCCCTCTCTTTCGCACCCTCAATGTCATATTCCGCTCCAGGAGTTCCATCATAGCTCCTCACTGTCGCTGGGAGGATGTTTTCTCCTCCGCTCGCCCCTTCCACCGTCATTTTCTCTCTACCCACCCTTGCCTCCTTTTCCGCGCAGCTCTCGATTCCCCCCTCTCTTTCGCACCCTCCATGTCATATTCCGCTCCAGGAGTTCCATCATAGCTCCTCACTGTCGCTGGGAGGAAGTTTTCTCCTCCGCTCGCCCCTTCCACCGTCATTTTCTCTCTACCCACCCTTGCCTCCTTTTCCGCGCAGCTCTCGATTCCCCCCTCTCTTTCGCACCCTCCATGTCATATTCCGCTCCAGGAGCTCCATCATAGCTCCTTGCTGTCGCTGGGAGGACGTTTTCTCCTCCGCTCGCCCCTTCCACCGTCATTTTCTCTCTACCCACCCTTGCCTCCTTTTCCGCGCAGCTCTCGATTCCCCCCTCTCTTTCGCACCCTCCATGTCATATTCCGCTCCAGGAGCTCCATCATAGCTCCTCGCTGTCGCTGGGAGGATGTTTTCTCCTCTGCTCGCCCCTTCCACCGTCATTTTCTCTCTACCCACCCTTTCCTCCTTTTCCGCGCAGCTCTCGATTCCCCCCTCTCTTTCGCACCCTCCATGTCATATTCCGCTCCAGGAGCTCCATCATAGCTCCTTGCTGTCGCTGGGAGGACGTTTTCTCCTCCGCTCGCCCCTTCCACCGTCATTTTCTCTCTACCCACCCTTGCCTCCTTTTCCGCGCAGCTCTCGATTCCCCCCTCTCTTTCGCACCCTCCATGTCATATTCCGCTCCAGGAGCTCCATCATAGCTCCTCGCTGTCGCTGGGAGGATGTTTTCTCCTCTGCTCGCCCCTTCCACCGTCATTTTCTCTCTACCCACCCTTTCCTCCTTTTCCGCGCAGCTCTCGATTCCCCCCTCTCTTTCGCACCCTCCATGTCATATTCCGCTCCAGGAGCTCCATCATAGCTCCTCGCTGTCGCTGGGAGGATGTTTTCTCCTCCGCTCGCCCCTTCCACCGTCATTTTCTTTCTACCCACCCTTGCCTCCTTTTCCACGCAGCTCTCGATTCCCCCCTCTCTTTCGCACCCTCCATGTCATATTCCGCTCCAGGAGCTCCATCATAGCTCCTCGCTGTCGCTGGGAGGATGTTTTCTCCTCTGCTCGCCCCTTCCACCGTCATTTTCTCTCTACCCACCCTTTCCTCCTTTTCCGCGCAGCTCTCGATTCCCCCCTCTCTTTCGCACCCTCCATGTCATATTCCGCTCCAGGAGTTCCATCATAGCTCCTCACTGTCGCTGGGAGGAAGTTTTCTCCTCCGCTCGCCCCTTCCACCGTCATTTTCTCTCTACCCACCCTTGCCTCCTTTTCCGCGCAGCTCTCGATTCCCCCCTCTCTTTCGCACCCTCCATGTCATATTCCGCTCCAGGAGCTCCATCATAGCTCCTTGCTGTCGCTGGGAGGACGTTTTCTCCTCCGCTCGCCCCTTCCACCGTCATTTTCTCTCTACCCACCCTTGCCTCCTTTTCCGCGCAGCTCTCGATTCCCCCCTCTCTTTCGCACCCTCCATGTCATATTCCGCTCCAGGAGTTCCATCATAGCTCCTCACTGTCGCTGGGAGGATGTTTTCTCCTCCGCTCGCCCCTTCCACCGTCATTTTCTCTCTACCCACCCTTGCCTCCTTTTCCGCGCAGCTCTCGATTCCCCCCTCTCTTTCGCACCCTCCATGTCATATTCCGCTCCAGGAGTTCCATCATAGCTCCTCACTGTCGCTGGGAGGAAGTTTTCTCCTCCGCTCGCCCCTTCCACCGTCATTTTCTCTCTACCCACCCTTGCCTCCTTTTCCGCGCAGCTCTCGATTCCCCCCTCTCTTTCGCACCCTCCATGTCATATTCCGCTCCAGGAGCTCCATCATAGCTCCTCGCTGTCGCTGGGACGATGTTTTCTCCTCCGCTCGCCCCTTCCACCGTCATTTTCTCTCTACCCACCCTTGCCTCCTTTTCCGCGCAGCTCTCGATTCCCCCCTCTCTTTCGCACCCTCAATGTCATATTCCGCTCCAGGAGTTCCATCATAGCTCCTCACTGTCGCTGGGAGGATGTTTTCTCCTCCGCTCGCCCCTTCCACCGTCATTTTCTCTCTACCCACCCTTGCCTCCTTTTCCGCGCAGCTCTCGATTCCCCCCTCTCTTTCGCACCCTCCATGTCATATTCCGCTCCAGGAGTTCCATCATAGCTCCTCACTGTCGCTGGGAGGAAGTTTTCTCCTCCGCTCGCCCCTTCCACCGTCATTTTCTCTCTACCCACCCTTGCCTCCTTTTCCGCGCAGCTCTCGATTCCCCCCTCTCTTTCGCACCCTCCATGTCATATTCCGCTCCAGGAGCTCCATCATAGCTCCTCGCTGTCGCTGGGAGGATGTTTTCTCCTCCGCTCGCCCCTTCCACCGTCATTTTCTCTCTACCCACCCTTGCCTCCTTTTCCGCGCAGCTCTCGATTCCCCCCTCTCTTTCGCACCCTCAATGTCATATTCCGCTCCAGGAGTTCCATCATAGCTCCTCACTGTCGCTGGGAGGATGTTTTCTCCTCCGCTCGCCCCTTCCACCGTCATTTTCTCTCTACCCACCCTTGCCTCCTTTTCCGCGCAGCTCTCGATTCCCCCCTCTCTTTCGCACCCTCCATGTCATATTCCGCTCCAGGAGCTCCATCATAGCTCCTCGCTGTCGCTGGGAGGATGTTTTCTCCTCCGCTCGCCCCTTCCACCGTCATTTTCTCTCTACCCACCCTTGCCTCCTTTTCCGCGCAGCTCTCGATTCCCCCCTCTCTTTCGCACCCTCAATGTCATATTCCGCTCCAGGAGTTCCATCATAGCTCCTCGCTGTCGCTGGGAGGATGTTTTCTCCTCCGCTCGCCCCTTCCACCGTCATTTTCTCTCTACCCACCCTTGCCTCCTTTTCCGCGCAGCTCTCGATTCCCCCCTCTCTTTCGCACCCTCCATGTCATATTCCGCTCCAGGAGCTCCATCATAGCTCCTTGCTGTCGCTGGGAGGATGTTTTCTCCTCCGCTCGCCCCTTCCACCGTCATTTTCTCTCTACCCACCCTTGCCTCCTTTTCCGCGCAGCTCTCGATTCCCCCCTCTCTTTCGCACCCTCCATGTCATATTCCGCTCCAGGAGTTCCATCATAGCTCCTCACTGTCGCTGGGAGGATGTTTTCTCCTCCGCTCGCCCCTTCCACCATCATTTTCTCTCTACCCACCCTTGCCTCCTTTTCCGCGCAGCTCTCGATTCCCCCCTCTCTTTCGCACCCTCCATGTCATATTCCGCTCCAGGAGTTCCATCATAGCTCCTCACTGTCGCTGGGAGGATGTTTTCTCCTCCGCTCGCCCCTTCCACCGTCATTTTCTCTCTACCCACCCTTGCCTCCTTTTCCGCGCAGCTCTCGATTCCCCCCTCTCTTTCGCACCCTCAATGTCATATTCCGCTCCAGGAGTTCCATCATAGCTCCTCACTGTCGCTGGGAGGATGTTTTCTCCTCCGCTCGCCCCTTCCACCGTCATTTTCTCTCTACCCACCCTTGCCTCCTTTTCCGCGCAGCTCTCGATTCCCCCCTCTCTTTCGCACCCTCCATGTCATATTCCGCTCCAGGAGCTCCATCATAGCTCCTCGCTGTCGCTGGGAGGATGTTTTCTCCTCCGCTCGCCCCTTCCACCGTCATTTTCTCTCTACCCACCCTTGCCTCCTTTTCCGCGCAGCTCTCGATTCCCCCCTCTCTTTCGCACCCTCAATGTCATATTCCGCTCCAGGAGTTCCATCATAGCTCCTCGCTGTCGCTGGGAGGATGTTTTCTCCTCCGCTCGCCCCTTCCACCGTCATTTTCTCTCTACCCACCCTTGCCTCCTTTTCCGCGCAGCTCTCGATTCCCCCCTCTCTTTCGCACCCTCCATGTCATATTCCGCTCCAGGAGCTCCATCATAGCTCCTTGCTGTCGCTGGGAGGATGTTTTCTCCTCCGCTCGCCCCTTCCACCGTCATTTTCTCTCTACCCACCCTTGCCTCCTTTTCCGCGCAGCTCTCGATTCCCCCCTCTCTTTCGCACCCTCCATGTCATATTCCGCTCCAGGAGTTCCATCATAGCTCCTCACTGTCGCTGGGAGGATGTTTTCTCCTCCGCTCGCCCCTTCCACCATCATTTTCTCTCTACCCACCCTTGCCTCCTTTTCCGCGCAGCTCTCGATTCCCCCCTCTCTTTCGCACCCTCCATGTCATATTCCGCTCCAGGAGTTCCATCATAGCTCCTCACTGTCGCTGGGAGGATGTTTTCTCCTCCGCTCACCCCTTCCACCGTCATTTTCTCTCTACCCACCCTTGCCTCCTTTTCCGCGCAGCTCTCGATTCCCCCCTCTCTTTCGCACCCTCCATGTCATATTCCGCTCCAGGAGCTCCATCATAGCTCCTTGCTGTCGCTGGGAGGATGTTTTCTCCTCCGCTCGCCCCTTCCACCGTCATTTTCTCTCTACCCACCCTTGCCTCCTTTTCCGCGCAGCTCTCGATTCCCCCCTCTCTTTCGCACCCTCCATGTCATATTCCGCTCCAGGAGCTCCATCATAGCTCCTCGCTGTCGCTGGGAGGATGTTTTCTCCTCCGCTCGCCCCTTCCACCGTCATTTTCTCTCTACCCACCCTTGCCTCCTTTTCCGCGCAGCTCTCGATTCCCCCCTCTCTTTCGCACCCTCAATGTCATATTCCGCTCCAGGAGTTCCATCATAGCTCCTCACTGTCGCTGGGAGGATGTTTTCTCCTCCGCTCGCCCCTTCCACCGTCATTTTCTCTCTACCCACCCTTGCCTCCTTTTCCGCGCAGCTCTCGATTCCCCCCTCTCTTTCGCACCCTCCATGTCATATTCCGCTCCAGGAGTTCCATCATAGCTCCTCACTGTCGCTGGGAGGAAGTTTTCTCCTCCGCTCGCCCCTTCCACCGTCATTTTCTCTCTACCCACCCTTGCCTCCTTTTCCGCGCAGCTCTCGATTCCCCCCTCTCTTTCGCACCCTCCATGTCATATTCCGCTCCAGGAGCTCCATCATAGCTCCTTACTGTCGCTGGGAGGATGTTTTCTCCTCCGCTCGCCCCTTCCACCGTCATTTTCTCTCTACCCACCCTTGCCTCCTTTTCCGCGCAGCTCTCGATTCCCCCCTCTCTTTCGCACCCTCCATGTCATATTCCGCTCCAGGAGTTCCATCATAGCTCCTCACTGTCGCTGGGAGGATGTTTTCTCCTCCGCTCGCCCCTTCCACCATCATTTTCTCTCTACCCACCCTTGCCTCCTTTTCCGCGCAGCTCTCGATTCCCCCCTCTCTTTCGCACCCTCCATGTCATATTCCGCTCCAGGAGTTCCATCATAGCTCCTCACTGTCGCTGGGAGGATGTTTTCTCCTCCGCTCGCCCCTTCCACCGTCATTTTCTCTCTACCCACCCTTGCCTCCTTTTCCGCGCAGCTCTCGATTCCCCCCTCTCTTTCGCACCCTCCATGTCATATTCCGCTCCAGGAGCTCCATCATAGCTCCTTGCTGTCGCTGGGAGGATGTTTTCTCCTCTGCTCGCCCCTTCCACCGTCATTTTCTCTCTACCCACCCTTGCCTCCTTTTCCGCGCAGCTCTCGATTCCCCCCTCTCTTTCGCACACTCCATGTCATATTCCGCTCCAGGAGTTCCATCATAGCTCCTCACTGTCGCTGGGAGGATGTTTTCTCCTCCGCTCGCCCCTTCCACCGTCATTTTCTCTCTACCCACCCTTGCCTCCTTCTCCGCGCAGCTCTCGATTCCCCCCTCTCTTTCGCACCCTCCATGTCATATTCCGCTCCAGGAGCTCCATCATAGCTCCTCGCTGTCGCTGGGAGGATGTTTTCTCCTCCGCTCGCCCCTTCCACCGTCATTTTCTCTCTACCCACCCTTGCCTCCTTTTCCGCGCAGCTCTCGATTCCCCCCTCTCTTTCGCACCCTCCATGTCATATTCCGCTCCAGGAGCTCCATCATAGCTCCTTGCTGTCGCTGGGAGGATGTTTTCTCCTCCGCTCGCCCCTTCCATCGTCATTTTCTCTCTACCCACCCTTGCCTCCTTTTCCGCGCAGCTCTCGATTCCCCCCTCTCTTTCGCACCCTCCATGTCATATTCCGCTCCAGGAGTTCCATCATAGCTCCTCACTGTCGCTGGGAGGATGTTTTCTCCTCCGCTCGCCCCTTCCACCGTCATTTTCTCTCTACCCACCCTTGCCTCCTTCTCCGCGCAGCTCTCGATTCCCCCCTCTCTTTCGCACCCTCCATGTCATATTCCGCTCCAGGAGCTCCATCATAGCTCCTCGCTGTCGCTGGGAGGATGTTTTCTCCTCCGCTCGCCCCTTCCACCGTCATTTTCTCTCTACCCACCCTTGCCTCCTTTTCCGCGCAGCTCTCGATTCCCCCCTCTCTTTCGCACCCTCCATGTCATATTCCGCTCCAGGAGCTCCATCATAGCTCCTTGCTGTCGCTGGGAGGATGTTTTCTCCTCCGCTCGCCCCTTCCACCGTCATTTTCTCTCTACCCACCCTTGCCTCCTTTTCCGCGCAGCTCTCGATTCCCCCCTCTCTTTCGCACCCTCCATGTCATATTCCGCTCCAGGAGTTCCATCATAGCTCCTCACTGTCGCTGGGAGGATGTTTTCTCCTCCGCTCGCCCCTTCCACCATCATTTTCTCTCTACCCACCCTTGCCTCCTTTTCCGCGCAGCTCTCGATTCCCCCCTCTCTTTCGCACCCTCCATGTCATATTCCGCTCCAGGAGTTCCATCATAGCTCCTCACTGTCGCTGGGAGGAAGTTTTCTCCTCCGCTCGCCCCTTCCACCGTCATTTTCTCTCTACCCACCCTTGCCTCCTTTTCCGCGCAGCTCTCGATTCCCCCCTCTCTTTCGCACCCTCCATGTCATATTCCGCTCCAGGAGTTCCATCATAGCTCCTCACTGTCGCTGGGAGGATGTTTTCTCCTCCGCTCGCCCCTTCCACCGTCATTTTCTCTCTACCCACCCTTGCCTCCTTCTCCGCGCAGCTCTCGATTCCCCCCTCTCTTTCGCACCCTCCATGTCATATTCCGCTCCAGGAGCTCCATCATAGCTCTTCGCTGTCGCTGGGAGGATGTTTTCTCCTCCGCTCGCCCCTTCCACCGTCATTTTCTCTCTACCCACCCTTGCCTCCTTCTCCGCGCAGCTCTCGATTCCCCCCTCTCTTTCGAACCCTCCATGTCATATTCCGCTCCAGGAGCTCCATCATAGCTCCTCGCTGTCGCTGGGAGGATGTTTTCTCCTCTGCTCGCCCCTTCCACCGTCATTTTCTCTCTACCCACCCTTTCCTCCTTTTCCGCGCAGCTCTCGATTCCCCCCTCTCTTTCGCACCCTCCATGTCATATTCCGCTCCAGGAGTTCCATCATAGCTCCTCACTGTCGCTGGGAGGATGTTTTCTCCTCCGCTCGCCCCTTCCACCGTCATTTTCTCTCTACCCACCCTTGCCTCCTTCTCCGCGCAGCTCTCGATTCCCCCCTCTCTTTCGAACCCTCCATGTCATATTCCGCTCCAGGAGCTCCATCATAGCTCCTCGCTGTCGCTGGGAGGATGTTTTCTCCTCTGCTCGCCCCTTCCACCGTCATTTTCTCTCTACCCACCCTTTCCTCCTTTTCCGCGCAGCTCTCGATTCCCCCCTCTCTTTCGCACCCTCCATGTCATATTCCGCTCCAGGAGCTCCATCATAGCTCCTCGCTGTCGCTGGGAGGATGTTTTCTCCTCCGCTCGCCCCTTCCACCGTCATTTTCTTTCTACCCACCCTTGCCTCCTTTTCCACGCAGCTCTCGATTCCCCCCTCTCTTTCGCACCCTCCATGTCATATTCCGCTCCAGGAGCTCCATCATAGCTCCTCGCTGTTGCTGGGAGGATGTTTTCTCCTCCGCTCGCCCCTTCCACCGTCATTTTCTCTCTACCCACCCTTGCCTCCTTTTCCGCGCAGCTCTCGATTCCCCCCTCTCTTTCGCACCCTCCATGTCATATTCCGCTCCAGGAGTTCCATCATAGCTCCTCACTGTCGCTGGGAGGATGTTTTCTCCTCCGCTCGCCCCTTCCACCGTCATTTTCTCTCTACCCACCCTTGCCTCCTTCTCCGCGCAGCTCTCGATTCCCCCCTCTCTTTCGCACCCTCCATGTCATATTCCGCTCCAGGAGCTCCATCATAGCTCTTCGCTGTCGCTGGGAGAATGTTTTCTCCTCCGCTCGCCCCTTCCACCGTCATTTTCTCTCTACCCACCCTTGCCTCCTTCTCCGCGCAGCTCTCGATTCCCCCCTCTCTTTCGAACCCTCCATGTCATATTCCGCTCCAGGAGCTCCATCATAGCTCCTCGCTGTCGCTGGGAGGATGTTTTCTCCTCTGCTCGCCCCTTCCACCGTCATTTTCTCTCTACCCACCCTTTCCTCCTTTTCCGCGCAGCTCTCGATTCCCCCCTCTCTTTCGCACCCTCCATGTCATATTCCGCTCCAGGAGCTCCATCATAGCTCCTCGCTGTCGCTGGGAGGATGTTTTCTCCTCCGCTCGCCCCTTCCACCGTCATTTTCTTTCTACCCACCCTTGCCTCCTTTTCCGCGCAGCTCTCGATTCCCCCCTCTCTTTCGCACCCTCCATGTCATATTCCGCTCCAGGAGCTCCATCATAGCTCCTCGCTGTCGCTGGGAGGATGTTTTCTCCTCCGCTCGCCCCTTCCACCGTCATTTTCTCTCTACCCACCCTTGCCTCCTTTTCCGCGCAGCTCTCGATTCCCCCCTCTCTTTCGCACCCTCAATGTCATATTCCGCTCCAGGAGTTCCATCATAGCTCCTCGCTGTCGCTGGGAGGATGTTTTCTCCTCCGCTCGCCCCTTCCACCGTCATTTTCTCTCTACCCACCCTTGCCTCCTTTTCCGCGCAGCTCTCGATTCCCCCCTCTCTTTCGCACCCTCCATGTCATATTCCGCTCCAGGAGTTCCATCATAGCTCCTCACTGTCGCTGGGAGGAAGTTTTCTCCTCCGCTCGCCCCTTCCACCGTCATTTTCTCTCTACCCACCCTTGCCTCCTTTTCCGCGCAGCTCTCGATTCCCCCCTCTCTTTCGCACCCTCCATGTCATATTCCGCTCCAGGAGCTCCATCATAGCTCCTCGCTGTCGCTGGGAGGATGTTTTCTCCTCCGCTCGCCCCTTCCACCGTCATTTTCTCTCTACCCACCCTTGCCTCCTTTTCCGCGCAGCTCTCGATTCCCCCCTCTCTTTCGCACCCTCAATGTCATATTCCGCTCCAGGAGTTCCATCATAGCTCCTCACTGTCGCTGGGAGGATGTTTTCTCCTCCGCTCGCCCCTTCCACCGTCATTTTCTCTCTACCCACCCTTGCCTCCTTTTCCGCGCAGCTCTCGATTCCCCCCTCTCTTTCGCACCCTCCATGTCATATTCTGCTCCAGGAGTTCCATCATAGCTCCTCACTGTCGCTGGGAGGAAGTTTTCTCCTCCGCTCGCCCCTTCCACCGTCATTTTCTCTCTACCCACCCTTGCCTCCTTTTCCGCGCAGCTCTCGATTCCCCCCTCTCTTTCGCACCCTCCATGTCATATTCCGCTCCAGGAGCTCCATCATAGCTCCTTGCTGTCGCTGGGAGGATGTTTTCTCCTCTGCTCGCCCCTTCCACCGTCATTTTCTCTCTACCCACCCTTGCCTCCTTTTCCGCGCAGCTCTCGATTCCCCCCTCTCTTTCGCACCCTCCATGTCATATTCCGCTCCAGGAGTTCCATCATAGCTCCTCACTGTCGCTGGGAGGATGTTTTCTCCTCCGCTCGCCCCTTCCACCATCATTTTCTCTCTACCCACCCTTGCCTCCTTTTCCGCGCAGCTCTCGATTCCCCCCTCTCTTTCGCACCCTCCATGTCATATTCCGCTCCAGGAGTTCCATCATAGCTCCTCACTGTCGCTGGGAGGATGTTTTCTCCTCCGCTCGCCCCTTCCACCGTCATTTTCTCTCTACCCACCCTTGCCTCCTTTTCCGCGCAGCTCTCGATTCCCCCCTCTCTTTCGCACCCTCCATGTCATATTCCGCTCCAGGAGCTCCATCATAGCTCCTCACTGTCGCTGGGAGGATGTTTTCTCCTCCGCTCGCCCCTTCCACCGTCATTTTCTCTCTACCCACCCTTGCCTCCTTCTCCGCGCAGCTCTCGATTCCCCCCTCTCTTTCGCACCCTCAATGTCATATTCGGCTCCAGGAGTTCCATCATAGCTCCTCACTGTCGCTGGGAGGATGTTTTCTCCTCCGCTCGCCCCTTCCACCGTCATTTTCTCTCTACCCACCCTTGCCTCCTTCTCCGTGCAGCTCTCGATTCCCCCCTCTCTTTCGCACCCTCCATGTCATATTCCGCTCCAGGAGCTCCATCATAGCTCCTTGCTGTCGCTGGGAGGATGTTTTCTCCTCCGCTCGCCCCTTCCACCGTCATTTTCTCTCTACCCACCCTTGCCTCCTTTTCCGCGCAGCTCTCGATTCCCCCCTCTCTTTCGCACCCTCCATGTCATATTCCGCTCCAGGAGTTCCATCATTGCTCCTCACTGTCGCTGGGAGGATGTTTTCTCCTCCGCTCGCCCCTTCCA
This sequence comes from Pelophylax lessonae, assembly GCF_965119305.1. Lineage (NCBI taxonomy): Eukaryota > Metazoa > Chordata > Amphibia > Anura > Ranidae > Pelophylax > Pelophylax lessonae. The sequence goes on along the minus strand of NC_138780.1, from coordinate 81,335,890 downwards.
CCATCATTTTCTCTCTACCCACCCTTGCCTCCTTTTCCGCGCAGCTCTCGATTCCCCCCTCTCTTTCGCACCCTCCATGTCATATTCCGCTCCAGGAGTTCCATCATAGCTCCTCACTGTCGCTGGGAGGAAGTTTTCTCCTCCGCTCGCCCCTTCCACCGTCATTTTCTCTCTACCCACCCTTGCCTCCTTTTCCGCGCAGCTCTCGATTCCCCCCTCTCTTTCGCACCCTCCATGTCATATTCCGCTCCAGGAGTTCCATCATAGCTCCTCACTGTCGCTGGGAGGATGTTTTCTCCTCCGCTCGCCCCTTCCACCGTCATTTTCTCTCTACCCACCCTTGCCTCCTTCTCCGCGCAGCTCTCGATTCCCCCCTCTCTTTCGCACCCTCCATGTCATATTCCGCTCCAGGAGCTCCATCATAGCTCTTCGCTGTCGCTGGGAGGATGTTTTCTCCTCCGCTCGCCCCTTCCACCGTCATTTTCTCTCTACCCACCCTTTCCTCCTTTTCCGCGCAGCTCTCGATTCCCCCCTCTCTTTCGCACCCTCCATGTCATATTCCGCTCCAGGAGCTCCATCATAGCTCCTCGCTGTCGCTGGGAGGATGTTTTATCCTCCGCTCGCCCCTTCCACCGTCATTTTCTCTCTACCCACCCTTGCCTCCTTTTCCGCGCAGCTCTCGATTCCCCCCTCTCTTTCGCACCCTCCATGTCATATTCCGCTCCAGGAGCTCCATCATAGCTCCTCGCTGTCGCTGGGAGGATGTTTTCTCCTCCGCTCGCCCCTTCCACCGTCATTTTCTCTCTACCCACCCTTGCCTCCTTCTCCGCGCAGCTCTCAATTCCCCCCTCTCTTTTGCACCCTCCATGTCATATTCCGCTCCAGGAGCTCCATCATAGCTCCTCGCTGTCGCTGGGAGGATGTTTTCTCCTCCGCTCGCCCCTTCCACCGTCATTTTCTCTCTACCCACCCTTGCCTCCTTTTCCGCGCAGCTCTCGATTCCCCCCTCTCTTTCGCACCCTCCATGTCATATTCCGCTCCAGGAGCTCCATCATAGCTCCTTGCTGTCGCTGGGAGGATGTTTTCTCCTCCGCTCGCCCCTTCCACCGTCATTTTCTCTCTACCCACCCTTGCCTCCTTTTCCGCGCAGCTCTCGATTCCCCCCTCTCTTTCGCACCCTCCATGTCATATTCCGCTCCAGGAGTTCCATCATAGCTCCTCACTGTCGCTGGGAGGATGTTTTCTCCTCCGCTCGCCCCTTCCACCATCATTTTCTCTCTACCCACCCTTGCCTCCTTTTCCGCGCAGCTCTCGATTCCCCCCTCTCTTTCGCACCCTCCATGTCATATTCCGCTCCAGGAGTTCCATCATAGCTCCTCACTGTCGCTGGGAGGAAGTTTTCTCCTCCGCTCGCCCCTTCCACCGTCATTTTCTCTCTACCCACCCTTGCCTCCTTTTCCGCGCAGCTCTCGATTCCCCCCTCTCTTTCGCACCCTCCATGTCATATTCCGCTCCAGGAGTTCCATCATAGCTCCTCACTGTCGCTGGGAGGATGTTTTCTCCTCCGCTCGCCCCTTCCACCGTCATTTTCTCTCTACCCACCCTTGCCTCCTTCTCCGCGCAGCTCTCGATTCCCCCCTCTCTTTCGCACCCTCCATGTCATATTCCGCTCCAGGAGCTCCATCATAGCTCCTCGCTGTCGCTGGGAGGATGTTTTCTCCTCCGCTCGCCCCTTCCACCGTCATTTTCTCTCTACCCACCCTTGCCTCCTTTTCCGCGCAGCTCTCGATTCCCCCCTCTCTTTCGCACCCTCCATGTCATATTCCGCTCCAGGAGCTCCATCATAGCTCCTCGCTGTCGCTGGGAGGATGTTTTCTCCTCCGCTCGCCCCTTCCACCGTCATTTTCTCTCTACCCACCCTTGCCTCCTTCTCCGCGCAGCTCTCAATTCCCCCCTCTCTTTCGCACCCTCCATGTCATATTCCGCTCCAGGAGCTCCATCATAGCTCCTCGCTGTCGCTGGGAGGATGTTTTCTCCTCCGCTCGCCCCTTCCACCGTCATTTTCTCTCTACCCACCCTTGCCTCCTTTTCCGCGCAGCTCTCGATTCCCCCCTCTCTTTCGCACCCTCCATGTCATATTCCGCTCCAGGAGTTCCATCATAGCTCCTCACTGTCGCTGGGAGGATATTTTCTCCTCCGCTCGCCCCTTCCACCGTCATTTTCTCTCTACCCACCCTTGCCTCCTTTTCCGCGCAGCTCTCGATTCCCCCCTCTCTTTCGCACCCTCCATGTCATATTCCGCTCCAGGAGTTCCATCATAGCTCCTCACTGTCGCTGGGAGGAAGTTTTCTCCTCCGCTTGCCCCTTCCACCGTCATTTTCTCTCTACCCACCCTTGCCTCCTTTTCCGCGCAGCTCTCGATTCCCCCCTCTCTTTCGCACCCTCCATGTCATATTCCGCTCCAGGAGCTCCATCATAGCTCCTTGCTGTCGCTGGGAGGATGTTTTCTCCTCCGCTCGCCCCTTCCACCGTCATTTTCTCTCTACCCACCCTTGCCTCCTTTTCCGCGCAGCTCTCGATTCCCCCCTCTCTTTCGCACCCTCCATGTCATATTCCGCTCCAGGAGCTCCATCATAGCTCCTCGCTGTCGCTGGGAGGATGTTTTCTCCTCCGCTCGCCCCTTCCACCGTCATTTTCTCTCTACCCACCCTTGCCTCCTTTTCCGCGCAGCTCTCGATTCCCCCCTCTCTTTCGCACCCTCCATGTCATATTCCGCTCCAGGAGCTCCATCATAGCTCCTCGCTGTCGCTGGGAGGATGTTTTCTCCTCCGCTCGCCCCTTCCACCGTCATTTTCTCTCTACCCACCCTTGCCTCCTTCTCCGCGCAGCTCTCAATTCCCCCCTCTCTTTCGCACCCTCCATGTCATATTCCGCTCCAGGAGCTCCATCATAGCTCCTCGCTGTCGCTGGGAGGATGTTTTCTCCTCCGCTCGCCCCTTCCACCGTCATTTTCTCTCTACCCACCCTTGCCTCCTTTTCCGCGCAGCTCTCGATTCCCCCCTCTCTTTCGCACCCTCCATGTCATATTCCGCTCCAGGAGTTCCATCATAGCTCCTCACTGTCGCTGGGAGGATATTTTCTCCTCCGCTCGCCCCTTCCACCGTCATTTTCTCTCTACCCACCCTTGCCTCCTTTTCCGCGCAGCTCTCGATTCCCCCCTCTCTTTCGCACCCTCCATGTCATATTCCGCTCCAGGAGTTCCATCATAGCTCCTCACTGTCGCTGGGAGGAAGTTTTCTCCTCCGCTTGCCCCTTCCACCGTCATTTTCTCTCTACCCACCCTTGCCTCCTTTTCCGCGCAGCTCTCGATTCCCCCCTCTCTTTCGCACCCTCCATGTCATATTCCGCTCCAGGAGCTCCATCATAGCTCCTTGCTGTCGCTGGGAGGATGTTTTCTCCTCCGCTCGCCCCTTCCACCGTCATTTTCTCTCTACCCACCCTTGCCTCCTTTTCCGCGCAGCTCTCGATTCCCCCCTCTCTTTCGCACCCTCCATGTCATATTCCGCTCCAGGAGTTCCATCATAGCTCCTCACTGTCGCTGGGAGGATGTTTTCTCCTCCGCTCGCCCCTTCCACCGTCATTTTCTCTCTACCCACCCTTGCCTCCTTTTCCGCGCAGCTCTCGATTCCCCCCTCTCTTTCGCACCCTCCATGTCATATTCCGCTCCAGGAGTTCCATCATAGCTCCTCACTGTCGCTGGGAGGAAGTTTTCTCCTCCGCTCGCCCCTTCCACCGTCATTTTCTCTCTACCCACCCTTGCCTCCTTTTCCGCGCAGCTCTCGATTCCCCCCTCTCTTTCGCACCCTCCATGTTATATTCCGCTCCAGGAGCTCCATCATAGCTCCTCGCTGTCGCTGGGAGGATGTTTTCTCCTCCGCTCGCCCCTTCCACCGTCATTTTCTCTCTACCCACCCTTGCCTCCTTTTCCCGCAGCTCTCGATTCCCCCCTCTCTTTCGCACCCTCAATGTCATATTCCACTCCAGGAGTTCCATCATAGCTCCTCACTGTCGCTGGGAGGATGTTTTCTCCTCCGCTCGCCCCTTCCACCGTCATTTTCTCTCTACCCACCCTTGCCTCCTTTTCCGCGCAGCTCTCGATTCCCCCCTCTCTTTCGCACCCTCCATGTCATATTCCGCTCCAGGAGTTCCATCATAGCTCCTCACTGTCGCTGGGAGGAAGTTTTCTCCTCCGCTTGCCCCTTCCACCGTCATTTTCTCTCTACCCACCCTTGCCTCCTTTTCCGCGCAGCTCTCGATTCCCCCCTCTCTTTCGCACCCTCCATGTCATATTCCGCTCCAGGAGCTCCATCATAGCTCCTTGCTGTCGCTGGGAGGATGTTTTCTCCTCCGCTCGCCCCTTCCACCGTCATTTTCTCTCTACCCACCCTTGCCTCCTTTTCCGCGCAGCTCTCGATTCCCCCCTCTCTTTCGCACCCTCCATGTCATATTCCGCTCCAGGAGTTCCATCATAGCTCCTCACTGTCGCTGGGAGGAAGTTTTCTCCTCCGCTCGCCCCTTCCACCGTCATTTTCTCTCTACCCACCCTTGCCTCCTTTTCCGCGCAGCTCTCGATTCCCCCCTCTCTTTCGCACCCTCCATGTCATATTCCGCTCCAGGAGCTCCATCATAGCTCCTCGCTGTCGCTGGGAGGATGTTTTCTCCTCCGCTCGCCCCTTCCACCGTCATTTTCTCTCTACCCACCCTTGCCTCCTTTTCCGCGCAGCTCTCGATTCCCCCCTCTCTTTCGCACCCTCAATGTCATATTCCACTCCAGGAGTTCCATCATAGCTCCTCACTGTCGCTGGGAGGATGTTTTCTCCTCCGCTCGCCCCTTCCACCGTCATTTTCTCTCTACCCACCCTTGCCTCCTTTTCCGCGCAGCTCTCGATTCCCCCCTCTCTTTCGCACCCTCCATGTCATATTCCGCTCCAGGAGTTCCATCATAGCTCCTCACTGTCGCTGGGAGGAAGTTTTCTCCTCCGCTCGCCCCTTCCACCGTCATTTTCTCTCTACCCACCCTTGCCTCCTTTTCCGCGCAGCTCTCGATTCCCCCCTCTCTTTCGCACCCTCCATGTCATATTCCGCTCCAGGAGCTCCATCATAGCTCCTTGCTGTCGCTGGGAGGATGTTTTCTCCTCCGCTCGCCCCTTCCACCGTCATTTTCTCTCTACCCACCCTTGCCTCCTTTTCCGCGCAGCTCTCGATTCCCCCCTCTCTTTCGCACCCTCCATGTCATATTCCGCTCCAGGAGTTCCATCATAGCTCCTCACTGTCGCTGGGAGGATGTTTTCTCCTCCGCTCGCCCCTTCCACCGTCATTTTCTCTCTACCCACCCTTGCCTCCTTCTCCGCGCAGCTCTCGATTCCCCCCTCTCTTTCGCACCCTCCATGTCATATTCCGCTCCAGGAGCTCCATCATAGCTAATCGCTGTCGCTGGGAGGATGTTTTCTCCTCCGCTCGCCCCTTCCACCGTCATTTTCTCTCTACCCACCCTTGCCTCCTTTTCCGCGCAGCTCTCGATTCCCCCCTCTCTTTCGCACCCTCCATGTCATATTCCGCTCCAGGAGTTCCATCATAGCTCCTCACTGTCGCTGGGAGGATGTTTTCTCCTCCGCTTGCCCCTTCCACCGTCATTTTCTCTCTACCCACCCTTGCCTCCTTTTCCGCGCAGCTCTCAATTCCCCCCTCTCTTTCGCAGCCTCCATGTCATATTCCGCTCCAGGAGCTCCATCATAGCTCCTTGCTGTCGCTGGGAGGATGTTTTCTCCTCCGCTCGCCCCTTCCACCGTCATTTTCTCTCTACCCACCCTTGCCTCCTTTTCCGCGCAGCTCTCGATTCCCCCCTCTCTTTCGCACCCTCCATGTCATATTCCGCTCCAGGAGTTCCATCATAGCTCCTCACTGTCGCTGGGAGGATGTTTTCTCCTCCGCTCGCCTCTTCCACCGTCATTTTCTCTCTACCCACCCTTGCCTCCTTTTCCGCGCAGCTCTCGATTCCCCCCTCTCTTTCGCACCCTCCATGTCATATTCCGCTCCAGGAGTTCCATCATAGCTCCTCACTGTCGCTGGGAGGATGTTTTCTCCTCCGCTCGCCCCTTCCACCGTCATTTTCTCTCTACCCACCCTTGCCTCCTTCTCCGCGCAGCTCTCGATTCCCCCCTCTCTTTCGCACCCTCCATGTTATATTCCGCTCCAGGAGCTCCATCATAGCTCCTCGCTGTCGCTGGGAGGATGTTTTCTCCTCCGCTCGCCCCTTCCACCGTCATTTTCTCTCTACCCACCCTTGCCTCCTTTTCCGCGCAGCTCTCGATTCCCCCCTCTCTTTCGCACCCTCAATGTCATATTCCACTCCAGGAGTTCCATCATAGCTCCTCACTGTCGCTGGGAGGATGTTTTCTCCTCCGCTCGCCCCTTCCACCGTCATTTTCTCTCTACCCACCCTTGCCTCCTTTTCCGCGCAGCTCTCGATTCCCCCCTCTCTTTCGCACCCTCCATGTCATATTCCGCTCCAGGAGTTCCATCATAGCTCCTCACTGTCGCTGGGAGGAAGTTTTCTCCTCCTCTTGCCCCTTCCACCGTCATTTTCTCTCTACCCACCCTTGCCTCCTTTTCCGCGCAGCTCTCGATTCCCCCCTCTCTTTCGCACCCTCCATGTCATATTCCGCTCCAGGAGCTCCATCATAGCTCCTTGCTGTCGCTGGGAGGATGTTTTCTCCTCCGCTCGCCCCTTCCACCGTCATTTTCTCTCTACCCACCCTTGCCTCCTTTTCCGCGCAGCTCTCGATTCCCCCCTCTCTTTCGCACCCTCCATGTCATATTCCGCTCCAGGAGTTCCATCATAGCTCCTCACTGTCGCTGGGAGGATGTTTTCTCCTCCGCTCGCCCCTTCCACCGTCATTTTCTCTCTACCCACCCTTGCCTCCTTTTCCGCGCAGCTCTCGATTCCCCCCTCTCTTTCGCACCCTCCATGTCATATTCCGCTCCAGGAGTTCCATCATAGCTCCTCACTGTCGCTGGGAGGAAGTTTTCTCCTCCGCTCGCCCCTTCCACCGTCATTTTCTCTCTACCCACCCTTGCCTCCTTTTCCGCGCAGCTCTCGATTCCCCCCTCTCTTTCGCACCCTCCATGTCATATTCCGCTCCAGGAGCTCCATCATAGCTCCTCGCTGTCGCTGGGAGGATGTTTTCTCCTCCGCTCGCCCCTTCCACCGTCATTTTCTCTCTACCCACCCTTGCCTCCTTTTCCGCGCAGCTCTCGATTCCCCCCTCTCTTTCGCACCCTCAATGTCATATTCCACTCCAGGAGTTCCATCATAGCTCCTCACTGTCGCTGGGAGGATGTTTTCTCCTCCGCTCGCCCCTTCCACCGTCATTTTCTCTCTACCCACCCTTGCCTCCTTTTCCGCGCAGCTCTCGATTCCCCCCTCTCTTTCGCACCCTCCATGTCATATTCCGCTCCAGGAGTTCCATCATAGCTCCTCACTGTCGCTGGGAGGAAGTTTTCTCCTCCGCTCGCCCCTTCCACCGTCATTTTCTCTCTACCCACCCTTGCCTCCTTTTCCGCGCAGCTCTCGATTCCCCCCTCTCTTTCGCACCCTCCATGTCATATTCCGCTCCAGGAGCTCCATCATAGCTCCTTGCTGTCGCTGGGAGGATGTTTTCTCCTCCGCTCGCCCCTTCCACCGTCATTTTCTCTCTACCCACCCTTGCCTCCTTTTCCGCGCAGCTCTCGATTCCCCCCTCTCTTTCGCACCCTCCATGTCATATTCCGCTCCAGGAGCTCCATCATAGCTAATCGCTGTCGCTGGGAGGATGTTTTCTCCTCCGCTCGCCCCTTCCACCGTCATTTTCTCTCTACCCACCCTTGCCTCCTTTTCCGCGCAGCTCTCGATTCCCCCCTCTCTTTCGCACCCTCCATGTCATATTCCGCTCCAGGAGTTCCATCATAGCTCCTCACTGTCGCTGGGAGGATGTTTTCTCCTCCGCTCGCCCCTTCCACCGTCATTTTCTCTCTACCCACCCTTGCCTCCTTTTCCGCGCAGCTCTCAATTCCCCCCTCTCTTTCGCACCCTCCATGTCATATTCCGCTCCAGGAGCTCCATCATAGCTCCTTGCTGTCGCTGGGAGGATGTTTTCTCCTCCGCTCGCCCCTTCCACCGTCATTTTCTCTCTACCCACCCTTGCCTCCTTTTCCGCGCAGCTCTCGATTCCCCCCTCTCTTTCGCACCCTCCATGTCATATTCCGCTCCAGGAGTTCCATCATAGCTCCTCACTGTCGCTGGGAGGATGTTTTCTCCTCCGCTCGCCTCTTCCACCGTCATTTTCTCTCTACCCACCCTTGCCTCCTTTTCCGCGCAGCTCTCGATTCCCCCCTCTCTTTCGCACCCTCCATGTCATATTCCGCTCCAGGAGTTCCATCATAGCTCCTCACTGTCGCTGGGAGGATGTTTTCTCCTCCGCTCGCCCCTTCCACCGTCATTTTCTCTCTACCCACCCTTGCCTCCTTTTCCGCGCAGCTCTCGATTCCCCCCTCTCTTTCGCACCCTCTATGTCATATTCCGCTCCAGGAGTTCCATCATAGCTCCTCACTGTCGCTGGGAGGATGTTTTCTCCTCCGCTCGCCCCTTCCACCGTCATTTTCTCTCTACCCACCCTTGCCTCCTTTTCCGCGCAGCTCTCGATTCCCCCCTCTCTTTCGCACCCTCCATGTCATATTCCGCTCCAGGAGCTCCATCATAGCTCCTTGCTGTCGCTGGGAGGATGTTTTCTCCTCCGCTCGCCCCTTCCACCGTCATTTTCTCTCTACCCACCCTTGCCTCCTTTTCCGCGCAGCTCTCGATTCCCCCCTCTCTTTCGCACCCTCCATGTCATATTCCGCTCCAGGAGTTCCATCATAGCTCCTCACTGTCGCTGGGAGGATGTTTTCTCCTCCGCTCGCCCCTTCCACCGTCATTTTCTCTCTACCCACCCTTGCCTCCTTCTCCGCGCAGCTCTCGATTCCCCCCTCTCTTTCGCACCCTCCATGTCATATTCCGCTCCAGGAGCTCCATCATAGCTAATCGCTGTCGCTGGGAGGATGTTTTCTCCTCCGCTCGCCCCTTCCACCGTCATTTTCTCTCTACCCACCCTTGCCTCCTTTTCCGCGCAGCTCTCGATTCCCCCCTCTCTTTCGCACCCTCCATGTCATATTCCGCTCCAGGAGTTCCATCATAGCTCCTCACTGTCGCTGGGAGGATGTTTTCTCCTCCGCTCGCCCCTTCCACCGTCATTTTCTCTCTACCCACCCTTGCCTCCTTTTCCGCGCAGCTCTCGATTCCCCCCTCTCTTTCGCACCCTCCATGTCATATTCCGCTCCAGGAGCTCCATCATAGCTCCTCGCTGTCGCTGGGAGGATGTTTTCTCCTCCGCTCGCCCCTTCCACCGTCATTTTCTCTCTACCCACCCTTTCCTCCTTTTCCGCGCAGCTCTCGATTCCCCCCTCTCTTTCGCACCCTCCATGTCATATTCCGCTCCAGGAGCTCCATCATAGCTCCTCGCTGTCGCTGGGAGGATGTTTTCTCCTCCGCTCGCCCCTTCCACCGTCATTTTCTCTCTACCCACCCTTGCCTCCTTTTCCGCGCAGCTCTCGATTCCCCCCTCTCTTTCGCACCCTCCATGTCATATTCCGCTCCAGGAGTTCCATCATAGCTCCTCACTGTCGCTGGGAGGATGTTTTCTCCTCCGCTCGCCCCTTCCACCGTCATTTTCTCTCTACCCACCCTTGCCTCCTTTTCCGCGCAGCTCTCGATTCCCCCCTCTCTTTCGCACCCTCCATGTCATATTCCGCTCCAGGAGCTCCATCATAGCTCCTCGCTGTCGCTGGGAGGATGTTTTCTCCTCCGCTCGCCCCTTCCACCGTCATTTTCTCTCTACCCACCCTTTCCTCCTTTTCCGCGCAGCTCTCGATTCCCCCCTCTCTTTCGCACCCTCCATGTCATATTCCGCTCCAGGAGCTCCATCATAGCTCCTTGCTGTCGCTGGGAGGATGTTTTCTCCTCCGCTCGCCCCTTCCACCGTCATTTTCTCTCTACCCACCCTTGCCTCCTTCTCCGCGCAGCTCTCAATTCCCCCCTCTCTTTCGCACAATCCATGTCATATTCCGCTCCAGGAGCTCCATCATAGCTCCTCGCTGTCGCTGGGAGGATGTTTTCTCCTCCGCTCGCCCCTTCCACCGTCATTTTCTCTCTACCCACCCTTGCCTCCTTCTCCGCGCAGCTCTCGATTCCCCCCTCTCTTTCGAACCCTCCATGTCATATTCCGCTCCAGGAGCTCCATCATAGCTCCTCGCTGTCGCTGGGAGGATGTTTTCTCCTCCGCTTGCCCCTTCCACCGTCATTTTCTCTCTACCCACCCTTGCCTCCTTTTCCGCGCAGCTCTCGATTCCCCCCTCTCTTTCGCACCCTCCATGTCATATTCCGCTCCAGGAGTTCCATCATAGCTCCTCACTGTCGCTGGGAGGATGTTTTCTCCTCCGCTCGCCCCTTCCACCGTCATTTTCTCTCTACCCACCCTTGCCTCCTTTTCCGCGCAGCTCTCGATTCCCCCCTCTCTTTCGCACCCTCCATGTCATATTCCGCTCCAGGAGTTCCATCATAGCTCCTCACTGTCGCTGGGAGGAAGTTTTCTCCTCCGCTTGCCCCTTCCACCGTCATTTTCTCTCTACCCACCCTTGCCTCCTTTTCCGCGCAGCTCTCGATTCCCCCCTCTCTTTCGCACCCTCCATGTCATATTCCGCTCCAGGAGCTCCATCATAGCTCCTTGCTGTCGCTGGGAGGATGTTTTCTCCTCCGCTCGCCCCTTCCACCGTCATTTTCTCTCTACCCACCCTTGCCTCCTTTTCCGCGCAGCTCTCGATTCCCCCCTCTCTTTCGCACCCTCCATGTCATATTCCGCTCCAGGAGCTCCATCATAGCTCCTCGCTGTCGCTGGGAGGATGTTTTCTCCTCCGCTCGCCCCTTCCACCGTCATTTTCTCTCTACCCACCCTTGCCTCCTTTTCCGCGCAGCTCTCGATTCCCCCCTCTCTTTCGCACCCTCCATGTCATATTCCGCTCCAGGAGTTCCATCATAGCTCCTCACTGTCGCTGGGAGGATGTTTTCTCCTCCGCTCGCCCCTTCCACCGTCATTTTCTCTCTACCCACCCTTGCCTCCTTTTCCGCGCAGCTCTCGATTCCCCCCTCTCTTTCGCACCCTCAATGTCATATTCCGCTCCAGGAGTTCCATCATAGCTCCTCACTGTCGCTGGGAGGATGTTTTCTCCTCCGCTCGCCCCTTCCACCGTCATTTTCTCTCTACCCACCCTTGCCTCCTTTTCCGCGCAGCTCTCGATTCCCCCCTCTCTTTCGCACCCTCCATGTCAGATTCCGCTCCAGGAGTTCCATCGTAGCTCCTCACTGTCGCTGGGAGGAAGTTTTCTCCTCCGCTCGCCCCTTCCACCGTCATTTTCTCTCTACCCACCCTTGCCTCCTTTTCCGCGCAGCTCTCGATTCCCCCCTCTCTTTCGCACCCTCCATGTCATATTCCGCTCCAGGAGCTCCATCATAGCTCCTCGCTGTCGCTGGGAGGATGTTTTCTCCTCCGCTCGCCCCTTCCACCGTCATTTTCTCTCTACCCACCCTTGCCTCCTTTTCCGCGCAGCTCTCGATTCCCCCCTCTCTTTCGCACCCTCAATGTCATATTCCGCTCCAGGAGTTCCATCATAGCTCCTCACTGTCGCTGGGAGGATGTTTTCTCCTCCGCTCGCCCCTTCCACCGTCATTTTCTCTCTACCCACCCTTGCCTCCTTTTCCGCGCAGCTCTCGATTCCCCCCTCTCTTTCGCACCCTCCATGTCATATTCCGCTCCAGGAGTTCCATCATAGCTCCTCACTGTCGCTGGGAGGAAGTTTTCTCCTCCGCTCGCCCCTTCCACCGTCATTTTCTCTCTACCCACCCTTGCCTCCTTTTCCGCGCAGCTCTCGATTCCCCCCTCTCTTTCGCACCCTCCATGTCATATTCCGCTCCAGGAGCTCCATCATAGCTCCTTGCTGTCGCTGGGAGGATGTTTTCTCCTCCGCTCGCCCCTTCCACCATCATTTTCTCTCTACCCACCCTTGCCTCCTTTTCCGCGCAGCTCTCGATTCCCCCCTCTCTTTCGCACCCTCCATGTCATATTCCGCTCCAGGAGTTCCATCATAGCTCCTCACTGTCGCTGGGAGGATGTTTTCTCCTCCGCTCGCCCCTTCCACCGTCATTTTCTCTCTACCCACCCTTGCCTCCTTCTCCGCGCAGCTCTCGATTCCCCCCTCTCTTTCGCACCCTCCATGTCATATTCTGCTCCAGGAGCTCCATCATAGCTCCTCGCTGTCGCTGGGAGGATGTTTTCTCCTCCGCTCGCCCCTTCCACCGTCATTTTCTCTCTACCCACCCTTGCCTCCTTCTCCGCGCAGCTCTCGATTCCCCCCTCTCTTTCGCACCCTCCATGTCATATTCCGCTCCAGGAGCTCCATCATAGCTCCTTGCTGTCGCTGGGAGGATGTTTTCTCCTCCGCTCGCCCCTTCCACCATCATTTTCTCTCTACCCACCCTTGCCTCCTTCTCCGCGCAGCTCTCGATTCCCCCCTCTCTTTCGCACCCTCCATGTCATATTCCGCTCCAGGAGCTCCATCATAGCTCCTCGCTGTCGCTGGGAGGATGTTTTCTCCTCCGCTCGCCCCTTCCACCGTCATTTTCTCTCTACCCACCCTTGCCTCCTTCTCCGCACAGCTCTCGATTCCCCCCTCTCTTTCGCACCCTCCATGTCATATTCCGCTCCAGGAGCTCCATCATAGCTCCTCGCTGTCGCTGGGAGGATGTTTTCTCCTCTGCTCGCCCCTTCCACCGTCATTTTCTCTCTACCCACCCTTTCCTCCTTTTCCGCGCAGCTCTCGATTCCCCCCTCTCTTTCGCACCCTCCATGTCATATTCCGCTCCAGGAGCTCCATCATAGCTCCTCGCTGTCGCTGGGAGGATGTTTTCTCCTCCGCTCGCCCCTTCCACCGTCATTTTCTTTCTACCCACCCTTGCCTCCTTTTCCACGCAGCTCTCGATTCCCCCCTCTCTTTCGCACCCTCCATGTCATATTCCGCTCCAGGAGCTCCATCATAGCTCCTCGCTGTTGCTGGGAGGATGTTTTCTCCTCCGCTCGCCCTTCCACCGTCATTTTCTCTCTACCCACCCTTGCCTCCTTCTCCGCACAGCTCTCGATTCCCCCCTCTCTTTCGCACCCTCCATGTCATATTCCGCTCCAGGAGCTCCATCATAGCTCCTCGCTTTCGCTGGGAGGATGTTTTCTCCTCCGCTCGCCCCTTCCACCGTCATTTTCTTTCTACCCACCCTTGCCTCCTTTTCCACGCAGCTCTCGATTCCCCCCTCTCTTTCGCACCCTCCATGTCATATTCCGCTCCAGGAGCTCCATCATAGCTCCTCGCTGTTGCTGGGAGGATGTTTTCTCCTCCGCTCGCCCTTCCACCGTCATTTTCTCTCTACCCACCCTTGCCTCCTTCTCCGCACAGCTCTCGATTCCCCCCTCTCTTTCGCACCCTCCATGTCATATTCCGCTCCAGGAGCTCCATCATAGCTCCTCGCTGTCGCTGGGAGGATGTTTTCTCCTCTGCTCGCCCCTTCCACCGTCATTTTCTCTCTACCCACCCTTTCCTCCTTTTCCGCGTAGCTCTCGATTCCCCCCTCTCTTGCGCACCCTCCATGTCATATTCCGCTCCAGGAGCTCCATTTCTCTCTACCCACCCTTGCCTCCTTCTCCGCGCAGCTCTCGATTCCCCCCTCTCTTTCGAACCCTCCATGTCATATTCCGCTCCAGGAGCTCCATCATAGCTCCTCGCTGTCGCTGGGAGGATGTTTTCTCCTCTGCTCGCCCCTTCCACCGTCATTTTCTCTCTACCCACCCTTTCCTCCTTTTCCGCGCAGCTCTCGATTCCCCCCTCTCTTTCGCACCCTCCATGTCATATTCCGCTCCAGGAGTTCCATCATAGCTCCTCACTGTCGCTGGGAGGAAGTTTTCTCCTCCGCTCGCCCCTTCCACCGTCATTTTCTCTCTACCCACCCTTGCCTCCTTTTCCGCGCAGCTCTCGATTCCCCCCTCTCTTTCGCACCCTCCATGTCATATTCCGCTCCAGGAGCTCCATCATAGCTCCTTGCTGTCGCTGGGAGGACGTTTTCTCCTCCGCTCGCCCCTTCCACCGTCATTTTCTCTCTACCCACCCTTGCCTCCTTTTCCGCGCAGCTCTCTATTCCCCCCTCTCTTTCGCACCCTCCATGTCATATTCCGCTCCAGGAGTTCCATCATAGCTCCTCACTGTCGCTGGGAGGATGTTTTCTCCTCCGCTCGCCCCTTCCACCGTCATTTTCTCTCTACCCACCCTTGCCTCCTTTTCCGCGCAGCTCTCGATTCCCCCCTCTCTTTCGCACCCTCCATGTCATATTCCGCTCCAGGAGTTCCATCATAGCTCCTCACTGTCGCTGGGAGGAAGTTTTCTCCTCCGCTTGCCCCTTCCACCGTCATTTTCTCTCTACCCACCCTTGCCTCCTTTTCCGCTCAGCTCTCGATTCCCCCCTCTCTTTCGCACCCTCCATGTCATATTCCGCTCCAGGAGCTCCATCATAGCTCCTCGCTGTCGCTGGGAGGATGTTTTCTCCTCCGCTCGCCCCTTCCACCGTCATTTTCTCTCTACCCACCCTTGCCTCCTTTTCCGCGCAGCTCTCGATTCCCCCCTCTCTTTCGCACCCTCCATGTCATATTCCGCTCCAGGAGTTCCATCATAGCTCCTCACTGTCGCTGGGAGGATGTTTTCTCCTCCGCTCGCCCCTTCCACCGTCATTTTCTCTCTACCCACCCTTGCCTCCTTTTCCGCGCAGCTCTCGATTCCCCCCTCTCTTTCGCACCCTCCATGTCATATTCCGCTCCAGGAGTTCCATCATAGCTCCTCACTGTCGCTGGGAGGAAGTTTTCTCCTCCGCTTGCCCCTTCCACCGTCATTTTCTCTCTACCCACCCTTGCCTCCTTTTCCGCGCAGCTCTCGATTCCCCCCTCTCTTTCGCACCCTCCATGTCATATTCCGCTCCAGGAGCTCCATCATAGCTCCTTGCTGTCGCTGGGAGGATGTTTTCTCCTCCGCTCGCCCCTTCCACCGTCATTTTCTCTCTACCCACCCTTGCCTCCTTTTCCGCGCAGCTCTCGATTCCCCCCTCTCTTTCGCACCCTCCATGTCATATTCCGCTCCAGGAGTTCCATCATAGCTCCTCACTGTCGCTGGGAGGATGTTTTCTCCTCCGCTCGCCCCTTCCACCGTCATTTTCTCTCTACCCACCCTTGCCTCCTTTTCCGCGCAGCTCTCGATTCCCCCCTCTCTTTCGCACCCTCCATGTCATATTCCGCTCCAGGAGCTCCATCATAGCTCCTCGCTGTCGCTGGGAGGATGTTTTCTCCTCCGCTCGCCCCTTCCACCGTCATTTTCTCTCTACCCACCCTTGCCTCCTTTTCCGCGCAGCTCTCGATTCCCCCCTCTCTTTCGCACCCTCAATGTCATATTCCGCTCCAGGAGTTCCATCATAGCTCCTCACTGTCGCTGGGAGGATGTTATCTCCTCCGCTCGCCCCTTCCACCGTCATTTTCTCTCTACCCACCCTTGCCTCCTTTTCCGCGCAGCTCTCGATTCCCCCCTCTCTTTCGCACCCTCCATGTCATATTCCGCTCCAGGAGTTCCATCGTAGCTCCTCACTGTCGCTGGGAGGAAGTTTTCTCCTCCGCTCGCCCCTTCCACCGTCATTTTCTCTCTACCCACCCTTGCCTCCTTTTCCGCGCAGCTCTCGATTCCCCCCTCTCTTTCGCACCCTCCATGTCATATTCCGCTCCAGGAGCTCCATCATAGCTCCTCGCTGTCGCTGGGAGGATGTTTTCTCCTCCGCTCGCCCCTTCCACCGTCATTTTCTCTCTACCCACCCTTGCCTCCTTTTCCGCGCAGCTCTCGATTCCCCCCTCTCTTTCGCACCCTCAATGTCATATTCCGCTCCAGGAGTTCCATCATAGCTCCTCACTGTCGCTGGGAGGATGTTTTCTCCTCCGCTCGCCCCTTCCACCGTCATTTTCTCTCTACCCACCCTTGCCTCCTTTTCCGCGCAGCTCTCGATTCCCCCCTCTCTTTCGCACCCTCCATGTCATATTCCGCTCCAGGAGTTCCATCATAGCTCCTCACTGTCGCTGGGAGGATGTTTTCTCCTCCGCTCGCCCCTTCCACCATCATTTTCTCTCTACCCACCCTTGCCTCCTTTTCCGCGCAGCTCTCGATTCCCCCCTCTCTTTCGCACCCTCCATGTCATATTCCGCTCCAGGAGTTCCATCATAGCTCCTCACTGTCGCTGGGAGGATGTTTTCTCCTCCGCTCGCCCCTTCCACCGTCATTTTCTCTCTACCCACCCTTGCCTCCTTCTCCGCGCAGCTCTCGATTCCCCCCTCTCTTTCGCACCCTCCATGTCATATTCTGCTCCAGGAGCTCCATCATAGCTCCTCGCTGTCGCTGGGAGGATGTTTTCTCCTCCGCTCGCCCCTTCCACCGTCATTTTCTCTCTACCCACCCTTGCCTCCTTCTCCGCGCAGCTCTCGATTCCCCCCTCTCTTTCGCACCCTCCATGTCATATTCCGCTCCAGGAGCTCCATCATAGCTCCTTGCTGGCGCTGGGAGGATGTTTTCTCCTCCGCTCGCCCCTTCCACCATCATTTTCTCTCTACAAACCCTTGCCTCCTTCTCCGCGCAGCTCTCGATTCCCCCCTCTCTTTCGCACCCTCCATGTCATATTCCGCTCCAGGAGCTCCATCATAGCTCCTCGCTGTCGCTGGGAGGATGTTTTCTCCTCCGCTCGCCCCTTCCACCGTCATTTTCTCTCTACCCACCCTTGCCTCCTTTTCCGCGCAGCTCTCGATTCCCCCCTCTCTTTCGCACCCTCCATGTCATATTCCGCTCCAGGAGCTCCATCATAGCTCCTCGCTGTCGCTGGGAGGATGTTTTCTCCTCCGCTCGCCCCTTCCACCGTCATTTTCTTTCTACCCACCCTTGCCTCCTTTTCCACGCAGCTCTCGATTCCCCCCTCTCTTTCGCACCCTCCATGTCATATTCCGCTCCAGGAGCTCCATCATAGCTCCTCGCTGTTGCTGGGAGGATGTTTTCTCCTCCGCTCGCCCCTTCCACCGTCATTTTCTCTCTACCCACCCTTGCCTCCTTCTCCGCACAGCTCTCGATTCCCCCCTCTCTTTCGCACCCTCCATGTCATATTCCGCTCCAGGAGCTCCATCATAGCTCCTCGCTGTCGCTGGGAGGATGTTTTCTCCTCTGCTCGCCCCTTCCACCGTCATTTTCTCTCTACCCACCCTTTCCTCCTTTTCCGCGCAGCTCTCGATTCCCCCCTCTCTTTCGCACCCTCCATGTCATATTCCGCTCCAGGAGCTCCATCATAGCTCCTCGCTGTCGCTGGGAGGATGTTTTCTCCTCCGCTCGCCCCTTCCACCGTCATTTTCTTTCTACCCACCCTTGCCTCCTTTTCCACGCAGCTCTCGATTCCCCCCTCTCTTTCGCACCCTCCATGTCATATTCCGCTCCAGGAGCTCCATCATAGCTCCTCGCTGTTGCTGGGAGGATGTTTTCTCCTCCGCTCGCCCTTCCACCGTCATTTTCTCTCTACCCACCCTTGCCTCCTTCTCCGCACAGCTCTCGATTCCCCCCTCTCTTTCGCACCCTCCATGTCATATTCCGCTCCAGGAGCTCCATCATAGCTCCTCGCTGTCGCTGGGAGGATGTTTTCTCCTCTGCTCGCCCCTTCCACCGTCATTTTCTCTCTACCCACCCTTTCCTCCTTTTCCGCGCAGCTCTCGATTCCCCCCTCTCTTGCGCACCCTCCATGTCATATTCCGCTCCAGGAGCTCCATCATAGCTCCTCGCTGTCGCTGGGAGGATGTTTTCTCCTCCGCTCGCCCCTTCCACCGTCATTTTCTCTCTACCCACCCTTGCCTCCTTTTCCGCGCAGCTCTCGATTCCCCCCTCTCTTTCGCACCCTCCATGTCATATTCCGCTCCAGGAGTTCCATCATAGCTCCTCACTGTCGCTGGGAGGATGTTTTCTCCTCCGCTCGCCCCTTCCACCGTCATTTTCTCTCTACCCACCCTTGCCTCCTTTTCCGCGCAGCTCTCGATTCCCCCCTCTCTTTCGCACCCTCCATGTCATATTCCGCTCCAGGAGCTCCATCATAGCTCCTCGCTGTCGCTGGGAGGATGTTTTCTCCTCCGCTCGCCCCTTCCACCGTCATTTTCTCTCTACCCACCCTTGCCTCCTTTTCCGCGCAGCTCTCGATTCCCCCCTCTCTTTCGCACCCTCAATGTCATATTCCGCTCCAGGAGATCCATCATAGCTCCTCACTGTCGCTGGGAGGATGTTTTCTCCTCCACTCGCCCCTTCCACCGTCATTTTCTCTCTACCCACCCTTGCCTCCTTTTCCGCGCAGCTCTCGATTCCCCCCTCTCTTTCGCACCCTCAATGTCATATTCCGCTCCAGGAGATCCATCATAGCTCCTCACTGTCGCTGGGAGGATGTTTTCTCCTCCGCTCGCCCCTTCCACCGTCATTTTCTCTCTACCCACCCTTGCCTCCTTCTCCGCACAGCTCTCGATTCCCCCCTCTCTTTCGCACCCTCCATGTCATATTCCGCTCCAGGAGCTCCATCATAGTTCCTCGCTGTCGCTGGGAGGATGTTTTCTCCTCTGCTCGCCCCTTCCACCGTAATTTTCTCTCTACCCACCCTTTCCTCCTTTTCCGCGCAGCTCTCGATTCCCCCCTATCTTTCGCACCCTCCATGTCATATTCCGCTCCAGGAGCTCCATCATAGCTCCTCGCTGTCGCTGGGAGGATGTTTTCTCCTCCGCTCGCCCCTTCCACCGTCATTTTCTTTCTACCCACCCTTGCCTCCTTCTCCGCGCAGCTCTCAATTCCCCCCTCTCTTTCGCACCCTCCATGTCATATTCCGCTCCAGGAGCTCCATCATAGCTCCTCGCTGTCGCTGGGAGGATGTTTTCTCCTCCGCTCGCCCCTTCCACCGTCATTTTCTTTCTACCCACCCTTGCCTCCTTTTCCACGCAGCTCTCGATTCCCCCCTCTCTTTCGCACCCTCCATGTCATATTCCGCTCCAGGAGCTCCATCATAGCTCCTCGCTGTCGCTGGGAGGATGTTTTCTCCTCTGCTCGCCCCTTCCACCGTCATTTTCTCTCTACCCACCCTTTCCTCCTTTTCCGCGCAGCTCTCGATTCCCCCCTCTCTTTCGCACCCTCCATGTCATATTCCGCTCCAGGAGTTCCATCATAGCTCCTCACTGTCGCTGGGAGGAAGTTTTCTCCTCCGCTCGCCCCTTCCACCGTCATTTTCTCTCTACCCACCCTTGCCTCCTTTTCCGCGCAGCTCTCGATTCCCCCCTCTCTTTCGCACCCTCCATGTCATATTCCGCTCCAGGAGCTCCATCATAGCTCCTCGCTGTCGCTGGGAGGATGTTTTCTCCTCCGCTCGCCCCTTCCACCGTCATATTCTCTCTACCCACCCTTGCCTCCTTTTCCGCGCAGCTCTCGATTCCCCCCTCTCTTTCGCACCCTCCATGTCATATTCCGCTCCAGGAGTTCCATCATAGCTCCTCACTGTCGCTGGGAGGAAGTTTTCTCCTCCGCTCGCCCCTTCCACCGTCATTTTCTCTCTACCCACCCTTGCCTCCTTTTCCGCGCAGCTCTCGATTCCCCCCTCTCTTTCGCACCCTCCATGTCATATTCCGCTCCAGGAGCTCCATCATAGCTCCTCGCTGTCGCTGGGAGGATGTTTTCTCCTCCGCTCGCCCCTTCCACCGTCATTTTCTCTCTACCCACCCTTGCCTCCTTTTCCGCGCAGCTCTCGATTCCCCCCTCTCTTTCGCACCCTCAATGTCATATTCCGCTCCAGGAGTTCCATCATAGCTCCTCACTGTCGCTGGGAGGATGTTTTCTCCTCCGCTCGCCCCTTCCACCGTCATTTTCTCTCTACCCACCCTTGCCTCCTTTTCCGCGCAGCTCTCGATTCCCCCCTCTCTTTCGCACCCTCCATGTCATATTCCGCTCCAGGAGTTCCATCATAGCTCCTCACTGTCACTGGGAGGAAGTTTTCTCCTCCGCTCGCCCCTTCCACCGTCATTTTCTCTCTACCCACCCTTGCCTCCTTTTCCGCGCAGCTCTCGATTCCCCCCTCTCTTTCGCACCCTCCATGTCATATTCCGCTCCAGGAGATCCATCATAGCTCCTTGCTGTCGCTGGGAGGATGTTTTCTCCTCCGCTCGCCCCTTCCACCGTCATTTTCTCTCTACCCACCCTTGCCTCCTTTTCCGCGCAGCTCTCGATTCCCCCCTCTCTTTCGCACCCTCCATGTCATATTCCGCTCCAGGAGTTCCATCATAGCTCCTCACTGTCGCTGGGAGGATGTTTTCTCCTCCGCTCGCCCCTTCCACCATCATTTTCTCTCTACCCACCCTTGCCTCCTTTTCCGCGCAGCTCTCGATTCCCCCCTCTCTTTCGCACCCTCCATGTCATATTCCGCTCCAGGAGTTCCATCATAGCTCCTCACTGTCGCTGGGAGGATATTTTCTCCTCCGCTCGCCCCTTCCACCGTCATTTTCTCTCTACCCACCCTTGCCTCCTTTTCCGCGCAGCTCTCGATTCCCCCCTCTCTTTCGCACCCTCCATGTCATATTCCGCTCCAGGAGCTCCATCATAGCTCCTTGCTGTCGCTGGGAGGATGTTTTCTCCTCCGCTCGCCCCTTCCACCGTCATTTTCTCTCTACCCACCCTTGCCTCCTTTTCCGCGCAGCTCTCGATTCCCCCCTCTCTTTCGCACCCTCCATGTCATATTCCGCTCCAGGAGTTCCATCATAGCTCCTCACTGTCGCTGGGAGGATGTTTTCTCCTCCGCTCGCCCCTTCCACCATCATTTTCTCTCTACCCACCCTTGCCTCCTTTTCCGCGCAGCTCTCGATTCCCCCCTCTCTTTCGCACCCTCCATGTCATATTCCGCTCCAGGAGTTCCATCATAGCTCCTCACTGTCGCTGGGAGGAAGTTTTCTCCTCCGCTCGCCCCTTCCACCGTCATTTTCTCTCTACCCACCCTTGCCTCCTTCTCCGCGCAGCTCTCGATTCCCCCCTCTCTTTCGCACCCTCCATGTCATATTCCGCTCCAGGAGCTCCATCATAGCTAATCGCTGTCGCTGGGAGGATGTTTTCTCCTCCGCTCGCCCCTTCCACCGTCATTTTCTCTCTACCCACCCTTGCCTCCTTTTCCGCGCAGCTCTCGATTCCCCCCTCTCTTTCGCACCCTCCATGTCATATTCCGCTCCAGGAGTTCCATCATAGCTCCTCACTGTCGCTGGGAGGATGTTTTCTCCTCCGCTCGCCCCTTCCACCATCATTTTCTCTCTACCCACCCTTGCCTCCTTTTCCGCGCAGCTCTCGATTCCCCCCTCTCTTTCGCACCCTCCATGTCATATTCCGCTCCAGGAGTTCCATCATAGCTCCTCACTGTCGCTGGGAGGAAGTTTTCTCCTCCGCTCGCCCCTTCCACCGTCATTTTCTCTCTACCCACCCTTGCCTCCTTCTCCGCGCAGCTCTCGATTCCCCCCTCTCTTTCGCACCCTCCATGTCATATTCCGCTCCAGGAGCTCCATCATAGCTAATCGCTATCGCTGGGAGGATGTTTTCTCCTCCGCTCGCCCCTTCCACCGTCATTTTCTCTCTACCCACCCTTGCCTCCTTTTCCGCGCAGCTCTCGATTCCCCCCTCTCTTTCGCACCCTCCATGTCATATTCCGCTCCAGGAGTTCCATCATAGCTCCTCACTGTCGCTGGGAGGATGTTTTCTCCTCCGCTCGCCCCTTCCACCGTCATTTTCTCTCTACCCACCCTTGCCTCCTTTTCCGCGCAGCTCTCGATTCCCCCCTCTCTTTCGCACCCTCCATGTCATATTCCGCTCCAGGAGCTCCATCATAGCTCCTTGCTGTCGCTGGGAGGATGTTTTCTCCTCCGCTCGCCCCTTCCACCGTCATTTTCTCTCTACCCACCCTTGCCTCCTTTTCCGCGCAGCTCTCGATTCCCCCCTCTCTTTCGCACCCTCCATGTCATATTCCGCTCCAGGAGTTCCATCATAGCTCCTCACTGTTGCTGGGAGGATGTTTTCTCCTCCGCTCGCCCCTTCCACCGTCATTTTCTCTCTACCCACCCTTGCCTCCTTCTCCGCGCAGCTCTCGATTCCCTCCTCTCTCTCGCACCCTTCATATTACATCCAGCTCCAGGAGCTTCATCATAGCTCCTCGCTGTCGCTGGGAGGATGTTTTCTCCTCCGCTCGCCCCTTCCACCGTCATTTTCTCTCTACCCACCCTTGCCTCCTTCTCTGCGCAGCTCTCGATTCCCCCCTCTCTTTCGCACCCTCCATGTCATATTCCGCTCCAGGAGCTCCATCATAGCTCCTCGCTGTCGCTGGGAGGATGTTTTCTCCTCCGCTCGCCCCTTCCACCGTCATTTTCTCTCTACCCACCCTTGCCTCCTTCTCCGCGCAGCTCTCGATTCCCTCCTCTCTCTCGCACCCTCCATATTACATCCAGCTCCAGGAGCTCCATCATAGCTCCTCGCTGTCGCTGGGAGGATGTTTTCTCCTCTGCTCGCCGCTTCCGCCGTCATTTTCTCTCCACCCACCCTTGCCTCCTTCTCCGCGCCGCTCTCGATTCCCCCCTCTCTTTCGCACCCTCCATGTCATATTCCGCTCCAGGAGCTCCATCATAGCTCCTCGCTGTCGCTGGGAGGATGTTTTCTCCTCCGCTCGCCCCTTCCACCGTCATTTTCTCTCTACCCACCCTTGCCTCCTTCTCCGCACAGCTCTCGATTCCCCCCTCTCTTTCGCACCCTCCATGTCATATTCCGCTCCAGGAGCTCCATCATAGCTCCTCGCTGTCGCTGGGAGGATGTTTTCTCCTCCGCTCGCCCCTTCCACCGTCATTTTCTCTCTACCCACCCTTTCCTCCTTTTCCGCGCAGCTCTCGATTCCCCCCTCTCTTTCACACCCTCCATGTCATATTCCGCTCCAGGAGCTCCATCATTGCTCCTCGCTGTCGCAGGGAGGATGTTTTCTCCTCCGCTCGCCCCTTCCACCGTCATTTTCTCTCTACCCACCCTTGCCTCCTTCTCTGCGCAGCTCTCAATTCCCCCCTCTCTTTCGCACCCTCCATGTCATATTCCGCTCCAGTAGCTCCATCATAGCTCCTCGCTGTCGCTGGGAGGATGTTTTCTCCTCCGCTCGCCCCTTCCACCGTCATTTTCTCTCTACCCACCCTTGCCTCCTTCTCCGCGCAGCTCTCGATTCCCCCCTCTCTTTCGAACCCTCCATGTCATATTCCGCTCCAGGAGCTCCATCATAGCTCCTCGCTGTCGCTGGGAGGATGTTTTCTCCTCTGCTCGCCCCTTCCACCGTCATTTTCTCGCTACCCACCCTTTCCTCCTTTTCCGCGCAGCTCTCGATTCCCCCCTCTCTTTCGCACCCTCCATGTCATATTCCGCTCCAGGAGCTCCATCATAGCTCCTCGCTGTCGCTGGGAGGATGTTTTCTCCTCCGCTCGCCCCTTCCACCGTCATTTTCTCTCTACCCACCCTTGCCTCCTTCTCCGCGCAGCTCTCGATTCCCTCCTCTCTCTCGCACCCTCCATATTACATCCAGCTCCAGGAGCTCCATCATAGCTCTTCGCTGTCGCTGGGAGGATGTTTTCTCCTCCGCTCGCCCCTTCCACCGTCATTTTCTCTCTACCCACCCTTGCCTCCTTCTCCGCGCAGCTCTCGATTCCCTCCTCTCTCTCGCACCCTCCATATTACATCCAGCTCCAGGAGCTCCATCATAGCTCTTCGCTGTCGCTGGGAGGATGTTTTCTCCTCCACTCGCCCCTTCCACCGTCATTTTCTCTCTACCCACCCTTGCCTCCTTCTCCGCGCTGCTCTCGATTCCCTCCTCTCTCTCGCACCCTCCATATTACATCCAGCTCCAGGAGCTCCATCATAGCTCCTCGCTGTCGCTGGGAGGATGTTTTCTCCTCCGCTCGCCCCTTCCACCGTCATTTTCTCTCTACCCACCCTTGCCTCCTTCTCCGCGCAGCTCTCGATTCCCTCCTCTCTCTCGCACCCTCCATATTACATCCAGCTCCAGGAGCTCCATCATAGCTCCTCGCTGTCGCTGGGAGGATGTTTTCTCCTCTGCTCGCCGCTTCCGCCGTCATTTTCTCTCCACCCACCCTTGCCTCCTTCTCCGCGCCGCTCTCGATTCCCCCCTCTCTTTCGCACCCTCCATGCCATATTCTGCTTCAGGAGCTCCATCATAGCTCCTCGCTGTCGCTGGGAGGATGTTTTCTCCTCCGCTCGCCCCTTCCACCGTCATTTTCTCTCTACCCACCCTTGCCTCCTTCTCCGCGCAGCTCTCGATTCCCCCCTCTCTTTCGCACCCTCCATGTCATATTCCGCTCCAGGAGCTCCATCATAGCTCCTCGCTGTCGCTGGGAGGATGTTTTCTCCTCCGCTCGCCCCTTCCACCGTCATTTTCTCTCTACCCACCCTTTCCTCCTTTTCCGCGCAGCTCTCGATTCCCCCCTCTCTTTCGCACCCTCCATGTCATATTCCGCTCCAGGAGCTCCATCATAGCTCCTCGCTGTCGCTGGGAGGATGTTTTCTCCTCCGCTCGCCCCTTCCACCGTCATTTTCTCTCTACCCACCCTTGCCTCCTTTTCCGCGCAGCTCTCGATTCCCCCCTCTCTTTCGCACCCTCCATGTCATATTCTGCTCCAGGAGCTCCATCATAGCTCCTCGCTGTCGCTGGGAGGATGTTTTCTCCTCCGCTCGCCCCTTCCACCGTCATTTTCTCTCTACCCACCCTTGCCTCCTTCTCCGCGCAGCTCTCGATTCCCTCCTCTCTCTCGCACCCTCCATATTACATCCAGCTCCAGGAGCTCCATCATAGCTCTTCGCTGTCGCTGGGAGGATGTTTTCTCCTCCACTCGCCCCTTCCACCGTCATTTTCTCTCTACCCACCCTTGCCTCCTTCTCCGCGCTGCTCTCGATTCCCTCCTCTCTCTCGCACCCTCCATATTACATCCAGCTCCAGGAGCTCCATCATAGCTCCTCGCTGTCGCTGGGAGGATGTTTTCTCCTCTGCTCGCCGCTTCCGCCGTCATTTTCTCTCCACCCACCCTTGCCTCCTTCTCCGCGCCGCTCTCGATTCCCCCCTCTCTTTCGCACCCTCCATGCCATATTCTGCTTCAGGAGCTCCATCATAGCTCCTCGCTGTCGCTGGGAGGATGTTTTCTCCTCCGCTCGCCCCTTCCACCGTCATTTTCTCTCTACCCACCCTTGCCTCCTTCTCCGCGCAGCTCTCGATTCCCCCCTCTCTTTCGCACCCTCCATGTCATATTCCGCTCCAGGAGCTCCATCATAGCTCCTCGCTGTCGCTGGGAGGATGTTTTCTCCTCCGCTCGCCCCTTCCACCGTCATTTTCTCTCTACCCACCCTTTCCTCCTTTTCCGCGCAGCTCTCGATTCCCCCCTCTCTTTCGCACCCTCCATGTCATATTCCGCTCCAGGAGCTCCATCATAGCTCCTCGCTGTCGCTGGGAGGATGTTTTCTCCTCCGCTCGCCCCTTCCACCGTCATTTTCTCTCTACCCACCCTTGCCTCCTTTTCCGCGCAGCTCTCGATTCCCCCCTCTCTTTCGCACCCTCCATGTCATATTCTGCTCCAGGAGCTCCATCATAGCTCCTCGCTGTCGCTGGGAGGATGTTTTCTCCTCCGCTCGCCCCTTCCACCGTCATTTTCTCTCTACCCACCCTTGCCTCCTTCTCCGCGCAGCTCTCAATTCCCCCCTCTCTTTCGCACCCTCCATGTCATATTCCGCTCCAGGAGCTCCATCATAGCTCCTCGCTGTCGCTGGGAGGATGTTTTCTCCTCCGCTCGCCCCTTCCACCGTCATTTTCTCTCTACCCACCCTTGCCTCCTTCTCCGCGCAGCTCTCGATTCCCCCCTCTCTTTCGAACCCTCCATGTCATATTCCGCTCCAGGAGCTCCATCATAGCTCCTCGCTGTCGCTGGGAGGATGTTTTCTCCTCTGCTCGCCCCTTCCACCGTCATTTTCTCTCTACCCACCCTTTCCTCCTTTTCCGCGCAGCTCTCGATTCCCCCCTCTCTTTCGCACCCTCCATGTCATATTCCGCTCCAGGAGCTCCATCATAGCTCCTCGCTGTCGCTGGGAGGATGTTTTCTCCTCCGCTCGCCCCTTCCACCGTCATTTTCTTTCTACCCACCCTTGCCTCCTTTTCCACGCAGCTCTCGATTCCCCCCTCTCTTTCGCACCCTCCATGTCATATTCCGCTCCAGGAGCTCCATCATAGCTCCTCGCTGTTGCTGGGAGGATGTTTTCTCCTCCGCTCGCCCCTTCCACCGTCATTTTCTCTCTACCCACCCTTGCCTCCTTCTCCGCGCAGCTCTCGATTCCCCCCTCTCTTTCGCACCCTCCATGTCATATTCCGCTCCAGGAGCTCCATCATAGCTCCTCGCTGTCGCTGGGAGGATGTTTTCTCCTCCGCTCGCCCCTTTCACCGTCATTTTCTCTCTACCCACCCTTTCCTCCTTTTCCGCGCAGCTCTCGATTCCCCCCTCTCTTTCGCACCCTCCATGTCATATTCCGCTCCAGGAGCTCCATCATAGCTCCTCGCTGTCGCTGGGAGGATGTTTTCTCCTCCGCTCGCCCCTTCCACCGTCATTTTCTCTCTACCCACCCTTGCCTCCTTTTCCGCGCAGCTCTCGATTCCCCCCTCTCTTTCGCACCCTCCATGTCATATTCCGCTCCAGGAGCTCCATCATAGCTCCTCGCTGTCGCTGGGAGGATTTTTTCTCCTCTGCTCGCCCCTTCCACCGTCATTTTCTCTCTACCCACCCTTTCCTCCTTTTCCGCGCAGCTCTCGATTCCCCCCTCTCTTGCGCACCCTCCATGTCATATTCCGCTCCAGGAGCTCCATCATAGCTCCTCGCTGTCGCTGGGAGGATGTTTTCTCCTCCGCTCGCCCCTTCCACCGCCATTTTCTCTCTACCCACCCTTGCCTCCTTTTCCGCGCAGCTCTCGATTCCCCCCTCTCTTTCGCACCCTCCATGTCATATTCCGCTCCAGGAGTTCCATCATAGCTCCTCACTGTCGCTGGGAGGATGTTTTCTCCTCCACTCGCCCCTTCCACCGTCATTTTCTCTCTACCCACCCTTGCCTCCTTCTCCGCGCTGCTCTCGATTCCCTCCTCTCTCTCGCACCCTCCATATTACATCCAGCTCCAGGAGCTCCATCATAGCTCCTCGCTGTCGCTGGGAGGATGTTTTCTCCTCCGCTCGCCCCTTCCACCGTCATTTTCTCTCTACCCACCCTTGCCTCCTTCTCCGCGCAGCTCTCGATTCCCTCCTCTCTCTCGCACCCTCCATATTACATCCAGCTCCAGGAGCTCCATCATAGCTCCTCGCTGTCGCTGGGAGGATGTTTTCTCCTCTGCTCGCCGCTTCCGCCGTCATTTTCTCTCCACCCACCCTTGCCTCCTTCTCCGCGCCGCTCTCGATTCCCCCCTCTCTTTCGCACCCTCCATGTCATATTCTGCTCCAGGAGCTCCATCATAGCTCCTCGCTGTCGCTGGGAGGATGTTTTCTCCTCCGCTCGCCCCTTCCACCGTCATTTTCTCTCTACCCACCCTTGCCTCCTTCTCCGCGCAGCTCTCGATTCCCCCCTCTCTTTCGCACCCTCCATGTCATATTCCGCTCCAGGAGCTCCATCATAGCTCCTCGCTGTCGCTGGGAGGATGTTTTCTCCTCCGCTCGCCCCTTCCACCGTCATTTTCTCTCTACCCACCCTTTCCTCCTTTTCCGCGCAGCTCTCGATTCCCCCCTCTCTTTCGCACCCTCCATGTCATATTCCGCTCCAGGAGCTCCATCATAGCTCCTCGCTGTCGCTGGGAGGATGTTTTCTCCTCCGCTCGCCCCTTCCACCGTCATTTTCTCTCTACCCACCCTTGCCTCCTTTTCCGCGCAGCTCTCGATTCCCCCCCTCTCTTTCGCACCCTCCATGTCATATTCCGCTCCAGGAGCTCCATCATAGCTCCTCGCTGTCGCTGGGAGGATGTTTTCTCCTCCGCTCGCCCCTTCCACCGTCATTTTCTCTCTACCCACCCTTGCCTCCTTCTCCGCGCAGCTCTCAATTCCCCCCTCTCTTTCGCACCCTCCATGTCATATTCCGCTCCAGGAGCTCCATCATAGCTCCTCGCTGTCGCTGGGAGGATGTTTTCTCCTCCGCTCGCCCCTTCCACCGTCATTTTCTCTCTACCCACCCTTGCCTCCTTCTCCGCGCAGCTCTCAATTCCCCCCTCTCTTTCGCACCCTCCATGTCATATTCCGCTCCAGGAGCTCCATCATAGCTCCTCGCTGTCGCTGGGAGGATGTTTTCTCCTCTGCTCGCCCCTTCCACCGTCATTTTCTCTCTACCCACCCTTTCCTCCTTTTCCGCGCAGCTCTCGATTCCCCCCTCTCTTTCGCACCCTCCATGTCATATTCCGCTCCAGGAGCTCCATCATAGCTCCTCGCTGTCGCTGGGAGGATGTTTTCTCCTCCGCTCGCCCCTTCCACCGTCATTTTCTTTCTACCCACCCTTGCCTCCTTTTCCACGCAGCTCTCGATTCCCCCCTCTCTTTCGCACCCTCCATGTCATATTCCGCTCCAGGAGCTCCATCATAGCTCCTCGCTGTTGCTGGGAGGATGTTTTCTCCTCCGCTCGCCCCTTCCATCGTCATTTTCTCTCTACCCACCCTTGCCTCCTTCTCCGCACAGCTCTCGATTCCCCCCTCTCTTTCGCACCCTCCATGTCATATTCCGCTCCAGGAGCTCCATCATAGCTCCTCGCTGTCGCTGGGAGGATGTTTTCTCCTCCGCTCGCCCCTTCCACCGTCATTTTCTCTCTACCCACCCTTTCCTCCTTTTCCGCGCAGCTCTCGATTCCCCCCTCTCTTGCGCACCCTCCATGTCATATTCCGCTCCAGGAGCTCCATCATAGCTCCTCGCTGTCGCTGGGAGGATGTTTTCTCCTCCGCTCGCCCCTTCCACCGTCATTTTCTCTCTACCCACCCTTGCCTCCTTTTCCGCGCAGCTCTCGATTCCCCCCTCTCTTTCGCACCCTCCATGTCATATTCCGCTCCAGTAGTTCCATCATAGCTCCTCACTGTCGCTGGGAGGATGTTTTCTCCTCTGCTCGCCCCTTCCACCGTCATTTTCTCTCTACCCACCCTTTCCTCCTTTTCCGCGCAGCTCTCGATTCCCCCCTCTCTTTCGCACCCTCCATGTCATATTCCGCTCCAGGAGCTCCATCATAGCTCCTCGCTGTCGCTGGGAGGATGTTTTCTCCTCCGCT
Organism: Pelophylax lessonae; assembly: GCF_965119305.1. NCBI lineage: Eukaryota > Metazoa > Chordata > Amphibia > Anura > Ranidae > Pelophylax > Pelophylax lessonae. The sequence goes on along the minus strand of NC_138780.1, from coordinate 81,306,262 downwards.
CGCCCCTTCCACCATTATTTTCTTTCTACCCACCCTTGCCTCCTTTTCCACGCAGCTCTCGATTCCCCCCTCTCTTTCGCACCCTCCATGTCATATTCCGCTCCAGGAGCTCCATCATAGCTCCTCGCTGTTGCTGGGAGGATGTTTTCTCCTCCGCTCGCCCCTTCCACCGTCATTTTCTCTCTACCCACCCTTGCCTCCTTCTCCGCACAGCTCTCGATTCCCCCCTCTCTTTCGCACCCTCCATGTCATATTCCGCTCCAGGAGCTCCATCATAGCTCCTCGCTGTCGCTGGGAGGATGTTTTCTCCTCTGCTCGCCCCTTCCACCGTCATTTTCTCTCTACCCACCCTTTCCTCCTTTTCCGCGCAGCTCTCGATTCCCCCCTCTCTTGCGCACCCTCCATGTCATATTCCGCTCCAGGAGCTCCATCATAGCTCCTCGCTGTCGCTGGGAGGATGTTTTCTCCTCCGCTCGCCCCTTCCACCGTCATTTTCTCTCTACCCACCCTTGCCTCCTTTTCCGCGCAGCTCTCGATTCCCCCCTCTCTTTCGCACCCTCCATGTCATATTCCGCTCCAGGAGTTCCATCATAGCTCCTCACTGTCGCTGGGAGGATGTTTTCTCCTCCGCTCGCCCCTTCCACCGTCATTTTCTCTCTACCCACCCTTGCCTTCTTCTCCGCGCAGCTCTCGATTCCCCCCTCTCTTTCGCACCCTCCATGTCATATTCCGCTCCAGGAGCTCCATCATAGCTCTTCGCTGTCGCTGGGAGGATGTTTTCTCCTCCGCTCGCCCCTTCCACCGTCATTTTCTCTCTACCCACCCTTTCCTCCTTTTCCGCGCAGCTCTCGATTCCCCCCTCTCTTTCGCACCCTCCATGTCATATTCCGCTCCAGGAGCTCCATCATAGCTCCTCGCTGTCGCTGGGAGGATGTTTTCTCCTCCGCTCGCCCCTTCCACCGTCATTTTCTCTCTACCCACCCTTGCCTCCTTTTCCGCGCAGCTCTCGATTCCCCCCTCTCTTTCGCACCCTCCATGTCATATTCCGCTCCAGGAGCTCCATCATAGCTCCTCGCTGTCGCTGGGAGGATGTTTTCTCCTCCGCTCGCCCCTTCCACCGTCATTTTCTCTCTACCCACCCTTGCCTCCTTCTCCGCGCAGCTCTCGATTCCCCCCTCTCTTTCGAACCCTCCATGTCATATTCCGCTCCAGGAGCTCCATCATAGCTCCTCGCTGTCGCTGGGAGGATGTTTTCTCCTCTGCTCGCCCCTTCCACCGTCATTTTCTCTCTACCCACCCTTTCCTCCTTTTCCGCGCAGCTCTCGATTCCCCCCTCTCTTTCGCACCCTCCATGTCATATTCCGCTCCAGGAGCTCCATCATAGCTCCTCGCTGTCGCTGGGAGGATGTTTTCTCCTCCGCTCGCCCCTTCCACCGTCATTTTCTTTCTACCCACCCTTGCCTCCTTTTCCACGCAGCTCTCGATTCCCCCCTCTCTTTCGCACCCTCCATGTCATATTCCGCTCCAGGAGCTCCATCATAGCTCCTCGCTGTTGCTGGGAGGATGTTTTCTCCTCCGCTCGCCCCTTCCACCGTCATTTTCTCTCTACCCACCCTTGCCTCCTTCTCCGCACAGCTCTCGATTCCCCCCTCTCTTTCGCACCCTCCATGTCATATTCCGCTCCAGGAGCTCCATCATAGCTCCTCGCTGTCGCTGGGAGGATGTTTTCTCCTCCGCTCGCCCCTTCCACCGTCATTTTCTCTCTACCCACCCTTGCCTCCTTTTCCGCGCAGCTCTCGATTCCCCCCTCTCTTTCGCACCCTCCATGTCATATTCCGCTCCAGGAGTTCCATCATAGCTCCTCACTGTCGCTGGGAGGATGTTTTCTCCTCCGCTCGCCCCTTCCACCGTAATTTTCTCTCTACCCACCCTTGCCTCCTTCTCCGCGCAGCTCTCGATTCCCCCCTCTCTTTCGCACCCTCCATGTCATATTCCGCTCCAGGAGCTCTATCATAGCTCTTCGCTGTCGCTGGGAGGATGTTTTCTCCTCCGCTCGCCCCTTCCACCGTCATTTTCTCTCTACCCACGCTTGCCTCCTTCTCCGCGCAGCTCTCGATTCCCTCCTCTCTCTCGCACCCTCCATGTCATATTCCGCTCCAGGAGCTCCATCATAGCTCCTCGCTGTCGCTGGGAGGATGTTTTCTCCTCCGCTCGCCCCTTCCACCGTCATTTTCTCTCTACCCACCCTTGCCTCCTTCTCCGCGCAGCTCTCGATTCCCTCTTCTCTCTCGCACCCTCCATATTACATCCAGCTCCAGGAGCTCCATCATAGCTCCTCGCTGTCGCTGGGAGGATGTTTTCTCCTCTGCTCGCCGCTTCCGCCGTCATTTTCTCTCCACCCACCCTTGCCTCCTTCTCCGCGCCGCTCTCGATTCCCCCCTCTCTTTCGCACCCTCCATGTCATATTCCGCTCCAGGAGCTCCATCATAGCTCCTCGCTGTCGCTGGGAGGATGTTTTCTCCTCCGCTCGCCCCTTCCACCGTCATTTTCTCTCTACCCACCCTTGCCTCCCTCTCCGCGCAGCTCTCAATTCCCCCCTCTCTTTCGCACCCTCCATGTCATATTCCGCTCCAGGAGCTCCATCATAGCTCCTCGCTGTCGCTGGGAGGATGTTTTCTCCTCCGCTCGCCCCTTTCACCGTCATTTTCTCTCTACCCACCCTTTCCTCCTTCTCCGCGCAGCTCTCGATTCCCCCCTCTCTTTCGAACCCTCCATGTCATATTCCGCTCCAGGAGCTCCATCATAGCTCCTCGCTGTCGCTGGGAGGATGTTTTCTCCTCTGCTCGCCCCTTCCACCGTCATTTTCTCTCTACCCACCCTTTCCTCCTTTTCCGCGCAGCTCTCGATTCCCCCTCTCTTTCGCACCCTCCATGTCATATTCCGCTCCAGGAGCTCCATCATAGCTCCTCGCTGTCGCTGGGAGGATGTTTTCTCCTCCGCTCGCCCCTTCCACCGTCATTTTCTCTCTACCCACCCTTGCCTCCTTTTCCGCGCAGCTCTCGATTCCCCCCTCTCTTTCGCACCCTCCATGTCATATTCCGCTCCAGGAGTTCCATCATAGCTCCTCACTGTCGCTGGGAGGATGTTTTCTCCTCCACTCGCCCCTTCCACCGTCATTTTCTCTCTACCCACCCTTGCCTCCTTCTCCGCGCTGCTCTCGATTCCCTCCTCTCTCTCGCACCCTCCATATTACATCCAGCTCCAGGAGCTCCATCATAGCTCCTCGCTGTCGCTGGGAGGATGTTTTCTCCTCCGCTCGCCCCTTCCACCGTCATTTTCTCTCTACCCACCCTTGCCTCCTTCTCCGCGCAGCTCTCGATTCCCTCCTCTCTCTCGCACCCTCCATATTACATCCAGCTCCAGGAGCTCCATCATAGCTCCTCGCTGTCGCTGGGAGGATGTTTTCTCCTCTGCTCGCCGCTTCCGCCGTCATTTTCTCTCCACCCACCCTTGCCTCCTTTTCCGCGCAGCTCTCAATTCCCCCCTCTCTTTCGCACCCTCCATGTCATATTCCGCTCCAGGAGCTCCATCATAGCTCCTTGCTGTCGCTGGGAGGATGTTTTCTCCTCCGCTCGCCCCTTCCACCGTCATTTTCTCTCTACCCACCCTTGCCTCCTTTTCCGCGCAGCTCTCGATTCCCCCTCTCTTTCGCACCCTCCATGTCATATTCCGCTCCAGGAGTTCCATCATAGCTCCTCACTGTCGCTGGGAGGATGTTTTCTCCTCCGCTCGCCCCTTCCACCGTCATTTTCTCTCTACCCACCCTTGCCTCCTTCTCCGCGCAGCTCTCGATTCCCCCCTCTCTTTCGCACCCTCCATGTCATATTCTGCTCCAGGAGCTCCATCATAGCTCCTCGCTGTCGCTGGGAGGATGTTTTCTCCTCCGCTCGCCCCTTCCACCGTCATTTTCTCTCTACCCACCCTTGCCTCCTTCTCCGCGCAGCTCTCGATTCCCCCCTCTCTTTCGAACCCTCCATGTCATATTCCGCTCCAGGAGCTCCATCATAGCTCCTCGCTGTCGCTGGGAGGATGTTTTCTCCTCTGCTCGCCCCTTCCACCGTCATTTTCTCTCTACCCACCCTTTCCTCCTTTTCCGCGCAGCTCTCGATTCCCCCCTCTCTTTCGCACCCTCCATGTCATATTCCGCTCCAGGAGCTCCATCATAGCTCCTCGCTGTCGCTGGGAGGATGTTTTCTCCTCCGCTCGCCCCTTCCACCGTCATTTTCCTTCTACCCACCCTTGCCTCCTTTTCCACGCAGCTCTCGATTCCCCCCTCTCTTTCGCACCCTCCATGTCATATTCCGCTCCAGGAGCTCCATCATAGCTCCTCGCTGTTGCTGGGAGGATGTTTTCTCCTCCGCTCGCCCCTTCCACCGTCATTTTCTCTCTACCCACCCTTGCCTCCTTCTCCGCACAGCTCTCGATTCCCCCCTCTCTTTCGCACCCTCCATGTCATATTCCGCTCCAGGAGCTCCATCATAGCTCCTCGCTGTCGCTGGGAGGATGTTTTCTCCTCCGCTCGCCCCTTCCACCGTCATTTTCTCTCTACCCACCCTTGCCTCCTTTTCCGCGCAGCTCTCGATTCCCCCCTCTCTTTCGCACCCTCCATGTCATATTCCGCTCCAGGAGTTCCATCATAGCTCCTCACTGTCGCTGGGAGGATGTTTTCTCCTCCGCTCGCCCCTTCCACCGTAATTTTCTCTCTACCCACCCTTGCCTCCTTCTCCGCGCAGCTCTCGATTCCCCCCTCTCTTTCGCACCCTCCATGTCATATTCCGCTCCAGGAGCTCTATCATAGCTCTTCGCTGTCGCTGGGAGGATGTTTTCTCCTCCGCTCGCCCCTTCCACCGTCATTTTCTCTCTACCCACGCTTGCCTCCTTCTCCGCGCAGCTCTCGATTCCCTCCTCTCTCTCGCACCCTCCATGTCATATTCCGCTCCAGGAGCTCCATCATAGCTCCTCGCTGTCGCTGGGAGGATGTTTTCTCCTCCGCTCGCCCCTTCCACCGTCATTTTCTCTCTACCCACCCTTGCCTCCTTCTCCGCGCAGCTCTCGATTCCCTCTTCTCTCTCGCACCCTCCATATTACATCCAGCTCCAGGAGCTCCATCATAGCTCCTCGCTGTCGCTGGGAGGATGTTTTCTCCTCTGCTCGCCGCTTCCGCCGTCATTTTCTCTCCACCCACCCTTGCCTCCTTCTCCGCGCCGCTCTCGATTCCCCCCTCTCTTTCGCACCCTCCATGTCATATTCCGCTCCAGGAGCTCCATCATAGCTCCTCGCTGTCGCTGGGAGGATGTTTTCTCCTCCGCTCGCCCCTTCCACCGTCATTTTCTCTCTACCCACCCTTGCCTCCTTCTCCGCGCAGCTCTCGATTCCCCCCTCTCTTTCGCACCCTCCATGTCATATTCCGCTCCAGGAGCTCCATCATTGCTCCTCGCTGTCGCTGGGAGGATGTTTTCTCCTCCGCTCGCCCCTTCCACCGTCATTTTCTCTCTACCCACCCTTGCCTCCCTCTCCGCGCAGCTCTCAATTCCCCCCTCTCTTTCGCACCCTCCATGTCATATTCCGCTCCAGGAGCTCCATCATAGCTCCTCGCTGTCGCTGGGAGGATGTTTTCTCCTCCGCTCGCCCCTTTCACCGTCATTTTCTCTCTACCCACCCTTTCCTCCTTCTCCGCGCAGCTCTCGATTCCCCCCTCTCTTTCGAACCCTCCATGTCATATTCCGCTCCAGGAGCTCCATCATAGCTCCTCGCTGTCGCTGGGAGGATGTTTTCTCCTCTGCTCGCCCCTTCCACCGTCATTTTCTCTCTACCCACCCTTTCCTCCTTTTCCGCGCAGCTCTCGATTCCCCCTCTCTTTCGCACCCTCCATGTCATATTCCGCTCCAGGAGCTCCATCATAGCTCCTCGCTGTCGCTGGGAGGATGTTTTCTCCTCCGCTCGCCCCTTCCACCGTCATTTTCTCTCTACCCACCCTTGCCTCCTTTTCCGCGCAGCTCTCGATTCCCCCCTCTCTTTCGCACCCTCCATGTCATATTCCGCTCCAGGAGTTCCATCATAGCTCCTCACTGTCGCTGGGAGGATGTTTTCTCCTCCACTCGCCCCTTCCACCGTCATTTTCTCTCTACCCACCCTTGCCTCCTTCTCCGCGCTGCTCTCGATTCCCTCCTCTCTCTCGCACCCTCCATATTACATCCAGCTCCAGGAGCTCCATCATAGCTCCTCGCTGTCGCTGGGAGGATGTTTTCTCCTCCGCTCGCCCCTTCCACCGTCATTTTCTCTCTACCCACCCTTGCCTCCTTCTCCGCGCAGCTCTCGATTCCCTCCTCTCTCTCGCACCCTCCATATTACATCCAGCTCCAGGAGCTCCATCATAGCTCCTCGCTGTCGCTGGGAGGATGTTTTCTCCTCTGCTCGCCGCTTCCGCCGTCATTTTCTCTCCACCCACCCTTGCCTCCTTTTCCGCGCAGCTCTCAATTCCCCCCTCTCTTTCGCACCCTCCATGTCATATTCCGCTCCAGGAGCTCCATCATAGCTCCTTGCTGTCGCTGGGAGGATGTTTTCTCCTCCGCTCGCCCCTTCCACCGTCATTTTCTCTCTACCCACCCTTGCCTCCTTTTCCGCGCAGCTCTCGATTCCCCCCTCTCTTTCGCACCCTCCATGTCATATTCCGCTCCAGGAGTTCCATCATAGCTCCTCACTGTCGCTGGGAGGATGTTTTCTCCTCCGCTCGCCCCTTCCACCGTCATTTTCTCTCTACCCACCCTTGCCTCCTTCTCCGCGCAGCTCTCGATTCCCCCCTCTCTTTCGCACCCTCCATGTCATATTCTGCTCCAGGAGCTCCATCATAGCTCCTCGCTGTCGCTGGGAGGATGTTTTCTCCTCCGCTCGCCCCTTCCACCGTCATTTTCTCTCTACCCACCCTTGCCTCCTTCTCCACGCAGCTCTCGATTCCCCCCTCTCTTTCGCACCCTCCATGTCATATTCCGCTCCAGGAGCTCCATCATAGCTCCTTGCTTTCGCTGGGAGGATGTTTTCTCCTCCGCTCGCCCCTTCCACCATCATTTTCTCTCTACCCACCCTTGCCTCCTTCTCCGCGCAGCTCTCGATTCCCCCCTCTCTTTCGAACCCTCCATGTCATATTCCGCTCCAGGAGCTCCATCATAGCTCCTCGCTGTCGCTGGGAGGATGTTTTCTCCTCTGCTCGCCCCTTCCACCGTCATTTTCTCTCTACCCACCCTTTCCTCCTTTTCCGCGCAGCTCTCGATTCCCCCCTCTCTTTCGCACCCTCCATGTCATATTCCGCTCCAGGAGCTCCATCATAGCTCCTCGCTGTCGCTGGGAGGATGTTTTCTCCTCCGCTCGCCCCTTCCACCGTCATTTTCTTTCTACCCACCCTTGCCTCCTTTTCCACGCAGCTCTCGATTCCCCCCTCTCTTTCGCACCCTCCATGTCATATTCCGCTCCAGGAGCTCCATCATAGCTCCTCGCTGTTGCTGGGAGGATGTTTTCTCCTCCGCTCACCCCTTCCACCGTCATTTTCTCTCTACCCACCCTTGCCTCCTTCTCCGCACAGCTCTCGATTCCCCCCTCTCTTTCGCACCCTCCATGTCATATTCCGCTCCAGGAGCTCCATCATAGCTCCTCGCTGTCGCTGGGAGGATGTTTTCTCCTCCGCTCGCCCCTTCCACCGTCATTTTCTCTCTACCCACCCTTGCCTCCTTTTCCGCGCAGCTCTCGATTCCCCCCTCTCTTTCGCACCCTCCATGTCATATTCCGCTCCAGGAGTTCCATCATAGCTCCTCACTGTCGCTGGGAGGATGTTTTCTCCTCCGCTCGCCCCTTCCACCGTAATTTTCTCTCTACCCACCCTTGCCTCCTTCTCCGCGCAGCTCTCGATTCCCCCCTCTCTTTCGCACCCTCCATGTCATATTCCGCTCCAGGAGCTCTATCATAGCTCTTCGCTGTCGCTGGGAGGATGTTTTCTCCTCCGCTCGCCCCTTCCACCGTCATTTTCTCTCTACCCACGCTTGCCTCCTTCTCCGCGCAGCTCTCGATTCCCTCCTCTCTCTCGCACCCTCCATATTACATCCAGCTCCAGGAGCTTCATCATAGCTCCTCGCTGTCGCTGGGAGGATGTTTTCTCCTCCGCTCGCCCCTTCCACCGTCATTTTCTCTCTACCCACCCTTGCCTCCTTCTCTGCGCAGCTCTCGATTCCCCCCTCTCTTTCGCACCCTCCATGTCATATTCCGCTCCAGGAGCTCCATCATAGCTCCTCGCTGTCGCTGGGAGGATGTTTTCTCCTCCGCTCGCCCCTTCCACCGTCATTTTCTCTCTACCCACCCTTGCCTCCTTCTCCGCGCAGCTCTCGATTCCCTCTTCTCTCTCGCACCCTCCATATTACATCCAGCTCCAGGAGCTCCATCATAGCTCCTCGCTGTCGCTGGGAGGATGTTTTCTCCTCTGCTCGCCGCTTCCGCCGTCATTTTCTCTCCACCCACCCTTGCCTCCTTCTCCGCGCCGCTCTCGATTCCCCCCTCTCTTTCGCACCCTCCATGTCATATTCCGCTCCAGGAGCTCCATCATAGCTCCTCGCTGTCGCTGGGAGGATGTTTTCTCCTCCGCTCGCCCCTTCCACCGTCATTTTCTCTCTACCCACCCTTGCCTCCTTCTCCGCGCAGCTCTCGATTCCCCCCTCTCTTTCGCACCCTCCATGTCATATTCCGCTCCAGGAGCTCCATCATAGCTCCTCGCTGTCGCTGGGAGGATGTTTTCTCCTCCGCTCGCCCCTTCCACCGTCATTTTCTCTCTACCCACCCTTTCCTCCTTTTCCGCGCAGCTCTCGATTCCCCCCTCTCTTTCACACCCTCCATGTCATATTCCGCTCCAGGAGCTCCATCATTGCTCCTCGCTGTCGCTGGGAGGATGTTTTCTCCTCCGCTCGCCCCTTCCACCGTCATTTTCTCTCTACCCACCCTTGCCTCCCTCTCCGCGCAGCTCTCAATTCCCCCCTCTCTTTCGCACCCTCCATGTCATATTCCGCTCCAGGAGCTCCATCATAGCTCCTCGCTGTCGCTGGGAGGATGTTTTCTCCTCCGCTCGCCCCTTTCACCGTCATTTTCTCTCTACCCACCCTTTCCTCCTTCTCCGCGCAGCTCTCGATTCCCCCCTCTCTTTCGAACCCTCCATGTCTAGGGTTGAGCGGACACCTAGATGTCCGTGTTCGACGGGTTCGGCCGAACTTTAAAAAAAAGTCCGGGTCCGTGTCCCGGACTTTTACCGAACTTTTCCCGGACACCGAACCCCATTGAAGTCAATGGGGACCCGAACTTTAAGGCACTAAAATGGCTCTAAAACACCAAAGGAAAGGGCTAGAGTGCTGCAAATGGCAGCAAAACGTAATTAAGAGCATGGCAAGTGCTCTGCAAACAAATGTGGATAGGGAAATAACTTAAAACAACAAAAAAAAAACAGAAAAATAAAACAATGTTCTTCTTCATCTCTGAAGGACGAGGCCCATATGGAGTAGGAGGGAGGTTGTGGTGGTGGTGGATGTGGCGGTGACATAGGCGTGCGCACAGGGTGTGCTGGGTGTGCCTGGGCACACCCTAATCACCTAGGGCACATAGCATTGCCAGTGAGGAGATGGGAAAGATCTCCCTGGGACCTGCTCTGCTCTATTTCTCCTTGCCTACAGGTACATGGCCCCGATACATTACTCTCCCTGCTGGCAAACACATGCATGTGTATTTCAACTTTGGGGTGCACACCTTAATGCAATAGGCTGCGCACACCTATGGGCGGTGTAGGTGGAAGCGGCGGTGGAGGAGGACCAGGGCCGGATTAACAGCATCATGGGCTTGGTGCTGAGGATTTTGAAGGGCCTTAGGGCCGTGCCTTGCCATGCACCCAGAGGAGGAAGGGTGCAGCCATGCATGCCTAATTCAACATGGGATGCTGTCTCTGAAGCCCATAAACACATCCATGCATCGCCAACTGTCCCTCCTTGTCCGGCCTTCACGCTGTGTGGGGAGGTTCTGAGGGTGCTGCCTGGGGAAGCGAGCATAGAAGCCAGACTTCTGTGTTTACAAGTGACAGAAGAGCGGTAACAGTGAATATGGCCAACCCGGGGCCTATATAAAAGGTAGGGGCCTGGAGCTGCAGCTCCAATAGCCCCTACATTAATCTGGCCCTGAGGAGGAGGACGAGGTAGCCAACACTGCTTCTTTTCACAAATTTTAAATGAGGGTACACCCCAAAAGAGTGAGAAAGAGCAAAAATGGAACAATGGGTGGGTAAGGTCGGTATCCATTGCTATTCTGCATAAGGTACGGAAAAGTCCCGTGGGATCCATGCCTGGTTCATTTTAATGAACGTGAGCTTGTCCACATTGTCTCTGGACAGGCGGCTGCGCTTGTCTGTTATAACGCCCCCAGCCGTGCTAAATACCCGTTCAGATAATACACTGGCTGCAGGGCACGCCAGCACCTCCAAGGCGTAAAGGGCAAGCTCAGGCCATGTGCCCAATTTGGAGACCCAGAAGTTGAAGGGGGCAGACCCGTCATTCACTACATGTAGGCGTGTGCACACATACTGCTCCACCATGTTGGTAAAATGCTGCCTCCTGCTAAGACGTTCCATCTGAGCTGCTGGTGCTGCTGTTTGTTGTGGCGTGCTGACAAAGCTTTTCCACATTTCGGCCATGCTAACCCTGCCTTCTGAGGTGCTGGCGGTGCCCTGGTTGCGTTGGCGACCTCCTCCTCCTCCTCCTCTGCCTTGTGCTTCCACTGTGGCCCCGCTGTCAGATGGGAATGCCAGCAGCATGGCGTCTACCAGCGTGCGCTTGTACTCGCGCATCTTGCGATCGCGCTCCAGTGAGTGAATTAAGGACGGTACGTTGTCCTTGTAACGGGGATCCAGCAGCGTGGCCACCCAGTAATCAGCACAAGTTAGAATGTGGGCAACTCGGCGGTCGTTGTGGAGACACTGCAGCATGTAATCGCTCATGTGTGCCAGGCTGCCCAGAGGCAACGAAAGGCTGTCCTCTGTGGGAGGTGTATGGTCCGTGTCCTCTGTATCCCCCCAGCCACGCACCAGTGATGGCCATGAGCTGGCCTGGGTGCCACCCTGCTGTGAACATGGTTCCATCTCCTCCTCCAGCTCCTCCTCCTCCTCATCCTCCTCATCCTCCAGAACTGTGCCCCTGCTGGACAATTGCGTCCCTGGCGTTTGCGTGTGCAGGAACCCACCCTCGGAGCCCCTTGCGAATGACTGCCCTGAAAGCCTTGGAAATGTTACCTCTTCATCCTCCTCCTCCTCCTCATCCTGTGCCACATCCTCTTCCATCATCGCCCGAATTGTTTTTTCAAGGAGGCATAGAAGTGGGATAGTTAAGCTGAGAACGGCGTCATTGCCACTGGCCATGTTGGTGGAGTACTCAAAACAGCGCAACAAGGCACACAGGTCTCGCATGGAGGCCCAGTTATTGGTGGTGAAGTGGTGCTGTTCCGCAGAGCGACTCACGCGTGCGTGCTGCAGCTGAAACTCCACTATGGCCTGCTGCTGCTCGCACAGTCTTTCCAGCATGTGCAAGGTGGAGTTCCACCTTGTGGGCACGTCACATATGAGGCGGTGAGCGGGAAGGCCGAAGTTACGCTGCAGCGCTGCCAGGCGAGCAGCAGCAGGGTGAGAACGCCGAAAGTGCGCACAAACGGCCCGCACTTTCTGCAGCAGCTCTGACATATCGGGGTAGTTTTTAAGGAACCTCTGCACCACCAAATTCAGCACATGCGCCAGGCAAGGGATGTGCGTCAAACCGGCTAGGCCCAGAGCTGCTATGAGATTTCGCCCGTTATCGCACACCACCAGGCCGGGCTTGAGGCTCGCTGGCAGCAACCACTCATTTGTCTGCTGTTCCATGCTCCTCCACAACTCCTGCGCGGTGTGTGGTTTGTCCCCCAAACAGGCAAGTTGTAAAACTGCCTGCTGTCGTTTACCCCTGGCCGTGCTGAAGTTGGTGGTGAAGGTGTTACGCTGTCCGGATGAGGAGGCGGTAGAGGATGAGGAAGCGGAGTAGGAGGAGTTAGGAACAGGAGGCAAACTGAAGCGCCCTGCAATCCTCGGTGGTGGAAGGACATGCGCCAAATTGCTATCCGCCTCAGGCCCATCCGCCACTGCATTTACCCAGTGTGCCGTTAGGGAGATATAACGCCCCTGACCGTGCTTACTGGTCCACGTATCCGTAGTTAGGTGGACCTTGGCACAGATGGCGTTGCGCAGTGCACACCTGATTTTTTCCCCCACTTGGTTGTGCAGGGAAGGGATGGCTTGCCTGGAAAAGTAGTGGCGGCTGGGCACGACGTACTGTGGGACAGCCACCGACATAAGGTTTTTAAAACTGTGCGTCTCCACCAGACGGAATGACAGCATTTCAAAGGCCAATAATTTTGAAATGCTGGCATTCAGGGCCAGGGATCGCGGGTGGGTAGGGGGGTACTTCCTCTTCCTCTCAAGTGTTTGGGAGATGGAAAGCTGAACGCTTCCACGGGACATTGTGGAGATGGTTGTTGGTGACCCAGGTGGTGGTGTTGCTGACAGATCGTCTGTTTGCGGGGTGGCAGGTGCCGGTATCACTACAGATGTGGCTGGAGCGGCCGAGACTGCAGCAGAAGAGGAAGCAGGATGAGCCAGAGACGTTTCTTGGTTTTGAAGGTGTGTACTCCACTGCAGCTCGTGCTTTGCACTTAGATGCCTGATCATGCAGGTTGTGCTCAGGTTGAGAAGGTTCATGCCTCGCTTCAAGCTCTGATTGCACAGGGTGCAAACCACTCGTGTCCTGTCATCAGCACATTTTCTAAAGAACTTCCACGCTAGAGAACTCCTTTGAGCTGACTTTGGTGCGCTCGTTCCCTTGCTGCGTTGGGCAGTAGCGGGCGTAGTGTCTAGGGCACGGCCGCTCCGCTTCTGCACCCTGCTCCCTCTTCTGCTGTGCTGGTGGCTCTGTGCGACCACCGCCTCTTCCTCCAAACTACTCAGTTCACCTGCATGACGTTCATTCCATGTGGGGTCGAGGACCTCATCGTCCTCCACATCATCTTCCACCCAGTCTTCACCCCTGCCCTCCTTGTCGGTCTCCACAATGCTGAACGCCGCAGCAGTTGGCACCTGCGTTTCGTCATCATCGGAGACGTGCTGCGATGATCCTTGCATGTACTCATCTTGAGAAATAAGTGGTTGGGCATCGCTGCACTCAATCTCTTCCACTTCTGGGGCAGGGCTAGGTGGATGGCCCTGGGAAACCCTGCTGACAGAGTCCTCAAAAAGAATAAGAGACTGCTGTATGGCTTGGGGCTCAGACTGCTGGCCTGATTTGCAAGGGGGTGAGGTGAAAGACGGTTGGACATTGGCTGCAGGTGCCAACTCTGACCTTTCTGCAGTAGACTGGGTGGGAGACAATGTGAAGGAACTGGAGGCACTGTCAGCAGCAAACCAATCTACTATCGCCTCAACTTGTTCTGGCCTCATCACTTCTAGGGGCGTTTGATGCCCTACCAAATACTGATGCAGGTTCTGTCGCCTACTCACACTTGAGGAAGGTGTTTCACTTGTGCGTGTAGCTGGCACAGATCGACCATGTCCTCTCCTTGCAACAGGAGCTCTACCAGCAGCACCACGACCCAGGCCACGGCCCTTATTTGACGGTCTCCTCATATTTCTGTAATTTAAGATCTTGCCCTAGAAAGGTTTTTATTGAATAGCGGAATAGAAAATATGATCCAAAAAAAGTGTATGTATATCACACGTACACAACCACACTAGGCCCCAATTACTATTGTTTGTACCCCTAAAAGGCTAGATGAGGAGTAGGGGGAGTATGGAACAGGCAGCACCCTCAAACCTTCAGAAGTATGAGATGAACCCCAACAACTTGGAAAGGTGGATCTCTCTCACACGTACCGACACAGACTATCCCGCAATTCAATTGATCCTCAAAGGTTTTTATTGAATAGCGGAATAGGAAATATGATCAAAAAAAGTGTATGTATCTCGCACGTACACAACCACACTAGGCCCCAATTACTATTGTTTGTACCCCTAAAAGGCTAGATGAGGAGTAGGGGGGGTATGGAACAGGCAGCACCCTCAAACCTTCAGAAGTATGAGATGAACCCCAACAACTTGGAAAGGTGGATCTCTCTCACACGTACCGACACAGACTATCCCGCAATTCAATTGATCCTCAAAGGTTTTTATTGAATAGCGGAATAGGAAATATGATCAAAAAAAGTGTATGTATCTCGCACGTACACAACCACACTAGGCCCCAATTACTATTGTTTGTACCCCTAAAAGGCTAGATGAGGAGTAGGGGGGGTATGGAACAGGCAGCACCCTCAAACCTTCAGAAGTATGAGATGAACCCCAACAACTTGGAAAGGTGGATCTCTCTCACACGTACCGACACAGACTATCCCGCAATTCAATTGATCCTCAAAGGTTTTTATTGAATAGCGGAATAGGAATCATGATCAAAAAAAGTGTATGTATCTCGCACGTACACAACCACACTAGGCCCCAATTACTATTGTTTGTACCCCTAAAAGGCTAGATGAGGAGTAGGGGGGGTATGGAACAGGCAGCACCCTCAAACCTTCAGAAGTATGAGATGAACCCCAACAACTTGGAAAGGTGGATCTCTCTCACACGTACCGACACAGACTATCCCGCAATTCAATTGATCCTCAAAGGTTTTTATTGAATAGCGGAATAGGAAATATGATCAAAAAAAGTGTATGTATCTCGCACGTACACAACCACACTAGGCCCCAATTACTATTGTTTGTACCCCTAAAAGGCTAGGAGTAGGGGGAGTATGGAACAGGCAGCACCCTCAAACCTTCAGAAGTATGAGATGAACCCCAACAACTTGGAAAGGTGGATCTCTCTCACACGTACCAACACAGACTATCCCCCAATTTAACTGATCCCCAAAGGTTTTTGATTAAATAGCGGAATAGAAAATATGATCCCAAAAAAGTGTATGTATATCACACGTACACAACCACACTAGGCCCCAATTACTATTGTTTGTACCCCTAAAAGGCTAGGAGTAGGGGGAGTATGGAACAGGCAGCACCCTCAAACCTTCAGAAGTATGAGATGAACCCCAACAACTTGGAAAGGTGGATCTCTCTCACACGTACCAACACAGACTATCCCCCAATTTAACTGATCCCCAAAGGTTTTTGATTAAATAGCGGAATAGAAAATATGATCCCAAAAAAGTGTATGTATATCACACGTACACAACCACACTAGGCCCCAATTACTATTGTTTGTACCCCTAAAAGGCTAGGAGTAGGGGGAGTATGGAACAGGCAGCACCCTCAAACCTTCAGAAGTATGAGATGAACCCCAACAACTTGGAAAGGTGGATCTCTCTCACACGTACCAACACAGACTATCCCCCAATTTAACTGATCCCCAAAGGTTTTTGATTAAATAGCGGAATAGAAAATATGATCCCAAAAAAGTGTATGTATATCACACGTACACAACCACACTAGGCCCCAATTACTATTGTTTGTACCCCTAAAAGGCTAGGAGTAGGGGGAGTATGGAACAGGCAGCACCCTCAAACCTTCAGAAGTATGAGATGAACCCCAACAACTTGGAAAGGTGGATCTCTCTCACACGTACCAACACAGACTATCCCCCAATTTAACTGATCCCCAAAGGTTTTTGATTAAATAGCGGAATAGAAAATATGATCCCAAAAAAGTGTATGTATATCACACGTACACAACCACACTAGGCCCCAATTACTATTGTTTGTACCCCTAAAAGGCTAGGAGTAGGGGGAGTATGGAACAGGCAGCACCCTCAAACCTTCAGAAGTATGAGATGAACCCCAACAACTTGGAAAGGTGGATCTCTCTCACACGTACCAACACAGACTATCCCCCAATTTAACTGATCCCCAAAGGTTTTTGATTAAATAGCGGAATAGAAAATATGATCCCAAAAAAGTGTATGTATATCACACGTACACAACCACACTAGGCCCCAATTACTATTGTTTGTACCCCTAAAAGGCTAGGAGTAGGGGGAGTATGGAACAGGCAGCACCCTCAAACCTTCAGAAGTATGAGATGAACCTCAACAACTTGGAAAGGTGGATCTCTCTCACACGTACCAACACAGACTATCCCCCAATTTAACTGATCCCCAAAGGTTTTTGATTAAATAGCGGAATAGAAAATATGATCCCAAAAAAGTGTATGTATATCACACGTACACAACCACACTAGGCCCCAATTACTATTGTTTGTACCCCTAAAAGGCTAGGAGTAGGGGGAGTATGGAACAGGCAGCACCCTCAAACCTTCAGAAGTATGAGATGAACCCCAACAACTTGGAAAGGTGGATCTCTCTCACACGTACCAACACAGACTATCCCCCAATTTAACTGATCCCCAAAGGTTTTTGATTAAATAGCGGAATAGAAAATATGATCCCAAAAAAGTGTATGTATATCACACGTACACAACCACACTAGGCCCCAATTACTATTGTTTGTACCCCTAAAAGGCTAGGAGTAGGGGGAGTATGGAACAGGCAGCACCCTCAAACCTTCAGAAGTATGAGATGAACCCCAACAACTTGGAAAGGTGGATCTCTCTCACACGTACCAACACAGACTATCCCCCAATTTAACTGATCCCCAAAGGTTTTTGATTAAATAGCGGAATAGAAAATATGATCCCAAAAAAGTGTATGTATATCACACGTACACAACCACACTAGGCCCCAATTACTATTGTTTGTACCCCTAAAAGGCTAGGAGTAGGGGGAGTATGGAACAGGCAGCACCCTCAAACCTTCAGAAGTATGAGATGAACCCCAACAACTTGGAAAGGTGGATCTCTCTCACACGTACCAACACAGACTATCCCCCAATTTAACTGATCCCCAAAGGTTTTTGATTAAATAGCGGAATAGAAAATATGATCCCAAAAAAGTGTATGTATATCACACGTACACAACCACACTAGGCCCCAATTACTATTGTTTGTACCCCTAAAAGGCTAGATGAGGAGTAGGGGGAGTATGGAACAGGCAGCACTCTCAAACCTTCAGTATGAGATTGTGTTCACTGTACCCCACAAAGATTGAGTTCACTGCACCCCACAATGATTGTGTTCACTGCACCCCACAAAGATTGTGTTCACTGCACCTCACAAAGATTGTGTTCACTGTACCCCCGAAAGATTGTGTTCACTGCACCCCACAAAGATTCTGTTCACTGTACCCCACAAAGATTGTGTTCACTGCACCCCAAAAAGATTGTGTTCACTGCACCCCAAAAAGGATGTTGTTCACTGCACCCCAAAAAGGATGTTGTTCACTCCACCCCAAAAAGATTGTGTTCACTGCACCCCACAAAGATTGTGTTCACTGCACCCCAAAAAGATTGTGTTCACTGCACCCCAAAAATGATTTTGTTCACTGCACCCCAAAAAGGATTTTGTTCACTGCACCCCAAAAAGGATGTTGTTCACTCCACCCCAAAAAGATTGTGTTCACTGCACCCCAAAAAGATTGTGTTCACTGCACCCCACAAAGGATTTTGTTCACTGCACCCCAAAAAGATTGTGTTCACTGCACCCCAAAAAGGATGTTCTTCACTGCACCCCAAAAAGGATTTTGTTCACTGCACCCCAAAAAGATTGTGTTCACTGCACCCCACAAAGGATTTTGTTCACTGCACCCCACAAAGATTGTGTTCACTGCACACCAAAAAGGATTGTGTTCACTGCACCCCAAAAAGATTTTGTTCACTGCACCCCAAAAAGATTGTGTTCACTGCAGCCCAAAAAGATTGTGTTCACTGCAGCCCAAAAAGATTGTGTTCACTGCAGCCCAAAAAGATTGTGTTCACTGCAGCCCAAAAAGATTGTGTTCACTGCAGCCCAAAAAGATTGTGTTCACTGCAGCTCACACACAGAAAAATGGATGTGGATCACTGACACCTGCCTATCTCCAATCCCACACCACACAGCAATATCGATTGTAGTTTGTAGAACACAGTTTCCCTAAAATTCAGCAGACTCTGTCCCTAACAGGATTGAGAAGAGATCGTAGATCAGGATTGAGTGCAGACCCCACCCCCCACACAGCAATATCGATTGTAGTTTGTAGAAGACACTGACCCTATATAATTCAGCAGACTCTATCCCTAAAATGCCTACAACTCGCCCTGCCTAAACACTCCGACCTGTCCCTCAATTCTATCCGGACACAAATGGTTTTTTCCTGCCTATCTTTCCCTAATCAGCAGCCAGCACGTTGATGTGTGCTCTGTCCCTGAATCTAAGCAGCATAATGACGCCGCTGCGGCTGCCTCGAACTTATAAAGACTTGGTCACATGCTTCAGACGGCCAATCACAGCTACTGAGACATTTGCAGGCATGGCTGGGATGGCTTAAGGCACACCAGTTAAACGATTGTTGATTGGCTGTTGAAAGCCCGCCATGAAAAGAGCGCCAAAGCATGCAAAACCCGGAAATAAAACGACCGAACACGGATTTTTACCCGAACATACAGTAAAGTGTCCGTGTCCGTGTTCGGGTACAAAAAATCCAATTATTCGGTACGAACACGAATAATACAGTCCGTGTTCGCTCAACACTATCCATGTCATATTCCGCTCCAGGAGCTCCATCATAGCTCCTCGCTGTCGCTGGGAGGATGTTTTCTCCTCTGCTCGCCCCTTCCACCGTCATTTTCTCTCTACCCACCCTTTCCTCCTTTTCCGCGCAGCTCTCGATTCCCCCTCTCTTTCGCACCCTCCATGTCATATTCCGCTCCAGGAGCTCCATCATAGCTCCTCGCTGTCGCTGGGAGGATGTTTTCTCCTCCGCTCGCCCCTTCCACCGTCATTTTCTCTCTACCCACCCTTGCCTCCTTTTCCGCGCAGCTCTCGATTCCCCCCTCTCTTTCGCACCCTCCATGTCATATTCCGCTCCAGGAGTTCCATCATAGCTCCTCACTGTCGCTGGGAGGATGTTTTCTCCTCCACTCGCCCCTTCCACCGTCATTTTCTCTCTACCCACCCTTGCCTCCTTCTCCGCGCTGCTCTCGATTCCCTCCTCTCTCTCGCACCCTCCATATTACATCCAGCTCCAGGAGCTCCATCATAGCTCCTCGCTGTCGCTGGGAGGATGTTTTCTCCTCTGCTCGCCGCTTCCGCCGTCATTTTCTCTCCACCCACCCTTGCCTCCTTTTCCGCGCAGCTCTCAATTCCCCCCTCTCTTTCGCACCCTCCATGTCATATTCCGCTCCAGGAGCTCCATCATAGCTCCTTGCTGTCGCTGGGAGGATGTTTTCTCCTCCGCTCGCCCCTTCCACCGTCATTTTCTCTCTACCCACCCTTGCCTCCTTTTCCGCGCAGCTCTCGATTCCCCCCTCTCTTTCGCACCCTCCATGTCATATTCCGCTCCAGGAGTTCCATCATAGCTCCTCACTGTCGCTGGGAGGATGTTTTCTCCTCCGCTCGCCCCTTCCACCGTCATTTTCTCTCTACCCACCCTTGCCTCCTTCTCCGCGCAGCTCTCGATTCCCCCCTCTCTTTCGCACCCTCCATGTCATATTCTGCTCCAGGAGCTCCATCATAGCTCCTCGCTGTCGCTGGGAGGATGTTTTCTCCTCCGCTCGCCCCTTCCACCGTCATTTTCTCTCTACCCACCCTTGCCTCCTTCTCCACGCAGCTCTCGATTCCCCCCTCTCTTTCGCACCCTCCATGTCATATTCCGCTCCAGGAGCTCCATCATAGCTCCTTGCTGTCGCTGGGAGGATGTTTTCTCCTCCGCTCGCCCCTTCCACCATCATTTTCTCTCTACCCACCCTTGCCTCCTTCTCCGCGCAGCTCTCGATTCCCCCCTCTCTTTCGCACCCTCCATGTCATATTCCGCTCCAGGAGCTCCATCATAGCTCCTCGCTGTCGCTGGGAGGATGTTTTCTCCTCCGCTCGCCCCTTCCACCGTCATTTTCTCTCTACCCACCCTTGCCTCCTTTTCCGCGCAGCTCTCGATTCCCCCCTCTCTTTCGCACCCTCCATGTCATATTCCGCTCCAGGAGCTCCATCATAGCTCCTCGCTGTCGCTGGGAGGATGTTTTCTCCTCCGCTCGCCCCTTCCACCGTCATTTTCTCTCTACCCACCCTTGCCTCCTTTTCCGCGCAGCTCTCGATTCCCCCTCTCTTTCGCACCCTCCATGTCATATTCCGCTCCCGGAGTTCCATCATAGCTCCTCACTGTCGCTGGGAGGAAGTTTTCTCCTCCGCTCGCCCCTTCCACCGTCATTTTCTCTCTACCCACCCTTGCCTCCTTTTCCGCGCAGCTCTCGATTCCCCCCTCTCTTTCGCACCCTCCATGTCATATTCCGCTCCAGGAGCTCCATCATAGCTCCTCGCTGTCGCTGGGAGGATGTTTTCTCCTCCGCTCGCCCCTTCCACCGTCATTTTCTCTCTACCCACCCTTGCCTCCTTTTCCGCGCAGCTCTCGATTCCCCCCTCTCTTTCGCACCCTCCATGTCATATTCCGCTCCAGGAGCTCCATCATAGCTCCTCGCTGTCGCTGGGAGGATGTTTTCTCCTCCGCTCGCCCCTTCCACCGTCATTTTCTTTCTACCCACCCTTGCCTCCTTTTCCACGCAGCTCTCGATTCCCCCCTCTCTTTCGCACCCTCCATGTCATATTCCGCTCCAGGAGCTCCATCATAGCTCCTCGCTGTTGCTGGGAGGATGTTTTCTCCTCCGCTCGCCCCTTCCACCGTCATTTTCTCTCTACCCACCCTTGCCTCCTTCTCCGCACAGCTCTCGATTCCCCCCTCTCTTTCGCACCCTCCATGTCATATTCCGCTCCAGGAGCTCCATCATAGCTCCTCGCTGTCGCTGGGAGGATGTTTTCTCCTCTGCTCGCCCCTTCCACCGTCATTTTCTCTCTACCCACCCTTTCCTCCTTTTCCGCGCAGCTCTCGATTCCCCCCTCTCTTTCGCACCCTCCATGTCATATTCCGCTCCAGGAGCTCCATCATAGCTCCTCGCTGTCGCTGGGAGGATGTTTTCTCCTCCGCTCGCCCCTTCCACCGTCATTTTCTTTCTACCCACCCTTGCCTTCTTTTCCACGCAGCTCTCGATTCCCCCCTCTCTTTCGCACCCTCCATGTCATATTCCGCTCCAGGAGCTCCATCATAGCTCCTCGCTGTTGCTGGGAGGATGTTTTCTCCTCCGCTCGCCCCTTCCACCGTCATTTTCTCTCTACCCACCCTTGCCTCCTTCTCCGCACAGCTCTCGATTCCCCCCTCTCTTTCGCACCCTCCATGTCATATTCCGCTCCAGGAGCTCCATCATAGCTCCTCCCTGTCGCTGGGAGGATGTTTTCTCCTCTGCTCGCCCCTTCCACCGTCATTTTCTCTCTACCCACCCTTTCCTCCTTTTCCGCGCAGCTCTCGATTCCCCCTTCTCTTGCGCACCCTCCATGTCATATTCCGCTCCAGGAGCTCCATCATAGCTCCTCGCTGTCGCTGGGAGGATGTTTTCTCCTCCGCTCGCCCCTTCCACCGTCATTTTCTCTCTACCCACCCTTGCCTCCTTTTCCGCGCAGCTCTCGATTCCCCCCTCTCTTTCGCACCCTCCATGTCATATTCCGCTCCAGGAGTTCCATCATAGCTCCTCACTGTCGCTGGGAGGATGTTTTCTCCTCCGCTCGCCCCTTCCACCGTCATTTTCTCTCTACCCACCCTTGCCTCCTTCTCTGCGCAGCTCTCGATTCCCCCCTCTCTTTCGCACCCTCCATGTCATATTCCGCTCCAGGAGCTCCATCATAGCTCTTCGCTGTCGCTGGGAGGATGTTTTCTCCTCCGCTCGCCCCTTCCACCGTCATTTTCTCTCTACCCACCCTTTCCTCCTTTTCCGCGCAGCTCTCGATTCCCCCCTCTCTTTCGCACCCTCCATGTCATATTCCGCTCCAGGAGCTCCATCATAGCTCCTCGCTGTCGCTGGGAGGATGTTTTCTCCTCCGCTCGCCCCTTCCACCGTCATTTTCTTTCTACCCACCCTTGCCTCCTTTTCCGCGCAGCTCTCGATTCCCCCCTCTCTTTCGCACCCTCCATGTCATATTCCGCTCCAGGAGCTCCATCATAGCTCCTCACTGTTGCTGGGAGGATGTTTTCTCCTCCGCTCGCCCCTTCCACCGTCATTTTCTCTCTACCCACCCTTGCCTCCTTCTCCGCACAGCTCTCGATTCCCCCCTCTCTTTCGCACCCTCCATGTCATATTCCGCTCCAGGAGCTCCATCATAGCTCCTCGCTGTCGCTGGGAGGATGTTTTCTCCTCTGCTCGCCCCTTCCACCGTCATTTTCTCTCTACCCACCCTTTCCTCCTTTTCCGCGCAGCTCTCGATTCCCCCCTCTCTTGCGCACCCTCCATGTCATATTCCGCTCCAGGAGCTCCATCATAGCTCCTCGCTGTCGCTGGGAGGATGTTTTCTCCTCCGCTCGCCCCTTCCACCGTCATTTTCTCTCTACCCACCCTTGCCTCCTTTTCCGCGCAGCTCTCGATTCCCCCCTCTCTTTCGCACCCTCCATGTCATATTCCGCTCCAGGAGTTCCATCATAGCTCCTCACTGTCGCTGGGAGGATGTTTTCTCCTCCGCTCGCCCCTTCCACCGTAATTTTCTCTCTACCCACCCTTGCCTCCTTCTCCGCGCAGCTCTCGATTCCCCCCTCTCTTTCGCACCCTCCATGTCATATTCCGCTCCAGGAGCTCTATCATAGCTCTTCGCTGTCGCTGGGAGGATGTTTTCTCCTCCGCTCGCCCCTTCCACCGTCATTTTCTCTCTACCCACGCTTGCCTCCTTCTCCGCGCAGCTCTCGATTCCCTCCTCTCTCTCGCACCCTCCATATTACATCCAGCTCCAGGAGCTTCATCATAGCTCCTCGCTGTCGCTGGGAGGATGTTTTCTCCTCCGCTCGCCCCTTCCACCGTCATTTTCTCTCTACCCACCCTTGCCTCCTTCTCTGCGCAGCTCTCGATTCCCCCCTCTCTTTCGCACCCTCCATGTCATATTCCGCTCCAGGAGCTCCATCATAGCTCCTCGCTGTCGCTGGGAGGATGTTTTCTCCTCCGCTCGCCCCTTCCACCGTCATTTTCTCTCTACCCACCCTTGCCTCCTTCTCCGCGCAGCTCTCGATTCCCTCTTCTCTCTCGCACCCTCCATATTACATCCAGCTCCAGGAGCTCCATCATAGCTCCTCGCTGTCGCTGGGAGGATGTTTTCTCCTCCGCTCGCCCCTTTCACCATCATTTTCTCTCTACCCACCCTTTCCTCCTTCTCCGCGCAGCTCTCGATTCCCCCCTCTCTTTCGAACCCTCCATGTCATATTCCGCTCCAGGAGCTCCATCATAGCTCCTCGCTGTCGCTGGGAGGATGTTTTCTCCTCTGCTCGCCCCTTCCACCGTCATTTTCTCTCTACCCACCCTTTCCTCCTTTTCCGCGCAGCTCTCGATTCCCCCTCTCTTTCGCACCCTCCATGTCATATTCCGCTCCAGGAGCTCCATCATAGCTCCTCGCTGTCGCTGGGAGGATGTTTTCTCCTCCGCTCGCCCCTTCCACCGTCATTTTCTCTCTACCCACCCTTGCCTCCTTTTCCGCGCAGCTCTCGATTCCCCCCTCTCTTTCGCACCCTCCATGTCATATTCCGCTCCAGGGGTTCCATCATAGCTCCTCGCTGTCGCTGGGAGGATGTTTTCTCCTCCGCTCGCCCCTTCCACCGTCATTTTCTCTCTACCCACCCTTGCCTCCTTTTCCGCGCAGCTCTCGATTCCCCCCTCTCTTTCGCACCCTCCATGTCATATTCCGCTCCAGGAGTTCCATCATAGCTCCTCACTGTCGCTGGGAGGATGTTTTCTCCTCCACTCGCCCCTTCCACCGTCATTTTCTCTCTACCCACCCTTGCCTCCTTCTCCGCGCTGCTCTCGATTCCCTCCTCTCTCTCGCACCCTCCATATTACATCCAGCTCCAGGAGCTCCATCATAGCTCCTCGCTGTCGCTGGGAGGATGTTTTCTCCTCCGCTCGCCCCTTCCACCGTCATTTTCTCTCTACCCACCCTTGCCTCCTTCTCCGCGCAGCTCTCGATTCCCTCCTCTCTCTCGCACCCTCCATATTACATCCAGCTCCAGGAGCTCCATCATAGCTCCTCGCTGTCGCTGGGAGGATGTTTTCTCCTCTGCTCGCCGCTTCCGCCGTCATTTTCTCTCCACCCACCCTTGCCTCCTTTTCCGCGCAGCTCTCAATTCCCCCCTCTCTTTCGCACCCTCCATGTCATATTCCGCTCCAGGAGCTCCATCATAGCTCCTTGCTGTCGCTGGGAGGATGTTTTCTCCTCCGCTCGCCCCTTCCACCGTCATTTTCTCTCTACCCACCCTTGCCTCCTTTTCCGCGCAGCTCTCGATTCCCCCCTCTCTTTCGCACCCTCCATGTCATATTCCGCTCCAGGAGTTCCATCATAGCTCCTCACTGTCGCTGGGAGGATGTTTTCTCCTCCGCTCGCCCCTTCCACCGTCATTTTCTCTCTACCCACCCTTGCCTCCTTCTCCGCGCAGCTCTCGATTCCCCCCTCTCTTTCGCACCCTCCATGTCATATTCTGCTCCAGGAGCTCCATCATAGCTCCTCGCTGTCGCTGGGAGGATGTTTTCTCCTCCGCTCGCCCCTTCCACCGTCATTTTCTCTCTACCCACCCTTGCCTCCTTCTCCATGCAGCTCTCGATTCCCCCCTCTCTTTCGCACCCTCCATGTCATATTCCGCTCCAGGAGCTCCATCATAGCTCCTTGCTGTCGCTGGGAGGATGTTTTCTCCTCCGCTCGCCCCTTCCACCATCATTTTCTCTCTACCCACCCTTGCCTCCTTCTCCGCGCAGCTCTCGATTCCCCCCTCTCTTTCGCACCCTCCATGTCATATTCCGCTCCAGGAGCTCCATCATAGCTCCTCGCTGTCGCTGGGAGGATGTTTTCTCCTCCGCTCGCCCCTTCCACCGTCATTTTCTCTCTACCCACCCTTGCCTCCTTTTCCGCGCAGCTCTCGATTCCCCCCTCTCTTTCGCACCCTCCATGTCATATTCCGCTCCAGGAGCTCCATCATAGCTCCTCGCTGTCGCTGGGAGGATGTTTTCTCCTCCGCTCGCCCCTTCCACCGTCATTTTCTCTCTACCCACCCTTGCCTCCTTTTCCGCGCAGCTCTCGATTCCCCCCTCTCTTTCGCACCCTCCATGTCATATTCCGCTCCAGGAGCTCCATCATAGCTCCTCGCTGTCGCTGGGAGGATGTTTTCTCCTCCGCTCGCCCCTTCCACCGTCATTTTCTCTCTACCCACCCTTGCCTCCATTTCCGCGCAGCTCTCGATTCCCCCCTCTCTTTCGCACCCTCCATGTCATATTCCGCTCCAGGAGTTCCATCATAGCTCCTCACTGTCGCTGGGAGGATGTTTTCTCCTCCGCTCGCCCCTTCCACCGTCATTTTCTCTCTACCCACCCTTGCCTCCTTTTCCGCGCAGCTCTCGATTCCCCCTCTCTTTCGCACCCTCCATGTCATATTCCGCTCCCGGAGTTCCATCATAGCTCCTCACTGTCGCTGGGAGGAAGTTTTCTCCTCCGCTCGCCCCTTCCACCGTCATTTTCTCTCTACCCACCCTTGCCTCCTTTTCCGCGCAGCTCTCGATTCCCCCCTCTCTTTCGCACCCTCCATGTCATATTCCGCTCCAGGAGCTCCATCATAGCTCCTCGCTGTCGCTGGGAGGATGTTTTCTCCTCCGCTCGCCCCTTCCACCGTCATTTTCTCTCTACCCACCCTTGCCTCCTTTTCCGCGCAGCTCTCGATTCCCCCCTCTCTTTCGCACCCTCCATGTCATATTCCGCTCCAGGAGCTCCATCATAGCTCCTCGCTGTCGCTGGGAGGATGTTTTCTCCTCCGCTCGCCCCTTCCACCGTCATTTTCTTTCTACCCACCCTTGCCTCCTTTTCCACGCAGCTCTCGATTCCCCCCTCTCTTTCGCACCCTCCATGTCATATTCCGCTCCAGGAGCTCCATCATAGCTCCTCGCTGTTGCTGGGAGGATGTTTTCTCCTCCGCTCGCCCCTTCCACCGTCATTTTCTCTCTACCCACCCTTGCCTCCTTCTCCGCACAGCTCTCGATTCCCCCCTCTCTTTCGCACCCTCCATGTCATATTCCGCTCCAGGAGCTCCATCATAGCTCCTCGCTGTCGCTGGGAGGATGTTTTCTCCTCTGCTCGCCCCTTCCACCGTCATTTTCTCTCTACCCACCCTTTCCTCCTTTTCCGCGCAGCTCTCGATTCCCCCCTCTCTTTCGCACCCTCCATGTCATATTCCGCTCCAGGAGCTCCATCATAGCTCCTCGCTGTCGCTGGGAGGATGTTTTCTCCTCCGCTCGCCCCTTCCACCGTCATTTTCTTTCTACCCACCCTTGCCTCCTTTTCCACGCAGCTCTCGATTCCCCCCTCTCTTTCGCACCCTCCATGTCATATTCCGCTCCAGGAGCTCCATCATAGCTCCTCGCTGTTGCTGGGAGGATGTTTTCTCCTCCGCTCGCCCCTTCCACCGTCATTTTCTCTCTACCCACCCTTGCCTCCTTCTCCGCACAGCTCTCGATTCCCCCCTCTCTTTCGCACCCTCCATGTCATATTCCGCTCCAGGAGCTCCATCATAGCTCCTCCCTGTCGCTGGGAGGATGTTTTCTCCTCTGCTCGCCCCTTCCACCGTCATTTTCTCTCTACCCACCCTTTCCTCCTTTTCCGCGCAGCTCTCGATTCCCCCTTCTCTTGCGCACCCTCCATGTCATATTCCGCTCCAGGAGCTCCATCATAGCTCCTCGCTGTCGCTGGGAGGATGTTTTCTCCTCCGCTCGCCCCTTCCACCGTCATTTTCTCTCTACCCACCCTTGCCTCCTTTTCCGCGCAGCTCTCGATTCCCCCCTCTCTTTCGCACCCTCCATGTCATATTCCGCTCCAGGAGTTCCATCATAGCTCCTCACTGTCGCTGGGAGGATGTTTTCTCCTCCGCTCGCCCCTTCCACCGTCATTTTCTCTCTACCCACCCTTGCCTCCTTCTCTGCGCAGCTCTCGATTCCCCCCTCTCTTTCGCACCCTCCATGTCATATTCCGCTCCAGGAGCTCCATCATAGCTCTTCGCTGTCGCTGGGAGGATGTTTTCTCCTCCGCTCGCCCCTTCCACCGTCATTTTCTTTCTACCCACCCTTGCCTCCTTTTCCACGCAGCTCTCGATTCCCCCCTCTCTTTCGCACCCTCCATGTCATATTCCGCTCCAGGAGCTCCATCATAGCTCCTCACTGTTGCTGGGAGGATGTTCTCTCCTCCGCTCGCCCCTTCCACCGTCATTTTCTCTCTACCCACCCTTGCCTCCTTCTCCGCACAGCTCTCGATTCCCCCCTCTCTTTCGCACCCTCCATGTCATATTCCGCTCCAGGAGTTCCATCATAGCTCCTCACTGTCGCTGGGAGGATGTTTTCTCCTCCGCTCGCCCCTTCCACCGTCATTTTCTCTCTACCCACCCTTGCCTCCTTTTCCGCGCAGCTCTCGATTCCCCCTCTCTTTCGCACCCTCCATGTCATATTCCGCTCCCGGAGTTCCATCATAGCTCCTCACTGTCGCTGGGAGGAAGTTTTCTCCTCCGCTCGCCCCTTCCACCGTCATTTTCTCTCTACCCACCCTTGCCTCCTTTTCCGCGCAGCTCTCGATTCCCCCCTCTCTTTCGCACCCTCCATGTCATATTCCGCTCCAGGAGCTCCATCATAGCTCCTCGCTGTCGCTGGGAGGATGTTTTCTCCTCCGCTCGCCCCTTCCACCGTCATTTTCTCTCTACCCACCCTTGCCTCCTTTTCCGCGCAGCTCTCGATTCCCCCCTCTCTTTCGCACCCTCCATGTCATATTCCGCTCCAGGAGCTCCATCATAGCTCCTCGCTGTCGCTGGGAGGATGTTTTCTCCTCCGCTCGCCCCTTCCACCGTCATTTTCTTTCTACCCACCCTTGCCTCCTTTTCCACGCAGCTCTCGATTCCCCCCTCTCTTTCGCACCCTCCATGTCATATTCCGCTCCAGGAGCTCCATCATAGCTCCTCGCTGTTGCTGGGAGGATGTTTTCTCCTCCGCTCGCCCCTTCCACCGTCATTTTCTCTCTACCCACCCTTGCCTCCTTCTCCGCACAGCTCTCGATTCCCCCCTCTCTTTCGCACCCTCCATGTCATATTCCGCTCCAGGAGCTCCATCATAGCTCCTCGCTGTCGCTGGGAGGATGTTTTCTCCTCTGCTCGCCCCTTCCACCGTCATTTTCTCTCTACCCACCCTTTCCTCCTTTTCCGCGCAGCTCTCGATTCCCCCCTCTCTTTCGCACCCTCCATGTCATATTCCGCTCCAGGAGCTCCATCATAGCTCCTCGCTGTCGCTGGGAGGATGTTTTCTCCTCCGCTCGCCCCTTCCACCGTCATTTTCTTTCTACCCACCCTTGCCTCCTTTTCCACGCAGCTCTCGATTCCCCCCTCTCTTTCGCACCCTCCATGTCATATTCCGCTCCAGGAGCTCCATCATAGCTCCTCGCTGTTGCTGGGAGGATGTTTTCTCCTCCGCTCGCCCCTTCCACCGTCATTTTCTCTCTACCCACCCTTGCCTCCTTCTCCGCACAGCTCTCGATTCCCCCCTCTCTTTCGCACCCTCCATGTCATATTCCGCTCCAGGAGCTCCATCATAGCTCCTCCCTGTCGCTGGGAGGATGTTTTCTCCTCTGCTCGCCCCTTCCACCGTCATTTTCTCTCTACCCACCCTTTCCTCCTTTTCCGCGCAGCTCTCGATTCCCCCTTCTCTTGCGCACCCTCCATGTCATATTCCGCTCCAGGAGCTCCATCATAGCTCCTCGCTGTCGCTGGCAGGATGTTTTCTCCTCCGCTCGCCCCTTCCACCGTCATTTTCTCTCTACCCACCCTTGCCTCCTTTTCCGCGCAGCTCTCGATTCCCCCCTCTCTTTCGCACCCTCCATGTCATATTCCGCTCCAGGAGTTCCATCATAGCTCCTCACTGTCGCTGGGAGGATGTTTTCTCCTCCGCTCGCCCCTTCCACCGTCATTTTCTCTCTACCCACCCTTGCCTCCTTCTCTGCGCAGCTCTCGATTCCCCCCTCTCTTTCGCACCCTCCATGTCATATTCCGCTCCAGGAGCTCCATCATAGCTCTTCGCTGTCGCTGGGAGGATGTTTTCTCCTCCGCTCGCCCCTTCCACCGTCATTTTCTTTCTACCCACCCTTGCCTCCTTTTCCACGCAGCTCTCGATTCCCCCCTCTCTTTCGCACCCTCCATGTCATATTCCGCTCCAGGAGCTCCATCATAGCTCCTCACTGTTGCTGGGAGGATGTTCTCTCCTCCGCTCGCCCCTTCCACCGTCATTTTCTCTCTACCCACCCTTGCCTCCTTCTCCGCACAGCTCTCGATTCCCCCCTCTCTTTCGCACCCTCCATGTCATATTCCGCTCCAGGAGCTCCATCATAGCTCCTCGCTGTCGCTGGGAGGATGTTTTCTCCTCTGCTCGCCCCTTCCACCGTCATTTTCTCTCTACCCACCCTTTCCTCCTTTTCCGCGCAGCTCTCGATTCCCCCCTCTCTTGCGCACCCTCCATGTCATATTCCGCTCCAGGAGCTCCATCATAGCTCCTCGCTGTCGCTGGGAGGATGTTTTCTCCTCCGCTCGCCCCTTCCACCTTCATTTTCTCTCTACCCACCCTTGCCTCCTTTTCCGCGCAGCTCTCGATTCCCCCCTCTCTTTCGCACCCTCCATGTCATATTCCGCTCCAGGAGTTCCATCATAGCTCCTCACTGTCGCTGGGAGGATGTTTTCTCCTCCGCTCGCCCCTTCCACCGTAATTTTCTCTCTACCCACCCTTGCCTCCTTCTCCGCGCCGCTCTCGATTCCCCCCTCTCTTTCACACCCTCCATGTCATATTCCGCTCCAGGAGCTCCATCATTGCTCCTCGCTGTCGCTGGGAGGATGTTTTCTCCTCCGCTCGCCCCTTCCACCGTCATTTTCTCTCTACCCACCCTTGCCTCCTTCTCCGCGCAGCTCTCGATTCCCCCCTCTCTTTCGCACCCTCCATGTCATATTCCGCTCCAGGAGCTCCATCATAGCTCCTCGCTGTCGCTGGGAGGATGTTTTCTCCTCCGCTCGCCCCTTTCACCGTCATTTTCTCTCTACCCACCCTTTCCTCCTTCTCCGCGCAGCTCTCGATTCCCCCCTCTCTTTCGAACCCTCCATGTCATATTCCGCTCCAGGAGCTCCATCATAGCTCCTCGCTGTCGCTGGGAGGATGTTTTCTCCTCTGCTCGCCCCTTCCACCGTCATTTTCTCTCTACCCACCCTTTCCTCCTTTTCCGCGCAGCTCTCGATTCCCCCTCTCTTTCGCACCCTCCATGTCATATTCCGCTCCAGGAGCTCCATCATAGCTCCTCGCTGTCGCTGGGAGGATGTTTTCTCCTCCGCTCGCCCCTTCCACCGTCATTTTCTCTCTACCCACCCTTGCCTCCTTTTCCGCGCAGCTCTCGATTCCCCCCTCTCTTTCGCACCCTCCATGTCATATTCCGCTCCAGGAGCTCCATCATAGCTCCTCGCTGTCGCTGGGAGGATGTTTTCTCCTCCGCTCGCCCCTTTCACCGTCATTTTCTCTCTACCCACCCTTTCCTCCTTCTCCGCGCAGCTCTCGATTCCCCCCTCTCTTTCGAACCCTCCATGTCATATTCCGCTCCAGGAGCTCCATCATAGCTCCTCGCTGTCGCTGGGAGGATGTTTTCTCCTCTGCTCGCCCCTTCCACCGTCATTTTCTCTCTACCCACCCTTTCCTCCTTTTCCGCGCAGCTCTCGATTCCCCCTCTCTTTCGCACCCTCCATGTCATATTCCGCTCCAGGAGCTCCATCATAGCTCCTCGCTGTCGCTGGGAGGATGTTTTCTCCTCCGCTCGCCCCTTCCACCGTCATTTTCTCTCTACCCACCCTTGCCTCCTTTTCCGCGCAGCTCTCGATTCCCCCCTCTCTTTCGCACCCTCCATGTCATATTCCGCTCCAGGAGTTCCATCATAGCTCCTCGCTGTCGCTGGGAGGATGTTTTCTCCTCCGCTCGCCCCTTCCACCGTCATTTTCTCTCTACCCACCCTTGCCTCCTTTTCCGCGCAGCTCTCGATTCCCCCCTCTCTTTCGCACCCTCCATGTCATATTCCGCTCCAGGAGTTCCATCATAGCTCCTCACTGTCGCTGGGAGGATGTTTTCTCCTCCGCTCGCCCCTTCCACCGTAATTTTCTCTCTACCCACCCTTGCCTCCTTCTCCGCGCAGCTCTCGATTCCCCCCTCTCTTTCGCACCCTCCATGTCATATTCCGCTCCAGGAGCTCTATCATAGCTCTTCGCTGTCGCTGGGAGGATGTTTTCTCCTCCGCTCGCCCCTTCCACCGTCATTTTCTCTCTACCCACGCTTGTCTCCTTCTCCGCGCAGCTCTCGATTCCCTCCTCTCTCTCGCACCCTCCATATTACATCCAGCTCCAGGAGCTTCATCATAGCTCCTCGCTGTCGCTGGGAGGATGTTTTCTCCTCCGCTCGCCCCTTCCACCGTCATTTTCTCTCTACCCACCCTTTCCTCCTTTTCCGCGCAGCTCTCGATTCCCCCCTCTCTTTCACACCCTCCATGTCATATTCCGCTCCAGGAGCTCCATCATTGCTCCTCGCTGTCGCTGGGAGGATGTTTTCTCCTCCGCTCGCCCCTTCCACCGTCATTTTCTCTCTACCCACCCTTGCCTCCCTCTCCGCGCAGCTCTCAATTCCCCCCTCTCTTTCGCACCCTCCATGTCATATTCCGCTCCAGGAGCTCCATCATAGCTCCTCGCTGTCGCTGGGAGGATGTTTTCTCCTCCGCTCGCCCCTTTCACCGTCATTTTCTCTCTACCCACCCTTTCCTCCTTCTCCGCGCAGCTCTCGATTCCCCCCTCTCTTTCGAACCCTCCATGTCATATTCCGCTCCAGGAGCTCCATCATAGCTCCTCGCTGTCGCTGGGAGGATGTTTTCTCCTCTGCTCGCCCCTTCCACCGTCATTTTCTCTCTACCCACCCTTTCCTCCTTTTCCGCGCAGCTCTCGATTCCCCCTCTCTTTCGCACCCTCCATGTCATATTCCGCTCCAGGAGCTCCATCATAGCTCCTCGCTGTCGCTGGGAGGATGTTTTCTCCTCCGCTCGCCCCTTCCACCGTCATTTTCTCTCTACCCACCCTTGCCTCCTTTTCCGCGCAGCTCTCGATTCCCCCCTCTCTTTCGCACCCTCCATGTCATATTCCACTCCAGGAGTTCCATCATAGCTCCTCACTGTCGCTGGGAGGATGTTTTCTCCTCCACTCGCCCCTTCCACCGTCATTTTCTCTCTACCCACCCTTGCCTCCTTCTCCGCGCTGCTCTCGATTCCCTCCTCTCTCTCGCACCCTCCATATTACATCCAGCTCCAGGAGCTCCATCATAGCTCCTCGCTGTCGCTGGGAGGATGTTTTCTCCTCCGCTCGCCCCTTTCACCGTCATTTTCTCTCTACCCACCCTTGCCTCCTTCTCCGCGCAGCTCTCGATTCCCTCCTCTCTCTCGCACCCTCCATATTACATCCAGCTCCAGGAGCTCCATCATAGCTCCTCGCTGTCGCTGGGAGGATGTTTTCTCCTCTGCTCGCCGCTTCCGCCGTCATTTTCTCTCCACCCACCCTTGCCTCCTTTTTCGCGCAGCTCTCAATTCCCCCCTCTCTTTCGCACCCTCCATGTCATATTCCGCTCCAGGAGCTCCATCATAGCTCCTTGCTGTCGCTGGGAGGATGTTTTCTCCTCCGCTCGCCCCTTCCACCGTCATTTTCTCTCTACCCACCCTTGCCTCCTTTTCCGCGCAGCTCTCGATTCCCCCCTCTCTTTCGCACCCTCCATGTCATATTCCGCTCCAGGAGTTCCATCATAGCTCCTCACTGTCGCTGGGAGGATGTTTTCTCCTCCGCTCGCCCCTTCCACCGTCATTTTCTCTCTACCCACCCTTGCCTCCTTCTCCGCGCAGCTCTCGATAACCCCCCTCTCTTTCGCACCCTCCATGTCATATTCTGCTCCAGGAGCTCCATCATAGCTCCTCGCTGTCGCTGGGAGGATGTTTTCTCCTCCGCTCGCCCCTTCCACCGTCATTTTCTCTCTACCCACCGTTGCCTCCTTCTCCGCGCAGCTCTCGATTCCCCCCTCTCTTTCGCACCCTCCATGTCATATTCCGCTCCAGGAGCTCCATCATAGCTCCTTGCTGTCGCTGGGAGGATGTTTTCTCCTCCGCTCGCCCCTTCCACCATCATTTTCTCTCTACCCACCCTTGCCTCCTTCTCCGCGCAGCTCTCGATTCCCCCCTCTCTTTCGCACCCTCCATGTCATATTCCGCTCCAGGAGCTCCATCATAGCTCCTCGCTGTCGCTGGGAGGATGTTTTCTCCTCCGCTCGCCCCTTCCACCGTCATTTTCTCTCTACCCACCCTTGCCTCCTTTTCCGCGCAGCTCTCGATTCCCCCCTCTCTTTCGCACCCTCCATGTCATATTCCGCTCCAGGAGCTCCATCATAGCTCCTCGCTGTCGCTGGGAGGATGTTTTCTCCTCCGCTCGCCCCTTCCACCGTCATTTTCTCTCTACCCACCCTTGCCTCCTTTTCCGCGCAGCTCTCGATTCCCCCCTCTCTTTCGCACCCTCCATGTCATATTCCGCTCCAGGAGCTCCATCATAGCTCCTCGCTGTCGCTGGGAGGATGTTTTCTCCTCCGCTCGCCCCTTCCACCGTCATTTTCTCTCTACCCACCCTTGCCTCCTTTTCCGCGCAGCTCTCGATTCCCCCCTCTCTTTCGCACCCTCCATGTCATATTCCGCTCCAGGAGTTCCATCATAGCTCCTCACTGTCGCTGGGAGGATGTTTTCTCCTCCGCTCGCCCCTTCCACCGTCATTTTCTCTCTACCCACCCTTGCCTCCTTTTCCGCGCAGCTCTCGATTCCCCCTCTCTTTCGCACCCTCCATGTCATATTCCGCTCCCGGAGTTCCATCATAGCTCCTCACTGTCGCTGGGAGGAAGTTTTCTCCTCCGCTCGCCCCTTCCACCGTCATTTTCTCTCTACCCACCCTTGCCTCCTTTTCCGCGCAGCTCTCAATTCCCCCCTCTCTTTCGCACCCTCCATGTCATATTCCGCTCCAGGAGCTCCATCATAGCTCCTTGCTGTCGCTGGGAGGATGTTTTCTCCTCCGCTCGCCCCTTCCACCGTCATTTTCTCTCTACCCACCCTTGCCTCCTTTTCCGCGCAGCTCTCGATTCCCCCCTCTCTTTCGCACCCTCCATGTCATATTCCGCTCCAGGAGTTCCATCATAGCTCCTCACTGTCGCTGGGAGGATGTTTTCTCCTCCGCTCGCCCCTTCCACCGTCATTTTCTCTCTACCCACCCTTGCCTCCTTCTCCGCGCAGCTCTCGATTCCCCCCTCTCTTTCGCACCCTCCATGTCATATTCCGCTCCAGGAGCTCCATCATAGCTCCTTGCTGTCGCTGGGAGGATGTTTTCTCCTCCGCTCGCCCCTTCCACCATCATTTTCTCTCTACCCACCCTTGCCTCCTTCTCCGCGCAGCTCTCGATTCCCCCCTCTCTTTCGCACCCTCCATGTCATATTCCGCTCCAGGAGCTCCATCATAGCTCCTCGCTGTCGCTGGGAGGATGTTTTCTCCTCCGCTCGCCCCTTCCACCGTCATTTTCTCTCTACCCACCCTTGCCTCCTTTTCCGCGCAGCTCTCGATTCCCCCCTCTCTTTCGCACCCTCCATGTCATATTCCGCTCCAGGAGCTCCATCATAGCTCCTCGCTGTCGCTGGGAGGATGTTTTCTCCGCTCGCCCCTTCCACCGTCATTTTCTTTCTACCCACCCTTGCCTCCTTTTCCACGCAGCTCTCGATTCCCCCCTCTCTTTCGCACCCTCCATGTCATATTCCGCTCCAGGAGCTCCATCATAGCTCCTCGCTGTCGCTGGGAGGATGTTTTCTCCTCTGCTCGCCCCTTCCACCGTCATTTTCTCTCTACCCACCCTTGCCTCCTTCTCCGCACAGCTCTCGATTCCCCCCTCTCTTTCGCACCCTCCATGTCATATTCCGCTCCAGGAGCTCCATCATAGCTCCTCGCTGTCGCTGGGAGGATGTTTTCTCCTCTGCTCGCCCCTTCCACCTTCATTTTCTCTCTACCCACCCTTTCCTCCTTTTC
This sequence comes from Pelophylax lessonae, assembly GCF_965119305.1. NCBI lineage: Eukaryota > Metazoa > Chordata > Amphibia > Anura > Ranidae > Pelophylax > Pelophylax lessonae. The sequence continues at coordinate 81,270,806 of NC_138780.1, read as the reverse complement.
CGCGCAGCTCTCGATTCCCCCCTCTCTTGCGCACCCTCCATGTCATATTCCGCTCCAGGAGCTCCATCATAGCTCCTCGCTGTCGCTGGGAGGATGTTTTCTCCTCCGCTCGCCCCTTCCACCGTCATTTTCTCTCTACCCACCCTTGCCTCCTTCTCCGCGCAGCTCTCGATTCCCCCCTCTCTTTCGCACCCTCCATGTCATATTCCGCTCCAGGAGCTCCATCATAGCTCTTCGCTGTCGCTGGGAGGATGTTTTCTCCTCCGCTCGCCCCTTCCACCGTCATTTTCTCTCTACCCACCCTTTCCTCCTTTTCCGCGCAGCTCTCGATTCCCCCCTCTCTTTCGCACCCTCCATGTCATATTCCGCTCCAGGAGCTCCATCATAGCTCCTCGCTGTCGCTGGGAGGATGTTTTCTCCTCCGCTCGCCCCTTCCACCGTCATTTTCTCTCTACCCACCCTTGCCTCCTTTTCCGCGCAGCTCTCGATTCCATCCTCTCTTTCGCACCCTCCATGTCATATTCCGCTCCAGGAGCTCCATCATAGCTCCTCGCTGTCGCTGGGAGGATGTTTTCTCCTCCGCTCGCCCCTTCCACCGTCATTTTCTCTCTACCCACCCTTGCCTCCTTCTCCGCGCAGCTCTCAATTCCCCCCTCTCTTTCGCACCCTCCATGTCATATTCCGCTCCAGGAGCTCCATCATAGCTCTTCGCTGTCGCTGGGAGGATGTTTTCTCCTCCGCTCGCCCCTTCCACCGTCATTTTCTCTCTACCCACCCTTTCCTCCTTTTCCGCGCAGCTCTCGATTCCCCCCTCTCTTTCGCACCCTCCATGTCATATTCCGCTCCAGGAGCTCCATCATAGCTCCTCGCTGTCGCTGGGAGGATGTTTTCTCCTCCGCTCGCCCCTTCCACCGTCATTTTCTCTCTACCCACCCTTGCCTCCTTTTCCGCGCAGCTCTCGATTCCCCCCTCTCTTTCGCACCCTCCATGTCATATTCCGCTCCAGGAGTTCCATCATAGCTCCTCACTGTCGCTGGGAGGATGTTTTCTCCTCCGCTCGCCCCTTCCACCGTCATTTTCTCTCTACCCACCCTTGCCTCCTTCTCCGCGCAGCTCTCGATTCCCCCCTCTCTTTCGCACCCTCCATGTCATATTCCGCTCCAGGAGCTCCATCATAGCTCCTCGCTGTCGCTGGGAGGATGTTTTCTCCTCTGCTCGCCCCTTCCACCGTCATTTTCTCTCTACCCACCCTTTCCTCCTTTTCCGCGCAGCTCTCGATTCCCCCCTCTCTTTCGCACCCTCCATGTCATATTCCGCTCCAGGAGCTCCATCATAGCTCCTCGCTGTTGCTGGGAGGATGTTTTCTCCTCCGCTCGCCCCTTCCACCGTCATTTTCTCTCTACCCACCCTTGCCTCCTTCTCCGCACAGCTCTCGATTCCCCCCTCTCTTTCGCACCCTCCATGTCATATTCCGCTCCAGGAGCTCCATCATAGCTCCTCGCTGTCGCTGGGAGGATGTTTTCTCCTCTGCTCGCCCCTTCCACCGTCATTTTCTCTCTACCCACCCTTTCCTCCTTTTCCGCGCAGCTCTCGATTCCCCCCTCTCTTGCGCACCCTCCATGTCATATTCCGCTCCAGGAGCTCCATCATAGCTCCTCGCTGTCGCTGGGAGGATGTTTTCTCCTCCGCTCGCCCCTTCCACCGTCATTTTCTCTCTACCCACCCTTGCCTCCTTCTCCGCGCAGCTCTCGATTCCCCCCTCTCTTTCGCACCCTCCATGTCATATTCCGCTCCAGGAGCTCCATCATAGCTCTTCGCTGTCGCTGGGAGGATGTTTTCTCCTCCGCTCGCCCCTTCCACCGTCATTTTCTCTCTACCCACCCTTTCCTCCTTTTCCGCGCAGCTCTCGATTCCCCCCTCTCTTTCGCACCCTCCATGTCATATTCCGCTCCAGGAGCTCCATCATAGCTCCTCGCTGTCGCTGGGAGGATGTTTTCTCCTCCGCTCGCCCCTTCCACCGTCATTTTCTCTCTACCCACCCTTGCCTCCTTTTCCGCGCAGCTCTCGATTCCATCCTCTCTTTCGCACCCTCCATGTCATATTCCGCTCCAGGAGCTCCATCATAGCTCCTCGCTGTCGCTGGGAGGATGTTTTCTCCTCCGCTCGCCCCTTCCACCGTCATTTTCTCTCTACCCACCCTTGCCTCCTTCTCCGCGCAGCTCTCAATTCCCCCCTCTCTTTCGCACCCTCCATGTCATATTCCGCTCCAGGAGCTCCATCATAGCTCTTCGCTGTCGCTGGGAGGATGTTTTCTCCTCCGCTCGCCCCTTCCACCGTCATTTTCTCTCTACCCACCCTTTCCTCCTTTTCCGCGCAGCTCTCGATTCCCCCCTCTCTTTCGCACCCTCCATGTCATATTCCGCTCCAGGAGCTCCATCATAGCTCCTCGCTGTCGCTGGGAGGATGTTTTCTCCTCCGCTCGCCCCTTCCACCGTCATTTTCTCTCTACCCACCCTTGCCTCCTTTTCCGCGCAGCTCTCGATTCCCCCCTCTCTTTCGCACCCTCCATGTCATATTCCGCTCCAGGAGTTCCATCATAGCTCCTCACTGTCGCTGGGAGGATGTTTTCTCCTCCGCTCGCCCCTTCCACCGTCATTTTCTCTCTACCCACCCTTGCCTCCTTCTCCGCGCAGCTCTCGATTCCCCCCTCTCTTTCGCACCCTCCATGTCATATTCCGCTCCAGGAGCTCCATCATAGCTCCTCGCTGTCGCTGGGAGGATGTTTTCTCCTCCGCTCGCCCCTTCCACCGTCATTTTCTCTCTACCCACCCTTGCCTCCTTTTCCGCGCAGCTCTCGATTCCCCCCTCTCTTTCGCACCCTCCATGTCATATTCCGCTCCAGGAGCTCCATCATAGCTCCTCGCTATCGCTGGGAGGATGTTTTCTCCTCCGCTCGCCCCTTCCACCGTCATTTTCTCTCTACCCACCCTTGCCTCCTTCTCCGCGCAGCTCTCAATTCCCCCCTCTCTTTCGCACCCTCCATGTCATATTCCGCTCCAGGAGCTCCATCATAGCTCCTCGCTGTCGCTGGGAGGATGTTTTCTCCTCCGCTCGCCCCTTCCACCGTCATTTTCTCTCTACCCACCCTTGCCTCCTTCTCCGCGCAGCTCTCAATTCCCCCCTCTCTTTCGCACCCTCCATGTCATATTCCGCTCCAGGAGCTCCATCATAGCTCCTAGCTGTCGCTGGGAGGATGTTTTCTCCTCCGCTCGCCCCTTCCACCGTCATTTTCTCTCTACCCACCCTTGCCTCCTTCTCCGCGCAGCTCTCGATTCCCCCCTCTCTTTCGCACCCTCCATGTCATATTCCGCTCCAGGAGTTCCATCATAGCTCCTCACTGTCGCTGGGAGGAAGTTTTCTCCTCCGCTCGCCCCTTCCACCGTCATTTTCTCTCTACCCACCCTTGCCTCCTTTTCCGCGCAGCTCTCGATTCCCCCCTCTCTTTCGCACCCTCCATGTCATATTCCGCTCCAGGAGCTCCATCATAGCTCCTCGCTGTCGCTGGGAGGATGTTTTCTCCTCCGCTCGCCCCTTCCACCGTCATTTTCTCTCTACCCACCCTTGCCTCCTTTTCCGCGCAGCTCTCGATTCCCCCCTCTCTTTCGCACCCTCAATGTCATATTCCGCTCCAGGAGTTCCATCATAGCTCCTCACTGTCGCTGGGAGGATGTTTTCTCCTCCGCTCGCCCCTTCCACCGTCATTTTCTCTCTACCCACCCTTGCCTCCTTTTCCGCGCAGCTCTCGATTCCCCCCTCTCTTTCGCACCCTCCATGTCATATTCCGCTCCAGGAGTTCCATCATAGCTCCTCACTGTCGCTGGGAGGAAGTTTTCTCCTCCGCTCGCCCCTTCCACCGTCATTTTCTCTCTACCCACCCTTGCCTCCTTTTCCGCGCAGCTCTCGATTCCCTCCTCTCTTTCGCACCCTCCATGTCATATTCCGCTCCAGGAGCTCCATCATAGCTCCTTGCTGTCGCTGGGAGGATGTTTTCTCCTCCGCTCGCCCCTTCCACCGTCATTTTCTCTCTACCCACCCTTGCCTCCTTTTCCGCGCAGCTCTCGATTCCCCCCTCTCTTTCGCACCCTCCATGTCATATTCCGCTCCAGGAGCTCCATCATAGCTCCTCGCTGTCGCTGGGAGGATGTTTTCTCCTCCGCTCGCCCCTTCCACCGTCATTTTCTCTCTACCCACCCTTGCCTCCTTCTCCGCGCAGCTCTCGATTCCCCCCTCTCTTTCGAACCCTCCATATCATATTCCGCTCCAGGAGCTCCATCATAGCTCCTCACTGTCGCTGGGAGGATGTTTTCTCCTCCGCTCGCCCCTTCCACCGTCATTTTCTCTCTACCCACCCTTGCCTCCTTTTCCGCGCAGCTCTCGATTCCCCCCTCTCTTTCGCACCCTCCATGTCATATTCCGCTCCAGGAGTTCCATCATAGCTCCTCACTGTCGCTGGGAGGAAGTTTTCTCCTCCGCTCGCCCCTTCCACCGTCATTTTCTCTCTACCCACCCTTGCCTCCTTTTCCGCGCAGCTCTCGATTCCCCCCTCTCTTTCGCACCCTCCATGTCATATTCCGCTCCAGGAGTTCCATCATAGCTCCTCACTGTCGCTGGGAGGATGTTTTCTCCTCCGCTCGCCCCTTCCACCGTCATTTTCTCTCTACCCACCCTTGCCTCCTTCTCCGCGCAGCTCTCGATTCCCCCCTCTCTTTCGCACCCTCCATGTCATATTCCGCTCCAGGAGCTCCATCATAGCTCTTCGCTGTCGCTGGGAGGATGTTTTCTCCTCCGCTCGCCCCTTCCACCGTCATTTTCTCTCTACCCACCCTTTCCTCCTTTTCCGCGCAGCTCTCGATTCCCCCCTCTCTTTCGCACCCTCCATGTCATATTCCGCTCCAGGAGCTCCATCATAGCTCCTCGCTGTCGCTGGGAGGATGTGTTCTCCTCCGCTCGCCCCTTCCACCGTCATTTTCTCTCTACCCACCCTTGCCTCCTTTTCCGCGCATCTCTCGATTCCCCCCTCTCTTTCGCACCCTCCATGTCATATTCCGCTCCAGGAGCTCCATCATAGCTCCTCGCTGTCGCTGGGAGGATGTTTTCTCCTCCGCTCGCCCCTTCCACCGTCATTTTCTCTCTACCCACCCTTGCCTCCTTCTCCGCGCAGCTCTCGATTCCCCCCTCTCTTTCGCACCCTCCATGTCATATTCCGCTCCAGGAGCTCCATCATAGCTCCTCGCTGTCGCTGGGAGGATGTTTTCTCCTCCGCTCGCCCCTTCCACCGTCATTTTCTCTCTACCCACCCTTGCCTCCTTCTCCGCGCAGCTCTCAATTCCCCCCTCTCTTTCGCACCCTCCATGTCATATTCCGCTCCAGGAGCTCCATCATAGCTCCTCGCTGTCGCTGGGAGGATGTTTTCTCCTCCGCTCGCCCCTTCCACCGTCATTTTCTCTCTACCCACCCTTGCCTCCTTCTCCGCGCAGCTCTCGATTCCCCCCTCTCTTTCGAACCCTCCATGTCATATTCCGCTCCAGGAGCTCCATCATAGCTCCTCGCTGTCGCTGGGAGGATGTTTTCTCCTCTGCTCGCCCCTTCCACCGTCATTTTCTCTCTACCCACCCTTTCCTCCTTTTCCGCGCAGCTCTCGATTCCCCCCTCTCTTTCGCACCCTCCATGTCATATTCCGCTCCAGGAGCTCCATCATAGCTCCTCGCTGTCGCTGGGAGGATGTTTTCTCCTCCGCTCGCCCCTTCCACCGTCATTTTCTTTCTACCCACCCTTGCCTCCTTTTCCACGCAGCTCTCGATTCCCCCCTCTCTTTCGCACCCTCCATGTCATATTCCGCTCCAGGAGCTCCATCATAGCTCCTCGCTGTTGCTGGGAGGATGTTTTCTCCTCCGCTCGCCCCTTCCACCGTCATTTTCTCTCTACCCACCCTTGCCTCCTTCTCCGCACAGCTCTCAATTCCCCCCTCTCTTTCGCACCCTCCATGTCATATTCCGCTCCAGGAGCTCCATCATAGCTCCTCGCTGTCGCTGGGAGGATGTTTTCTCCTCTGCTCGCCCCTTCCACCGTCATTTTCTCTCTACCCACCCTTGCCTCCTTCTCCGCGCAGCTCTCAATTCCCCCCTCTCTTTCGCACCCTCCATGTCATATTCCGCTCCAGGAGCTCCATCATAGCTCTTCGCTGTCGCTGGGAGGATGTTTTCTCCTCCGCTCGCCCCTTCCACCGTCATTTTCTCTCTACCCACCCTTTCCTCCTTTTCCGCGCAGCTCTCGATTCCCCCCTCTCTTTCGCACCCTCCATGTCATATTCCGCTCCAGGAGCTCCATCATAGCTCCTCGCTGTCGCTGGGAGGATGTTTTCTCCTCCGCTCGCCCCTTCCACCGTCATTTTCTCTCTACCCACCCTTGCCTCCTTTTCCGCGCAGCTCTCGATTCCCCCCTCTCTTTCGCACTCTCCATGTCATATTCCGCTCCAGGAGTTCCATCATAGCTCCTCACTGTCGCTGGGAGGATGTTTTCTCCTCCGCTCGCCCCTTCCACCGTCATTTTCTCTCTACCCACCCTTGCCTCCTTCTCCGCGCAGCTCTCGATTCCCCCCTCTCTTTCGCACCCTCCATGTCATATTCCGCTCCAGGAGCTCCATCATAGCTCTTCGCTGTCGCTGGGAGGATGTTTTCTCCTCCGCTCGCCCCTTCCACCGTCATTTTCTCTCTACCCACCCTTTCCTCCTTTTCCGCGCAGCTCTCGATTCCCCCCTCTCTTTCGCACCCTCCATGTCATATTCCGCTCCAGGAGCTCCATCATAGCTCCTCGCTGTCGCTGGGAGGATGTTTTCTCCTCCGCTCGCCACTTCCACCGTCATTTTCTCTCTACCCACCCTTGCCTCCTTTTCCGCGCAGCTCTCGATTCCCCCCTCTCTTTCGCACCCTCCATGTCATATTCCGCTCCAGGAGCTCCATCATAGCTCCTCGCTGTCGCTGGGAGGATGTTTTCTCCTCCGCTCGCCCCTTCCACCGTCATTTTCTCTCTACCCACCCTTGCCTCCTTCTCCGCGCAGCTCTCAATTCCCCCCTCTCTTTCGCACCCTCCATGTCATATTCCGCTCCAGGAGCTCCATCATAGCTCCTCGCTGTCGCTGGGAGGATGTTTTCTCCTCCGCTCGCCCCTTCCACCGTCATTTTCTCTCTACCCACCCTTGCCTCCTTCTCCGCGCAGCTCTCAATTCCCCCCTCTCTTTCGCACCCTCCATGTCATATTCCGCTCCAGGAGCTCCATCATAGCTCCTCGCTGTCGCTGGGAGGATGTTTTCTCCTCCGCTCGCCCCTTCCACCGTCATTTTCTCTCTACCCACCCTTGCCTCCTTTTCCGCGCAGCTCTCGATTCCCCCCTCTCTTTCGCACCCTCCATGTCATATTCCGCTCCAGGAGTTCCATCATAGCTCCTCACTGTCGCTGGGAGGAAGTTTTCTCCTCCGCTCGCCCCTTCCACCGTCATTTTCTCTCTACCCACCCTTGCCTCCTTTTCCGCGCAGCTCTCGATTCCCCCCTCTCTTTCGCACCCTCCATGTCATATTCCGCTCCAGGAGCTCCATCATAGCTCCTTGCTGTCGCTGGGAGGATGTTTTCTCCTCCGCTCGCCCCTTCCACCGTCATTTTCTCTCTACCCACCCTTGCCTCCTTTTCCGCGCAGCTCTCGATTCCCCCCTCTCTTTCGCACCCTCCATGTCATATTCCGCTCCAGGAGCTCCATCATAGCTCCTCGCTGTCGCTGGGAGGATGTTTTCTCCTCCGCTCGCCCCTTCCACCGTCATTTTCTCTCTACCCACCCTTGCCTCCTTCTCCGCGCAGCTCTCGATTCCCCCCTCTCTTTCGAACCCTCCATGTCATATTCCGCTCCAGGAGCTCCATCATAGCTCCTCGCTGTCGCTGGGAGGATGTTTTCTCCTCTGCTCGCCCCTTCCACCGTCATTTTCTCTCTACCCACCCTTTCCTCCTTTTCCGCGCAGCTCTCGATTCCCCCCTCTCTTTCGCACCCTCCATGTCATATTCCGCTCCAGGAGCTCCATCATAGCTCCTCGCTGTCGCTGGGAGGATGTTTTCTCCTCCGCTCGCCCCTTCCACCGTCATTTTCTTTCTACCCACCCTTGCCTCCTTTTCCACGCAGCTCTCGATTCCCCCCTCTCTTTCGCACCCTCCATGTCATATTCCGCTCCAGGAGCTCCATCATAGCTCCTCGCTGTCGCTGGGAGGATGTTTTCTCCTCCGCTCGCCCCTTCCACCGTCATTTTCTCTCTACCCACCCTTGCCTCCTTTTCCGCGCAGCTCTCGATTCCCCCCTCTCTTTCGCACCCTCCATGTCATATTCCGCTCCAGGAGTTCCATCATAGCTCCTCACTGTCGCTGGGAGGATGTTTTCTCCTCCGCTCGCCCCTTCCACCGTCATTTTCTCTCTACCCACCCTTGCCTCCTTCTCCGCGCAGCTCTCGATTCCCCCCTCTCTTTCGCACCCTCCATGTCATATTCCGCTCCAGGAGCTCCATCATAGCTCTTCGCTGTCGCTGGGAGGATGTTTTCTCCTCCGCTCGCCCCTTCCACCGTCATTTTCTCTCTACCCACCCTTTCCTCCTTTTCCGCGCAGCTCTCGATTTCCCCCTCTCTTTCGCACCCTCCATGTCATATTCCGCTCCAGGAGCTCCATCATAGCTCCTCGCTGTCGCTGGGAGGATGTTTTCTCCTCCGCTCGCCCCTTCCACCGTCATTTTCTCTCTACCCACCCTTGCCTCCTTTTCCGCGCAGCTCTCGATTCCCCCCTCTCTTTCGCACCCTCCATGTCATATTCCGCTCCAGGAGCTCCATCATAGCTCCTCGCTGTCGCTGGGAGGATGTTTTCTCCTCCGCTCGCCCCTTCCACCGTCATTTTCTCTCTACCCACCCTTGCCTCCTTCTCCGCGCAGCTCTCAATTCCCCCCTCTCTTTCGCACCCTCCATGTCATATTCCGCTCCAGGAGCTCCATCATAGCTCCTCGCTGTCGCTGGGAGGATGTTTTCTCCTCCGCTCGCCCCTTCCACCGTCATTTTCTCTCTACCCACCCTTGCCTCCTTCTCCGCGCAGCTCTCGATTCCCCCCTCTCTTTCGAACCCTCCATGTCATATTCCGCTCCAGGAGCTCCATCATAGCTCCTCGCTGTCGCTGGGAGGATGTTTTCTCCTCTGCTCGCCCCTTCCACCGTCATTTTCTCTCTACCCACCCTTTCCTCCTTTTCCGCGCAGCTCTCGATTCCCCCCTCTCTTTCGCACCCTCCATGTCATATTCCGCTCCAGGAGCTCCATCATAGCTCCTCGCTGTCGCTGGGAGGATGTTTTCTCCTCCGCTCGCCCCTTCCACCGTCATTTTCTTTCTACCCACCCTTGCCTCCTTTTCCACGCAGCTCTCGATTCCCCCCTCTCTTTCGCACCCTCCATGTCATATTCCGCTCCAGGAGCTCCATCATAGCTCCTCGCTGTTGCTGGGAGGATGTTTTCTCCTCCGCTCGCCCCTTCCACCGTCATTTTCTCTCTACCCACCCTTGCCTCCTTCTCCGCACAGCTCTCGATTCCCCCCTCTCTTTCGCACCCTCCATGTCATATTCCGCTCCAGGAGCTCCATCATAGCTCCTCGCTGTCGCTGGGAGGATGTTTTCTCCTCTGCTCGCCCCTTCCACCGTCATTTTCTCTCTACCCACCCTTTCCTCCTTTTCCGCGCAGCTCTCGATTCCCCCCTCTCTTTCGCACCCTCCATGTCATATTCCGCTCCAGGAGTTCCATCATAGCTCCTCACTGTCGCTGGGAGGATGTTTTCTCCTCCGCTCGCCCCTTCCACCGTCATTTTCTCTCTACCCACCCTTGCCTCCTTCTCCGCGCAGCTCTTGATTCCCCCCTCTCTTTCGCACCCTCCATGTCATATTCCGCTCCAGGAGCTCCATCATAGCTCCTTGCTGTCGCTGGGAGGATGTTTTCTCCTCCGCTCGCCCCTTCCACCGTCATTTTCTCTCTACCCACCCTTGCCTCCTTTTCCGCGCAGCTCTCGATTCCCCCCTCTCTTTCGCACCCTCCATGTCATATTCCGCTCCAGGAGTTCCATCATAGCTCCTCACTGTCGCTGGGAGGATGTTTTCTCCTCCGCTTGCCCCTTCCACCGTCATTTTCTCTCTACCCACCCTTGCCTCCTTTTCCGCGCAGCTCTCGATTCCCCCCTCTCTTTCGCACCCTCCATGTCATATTCCGCTCCAGGAGTTCCATCATAGCTCCTCACTGTCGCTGGGAGGATGTTTTCTCCTCCGCTCGCCCCTTCCACCGTCATTTTCTCTCTACCCACCCTTGCCTCCTTCTCCGCGCAGCTCTCGATTCCCCCCTCTCTTTCGCACCCTCCATGTCATATTCCGCTCCAGGAGCTCCATCATAGCTCCTCGCTGTCGCTGGGAGGATGTTTTCTCCTCCGCTCGCCCCTTCCACCGTCATTTTCTCTCTACCCACCCTTGCCTCCTTTTCCGCGCAGCTCTCGATTCCCCCCTCTCTTTCGCACCCTCCATGTCATATTCCGCTCCAGGAGTTCCATCATAGCTCCTCACTGTCGCTGGGAGGATGTTTTCTCCTCCGCTCGCCTCTTCCACCGTCATTTTCTCTCTACCCACCCTTGCCTCTTTTTCCGCGCAGCTCTCGATTCCCCCCTCTCTTTCGCACCCTCCATGTCATATTCCGCTCCAGGAGCTCCATCATAGCTCCTCACTGTCGCTGGGAGGAAGTTTTCTCCTCCGCTCGCCCCTTCCACCGTCATTTTCTCTCTACCCACCCTTGCCTCCTTTTCCGCGCAGCTCTCGATTCCCCCCTCTCTTTCGCACCCTCCATGTCATATTCCGCTCCAGGAGCTCCATCATAGCTCCTTGCTGTCGCTGGGAGGATGTTTTCTCCTCCGCTCGCCCCTTCCACCGTCATTTTCTTTCTACCCACCCTTGCCTCCTTTTCCGCGCAGCTCTCGATTCCCCCCTCTCTTTCGCACCCTCCATGTCATATTCCGCTCCAGGAGTTCCATCATAGCTCCTCACTGTCGCTGGGAGGATGTTTTCTCCTCCGCTCGCCCCTTCCACCGTCATTTTCTCTCTACCCACCCTTGCCTCCTTCTCCGCGCAGCTCTCGATTCCCCCCTCTCTTTCGCACCCTCCATGTCATATTCCGCTCCAGGAGCTCCATCATAGCTCCTTGCTGTCGCTGGGAGGATGTTTTCTCCTCCGCTCGCCCCTTCCACCGTCATTTTCTCTCTACCCACCCTTGCCTCCTTTTCCGCGCAGCTCTCGATTCCCCCCTCTCTTTCGCACCCTCCATGTCATATTCCGCTCCAGGAGTTCCATCATAGCTCCTCACTGTCGCTGGGAGGATGTTTTCTCCTCCGCTCGCCCCTTCCACCGTCATTTTCTCTCTACCCACCATTGCCTCCTTCTCCGCGCAGCTCTCGATTCCCCCCTCTCTTTCGCACCCTCCATGTCATATTCCGCTCCAGGAGCTCCATCATAGCTAATCGCTGTCGCTGGGAGGATGTTTTCTCCTCCGCTCGCCCCTTCCACCGTCATTTTCTCTCTACCCACCCTTGCCTCCTTTTCCGCGCAGCTCTCGATTCCCCCCTCTCTTTCGCACCCTCCATGTCATATTCCGCTCCAGGAGCTCCATCATAGCTCCTTGCTGTCGCTGGGAGGATGTTTTCTCCTCCGCTCGCCCCTTCCACCGTCATTTTCTTTCTACCCACCCTTGCCTCCTTTTCCGCGCAGCTCTCGATTCCCCCCTCTCTTTCGCACCCTCCATGTCATATTCTGCTCCAGGAGCTCCATCATAGCTCCTCGCTGTCGCTGGGAGGATGTTTTCTCCTCAGCTCGCCCCTTCCACCGTCATTTTCTCTCTACCCACCCTTGCCTCCTTCTCCGCGCAGCTCACGATTCCCACCTCTCTCTCGCACCCTCCATATTACATCCAGCTCCAGGAGCTCCATCATAGCTCCTCGCTGTCGCTGGGAGGATGTTTTCTCCTCCGCTCGCATCTTCCACCGTCATTTTCTCTCTACCCACCCTTGCCTCCTTTTCCGCGCAGCTCTCGATTCCCCCCTCTCTTTCGCACCCTCCATGTCATATTCCGCTCCAGGAGCTCCATCATAGCTCCTCGCTGTCTCTGGGAGGATGTTTTTTCCTCCGCTCGCCCCTTCCACCGTCATTTTCTCTCTACCCACCCTTGCCTCCTTCTCCGCGCAGCTCTCGATTCCCCCCTCTCTTTCGCACCCTCCATGTCATATTCCGCTCCAGGAGTTCCATCATAGCTCCTCACTGTCGCTGGGAGGATGTTTTCTCCTCCGCTCGCCCCTTCCACCGTCATTTTCTCTCTACCCACCCTTGCCTCCTTTTCCGCGCAGCTCTCGATTCCCCCCTCTCTTTCGCACCCTTCATGTCATATTCCGCTCCAGGAGTTCCATCATAGCTCCTCACTGTCGCTGGGAGGAAGTTTTCTCCTCCGCTCGCCCCTTCCACCGTCATTTTCTCTCTACCCACCCTTGCATCCTTTTCCGCGCAGCTCTCGATTCCCCCCTCTCTTTCGCACCCTCCATGTCATATTCCGCTCCAGGAGTTCCATCATAGCTCCTCACTGTCGCTAGGAGGAAGTTTTCTCCTCCGCTCGCCCCTTCCACCGTCATTTTCTCTCTACCCACCCTTGCCTCCTTCTCCGCGCAGCTCTCGATTCCCCCCTCTCTTTCGCACCCTCCATGTCATATTCTGCTCCAGGAGCTCCATCATAGCTCCTCGCTGTCGCTGGGAGGATGTTTTCTCCTCCGCTCGCCCCTTCCACCGTCATTTTCTCTCTACCCACCCTTGCCTCCTTCTCCGCGCAGCTCTCGATTCCCCCCTCTCTCTCGCACCCTCCATATTACATCCAGCTCCAGGAGCTCCATCATAGCTCCTCGCTGTCGCTGGGAGGATGTTTTCTCCTCCGCTCGCCCCTTCCACCGTCATTTTCTCTCTACCCACCCTTGCCTCCTTTTCCGCGCAGCTCTCGATTCCCCCCTCTCTTTCGCACCCTCCATGTCATATTCCGCTCCAGGAGTTCCATCATAGCTCCTCGCTTTCGCTGGGAGGATGTTTTCTCCTCTGCTCGCCCCTTCCACCGTCATTTTCTCTCTACCCACCCTTGCCTCCTTCTCCGCGCAGCTCTCGATTCCCCCCTCTCTTTCGCACCCTCCATGTCATATTCCGCTCCAGGAGCTCCATCATAGCTCCTCGCTGTCTCTGGGAGGATGTTTTTTCCTCCGCTCGCCCCTTCCACCGTCATTTTCTCTCTACCCACCCTTGCCTCCTTCTCCGCGCAGCTCTCGATTCCCCCCTCTCTTTCGCACCCTCCATGTCATATTCCGCTCCAGGAGTTCCATCATAGCTCCTCACTGTCGCTGGGAGGATGTTTTCTCCTCCGCTCGCCCCTTCCACCGTCATTTTCTCTCTACCCACCCTTGCCTCCTTTTCCGCGCAGCTCTCGATTCCCCCCTCTCTTTCGCACCCTCCATGTCATATTCCGCTCCAGGAGCTCCATCATAGCTCCTCGCTGTCGCTGGGAGGATGTTTTCTCCTCCGCTCGCCCCTTCCACCGTCATTTTCTATCTACCCACCCTTGCCTCCTTCTCCGCGCAGCTCTCGATTCCCCCCTCTCTCTCGCACCCTCCATATTACATCCAGCTCCAGGAGCTCCATCATAGCTCCTCGCTGTCGCTGGGAGGATGTTTTCTCCTCTGCTCGCCCCTTCCACCGTCATTTTCTCTCTACCCACCCTTGCCTCCTTCTCCGCGCAGCTCTCGATTCCCCCCTCTCTTTCGCACCCTCCATGTCATATTCCGCTCCAGGAGCTCCATCATAGCTCCTCGCTGTCGCTGGGAGGATGTTTTCTCCTTCGCTCGCCCCTTCCACCATCATTTTCTCTCTACCCACCCTTGCCTCCTTCTCCGCGCAGCTCTTGATTCCCCCCTCTCTTTCGCACCCTCCATGTCATATTCCGCTCCAGGAGCTCCATCATAGCTCCTCGCTGTCGCTGGGAGGATGTTTTCTCCTTCGCTCGCCCCTTCCACCGTCATTTTCTCTCTACCCACCCTTGCCTCCTTTTCCGCGCAGCTCTCGATTCCCCCCTCTCTTTCGCACCCTCCATGTCATATTCCGCTCCAGGAGTTCCATCATAGCTCCTCACTGTCGCTGGGAGGATATTTTCTCCTCCGCTCGCCCCTTCCACCGTCATTTTCTCTCTACCCACCCTTGCCTCCTTCTCCGCGCAGCTCTCGATTCCCCCCTCTCTTTCGCACCCTCCATGTCATATTCCGCTCCAGGAGTTCCATCATAGCTCCTCACTGTCGCTGGGAGGATGTTTTCTCCTCCGCTCGCCCCTTCCACCGTCATTTTCTCTCTACCCACCCTTGCCTCCTTTTCCGCGCAGCTCTCGATTCCCCCCTCTCTTTCGCACCCTCCATGTCATATTCCACTCCAGGAGCTCCATCATAGCTCCTCGCTGTCGCTGGGAGGATGTTTTCTCCTCCGCTCGCCCCTTCCACCGTCATTTTTTCTCTACCCACCCTTGCCTCCTTTTCCGCGCAGCTCTCGATTTCCCCCTCTCTTTCGCACCCTCCATGTCATATTCCGCTCCAGGAGCTCCATCATAGCTCCTCGCTGTCGCTGGGAGGATGTTTTCTCCTTCGCTCGCCCCTTCCACCGTCATTTTCTCTCTACCCACCCTTGCCTCCTTCTCCGCGCAGCTCTCGATTCCCCCCTCTCTTTCGCACCCTCCATGTCATATTCCGCTCCAGGAGCTCCATCATAGCTCCTCGCTGTCGCTGGGAGGATGTTTTCTCCTCCGCTCGCCCCTTCCACCGTCATTTTCTATCTACCCACCCTTGCCTCCTTCTCCGCGCAGCTCTCGATTCCCCCCTCTCTCTCGCACCCTCCATATTACATCCAGCTCCAGGAGCTCCATCATAGCTCCTCGCTGTCGCTGGGAGGATGTTATCTCCTCTGCTCGCCCCTTCCACCGTCATTTTCTCTCTACCCACCCTTGCCTCCTTCTCCGCGCAGCTCTCGATTCCCCCCTCTCTTTCACACCTTCCATGTCATATTCCGCTCCAGGAGTTCCATCATAGCTCCTCACTGTCGCTGGGAGGATGTTTTCTCCTCCGCTCGCCCCTTCCACCGTCATTTTCTCTCTACCCACCCTTGCCTCCTTCTCCGCGCAGCTCTCGATTCCCCCCTCTCTTTCGCACCCTCCATGTCATATTCCGCTCCAGGAGCTCCATCATAGCTCCTCGCTGTCGCTGGGAGGATGTTTTCTCCTCCGCTCGCCCCTTCCACCGTCATTTTCTCTCTACCCACCCTTGCCTCCTTCTCCGCGCAGCTCTCGATTCCCTCCTCTCTCTCGCACCCTCCATATTACATCCAGCTCCAGGAGCTCCATCATAGCTCCTCGCTGTCGCTGGGAGGATGTTTTCTCCTCTGCTCGCCGCTTCCACCGTCATTTTCTCTCCACCCTCCCTTGCCTCCTTCTCCGCGCCGCTCTCGATTCCCCCCTCTCTCTCGCACCCACCATGTCATATCCCGCTCCAGGAGCTCCATCATAGCTCCTCGCTGTCGCTGGGAGGATGTTTTCTCCTCCGCTCGCCCCTTCCACCGTCATTTTCTCTCTACCCACCCTTGCCTCCTTCTCCGCGCAGCTCTCGATTCCCCCCTCTCTCTCGCACCCACCATGTCATATTCCGCTCCAGGAGCTCCATCATAGCTCCTCGCTGTCGCTGGGAGGATGTTTTCTCCTCCGCTCGCCCCTTCCACCGTCATTTTCTCTCTACCCACCCTTGCCTCCTTCTCCGCGCAGCTCTCGATTCCCCCCTCTCTCTCGCACCCTCCATATTACATCCAGCTCCAGGAGCTCCATCATAGCTCCTCACTGTCGCTGGGAGGATGTTTTCTCCTCCGCTCGCCCCTTCCACCGTCATTTTCTCTCTACCCACCCTTGCCTCCTTTTCCGCGCAGCTCTCGATTCCCCCCTCTCTTTTGCACCCTCCATGTCATATTCCGCTCCAGGAGTTCCATCATAGCTCCTCACTGTCGCTGGGAGGATGTTTTCTCCTCCGCTCGCCCCTTCCACCGTCATTTTCTCTCTACCCACCCTTGCCTCCTTCTCCCCGCAGCTCTCGATTCCCCCCTCTCTTTCGCACCCTCCATGTCATATTCCGCTCCAGGAGCTCCATCATAGCTAATCGCTGTCGCTGGGAGGATGTTTTCTCCTCCGCTCGCCCCTTCCACCGTCATTTTCTCTCTACCCACCCTTGCCTCCTTTTCCGCGCAGCTCTCGATTCCCCCCTCTCTTTCGCACCCTCCATGTCATATTCCGCTCCAGGAGTTCCATCATAGCTCCTCACTGTCGCTGGGAGGATGTTTTCTCCTCCGCTCGCCCCTTCCACCGTCATTTTCTCTCTACCCACCCTTGCCTCCTTTTCCGCGCAGCTCTCGATTCCCCCCTCTCTTTCGCACCCTCCATGTCATATTCCGCTCCAGGAGTTCCATCATAGCTCCTCACTGTCGCTGGGAGGATGTTTTCTCCTCCGCTCGCCCCTTCCACCGTCATTTTCTCTCTACCCACCCTTGCCTCCTTTTCCGCGCAGCTCTCGATTCCCCCCTCTCTTTCGCACCCTCCATGTCATATTCCGCTCCAGGAGTTCCATCATAGCTCCTCACTGTCGCTGGGAGGAAGTTTTCTCCTCCGCTCGCCCCTTCCACCGTCATTTTCTCTCTACCCACCCTTGCCTCCTTTTCCGCGCAGCTCTCGATTCCCCCCTCTCTTTCGCACCCTCCATGTCATATTCCGCTCCAGGAGCTCCATCATAGCTCCTCGCTGTCGCTGGGAGGATGTTTTCTCCTCCGCTCGCCCCTTCCACCGTCATTTTCTCTCTACCCACCCTTGCCTCCTTTTCCGCGCAGCTCTCGATTCCCCCCTCTCTTTCACACCCTCAATGTCATATTCTGCTCCAGGAGTTCCATCATAGCTCCTCACTGTCGCTGGGAGGATGTTTTCTCCTCCGCTCGCCCCTTCCACCGTCATTTTCTCTCTACCCACCCTTGCCTCCTTTTCCGCGCAGCTCTCGATTCCCCCCTCTCTTTCGCACCCTCCATGTCATATTCCGCTCCAGGAGTTCCATCATAGCTCCTCACTGTCGCTGGGAGGAAGTTTTCTCCTCCGCTTGCCCCTTCCACCGTCATTTTCTCTCTACCCACCCTTGCCTCCTTTTCCGCGCAGCTCTCGATTCCCCCCTCTCTTTCACACCCTCAATGTCATATTCCGCTCCAGGAGTTCCATCATAGCTCCTCACTGTCGCTGGGAGGATGTTTTCTCCTCCGCTCGCCCCTTCCACCGTCATTTTCTCTCTACCCACCCTTGCCTCCTTTTCCGCGCAGCTCTCGATTCCCCCCTCTCTTTTGCACCCTCCATGTCATATTCCGCTCCAGGAGTTCCATCATAGCTCCTCACTGTCGCTGGGAGGATGTTTTCTGCTCCGCTCGCCCCTTCCACCGTCATTTTCTCTCTACCCACCCTTGCCTCCTTCTCCGCGCAGCTCTCGATTCCCCCCTCTCTTTCGCACCCTCCATGTCATATTCCGCTCCAGGAGCTCCATCATAGCTAATCGCTGTCGCTGGGAGGATGTTTTCTCCTCCGCTCGCCCCTTCCACCGTCATTTTCTCTCTACCCACCCTTGCCTCCTTTTCCGCGCAGCTCTCGATTCCCCCCTCTCTTTCGCACCCTCCATGTCATATTCCGCTCCAGGAGTTCCATCATAGCTCCTCACTGTCGCTGGGAGGAAGTTTTCTCCTCCGCTCGCCCCTTCCACCGTCATTTTCTCTCTACCCACCCTTGTCTCCTTTTCCGCGCAGCTCTTGATTCCCCCCTCTCTTTCGCACCCTCCATGTCATATTCCGCTCCAGGAGCTCCATCATAGCTCCTTGCTGTCGCTGGGAGGATGTTTTCTCCTCCGCTCGCCCCTTCCACCGTCATTTTCTCTCTACCCACCCTTGCCTCCTTTTCCGCGCAGCTCTCGATTCCCCCCTCTCTTTTGCACCCTCCATGTCATATTCCGCTCCAGGAGTTCCATCATAGCTCCTCACTGTCGCTGGGAGGATGTTTTCTCCTCCGCTCGCCCCTTCCACCGTCATTTTCTCTCTACCCACCCTTGCCTCCTTCTCCGCGCAGCTCTCGATTCCCCCCTCTCTTTCGCACCCTCCATGTCATATTCCGCTCCAGGAGCTCCATCATAGCTAATCGCTGTCGCTGGGAGGATGTTTTCTCCTCCGCTCGCCCCTTCCACCGTCATTTTCTCTCTACCCACCCTTGCCTCCTTTTCCGCGCAGCTCTCGATTCCCCCCTCTCTTTCGCACCCTCCATGTCATATTCCGCTCCAGGAGTTCCATCATAGCTCCTCACTGTCGCTGGGAGGATGTTTTCTCCTCCGCTCGCCCCTTCCACCGTCATTTTCTCTCTACCCACCCTTGCCTCCTTTTCCGCGCAGCTCTCGATTCCCCCCTCTCTTTCGCACCCTCCATGTCATATTCCGCTCCAGGAGTTCCATCATAGCTCCTCACTGTCGCTGGGAGGATGTTTTCTCCTCCGCTCGCCCCTTCCACCGTCATTTTCTCTCTACCCACCCTTGCCTCCTTTTCCGCGCAGCTCTCGATTCCCCCCTCTCTTTCGCACCCTCCATGTCATATTCCGCTCCAGGAGCTCCATCATAGCTCCTCGCTGTCGCTGGGAGGATGTTTTCTCCTCCGCTCGCCCCTTCCACCGTCATTTTCTCTCTACCCACCCTTGCCTCCTTTTCCGCGCAGCTCTCGATTCCCCCCTCTCTTTCACACCCTCAATGTCATATTCCGCTCCAGGAGTTCCATCATAGCTCCTCACTGTCGCTGGGAGGATGTTTTCTCCTCCGCTCGCCCCTTCCACCGTCATTTTCTCTCTACCCACCCTTGCCTCCTTTTCCGCGCAGCTCTCGATTCCCCCCTCTCTTTCGCACCCTCCATGTCATATTCCGCTCCAGGAGTTCCATCATAGCTCCTCACTGTCGCTGGGAGGATGTTTTCTCCTCCGCTCGCCCCTTCCACCGTCATTTTCTCTCTACCCACCCTTGCCTCCTTTTCCGCGCAGCTCTCGATTCCCCCCTCTCTTTTGCACCCTCCATGTCATATTCCGCTCCAGGAGTTCCATCATAGCTCCTCACTGTCGCTGGGAGGATGTTTTCTCCTCCGCTCGCCCCTTCCACCGTCATTTTCTCTCTACCCACCCTTGCCTCCTTCTCCGCGCAGCTCTCGATTCCCCCCTCTCTTTCGCACCCTCCATGTCATATTCCGCTCCAGGAGCTCCATCATAGCTAATCGCTGTCGCTGGGAGGATGTTTTCTCCTCCGCTCGCCCCTTCCACCGTCATTTTCTCTCTACCCACCCTTGCCTCCTTTTCCGCGCAGCTCTCGATTCCCCCCTCTCTTTCGCACCCTCCATGTCATATTCCGCTCCAGGAGTTCCATCATAGCTCCTCACTGTCGCTGGGAGGATGTTTTCTCCTCCGCTCGCCCCTTCCACCGTCATTTTCTCTCTACCCACCCTTGCCTCCTTTTCCGCGCAGCTCTCGATTCCCCCCTCTCTTTCGCACCCTCCATGTCATATTCCGCTCCAGGAGTTCCATCATAGCTCCTCACTGTCGCTGGGAGGATGTTTTCTCCTCCGCTCGCCCCTTCCACCGTCATTTTCTCTCTACCCACCCTTGCCTCCTTCTCCGCGCAGCTCTCGATTCCCCCCTCTCTTTCGCACCCTCCATGTCATATTCCGCTCCAGGAGCTCCATCATAGCTCCTCGCTGTCGCTGGGAGGATGTTTTCTCCTCCGCTCGCCCCTTCCACCGTCATTTTCTCTCTACCCACCCTTGCCTCCTTTTCCGCGCAGCTCTCGATTCCCCCCTCTCTTTCGCACCCTCCATGTCATATTCCGCTCCAGGAGTTCCATCATAGCTCCTCACTGTCGCTGGGAGGAAGTTTTCTCCTCCGCTCGCCCCTTCCACCGTCATTTTCTCTCTACCCACCCTTGCCTCCTTTTCCGCGCAGCTCTCGATTCCCCCCTCTCTTTCGCACCCTCCATGTCATATTCCGCTCCAGGAGCTCCATCATAGCTCCTCGCTGTCGCTGGGAGGATGTTTTCTCCTCCGCTCGCCCCTTCCACCGTCATTTTCTCTCTACCCACCCTTGCCTCCTTTTCCGCGCAGCTCTCGATTCCCCCCTCTCTTTCACACCCTCAATGTCATATTCCGCTCCAGGAGTTCCATCATAGCTCCTCACTGTCGCTGGGAGGATGTTTTCTCCTCCGCTCGCCCCTTCCACCGTCATTTTCTCTCTACCCACCCTTGCCTCCTTTTCCGCGCAGCTCTCGATTCCCCCCTCTCTTTCGCACCCTCCATGTCATATTCCGCTCCAGGAGTTCCATCATAGCTCCTCACTGTCGCTGGGAGGAAGTTTTCTCCTCCGCTTGCCCCTTCCACCGTCATTTTCTCTCTACCCACCCTTGCCTCCTTTTCCGCGCAGCTCTCGATTCCCCCCTCTCTTTCGCACCCTCCATGTCATATTCCGCTCCAGGAGTTCCATCATAGCTCCTCACTGTCGCTGGGAGGATGTTTTCTCCTCCGCTCGCCCCTTCCACCGTCATTTTCTCTCTACCCACCCTTGCCTCCTTTTCCGCGCAGCTCTCGATTCCCCCCTCTCTTTCGCACCCTCCATGTCATATTCCGCTCCAGGAGCTCCATCATAGCTCCTCGCTGTCGCTGGGAGGATGTTTTCTCCTCCGCTCGCCCCTTCCACCGTCATTTTCTCTCTACCCACCCTTGCCTCCTTTTCCGCGCAGCTCTCGATTCCCCCCTCTCTTTCGCACCCTCAATGTCATATTCCGCTCCAGGAGTTCCATCATAGCTCCTCACTGTCGCTGGGAGGATGTTTTCTCCTCCGCTCGCCCCTTCCACCGTCATTTTCTCTCTACCCACCCTTGCCTCCTTTTCCGCGCAGCTCTCGATTCCCCCCTCTCTTTCGCACCCTCCATGTCATATTCCGCTCCAGGAGTTCCATCATAGCTCCTCACTGTCGCTGGGAGGAAGTTTTCTCCTCCGCTCGCCCCTTCCACCGTCATTTTCTCTCTACACACCCTTGCCTCCTTTTCCGCGCAGCTCTCGATTCCCCCCTCTCTTTCGCACCCTCCATGTCATATTCCGCTCCAGGAGCTCCATCATAGCTCCTCGCTGTCGCTGGGAGGATGTTTTCTCCTCCGCTCGCCCCTTCCACCGTCATTTTCTCTCTACCCACCCTTGCCTCCTTTTCCGCGCAGCTCTCGATTCCCCCCTCTCTTTCGCACCCTCAATGTCATATTCCGCTCCAGGAGTTCCATCATAGCTCCTCACTGTCGCTGGGAGGATGTTTTCTCCTCCGCTCGCCCCTTCCACCGTCATTTTCTCTCTACCCACCCTTGCCTCCTTTTCCGCGCAGCTCTCGATTCCCCCCTCTCTTTCGCACCCTCCATGTCATATTCCGCTCCAGGAGTTCCATCATAGCTCCTCACTGTCGCTGGGAGGAAGTTTTCTCCTCCGCTCGCCCCTTCCACCGTCATTTTCTCTCTACCCACCCTTGCCTCCTTTTCCGCGCAGCTCTCGATTCCCCCCTCTCTTTCGCACCCTCCATGTCATATTCCGCTCCAGGAGCTCCATCATAGCTCCTTGCTGTCGCTGGGAGGATGTTTTCTCCTCCGCTCGCCCCTTCCACCGTCATTTTCTCTCTACCCACCCTTGCCTCCTTTTCCGCGCAGCTCTCGATTCCCCCCTCTCTTTCGCACCCTCCATGTCATATTCCGCTCCAGGAGTTCCATCATAGCTCCTCACTGTCGCTGGGAGGATGTTTTCTCCTCCGCTCGCCCCTTCCACCGTCATTTTCTCTCTACCCACCCTTGCCTCCTTCTCCGCGCAGCTCTCGATTCCCCCCTCTCTTTCGCACCCTCCATGTCATATTCCGCTCCAGGAGCTCCATCATAGCTCCTCGCTGTCGCTGGGAGGATGTTTTCTCCTCCGCTCGATCCTTCCACCGTCATTTTCTCTCTACCCACCCTTGCCTCCTTTTCCGCGCAGCTCTCGATTCCCCCCTCTCTTTCGCACCCTCCATGTCATATTCCGCTCCAGGAGCTCCATCATAGCTCCTTGCTGTCGCTGGGAGGATGTTTTCTCCTCCGCTCGCCCCTTCCACCGTCATTTTCTCTCTACCCACCCTTGCCTCCTTTTCCGCGCAGCTCTCGATTCCCCCCTCTCTTTCGCACCCTCCATGTCATATTCCGCTCCAGGAGTTCCATCATAGCTCCTCACTGTCGCTGGGAGGATGTTTTCTCCTCCGCTCGCCCCTTCCACCATCATTTTCTCTCTACCCACCCTTGCCTCCTTTTCCGCGCAGCTCTCGATTCCCCCCTCTCTTTCGCACCCTCCATGTCATATTCCGCTCCAGGAGTTCCATCATAGCTCCTCACTGTCGCTGGGAGGAAGTTTTCTCCTCCGCTCGCCCCTTCCACCGTCATTTTCTCTCTACCCACCCTTGCCTCCTTCTCCGTGCAGCTCTCGATTCCCCCCTCTCTTTCGCACCCTCCATGTCATATTCCGCTCCAGGAGCTCCATCATAGCTAATCGCTGTCGCTGGGAGGATGTTTTCTCCTCCGCTCGCCCCTTCCACCGTCATTTTCTCTCTACCCACCCTTGCCTCCTTTTCCGCGCAGCTCTCGATTCCCCCCTCTCTTTCGCACCCTCCATGTCATATTCCGCTCCAGGAGTTCCATCATAGCTCCTCACTGTCGCTGGGAGGATGTTTTCTCCTCCGCTCGCCCCTTCCACCGTCATTTTCTCTCTACCCACCCTTGCCTCCTTTTCCGCGCAGCTCTCGATTCCCCCCTCTCTTTCGCACCCTCCATGTCATATTCCGCTCCAGGAGCTCCATCATAGCTCCTTGCTGTCGCTGGGAGGATGTTTTCTCCTCCGCTCGCCCCTTCCACCGTCATTTTCTCTCTACCCACCCTTGCCTCCTTTTCCGCGCAGCTCTCGATTCCCCCCTCTCTTTCGCACCCTCCATGTCATATTCCGCTCCAGGAGTTCCATCATAGCTCCTCACTGTCGCTGGGAGGATGTTTTCTCCTCCGCTCGCCCCTTCCACCGTCATTTTCTCTCTACCCACCCTTGCCTCCTTCTCCGCGCAGCTCTCGATTCCCCCCTCTCTTTCGCACCCTCCATGTCATATTCCGCTCCAGGAGCTCCATCATAGCTCCTCGCTGTCGCTGGGAGGATGTTTTCTCCTCCGCTCGCCCCTTCCACCGTCATTTTCTCTCTACCCACCCTTGCCTCCTTTTCCGCGCAGCTCTCGATTCCCCCCTCTCTTTCGCACCCTCCATGTCATATTCCGCTCCAGGAGTTCCATCATAGCTCCTCACTGTCGCTGGGAGGAAGTTTTCTCCTCCGCTCGCCCCTTCCACCGTCATTTTCTCTCTACCCACCCTTGCCTCCTTTTCCGCGCAGCTCTCGATTCCCCCCTCTCTTTCGCACCCTCCATGTCATATTCCGCTCCAGGAGCTCCATCATAGCTCCTTGCTGTCGCTGGGAGGATGTTTTCTCCTCCGCTCGCCCCTTCCACCGTCATTTTCTCTCTACCCACCCTTGCCTCCTTTTCCGCGCAGCTCTCGATTCCCCCCTCTCTTTCGCACCCTCCATGTCATATTCCGCTCCAGGAGCTCCATCATAGCTCCTTGCTGTCGCTGGGAGGATGTTTTCTCCTCCGCTCGCCCCTTCCACCGTCATTTTCTCTCTACCCACCCTTGCCTCCTTTTCCGCGCAACTCTCGATTCCCCCCTCTCTTTCGCACCCTCCATGTCATATTCCGCTCCAGGAGTTCCATCATAGCTCCTCACTGTCGCTGGGAGGATGTTTTCTCCTCCGCTCGCCCCTTCCACCATCATTTTCTCTCTACCCACCCTTGCCTCCTTTTCCGCGCAGCTCTCGATTCCCCCCTCTCTTTCGCACCCTCCATGTCATATTCCGCTCCAGGAGCTCCATCATAGCTAATCGCTGTCGCTGGGAGGATGTTTTCTCCTCCGCTCGCCCCTTCCACCGTCATTTTCTCTCTACCCACCCTTGCCTCCTTTTCCGCGCAGCTCTCGATTCCCCCCTCTCTTTCGCACCCTCCATGTCATATTCCGCTCCAGGAGTTCCATCATAGCTCCTCACTGTCGCTGGGAGGATGTTTTCTCCTCCGCTCGCCCCTTCCACCGTCATTTTCTCTCTACCCACCCTTGCCTCCTTTTCCGCGCAGCTCTCGATTCCCCCCTCTCTTTCGCACCCTCCATGTCATATTCCGCTCCAGGAGCTCCATCATAGCTCCTTGCTGTCGCTGGGAGGATGTTTTCTCCTCCGCTCGCCCCTTCCACCGTCATTTTCTCTCTACCCACCCTTGCCTCCTTTTCTGCGCAGCTCTCGATTCCCCCCTCTCTTTCGCACCCTCCATGTCATATTCCGCTCCAGGAGTTCCATCATAGCTCCTCACTGTCGCTGGGAGGATGTTTTCTCCTCCGCTCGCCCCTTCCACCGTCATTTTCTCTCTACCCACCCTTGCCTCCTTCTCCGCGCAGCTCTCGATTCCCCCCTCTCTTTCGCACCCTCCATGTCATATTCCGCTCCAGGAGCTCCATCATAGCTCCTCGCTGTCGCTGGGAGGATGTTTTCTCCTCCGCTCGCCCCTTCCACCGTCATTTTCTCTCTACCCACCCTTGCCTCCTTTTCCGCGCAGCTCTCGATTCCCCCCTCTCTTTCGCACCCTCCATGTCATATTCCGCTCCAGGAGTTCCATCATAGCTCCTCACTTTCGCTGGGAGGATGTTTTCTCCTCCGCTCGCCCCTTCCACCATCATTTTCTCTCTACCCACCCTTGCCTCCTTTTCCGCGCAGCTCTCGATTCCCCCCTCTCTTTCGCACCCTCCATGTCATATTCCGCTCCAGGAGTTCCATCATAGCTCCTCACTGTCGCTGGGAGGAAGTTTTCTCCTCCGCTCGCCCCTTCCACCGTCATTTTCTCTCTACCCACCCTTGCCTCCTTTTCCGCGCAGCTCTCGATTCCCCCCTCTCTTTCGCACCCTCCATGTCATATTCCGCTCCAGGAGCTCCATCATAGCTCCTTGCTGTCGCTGGGAGGATGTTTTCTCCTCCGCTCGCCCCTTCCACCGTCATTTTCTCTCTACCCACCCTTGCCTCCTTTTCCGCGCAGCTCTCGATTCCCCCCTCTCTTTCGCACCCTCCATGTCATATTCCGCTCCAGGAGTTCCATCATAGCTCCTCACTGTCGCTGGGAGGATGTTTTCTCCTCCGCTCGCCCCTTCCACCGTCATTTTCTCTCTACCCACCCTTGCCTCCTTCTCCGCGCAGCTCTCGATTCCCCCCTCTCTTTCGCACCCTCCATGTCATATTCCGCTCCAGGAGCTCCATCATAGCTAATCGCTGTCGCTGGGAGGATGTTTTCTCCTCCGCTCGCCCCTTCCACCGTCATTTTCTCTCTACCCACCCTTGCCTCCTTTTCCGCGCAGCTCTCGATTCCCCCCTCTCTTTCGCACCCTCCATGTCATATTCCGCTCCAGGAGCTCCATCATAGCTCCTTGCTGTCGCTGGGAGGATGTTTTCTCCTCCGCTCGCCCCTTCCACCGTCATTTTCTCTCTACCCACCCTTGCCTCCTTCTCCGCGCAGCTCTCGATTCCCTCCTCTCTCTCGCACCCTCCATATTACATCCAGCTCCAGGAGCTCCATCATAGCTCCTCGCTGTCGCTGGGAGGATGTTTTCTCCTCTGCTCGCCGCTTCCGCCGTCATTTTCTCTCCACCCACCCTTGCCTCCTTCTCCGCGCCGCTCTCGATTCCCCCCTCTCTTTCGCACCCTCCATGTCATATTCTGCTCCAGGAGCTCCATCATAGCTCCTCGCTGTCGCTGGGAGGATGTTTTCTCCTCCGCTCGCCCCTTCCACCGTCATTTTCTCTCTACCCACCCTTGCCTCCTTCTCCGCGCAGCTCTCGATTCCCCCCTCTCTTTCGCACCCTCCATGTCATATTCCGCTCCAGGAGCTCCATCATAGCTCCTCGCTGTCGCTGGGAGGATGTTTTCTCCTCCGCTCGCCCCTTCCACCGTCATTTTCTCTCTACCCACCCTTTCCTCCTTTTCCGCGCAGCTCTCGATTCCCCCCTCTCTTTCGCACCCTCCATGTCATATTCCGCTCCAGGAGCTCCATCATAGCTCCTCGCTGTCGCTGGGAGGATGTTTTCTCCTCCGCTCGCCCCTTCCACCGTCATTTTCTCTCTACCCACCCTTGCCTCCTTCTCCGCGCAGCTCTCGATTCCCCCCTCTCTTTCGAACCCTCCATGTCATATTCCGCTCCAGGAGCTCCATCATAGCTCCTCGCTGTCGCTGGGAGGATGTTTTCTCCTCTGCTCGCCCCTTCCACCGTCATTTTCTCTCTACCCACCCTTTCCTCCTTTTCCGCGCAGCTCTCGATTCCCCCCTCTCTTTCGCACCCTCCATGTCATATTCCGCTCCAGGAGCTCCATCATAGCTCCTCGCTGTTGCTGGGAGGATGTTTTCTCCTCCGCTCGCCCCTTCCACCATCATTTTCTCTCTACCCACCCTTGCCTCCTTTTCCGCGCAGCTCTCGATTCCCCCCTCTCTTTCGCACCCTCCATGTCATTTTCCGCTCCAGGAGTTCCATCATAGCTCCTCACTGTCGCTGGGAGGATGTTTTCTCCTCCGCTCGCCCCTTCCACCGTCATTTTCTCTCTACCCACCCTTGCCTCCTTCTCCGCGCAGCTCTCGATTCCCCCCTCTCTTTCGCACCCTCCATGTCATATTCCGCTCCAGGAGCTCCATCATAGCTCCTCGCTGTCGCTGGGAGGATGTTTTCTCCTCCGCTCGCCCCTTCCACCGTCATTTTCTCTCTACCCACCCTTGCCTCCTTTTCCGCGCAGCTCTCGATTCCCCCCTCTCTTTCGCACCCTCCATGTCATATTCCGCTCCAGGAGCTCCATCATAGCTCCTTGCTGTCGCTGGGAGGATGTTTTCTCCTCCGCTCGCCCCTTCCACCGTCATTTTCTCTCTACCCACCCTTGCCTCCTTTTCCGCGCAGCTCTCGATTCCCCCCTCTCTTTCGCACCCTCCATGTCATATTCCGCTCCAGGAGCTCCATCATAGCTCCTCACTGTTGCTGGGAGGATGTTTTCTCCTCCGCTCGCCCCTTCCACCGTCATTTTCTCTCTACCCACCCTTGCCTCCTTTTCCGCGCAGCTCTCGATTCCCCCCTCTCTTTCGCACCCTCCATGTCATATTCCGCTCCAGGAGTTCCATCATAGCTCCTCACTGTCGCTGGGAGGATGTTTTCTCCTCCGCTCGCCCCTTCCACCGTCATTTTCTCTCTACCCACCCTTGCCTCCTTCTCCGCGCAGCTCTCGATTCCCCCCTCTCTTTCGCACCCTCCATGTCATATTCCGCTCCAGGAGCTCCATCATAGCTCCTCGCTGTCGCTGGGAGGATGTTTTCTCCTCCGCTCGCCCCTTCCACCGTCATTTTCTCTCTACCCACCCTTGCCTCCTTTTCCGCGCAGCTCTCGATTCCCCCCTCTCTTTCGCACCCTCCATGTCATATTCCGCTCCAGGAGCTCCATCATAGCTCCTTGCTGTCGCTGGGAGGATGTTTTCTCCTCCGCTCGCCCCTTCCACCGTCATTTTCTCTCTACCCACCCTTGCCTCCTTTTCCGCGCAGCTCTCGATTCCCCCCTCTCTTTCGCACCCTCCATGTCATATTCCGCTCCAGGAGTTCCATCATAGCTCCTCACTGTCGCTGGGAGGAAGTTTTCTCCTCCGCTCGCCCCTTCCACCGTCATTTTCTCTCTACCCACCCTTGCCTCCTTCTCCGCGCAGCTCTCGATTCCCCCCTCTCTTTCGCACCCTCCATGTCATATTCCGCTCCAGGAGCTCCATCATAGCTAATCGCTGTCGCTGGGAGGATGTTTTCTCCTCCGCTCGCCCCTTCCACCGTCATTTTCTCTCTACCCACCCTTGCCTCCTTTTCCGCGCAGCTCTCGATTCCCCCCTCTCTTTCGCACCCTCCATGTCATATTCCGCTCCAGGAGCTCCATCATAGCTCCTTGCTGTCGCTGGGAGGATGTTTTCTCCTCCGCTCGCCCCTTCCACCGTCATTTTCTTTCTACCCACCCTTGCCTCCTTTTCCGCGCAGCTCTCGATTCCCCCCTCTCTTTCGCACCCTCCATGTCATATTCCGCTCCAGGAGTTCCATCATAGCTCCTCACTGTCGCTGGGAGGATGTTTTCTCCTCCGCTCGCCCCTTCCACCGTCATTTTCTCTCTACCCACCCTTGCCTCCTTCTCCGCGCAGCTCTCGATTCCCTCCTCTCTCTCGCACCCTCCATATTACATCCAGCTCCAGGAGCTTCATCATAGCTCCTCGCTGTCGCTGGGAG
Organism: Pelophylax lessonae; assembly: GCF_965119305.1. Lineage (NCBI taxonomy): Eukaryota > Metazoa > Chordata > Amphibia > Anura > Ranidae > Pelophylax > Pelophylax lessonae. The sequence goes on along the minus strand of NC_138780.1, from coordinate 81,242,116 downwards.
GATGTTTTCTCCTCCGCTCGCCCCTTCCACCGTCATTTTCTCTCTACCCACCCTTGCCTCCTTCTCTGCGCAGCTCTCGATTCCCCCCTCTCTTTCGCACCCTCCATGTCATATTCCGCTCCAGGAGCTCCATCATAGCTCCTCGCTGTCGCTGGGAGGATGTTTTCTCCTCCGCTCGCCCCTTCCACCGTCATTTTCTCTCTACCCACCCTTGCCTCCTTCTCCGCGCAGCTCTCGATTCCCTCCTCTCTCTCGCACCCTCCATATTACATCCAGCTCCAGGAGCTCCATCATAGCTCCTCGCTGTCGCTGGGAGGATGTTTTCTCCTCTGCTCGCCGCTTCCGCCGTCATTTTCTCTCCACCCACCCTTGCCTCCTTCTCCGCGCCGCTCTCGATTCCCCCCTCTCTTTCGCACCCTCCATGTCATATTCCGCTCCAGGAGCTCCATCATAGCTCCTCGCTGTCGCTGGGAGGATGTTTTCTCCTCCGCTCGCCCCTTCCACCGTCATTTTCTCTCTACCCACCCTTTCCTCCTTTTCCGCGCAGCTCTCGATTCCCCCCTCTCTTTCACACCCTCCATGTCATATTCCGCTCCAGGAGCTCCATCATTGCTCCTCGCTGTCGCTGGGAGGATGTTTTCTCCTCCGCTCGCCCCTTCCACCGTCATTTTCTATCTACCCACCCTTGCCTCCTTCTCTGCGCAGCTCTCAATTCCCCCCTCTCTTTCGCACCCTCCATGTCATATTCCGCTCCAGGAGCTCCATCATAGCTCCTCGCTGTCGCTGGGAGGATGTTTTCTCCTCCGCTCGCCCCTTCCACCGTCATTTTCTCTCTACCCACCCTTGCCTCCTTCTCCGCGCAGCTCTCGATTCCCCCCTCTCTTTCGAACCCTCCATGTCATATTCCGCTCCAGGAGCTCCAACATAGCTCCTCGCTGTCGCTGGGAGGATGTTTTCTCCTCTGCTCGCCCCTTCCACCGTCATTTTCTCGCTACCCACCCTTTCCTCCTTTTCCGCGCAGCTCTCGATTCCCCCCTCTCTTTCGCACCCTCCATGTCATATTCCGCTCCAGGAGCTCCATCATAGCTCCTCGCTGTCGCTGGGAGGATGTTTTCTCCTCCGCTCGCCCCTTCCACCGTCATTTTCTCTCTACCCACCCTTGCCTCCTTCTCTGCGCAGCTCTCGATTCCCTCCTCTCTCTCGCACCCTCCATATTACATCCAGCTCCAGGAGCTCCATCATAGCTCTTCGCTGTCGCTGGGAGGATGTTTTCTCCTCCGCTCGCCCCTTCCACCGTCATTTTCTCTCTACCCACCCTTGCCTCCTTCTCCGCGCAGCTCTCGATTCCCTCCTCTCTCTCGCACCCTCCATATTACATCCAGCTCCAGGAGCTCCATCATAGCTCCTCGCTGTCGCTGGGAGGATGTTTTCTCCTCTGCTCGCCCCTTCCACCGTCATTTTCTCGCTACCCACCCTTTCCTCCTTTTCCGCGCAGCTCTCGATTCCCCCCTCTCTTTCGCACCCTCCATGTCATATTCCGCTCCAGGAGCTCCATCATAGCTCCTCGCTGTCGCTGGGAGGATGTTTTCTCCTCCGCTCGCCCCTTCCACCGTCATTTTCTTTCTACCCAACCCTTGCCTCCTTTTCCACGCAGCTCTCGATTCCCCCCTCTCTTTCGCACCCTCCATGTCATATTCCGCTCCAGGAGCTCCATCATAGCTCCTCGCTGTTGCTGGGAGGATGTTTTCTCCTCCGCTCGCCCCTTCCACCGTCATTTTCTCTCTACCCACCCTTGCCTCCTTCTCCGCACAGCTCTCGATTCCCCCCTCTCTTTCGCACCCTCCATGTCATATTCCGCTCCAGGAGCTCCATCATAGCTCCTCGCTGTCGCTGGGAGGATGTTTTCTCCTCTGCTCGCCCCTTCCACCGTCATTTTCTCTCTACCCACCCTTTCCTCCTTTTCCGCGCAGCTCTCGATTCCCCCCTCTCTTGCGCACCCTCCATGTCATATTCCGCTCCAGGAGCTCCATCATAGCTCCTCGCTGTCGCTGGGAGGATGTTTTCTCCTCTGCTCGCCCCTTCCACCGTCATTTTCTCTCTACCCACCCTTGCCTCCTTTTCCGCGCAGCTCTCGATTCCCCCCTCTCTTTCGCACCCTCCATGTCATATTCCGCTCCAGGAGTTCCATCATAGCTCCTCACTGTCGCTGGGAGGATGTTTTCTCCTCCGCTCGCCCCTTCCACCGTCATTTTCTCTCTACCCACCCTTGCCTCCTTCTCCGCGCAGCTCTCGATTCCCCCCTCTCTTTCGCACCCTCCATGTCATATTCCGCTCCAGGAGCTCCATCATAGCTCTTCGCTGTCGCTGGGAGGATGTTTTCTCCTCCGCTCGCCCCTTCCACCGTCATTTTCTCTCTACCCACCCTTTCCTCCTTTTCCGCGCAGCTCTCGATTCCCCCCTCTCTTTCGCACCCTCCATGTCATATTCCGCTCCAGGAGCTCCATCATAGCTCCTCGCTGTCGCTGGGAGGATGTTTTCTCCTCCGCTCGCCCCTTCCACCGTCATTTTCTCTCTACCCACCCTTGCCTCCTTTTCCGCGCAGCTCTCGATTCCCCCCTCTCTTTCGCACCCTCCATGTCATATTCCGCTCCAGGAGCTCCATCATAGCTCCTCGCTGTCGCTGGGAGGATGTTTTCTCCTCCGCTCGCCCCTTCCACCGTCATTTTCTCTCTACCCACCCTTGCCTCCTTCTCCGCGCAGCTCTCGATTCCCCCCTCTCTTTCGAACCCTCCATGTCATATTCCGCTCCAGGAGCTCCATCATAGCTCCTCGCTGTCGCTGGGAGGATGTTTTCTCCTCTGCTCGCCCCTTCCACCGTCATTTTCTCTCTACCCACCCTTTCCTCCTTTTCCGCGCAGCTCTCGATTCCCCCCTCTCTTTCGCACCCTCCATGTCATATTCCGCTCCAGGAGCTCCATCATAGCTCCTCGCTGTCGCTGGGAGGATGTTTTCTCCTCCGCTCGCCCCTTCCACCGTCATTTCCTTTCTACCCACCCTTGCCTCCTTTTCCACGCAGCTCTCGATTCCCCCCTCTCTTTCGCACCCTCCATGTCATATTCTGCTCCAGGAGCTCCATCATAGCTCCTCGCTGTCGCTGGGAGGATGTTTTCTCCTCTGCTCGCCCCTTCCACCGTCATTTTCTCTCTACCCACCCTTTCCTCCTTTTCCGCGCAGCTCTCGATTCCCCCCTCTCTTTCGCACCCTCCATGTCATATTCCGCTCCAGGAGCTCCATCATAGCTCCTCGCTGTCGCTGGGAGGATGTTTTCTCCTCCGCTCGCCCCTTCCACCGTCATTTTCTCTCTACCCACCCTTGCCTCCTTTTCCGCGCAGCTCTCGATTCCCCCCTCTCTTTCGCACCCTCCATGTCATATTCCGCTCCAGCAGCTCCATCATAGCTCCTCGCTGTCGCTGGGATAATGTTTTCTCCTCCGCTCGCCCCTTCCACCGTCATTTTCTCTCTACCCACCCTTGCCTCCTTCTCCGCGCAGCTCTCGATTCCCTCCTCTCTCTCGCACCCTCCATATTACATCCAGCTCCAGGAGCTCCATCATAGCTCCTCGCTGTCGCTGGGAGGATGTTTTCTCCTCCGCTCGCCCCTTCCACCGTCATTTTCTCTCTACCCACCCTTGCCTCCTTCTCCGCGCAGCTCTCGATTCCCCCCTCTCTTTCGCACCCTCCATGTCATATTCCGCTCCAGGAGCTCCATCATAGCTCCTCGCTGTCGCTGGGAGGATGTTTTCTCCTCCGCTCGCCCCTTCCACCGTCATTTTCTCTCTACCCACCCTTGCCTCCTTCTCCGCGCAGCTCTCGATTCCCCCCTCTCTTTCGAACCCTCCATGTCATATTCCGCTCCAGGAGCTCCATCATAGCTCCTCGCTGTCGCTGGGAGGATGTTTTCTCCTCTGCTCGCCCCTTCCACCGTCATTTTCTCTCTACCCACCCTTTCCTCCTTTTCCGCGCAGCTCTCGATTCCCCCCTCTCTTTCGCACCCTCCATGTCATATTCCGCTCCAGGAGCTCCATCATAGCTCCTCGCTGTCGCTGGGAGGATGTTTTCTCCTCCGCTCGCCCCTTCCACCGTCATTTCCTTTCTACCCACCCTTGCCTCCTTTTCCACGCAGCTCTCGATTCCCCCCTCTCTTTCGCACCCTCCATGTCATATTCCGCTCCAGGAGCTCCATCATAGCTCCTCGCTGTCGCTGGGAGGATGTTTTCTCCTCTGCTCGCCCCTTCCACCGTCATTTTCTCTCTACCCACCCTTTCCTCCTTTTCCGCGCAGCTCTCGATTCCCCCCACTCTTTCGCACCCTCCATGTCATATTCCGCTCCAGGAGCTCCATCATAGCTCCTCGCTGTCGCTGGGAGGATGTTTTCTCCTCCGCTCGCCCCTTCCACCGTCATTTTCTCTCTACCCACCCTTGCCTCCTTTTCCGCGCAGCTCTCGATTCCCCCCTCTCTTTCGCACCCTCCATGTCATATTCCGCTCCAGCAGCTCCATCATAGCTCCTCGCTGTCGCTGGGATAATGTTTTCTCCTCCGCTCGCCCCTTCCACCGTCATTTTCTCTCTACCCACCCTTGCCTCCTTCTCCGCGCAGCTCTCGATTCCCTCCTCTCTCTCGCACCCTCCATATTACATCCAGCTCCAGGAGCTCCATCATAGCTCCTCGCTGTCGCTGGGAGGATGTTTTCTCCTCCGCTCGCCCCTTCCACCGTCATTTTCTCTCTACCCACCCTTGCCTCCTTCTCCGCGCAGCTCTCGATTCCCCCCTCTCTTTCGCACCCTCCATGTCATATTCCGCTCCAGGAGCTCCATCATAGCTCCTCGCTGTCGCTGGGAGGATGTTTTCTCCTCCGCTCGCCCCTTCCACCGTCATTTTCTCTCTACCCACCCTTGCCTCCTTCTCCGCGCAGCTCTCGATTCCCTCCTCTCTCTCGCACCCTCCATATTACATCCAGCTCCAGGAGCTCCATCATAGCTCCTCGCTGTCGCTGGGAGGATGTTTTCTCCTCTGCCAGCCGATTCCACCGTCATTTTCTCTCCACCCACCCTTGCCTCCTTCTCCGCGCCGCTCTCGATTCCCCCCTCTCTTTCGCACCTTCCATGTCATATCCCGCTCCAGGAGCTCCATCATAGCTCCTCACTGTCGCTGGGAGGATGTTTTCTCCTCTGCTCGCCCCTTCCACCGTCATTTTCTCTCTACCCACCCTTGCCTCCTTCTCCGCGCAGCTCTCGATTCCCCCCTCTCTTTCGCACCCTCCATGTCATATTCCGCTCCAGGAGCTCCATCATAGCTCCTTGCTGTCGCTGGGAGGATGTTTTCTCCTCCGCTCGCCCCTTCCACCGTCATTTTCTCTCTACCCACCCTTGCCTCCTTTTCCGCGCAGCTCTCGATTCCCCCCTCTCTTTCGCACCCTCCATGTCATATTCCGCTCCAGGAGCTCCATCATAGCTCCTTGCTGTCGCTGGGAGGATGTTTTCTCCTCCGCTCGCCCCTTCCACCGTCATTTTCTCTCTACCCACCCTTGCCTCCTTTTCCGCACAGCTCTCGATTCCCCCCTCTCTTTCGCACCCTCCATGTCATATTCCGCTCCAGGAGTTCCATCATAGCTCCTCACTGTCGCTGGGAGGATGTTTTCTCCTCCGCTCGCCCCTTCCACCGTCATTTTCTCTCTACCCACCCTTGCCTCCTTTTCCGCGCAGCTCTCGATTCCCCCCTCTCTTTCGCACCCTCCATGTCATATTCCGCTCCAGGAGTTCCATCATAGCTCCTCGCTGTCGCTGGGAGGATGTTTTCTCCTCCGCTCGCCCCTTCCACCGTCATTTTCTCTCTACCCACCCTTGCCTCCTTCTCCGCGCAGCTCTCGATTCCCTCCTCTCTCTCGCACCCTCCATATTACATCCAGCTCCAGGAGCTCCATCATAGCTCCTCGCTGTCGCTGGGAGGATGTTTTCTCCTCCGCTCGCCCCTTCCACCGTCATTTTCTCTCTACCCACCCTTGCCTCCTTCTCCGCGCAGCTCTCGATTCCCCCCTCTCTTTCGCACCCTCCATGTCATATTCCGCTCCAGGAGCTCCATCATAGCTCCTCGCTGTCGCTGGGAGGATGTTTTCTCCTCCGCTCGCCCCTTCCACCGTCATTTTCTCTCTACCCACCCTTGCCTCCTTCTCCGCGCAGCTCTCGATTCCCTCCTCTCTCTCGCACCCTCCATATTACATCCAGCTCCAGGAGCTCCATCATAGCTCCTCGCTGTCGCTGGGAGGATGTTTTCTCCTCCGCTCGCCCCTTCCACCGTCATTTTCTCTCTACCCACCCTTGCCTCCTTCTCCGCGCAGCTCTCGATTCCCCCCTCTCTTTCGCACCCTCCATGTCATATTCCGCTCCAGGAGCTCCATCATAGCTCCTCACTGTCGCTGGGAGGATGTTTTCTCCTCCGCTCGCCCCTTCCACCGTCATTTTCTCTCTACCCACCCTTGCCTCCTTCTCCGCGCAGCTCTCGATTCCCTCCTCTCTCTCGCACCCTCCATATTACATCCAGCTCCAGGAGCTCCATCATAGCTCCTCGCTGTCGCTGGGAGGATGTTTTCTCCTCTGCCAGCCGATTCCACCGTCATTTTCTCTCCACCCACCCTTGCCTCCTTCTCCGCGCCGCTCTCGATTCCCCCCTCTCTTTCGCACCTTCCATGTCATATCCTGCTCCAGGAGCTCCATCATAGCTCCTCACTGTCGCTGGGAGGATGTTTTCTCCTCTGCTCGCCCCTTCCACCGTCATTTTCTCTCTACCCACCCTTGCCTCCTTCTCCGCGCAGCTCTCGATTCCCCCCTCTCTTTCGCACCCTCCATGTCATATTCCGCTCCAGGAGCTCCATCATAGCTCCTTGCTGTCGCTGGGAGGATGTTTTCTCCTCCGCTCGCCCCTTCCACCGTCATTTTCTCTCTACCCACCCTTGCCTCCTTTTCCGCGCAGCTCTCGATTCCCCCCTCTCTTTCGCACCCTCCATGTCATATTCCGCTCCAGGAGCTCCATCATAGCTCCTTGCTGTCGCTGGGAGGATGTTTTCTCCTCCGCTCGCCCCTTCCACCGTCATTTTCTCTCTACCCACCCTTGCCTCCTTTTCCGCGCAGCTCTCGATTCCCCCCTCTCTTTCGCACCCTCCATGTCATATTCCGCTCCAGGAGTTCCATCATAGCTCCTCACTGTCGCTGGGAGGATGTTTTCTCCTCCGCTCGCCCCTTCCACCGTCATTTTCTCTCTACCCACCCTTGCCTCCTTTTCCGCGCAGCTCTCGATTCCCCCCTCTCTTTCGCACCCTCCATGTCATATTCCGCTCCAGGAGCTCCATCATAGCTCCTCGCTGTCGCTGGGAGGATGTTTTCTCCTCCGCTCGCCCCTTCCACCGTCATTTTCTCTCTACCCACCCTTGCCTCCTTTTCCGCGCAGCTCTCAATTCCCCCCTCTCTTTCGCACCCTCAATGTCATATTCCGCTCCAGGAGTTCCATCATAGCTCCTCACTGTCGCTGGGAGGATGTTTTCTCCTCCGCTCGCCCCTTCCACCGTCATTTTCTCTCTACCCACCCTTGCCTCCTTTTCCGCGCAGCTCTCGATTCCCCCCTCTCTTTCGCACCCTCCATGTCATATTCCGCTCCAGGAGTTCCATCATAGCTCCTCACTGTCGCTGGGAGGAAGTTTTCTCCTCCGCTCGCCCCTTCCACCGTCATTTTCTCTCTACCCACCCTTGCCTCCTTTTCCGCGCAGCTCTCGATTCCCCCCTCTCTTTCGCACCCTCCATGTCATATTCCGCTCCAGGAGCTCCATCATAGCTCCTCGCTGTCGCTGGGAGGATGTTTTCTCCTCCGCTCGCCCCTTCCACCGTCATTTTCTCTCTACCCACCCTTGCCTCCTTTTCCGCGCAGCTCTCGATTCCCCCCTCTCTTTCGCACCCTCCATGTCATATTCCGCTCCAGGAGTTCCATCATAGCTCCTCACTGTCGCTGGGAGGATGTTTTCTCCTCCGCTCGCCCCTTCCACCGTCATTTTCTCTCTACCCACCCTTGCCTCCTTTTCCGCGCAGCTCTCGATTCCCCCCTCTCTTTCGCACCCTCCATGTCATATTCCGCTCCAGGAGCTCCATCATAGCTCCTCGCTGTCGCTGGGAGGATGTTTTCTCCTCCGCTCGCCCCTTCCACCGTCATTTTCTCTCTACCCACCCTTGCCTCCTTTTCCGCGCAGCTCTCGATTCCCCCCTCTCTTTCGCACCCTCCATGTCATATTCCGCTCCAGGAGTTCCATCATAGCTCCTCACTGTCGCTGGGAGGATGTTTTCTCCTCCGCTCGCCCCTTCCACCGTCATTTTCTCTCTACCCACCCTTGCCTCCTTCTCCGCGCAGCTCTCGATTCCCCCCTCTCTTTCGCACCCTCCATGTCATATTCCGCTCCAGGAGCTCCATCATAGCTAATCGCTGTCGCTGGGAGGATGTTTTCTCCTCCGCTCGCCCCTTCCACCGTCATTTTCTCTCTACCCACCCTTGCCTCCTTTTCCGCGCAGCTCTCGATTCCCCCCTCTCTTTCGCACCCTCCATGTCATATTCCGCTCCAGGAGTTCCATCATAGCTCCTCACTGTCGCTGGGAGGATGTTTTCTCCTCCGCTCGCCCCTTCCACCGTCATTTTCTCTCTACCCACCCTTGCCTCCTTTTCCGCGCAGCTCTCGATTCCCCCCTCTCTTTCGCACCCTCCATGTCATATTCCGCTCCAGGAGTTCCATCATAGCTCCTCACTGTCGCTGGGAGGATGTTTTCTCCTCCGCTCGCCCCTTCCACCATCATTTTCTCTCTACCCACCCTTGCCTCCTTCTCCGCGCAGCTCTCGATTCCCCCCTCTCTTTCGCACCCTCCATGTCATATTCCGCTCCAGGAGCTCCATCATAGCTCCTTGCTGTCGCTGGGAGGATGTTTTCTCCTCCGCTCGCCCCTTCCACCGTCATTTTCTCTCTACCCACCCTTGCCTCCTTTTCCGCGCAGCTCTCGATTCCCCCCTCTCTTTCGCACCCTCCATGTCATATTCCGCTCCAGGAGTTCCATCATAGCTCCTCACTGTCGCTGGGAGGATGTTTTCTCCTCCGCTCGCCCCTTCCACCATCATTTTCTCTCTACCCACCCTTGCCTCCTTTTCCGCACAGCTCTCGATTCCCTCCTCTCTTTCGCACCCTCCATGTCATATTCCGCTCCAGGAGTTCCATCATAGCTCCTCACTGTCGCTGGGAGGAAGTTTTCTCCTCCGCTCGCCCCTTCCACCGTCATTTTCTCTCTACCCACCCTTGCCTCCTTTTCCACGCAGCTCTCGATTCCCCCCTCTCTTTCGCACCCTCCATGTCATATTCCGCTCCAGGAGCTCCATCATAGCTCCTTGCTGTCGCTGGGAGGATGTTTTCTCCTCCGCTCGCCCCTTCCACCGTCATTTTCTCTCTACCCACCCTTGCCTCCTTTTCCGCGCAGCTCTCGATTCCCCCCTCTCTTTCGCACCCTCCATGTCATATTCCGCTCCAGGAGTTCCATCATAGCTCCTCACTGTCGCTGGGAGGATGTTTTCTCCTCCGCTCGCCCCTTCCACCGTCATTTTCTCTCTACCCACCCTTGCCTCCTTCTCCGCGCAGCTCTCGATTCCCCCCTCTCTTTCGCACCCTCCATGTCATATTCCGCTCCAGGAGCTCCATCATAGCTCCTTGCTGTCGCTGGGAGGATGTTTTCTCCTCCGCTCGCCCCTTCCACCGTCATTTTCTCTCTACCCACCCTTGCCTCCTTTTCCGCGCAGCTCTCGATTCCCCCCTCTCTTTCGCACCCTCCATGTCATATTCCGCTCCAGGAGTTCCATCATAGCTCCTCACTGTCGCTGGGAGGATGTTTTCTCCTCCGCTCTCCCCTTCCACCGTCATTTTCTCTCTACCCACCCTTGCCTCCTTTTCCGCGCAGCTCTCGATTCCCCCCTCTCTTTCGCACCCTCCATGTCATATTCCGCTCCAGGAGTTCCATCATAGCTCCTCACTGTCGCTGGGAGGATGTTTTCTCCTCCGCTCGCCCCTTCCACCATCATTTTCTCTCTACCCACCCTTGCCTCCTTCTCCGCGCAGCTCTCGATTCCCCCCTCTCTTTCGCACCCTCCATGTCATATTCCGCTCCAGGAGCTCCATCATAGCTCCTCGCTGTCGCTGGGAGGATGTTTTCTCCTCCGCTCGCCCCTTCCACCGTCATTTTCTCTCTACCCACCCTTGCCTCCTTTTCCGCGCAGCTCTCGATTCCCCCCTCTCTTTCGCACCCTCCATGTCATATTCCGCTCCAGGAGTTCCATCATAGCTCCTCACTGTCGCTGGGAGGATGTTTTCTCCTCCGCTCGCCTCTTCCACCGTCATTTTCTCTCTACCCACCCTTGCCTCCTTTTCCGCGCAGCTCTCGATTCCCCCCTCTCTTTCGCACCCTCCATGTCATATTCCGCTCCAGGAGTTCCATCATAGCTCCTCACTGTCGCTGGGAGGAAGTTTTCTCCTCCGCTCGCCCCTTCCACCGTCATTTTCTCTCTACCCACCCTTGCCTCCTTTTCCGCGCAGCTCTCGATTCCCCCCTCTCTTTCGCACCCTCCATGTCATATTCCGCTCCAGCAGCTCCATCATAGCTCCTCGCTGTCGCTGGGATAATGTTTTCTCCTCCGCTCGCCCCTTCCACCGTCATTTTCTCTCTACCCACCCTTGCCTCCTTCTCCGCGCAGCTCTCGATTCCCTCCTCTCTCTCGCACCCTCCATATTACATCCAGCTCCAGGAGCTCCATCATAGCTCCTCGCTGTCGCTGGGAGGATGTTTTCTCCTCCGCTCGCCCCTTCCACCGTCATTTTCTCTCTACCCACCCTTGCCTCCTTCTCCGCGCAGCTCTCGATTCCCCCCTCTCTTTCGCACCCTCCATGTCATATTCCGCTCCAGGAGCTCCATCATAGCTCCTCGCTGTCGCTGGGAGGATGTTTTCTCCTCCGCTCGCCCCTTCCACCGTCATTTTCTCTCTACCCACCCTTGCCTCCTTTTCCGCGCAGCTCTCGATTCCCCCCTCTCTTTCGCACCCTCCATGTCATATTCCGCTCCAGGAGCTCCATCATAGCTCCTCGCTGTCGCTGGGAGGATGTTTTCTCCTCCGCTCGCCCCTTCCACCGTCATTTTCTCTCTACCCACCCTTGCCTCCTTTTCCGCGCAGCTCTCGATTCCCCCCTCTCTTTCGCACCCTCCATGTCATATTCCGCTCCAGGAGTTCCATCATAGCTCCTCACTGTCGCTGGGAGGATGTTTTCTCCTCCGCTCGCCCCTTCCACCGTCATTTTCTCTCTACCCACCCTTGCCTCCTTCTCCGCGCAGCTCTCGATTCCCCCCTCTCTTTCGCACCCTCCATGTCATATTCCGCTCCAGGAGCTCCATCATAGCTAATCGCTGTCGCTGGGAGGATGTTTTCTCCTCCGCTCGCCCCTTCCACCGTCATTTTCTCTCTACCCACCCTTGCCTCCTTTTCCGCGCAGCTCTCGATTCCCCCCTCTCTTTCGCACCCTCCATGTCATATTCCGCTCCAGGAGTTCCATCATAGCTCCTCACTGTCGCTGGGAGGATGTTTTCTCCTCCGCTCGCCCCTTCCACCATCATTTTCTCTCTACCCACCCTTGCCTCCTTTTCCGCGCAGCTCTCGATTCCCCCCTCTCTTTCGCACCCTCCATGTCATATTCCGCTCCAGGAGTTCCATCATAGCTCCTCACTGTCGCTGGGAGGATGTTTTCTCCTCCGCTCGCCCCTTCCACCATCATTTTCTCTCTACCCACCCTTGCCTCCTTCTCCGCGCAGCTCTCGATTCCCCCCTCTCTTTCGCACCCTCCATGTCATATTCCGCTCCAGGAGCTCCATCATAGCTCCTTGCTGTCGCTGGGAGGATGTTTTCTCCTCCGCTCGCCCCTTCCACCGTCATTTTCTCTCTACCCACCCTTGCCTCCTTTTCCGCGCAGCTCTCGATTCCCCCCTCTCTTTCGCACCCTCCATGTCATATTCCGCTCCAGGAGTTCCATCATAGCTCCTCACTGTCGCTGGGAGGATGTTTTCTCCTCCGCTCGCCCCTTCCACCATCATTTTCTCTCTACCCACCCTTGCCTCCTTTTCCGCACAGCTCTCGATTCCCTCCTCTCTTTCGCACCCTCCATGTCATATTCCGCTCCAGGAGTTCCATCATAGCTCCTCACTGTCGCTGGGAGGAAGTTTTCTCCTCCGCTCGCCCCTTCCACCGTCATTTTCTCTCTACCCACCCTTGCCTCCTTTTCCACGCAGCTCTCGATTCCCCCCTCTCTTTCGCACCCTCCATGTCATATTCCGCTCCAGGAGCTCCATCATAGCTCCTTGCTGTCGCTGGGAGGATGTTTTCTCCTCCGCTCGCCCCTTCCACCGTCATTTTCTCTCTACCCACCCTTGCCTCCTTTTCCGCGCAGCTCTCGATTCCCCCCTCTCTTTCGCACCCTCCATGTCATATTCCGCTCCAGGAGTTCCATCATAGCTCCTCACTGTCGCTGGGAGGATGTTTTCTCCTCCGCTCGCCCCTTCCACCGTCATTTTCTCTCTACCCACCCTTGCCTCCTTCTCCGCGCAGCTCTCGATTCCCCCCTCTCGTTCGCACCCTCCATGTCATATTCCGCTCCAGGAGCTCCATCATAGCTCCTTGCTGTCGCTGGGAGGATGTTTTCTCCTCCGCTCGCCCCTTCCACCGTCATTTTCTCTCTACCCACCCTTGCCTCCTTTTCCGCGCAGCTCTCGATTCCCCCCTCTCTTTCGCACCCTCCATGTCATATTCCGCTCCAGGAGTTCCATCATAGCTCCTCACTGTCGCTGGGAGGATGTTTTCTCCTCCGCTCTCCCCTTCCACCGTCATTTTCTCTCTACCCACCCTTGCCTCCTTTTCCGCGCAGCTCTCGATTCCCCCCTCTCTTTCGCACCCTCCATGTCATATTCCGCTCCAGGAGTTCCATCATAGCTCCTCACTGTCGCTGGGAGGATGTTTTCTCCTCCGCTCGCCCCTTCCACCATCATTTTCTCTCTACCCACCCTTGCCTCCTTCTCCGCGCAGCTCTCGATTCCCCCCTCTCTTTCGCACCCTCCATGTCATATTCCGCTCCAGGAGCTCCATCATAGCTCCTCGCTGTCGCTGGGAGGATGTTTTCTCCTCCGCTCGCCCCTTCCACCGTCATTTTCTCTCTACCCACCCTTGCCTCCTTTTCCGCGCAGCTCTCGATTCCCCCCTCTCTTTCGCACCCTCCATGTCATATTCCGCTCCAGGAGTTCCATCATAGCTCCTCACTGTCGCTGGGAGGATGTTTTCTCCTCCGCTCGCCTCTTCCACCGTCATTTTCTCTCTACCCACCCTTGCCTCCTTTTCCGCGCAGCTCTCGATTCCCCCCTCTCTTTCGCACCCTCCATGTCATATTCCGCTCCAGGAGTTCCATCATAGCTCCTCACTGTCGCTGGGAGGAAGTTTTCTCCTCCGCTCGCCCCTTCCACCGTCATTTTCTCTCTACCCACCCTTGCCTCCTTTTCCGCGCAGCTCTCGATTCCCCCCTCTCTTTCGCACCCTCCATGTCATATTCCGCTCCAGCAGCTCCATCATAGCTCCTCGCTGTCGCTGGGATAATGTTTTCTCCTCCGCTCGCCCCTTCCACCGTCATTTTCTCTCTACCCACCCTTGCCTCCTTCTCCGCGCAGCTCTCGATTCCCTCCTCTCTCTCGCACCCTCCATATTACATCCAGCTCCAGGAGCTCCATCATAGCTCCTCGCTGTCGCTGGGAGGATGTTTTCTCCTCCGCTCGCCCCTTCCACCGTCATTTTCTCTCTACCCACCCTTGCCTCCTTCTCCGCGCAGCTCTCGATTCCCCCCTCTCTTTCGCACCCTCCATGTCATATTCCGCTCCAGGAGCTCCATCATAGCTCCTCGCTGTCGCTGGGAGGATGTTTTCTCCTCCGCTCGCCCCTTCCACCGTCATTTTCTCTCTACCCACCCTTGCCTCCTTCTCCGCGCAGCTCTCGATTCCCTCCTCTCTCTCGCACCCTCCATATTACATCCAGCTCCAGGAGCTCCATCATAGCTCCTCGCTGTCGCTGGGAGGATGTTTTCTCCTCTGCCAGCCGATTCCACCGTCATTTTCTCTCCACCCACCCTTGCCTCCTTCTCCGCGCCGCTCTCGATTCCCCCCTCTCTTTCGCACCTTCCATGTCATATCCCGCTCCAGGAGCTCCATCATAGCTCCTCACTGTCGCTGGGAGGATGTTTTCTCCTCTGCTCGCCCCTTCCACCGTCATTTTCTCTCTACCCACCCTTGCCTCCTTCTCCGCGCAGCTCTCGATTCCCCCCTCTCTTTCGCACCCTCCATGTCATATTCCGCTCCAGGAGCTCCATCATAGCTCCTTGCTGTCGCTGGGAGGATGTTTTCTCCTCCGCTCGCCCCTTCCACCGTCATTTTCTCTCTACCCACCCTTGCCTCCTTTTCCGCGCAGCTCTCGATTCCCCCCTCTCTTTCGCACCCTCCATGTCATATTCCGCTCCAGGAGCTCCATCATAGCTCCTTGCTGTCGCTGGGAGGATGTTTTCTCCTCCGCTCGCCCCTTCCACCGTCATTTTCTCTCTACCCACCCTTGCCTCCTTTTCCGCACAGCTCTCGATTCCCCCCTCTCTTTCGCACCCTCCATGTCATATTCCGCTCCAGGAGTTCCATCATAGCTCCTCACTGTCGCTGGGAGGATGTTTTCTCCTCCGCTCGCCCCTTCCACCGTCATTTTCTCTCTACCCACCCTTGCCTCCTTTTCCGCGCAGCTCTCGATTCCCCCCTCTCTTTCGCACCCTCCATGTCATATTCCGCTCCAGGAGTTCCATCATAGCTCCTCGCTGTCGCTGGGAGGATGTTTTCTCCTCCGCTCGCCCCTTCCACCGTCATTTTCTCTCTACCCACCCTTGCCTCCTTCTCCGCGCAGCTCTCGATTCCCTCCTCTCTCTCGCACCCTCCATATTACATCCAGCTCCAGGAGCTCCATCATAGCTCCTCGCTGTCGCTGGGAGGATGTTTTCTCCTCCGCTCGCCCCTTCCACCGTCATTTTCTCTCTACCCACCCTTGCCTCCTTCTCCGCGCAGCTCTCGATTCCCCCCTCTCTTTCGCACCCTCCATGTCATATTCCGCTCCAGGAGCTCCATCATAGCTCCTCGCTGTCGCTGGGAGGATGTTTTCTCCTCCGCTCGCCCCTTCCACCGTCATTTTCTCTCTACCCACCCTTGCCTCCTTCTCCGCGCAGCTCTCGATTCCCTCCTCTCTCTCGCACCCTCCATATTACATCCAGCTCCAGGAGCTCCATCATAGCTCCTCGCTGTCGCTGGGAGGATGTTTTCTCCTCCGCTCGCCCCTTCCACCGTCATTTTCTCTCTACCCACCCTTGCCTCCTTCTCCGCGCAGCTCTCGATTCCCCCCTCTCTTTCGCACCCTCCATGTCATATTCCGCTCCAGGAGCTCCATCATAGCTCCTCACTGTCGCTGGGAGGATGTTTTCTCCTCCGTTCGCCCCTTCCACCGTCATTTTCTCTCTACCCACCCTTGCCTCCTTCTCCGCGCAGCTCTCGATTCCCTCCTCTCTCTCGCACCCTCCATATTACATCCAGCTCCAGGAGCTCCATCATAGCTCCTCGCTGTCGCTGGGAGGATGTTTTCTCCTCTGCCAGCCGATTCCACCGTCATTTTCTCTCCACCCACCCTTGCCTCCTTCTCCGCGCCGCTCTCGATTCCCCCCTCTCTTTCGCACCTTCCATGTCATATCCTGCTCCAGGAGCTCCATCATAGCTCCTCACTGTCGCTGGGAGGATGTTTTCTCCTCTGCTCGCCCCTTCCACCGTCATTTTCTCTCTACCCACCCTTGCCTCCTTCTCCGCGCAGCTCTCGATTCCCCCCTCTCTTTCGCACCCTCCATGTCATATTCCGCTCCAGGAGCTCCATCATAGCTCCTTGCTGTCGCTGGGAGGATGTTTTCTCCTCCGCTCGCCCCTTCCACCGTCATTTTCTCTCTACCCACCCTTGCCTCCTTTTCCGCGCAGCTCTCGATTCCCCCCTCTCTTTCGCACCCTCCATGTCATATTCCGCTCCAGGAGCTCCATCATAGCTCCTTGCTGTCGCTGGGAGGATGTTTTCTCCTCCGCTCGCCCCTTCCACCGTCATTTTCTCTCTACCCACCCTTGCCTCCTTTTCCGCGCAGCTCTCGATTCCCCCCTCTCTTTCGCACCCTCCATGTCATATTCCGCTCCAGGAGTTCCATCATAGCTCCTCACTGTCGCTGGGAGGATGTTTTCTCCTCCGCTCGCCCCTTCCACCGTCATTTTCTCTCTACCCACCCTTGCCTCCTTTTCCGCGCAGCTCTCGATTCCCCCCTCTCTTTCGCACCCTCCATGTCATATTCCGCTCCAGGAGCTCCATCATAGCTCCTCGCTGTCGCTGGGAGGATGTTTTCTCCTCCGCTCGCCCCTTCCACCGTCATTTTCTCTCTACCCACCCTTGCCTCCTTTTCCGCGCAGCTCTCAATTCCCCCCTCTCTTTCGCACCCTCAATGTCATATTCCGCTCCAGGAGTTCCATCATAGCTCCTCACTGTCGCTGGGAGGATGTTTTCTCCTCCGCTCGCCCCTTCCACCGTCATTTTCTCTCTACCCACCCTTGCCTCCTTTTCCGCGCAGCTCTCGATTCCCCCCTCTCTTTCGCACCCTCCATGTCATATTCCGCTCCAGGAGTTCCATCATAGCTCCTCACTGTCGCTGGGAGGAAGTTTTCTCCTCCGCTCGCCCCTTCCACCGTCATTTTCTCTCTACCCACCCTTGCCTCCTTTTCCGCGCAGCTCTCGATTCCCCCCTCTCTTTCGCACCCTCCATGTCATATTCCGCTCCAGGAGCTCCATTATAGCTCCTTGCTGTCGCTGGGAGGATGTTTTCTCCTCCGCTCGCCCCTTCCACCGTCATTTTCTCTCTACCCACCCTTGCCTCCTTTTCCGCGCAGCTCTCGATTCCCCCCTCTCTTTCGCACCCTCCATGTCATATTCCGCTCCTGGAGTTCCATCATAGCTCCTCACTGTCGCTGGGAGGATGTTTTCTCCTCCGCTCGCCCCTTCCACCATCATTTTCTCTCTACCCACCCTTGCCTCCTTTTCCGCGCAGCTCTCGATTCCCTCCTCTCTTTCGCACCCTCCATGTCATATTCCGCTCCAGGAGTTCCATCATAGCTCCTCACTGTCGCTGGGAGGAAGTTTTCTCCTCCGCTCGCCCCTTCCACCGTCATTTTCTCTCTACCCACCCTTGCCTCCTTTTCCGCGCAGCTCTCGATTCCCCCCTCTCTTTCGCACCCTCCATGTCATATTCCGCTCCAGGAGCTCCATCATAGCTCCTCGCTGTCGCTGGGAGGATGTTTTCTCCTCCGCTCGCCCCTTCCACCGTCATTTTCTCTCTACCCACCCTTGCCTCCTTTTCCGCGCAGCTCTCGATTCCCCCCTCTCTTTCGCACCCTCCATGTCATATTCCGCTCCAGGAGTTCCATCATAGCTCCTCACTGTCGCTGGGAGGATGTTTTCTCCTCCGCTCGCCCCTTCCACCGTCATTTTCTCTCTACCCACCCTTGCCTCCTTCTCCGCGCAGCTCTCGATTCCCCCCTCTCTTTCGCACCCTCCATGTCATATTCCGCTCCAGGAGCTCCATCATAGCTAATCGCTGTCGCTGGGAGGATGTTTTCTCCTCCGCTCGCCCCTTCCACCGTCATTTTCTCTCTACCCACCCTTGCCTCCTTTTCCGCGCAGCTCTCGATTCCCCCCTCTCTTTCGCACCCTCCATGTCATATTCCGCTCCAGGAGTTCCATCATAGCTCCTCACTGTCGCTGGGAGGATGTTTTCTCCTCCGCTCGCCCCTTCCACCGTCATTTTCTCTCTACCCACCCTTGCCTCCTTTTCCGCGCAGCTCTCGATTCCCCCCTCTCTTTCGCACCCTCCATGTCATATTCCGCTCCAGGAGTTCCATCATAGCTCCTCACTGTCGCTGGGAGGATGTTTTCTCCTCCGCTCGCCCCTTCCACCATCATTTTCTCTCTACCCACCCTTGCCTCCTTCTCCGCGCAGCTCTCGATTCCCCCCTCTCTTTCGCACCCTCCATGTCATATTCCGCTCCAGGAGCTCCATCATAGCTCCTTGCTGTCGCTGGGAGGATGTTTTCTCCTCCGCTCGCCCCTTCCACCGTCATTTTCTCTCTACCCACCCTTGCCTCCTTTTCCGCGCAGCTCTCGATTCCCCCCTCTCTTTCGCACCCTCCATGTCATATTCCGCTCCAGGAGTTCCATCATAGCTCCTCACTGTCGCTGGGAGGATGTTTTCTCCTCCGCTCGCCCCTTCCACCATCATTTTCTCTCTACCCACCCTTGCCTCCTTTTCCGCACAGCTCTCGATTCCCTCCTCTCTTTCGCACCCTCCATGTCATATTCCGCTCCAGGAGTTCCATCATAGCTCCTCACTGTCGCTGGGAGGAAGTTTTCTCCTCCGCTCGCCCCTTCCACCGTCATTTTCTCTCTACCCACCCTTGCCTCCTTTTCCACGCAGCTCTCGATTCCCCCCTCTCTTTCGCACCCTCCATGTCATATTCCGCTCCAGGAGCTCCATCATAGCTCCTTGCTGTCGCTGGGAGGATGTTTTCTCCTCCGCTCGCCCCTTCCACCGTCATTTTCTCTCTACCCACCCTTGCCTCCTTTTCCGCGCAGCTCTCGATTCCCCCCTCTCTTTCGCACCCTCCATGTCATATTCCGCTCCAGGAGTTCCATCATAGCTCCTCACTGTCGCTGGGAGGATGTTTTCTCCTCCGCTCGCCCCTTCCACCGTCATTTTCTCTCTACCCACCCTTGCCTCCTTCTCCGCGCAGCTCTCGATTCCCCCCTCTCTTTCGCACCCTCCATGTCATATTCCGCTCCAGGAGCTCCATCATAGCTAATCGCTGTCGCTGGGAGGATGTTTTCTCCTCCGCTCGCCCCTTCCACCGTCATTTTCTCTCTACCCACCCTTGCCTCCTTTTCCGCGCAGCTCTCGATTCCCCCCTCTCTTTCGCACCCTCCATGTCATATTCCGCTCCAGGAGTTCCATCATAGCTCCTCACTGTCGCTGGGAGGATGTTTTCTCCTCCGCTCGCCCCTTCCACCGTCATTTTCTCTCTACCCACCCTTGCCTCCTTTTCCGCGCAGCTCTCGATTCCCCCCTCTCTTTCGCACCCTCCATGTCATATTCCGCTCCAGGAGTTCCATCATAGCTCCTCACTGTCGCTGGGAGGATGTTTTCTCCTCCGCTCGCCCCTTCCACCATCATTTTCTCTCTACCCACCCTTGCCTCCTTCTCCGCGCAGCTCTCGATTCCCCCCTCTCTTTCGCACCCTCCATGTCATATTCCGCTCCAGGAGCTCCATCATAGCTCCTCGCTGTCGCTGGGAGGATGTTTTCTCCTCCGCTCGCCCCTTCCACCGTCATTTTCTCTCTACCCACCCTTGCCTCCTTTTCCGCGCAGCTCTCGATTCCCCCCTCTCTTTCGCACCCTCCATGTCATATTCCGCTCCAGGAGTTCCATCATAGCTCCTCACTGTCGCTGGGAGGATGTTTTCTCCTCCGCTCGCCTCTTCCACCGTCATTTTCTCTCTACCCACCCTTGCCTCCTTTTCCGCGCAGCTCTCGATTCCCCCCTCTCTTTCGCACCCTCCATGTCATATTCCGCTCCAGGAGTTCCATCATAGCTCCTCACTGTCGCTGGGAGGAAGTTTTCTCCTCCGCTCGCCCCTTCCACCGTCATTTTCTCTCTACCCACCCTTGCCTCCTTTTCCGCGCAGCTCTCGATTCCCCCCTCTCTTTTGCACCCTCCATATCATATTCCGCTCCAGGAGCTCCATCATAGCTCCTTGCTGTCGCTGGGAGGATGTTTTCTCCTCCGCTCGCCCCTTCCACCGTCATTTTCTCTCTACCCACCCTTGCCTCCTTTTCCGCGCAGCTCTCGATTCCCCCCTCTCTTTCGCACCCTCCATGTCATATTCCGCTCCAGGAGTTCCATCATAGCTCCTCACTGTCGCTGGGAGGATGTTTTCTCCTCCGCTCGCCCCTTCCACCGTCATTTTCTCTCTACCCACCCTTGCCTCCTTCTCCGCGCAGCTCTCGATTCCCCCCTCTCTTTCTCACCCTCCATGTCATATTCCGCTCCAGGAGCTCCATCATAGCTCCTCGCTGTCGCTGGGAGGATGTTTTCTCCTCCGCTCGCCCCTTCCACCGTCATTTTCTCTCTACCCACCCTTGCCTCCTTTTCCGCGCAGCTCTCGATTCCCCCCTCTCTTTCGCACCCTCCATGTCATATTCCGCTCCAGGTGCTCCATCATAGCTCCTCGCTGTCGCTGGGAGGATGTTTTCTCCTCCGCTCGCCCCTTCCACCGTCATTTTCTCTCTACCCACCCTTGCCTCCTTTTCCGCGCAGCTCTCGATTCCCCCCTCTCTTTCGCACCCTCAATGTCATATTCCGCTCCAGGAGTTCCATCATAGCTCCTCACTGTCGCTGGGAGGATGTTTTCTCCTCCGCTCGCCCCTTCCACCGTCATTTTCTCTCTACCCACCCTTGCCTCCTTTTCCGCGCAGCTCTCGATTCCCCCCTCTCTTTCGCACCCTCCATGTCATATTCCGCTCCAGGAGTTCCATCATAGCTCCTCACTGTCGCTGGGAGGAAGTTTTCTCCTCCGCTCGCCCCTTCCACCGTCATTTTCTCTCTACCCACCCTTGCCTCCTTTTCCGCGCAGCTCTCGATTCCCCCCTCTCTTTCGCACCCTCCATGTCATATTCCGCTCCAGGAGCTCCATCATAGCTCCTTGCTGTCGCTGGGAGGATGTTTTCTCCTCCGCTCGCCCCTTCCACCGTCATTTTCTCTCTACCCACCCTTGCCTCCTTTTCCGCGCAGCTCTCGATTCCCCCCTCTCTTTCGCACCCTCCATGTCATATTCCGCTCCAGGAGTTCCATCATAGCTCCTCACTGTCGCTGGGAGGATGTTTTCTCCTCCGCTCGCCCCTTCCACCGTCATTTTCTCTCTACGCACCCTTGCCTCCTTTTCCGCGCAGCTCTCGATTCCCCCCTCTCTTTCGCACCCTCCATGTCATATTCCGCTCCAGGAGCTCCATCATAGCTCTTCGCTGTCGCTGGGAGGATGTTTTCTCCTCCGCTCGCCCCTTCCACCGTCATTTTCTCTCTACCCACCCTTGCCTCCTTTTCCGCGCAGCTCTCGATTCCCCCCTCTCTTTCGCACCCTCAATGTCATATTCCGCTCCAGGAGTTCCATCATAGCTCCTCACTGTCGCTGGGAGGATGTTTTCTCCTCCGCTCGCCCCTTCCACCGTCATTTTCTCTCTACCCACCCTTGCCTCCTTTTCCGCGCAGCTCTCGATTCCCCCCTCTCTTTTGCACCCTCCATGTCATATTCCGCTCCAGGAGTTCCATCATAGCTCCTCACTGTCGCTGGGAGGATGTTTTCTCCTCCGCTCGCCCCTTCCAATGTCATTTTCTCTCTACCCACCCTTGCCTCCTTTTCCGCGCAGCTCTCGATTCCCCCCTCTCTTTCGCACCCTCCATGTCATATTCCGCTCCAGGAGTTCCATCATAGCTCCTCACTGTCGCTGGGAGGAAGTTTTCTCCTCCGCTCGCCCCTTCCACCTTCATTTTCTCTCTACCCACCCTTGCCTCCTTTTCCGCGCAGCTCTCGATTCCCCCCTCTCTTTCGCACCCTCCATGTCATATTCCGCTCCAGGAGCTCCATCATAGCTCCTTGCTGTCGCTGGGAGGATGTTTTCTCCTCCGCTCGCCCCTTCCACCGTCATTTTCTCTCTACCCACCCTTGCCTCCTTTTCCGCGCAGCTCTCGATTCCCCCCTCTCTTTCGCACCCTCCATGTCATATTCCGCTCCAGGAGTTCCATCATAGCTCCTCACTGTCGCTGGGAGGATGTTTTCTCCTCCGCTCGCCCCTTCCACCGCCATTTTCTCTCTACCCACCCTTGCCTCCTTCTCCGCGCAGCTCTCGATTCCCCCCTCTCTTTCGCACCCTCCATGTCATATTCCGCTCCAGGAGCTCCATCATAGCTCCTTGCTGTCGCTGGGAGGATGTTTTCTCCTCCGCTCGCCCCTTCCACCGTCATTTTCTCTCTACCCACCCTTGCCTCCTTTTCCGCGCAGCTCTCGATTCCCCCCTCTCTTTCGCACCCTCCATGTCATATTCCGCTCCAGGAGTTCCATCATAGCTCCTCACTGTCGCTGGGAGGATGTTTTCTCCTCCGCTCGCCCCTTCCACCGCCATTTTCTCTCTACCCACCCTTGCCTCCTTCTCCGCGCAGCTCTCGATTCCCCCCTCTCTTTCGCACCCTCCATGTCATATTCCGCTCCAGGAGCTCCATCATAGCTCCTCGCTGTCGCTGGGAGGATGTTTTCTCCTCCGCTCGCCCCTTCCACCATCATTTTCTCTCTACCCACCCTTTCCTCCTTTTCCGCGCAGCTCTCGATTCCCCCCTCTCTTTCGCACCCTCCATGTCATATTCCGCTCCAGGAGTTCCATCATAGCTCCTCACTGTCGCTGGGAGGATGTTTTCTCCTCCGCTCGCCCCTTCCACCGTCATTTTTTCTCTACCCACCCTTGCCTCCTTTTCCGCGCAGCTCTCGATTCCCCCCTCTCTTTCGCACCCTCTATGTCATATTCCGCTCCAGGAGTTCCATCATAGCTCCTCACTGTCGCTGGGAGGATGTTTTCTCCTCGCTCGCCCCTTCCACCATCATTTTCTCTCTACCCACCCTTGCCTCCTTTTCCGCGCAGCTCTCGATTCCCCCCTCTCTTTCGCACCCTCCATGTCATATTCCGCTCCAGGAGCTCCATCATAGCTCCTTGCTGTCGCTGGGAGGATGTTTTCTCCTCCGCTCGCCCCTTCCACCGTCATTTTCTCTCTACCCACCCTTGCCTCCTTTTCCGCGCAGCTCTCGATTCCCCCCTCTCTTTCGCACCCTCCATGTCATATTCCGCTCCAGGAGTTCCATCATAGCTCCTCACTGTCGCTGGGAGGATGTTTTCTCCTCCGCTCGCCCCTTCCACCGTCATTTTCTCTCTACCCACCCTTGCCTCCTTTTCCGCGCAGCTCTCGATTCCCCCCTCTCTTTCGCACCCTCCATGTCATATTCCGCTCCAGGAGTTCCATCATAGCTCCTCACTGTCGCTGGGAGGATGTTTTCTCCTCCGCTCGCCCCTTCCACCGTCATTTTCTCTCTACCCACCCTTGCCTCCTTTTCCGCGCAGCTCTCGATTCCCCCCTCTCTTTCGCACCCTCCATGTCATATTCCGCTCCAGGAGCTCCATCATAGCTCCTTGCTGTCGCTGGGAGGATGTTTTCTCCTCCGCTCGCCCCTTCCACCGTCATTTTCTCTCTACCCACCCTTGCCTCCTTTTCCGCGCAGCTCTCGATTCCCCCCTCTCTTTCGCACCCTCCATGTCATATTCCGCTCCAGGAGTTCCATCATAGCTCCTCACTGTCGCTGGGAGGATGTTTTCTCCTCCGCTCGCCCCTTCCACCGTCATTTTCTCTCTACCCACCCTTGCCTCCTTTTCCGCGCAGCTCTCGATTCCCCCCTCTCTTTCGCACCCTCCATGTCATATTCCGCTCCAGGAGTTCCATCATAGCTCCTCACTGTCGCTGGGAGGATGTTTTCTCCTCCGCTCGCCCCTTCCAATGTCATTTTCTCTCTACCCACCCTTGCCTCCTTTTCCGCGCAGCTCTCGATTCCCCCCTCTCTTTCGCACCCTCCATGTCATATTCCGCTCCAGGAGTTCCATCATAGCTCCTCACTGTCGCTGGGAGGAAGTTTTCTCCTCCGCTCGCCCCTTCCACCTTCATTTTCTCTCTACCCACCCTTGCCTCCTTTTCCGCGCAGCTCTCGATTCCCCCCTCTCTTTCGCACCCTCCATGTCATATTCCGCTCCAGGAGCTCCATCATAGCTCCTTGCTGTCGCTGGGAGGATGTTTTCTCCTCCGCTCGCCCCTTCCACCGTCATTTTCTCTCTACCCACCCTTGCCTCCTTTTCCGCGCAGCTCTCGATTCCCCCCTCTCTTTCGCACCCTCCATGTCATATTCCGCTCCAGGAGTTCCATCATAGCTCCTCACTGTCGCTGGGAGGATGTTTTCTCCTCCGCTCGCCCCTTCCACCGCCATTTTCTCTCTACCCACCCTTGCCTCCTTCTCCGCGCAGCTCTCGATTCCCCCCTCTCTTTCGCACCCTCCATGTCATATTCCGCTCCAGGAGCTCCATCATAGCTCCTCGCTGTCGCTGGGAGGATGTTTTCTCCTCCGCTCGCCCCTTCCACCGTCATTTTCTCTCTACCCACCCTTTCCTCCTTTTCCGCGCAGCTCTCGATTCCCCCCTCTCTTTCGCACCCTCCATGTCATATTCCGCTCCAGGAGTTCCATCATAGCTCCTCACTGTCGCTGGGAGGATGTTTTCTCCTCCGCTCGCCCCTTTCAATGTCATTTTCTCTCTACCCACCCTTGCCTCCTTTTCCGCGCAGCTCTCGATTCCCCCCTCTCTTTCGCACCCTCCATGTCATATTCCGCTCCAGGAGTTCCATCATAGCTCCTCACTGTCGCTGGGAGGAAGTTTTCTCCTCCGCTCGCCCCTTCCACCTTCATTTTCTCTCTACCCACCCTTGCCTCCTTTTCCGCGCAGCTCTCGATTCCCCCCTTTCTTTCGCACCCTCCATGTCATATTCCGCTCCAGGAGCTCCATCATAGCTCCTTGCTGTCGCTGGGAGGATGTTTTCTCCTCCGCTCGCCCCTTCCACCGTCATTTTCTCTCTACCCACCCTTGCCTCCTTTTCCGCGCAGCTCTCGATTCCCCCCTCTCTTTCGCACCCTCCATGTCATATTCCGCTCCAGGAGTTCCATCATAGCTCCTCACTGTCGCTGGGAGGATGTTTTCTCCTCCGCTCGCCCCTTCCACCGCCATTTTCTCTCTACCCACCCTTGCCTCCTTCTCCGCGCAGCTCTCGATTCCCCCCTCTCTTTCGCACCCTCCATGTCATATTCCGCTCCAGGAGCTCCATCATAGCTCCTTGCTGTCGCTGGGAGGATGTTTTCTCCTCCGCTCGCCCCTTCCACCGTCATTTTCTCTCTACCCACCCTTGCCTCCTTTTCCGCGCAGCTCTCGATTCCCCCCCCTCTTTCGCACCCTCCATGTCATATTCCGCTCCAGGAGTTCCATCATAGCTCCTCACTGTCGCTGGGAGGATGTTTTCTCCTCCGCTCGCCCCTTCCACCGCCATTTTCTCTCTACCCACCCTTGCCTCCTTCTCCGCGCAGCTCTCGATTCCCCCCTCTCTTTCGCACCCTCCATGTCATATTCCGCTCCAGGAGCTCCATCATAGCTCCTCGCTGTCGCTGGGAGGATGTTTTCTCCTCCGCTCGCCCCTTCCGCCATCATTTTCTCTCTACCCACCCTTTCCTCCTTTTCCGCGCAGCTCTCGATTCCCCCCTCTCTTTCGCACCCTCCATGTCATATTCCGCTCCAGGAGTTCCATCATAGCTCCTCACTGTCGCTGGGAGGATGTTTTCTCCTCCGCTCGCCCCTTCCACCGTCATTTTTTCTCTACCCACCCTTGCCTCCTTTTCCGCGCAGCTCTCGATTCCCCCCTCTCTTTCGCACCCTCTATGTCATATTCCGCTCCAGGAGTTCCATCATAGCTCCTCACTGTCGCTGGGAGGATGTTTTCTCCTCGCTCGCCCCTTCCACCATCATTTTCTCTCTACCCACCCTTGCCTCCTTTTCCGCGCAGCTCTCGATTCCCCCCTCTCTTTCGCACCCTCCATGTCATATTCCGCTCCAGGAGCTCCATCATAGCTCCTTGCTGTCGCTGGGAGGATGTTTTCTCCTCCGCTCGCCCCTTCCACCGTCATTTTCTCTCTACCCACCCTTGCCTCCTTTTCCGCGCAGCTCTCGATTCCCCCCTCTCTTTCGCACCCTCCATGTCATATTCCGCTCCAGGAGTTCCATCATAGCTCCTCACTGTCGCTGGGAGGATGTTTTCTCCTCCGCTCGCCCCTTCCACCGTCATTTTCTCTCTACCCACCCTTGCCTCCTTTTCCGCGCAGCTCTCGATTCCCCCCTCTCTTTCGCACCCTCCATGTCATATTCCGCTCCAGGAGTTCCATCATAGCTCCTCACTGTCGCTGGGAGGATGTTTTCTCCTCCGCTCGCCCCTTCCACCGTCATTTTCTCTCTACCCACCCTTGCCTCCTTTTCCGCGCAGCTCTCGATTCCCCCCTCTCTTTCGCACCCTCCATGTCATATTCCGCTCCAGGAGTTCCATCATAGCTCCTCACTGTCGCTGGGAGGAAGTTTTCTCCTCCGCTCGCCCCTTCCACCTTCATTTTCTCTCTACCCACCCTTGCCTCCTTTTCCGCGCAGCTCTCGATTCCCCCCTCTCTTTCGCACCCTCCATGTCATATTCCGCTCCAGGAGCTCCATCATAGCTCCTTGCTGTCGCTGGGAGGATGTTTTCTCCTCCGCTCGCCCCTTCCACCGTCATTTTCTCTCTACCCACCCTTGCCTCCTTTTCCGCGCAGCTCTCGATTCCCCCCTCTCTTTCGCACCCTCCATGTCATATTCCGCTCCAGGAGTTCCATCATAGCTCCTCACTGTCGCTGGGAGGATGTTTTCTCCTCCGCTCGCCCCTTCCACCGTCATTTTCTCTCTACCCACCCTTGCCTCCTTCTCCGCGCAGCTCTCGATTCCCCCCTCTCTTTCGCACCCTCCATGTCATATTCCGCTCCAGGAGCTCCATCATAGCTAATCGCTGTCGCTGGGAGGATGTTTTCTCCTCCGCTCGCCCCTTCCACCGTCATTTTCTCTCTACCCACCCTTGCCTCCTTTTCCGCGCAGCTCTCGATTCCCCCCTCTCTTTCGCACCCTCCATGTCATATTCCGCTCCAGGAGCTCCATCATAGCTCCTCGCTGTCGCTGGGAGGATGTTTTCTCCTCCGCTCGCCCCTTCCACCGTCATTTTCTCTCTACCCACCCTTTCCTCCTTTTCCGCGCAGCTCTCGATTCCCCCCTCTCTTTCGCACCCTCCATGTCATATTCCGCTCCAGGAGCTCCATCATAGCTCCTCGCTGTCGCTGGGAGGATGTTTTCTCCTCCGCTCGCCCCTTCCACCGTCATTTTCTCTCTACCCACCATTGCCTCCTTCTCCGCGCAGCTCTCAATTCCCCCCTCTCTTTCGCACCCTCCATGTCATATTCCGCTCCAGGAGCTCCATCATAGCTCCTCGCTGTCGCTGGGAGGATGTTTTCTCCTCCGCTCGCCCCTTCCACCGTCATTTTCTCTCTACCCACCCTTTCCTCCTTTTCCGCGCAGCTCTCGATTCCCCCCTCTCTTTCGCACCCTCCATGTCATATTCCGCTCCAGGAGCTCCATCATAGCTCCTCGCTGTCGCTGGGAGGATGTTTTCTCCTCCGCTCGCCCCTTCCACCGTCATTTTCTCTCTACCCACCATTGCCTCCTTCTCCGCGCAGCTCTCAATTCCCCCCTCTCTTTCGCACCCTCCATGTCATATTCCGCTCCAGGAGCTCCATCATAGCTCCTCGCTGTCGCTGGGAGGATGTTTTCTCCTCCGCTCGCCCCTTCCACCGTCATTTTCTCTCTACCCACCCTTGCCTCCTTCTCCGCGCAGCTCTCGATTCCCCCCTCTCTTTCGAACCCTCCATGTCATATTCCGCTCCAGGAGCTCCATCATAGCTCCTCGCTGTCGCTGGGAGGATGTTTTCTCCTCTGCTCGCCCCTTCCACCGTCATTTTCTCTCTACCCACCCTTTCCTCCTTTTCCGCGCAGCTCTCGATTCCCCCCTCTCTTTCGCACTCTCCATGTCATATTCCGCTCCAGGAGCTCCATCATAGCTCCTCGCTGTCGCTGGGAGGATGTTTTCTCCTCCGCTCGCCCCTTCCACCGTCATTTTCTTTCTACCCACCCTTGCCTCCTTTTCCACGCAGCTCTCGATTCCCCCCTCTCTTTCGCACCCTCCATGTCATATTCCGCTCCAGGAGCTCCATCATAGCTCCTCGCTGTTGCTGGGAGGATGTTTTCTCCTCCGCTCGCCCCTTCCACCGTCATTTTCTCTCTACCCACCCTTGCCTCCTTCTCCGCACAGCTCTCGATTCCCCCCTCTCTTGCGCACCCTCCATGTCATATTCCGCTCCAGGAGCTCCATCATAGCTCCTCGCTGTCGCTGGGAGGATGTTTTCTCCTCCGCTCGCCCCTTCCACCGTCATTTTCTCTCTACCCACCCTTGCCTCCTTTTCCGCGCAGCTCTCGATTCCCCCCTCTCTTTCGCACCCTCCATGTCATATTCCGCTCCAGGAGCTCCATCATAGCTCCTCGCTGTCGCTGGGAGGATGTTTTCTCCTCCGCTCGCCCCTTCCACCGTCATTTTCTCTCTACCCACCCTTGCCTCCTTCTCCGCGCAGCTCTCAAATCCCCCCTCTCTTTCGCACCCTCCATGTCATATTCCGCTCCAGGAGCTCCATCATAGCTCCTCGCTGTCGCTGGGAGGATGTTTTCTCCTCCGCTCGCCCCTTCCACCGTCATTTTCTCTCTACCCACCCTTGCCTCCTTCTCCGCGCAGCTCTCGATTCCCCCCTCTCTTTCGCACCCTCCATGTCATATTCCGCTCCAGGAGCTCCATCATAGCTAATCGCTGTCGCTGGGAGGATGTTTTCTCCTCCGCTCGCCCCTTCCACCGTCATTTTCTCTCTACCCACCCTTGCCTCCTTTTCCGCGCAGCTCTCGATTCCCCCCTCTCTTTTGCACCCTCCATGTCATATTCCGCTCCAGGAGTTCCATCATAGCTCCTCACTGTCGCTGGGAGGATGTTTTCTCCTCCGCTCGCCCCTTCCAATGTCATTTTCTCTCTACCCACCCTTGCCTCCTTTTCCGCGCAGCTCTCGATTCCCCCCTCTCTTTCGCACCCTCCATGTCATATTCCGCTCCAGGAGTTCCATCATAGCTCCTCACTGTCGCTGGGAGGAAGTTTTCTCCTCCGCTCGCCCCTTCCACCTTCATTTTCTCTCTACCCACCCTTGCCTCCTTTTCCGCGCAGCTCTCGATTCCCCCCTCTCTTTCGCACCCTCCATGTCATATTCCGCTCCAGGAGCTCCATCATAGCTCCTTGCTGTCGCTGGGAGGATGTTTTCTCCTCCGCTCGCCCCTTCCACCGTCATTTTCTCTCTACCCACCCTTGCCTCCTTTTCCGCGCAGCTCTCGATTCCCCCCTCTCTTTCGCACCCTCCATGTCATATTCCGCTCCAGGAGTTCCATCATAGCTCCTCACTGTCGCTGGGAGGATGTTTTCTCCTCCGCTCGCCCCTTCCACCGTCATTTTCTCTCTACCCACCCTTGCCTCCTTTTCCGCGCAGCTCTCGATTCCCCCCTCTCTTTTGCACCCTCCATGTCATATTCCGCTCCAGGAGTTCCATCATAGCTCCTCACTGTCGCTGGGAGGATGTTTTCTCCTCCGCTCGCCCCTTCCAATGTCATTTTCTCTCTACCCACCCTTGCCTCCTTTTCCGCGCAGCTCTCGATTCCCCCCTCTCTTTCGCACCCTCCATGTCATATTCCGCTCCAGGAGTTCCATCATAGCTCCTCACTGTCGCTGGGAGGAAGTTTTCTCCTCCGCTCGCCCCTTCCACCTTCATTTTCTCTCTACCCACCCTTGCCTCCTTTTCCGCGCAGCTCTCGATTCCCCCCTCTCTTTCGCACCCTCCATGTCATATTCCGCTCCAGGAGCTCCATCATAGCTCCTTGCTGTCGCTGGGAGGATGTTTTCTCCTCCGCTCGCCCCTTCCACCGTCATTTTCTCTCTACCCACCCTTGCCTCCTTTTCCGCGCAGCTCTCGATTCCCCCCTCTCTTTCGCACCCTCCATGTCATATTCCGCTCCAGGAGTTCCATCATAGCTCCTCACTGTCGCTGGGAGGATGTTTTCTCCTCCGCTCGCCCCTTCCACCGCCATTTTCTCTCTACCCACCCTTGCCTCCTTCTCTGCGCAGCTCTCGATTCCCCCCTCTCTTTCGCACCCTCCATGTCATATTCCGCTCCAGGAGCTCCATCATAGCTCCTTGCTGTCGCTGGGAGGATGTTTTCTCCTCCGCTCGCCCCTTCCAATGTCATTTTCTCTCTACCCACCCTTGCCTCCTTTTCCGCGCAGCTCTCGATTCCCCCCTCTCTTTCGCACCCTCCATGTCATATTCCGCTCCAGGAGTTCCATCATAGCTCCTCACTGTCGCTGGGAGGAAGTTTTCTCCTCCGCTCGCCCCTTCCACCTTCATTTTCTCTCTACCCACCCTTGCCTCCTTTTCCGCGCAGCTCTCGATTCCCCCCTCTCTTTCGCACCCTCCATGTCATATTCCGCTCCAGGAGCTCCATCATAGCTCCTTGCTGTCGCTGGGAGGATGTTTTCTCCTCCGCTCGCCCCTTCCACCGTCATTTTCTCTCTACCCACCCTTGCCTCCTTTTCCGCGCAGCTCTCGATTCCCCCCTCTCTTTCGCACCCTCCATGTCATATTCCGCTCCAGGAGTTCCATCATAGCTCCTCACTGTCGCTGGGAGGATGTTTTCTCCTCCGCTCGCCCCTTCCACCGCCATTTTCTCTCTACCCACCCTTGCCTCCTTCTCTGCGCAGCTCTCGATTCCCCCCTCTCTTTCGCACCCTCCATGTCATATTCCGCTCCAGGAGCTCCATCATAGCTCCTTGCTGTCGCTGGGAGGATGTTTTCTCCTCCGCTCGCCCCTTCCACCGTCATTTTCTCTCTACCCACCCTTGCCTCCTTTTCCGCGCAGCTCTCGATTCCCCCCTCTCTTTCGCACCCTCCATGTCATATTCCGCTCCAGGAGTTCCATCATAGCTCCTCACTGTCGCTGGGAGGATGTTTTCTCCTCCGCTCGCCCCTTCCACCGCCATTTTCTCTCTACCCACCCTTGCCTCCTTCTCCGCGCAGCTCTCGATTCCCCCCTCTCTTTCGCACCCTCCATGTCATATTCCGCTCCAGGAGCTCCATCATAGCTCCTCGCTGTCGCTGGGAGGATGTTTTCTCCTCCGCTCGCCCCTTCCACCGTCATTTTCTCTCTACCCACCCTTGCCTCCTTCTCCGCGCAGCTCTCGATTCCCCCCTCTCTTTCGAACCCTCCATGTCATATTCCGCTCCAGGAGCTCCATCATAGCTCCTCGCTGTCGCTGGGAGGATGTTTTCTCCTCTGCTCGCCCCTTCCACCGTCATTTTCTCTCTACCCACCCTTTCCTCCTTTTCCGCGCAGCTCTCGATTCCCCCCTCTCTTTCGCACTCTCCATGTCATATTCCGCTCCAGGAGCTCCATCATAGCTCCTCGCTGTCGCTGGGAGGATGTTTTCTCCTCCGCTCGCCTTTTCCACCGTCATTTTCTTTCTACCCACCCTTGCCTCCTTTTCCACGCAGCTCTCGATTCCCCCCTCTCTTTCGCACCCTCCATGTCATATTCTGCTCCAGGAGCTCCATCATAGCTCCTCGCTGTTGCTGGGAGGATGTTTTCTCCTCCGCTCGCCCCTTCCACCGTCATTTTCTCTCTACCCACCCTTGCCTCCTTCTCCGCACAGCTCTCGATTCCCCCCTCTCTTTGCACCCTCCATGTCATATTCCGCTCCAGGAGCTCCATCATAGCTCCTCGCTGTCGCTGGGAGGATGTTTTCTCCTCTGCTCGCCCCTTCCACCGTCATTTTCTCTCTACCCACCCTTTCCTCCTTTTCCGCGCAGCTCTCGATTCCCCCCTCTCTTGCGCACCCTCCATGTCATATTCCGCTCCAGGAGCTCCATCATAGCTCCTCGCTGTCGCTGGGAGGATGTTTTCTCCTCCGCTCGCCCCTTCCACCGTCATTTTCTCTCTACCCACCCTTGCCTCCTTTTCCGCGCAGCTCTCGATTCCCCCCTCTCTTTCGCACCCTCCATGTCATATTCCGCTCCAGGAGCTCCATCATAGCTCCTCGCTGTCGCTGGGAGGATGTTTTCTCCTCCGCTCGCCCCTTCCACCGTCATTTTCTCTCTACCCACCCTTGCCTCCTTCTCCGCGCAGCTCTCAAATCCCCCCTCTCTTTCGCACCCTCCATGTCATATTCCGCTCCAGGAGCTCCATCATAGCTCCTCGCTGTCGCTGGGAGGATGTTTTCTCCTCCGCTCGCCCCTTCCACCGTCATTTTCTCTCTACCCACCCTTGCCTCCTTCTCCGCGCAGCTCTCGATTCCCCCCTCTCTTTCGCACCCTCCATGTCATATTCCGCTCCAGGAGCTCCATCATAGCTAATCGCTGTCGCTGGGAGGATGTTTTCTCCTCCGCTCGCCCCTTCCACCGTCATTTTCTCTCTACCCACCCTTGCCTCCTTTTCCGCGCAGCTCTCGATTCCCCCCTCTCTTTTGCACCCTCCATGTCATATTCCGCTCCAGGAGTTCCATCATAGCTCCTCACTGTCGCTGGGAGGATGTTTTCTCCTCCGCTCGCCCCTTCCAATGTCATTTTCTCTCTACCCACCCTTGCCTCCTTTTCCGCGCAGCTCTCGATTCCCCCCTCTCTTTCGCACCCTCCATGTCATATTCCGCTCCAGGAGTTCCATCATAGCTCCTCACTGTCGCTGGGAGGAAGTTTTCTCCTCCGCTCGCCCCTTCCACCTTCATTTTCTCTCTACCCACCCTTGCCTCCTTTTCCGCGCAGCTCTCGATTCCCCCCTCTCTTTCGCACCCTCCATGTCATATTCCGCTCCAGGAGCTCCATCATAGCTCCTTGCTGTCGCTGGGAGGATGTTTTCTCCTCCGCTCGCCCCTTCCACCGTCATTTTCTCTCTACCCACCCTTGCCTCCTTTTCCGCGCAGCTCTCGATTCCCCCCTCTCTTTCGCACCCTCCATGTCATATTCCGCTCCAGGAGTTCCATCATAGCTCCTCACTGTCGCTGGGAGGATGTTTTCTCCTCCGCTCGCCCCTTCCACCGCCATTTTCTCTCTACCCACCCTTGCCTCCTTCTCCGCGCAGCTCTCGATTCCCCCCTCTCTTTCGCACCCTCCATGTCATATTCCGCTCCAGGAGCTCCATCATAGCTCCTTGCTGTCGCTGGGAGGATGTTTTCTCCTCCGCTCGCCCCTTCCACCGTCATTTTCTCTCTACCCACCCTTGCCTCCTTTTCCGCGCAGCTCTCGATTCCCCCCTCTCTTTCGCACCCTCCATGTCATATTCCGCTCCAGGAGTTCCATCATAGCTCCTCACTGTCGCTGGGAGGATGTTTTCTCCTCCGCTCGCCCCTTCCACCGCCATTTTCTCTCTACCCACCCTTGCCTCCTTCTCCGCGCAGCTCTCGATTCCCCCCTCTCTTTCGCACCCTCCATGTCATATTCCGCTCCAGGAGCTCCATCATAGCTCCTCGCTGTCGCTGGGAGGATGTTTTCTCCTCCGCTCGCCCCTTCCACCATCATTTTCTCTCTACCCACCCTTTCCTCCTTTTCCGCGCAGCTCTCGATTCCCCCCTCTCTTTCGCACCCTCCATGTCATATTCCGCTCCAGGAGTTCCATCATAGCTCCTCACTGTCGCTGGGAGGATGTTTTCTCCTCCGCTCGCCCCTTCCACCGTCATTTTCTCTCTACCCACCCTTGCCTCCTTTTCCGCGCAGCTCTCGATTCCCCCCTCTCTTTCGCACCCTCCATGTCATATTCCGCTCCAGGAGTTCCATCATAGCTCCTCACTGTCGCTGGGAGGATGTTTTCTCCTCCGCTCGCCCCTTCCACCGTCATTTTCTCTCTACCCACCCTTGCCTCCTTTTCCGCGCAGCTCTCGATTCCCCCCTCTCTTTCGCACCCTCCATGTCATATTCCGCTCCAGGAGTTCCATCATAGCTCCTCACTGTCGCTGGGAGGATGTTTTCTCCTCCGCTCGCCCCTTCCACCGCCATTTTCTCTCTACCCACCCTTGCCTCCTTCTCCGCGCAGCTCTCGATTCCCCCCTCTCTTTCGCACCCTCCATGTCATATTCCGCTCCAGGAGCTCCATCATAGCTCCTCGCTGTCGCTGGGAGGATGTTTTCTCCTCCGCTCGCCCCTTCCACCGTCATTTTCTCTCTACCCACCCTTGCCTCCTTCTCCGCGCAGCTCTCGATTCCCCCCTCTCTTTCGAACCCTCCATGTCATATTCCGCTCCAGGAGCTCCATCATAGCTCCTCGCTGTCGCTGGGAGGATGTTTTCTCCTCTGCTCGCCCCTTCCACCGTCATTTTCTCTCTACCCACCCTTTCCTCCTTTTCCGCGCAGCTCTCGATTCCCCCCTCTCTTTCGCACTCTCCATGTCATATTCCGCTCCAGGAGCTCCATCATAGCTCCTCGCTGTCGCTGGGAGGATGTTTTCTCCTCCGCTCGCCCCTTCCACCGTCATTTTCTTTCTACCCACCCTTGCCTCCTTTTCCACGCAGCTCTCGATTCCCCCCTCTCTTTCGCACCCTCCATGTCATATTCCGCTCCAGGAGCTCCATCATAGCTCCTCGCTGTTGCTGGGAGGATGTTTTCTCCTCCGCTCGCCCCTTCCACCGTCATTTTCTCTCTACCCACCCTTGCCTCCTTCTCCGCACAGCTCTCGATTCCCCCCTCTCTTTGCACCCTCCATGTCATATTCCGCTCCAGGAGCTCCATCATAGCTCCTCGCTGTCGCTGGGAGGATGTTTTCTCCTCTGCTCGCCCCTTCCACCGTCATTTTCTCTCTACCCACCCTTTCCTCCTTTTCCGCGCAGCTCTCGATTCCCCCCTCTCTTGCGCACCCTCCATGTCATATTCCGCTCCAGGAGCTCCATCATAGCTCCTCGCTGTCGCTGGGAGGATGTTTTCTCCTCCGCTCGCCCCTTCCACCGTCATTTTCTCTCTACCCACCCTTGCCTCCTTTTCCGCGCAGCTCTCGATTCCCCCCTCTCTTTCGCACCCTCCATGTCATATTCCGCTCCAGGAGCTCCATCATAGCTCCTCGCTGTCGCTGGGAGGATGTTTTCTCCTCCGCTCGCCCCTTCCACCGTCATTTTCTCTCTACCCACCCTTGCCTCCTTCTCCGCGCAGCTCTCAAATCCCCCCTCTCTTTCGCACCCTCCATGTCATATTCCGCTCCAGGAGCTCCATCATAGCTCCTCGCTGTCGCTGGGAGGATGTTTTCTCCTCCGCTCGCCCCTTCCACCGTCATTTTCTCTCTACCCACCCTTGCCTCCTTCTCCGCGCAGCTCTCGATTCCCCCCTCTCTTTCGCACCCTCCATGTCATATTCCGCTCCAGGAGCTCCATCATAGCTAATCGCTGTCGCTGGGAGGATGTTTTCTCCTCCGCTCGCCCCTTCCACCGTCATTTTCTCTCTACCCACCCTTGCCTCCTTTTCCGCGCAGCTCTCGATTCCCCCCTCTCTTTTGCACCCTCCATGTCATATTCCGCTCCAGGAGTTCCATCATAGCTCCTCACTGTCGCTGGGAGGATGTTTTCTCCTCCGCTCGCCACTTCCAATGTCATTTTCTCTCTACCCACCCTTGCCTCCTTTTCCGCGCAGCTCTCGATTCCCCCCTCTCTTTCGCACCCTCCATGTCATATTCCGCTCCAGGAGTTCCATCATAGCTCCTCACTGTCGCTGGGAGGAAGTTTTCTCCTCCGCTCGCCCCTTCCACCTTCATTTTCTCTCTACCCACCCTTGCCTCCTTTTCCGCGCAGCTCTCGATTCCCCCCTCTCTTTCGCACCCTCCATGTCATATTCCGCTCCAGGAGCTCCATCATAGCTCCTTGCTGTCGCTGGGAGGATGTTTTCTCCTCCGCTCGCCCCTTCCACCGTCATTTTCTCTCTACCCACCCTTGCCTCCTTTTCCGCGCAGCTCTCGATTCCCCCCTCTCTTTCGCACCCTCCATGTCATATTCCGCTCCAGGAGTTCCATCATAGCTCCTCACTGTCGCTGGGAGGATGTTTTCTCCTCCGCTCGCCCCTTCCACCGCCATTTTCTCTCTACCCACCCTTGCCTCCTTCTCCGCGCAGCTCTCGATTCCCCCCTCTCTTTCGCACCCTCCATGTCATATTCCGCTCCAGGAGCTCCATCATAGCTCCTTGCTGTCGCTGGGAGGATGTTTTCTCCTCCGCTCGCCCCTTCCACCGTCATTTTCTCTCTACCCACCCTTGCCTCCTTTTCCGCGCAGCTCTCGATTCCCCCCTCTCTTTCGCACCCTCCATGTCATATTCCGCTCCAGGAGTTCCATCATAGCTCCTCACTGTCGCTGGGAGGATGTTTTCTCCTCCGCTCGCCCCTTCCACCGCCATTTTCTCTCTACCCACCCTTGCCTCCTTCTCCGCGCAGCTCTCGATTCCCCCCTCTCTTTCGCACCCTCCATGTCATATTCCGCTCCAGGAGCTCCATCATAGCTCCTCGCTGTCGCTGGGAGGATGTTTTCTCCTCCGCTCGCCCCTTCCACCATCATTTTCTCTCTACCCACCCTTTCCTCCTTTTCCGCGCAGCTCTCGATTCCCCCCTCTCTTTCGCACCCTCCATGTCATATTCCGCTCCAGGAGTTCCATCATAGCTCCTCACTGTCGCTGGGAGGATGTTTTCTCCTCCGCTCGCCCCTTCCACCGTCATTTTCTCTCTACCCACCCTTGCCTCCTTTTCCGCGCAGCTCTCGATTCCCCCCTCTCTTTCGCACCCTCCATGTCATATTCCGCTCCAGGAGTTCCATCATAGCTCCTCACTGTCGCTGGGAGGATGTTTTCTCCTCCGCTCGCCCCTTCCACCGTCATTTTCTCTCTACCCACCCTTGCCTCCTTTTCCGCGCAGCTCTCGATTCCCCCCTCTCTTTCGCACCCTCCATGTCATATTCCGCTCCAGGAGTTCCATCATAGCTCCTCACTGTCGCTGGGAGGAAGTTTTCTCCTCCGCTCGCCCCTTCCACCTTCATTTTCTCTCTACCCACCCTTGCCTCCTTTTCCGCGCAGCTCTCGATTCCCCCCTCTCTTTCGCACCCTCCATGTCATATTCCGCTCCAGGAGCTCCATCATAGCTCCTTGCTGTCGCTGGGAGGATGTTTTCTCCTCCGCTCGCCCCTTCCACCGTCATTTTCTCTCTACCCACCCTTGTCTCCTTTTCCGCGCAGCTCTCGATTCCCCCCTCTCTTTCGCACCCTCCATGTCATATTCCGCTCCAGGAGTTCCATCATAGCTCCTCACTGTCGCTGGGAGGATGTTTTCTCCTCCGCTCGCCCCTTCCACCGTCATTTTCTCTCTACCCACCCTTGCCTCCTTCTCCGCGCAGCTCTCGATTCCCCCCTCTCTTTCGCACCCTCCATGTCATATTCCGCTCCAGGAGCTCCATCATAGCTAATCGCTGTCGCTGGGAGGATGTTTTCTCCTCCGCTCGCCCCTTCCACCGTCATTTTCTCTCTACCCACCCTTGCCTCCTTTTCCGCGCAGCTCTCGATTCCCCCCTCTCTTTCGCACCCTCCATGTCATATTCCGCTCCAGGAGCTCCATCATAGCTCCTCGCTGTCGCTGGGAGGATGTTTTCTCCTCCGCTCGCCCCTTCCACCGTCATTTTCTTTCTACCCACCCTTGCCTCCTTTTCCACGCAGCTCTCGATTCCCCCCTCTCTTTCGCACCCTCCATGTCATATTCCGCTCCAGGAGCTCCATCATAGCTCCTCGCTGTTGCTGGGAGGATGTTTTCTCCTCCGCTCGCCCCTTCCACCGTCATTTTCTCTCTACCCACCCTTGCCTCCTTCTCCGCACAGCTCTCGATTCCCCCCTCTCTTTGCACCCTCCATGTCATATTCCGCTCCAGGAGCTCCATCATAGCTCCTCGCTGTCGCTGGGAGGATGTTTTCTCCTCTGCTCGCCCCTTCCACCGTCATTTTCTCTCTACCCACCCTTTCCTCCTTTTCCGCGCAGCTCTCGATTCCCCCCTCTCTTGCGCACCCTCCATGTCATATTCCGCTCCAGGAGCTCCATCATAGCTCCTCGCTGTCGCTGGGAGGATGTTTTCTCCTCCGCTCGCCCCTTCCACCGTCATTTTCTCTCTACCCACCCTTGCCTCCTTCTCCGCGCAGCTCTCAATTCCCCCCTCTCTTTCGCACCCTCCATGTCATATTCCGCTCCAGGAGCTCCATCATAGCTCCTCGCTGTCGCTGGGAGGATGTTTTCTCCTCCGCTCGCCCCTTCCACCGTCATTTTCTCTCTACCCACCCTTGCCTCCTTCTCCGCGCAGCTCTCGATTCCCCCCTCTCTTTCGAACCCTCCATGTCATATTCCGCTCCAGGAGCTCCATCATAGCTCCTCGCTGTCGCTGGGAGGATGTTTTCTCCTCTGCTCGCCCCTTCCACCGTCATTTTCTCTCTACCCACCCTTTCCTCCTTTTCCGCGCAGCTCTCGATTCCCCCCTCTCTTTCGCACCCTCCATGTCATATTCCGCTCCAGGAGCTCCATCATAGCTCCTCGCTGTCGATGGGAGGATGTTTTCTCCTCCGCTCGCCCCTTCCACCGTCATTTTCTTTCTACCCACCCTTGCCTCCTTTTCCACGCAGCTCTCGATTCCCCCCTCTCTTTCGCACCCTCCATGTCATATTCCGCTCCAGGAGCTCCATCATAGCTCCTCGCTGTTGCTGGGAGGATGTTTTCTCCTCCGCTCGCCCCTTCCACCGTCATTTTCTCTCTACCCACCCTTGCCTCCTTCTCCGCACAGCTCTCGATTCCCCCCTCTCTTTCGCACCCTCCATGTCATATTCCGCTCCAGGAGCTCCATCATAGCTCCTCGCTGTTGCTGGGAGGATGTTTTCTCCTCCGCTCGCCCCTTCCACCGTCATTTTCTCTCTACCCACCCTTTCCTCCTTTTCCGCGCAGCTCTCGATTCCCCCCTCTCTTGCACACCCTCCATGTCATATTCCGCTCCAGGAGCTCCATCATAGCTCCTCGCTGTCGCTGGGAGGATGTTTTCTCCTCCGCTCGCCCCTTCCACCGTCATTTTCTCTCTACCCACCCTTGCCTCCTTTTCCGCGCAGCTCTCGATTCCCCCCTCTCTTTCGCACCCTCCATGTCATATTCCGCTCCAGGAGTTCCATCATAGCTCCTCACTGTCGCTGGGAGGATGTTTTCTCCTCCGCTCGCCCCTTCCACCGTCATTTTCTCTCTACCCACCCTTGCCTCCTTCTCCGCGCAGCTCTCGATTCCCCCCTCTCTTTCGCACCCTCCATGTCATATTCCGCTCCAGGAGCTCCATCATAGCTCCTCGCTGTCGCTGGGAGGATGTTTTCTCCTCCGCTCGCCCCTTCCACCGTCATTTTCTCTCTACCCACCCTTGCCTCCTTCTCCGCGCAGCTCTCGATTCCCTCCTCTCTCTCGCACCCTCCATATTACATCCAGCTCCAGGAGCTCCATCATACCTCTTTGCTGTCGCTGGGAGGATGTTTTCTCCTCCACTCGCCCCTTCCACCATCATTTTCTCTCTACCCACCCTTGCCTCCTTCTCCGCGCTGCTCTCGATTCCCTCCTCTCTCTCGCACCCTCCATATTACATCCAGCTCCAGGAGCTCCATCATAGCTCCTCGCTGTCGCTGGGAGGATGTTTTCTCCTCCACTCGCCCCTTCCACCGTCATTTTCTCTCTACCCACCCTTGCCTCCTTCTCCGCGCAGCTCTCGATTCCCTCCTCTCTCTCGCACCCTCCATATTACATCCAGCTCCAGGAGCTCCATCATAGCTCCTCGCTGTCGCTGGGAGGATGTTTTCTCCTCTGCTCGCCGCTTCCGCCGTCATTTTCTCTCCACCCACCCTTGCCTCCTTCTCCGCGCCGCTCTCGATTCCCCCCTCTCTTTCGCACCCTCCATGCCATATTCTGCTCCAGGAGCTCCATCATAGCTCCTCGCTGTCGCTGGGAGGATGTTTTCTCCTCCGCTCGCCCCTTCCACCGTCATTTTCTCTCTACCCACCCTTGCCTCCTTCTCCGCGCAGCTCTCGATTCCCCCCTCTCTTTCGCACCCTCCATGTCATATTCCGCTCCAGGAGCTCCATCATAGCTCCTCGCTGTCGCTGGGAGGATGTTTTCTCCTCCGCTCGCCCCTTCCACCGTCATTTTCTCTCTACCCACCCTTGCCTTCTTCTCCGCGCAGCTCTCGATTCCCCCCTCTCTTTCGCACCCTCCATGTCATATTCCGCTCCAGGAGCTCCATCATAGCTCCTCGCTGTCGCTGGGAGGATGTTTTCTCCTCCGCTCGCCCCTTCCACCGTCATTTTCTTTCTACCCACCCTTGCCTCCTTTTCCACGCAGCTCTCGATTCCCCCCTCTCTTTCGCACCCTCCATGTCATATTCCGCTCCAGGAGCTCCATCATAGCTCCTCGCTGTTGCTGGGAGGATGTTTTCTCCTCCGCTCGCCCCTTCCACCGTCATTTTCTCTCTACCCACCCTTGCCTCCTTCTCCGCGCAGCTCTCGATTCCCCCCTCTCTTTCGCACCCTCCATGTCATATTCCGCTCCAGGAGCTCCATCATAGCTCCTCGCTGTCGCTGGGAGGATTTTTTCTCCTCTGCTCGCCCCTTCCACCGTCATTTTCTCTCTA
The DNA here is from genome assembly GCF_965119305.1 of Pelophylax lessonae. Classification (NCBI taxonomy): domain Eukaryota; kingdom Metazoa; phylum Chordata; class Amphibia; order Anura; family Ranidae; genus Pelophylax; species Pelophylax lessonae. The sequence continues at coordinate 81,201,310 of NC_138780.1, read as the reverse complement.
CCCACCCTTTCCTCCTTTTCCGCGCAGCTCTCGATTCCCCCCTCTCTTGCGCACCCTCCATGTCATATTCCGCTCCAGGAGCTCCATCATAGCTCCTCGCTGTCGCTGGGAGGATGTTTTCTCCTCCGCTCGCCCCTTCCACCGTCATTTTCTCTCTACCCACCCTTGCCTCCTTTTCCGCGCAGCTCTCGATTCCCCCCTCTCTTTCGCACCCTCCATGTCATATTCCGCTCCAGGAGTTCCATCATAGCTCCTCACTGTCGCTGGGAGGATGTTTTCTCCTCCACTCGCCCCTTCCACCGTCATTTTCTCTCTACCCACCCTTGCCTCCTTCTCCGCGCTGCTCTCGATTCCCTCCTCTCTCTCGCACCCTCCATATTACATCCAGCTCCAGGAGCTCCATCATAGCTCCTCGCTGTCGCTGGGAGGATGTTTTCTCCTCTGCTCGCCGCTTCCGCCGTCATTTTCTCTCCACCCACCCTTGCCTCCTTCTCCGCGCCGCTCTCGATTCCCCCCTCTCTTTCGCACCCTCCATGTCATATTCTGCTCCAGGAGCTCCATCATAGCTCCTCGCTGTTGCTGGGAGGATGTTTTCTCCTCCGCTCGCCCCTTCCACCGTCATTTTCTCTCTACCCACCCTTGCCTCCTTCTCCGCACAGCTCTCGATTCCCCCCTCTCTTTCGCACCCTCCATGTCATATTCCGCTCCAGGAGCTCCATCATAGCTCCTCGCTGTCGCTGGGAGGATGTTTTCTCCTCTGCTCGCCCCTTCCACCGTCATTTTCTCTCTACCCACCCTTTCCTCCTTTTCCGCGCAGCTCTCGATTCCCCCCTCTCTTGCGCACCCTCCATGTCATATTCCGCTCCAGGAGCTCCATCATAGCTCCTCGCTGTCGCTGGGAGGATGTTTTCTCCTCCGCTCGCCCCTTCCACCGTCATTTTCTCTCTACCCACCCTTGCCTCCTTTTCCACGCAGCTCTCGATTCCCCCCTCTCTTTCGCACCCTCCATGTCATATTCCGCTCCAGGAGCTCCATCATAGCTCCTCGCTGTTGCTGGGAGGATGTTTTCTCCTCCGCTCGCCCCTTCCACCGTCATTTTCTCTCTACCCACCCTTTCCTCCTTTTCCGCGCAGCTCTCGATTCCCCCCTCTCTTGCGCACCCTCCATGTCATATTCCACTCCAGGAGCTCCATCATAGCTCCTCGCTGTCGCTGGGAGGATGTTTTCTCCTCCGCTCGCCCCTTCCACCGTCATTTTCTCTCTACCCACCCTTGCCTCCTTTTCCACGCAGCTCTCGATTCCCCCCTCTCTTTCGCACCCTCCATGTCATATTCCGCTCCTGGAGCTCCATCATAGCTCCTCGCTGTTGCTGGGAGGATGTTTTCTCCACCGCTCGCCCCTTCCACCGTCATTTTCTCTCTACCCACCCTTTCCTCCTTTTCCGCGCAGCTCTCGATTCCCCCCTCTCTTGCACACCCTCCATGTCATATTCCGCTCCAGGAGCTCCATCATAGCTCCTCGCTGTCGCTGGGAGGATGTTTTCTCCTCCGCTCGCCCCTTCCACCGTCATTTTCTCTCTACCCACCCTTGCCTCCTTTTCCGCGCAGCTCTCGATTCCCCCCTCTCTTTCGCACCCTCCATGTCATATTCCGCTCCAGGAGTTCCATCATAGCTCCTCACTGTCGCTGGGAGGATGTTTTCTCCTCCGCTCGCCCCTTCCACCGTCATTTTCTCTCTACCCACCCTTGCCTCCTTCTCCGCGCAGCTCTCGATTCCCCCCTCTCTTTCGCACCCTCCATGTCATATTCCGCTCCAGGAGCTCCATCATAGCTCCTCGCTGTCGCTGGGAGGATGTTTTCTCCTCCGCTCGCCCCTTCCACCGTCATTTTCTCTCTACCCACCCTTGCCTCCTTCTCCGCGCAGCTCTCGATTCCCTCCTCTCTCTCGCACCCTCCATATTACATCCAGCTCCAGGAGCTCCATCATACCTCTTTGCTGTCGCTGGTAGGATGTTTTCTCCTCCACTCGCCCCTTCCACCATCATTTTCTCTCTAACCACCCTTGCCTCCTTCTCCGCGCTGCTCTCGATTCCCTCCTCTCTCTCGCACCCTCCATATTACATCCAGCTCCAGGAGCTCCATCATAGCTCCTCGCTGTCGCTGGGAGGATGTTTTCTCCTCCGCTCGCCCCTTCCACCGTCATTTTCTCTCTACCCACCCTTGCCTCCTTCTCCGCGCAGCTCTCGATTCCCTCCTCTCTCTCGCACCCTCCATATTACATCCAGCTCCAGGAGCTCCATCATAGCTCCTCGCTGTCGCTGGGAGGATGTTTTCTCCTCTGCTCGCCGCTTCCGCCGTCATTTTCTCTCCACCCACCCTTGCCTCCTTCTCCGCGCCGCTCTCGATTCCCCCCTCTCTTTCGCACCCTCCATGCCATATTCTGCTCCAGGAGCTCCATCATAGCTCCTCGCTGTCGCTGGGAGGATGTTTTCTCCTCCGCTCGCCCCTTCCACCGTCATTTTCTCTCTACCCACCCTTGCCTCCTTCTCCGCGCAGCTCTCGATTCCCCCCTCTCTTTCGCACCCTCCATGTCATATTCCGCTCCAGGAGCTCCATCATAGCTCCTCGCTGTCGCTGGGAGGATGTTTTCTCCTCCGCTCGCCCCTTCCACCGTCATTTTCTCTCTACCCACCCTTGCCTTCTTCTCCGCGCAGCTCTCGATTCCCCCCTCTCTTTCGCACCCTCCATGTCATATTCCGCTCCAGGAGCTCCATCATAGCTCCTCGCTGTCGCTGGGAGGATGTTTTCTCCTCCGCTCGCCCCTTCCACCGTCATTTTCTTTCTACCCACCCTTGCCTCCTTTTCCACGCAGCTCTCGATTCCCCCCTCTCTTTCGCACCCTCCATGTCATATTCCGCTCCAGGAGCTCCATCATAGCTCCTCGCTGTTGCTGGGAGGATGTTTTCTCCTCCGCTCGCCCCTTCCACCGTCATTTTCTCTCTACCCACCCTTGCCTCCTTCTCCGCGCAGCTCTCGATTCCCCCCTCTCTTTCGCACCCTCCATGTCATATTCCGCTCCAGGAGCTCCATCATAGCTCCTCGCTGTCGCTGGGAGGATTTTTTCTCCTCTGCTTGCCCCTTCCACCGTCATTTTCTCTCTACCCACCCTTTCCTCCATTTCCGCGCAGCTCTCGATTCCCCCCTCTCTTGCGCACCCTCCATGTCATATTCCGCTCCAGGAGCTCCATCATAGCTCCTCGCTGTCGCTGGGAGGATGTTTTCTCCTCCGCTCGCCCCTTCCACCGTCATTTTCTCTCTACCCACCCTTGCCTCCTTTTCCGCGCAGCTCTCGATTCCCCCCTCTCTTTCGCACCCTCCATGTCATATTCCGCTCCAGGAGTTCCATCATAGCTCCTCACTGTCGCTGGGAGGATGTTTTCTCCTCCACTCGCCCCTTCCACCGTCATTTTCTCTCTACCCACCCTTGCCTCCTTCTCCGCGCTGCTCTCGATTCCCTCCTCTCTCTCGCACCCTCCATATTACATCCAGCTCCAGGAGCTCCATCATAGCTCCTCGCTGTCGCTGGGAGGATGTTTTCTCCTCTGCTCGCCGCTTCCGCCGTCATTTTCTCTCCACCCACCCTTGCCTCCTTCTCCGCGCCGCTCTCGATTCCCCCCTCTCTTTCGCACCCTCCATGTCATATTCTGCTCCAGGAGCTCCATCATAGCTCCTCGCTGTCGCTGGGAGGATGTTTTCTCCTCCGCTCGCCCCTTCCACCGTCATTTTCTCTCTACCCACCCTTGCCTCCTTCTCCGCGCAGCTCTCGATTCCCCCCTCTCTTTCGCACCCTCCATGTCATATTCCGCTCCAGGAGCTCCATCATAGCTCCTCGCTGTCGCTGGGAGGATGTTTTCTCCTCCGCTCGCCCCTTCCACCGTCATTTTCTCTCTACCCACCCTTTCCTCCTTTTCCGCGCAGCTCTCGATTCCCCCCTCTCTTTCGCACCCTCCATGTCATATTCCGCTCCAGGAGCTCCATCATAGCTCCTCGCTGTCGCTGGGAGGATGTTTTCTCCTCCGCTCGCCCCTTCCACCGTCATTTTCTCTCTACCCACCCTTGCCTCCTTTTCCGCGCAGCTCTCGATTCCCCCCTCTCTTTCGCACCCTCCATGTCATATTCCGCTCCAGGAGCTCCATCATAGCTCCTCGCTGTCGCTGGGAGGATGTTTTCTCCTCCGCTCGCCCCTTCCACCGTCATTTTCTCTCTACCCACCCTTGCCTCCTTCTCCGCGCAGCTCTCGATTCCCCCCTCTCTTTCGAACCCTCCATGTCATATTCCGCTCCAGGAGCTCCATCATAGCTCCTCGCTGTCGCTGGGAGGATGTTTTCTCCTCTGCTCGCCCCTTCCACCGTCATTTTCTCTCTACCCACCCTTTCCTCCTTTTCCGCGCAGCTCTCGATTCCCCCCTCTCTTTCGCACCCTCCATGTCATATTCCGCTCCAGGAGCTCCATCATAGCAACTCGCTGTCGCTGGGAGGATGTTTTCTCCTCCGCTCGCCCCTTCCACCGTCATTTTCTTTCTACCCACCCTTGCCTCCTTTTCCACGCAGCTCTCGATTCCCCCCTCTCTTTCGCACCCTCCATGTCATATTCCGCTCCAGGAGCTCCATCATAGCTCCTCGCTGTTGCTGGGAGGATGTTTTCTCCTCCGCTCGCCCCTTCCACCGTCATTTTCTCTCTACCCACCCTTGCCTCCTTCTCCGCACAGCTCTCGATTCCCCCCTCTCTTTCGCACCCTCCATGTCATATTCCGCTCCAGGAGCTCCATCATAGCTCCTCGCTGTCGCTGGGAGGATGTTTTCTCCTCTGCTCGCCCCTTCCACCGTCATTTTCTCTCTACCCACCCTTTCCTCCTTTTCCGCGCAGCTCTCGATTCCCCCCTCTCTTGCGCACCCTCCATGTCATATTCCGCTCCAGGAGCTCCATCATAGCTCCTCGCTGTCGCTGGGAGGATGTTTTCTCCTCCGCTCGCCCCTTCCACCGTCATTTTCTCTCTACCCACCCTTGCCTCCTTTTCCGCGCAGCTCTCGATTCCCCCCTCTCTTTCGCACCCTCCATGTCATATTCCGCTCCAGGAGTTCCATCATAGCTCCTCACTGTCGCTGGGAGGATGTTTTCTCCTCCACTCGCCCCTTCCACCGTCATTTTCTCTCTACCCACCCTTGCCTCCTTCTCCGCGCAGCTCTCGATTCCCCCCTCTCTTTCGCACCCTCCATGTCATATTCCGCTCCAGGAGCTCCATCATAGCTCCTCGCTGTCGCTGGGAGGATTTTTTCTCCTCTGCTCGCCCCTTCCACCGCCATTTTCTCTCTACCCACCCTTTCCTCCTTTTCCGCGCAGCTCTCGATTCCCCCCTCTCTTGCGCACCCTCCATGTCATATTCCGCTCCAGGAGCTCCATCATAGCTCCTCGCTGTCGCTGGGAGGAAGTTTTCTCCTCCGCTCGCCCCTTCCACCGTCATTTTCTCTCTACCCACCCTTGCCTCCTTTTCCGCGCAGCTCTCAATTCCCCCCTCTCTTTCGCACCCTCCATGTCATATTCCGCTCCAGGAGCTCCATCATAGCTCCTTGCTGTCGCTGGGAGGATGTTTTCTCCTCCGCTCGCCCCTTCCACCGTCATTTTCTCTCTACCCACCCTTGCCTCCTTTTCCGCGCAGCTCTCGATTCCCCCCTCTCTTTCGCACCCTCCATGTCATATTCCGCTCCAGGAGTTCCATCATAGCTCCTCACTGTCGCTGGGAGGATGTTTTCTCCTCCGCTCGCCCCTTCCACCGTCATTTTCTCTCTACCCACCCTTGCCTCCTTCTCCGCGCAGCTCTCGATTCCCCCCTCTCTTTCGCACCCTCCATGTCATATTCTGCTCCAGCAGCTCCATCATAGCTCCTCGCTGTCGCTGGGAGGATGTTTTCTCCTCCGCTCGCCCCTTCCACCGTCATTTTCTCTCTACCCACCCTTGCCTCCTTCTCCGCGCAGCTCTCGATTCCCCCCTCTCTTTCGCACCCTCCATGTCATATTCCGCTCCAGGAGCTCCATCATAGCTCCTTGCTGTCGCTGGGAGGATGTTTTCTCCTCCGCTCGCCCCTTCCACCATCATTTTCTCTCTACCCACCCTTGCCTCCTTCTCCGCGCAGCTCTCGATTCCCCCCTCTCTTTCGCACCCTCCATGTCATATTCCGCTCCAGGAGCTCCATCATAGCTCCTTGCTGTCGCTGGGAGGATGTTTTCTCCTCCGCTCGCCCCTTCCACCATCATTTTCTCTCTACCCACCCTTGCCTCCTTCTCCGCGCAGCTCTCGATTCCCCCCTCTCTTTCGCACCCTCCATGTCATATTCCGCTCCAGGAGCTCCATCATAGCTCCTCGCTGTCGCTGGGAGGATGTTTTCTCCTCCGCTCGCCCCTTCCACCGTAATTTTCTCTCTACCCACCCTTGCCTCCTTTTCCGCGCAGCTCTCGATTCCCCCCTCTCTTTCGCACCCTCCATGTCATATTCCGCTCCAGGAGCTCCATCATAGCTCCTCGCTGTCGCTGGGAGGATGTTTTCTCCTCCGCTCGCCCCTTCCACCGTCATTTTCTCTCTACCCACCCTTGCCTCCTTTTCCACGCAGCTCTCGATTCCCCCCTCTCTTTCGCACCCTCCATGTCATATTCCGCTCCAGGAGCTCCATCATAGCTCCTCGCTGTTGCTGGGAGGATGTTTTCTCCTCCGCTCGCCCCTTCCACCGTCATTTTCTCTCTACCCACCCTTGCCTCCTTCTCCGCACAGCTCTCGATTCCCCCCTCTCTTTCGCACCCTCCATGTCATATTCCGCTCCAGGAGCTCCATCATAGCTCCTCGCTGTCGCTGGGAGGATGTTTTCTCCTCTGCTCGCCCCTTCCACCGTCATTTTCTCTCTACCCACCCTTTCCTCCTTTTCCGCGCAGCTCTCGATTCCCCCCTCTCTTGCGCACCCTCCATGTCATATTCCGCTCCAGGAGCTCCATCATAGCTCCTCGCTGTCGCTGGGAGGATGTTTTCTCCTCCGCTCGCCCCTTCCACCGTCATTTTCTCTCTACCCACCCTTGCCTCCTTTTCCGCGCAGCTCTCGATTCCCCCCTCTCTTTCGCACCCTCCATGTCATATTCCGCTCCAGGAGTTCCATCATAGCTCCTCACTGTCGCTGGGAGGATGTTTTCTCCTCCACTCGCCCCTTCCACCGTCATTTTCTCTCTACCCACCCTTGCCTCCTTCTCCGCGCAGCTCTCGATTCCCCCCTCTCTTTCGCACCCTCCATGTCATATTCCGCTCCAGGAGCTCCATCATAGCTCCTCGCTGTCGCTGGGAGGATTTTTTCTCCTCTGCTCGCCCCTTCCACCGCCATTTTCTCTCTACCCACCCTTTCCTCCTTTTCCGCGCAGCTCTCGATTCCCCCCTCTCTTGCGCACCCTCCATGTCATATTCCGCTCCAGGAGCTCCATCATAGCTCCTCGCTGTCGCTGGGAGGAAGTTTTCTCCTCCGCTCGCCCCTTCCACCGTCATTTTCTCTCTACCCACCCTTGCCTCCTTTTCCGCGCAGCTCTCAATTCCCCCCTCTCTTTCGCACCCTCCATGTCATATTCCGCTCCAGGAGTTCCATCATAGCTCCTCACTGTCGCTGGGAGGATGTTTTCTCCTCCACTCGCCCCTTCCACCGTCATTTTCTCTCTACCCACCCTTGCCTCCTTCTCCGCGCAGCTCTCGATTCCCCCCTCTCTTTCGCACCCTCCATGTCATATTCCGCTCCAGGAGCTCCATCATAGCTCCTCGCTGTCGCTGGGAGGATTTTTTCTCCTCTGCTCGCCCCTTCCACCGCCATTTTCTCTCTACCCACCCTTTCCTCCTTTTCCGCGCAGCTCTCGATTCCCCCCTCTCTTGCGCACCCTCCATGTCATATTCCGCTCCAGGAGCTCCATCATAGCTCCTCGCTGTCGCTGGGAGGAAGTTTTCTCCTCCGCTCGCCCCTTCCACCGTCATTTTCTCTCTACCCACCCTTGCCTCCTTTTCCGCGCAGCTCTCAATTCCCCCCTCTCTTTCGCACCCTCCATGTCATATTCCGCTCCAGGAGCTCCATCATAGCTCCTTGCTGTCGCTGGGAGGATGTTTTCTCCTCCGCTCGCCCCTTCCACCGTCATTTTCTCTCTACCCACCCTTGCCTCCTTTTCCGCGCAGCTCTCGATTCCCCCCTCTCTTTCGCACCCTCCATGTCATATTCCGCTCCAGGAGTTCCATCATAGCTCCTCACTGTCGCTGGGAGGATGTTTTCTCCTCCGCTCGCCCCTTCCACCGTCATTTTCTCTCTACCCACCCTTGCCTCCTTCTCCGCGCAGCTCTCGATTCCCCCCTCTCTTTCGCACCCTCCATGTCATATTCTGCTCCAGCAGCTCCATCATAGCTCCTCGCTGTCGCTGGGAGGATGTTTTCTCCTCCGCTCGCCCCTTCCACCGTCATTTTCTCTCTACCCACCCTTGCCTCCTTCTCCGCGCAGCTCTCGATTCCCCCCTCTCTTTCGCACCCTCCATGTCATATTCCGCTCCAGGAGCTCCATCATAGCTCCTTGCTGTCGCTGGGAGGATGTTTTCTCCTCCGCTCGCCCCTTCCACCATCATTTTCTCTCTACCCACCCTTGCCTCCTTCTCCGCGCAGCTCTCGATTCCCCCCTCTCTTTCGCACCCTCCATGTCATATTCCGCTCCAGGAGCTCCATCATAGCTCCTTGCTGTCGCTGGGAGGATGTTTTCTCCTCCGCTCGCCCCTTCCACCATCATTTTCTCTCTACCCACCCTTGCCTCCTTCTCCGCGCAGCTCTCGATTCCCCCCTCTCTTTCGCACCCTCCATGTCATATTCCGCTCCAGGAGCTCCATCATAGCTCCTCGCTGTCGCTGGGAGGATGTTTTCTCCTCCGCTCGCCCCTTCCACCGTAATTTTCTCTCTACCCACCCTTGCCTCCTTTTCCGCGCAGCTCTCGATTCCCCCCTCTCTTTCGCACCCTCCATGTCATATTCCGCTCCAGGAGCTCCATCATAGCTCCTCGCTGTCGCTGGGAGGATGTTTTCTCCTCCGCTCGCCCCTTCCACCGTCATTTTCTCTCTACCCACCCTTGCCTCCTTTTCCACGCAGCTCTCGATTCCCCCCTCTCTTTCGCACCCTCCATGTCATATTCCGCTCCAGGAGCTCCATCATAGCTCCTCGCTGTTGCTGGGAGGATGTTTTCTCCTCCGCTCGCCCCTTCCACCGTCATTTTCTCTCTACCCACCCTTGCCTCCTTCTCCGCACAGCTCTCGATTCCCCCCTCTCTTTCGCACCCTCCATGTCATATTCCGCTCCAGGAGCTCCATCATAGCTCCTCGCTGTCGCTGGGAGGATGTTTTCTCCTCTGCTCGCCCCTTCCACCGTCATTTTCTCTCTACCCACCCTTTCCTCCTTTTCCGCGCAGCTCTCGATTCCCCCCTCTCTTGCGCACCCTCCATGTCATATTCCGCTCCAGGAGCTCCATCATAGCTCCTCGCTGTCGCTGGGAGGATGTTTTCTCCTCCGCTCGCCCCTTCCACCGTCATTTTCTCTCTACCCACCCTTGCCTCCTTTTCCGCGCAGCTCTCGATTCCCCCCTCTCTTTCGCACCCTCCATGTCATATTCCGCTCCAGGAGTTCCATCATAGCTCCTCACTGTCGCTGGGAGGATGTTTTCTCCTCCACTCGCCCCTTCCACCGTCATTTTCTCTCTACCCACCCTTGCCTCCTTCTCCGCGCAGCTCTCGATTCCCCCCTCTCTTTCGCACCCTCCATGTCATATTCCGCTCCAGGAGCTCCATCATAGCTCCTCGCTGTCGCTGGGAGGATTTTTTCTCCTCTGCTCGCCCCTTCCACCGCCATTTTCTCTCTACCCACCCTTTCCTCCTTTTCCGCGCAGCTCTCGATTCCCCCCTCTCTTGCGCACCCTCCATGTCATATTCCGCTCCAGGAGCTCCATCATAGCTCCTCGCTGTCGCTGGGAGGAAGTTTTCTCCTCCGCTCGCCCCTTCCACCGTCATTTTCTCTCTACCCACCCTTGCCTCCTTTTCCGCGCAGCTCTCAATTCCCCCCTCTCTTTCGCACCCTCCATGTCATATTCCGCTCCAGGAGCTCCATCATAGCTCCTTGCTGTCGCTGGGAGGATGTTTTCTCCTCCGCTCGCCCCTTCCACCGTCATTTTCTCTCTACCCACCCTTGCCTCCTTTTCCGCGCAGCTCTCGATTCCCCCCTCTCTTTCGCACCCTCCATGTCATATTCCGCTCCAGGAGTTCCATCATAGCTCCTCACTGTCGCTGGGAGGATGTTTTCTCCTCCGCTCGCCCCTTCCACCGTCATTTTCTCTCTACCCACCCTTGCCTCCTTCTCCGCGCAGCTCTCGATTCCCCCCTCTCTTTCGCACCCTCCATGTCATATTCTGCTCCAGGAGCTCCATCATAGCTCCTCGCTGTCGCTGGGAGGATGTTTTCTCCTCCGCTCGCCCCTTCCACCGTCATTTTCTCTCTACCCACCCTTGCCTCCTTCTCCGCGCAGCTCTCGATTCCCCCCTCTCTTTCGCACCCTCCATGTCATATTCCGCTCCAGGAGCTCCATCATAGCTCCTTGCTGTCGCTGGGAGGATGTTTTCTCCTCCGCTCGCCCCTTCCACCATCATTTTCTCTCTACCCACCCTTGCCTCCTTCTCCGCGCAGCTCTCGATTCCCCCCTCTCTTTCGCACCCTCCATGTCATATTCCGCTCCAGGAGCTCCATCATAGCTCCTTGCTGTCGCTGGGAGGATGTTTTCTCCTCCGCTCGCCCCTTCCACCATCATTTTCTCTCTACCCACCCTTGCCTCCTTCTCCGCGCAGCTCTCGATTCCCCCCTCTCTTTCGCACCCTCCATGTCATATTCCGCTCCAGGAGCTCCATCATAGCTCCTCGCTGTCGCTGGGAGGATGTTTTCTCCTCCGCTCGCCCCTTCCACCGTAATTTTCTCTCTACCCACCCTTGCCTCCTTTTCCGCGCAGCTCTCGATTCCCCCCTCTCTTTCGCACCCTCCATGTCATATTCCGCTCCAGGAGCTCCATCATAGCTCCTCGCTGTCGCTGGGAGGATGTTTTCTCCTCCGCTCGCCCCTTCCACCGTCATTTTCTCTCTACCCACCCTTGCCTCCTTTTCCACGCAGCTCTCGATTCCCCCCTCTCTTTCGCACCCTCCATGTCATATTCCGCTCCAGGAGCTCCATCATAGCTCCTCGCTGTTGCTGGGAGGATGTTTTCTCCTCCGCTCGCCCCTTCCACCGTCATTTTCTCTCTACCCACCCTTGCCTCCTTCTCCGCACAGCTCTCGATTCCCCCCTCTCTTTCGCACCCTCCATGTCATATTCCGCTCCAGGAGCTCCATCATAGCTCCTCGCTGTCGCTGGGAGGATGTTTTCTCCTCTGCTCGCCCCTTCCACCGTCATTTTCTCTCTACCCACCCTTGCCTCCTTCTCCGCACAGCTCTCGATTCCCCCCTCTCTTTCGCACCCTCCATGTCATATTCCGCTCCAGGAGCTCCATCATAGCTCCTTGCTGTCGCTGGGAGGATGTTTTCTCCTCCGCTCGCCCCTTCCACCATCATTTTCTCTCTACCCACCCTTGCCTCCTTCTCCGCGCAGCTCTCGATTCCCCCCTCTCTTTCGCACCCTCCATGTCATATTCCGCTCCAGGAGCTCCATCATAGCTCCTCGCTGTCGCTGGGAGGATGTTTTCTCCTCCGCTCGCCCCTTCCACCGTCATTTTCTCTCTACCCACCCTTGCCTCCTTTTCCGCGCAGCTCTCGATTCCCCCCTCTCTTTCGCACCCTCCATGTCATATTCCGCTCCAGGAGCTCCATCATAGCTCCTCGCTGTCGCTGGGAGGATGTTTTCTCCTCTGCTCGCCCCTTCCACCGTCATTTTCTCTCTACCCACCCTTTCCTCCTTTTCCGCGCAGCTCTCGATTCCCCCCTCTCTTGCGCACCCTCCATGTCATATTCCGCTCCAGGAGCTCCATCATAGCTCCTCGCTGTCGCTGGGAGGATGTTTTCTCCTCCGCTCGCCCCTTCCACCGTCATTTTCTCTCTACCCACCCTTGCCTCCTTTTCCGCGCAGCTCTCGATTCCCCCCTCTCTTTCGCACCCTCCATGTCATATTCCGCTCCAGGAGTTCCATCATAGCTCCTCACTGTCGCTGGGAGGATGTTTTCTCCTCCGCTCGCCCCTTCCACCGTCATTTTCTCTCTACCCACCCTTGCCTCCTTCTCCGCGCAGCTCTCGATTCCCCCCTCTCTTTCGCACCCTCCATGTCATATTCCGCTCCAGGAGCTCCATCATAGCTCTTCGCTGTCGCTGGGAGGATGTTTTCTCCTCCGCTCGCCCCTTCCACCGTCATTTTCTCTCTACCCACCCTTTCCTCCTTTTCCGCGCAGCTCTCGATTCCCCCCTCTCTTTCGCACCCTTCATGTCATATTCCGCTCCAGGAGCTCCATCATAGCTCCTCGCTGTCGCTGGGAGGATTTTTTCTCCTCTGCTCGCCCCTTCCACCGTCATTTTCTCTCTACCCACCCTTTCCTCCTTTTCCGCGCAGCTCTCGATTCCCCCCTCTCTTGCGCACCCTCCATGTCATATTCCGCTCCAGGAGCTCCATCATAGCTCCTCGCTGTCGCTGGGAGGAAGTTTTCTCCTCCGCTCGCCCCTTCCACCGTCATTTTCTCTCTACCCACCCTTGCCTCCTTTTCCGCGCAGCTCTCAATTCCCCCCTCTCTTTCGCACCCTCCATGTCATATTCCGCTCCAGGAGCTCCATCATAGCTCCTTGCTGTCGCTGGGAGGATGTTTTCTCCTCCGCTCGCCCCTTCCACCGTCATTTTCTCTCTACCCACCCTTGCCTCCTTTTCCGCGCAGCTCTCGATTCCCCCCTCTCTTTCGCACCCTCCATGTCATATTCCGCTCCAGGAGTTCCATCATAGCTCCTCACTGTCGCTGGGAGGATGTTTTCTCCTCCGCTCGCCCCTTCCACCGTCATTTTCTCTCTACCCACCCTTGCCTCCTTCTCCCCGCAGCTCTCGATTCCCCCCTCTCTTTCGCACCCTCCATGTCATATTCTGCTCCAGGAGCTCCATCATAGCTCCTCGCTGTCGCTGGGAGGATGTTTTCTCCTCCGCTCGCCCCTTCCACCGTCATTTTCTCTCTACCCACCCTTGCCTCCTTCTCCGCGCAGCTCTCGATTCCCCCCTCTCTTTCGCACCCTCCATGTCATATTCCGCTCCAGGAGCTCCATCATAGCTCCTTGCTGTCGCTGGGAGGATGTTTTCTCCTCCGCTCGCCCCTTCCACCATCATTTTCTCTCTACCCACCCTTGCCTCCTTCTCCGCGCAGCTCTCGATTCCCCCCTCTCTTTCGCACCCTCCATGTCATATTCCGCTCCAGGAGCTCCATCATAGCTCCTCGCTGTCGCTGGGAGGATGTTTTCTCCTCCGCTCGCCCCTTCCACCGTCATTTTCTCTCTACCCACCCTTGCCTCCTTTTCCGCGCAGCTCTCGATTCCCCCCTCTCTTTCGCACCCTCCATGTCATATTCCGCTCCAGGAGCTCCATCATAGCTCCTCGCTGTTGCTGGGAGGATGTTTTCTCCTCCGCTCGCCCCTTCCACCGTCATTTTCTCTCTACCCACCCTTGCCTCCTTCTCCGCACAGCTCTTGATTCCCCCCTCTCTTTCGCACCCTCCATGTCATATTCCGCTCCAGGAGCTCCATCATAGCTCCTCGCTGTCGCTGGGAGGATGTTTTCTCCTCTGCTCGCCCCTTCCACCGTCATTTTCTCTCTACCCACCCTTTCCTCCTTTTCCGCGCAGCTCTCGATTCCCCCCTCTCTTTCGCACCCTCCATGTCATATTCCGCTCCAGGAGCTCCATCATAGCTCCTCGCTGTCGCTGGGAGGATGTTTTCTCCTCCGCTCGCCCCTTCCACCGTCATTTTCTCTCTACCCACCCTTGCCTCCTTTTACGCGCAGCTCTCGATTCCCCCCTCTCTTTCGCACCCTCCATGTCATATTCCGCTCCAGGAGCTCCATCATAGCTCCTCGCTGTCGCTGGGAGGATGTTTTCTCCTCCGCTCGCCCCTTCCACCGTCATTTTCTCTCTACCCACCCTTGCCTCCTTTTCCACGCAGCTCTCGATTCCCCCCTCTCTTTCGCACCCTCCATGTCATATTCCGCTCCAGGAGCTCCATCATAGCTCCTCGCTGTTGCTGGGAGGATGTTTTCTCCTCCGCTCGCCCCTTCCACCGTCATTTTCTCTCTACCCACCCTTGCCTCCTTCTCCGCACAGCTCTCGATTCCCCCCTCTCTTTCGCACCCTCCATGTCATATTCCGCTCCAGGAGCTCCATCATAGCTCCTCGCTGTCGCTGGGAGGATGTTTTCTCCTCTGTTCGCCCCTTCCACCGTCATTTTCTCTCTACCCACCCTTTCCTCCTTTTCCGCGCAGCTCTCGATTCCCCCCTCTCTTTCGCACCCTCCATGTCATATTCCGCTCCAGGAGCTCCATCATAGCTCCTCGCTGTCGCTGGGAGGATGTTTTCTCCTCCGCTCGCCCCTTCCACCGTCATTTTCTCTCTACCCACCCTTGCCTCCTTTTCCGCGCAGCTCTCGATTCCCCCCTCTCTTTCGCACCCTCCATGTCATATTCCGCTCCAGGAGTTCCATCATAGCTCCTCACTGTCGCTGGGAGGATGTTTTCTCCTCCGCTCGCCCCTTCCACCGTCATTTTCTCTCTACCCACCCTTGCCTCCTTCTCCGCGCAGCTCTCGATTCCCCCCTCTCTTTCGCACCCTCCATGTCATATTCCGCTCCAGGAGCTCCATCATAGCTCTTCGCTGTCGCTGGGAGGATGTTTTCTCCTCCGCTCGCCCCTTCCACCGTCATTTTCTCTCTACCCACCCTTTCCTCCTTTTCCGCGCAGCTCTCGATTCCCCCCTCTCTTTCGCACCCTTCATGTCATATTCCGCTCCAGGAGCTCCATCATAGCTCCTCGCTGTCGCTGGGAGGATTTTTTCTCCTCTGCTCGCCCCTTCCACCGTCATTTTCTCTCTACCCACCCTTTCCTCCTTTTCCGCGCAGCTCTCGATTCCCCCCTCTCTTGCGCACCCTCCATGTCATATTCCGCTCCAGGAGCTCCATCATAGCTCCTCGCTGTCGCTGGGAGGAAGTTTTCTCCTCCGCTCGCCCCTTCCACCGTCATTTTCTCTCTACCCACCCTTGCCTCCTTTTCCGCGCAGCTCTCAATTCCCCCCTCTCTTTCGCACCCTCCATGTCATATTCCGCTCCAGGAGCTCCATCATAGCTCCTTGCTGTCGCTGGGAGGATGTTTTCTCCTCCGCTCGCCCCTTCCACCGTCATTTTCTCTCTACCCACCCTTGCCTCCTTTTCCGCGCAGCTCTCGATTCCCCCCTCTCTTTCGCACCCTCCATGTCATATTCCGCTCCAGGAGTTCCATCATAGCTCCTCACTGTCGCTGGGAGGATGTTTTCTCCTCCGCTCGCCCCTTCCACCGTCATTTTCTCTCTACCCACCCTTGCCTCCTTCTCCGCGCAGCTCTCGATTCCCCCCTCTCTTTCGCACCCTCCATGTCATATTCTGCTCCAGGAGCTCCATCATAGCTCCTCGCTGTCGCTGGGAGGATGTTTTCTCCTCCGCTCGCCCCTTCCACCGTCATTTTCTCTCTACCCACCCTTGCCTCCTTCTCCGCGCAGCTCTCGATTCCCCCCTCTCTTTCGCACCCTCCATGTCATATTCCGCTCCAGGAGCTCCATCATAGCTCCTTGCTGTCGCTGGGAGGATGTTTTCTCCTCCGCTCGCCCCTTCCACCATCATTTTCTCTCTACCCACCCTTGCCTCCTTCTCCGCGCAGCTCTCGATTCCCCCCTCTCTTTCGCACCCTCCATGTCATATTCCGCTCCAGGAGCTCCATCATAGCTCCTCGCTGTCGCTGGGAGAATGTTTTCTCCTCCGCTCGCCCCTTCCACCGGTATTTTCTCTCTACCCACCCTTGCCTCCTTTTTCGCGCAGCTCTCGATTCCCCCCTCTCTTTCGCACCCTCCATGTCATATTCCGCTCCAGGAGCTCCATCATAGCTCCTCGCTGTCGCTGGGAGGATGTTTTCTCCTCTGCTCGCCCCTTCCACCGTCATTTTCTCTCTACCCACCCTTTCCTCCTTTTCCGCGCAGCTCTCGATTCCCCCCTCTCTTTCGCACCCTCCATGTCATATTCCGCTCCAGGAGCTCCATCATAGCTCCTCGCTGTTGCTGGGAGGATGTTTTCTCCTCCGCTCGCCCCTTCCACCGTCATTTTCTCTCTACCCACCCTTGCCTCCTTCTCCGCACAGCTCTCGATTCCCCCCTCTCTTTCGCACCCTCCATGTCATATTCCGCTCCAGGAGCTCCATCATAGCTCCTCGCTGTCGCTGGGAGGATGTTTTCTCCTCTGCTCGCCCCTTCCACCGTCATTTTCTCTCTACCCACCCTTTCCTCCTTTTCCGCGCAGCTCTCGATTCCCCCCTCTCTTGCGCACCCTCCATGTCATATTCCGCTCCAGGAGCTCCATCATAGCTCCTCGCTGTCGCTGGGAGGATGTTTTCTCCTCCTCTCGCCCCTTCCACCGTCATTTTCTCTCTACCCACCCTTGCCTCCTTTTCCGCGCAGCTCTCGATTCCCCCCTCTCTTTCGCACCCTCCATGTCATATTCCGCTCCAGGAGTTCCATCATAGCTCCTCACTGTCGCTGGGAGGATGTTTTCTCCTCCGCTCGCCCCTTCCACCGTCATTTTCTCTCTACCCACCCTTGCCTCCTTCTCCGCGCAGCTCTCGATTCCCCCCTCTCTTTCGCACCCTCCATGTCATATTCCGCTCCAGGAGCTCCATCATAGCTCTTCGCTGTCGCTGGGAGGATGTTTTCTCCTCCGCTCGCCCCTTCCACCGTCATTTTCTCTCTACCCACCCTTTCCTCCTTTTCCGCGCAGCTCTCGATTCCCCCCTCTCTTTCGCACCCTCCATGTCATATTCCGCTCCAGGAGCTCCATCATAGCTCCTCGCTGTCGCTGGGAGGATGTTTTCTCCTCCGCTCGCCCCTTCCACCGTCATTTTCTCTCTACCCACCCTTGCCTCCTTCTCCGCGCAGCTCTCAATTCCCCCCTCTCTTTCGCACCCTCCATGTCATATTCCGCTCCAGGAGCTCCATCATAGCTCCTCGCTGTCGCTGGGAGGATGTTTTCTCCTCCGCTCGCCCCTTCCACCGTCATTTTCTCTCTACCCACCCTTGCCTCCTTTTCCGCGCAGCTCTCGATTCCCCCCTCTCTTTCGCACCCTCCATGTCATATTCCGCTCCAGGAGTTCCATCATAGCTCCTCACTGTCGCTGGGAGGATGTTTTCTCCTCCGCTCGCCCCTTCCACCGTCATTTTCTCTCTACCAACCCTTGCCTCCTTTTCCGCGCAGCTCTCGATTCCCCCCTCTCTTTCGCACCCTCCATGTCATATTCCGCTCCAGGAGTTCCATCATAGCTCCTCACTGTCGCTGGGAGGAAGTTTTCTCCTCCGCTTGCCCCTTCCACCGTCATTTTCTCTCTACCCACCCTTGCCTCCTTTTCCGCGCAGCTCTCGATTCCCCCCTCTCTTTCGCACCCTCCATGTCATATTCCGCTCCAGGAGCTCCATCATAGCTCCTTGCTGTCGCTGGGAGGATGTTTTCTCCTCCGCTCGCCCCTTCCACCGTCATTTTCTCTCTACCCACCCTTGCCTCCTTTTCCGCGCAGCTCTCGATTCCCCCCTCTCTTTCGCACCCTCCATGTCATATTCCGCTCCAGGAGTTCCATCATAGCTCCTCACTGTCGCTGGGAGGATGTTTTCTCCTCCGCTCGCCCCTTCCACCGTCATTTTCTCTCTACCCACCCTTGCCTCCTTTTCCGCGCAGCTCTCGATTCCCCCCTCTCTTTCGCACCCTCCATGTCATATTCCGCTCCAGGAGCTCCATCATAGCTCCTCACTGTCGCTGGGAGGATGTTTTCTCCTCCGCTCGCCCCTTCCACCGTCATTTTCTCTCTACCCACCCTTGCCTCCTTTTCCGCGCAGCTCTCGATTCCCCCCTCTCTTTCGCACCCTCCATGTCATATTCCGCTCCAGGAGTTCCATCATAGCTCCTCACTGTCGCTGGGAGGAAGTTTTCTCCTCCGCTCGCCCCTTCCACCGTCATTTTTTCTCTACCCACCCTTGCCTCCTTTTCCGCGCAGCTCTCGATTCCCCCCTCTCTTTCGCACCCTCCATGTCATATTCCGCTCCAGGAGCTCCATCATAGCTCCTCGCTGTCGCTGGGAGGATGTTTTCTCCTCCGCTCGCCCCTTCCACCGTCATTTTCTCTCTACCCACCCTTGCCTCCTTTTCCGCGCAGCTCTCGATTCCCCCCTCTCTTTCGCACCCTCAATGTCATATTCCGCTCCAGGAGTTCCATCATAGCTCCTCACTGTCGCTGGGAGGATGTTTTCTCCTCCGCTCGCCCCTTCCACCGTCATTTTCTCTCTACCCACCCTTGCCTCCTTTTCCGCGCAGCTCTCGATTCCCCCCTCTCTTTCGCACCCTCCATGTAATATTCCGCTCCAGGAGTTCCATCATAGCTCCTCACTGTCGCTGGGAGGAAGTTTTCTCCTCCGCTCGCGCCTTCCACCGTCATTTTCTCTCTACCCACCCTTGCCTCCTTTTCCGCGCAGCTCTCGATTCCCCCCTCTCTTTCGCACCCTCCATGTCATATTCCGCTCCAGGAGCTCCATCATAGCTCCTTGCTGTCGCTGGGAGGATGTTTTCTCCTCCGCTCGCCCCTTCCACCGTCATTTTCTCTCTACCCACCCTTGCCTCCTTTTCCGCGCAGCTCTCGATTCCCCCCTCTCTTTCGCACCCTCCATGTCATATTCCGCTCCAGGAGTTCCATCATAGCTCCTCACTGTCGCTGGGAGGATGTTTTCTCCTCCGCTCGCCCCTTCCACCATCATTTTTTCTCTACCCACCCTTGCCTCCTTTTCCGCGCAGCTCTCGATTCCCACCTCTCTTTCGCACCCTCCATGTCATATTCCGCTCCAGGAGTTCCATCATAGCTCCTCACTGTCGCTGGGAGGATGTTTTCTCCTCCGCTCGCCCCTTCCACCGTCATTTTCTCTCTACCCACCCTTGCCTCCTTCTCCGCGCAGCTCTCGATTCCCCCCTCTCTTTCGCACCCTCCATGTCATATTCTGCTCCAGGAGCTCCATCATAGCTCCTCGCTGTCGCTGGGAGGATGTTTTCTCCTCCGCTCGCCCCTTCCACCGATATTTTCTCTCTACCCACCCTTGCCTCCTTTTCCGCGCAGCTCTCGATTCCCCCCTCTCTTTCGCACCCTCCATGTCATATTCCGCTCCAGGAGCTCCATCATAGCTCCTCGCTGTCGCTGGGAGGATGTTTTCTCCTCCGCTCGCCCCTTCCACCGTCATTTTCTCTCTACCCACACTTGCCTCCTTTTCCACGCAGCTCTCGATTCCCCCCTCTCTTTCGCACCCTCCATGTCATATTCCGCTCCAGGAGCTCCATCATAGCTCCTCGCTGTTGCTGGGAGGATGTTTTCTCCTCCGCTCGCCCCTTCCACCGTCATTTTCTCTCTACCCACCCTTGCCTCCTTCTCCGCACAGCTCTCGATTCCCCCCTCTCTTTCGCACCCTCCATGTCATATTCCGCTCCAGGAGCTCCATCATAGCTCCTCGCTGTCGCTGGGAGGATGTTTTCTCCTCTGCTCGCCCCTTCCACCGTCATTTTCTCTCTACCCACCCTTTCCTCCTTTTCCGCGCAGCTCTCGATTCCCCCCTCTCTTTCGCACCCTCCATGTCATATTCCGCTCCAGGAGCTCCATCATAGCTCCTCGCTGTCGCTGGGAGGATGTTTTCTCCTCCGCTCGCCCCTTCCACCGTCATTTTCTTTCTACCCACCCTTGCCTCCTTTTCCACGCAGCTCTCGATTCCCCCCTCTCTTTCGCACCCTCCATGTCATATTCCGCTCCAGGAGCTCCATCATAGCTCCTCGCTGTTGCTGGGAGGATGTTTTCTCCTCCGCTCGCCCCTTCCACCGTCATTTTCTCTCTACCCACCCTTGCCTCCTTCTCCGCACAGCTCTCGATTCCCCCCTCTCTTTCGCACCCTCCATGTCATATTCCGCTCCAGGAGCTCCATCATAGCTCCTCGCTGTCGCTGGGAGGATGTTTTCTCCTCTGCTCGCCCCTTCCACCGTCATTTTCTCTCTACCCACCCTTTCCTCCTTTTCCGCGCAGCTCTCGATTCCCCCCTCTCTTGCGCACCCTCCATGTCATATTCCGCTCCAGGAGCTCCATCATAGCTCCTCGCTGTCGCTGGGAGGATGTTTTCTCCTCCGCTCGCCCCTTCCACCGTCATTTTCTCTCTACCCACCCTTGCCTCCTTTTCCGCGCAGCTCTCGATTCCCCCCTCTCTTTCGCACCCTCCATGTCATATTCCGCTCCAGGAGTTCCATCATAGCTCCTCACTGTCGCTGGGAGGATGTTTTCTCCTCCGCTCGCCCCTTCCACCGTCATTTTCTCTCTACCCACCCTTGCCTCCTTCTCCGCGCAGCTCTCGATTCCCCCCTCTCTTTCGCACCCTCCATGTCATATTCCGCTCCAGGAGCTCCATCATAGCTCTTCGCTGTCGCTGGGAGGATGTTTTCTCCTCCGCTCGCCCCTTCCACCGTCATTTTCTCTCTACCCACCCTTTCCTCCTTTTCCGCGCAGCTCTCGATTCCCCCCTCTCTTTCGCACCCTTCATGTCATATTCCGCTCCAGGAGCTCCATCATAGCTCCTCGCTGTCGCTGGGAGGATTTTTTCTCCTCTGCTCGCCCCTTCCACCGTCATTTTCTCTCTACCCACCCTTTCCTCCTTTTCCGCGCAGCTCTCGATTCCCCCCTCTCTTGCGCACCCTCCATGTCATATTCCGCTCCAGGAGCTCCATCATAGCTCCTCGCTGTCGCTGGGAGGATGTTTTCTCCTCCGCTCGCCCCTTCCACCGTCATTTTCTCTCTACCCACCCTTGCCTCCTTCTCCGCGCAGCTCTCGATTCCCCCCTCTCTTTCGCACCCTCCATGTCATATTCCGCTCCAGGAGCTCCATCATAGCTCTTCGCTGTCGCTGGGAGGATGTTTTCTCCTCCGCTCGCCCCTTCCACCGTCATTTTCTCTCTACCCACCCTTTCCTCCTTTTCCGCGCAGCTCTCGATTCCCCCCTCTCTTTCGCACCCTTCATGTCATATTCCGCTCCAGGAGCTCCATCATAGCTCCTCGCTGTTGCTGGGAGGATGTTTTCTCCTCCGCTCGCCCCTTCCACCGTCATTTTCTCTCTACCCACCCTTGCCTCCTTCTCCGCACAGCTCTCGATTCCCCCCTCTCTTTCGCACCCTCCATGTCATATTCCGCTCCAGGAGCTCCATCATAGCTCCTCGCTGTCGCTGGGAGGATGTTTTCTCCTCTGCTCGCCCCTTCCACCGTCATTTTCTCTCTACCCACCCTTTCCTCCTTTTCCGCGCAGCTCTCGATTCCCCCCTCTCTTTCGCACCCTCCATGTCATATTCCGCTCCAGGAGCTCCATCATAGCTCCTCGCTGTCGCTGGGAGGATGTTTTCTCCTCCGCTCGCCCCTTCCACCGTCATTTTCTTTCTACCCACCCTTGCCTCCTTTTCCACGCAGCTCTCGATTCCCCCCTCTCTTTCGCACCCTCCATGTCATATTCCGCTCCAGGAGCTCCATCATAGCTCCTCGCTGTTGCTGGGAGGATGTTTTCTCCTCCGCTCGCCCCTTCCACCGTCATTTTCTCTCTACCCACCCTTGCCTCCTTCTCCGCACAGCTCTCGATTCCCCCCTCTCTTTCGCACCCTCCATGTCATATTCCGCTCCAGGAGCTCCATCATAGCTCCTCGCTGTCGCTGGGAGGATGTTTTCTCCTCTGCTCGCCCCTTCCACCGTCATTTTCTCTCTACCCACCCTTTCCTCCTTTTCCGCGCAGCTCTCGATTCCCCCCTCTCTTGCGCACCCTCCATGTCATATTCCGCTCCAGGAGCTCCATCATAGCTCCTCGCTGTCGCTGGGAGGATGTTTTCTCCTCCGCTCGCCCCTTCCACCGTCATTTTCTCTCTACCCACCCTTGCCTCCTTTTCCGCGCAGCTCTCGATTCCCCCCTCTCTTTCGCACCCTCCATGTCATATTCCGCTCCAGGAGTTCCATCATAGCTCCTCACTGTCGCTGGGAGGATGTTTTCTCCTCCGCTCGCCCCTTCCACCGTCATTTTCTCTCTACCCACCCTTGCCTCCTTCTCCGCGCAGCTCTCGATTCCCCCCTCTCTTTCGCACCCTCCATGTCATATTCCGCTCCAGGAGCTCCATCATAGCTCTTCGCTGTCGCTGGGAGGATGTTTTCTCCTCCGCTCGCCCCTTCCACCGTCATTTTCTCTCTACCCACCCTTTCCTCCTTTTCCGCGCAGCTCTCGATTCCCCCCTCTCTTTCGCACCCTTCATGTCATATTCCGCTCCAGGAGCTCCATCATAGCTCCTCGCTGTCGCTGGGAGGATTTTTTCTCCTCTGCTCGCCCCTTCCACCGTCATTTTCTCTCTACCCACCCTTTCCTCCTTTTCCGCGCAGCTCTCGATTCCCCCCTCTCTTGCGCACCCTCCATGTCATATTCCGCTCCAGGAGCTCCATCATAGCTCCTCGCTGTCGCTGGGAGGAAGTTTTCTCCTCCGCTCGCCCCTTCCACCGTCATTTTCTCTCTACCCACCCTTGCCTCCTTTTCCGCGCAGCTCTCAATTCCCCCCTCTCTTTCGCACCCTCCATGTCATATTCCGCTCCAGGAGCTCCATCATAGCTCCTTGCTGTCGCTGGGAGGATGTTTTCTCCTCCGCTCGCCCCTTCCACCGTCATTTTCTCTCTACCCACCCTTGCCTCCTTTTCCGCGCAGCTCTCGATTCCCCCCTCTCTTTCGCACCCTCCATGTCATATTCCGCTCCAGGAGTTCCATCATAGCTCCTCACTGTCGCTGGGAGGAAGTTTTCTCCTCCGCTCGCCCCTTCCACCGTCATTTTTTCTCTACCCACCCTTGCCTCCTTTTCCGCGCAGCTCTCGATTCCCCCCTCTCTTTCGCACCCTCCATGTCATATTCCGCTCCAGGAGCTCCATCATAGCTCCTCGCTGTCGCTGGGAGGATGTTTTCTCCTCCGCTCGCCCCTTCCACCGTCATTTTCTCTCTACCCACCCTTGCCTCCTTTTCCGCGCAGCTCTCGATTCCCCCCTCTCTTTCGCACCCTCCATGTCATATTCCGCTCCAGGAGTTCCATCATAGCTCCTCACTGTCGCTGGGAGGAAGTTTTCTCCTCCGCTCGCCCCTTCCACCGTCATTTTTTCTCTACCCACCCTTGCCTCCTTTTCCGCGCAGCTCTCGATTCCCCCCTCTCTTTCGCACCCTCCATGTCATATTCCGCTCCAGGAGCTCCATCATAGCTCCTCGCTGTCGCTGGGAGGATGTTTTCTCCTCCGCTCGCCCCTTCCACCGTCATTTTCTCTCTACCCACCCTTGCCTCCTTTTCCGCGCAGCTCTCGATTCCCCCCTCTCTTTCGCACCCTCAATGTCATATTCCGCTCCAGGAGTTCCATCATAGCTCCTCACTGTCGCTGGGAGGATGTTTTCTCCTCCGCTCGCCCCTTCCACCGTCATTTTCTCTCTACCCACCCTTGCCTCCTTTTCCGCGCAGCTCTCGATTCCCCCCTCTCTTTCGCACCCTCCATGTCATATTCCGCTCCAGGAGTTCCATCATAGCTCCTCACTGTCGCTGGGAGGAAGTTTTCTCCTCCGCTCGCCCCTTCCACCGTCATTTTCTCTCTACCCACCCTTGCCTCCTTTTCCGCGCAGCTCTCGATTCCCCCCTCTCTTTCGCACCCTCCATGTCATATTCCGCTCCAGGAGTTCCATCATAGCTCCTCACTGTCGCTGGGAGGATGTTTTCTCCTCCGCTCGCCCCTTCCACCGTCATTTTCTCTCTACCCACCCTTGCCTCCTTTTCCGCGCAGCTCTCGATTCCCCCCTCTCTTTCGCACCCTCCATGTCATATTCCGCTCCAGGAGTTCCATCATAGCTCCTCACTGTCGCTGGGAGGAAGTTTTCTCCTCCGCTTGCCCCTTCCACCGTCATTTTCTCTCTACCCACCCTTGCCTCCTTTTCCGCGCAGCTCTCGATTCCCCCCTCTCTTTCGCACCCTCCATGTCATATTCCGCTCCAGGAGCTCCATCATAGCTCCTTGCTGTCGCTGGGAGGATGTTTTCTCCTCCGCTCGCCCCTTCCACCGTCATTTTCTCTCTACCCACCCTTGCCTCCTTTTCCGCGCAGCTCTCGATTCCCCCCTCTCTTTCGCACCCTCCATGTCATATTCCGCTCCAGGAGTTCCATCATAGCTCCTCACTGTCGCTGGGAGGATGTTTTCTCCTCCGCTCGCCCCTTCCACCATCATTTTTTCTCTACCCACCCTTGCCTCCTTTTCCGCGCAGCTCTCGATTCCCACCTCTCTTTCGCACCCTCCATGTCATATTCCGCTCCAGGAGTTCCATCATAGCTCCTCACTGTCGCTGGGAGGATGTTTTCTCCTCCGCTCGCCCCTTCCACCGTCATTTTCTCTCTACCCACCCTTGCCTCCTTCTCCGCGCAGCTCTCGATTCCCCCCTCTCTTTCGCACCCTCCATGTCATATTCTGCTCCAGGAGCTCCATCATAGCTCCTCGCTGTCGCTGGGAGGATGTTTTCTCCTCCGCTCGCCCCTTCCACCGATATTTTCTCTCTACCCACCCTTGCCTCCTTTTCCGCGCAGCTCTCGATTCCCCCCTCTCTTTCGCACCCTCCATGTCATATTCCGCTCCAGGAGCTCCATCATAGCTCCTCGCTGTCGCTGGGAGGATGTTTTCTCCTCCGCTCGCCCCTTCCACCGTCATTTTCTCTCTACCCACACTTGCCTCCTTTTCCACGCAGCTCTCGATTCCCCCCTCTCTTTCGCACCCTCCATGTCATATTCCGCTCCAGGAGCTCCATCATAGCTCCTCGCTGTTGCTGGGAGGATGTTTTCTCCTCCGCTCGCCCCTTCCACCGTCATTTTCTCTCTACCCACCCTTGCCTCCTTCTCCGCACAGCTCTCGATTCCCCCCTCTCTTTCGCACCCTCCATGTCATATTCCGCTCCAGGAGCTCCATCATAGCTCCTCGCTGTCGCTGGGAGGATGTTTTCTCCTCTGCTCGCCCCTTCCACCGTCATTTTCTCTCTACCCACCCTTTCCTCCTTTTCCGCGCAGCTCTCGATTCCCCCCTCTCTTTCGCACCCTCCATGTCATATTCCGCTCCAGGAGCTCCATCATAGCTCCTCGCTGTCGCTGGGAGGATGTTTTCTCCTCCGCTCGCCCCTTCCACCGTCATTTTCTTTCTACCCACCCTTGCCTCCTTTTCCACGCAGCTCTCGATTCCCCCCTCTCTTTCGCACCCTCCATGTCATATTCCGCTCAAGGAGCTCCATCATAGCTCCTCGCTGTTGCTGGGAGGATGTTTTCTCCTCCGCTCGCCCCTTCCACCGTCATTTTCTCTCTACCCACCCTTGCCTCCTTCTCCGCACAGCTCTCGATTCCCCCCTCTCTTTCGCACCCTCCATGTCATATTCCGCTCCAGGAGCTCCATCATAGCTCCTCGCTGTCGCTGGGAGGATGTTTTCTCCTCTGCTCGCCCCTTCCACCGTCATTTTCTCTCTACCCACCCTTTCCTCCTTTTCCGCGCAGCTCTCGATTCCCCCCTCTCTTGCGCACCCTCCATGTCATATTCCGCTCCAGGAGCTCCATCATAGCTCCTCGCTGTCGCTGGGAGGATGTTTTCTCCTCCGCTCGCCCCTTCCACCGTCATTTTCTCTCTACCCACCCTTGCCTCCTTTTCCGCGCAGCTCTCGATTCCCCCCTCTCTTTCGCACCCTCCATGTCATATTCCGCTCCAGGAGTTCCATCATAGCTCCTCACTGTCGCTGGGAGGATGTTTTCTCCTCCGCTCGCCCCTTCCACCGTCATTTTCTCTCTACCCACCCTTGCCTCCTTCTCCGCGCAGCTCTCGATTCCCCCCTCTCTTTCGCACCCTCCATGTCATATTCCGCTCCAGGAGCTCCATCATAGCTCTTCGCTGTCGCTGGGAGGATGTTTTCTCCTCCGCTCGCCCCTTCCACCGTCATTTTCTCTCTACCCACCCTTTCCTCCTTTTCCGCGCAGCTCTCGATTCCCCCCTCTCTTTCGCACCCTTCATGTCATATTCCGCTCCAGGAGCTCCATCATAGCTCCTCGCTGTCGCTGGGAGGATTTTTTCTCCTCTGCTCGCCCCTTCCACCGTCATTTTCTCTCTACCCACCCTTTCCTCCTTTTCCGCGCAGCTCTCGATTCCCCCCTCTCTTGCGCACCCTCCATGTCATATTCCGCTCCAGGAGCTCCATCATAGCTCCTCGCTGTCGCTGGGAGGAAGTTTTCTCCTCCGCTCGCCCCTTCCACCGTCATTTTCTCTCTACCCACCCTTGCCTCCTTTTCCGCGCAGCTCTCAATTCCCCCCTCTCTTTCGCACCCTCCATGTCATATTCCGCTCCAGGAGCTCCATCATAGCTCCTTGCTGTCGCTGGGAGGATGTTTTCTCCTCCGCTCGCCCCTTCCACCGTCATTTTCTCTCTACCCACCCTTGCCTCCTTTTCCGCGCAGCTCTCGATTCCCCCCTCTCTTTCGCACCCTCCATGTCATATTCCGCTCCAGGAGTTCCATCATAGCTCCTCACTGTCGCTGGGAGGATGTTTTCTCCTCCGCTCGCCCCTTCCACCGTCATTTTCTCTCTACCCACCCTTGCCTCCTTCTCCGCACAGCTCTCGATTCCCCCCTCTCTTTCGCACCCTCCATGTCATATTCCGCTCCAGGAGCTCCATCATAGCTCCTCGCTGTCGCTGGGAGGATGTTTTCTCCTCTGCTCGCCCCTTCCACCGTCATTTTCTCTCTACCCACCCTTTCCTCCTTTTCCGCGCAGCTCTCGATTCCCCCCTCTCTTTCGCACCCTCCATGTCATATTCCGCTCCAGGAGCTCCATCATAGCTCCTCGCTGTCGCTGGGAGGATGTTTTCTCCTCCGCTCGCCCCTTCCACCGTCATTTTCTCTCTACCCACCCTTGCCTCCTTTTCCGCGCAGCTCTCGATTCCCCCCTCTCTTTCGCACCCTCCATGTCATATTCCGCTCCAGGAGCTCCATCATAGCTCCTCGCTGTCGCTGGGAGGATGTTTTCTCCTCCGCTCGCCCCTTCCACCGTCATTTTCTCTCTACCCACCCTTGCCTCCTTTTCCACGCAGCTCTCGATTCCCCCCTCTCTTTCGCACCCTCCATGTCATATTCCGCTCCAGGAGCTCCATCATAGCTCCTCGCTGTTGCTGGGAGGATGTTTTCTCCTCCGCTCGCCCCTTCCACCGTCATTTTCTCTCTACCCACCCTTGCCTCCTTCTCCGCACAGCTCTCGATTCCCCCCTCTCTTTCGCACCCTCCATGTCATATTCCGCTCCAGGAGCTCCATCATAGCTCCTCGCTGTCGCTGGGAGGTTGTTTTCTCCTCTGCTCGCCCCTTCCACCGTCATTTTCTCTCTACCCACCCTTTCCTCCTTTTCCGCGCAGCTCTCGATTCCCCCCTCTCTTTCGCACCCTCCATGTCATATTCCGCTCCAGGAGCTCCATCATAGCTCCTCGCTGTCGCTGGGAGGATGTTTTCTCCTCCGCTCGCCCCTTCCACCGTCATTTTCTTTCTACCCACCCTTGCCTCCTTTCCCACGCAGCTCTCGATTCCCCCCTCTCTTTCGCACCCTCCATGTCATATTCCGCTCCAGGAGCTCCATCATAGCTCCTCGCTGTTGCTGGGAGGATGTTTTCTCCTCCGCTCGCCCCTTCCACCGTCATTTTCTCTCTACCCACCCTTGCCTCCTTCTCCGCACAGCTCTCGATTCCCCCCTCTCTTTCGCACCCTCCATGTCATATTCCGCTCCAGGAGCTCCATCATAGCTCCTCGCTGTCGCTGGGAGGATGTTTTCTCCTCTGCTCGCCCCTTCCACCGTCATTTTCTCTCTACCCACCCTTTCCTCCTTTTCCGCGCAGCTCTCGATTCCCCCCTCTCTTGCGCACCCTCCATGTCATATTCCGCTCCAGGAGCTCCATCATAGCTCCTCGCTGTCGCTGGGAGGATGTTTTCTCCTCCGCTCGCCCCTTCCACCGTCATTTTCTCTCTACCCACCCTTGCCTCCTTTTCCGTGCAGCTCTCGATTCCCCCCTCTCTTTCGCACCCTCCATGTCATATTCCGCTCCAGGAGTTCCATCATAGCTCCTCACTGTCGCTGGGAGGATGTTTTCTCCTCCGCTCGCCCCTTCCACCGTCATTTTCTCTCTACCCACCCTTGCCTCCTTCTCCGCGCAGCTCTCGATTCCCCCCTCTCTTTCGCACCCTCCATGTCATATTCCGCTCCAGGAGCTCCATCATAGCTCTTCGCTGTCGCTGGGAGGATGTTTTCTCCTCCGCTCACCCCTTCCACCGTCATTTTCTCTCTACCCACCCTTTCCTCCTTTTCCGCGCAGCTCTCGATTCCCCCCTCTCTTTCGCACCCTTCATGTCATATTCCGCTCCAGGAGCTCCATCATAGCTCCTCGCTGTCGCTGGGAGGATTTTTTCTCCTCTGCTCGCCCCTTCCTCCGTCATTTTCTCTCTACCCACCCTTTCCTCCTTTTCCGCGCAGCTCTCGATTCCCCCCTCTCTTGCGCACCCTCCATGTCATATTCCGCTCCAGGAGCTCCATCATAGCTCCTCGCTGTCGCTGGGAGGAAGTTTTCTCCTCCGCTCGCCCCTTCCACCGTCATTTTCTCTCTACCCACCCTTGCCTCCTTTTCCGCGCAGCTCTCAATTCCCCCCTCTCTTTCGCACCCTCCATGTCATATTCCGCTCCAGGAGCTCCATCATAGCTCCTTGCTGTCGCTGGGAGGATGTTTTCTCCTCCGCTCGCCCCTTCCACCGTCATTTTCTCTCTACCCACCCTTGCCTCCTTTTCCGCGCAGCTCTCGATTCCCCCCTCTCTTTCGCACCCTCCATGTCATATTCCGCTCCAGGAGTTCCATCATAGCTCCTCACTGTCGCTGGGAGGATGTTTTCTCCTCCGCTCGCCCCTTCCACCGTCATTTTCTCTCTACCCACCCTTGCCTCCTTCTCCGCGCAGCTCTCGATTCCCCCCTCTCTTTCGCACCCTCCATGTCATATTCTGCTCCAGGAGCTCCATCATAGCTCCTCGCTGTCGCTGGGAGGATGTTTTCTCCTCCGCTCGCCCCTTCCACCGTCATTTTCTCTCTACCCACCCTTGCCTCCTTCTCCACGCAGCTCTCGATTCCCCCCTCTCTTTCGCACCCTCCATGTCATATTCCGCTCCAGGAGCTCCATCATAGCTCCTTGCTGTCGCTGGGAGGATGTTTTCTCCTCCGCTCGCCCCTTCCACCATCATTTTCTCTCTACCCACCCTTGCCTCCTTCTCCGCGCAGCTCTCGATTCCCCCCTCTCTTTCGCACCCTCCATGTCATATTCCGCTCCAGGAGCTCCATCATAGCTCCTCGCTGTCGCTGGGAGGATGTTTTCTCCTCCGCTCGCCCCTTCCACCGTCATTTTCTCTCTACCCACCCTTGCCTCCTTTTCCGCGCAGCTCTCGATTCCCCCCTCTCTTTCGCACCCTCCATGTCATATTCCGCTCCAGGAGCTCCATCATAGCTCCTCGCTGTCGCTGGGAGGATGTTTTCTCCTCTGCTCGCCCCTTCCACCGTCATTTTCTCTCTACCCACCCTTTCCTCCTTTTCCGCGCAGCTCTCGATTCCCCCCTCTCTTTCGCACCCTCCATGTCATATTCCGCTCCAGGAGCTCCATCATAGCTCCTCGCTGTTGCTGGGAGGATGTTTTCTCCTCCGCTCGCCCCTTCCACCGTCATTTTCTCTCTACCCACCCTTGCCTCCTTCTCCGCACAGCTCTCGATTCCCCCCTCTCTTTCGCACCCTCCATGTCATATTCCGCTCCAGGAGCTCCATCATAGCTCCTCGCTGTCGCTGGGAGGATGTTTTCTCCTCCGCTCGCCCCTTCCACCGTCATTTTCTTTCTACCCACCCTTGCCTCCTTTTCCACGCAGCTCTCGATTCCCCCCTCTCTTTCGCACCCTCCATGTCATATTCCGCTCCAGGAGCTCCATCATAGCTCCTCGCTGTTGCTGGGAGGATGTTTTCTCCTCCGCTCGCCCCTTCCACCGTCATTTTCTCTCTACCCACCCTTGCCTCCTTCTCCGCACAGCTCTCGATTCCCCCCTCTCTTTCGCACCCTCCATGTCATATTCCGCTCCAGGAGCTCCATCATAGCTCCTCGCTGTCGCTGGGAGGATGTTTTCTCCTCTGCTCGCCCCTTCCACCGTCATTTTCTCTCTACCCACCCTTTCCTCCTTTTCCGCGCAGCTCTCGATTCCCCCCTCTCTTGCGCACCCTCCATGTCATATTCCGCTCCAGGAGCTCCATCATAGCTCCTCGCTGTCGCTGGGAGGATGTTTTCTCCTCCTCTCGCCCCTTCCACCGTCATTTTCTCTCTACCCACCCTTGCCTCCTTTTCCGCGCAGCTCTCGATTCCCCCCTCTCTTTCGCACCCTCCATGTCATATTCCGCTCCAGGAGTTCCATCATAGCTCCTCACTGTCGCTGGGAGGATGTTTTCTCCTCCGCTCGCCCCTTCCACCGTCATTTTCTCTCTACCCACCCTTGCCTCCTTCTCCGCGCAGCTCTCGATTCCCCCCTCTCTTTCGCACCCTCCATGTCATATTCCGCTCCAGGAGCTCCATCATAGCTCTTCGCTGTCGCTGGGAGGATGTTTTCTCCTCCGCTCGCCCCTTCCACCGTCATTTTCTCTCTACCCACCCTTTCCTCCTTTTCCGCGCAGCTCTCGATTCCCCCCTCTCTTTCGCACCCTCCATGTCATATTCCGCTCCAGGAGCTCCATCATAGCTCCTCGCTGTCGCTGGGAGGATGTTTTCTCCTCCGCTCGCCCCTTCCACCGTCATTTTCTCTCTACCCACCCTTGCCTCCTTCTCCGCGCAGCTCTCAATTCCCCCCTCTCTTTCGCACCCTCCATGTCATATTCCGCTCCAGGAGCTCCATCATAGCTCCTCGCTGTCGCTGGGAGGATGTTTTCTCCTCCGCTCGCCCCTTCCACCGTCATTTTCTCTCTACCCACCCTTGCCTCCTTTTCCGCGCAGCTCTCGATTCCCCCCTCTCTTTCGCACCCTCCATGTCATATTCCGCTCCAGGAGTTCCATCATAGCTCCTCACTGTCGCTGGGAGGATGTTTTCTCCTCCGCTCGCCCCTTCCACCGTCATTTTCTCTCTACCAACCCTTGCCTCCTTTTCCGCGCAGCTCTCGATTCCCCCCTCTCTTTCGCACCCTCCATGTCATATTCCGCTCCAGGAGTTCCATCATAGCTCCTCACTGTCGCTGGGAGGAAGTTTTCTCCTCCGCTTGCCCCTTCCACCGTCATTTTCTCTCTACCCACCCTTGCCTCCTTTTCCGCGCAGCTCTCGATTCCCCCCTCTCTTTCGCACCCTCCATGTCATATTCCGCTCCAGGAGCTCCATCATAGCTCCTTGCTGTCGCTGGGAGGATGTTTTCTCCTCCGCTCGCCCCTTCCACCGTCATTTTCTCTCTACCCACCCTTGCCTCCTTTTCCGCGCAGCTCTCGATTCCCCCCTCTCTTTCGCACCCTCCATGTCATATTCCGCTCCAGGAGTTCCATCATAGCTCCTCACTGTCGCTGGGAGGATGTTTTCTCCTCCGCTCGCCCCTTCCACCGTCATTTTCTCTTTACCCACCCTTGCCTCCTTTTCCGCGCAGCTCTCGATTCCCCCCTCTCTTTCGCACCCTCCATGTCATATTCCGCTCCAGGAGCTCCATCATAGCTCCTCGCTGTCGCTGGGAGGATGTTTTCTCCTCCGCTCGCCCCTTCCACCGTCATTTTCTCTCTACCCACCCTTGCCTCCTTTTCCGCGCAGCTCTCGATTCCCCCCTCTCTTTCGCACCCTCCATGTCATATTCCGCTCCAGGAGCTCCATCATAGCTCCTCGCTGTCGCTGGGAGGATGTTTTCTCCTCCTCTCGCCCCTTCCACCGTCATTTTCTCTCTACCCACCCTTGCCTCCTTTTCCGCGCAGCTCTCGATTCCCCCCTCTCTTTCGCACCCTCCATGTCATATTCCGCTCCAGGAGTTCCATCATAGCTCCTCACTGTCGCTGGGAGGATGTTTTCTCCTCCGCTCGCCCCTTCCACCGTCATTTTCTCTCTACCCACCCTTGCCTCCTTCTCCGCGCAGCTCTCGATTCCCCCCTCTCTTTCGCACCCTCCATGTCATATTCCGCTCCAGGAGCTCCATCATAGCTCTTCGCTGTCGCTGGGAGGATGTTTTCTCCTCCGCTCGCCCCTTCCACCGTCATTTTCTCTCTACCCACCCTTTCCTCCTTTTCCGCGCAGCTCTCGATTCCCCCCTCTCTTTCGCACCCTCCATGTCATATTCCGCTCCAGGAGCTCCATCATAGCTCCTCGCTGTCGCTGGGAGGATGTTTTCTCCTCCGCTCGCCCCTTCCACCGTCATTTTCTCTCTACCCACCCTTGCCTCCTTCTCCGCGCAGCTCTCAATTCCCCCCTCTCTTTCGCACCCTCCATGTCATATTCCGCTCCAGGAGCTCCATCATAGCTCCTCGCTGTCGCTGGGAGGATGTTTTCTCCTCCGCTCGCCCCTTCCACCGTCATTTTCTCTCTACCCACCCTTGCCTCCTTTTCCGCGCAGCTCTCGATTCCCCCCTCTCTTTCGCACCCTCCATGTCATATTCCGCTCCAGGAGTTCCATCATAGCTCCTCACTGTCGCTGGGAGGATGTTTTCTCCTCCGCTCGCCCCTTCCACCGTCATTTTCTCTCTACCAACCCTTGCCTCCTTTTCCGCGCAGCTCTCGATTCCCCCCTCTCTTTCGCACCCTCCATGTCATATTCCGCTCCAGGAGTTCCATCATAGCTCCTCACTGTCGCTGGGAGGAAGTTTTCTCCTCCGCTTGCCCCTTCCACCGTCATTTTCTCTCTACCCACCCTTGCCTCCTTTTCCGCGCAGCTCTCGATTCCCCCCTCTCTTTCGCACCCTCCATGTCATATTCCGCTCCAGGAGCTCCATCATAGCTCCTTGCTGTCGCTGGGAGGATGTTTTCTCCTCCGCTCGCCCCTTCCACCGTCATTTTCTCTCTACCCACCCTTGCCTCCTTTTCCGCGCAGCTCTCGATTCCCCCCTCTCTTTCGCACCCTCCATGTCATATTCCGCTCCAGGAGTTCCATCATAGCTCCTCACTGTCGCTGGGAGGATGTTTTCTCCTCCGCTCGCCCCTTCCACCGTCATTTTCTCTTTACCCACCCTTGCCTCCTTTTCCGCGCAGCTCTCGATTCCCCCCTCTCTTTCGCACCCTCCATGTCATATTCCGCTCCAGGAGCTCCATCATAGCTCCTCGCTGTCGCTGGGAGGATGTTTTCTCCTCCGCTCGCCCCTTCCACCGTCATTTTCTCTCTACCCACCCTTGCCTCCTTTTCCGCGCAGCTCTCGATTCCCCCCTCTCTTTCGCACCCTCAATGTCATATTCCGCTCCAGGAGTTCCATCATAGCTCCTCACTGTCGCTGGGAGGATGTTTTCTCCTCCGCTCGCCCCTTCCACCGTCATTTTCTCTCTACCCACCCTTGCCTCCTTTTCCGCGCAGCTCTCGATTCCCCCCTCTCTTTCGCACCCTCCATGTCATATTCCGCTCCAGGAGTTCCATCATAGCTCCTCACTGTCGCTGGGAGGAAGTTTTCTCCTCCGCTCGCCCCTTCCACCGTCATTTTTTCTCTACCCACCCTTGCCTCCTTTTCCGCGCAGCTCTCGATTCCCCCCTCTCTTTCGCACCCTCCATGTCATATTCCGCTCCAGGAGCTCCATCATAGCTCCTCGCTGTCGCTGGGAGGATGTTTTCTCCTCCGCTCGCCCCTTCCACCGTCATTTTCTCTCTACCCACCCTTGCCTCCTTTTCCGCGCAGCTCTCGATTCCCCCCTCTCTTTCGCACCCTCAATGTCATATTCCGCTCCAGGAGTTCCATCATAGCTCCTCACTGTCGCTGGGAGGATGTTTTCTCCTCCGCTCGCCCCTTCCACCGTCATTTTCTCTCTACCCACCCTTGCCTCCTTTTCCGCGCAGCTCTCGATTCCCCCCTCTCTTTCGCACCCTCCATGTAATATTCCGCTCCAGGAGTTCCATCATAGCTCCTCACTGTCGCTGGGAGGAAGTTTTCTCCTCCGCTCGCCCCTTCCACCGTCATTTTCTCTCTACCCACCCTTGCCTCCTTTTCCGCGCAGCTCTCGATTCCCCCCTCTCTTTCGCACCCTCCATGTCATATTCCGCTCCAGGAGCTCCATCATAGCTCCTTGCTGTCGCTGGGAGGATGTTTTCTCCTCCGCTCGCCCCTTCCACCGTCATTTTCTCTCTACCCACCCTTGCCTCCTTTTCCGCGCAGCTCTCGATTCCCCCCTCTCTTTCGCACCCTCCATGTCATATTCCGCTCCAGGAGTTCCATCATAGCTCCTCACAGTCGCTGGGAGGATGTTTTCTCCTCCGCTCGCCCCTTCCACCATCATTTTTTCTCTACCCACCCTTGCTTCCTTTTCCGCGCAGCTCTCGATTCCCACCTCTCTTTCGCACCCTCCATGTCATATTCCGCTCCAGGAGTTCCATCATAGCTCCTCACTGTCGCTGGGAGGATGTTTTCTCCTCCGCTCGCCCCTTCCACCGTCATTTTCTCTCTACCCACCCTTGCCTCCTTCTCCGCGCAGCTCTCGATTCCCCCCTCTCTTTCGCACCCTCCATGTCATATTCTGCTCCAGGAGCTCCATCATAGCTCCTCGCTGTCGCTGGGAGGATGTTTTCTCCTCCGCTCGCCCCTTCCACCGTCATTTTCTCTCTACCCACCCTTGCCTCCTTCTCCGCGCAGCTCTCGATTCCCCCCTCTCTTTCGCACCCTCCATGTCATATTCCGCTCCAGGAGCTCCATCATAGCTCCTCGCTGTCGCTGGGAGGATGTTTTCTCCTCCGCTCGCCCCTTCCACCGTCATTTTCTCTCTACCCACCCTTGCCTCCTTTTCCACGCAGCTCTCGATTCCCCCCTCTCTTTCGCACCCTCCATGTCATATTCCGCTCCAGGAGCTCCATCATAGCTCCTCGCTGTTGCTGGGAGGATGTTTTCTCCTCCGCTCGCCCCTTCCACCGTCATTTTCTCTCTACCCACCCTTGCCTCCTTCTCCGCACAGCTCTCGATTCCCCCCTCTCTTTCGCACCCTCCATGTCATATTCCGCTCCAGGAGCTCCATCATAGCTCCTCGCTGTCGCTGGGAGGATGTTTTCTCCTCTGCTCGCCCCTTCCACCGTCATTTTCTCTCTACCCACCCTTTCCTCCTTTTCCGGGCAGCTCTCGATTCCCCCCTCTCTTTCGCACCCTCCATGTCATATTCCGCTCCAGGAGCTCCATCATAGCTCCTCGCTGTCGCTGGGAGGATGTTTTCTCCTCCGCTCGCCCCTTCCACCGTCATTTTCTTTCTACCCACCCTTGCCTCCTTTTCCACGCAGCTCTCGATTCCCCCCTCTCTTTCGCACCCTCCATGTCATATTCCGCTCCAGGAGCTCCATCATAGCTCCTCGCTGTTGCTGGGAGGATGTTTTCTCCTCCGCTCGCCCCTTCCACCGTCATTTTCTCTCTACCCACCCTTGCCTCCTTCTCCGCACAGCTCTCGATTCCCCCCTCTCTTTCGCACCCTCCATGTCATATTCCGCTCCAGGAGCTCCATCATAGCTCCTCGCTGTCGCTGGGAGGATGTTTTCTCCTCTGCTCGCCCCTTCCACCGTCATTTTCTCTCTACCCACCCTTTCCTCCTTTTCCGCGCAGCTCTCGATTCCCCCCTCTCTTGCGCACCCTCCATGTCATATTCCGCTCCAGGAGCT
This sequence comes from Pelophylax lessonae, assembly GCF_965119305.1. NCBI lineage: Eukaryota > Metazoa > Chordata > Amphibia > Anura > Ranidae > Pelophylax > Pelophylax lessonae. The sequence goes on along the minus strand of NC_138780.1, from coordinate 81,165,045 downwards.
CCATCATAGCTCCTCGCTGTCGCTGGGAGGATGTTTTCTCCTCCGCTCGCCCCTTCCACCGTCATTTTCTCTCTACCCACCCTTGCCTCCTTTTCCGCGCAGCTCTCGATTCCCCCCTCTCTTTCGCACCCTCCATGTCATATTCCGCTCCAGGAGTTCCATCATAGCTCCTCACTGTCGCTGGGAGGATGTTTTCTCCTCCGCTCGCCCCTTCCACCGTCATTTTCTCTCTACCCACCCTTGCCTCCTTCTCCGCGCAGCTCTCGATTCCCCCCTCTCTTTCGCACCCTCCATGTCATATTCCGCTCCAGGAGCTCCATCATAGCTCTTCGCTGTCGCTGGGAGGATGTTTTCTCCTCCGCTCGCCCCTTCCACCGTCATTTTCTCTCTACCCACCCTTTCCTCCTTTTCCGCGCAGCTCTCGATTCCCCCCTCTCTTTCGCACCCTTCATGTCATATTCCGCTCCAGGAGCTCCATCATAGCTCCTCGCTGTCGCTGGGAGGATTTTTTCTCCTCTGCTCGCCCCTTCCACCGTCATTTTCTCTCTACCCACCCTTTCCTCCTTTTCCGCGCAGCTCTCGATTCCCCCCTCTCTTGCGCACCCTCCATGTCATATTCCGCTCCAGGAGCTCCATCATAGCTCCTCGCTGTCGCTGGGAGGAAGTTTTCTCCTCCGCTCGCCCCTTCCACCGTCATTTTCTCTCTACCCACCCTTGCCTCCTTTTCCGCGCAGCTCTCAATTCCCCCCTCTCTTTCGCACCCTCCATGTCATATTCCGCTCCAGGAGCTCCATCATAGCTCCTTGCTGTCGCTGGGAGGATGTTTTCTCCTCCGCTCGCCCCTTCCACCGTCATTTTCTCTCTACCCACCCTTGCCTCCTTTTCCGCGCAGCTCTCGATTCCCCCCTCTCTTTCGCACCCTCCATGTCATATTCCGCTCCAGGAGTTCCATCATAGCTCCTCACTGTCGCTGGGAGGATGTTTTCTCCTCCGCTCGCCCCTTCCACCGTCATTTTCTCTCTACCCACCCTTGCCTCCTTCTCCGCACAGCTCTCGATTCCCCCCTCTCTTTCGCACCCTCCATGTCATATTCCGCTCCAGGAGCTCCATCATAGCTCCTCGCTGTCGATGGGAGGATGTTTTCTCCTCTGCTCGCCCCTTCCACCGTCATTTTCTCTCTACCCACCCTTTCCTCCTTTTCCGCGCAGCTCTCGATTCCCCCCTCTCTTTCGCACCCTCCATGTCATATTCCGCTCCAGGAGCTCCATCATAGCTCCTCGCTGTCGCTGGGAGGATGTTTTCTCCTCCGCTCGCCCCTTCCACCGTCATTTTCTCTCTACCCACCCTTGCCTCCTTTTCCGCGCAGCTCTCGATTCCCCCCTCTCTTTCGCACCCTCCATGTCATATTCCGCTCCAGGAGCTCCATCATAGCTCCTCGCTGTCGCTGGGAGGATGTTTTCTCCTCCGCTCGCCCCTTCCACCGTCATTTTCTCTCTACCCACCCTTGCCTCCTTTTCCACGCAGCTCTCGATTCCCCCCTCTCTTTCGCACCCTCCATGTCATATTCCGCTCCAGGAGCTCCATCATAGCTCCTCGCTGTTGCTGGGAGGATGTTTTCTCCTCCGCTCGCCCCTTCCACCGTCATTTTCTCTCTACCCACCCTTGCCTCCTTCTCCGCACAGCTCTCGATTCCCCCCTCTCTTTCGCACCCTCCATGTCATATTCCGCTCCAGGAGCTCCATCATAGCTCCTCGCTGTCGCTGGGAGGATGTTTTCTCCTCTGCTCGCCCCTTCCACCGTCATTTTCTCTCTACCCACCCTTTCCTCCTTTTCCGCGCAGCTCTCGATTCCCCCCTCTCTTTCGCACCCTCCATGTCATATTCCGCTCCAGGAGCTCCATCATAGCTCCTCGCTGTCGCTGGGAGGATGTTTTCTCCTCCGCTCGCCCCTTCCACCGTCATTTTCTTTCTACCCACCCTTGCCTCCTTTCCCACGCAGCTCTCGATTCCCCCCTCTCTTTCGCACCCTCCATGTCATATTCCGCTCCAGGAGCTCCATCATAGCTCCTCGCTGTTGCTGGGAGGATGTTTTCTCCTCCGCTCGCCCCTTCCACCGTCATTTTCTCTCTACCCACCCTTGCCTCCTTCTCCGCACAGCTCTCGATTCCCCCCTCTCTTTCGCACCCTCCATGTCATATTCCGCTCCAGGAGCTCCATCATAGCTCCTCGCTGTCGCTGGGAGGATGTTTTCTCCTCTGCTCGCCCCTTCCACCATCATTTTCTCTCTACCCACCCTTTCCTCCTTTTCCGCGCAGCTCTCGATTCCCCCCTCTCTTGCGCACCCTCCATGTCATATTCCGCTCCAGGAGCTCCATCATAGCTCCTCGCTGTCGCTGGGAGGATGTTTTCTCCTCCGCTCGCCCCTTCCACCGTCATTTTCTCTCTACCCACCCTTGCCTCCTTTTCCGTGCAGCTCTCGATTCCCCCCTCTCTTTCGCACCCTCCATGTCATATTCCGCTCCAGGAGTTCCATCATAGCTCCTCACTGTCGCTGGGAGGATGTTTTCTCCTCCGCTCGCCCCTTCCACCGTCATTTTCTCTCTACCCACCCTTGCCTCCTTCTCCGCGCAGCTCTCGATTCCCCCCTCTCTTTCGCACCCTCCATGTCATATTCCGCTCCAGGAGCTCCATCATAGCTCTTCGCTGTCGCTGGGAGGATGTTTTCTCCTCCGCTCGCCCCTTCCACCGTCATTTTCTCTCTACCCACCCTTTCCTCCTTTTCCGCGCAGCTCTCGATTCCCCCCTCTCTTTCGCACCCTTCTTGTCATATTCCGCTCCAGGAGCTCCATCATAGCTCCTCGCTGTCGCTGGGAGGATTTTTTCTCCTCTGCTCGCCCCTTCCACCGTCATTTTCTCTCTACCCACCCTTTCCTCCTTTTCCGCGCAGCTCTCGATTCCCCCCTCTCTTGCGCACCCTCCATGTCATATTCCGCTCCAGGAGCTCCATCATAGCTCCTCGCTGTCGCTGGGAGGAAGTTTTCTCCTCCGCTCGCCCCTTCCACCGTCATTTTCTCTCTACCCACCCTTGCCTCCTTTTCCGCGCAGCTCTCAATTCCCCCCTCTCTTTCGCACCCTCCATGTCATATTCCGCTCCAGGAGCTCCATCATAGCTCCTTGCTGTCGCTGGGAGGATGTTTTCTCCTCCGCTCGCCCCTTCCACCGTCATTTTCTCTCTACCCACCCTTGCCTCCTTTTCCGCGCAGCTCTCGATTCCCCCCTCTCTTTCGCACCCTCCATGTCATATTCCGCTCCAGGAGTTCCATCATAGCTCCTCACTGTCGCTGGGAGGATGTTTTCTCCTCCGCTCGCCCCTTCCACCGTCATTTTCTCTCTACCCACCCTTGCCTCCTTCTCCGCGCAGCTCTCGATTCCCCCCTCTCTTTCGCACCCTCCATGTCATATTCTGCTCCAGGAGCTCCATCATAGCTCCTCGCTGTCGCTGGGAGGATGTTTTCTCCTCCGCTCGCCCCTTCCACCGTCATTTTCTCTCTACCCACCCTTGCCTCCTTCTCCGCGCAGCTCTCGATTCCCCCCTCTCTTTCGCACCCTCCATGTCATATTCCGCTCCAGGAGCTCCATCATAGCTCCTTGCTGTCGCTGGGAGGATGTTTTCTCCTCCGCTCGCCCCTTCCACCATCATTTTCTCTCTACCCACCCTTGCCTCCTTCTCCGCGCAGCTCTCGATTCCCCCCTCTCTTTCGCACCCTCCATGTCATATTCCGCTCCAGGAGCTCCATCATAGCTCCTCGCTGTTGCTGGGAGGATGTTTTCTCCTCCGCTCGCCCCTTCCACCGTCATTTTCTCTCTACCCACCCTTGCCTCCTTCTCCGCACAGCTCTCGATTCCCCCCTCTCTTTCGCACCCTCCATGTCATATTCCGCTCCAGGAGTTCCATCATAGCTCCTCACTGTCGCTGGGAGGATGTTTTCTCCTCCGCTCGCCCCTTCCACCGTCATTTTCTCTCTACCCACCCTTGCCTCCTTCTCCGCGCAGCTCTCGATTCCCCCCTCTCTTTCGCACCCTCCATGTCATATTCCGCTCCAGGAGCTCCATCATAGCTCTTCGCTGTCGCTGGGAGGATGTTTTCTCCTCCGCTCGCCCCTTCCACCGTCATTTTCTCTCTACCCACCCTTTCCTCCTTTTCCGCGCAGCTCTCGATTCCCCCCTCTCTTTCGCACCCTTCATGTCATATTCCGCTCCAGGAGCTCCATCATAGCTCCTCGCTGTCGCTGGGAGGATTTTTTCTCCTCTGCTCGCCCCTTCCACCGTCATTTTCTCTCTACCCACCCTTTCCTCCTTTTCCGCGCAGCTCTCGATTCCCCCCTCTCTTGCGCACCCTCCATGTCATATTCCGCTCCAGGAGCTCCATCATAGCTCCTCGCTGTCGCTGGGAGGAAGTTTTCTCCTCCGCTCGCCCCTTCCACCGTCATTTTCTCTCTACCCACCCTTGCCTCCTTTTCCGCGCAGCTCTCAATTCCCCCCTCTCTTTCGCACCCTCCATGTCATATTCCGCTCCAGGAGCTCCATCATAGCTCCTTGCTGTCGCTGGGAGGATGTTTTCTCCTCCGCTCGCCCCTTCCACCGTCATTTTCTCTCTACCCACCCTTGCCTCCTTTTCCGCGCAGCTCTCGATTCCCCCCTCTCTTTCGCACCCTCCATGTCATATTCCGCTCCAGGAGTTCCATCATAGCTCCTCACTGTCGCTGGGAGGATGTTTTCTCCTCCGCTCGCCCCTTCCACCGTCATTTTCTCTCTACCCACCCTTGCCTCCTTCTCCGCGCAGCTCTCGATTCCCCCCTCTCTTTCGCACCCTCCATGTCATATTCTGCTCCAGGAGCTCCATCATAGCTCCTCGCTGTCGCTGGGAGGATGTTTTCTCCTCCGCTCGCCCCTTCCACCGTCATTTTCTCTCTACCCACCCTTGCCTCCTTCTCCGCGCAGCTCTCGATTCCCCCCTCTCTTTCGCACCCTCCATGTCATATTCCGCTCCAGGAGCTCCATCATAGCTCCTTGCTGTCGCTGGGAGGATGTTTTCTCCTCCGCTCGCCCCTTCCACCATCATTTTCTCTCTACCCACCCTTGCCTCCTTCTCCGCGCAGCTCTCGATTCCCCCCTCTCTTTCGCACCCTCCATGTCATATTCCGCTCCAGGAGCTCCATCATAGCTCCTCGCTGTCGCTGGGAGGATGTTTTCTCCTCCGCTCGCCCCTTCCACCGTCATTTTCTCTCTACCCACCCTTGCCTCCTTTTCCGCGCAGCTCTCGATTCCCCCCTCTCTTTCGCACCCTCCATGTCATATTCCGCTCCAGGAGCTCCATCATAGCTCCTCGCTGTCGCTGGGAGGATGTTTTCTCCTCTGCTCGCCCCTTCCACCGTCATTTTCTCTCTACCCACCCTTTCCTCCTTTTCCGCGCAGCTCTCGATTCCCCCCTCTCTTTCGCACCCTCCATGTCATATTCCGCTCCAGGAGCTCCATCATAGCTCCTCGCTGTTGCTGGGAGGATGTTTTCTCCTCCGCTCGCCCCTTCCACCGTCATTTTCTCTCTACCCACCCTTGCCTCCTTCTCCGCACAGCTCTCGATTCCCCCCTCTCTTTCGCACCCTCCATGTCATATTCCGCTCCAGGAGCTCCATCATAGCTCCTCGCTGTCGCTGGGAGGATGTTTTCTCCTCCGCTCGCCCCTTCCACCGTCATTTTCTTTCTACCCACCCTTGCCTCCTTTTCCACGCAGCTCTCGATTCCCCCCTCTCTTTCGCACCCTCCATGTCATATTCCGCTCCAGGAGCTCCATCATAGCTCCTCGCTGTTGCTGGGAGGATGTTTTCTCCTCCGCTCGCCCCTTCCACCGTCATTTTCTCTCTACCCACCCTTGCCTCCTTCTCCGCACAGCTCTCGATTCCCCCCTCTCTTTCGCACCCTCCATGTCATATTCCGCTCCAGGAGCTCCATCATAGCTCCTCGCTGTCGCTGGGAGGATGTTTTCTCCTCTGCTCGCCCCTTCCACCGTCATTTTCTCTCTACCCACCCTTTCCTCCTTTTCCGCGCAGCTCTCGATTCCCCCCTCTCTTGCGCACCCTCCATGTCATATTCCGCTCCAGGAGCTCCATCATAGCTCCTCGCTGTCGCTGGGAGGATGTTTTCTCCTCCGCTCGCCCCTTCCACCGTCATTTTCTCTCTACCCACCCTTGCCTCCTTTTCCGCGCAGCTCTCGATTCCCCCCTCTCTTTCGCACCCTCCATGTCATATTCCGCTCCAGGAGTTCCATCATAGCTCCTCACTGTCGCTGGGAGGATGTTTTCTCCTCCGCTCGCCCCTTCCACCGTCATTTTCTCTCTACCCACCCTTGCCTCCTTCTCCGCGCAGCTCTCGATTCCCCCCTCTCTTTCGCACCCTCCATGTCATATTCCGCTCCAGGAGCTCCATCATAGCTCTTCGCTGTCGCTGGGAGGATGTTTTCTCCTCCGCTCGCCCCTTCCACCGTCATTTTCTCTCTACCCACCCTTTCCTCCTTTTCCGCGCAGCTCTCGATTCCCCCCTCTCTTTCGCACCCTTCATGTCATATTCCGCTCCAGGAGCTCCATCATAGCTCCTCGCTGTCGCTGGGAGGATGTTTTCTCCTCTGCTCGCCCCTTCCACCGTCATTTTCTCTCTACCCACCCTTTCCTCCTTTTCCGCGCAGCTCTCGATTCCCCCCTCTCTTGCGCACCCTCCATGTCATATTCCGCTCCAGGAGCTCCATCATAGCTCCTCGCTGTCGCTGGGAGGATGTTTTCTCCTCCGCTCGCCCCTTCCACCGTCATTTTCTCTCTACCCACCCTTGCCTCCTTTTCCGCGCAGCTCTCGATTCCCCCCTCTCTTTCGCACCCTCCATGTCATATTCCGCTCCAGGAGTTCCATCATAGCTCCTCACTGTCGCTGGGAGGATGTTTTCTCCTCCGCTCGCCCCTTCCACCGTCATTTTCTCTCTACCCACCCTTGCCTCCTTCTCCGCACAGCTCTCGATTCCCCCCTCTCTTTCACACCCTCCATGTCATATTCCGCTCCAGGAGCTCCATCATAGCTCCTCGCTGTCGCTGGGAGGATGTTTTCTCCTCTGCTCGCCCCTTCCACCGTCATTTTCTCTCTACCCACCCTTTCCTCCTTTTCCGCGCAGCTCTCGATTCCCCCCTCTCTTTCGCACCCTCCATGTCATATTCCGCTCCAGGAGCTCCATCATAGCTCCTCGCTGTCGCTGGGAGGATGTTTTCTCCTCCGCTCGCCCCTTCCACCGTCATTTTCTCTCTACCCACCCTTGCCTCCTTTTCCGCGCAGCTCTCGATTCCCCCCTCTCTTTCGCACCCTCCATGTCATATTCCGCTCCAGGAGCTCCATCATAGCTCCTCGCTGTCGCTGGGAGGATGTTTTCTCCTCCGCTCGCCCCTTCCACCGTCATTTTCTCTCTACCCACCCTTGCCTCCTTTTCCACGCAGCTCTCGATTCCCCCCTCTCTTTCGCACCCTCCATGTCATATTCCGCTCCAGGAGCTCCATCATAGCTCCTCGCTGTTGCTGGGAGGATGTTTTCTCCTCCGCTCGCCCCTTCCACCGTCATTTTCTCTCTACCCACCCTTGCCTCCTTCTCCGCACAGCTCTCGATTCCCCCCTCTCTTTCGCACCCTCCATGTCATATTCCGCTCCAGGAGCTCCATCATAGCTCCTCGCTGTCGCTGGGAGGATGTTTTCTCCTCTGCTCGCCCCTTCCACCGTCATTTTCTCTCTACCCACCCTTTCCTCCTTTTCCGCGCAGCTCTCGATTCCCCCCTCTCTTTCGCACCCTCCATATCATATTCCGCTCCAGGAGCTCCATCATAGCTCCTCGCTGTCGCTGGGAGGATGTTTTCTCCTCCGCTCGCCCCTTCCACCGTCATTTTCTCTCTACCCACCCTTGCCTCCTTCTCCGCACAGCTCTCGATTCCCCCCTCTCTTTCACACCCTCCATGTCATATTCCGCTCCAGGAGCTCCATCATAGCTCCTCGCTGTCGCTGGGAGGATGTTTTCTCCTCTGCTCGCCCCTTCCACCGTCATTTTCTCTCTACCCACCCTTTCCTCCTTTTCCGCGCAGCTCTCGATTCCCCCCTCTCTTTCGCACCCTCCATGTCATATTCCGCTCCAGGAGCTCCATCATAGCTCCTCGCTGTCGCTGGGAGGATGTTTTCTCCTCCGCTCGCCCCTTCCACCGTCATTTTCTCTCTACCCACCCTTGCCTCCTTTTCCGCGCAGCTCTCGATTCCCCCCTCTCTTTCGCACCCTCCATGTCATATTCCGCTCCAGGAGCTCCATCATAGCTCCTCGCTGTCGCTGGGAGGATGTTTTCTCCTCCGCTCGCCCCTTCCACCGTCATTTTCTCTCTACCCACCCTTGCCTCCTTTTCCACGCAGCTCTCGATTCCCCCCTCTCTTTCGCACCCTCCATGTCATATTCCGCTCCAGGAGCTCCATCATAGCTCCTCGCTGTTGCTGGGAGGATGTTTTCTCCTCCGCTCGCCCCTTCCACCGTCATTTTCTCTCTACCCACCCTTGCCTCCTTCTCCGCACAGCTCTCGATTCCCCCCTCTCTTTCGCACCCTCCATGTCATATTCCGCTCCAGGAGCTCCATCATAGCTCCTCGCTGTCGCTGGGAGGATGTTTTCTCCTCTGCTCGCCCCTTCCACCGTCATTTTCTCTCTACCCACCCTTTCCTCCTTTTCCGCGCAGCTCTCGATTCCCCCCTCTCTTTCGCACCCTCCATGTCATATTCCGCTCCAGGAGCTCCATCATAGCTCCTCGCTGTCGCTGGGAGGATGTTTTCTCCTCCGCTCGCCCCTTCCACCGTCATTTTCTTTCTACCCACCCTTGCCTCCTTTCCCACGCAGCTCTCGATTCCCCCCTCTCTTTCGCACCCTCCATGTCATATTCCGCTCCAGGAGCTCCATCATAGCTCCTCGCTGTTGCTGGGAGGATGTTTTCTCCTCCGCTCGCCCCTTCCACCGTCATTTTCTCTCTACCCACCCTTGCCTCCTTCTCCGCACAGCTCTCGATTCCCCCCTCTCTTTCGCACCCTCCATGTCATATTCCGCTCCAGGAGCTCCATCATAGCTCCTCGCTGTCGCTGGGAGGATGTTTTCTCCTCTGCTCGCCCCTTCCACCGTCATTTTCTCTCTACCCACCCTTTCCTCCTTTTCCGCGCAGCTCTCGATTCCCCCCTCTCTTGCGCACCCTCCATGTCATATTCCGCTCCAGGAGCTCCATCATAGCTCCTCGCTGTCGCTGGGAGGATGTTTTCTCCTCCGCTCGCCCCTTCCACCGTCATTTTCTCTCTACCCACCCTTGCCTCCTTTTCCGTGCAGCTCTCGATTCCCCCCTCTCTTTCGCACCCTCCATGTCATATTCCGCTCCAGGAGTTCCATCATAGCTCCTCACTGTCGCTGGGAGGATGTTTTCTCCTCTGCTCGCCCCTTCCACCGTCATTTTCTCTCTACCCACCCTTTCCTCCTTTTCCGCGCAGCTCTCGATTCCCCCCTCTCTTGCGCACCCTCCATGTCATATTCCGCTCCAGGAGCTCCATCATAGCTCCTCGCTGTCGCTGGGAGGATGTTTTCTCCTCCGCTCGCCCCTTCCACCGTCATTTTCTCTCTACCCACCCTTGCCTCCTTCTCCGCGCAGCTCTCGATTCCCCACTCTCTTTCGCACCCTCCATGTCATATTCCGCTCCAGGAGCTCCATCATAGCTCCTCGCTGTCGCTGGGAGGATGTTTTCTCCTCTGCTCGCCCCTTCCACCGTCATTTTCTCTCTACCCACCCTTTCCTCCTTTTCCGCGCAGCTCTCGATTCCCCCCTCTCTTTCGCACCCTCCATGTCATATTCCGCTCCAGGAGCTCCATCATAGCTCCTCGCTGTCGCTGGGAGGATGTTTTCTCCTCCGCTCGCCCCTTCCACCGTCATTTTCTTTCTACCCACCCTTGCCTCCTTTCCCACGCAGCTCTCGATTCCCCCCTCTCTTTCGCACCCTCCATGTCATATTCCGCTCCAGGAGCTCCATCATAGCTCCTCGCTGTTGCTGGGAGGATGTTTTCTCCTCCGCTCGCCCCTTCCACCGTCATTTTCTCTCTACCCACCCTTGCCTCCTTCTCCGCACAGCTCTCGATTCCCCCCTCTCTTTCGCACCCTCCATGTCATATTCCGCTCCAGGAGCTCCATCATAGCTCCTCGCTGTCGCTGGGAGGATGTTTTCTCCTCTGCTCGCCCCTTCCACCGTCATTTTCTCTCTACCCACCCTTTCCTCCTTTTCCGCGCAGCTCTCGATTCCCCCCTCTCTTGCGCACCCTCCATGTCATATTCCGCTCCAGGAGCTCCATCATAGCTCCTCGCTGTCGCTGGGAGGATGTTTTCTCCTCCGCTCGCCCCTTCCACCGTCATTTTCTCTCTACCCACCCTTGCCTCCTTTTCCGTGCAGCTCTCGATTCCCCCCTCTCTTTCGCACCCTCCATGTCATATTCCGCTCCAGGAGTTCCATCATAGCTCCTCACTGTCGCTGGGAGGATGTTTTCTCCTCCGCTCGCCCCTTCCACCGTCATTTTCTCTCTACCCACCCTTGCCTCCTTCTCCGCGCAGCTCTCGATTCCCCCCTCTCTTTCGCACCCTCCATGTCATATTCCGCTCCAGGAGCTCCATCATAGCTCTTCGCTGTCGCTGGGAGGATGTTTTCTCCTCCGCTCGCCCCTTCCACCGTCATTTTCTCTCTACCCACCCTTTCCTCCTTTTCCGCGCAGCTCTCGATTCCCCCCTCTCTTTCGCACCCTTCATGTCATATTCCGCTCCAGGAGCTCCATCATAGCTCCTCGCTGTCGCTGGGAGGATTTTTTCTCCTCTGCTCGCCCCTTCCACCGTCATTTTCTCTCTACCCACCCTTTCCTCCTTTTCCGCGCAGCTCTCGATTCCCCCCTCTCTTGCGCACCCTCCATGTCATATTCCGCTCCAGGAGCTCCATCATAGCTCCTTGCTGTCGCTGGGAGGATGTTTTCTCCTCCGCTCGCCCCTTCCACCGTCATTTTCTCTCTACCCACCCTTGCCTCCTTTTCCGCGCAGCTCTCGATTCCCCCCTCTCTTTCGCACCCTCCATGTCATATTCCGCTCCAGGAGTTCCATCATAGCTCCTCACTGTCGCTGGGAGGATGTTTTCTCCTCCGCTCGCCCCTTCCACCGTCATTTTCTCTCTACCCACCCTTGCCTCCTTCTCCGCGCAGTTCTCGATTCCCCCCTCTCTTTCGCACCCTCCATGTCATATTCTGCTCCAGGAGCTCCATCATAGCTCCTCGCTGTCGCTGGGAGGATGTTTTCTCCTCCGCTCGCCCCTTCCACCGTCATTTTCTCTCTACCCACCCTTGCCTCCTTCTCCGCGCAGCTCTCGATTCCCCCCTCTCTTTCGCACCCTCCATGTCATATTCCGCTCCAGGAGCTCCATCATAGCTCCTTGCTGTCGCTGGGAGGATGTTTTCTCCTCCGCTCGCCCCTTCCACCATCATTTTCTCTCTACCCACCCTTGCCTCCTTTTCCGCGCAGCTCTCGATTCCCCCCTCTCTTTCGCACCCTCCATGTCATATTCCGCTCCAGGAGCTCCATCATAGCTCCTCGCTGTCGCTGGGAGGATGTTTTCTCCTCCGCTCGCCCCTTCCACCGTCATTTTCTCTCTACCCACCCTTGCCTCCTTTTCCGCGCAGCTCTCGATTCCCCCCTCTCTTTCGCACCCTCCATGTCATATTCCGCTCCAGGAGCTCCATCATAGCTCCTCGCTGTCGCTGGGAGGATGTTTTCTCCTCTGCTCGCCCCTTCCACCGTCATTTTCTCTCTACCCACCCTTTCCTCCTTTTCCGCGCAGCTCTCGATTCCCCCCTCTCTTTCGCACCCTCCATGTCATATTCCGCTCCAGGAGCTCCATCATAGCTCCTCGCTGTTGCTGGGAGGATGTTTTCTCCTCCGCTCGCCCCTTCCACCGTCATTTTCTCTCTACCCACCCTTGCCTCCTTCTCCGCACAGCTCTCGATTCCCCCCTCTCTTTCGCACCCTCCATGTCATATTCCGCTCCAGGAGCTCCATCATAGCTCCTCGCTGTCGCTGGGAGGATGTTTTCTCCTCTGCTCGCCCCTTCCACCGTCATTTTCTCTCTACCCACCCTTTCCTCCTTTTCCGCGCAGCTCTCGATTCCCCCCTCTCTTGCGCACCCTCCATGTCATATTCCGCTCCAGGAGCTCCATCATAGCTCCTCGCTGTCGCTGGGAGGATGTTTTCTCCTCCTCTCGCCCCTTCCACCGTCATTTTCTCTCTACCCACCCTTGCCTCCTTTTCCGCGCAGCTCTCGATTCCCCCCTCTCTTTCGCACCCTCCATGTCATATTCCGCTCCAGGAGCTCCATCATAGCTCCTCGCTGTCGCTGGGAGGATGTTTTCTCCTCTGCTCGCCCCTTCCACCGTCATTTTCTCTCTACCCACCCTTGCCTCCTTTTCCGCGCAGCTCTCGATTCCCCCCTCTCTTTCGCACCCTCCATGTCATATTCCGCTCCAGGAGCTCCATCATAGCTCCTCGCTGTCGCTGGGAGGATGTTTTCTCCTCCGCTCGCCCCTTCCACCGTCATTTTCTCTCTACCCACCCTTGCCTCCTTCTCCGCGCAGCTCTCAATTCCCCCCTCTCTTTCGCACCCTCCATGTCATATTCCGCTCCAGGAGCTCCATCATAGCTCCTCGCTGTCGCTGGGAGGATGTTTTCTCCTCCGCTCGCCCCTTCCACCGTCATTTTCTCTCTACCCACCCTTGCCTCCTTTTCCGCGCAGCTCTCGATTCCCCCCTCTCTTTCGCACCCTCCATGTCATATTCCGCTCCAGGAGTTCCATCATAGCTCCTTACTGTCGCTGGGAGGAAGTTTTCTCCTCCGCTTGCCCCTTCCACCGTCATTTTCTCTCTACCCACCCTTGCCTCCTTTTCCGCGCAGCTCTCGATTCCCCCCTCTCTTTCGCACCCTCCATGTCATATTCCGCTCCAGGAGCTCCATCATAGCTCCTTGCTGTCGCTGGGAGGATGTTTTCTCCTCCGCTCGCCCCTTCCACCGTCATTTTCTCTCTACCCACCCTTGCCTCCTTTTCCGCGCAGCTCTCGATTCCCCCCTCTCTTTCGCACCCTCCATGTCATATTCCGCTCCAGGAGTTCCATCATAGCTCCTCACTGTCGCTGGGAGGATGTTTTCTCCTCCGCTCGCCCCTTCCACCGTCATTTTCTCTCTACCCACCCTTGCCTCCTTTTCCGCGCAGCTCTCGATTCCCCCCTCTCTTTCGCACCCTCCATGTCATATTCCGCTCCAGGAGCTCCATCATAGCTCCTCGCTGTCGCTGGGAGGATGTTTTCTCCTCCGCTCGCCCCTTCCACCGTCATTTTCTCTCTACCCACCCTTGCCTCCTTTTCCGCGCAGCTCTCGATTCCCCCCTCTCTTTCGCACCCTCAATGTCATATTCCGCTCCAGGAGTTCCATCATAGCTCCTCACTGTCGCTGGGAGGATGTTTTCTCCTCCGCTCGCCCCTTCCACCGTCATTTTCTCTCTACCCACCCTTGCCTCCTTTTCCGCGCAGCTCTCGATTCCCCCCTCTCTTTCGCACCCTCCATGTCATATTCCGCTCCAGGAGTTCCATCATAGCTCCTCACTGTCGCTGGGAGGAAGTTTTCTCCTCCGCTCGCCCCTTCCACCGTCATTTTTTCTCTACCCACCCTTGCCTCCTTTTCCGCGCAGCTCTCGATTCCCCCCTCTCTTTCGCACCCTCCATGTCATATTCCGCTCCAGGAGCTCCATCATAGCTCCTCGCTGTCGCTGGGAGGATGTTTTCTCCTCCGCTCGCCCCTTCCACCGTCATTTTCTCTCTACCCACCCTTGCCTCCTTTTCCGCGCAGCTCTCGATTCCCCCCTCTCTTTCGCACCCTCAATGTCATATTTCGCTCCAGGAGTTTCATCATAGCTCCTCACTGTCGCTGGGAGGATGTTTTCTCCTCCGCTCGCCCCTTCCACCGTCATTTTCTCTCTACCCACCCTTGCCTCCTTTTCCGCGCAGCTCTCGATTCCCCCCTCTCTTTCGCACCCTCCATGTAATATTCCGCTCCAGGAGTTCCATCATAGCTCCTCACTGTCGCTGGGAGGAAGTTTTCTCCTCCGCTCGCCCCTTCCACCGTCATTTTCTCTCTACCCACCCTTGCCTCCTTTTCCGCGCAGCTCTCGATTCCCCCCTCTCTTTCGCACCCTCCATGTCATATTCCGCTCCAGGAGCTCCATCATAGCTCCTTGCTGTCGCTGGGAGGATGTTTTCTCCTCCGCTCGCCCCTTCCACCGTCATTTTCTCTCTACCCACCCTTGCCTCCTTTTCCGCGCAGCTCTCGATTCCCCCCTCTCTTTCGCACCCTCCATGTCATATTCCGCTCCAGGAGTTCCATCATAGCTCCTCACTGTCGCTGGGAGGATGTTTTCTCCTCCGCTCGCCCCTTCCACCATCATTTTTTCTCTACCCACCCTTGCCTCCTTTTCCGCGCAGCTCTCGATTCCCACCTCTCTTTCGCACCCTCCATGTCATATTCCGCTCCAGGAGTTCCATCATAGCTCCTCACTGTCGCTGGGAGGATGTTTTCTCCTCCGCTCGCCCCTTCCACCGTCATTTTCTCTCTACCCACCCTTGCCTCCTTCTCCGCGCAGCTCTCGATTCCCCCCTCTCTTTCGCACCCTCCATGTCATATTCCGCTCCAGGAGCTCCATCATAGCTCCTTGCTGTCGCTGGGAGGATGTTTTCTCCTCCGCTCGCCCCTTCCACCATCATTTTCTCTCTACCCACCCTTGCCTCCTTCTCCGCGCAGCTCTCGATTCCCCCCTCTCTTTCGCACCCTCCATGTCATATTCCGCTCCAGGAGCTCCATCATAGCTCCTCGCTGTCGCTGGGAGGATGTTTTCTCCTCCGCTCGCCCCTTCCACCGTCATTTTCTCTCTACCCACCCTTGCCTCCTTTTCCGCGCATCTCTCGATTCCCCCCTCTCTTTCGCACCCTCCATGTCATATTCCGCTCCAGGAGCTCCATCATAGCTCCTCGCTGTTGCTGGGAGGATGTTTTCTCCTCCGCTCGCCCCTTCCACCGTCATTTTCTCTCTACCCACCCTTGCCTCCTTCTCCGCACAGCTCTCGATTCCCCCCTCTCTTTCGCACCCTCCATGTCATATTCCGCTCCAGGAGCTCCATCATAGCTCCTCGCTGTCGCTGGGAGGATGTTTTCTCCTCTGCTCGCCCCTTCCACCGTCATTTTCTCTCTACCCACCCTTTCCTCCTTTTCCGCGCAGCTCTCGATTCCCCCCTCTCTTGCGCACCCTCCATGTCATATTCCGCTCCAGGAGCTCCATCATAGCTCCTCGCTGTCGCTGGGAGGATGTTTTCTCCTCCGCTCGCCCCTTCCACCGTCATTTTCTCTCTACCCACCCTTGCCTCCTTTTCCGCGCAGCTCTCGATTCCCCCCTCTCTTTCGCACCCTCCATGTCATATTCCGCTCCAGGAGCTCCATCATAGCTCCTCGCTGTCGCTGGGAGGATGTTTTCTCCTCCGCTCGCCCCTTCCACCGTCATTTTCTCTCTACCCACCCTTGCCTCCTTTTCCGCGCAGCTCTCGATTCCCCCCTCTCTTTCGCACCCTCCATGTCATATTCTGCTCCAGGAGCTCCATCATAGCTCCTCGCTGTCGCTGGGAGGATGTTTTCTCCTCCGCTCGCCCCTTCCACCGTCATTTTCTCTCTACCCACCCTTGCCTCCTTCTCCGCGCAGCTCTCGATTCCCCCCTCTCTTTCGCACCCCCCATGTCATATTCTGCTCCAGGAGCTCCATCATAGCTCCTCGCTGTCGCTGGGAGGATGTTTTCTCCTCCGCTCGCCCCTTCCACCGTCATTTTCTCTCTACCCACCCTTGCCTCCTTCTCCGCGCAGCTCTCGATTCCCCCCTCTCTTTCGCACCCTCCATGTCATATTCCGCTCCAGGAGCTCCATCATAGCTCCTTGCTGTCGCTGGGAGGATGTTTTCTCCTCCACTCGCCCCTTCCACCGTCATTTTCTCTCTACCCACCCTTGCCTCCTTCTCCGCGCAGCTCTCGATTCCCCCCTCTCTTTCGCACCCTCCATGTCATATTCCGCTCCAGGAGCTCCATCATAGCTCCTTGCTGTCGCTGGGAGGATGTTTTCTCCTCCGCTCGCCCCTTCCACCATCATTTTCTCTCTACCCACCCTTGCCTCCTTCTCCGCGCAGCTCTCGATTCCCCCCTCTCTTTCGCACCCTCCATGTCATATTCCACTCCAGGAGCTCCATCATAGCTCCTCGCTGTCGCTGGGAGGATGTTTTCTCCTCCGCTCGCCCCTTCCACCGTCATTTTCTCTCTACCCACCCTTGCCTCCTTTTCCGCGCAGCTCTCGATTCCCCCCTCTCTTTCGCACCCTCCATGTCATATTCCGCTCCAGGAGCTCCATCATAGCTCCTCGCTGTCGCTGGGAGGATGTTTTCTCCTCTGCTCGCCCCTTCCACCGTCATTTTCTCTCTACCCACCCTTTCCTCCTTTTCCGCGCAGCTCTCGATTCCCCCCTCTCTTTCGCACCCTCCATGTCATATTCCGCTCCAGGAGCTCCATCATAGCTCCTCGCTGTTGCTGGGAGGATGTTTTCTCCTCCGCTCGCCCCTTCCACCGTCATTTTCTCTCTACCCACCCTTGCCTCCTTCTCCGCACAGCTCTCGATTCCCCCCTCTCTTTCGCACCCTCCATGTCATATTCCGCTCCAGGAGCTCCATCATAGCTCCTCGCTGTCGCTGGGAGGATGTTTTCTCCTCTGCTCGCCCCTTCCACCGTCATTTTCTCTCTACCCACCCTTTCCTCCTTTTCCGCGCAGCTCTCGATTCCCCCCTCTCTTGCGCACCCTCCATGTCATATTCCGCTCCAGGAGCTCCATCATAGCTCCTCGCTGTCGCTGGGAGGATGTTTTCTCCTCCTCTCGCCCCTTCCACCGTCATTTTCTCTCTACCCACCCTTGCCTCCTTTTCCGCGCAGCTCTCGATTCCCCCCTCTCTTTCGCACCCTCCATGTCATATTCCGCTCCAGGAGTTCCATCATAGCTCCTCACTGTCGCTGGGAGGATGTTTTTTCCTCCGCTCGCCCCTTCCACCGTCATTTTCTCTCTACCCACCCTTGCCTCCTTCTCCGCGCAGCTCTCGATTCCCCCCTCTCTTTCGCACCCTCCATGTCATATTCCGCTCCAGGAGCTCCATCATAGCTCCTTGCTGTCGCTGGGAGGATGTTTTCTCCTCCGCTCGCCCCTTCCACCGTCATTTTCTCTCTACCCACCCTTGCCTCCTTCTCCGTGCAGCTCTCGATTCCCCCCTCTCTTTCGCACCCTCCATGTCATATTCCGCTCCAGGAGCTCCATCATAGCTCCTTGCTGTCGCTGGGAGGATGTTTTCTCCTCCGCTCGCCCCTTCTACCATCATTTTCTCTCTACCCACCCTTGCCTCCTTCTCCGCGCAGCTCTCGATTCCCCCCTCTCTTTCGCACCCTCCATGTCATATTCCACTCCAGGAGCTCCATCATAGCTCCTCGCTGTCGCTGGGAGGATGTTTTCTCCTCCGCTCGCCCCTTCCACCGTCATTTTCTCTCTACCCACCCTTGCCTCCTTTTCCGCGCAGCTCTCGATTCCCCCCTCTCTTTCGCACCCTCCATGTCATATTCCGCTCCAGGAGCTCCATCATAGCTCCTCGCTGTCGCTGGGAGGATGTTTTCTCCTCTGCTCGCCCCTTCCACCGTCATTTTCTCTCTACCCACCCTTTCCTCCTTTTCCGCGCAGCTCTCGATTCCCCCCTCTCTTTCGCACCCTCCATGTCATATTCCGCTCCAGGAGCTCCATCATAGCTCCTCGCTGTTGCTGGGAGGATGTTTTCTCCTCCGCTCGCCCCTTCCACCGTCATTTTCTCTCTACCCACCCTTGCCTCCTTCTCCGCACAGCTCTCGATTCCCCCCTCTCTTTCGCACCCTCCATGTCATATTCCGCTCCAGGAGCTCCATCATAGCTCCTCGCTGTCGCTGGGAGGATGTTTTCTCCTCTGCTCGCCCCTTCCACCGTCATTTTCTCTCTACCCACCCTTTCCTCCTTTTCCGCGCAGCTCTCGATTCCCCCCTCTCTTGCGCACCCTCCATGTCATATTCCGCTCCAGGAGCTCCATCATAGCTCCTCGCTGTCGCTGGGAGGATGTTTTCTCCTCCTCTCGCCCCTTCCACCGTCATTTTCTCTCTACCCACCCTTGCCTCCTTTTCCGCGCAGCTCTCGATTCCCCCCTCTCTTTCGCACCCTCCATGTCATATTCCGCTCCAGGAGTTCCATCATAGCTCCTCACTGTCGCTGGGAGGATGTTTTCTCCTCCGCTCGCCCCTTCCACCGTCATTTTCTCTCTACCCACCCTTGCCTCCTTCTCCGCGCAGCTCTCGATTCCCCCCTCTCTTTCGCACCCTCCATGTCATATTCCGCTCCAGGAGCTCCATCATAGCTCCTCGCTGTCGCTGGGAGGATGTTTTCTCCTCTGCTCGCCCCTTCCACCGTCATTTTCTCTCTACCCACCCTTTCCTCCTTTTCCGCGCAGCTCTCGATTCCCCCCTCTCTTGCGCACCCTCCATGTCATATTCCGCTCCAGGAGCTCCATCATAGCTCCTCGCTGTCGCTGGGAGGATGTTTTCTCCTCCTCTCGCCCCTTCCACCGTCATTTTCTCTCTACCCACCCTTGCCTCCTTTTCCGCGCAGCTCTCGATTCCCCCCTCTCTTTCGCACCCTCCATGTCATATTCCGCTCCAGGAGTTCCATCATAGCTCCTCACTGTCGCTGGGAGGATGTTTTCTCCTCCGCTCGCCCCTTCCACCGTCATTTTCTCTCTACCCACCCTTGCCTCCTTCTCCGCGCAGCTCTCGATTCCCCCCTCTCTTTCGCACCCTCCATGTCATATTCCGCTCCAGGAGCTCCATCATAGCTCTTCGCTGTCGCTGGGAGGATGTTTTCTCCTCCGCTCGCCCCTTCCACCGTCATTTTCTCTCTACCCACCCTTTCCTCCTTTTCCGCGCAGCTCTCGATTCCCCCCTCTCTTTCGCACCCTCCATGTCATATTCCGCTCCAGGAGCTCCATCATAGCTCCTCGCTGTCGCTGGGAGGATGTTTTCTCCTCCGCTCGCCCCTTCCACCGTCATTTTCTCTCTACCCACCCTTGCCTCCTTCTCCGCGCAGCTCTCAATTCCCCCCTCTCTTTCGCACCCTCCATGTCATATTCCGCTCCAGGAGCTCCATCATAGCTCCTCGCTGTCGCTGGGAGGATGTTTTCTCCTCCGCTCGCCCCTTCCACCGTCATTTTCTCTCTACCCACCCTTGCCTCCTTTTCCGCGCAGCTCTCGATTCCCCCCTCTCTTTCGCACCCTCCATGTCATATTCCGCTCCAGGAGTTCCATCATAGCTCCTCACTGTCGCTGGGAGGATGTTTTCTCCTCCGCTCGCCCCTTCCACCGTCATTTTCTCTCTACCAACCCTTGCCTCCTTTTCCGCGCAGCTCTCGATTCCCCCCTCTCTTTCGCACCCTCCATGTCATATTCCGCTCCAGGAGTTCCATCATAGCTCCTCACTGTCGCTGGGAGGAAGTTTTCTCCTCCGCTTGCCCCTTCCACCGTCATTTTCTCTCTACCCACCCTTGCCTCCTTTTCCGCGCAGCTCTCGATTCCCCCCTCTCTTTCGCACCCTCCATGTCATATTCCGCTCCAGGAGCTCCATCATAGCTCCTTGCTGTCGCTGGGAGGATGTTTTCTCCTCCGCTCGCCCCTTCCACCGTCATTTTCTCTCTACCCACCCTTGCCTCCTTTTCCGCGCAGCTCTCGATTCCCCCCTCTCTTTCGCACCCTCCATGTCATATTCCGCTCCAGGAGTTCCATCATAGCTCCTCACTGTCGCTGGGAGGATGTTTTCTCCTCCGCTCGCCCCTTCCACCGTCATTTTCTCTCTACCCACCCTTGCCTCCTTTTCCGCGCAGCTCTCGATTCCCCCCTCTCTTTCGCACCCTCCATGTCATATTCCGCTCCAGGAGCTCCATCATAGCTCCTCACTGTCGCTGGGAGGATGTTTTCTCCTCCGCTCGCCCCTTCCACCGTCATTTTCTCTCTACCCACCCTTGCCTCCTTTTCCGCGCAGCTCTCGATTCCCCCCTCTCTTTCGCACCCTCAATGTCATATTCCGCTCCAGGAGTTCCATCATAGCTCCTCACTGTCGCTGGGAGGATGTTTTCTCCTCCGCTCGCCCCTTCCACCGTCATTTTCTCTCTACCCACCCTTGCCTCCTTTTCCGCGCAGCTCTCGATTCCCCCCTCTCTTTCGCACCCTCCATGTCATATTCCGCTCCAGGAGTTCCATCATAGCTCCTCACTGTCGCTGGGAGGAAGTTTTCTCCTCCGCTCGCCCCTTCCACCGTCATTTTTTCTCTACCCACCCTTGCCTCCTTTTCCGCGCAGCTCTCGATTCCCCCCTCTCTTTCGCACCCTCCATGTCATATTCCGCTCCAGGAGTTCCATCATAGCTCCTCACTGTCGCTGGGAGGATGTTTTCTCCTCCGCTCGCCCCTTCCACCATCATTTTTTCTCTACCCACCCTTGCCTCCTTTTCCACGCAGCTCTCGATTCCCACCTCTCTTTCGCACCCTCCATGTCATATTCCGCTCCAGGAGTTCCATCATAGCTCCTCACTGTCGCTGGGAGGAAGTTTTCTCCTCCGCTCGCCCCTTCCACCGTCATTTTTTCTCTACCCACCCTTGCCTCCTTTTCCGCGCAGCTCTCGATTCCCCCCTCTCTTTCGCACCCTCCATGTCATATTCCGCTCCAGGAGTTCCATCATAGCTCCTCACTGTCGCTGGGAGGATGTTTTCTCCTCCGCTCGCCCCTTCCACCATCATTTTTTCTCTACCCACCCTTGCCTCCTTTTCCGCGCAGCTCTCGATTCCCACCTCTCTTTCGCACCCTCCATGTCATATTCCGCTCCAGGAGCTCCATCATAGCTCCTCGCTGTCGCTGGGAGGATGTTTTCTCCTCTGCTCGCCCCTTCCACCGTCATTTTCTCTCTACCCACCCTTTCCTCCTTTTCCGCGCAGCTCTCGATTCCCCCCTCTCTTGCGCACCCTCCATGTCATATTCCGCTCCAGGAGCTCCATCATAGCTCCTCGCTGTCGCTGGGAGGATGTTTTCTCCTCCTCTCGCCCCTTCCACCGTCATTTTCTCTCTACCCACCCTTGCCTCCTTTTCCGCGCAGCTCTCGATTCCCCCCTCTCTTTCGCACCCTCCATGTCATATTCCGCTCCAGGAGTTCCATCATAGCTCCTCACTGTCGCTGGGAGGATGTTTTCTCCTCCGCTCGCCCCTTCCACCGTCATTTTCTCTCTACCCACCCTTGCCTCCTTCTCCGCGCAGCTCTCGATTCCCCCCTCTCTTTCGCACCCTCCATGTCATATTCCGCTCCAGGAGCTCCATCATAGCTCCTTGCTGTCGCTGGGAGGATGTTTTCTCCTCCGCTCGCCCCTTCCACCGTCATTTTCTCTCTACCCACCCTTGCCTCCTTCTCCGCGCAGCTCTCGATTCCCCCCTCTCTTTCGCACCCTCCATGTCATATTCCGCTCCAGGAGCTCCATCATAGCTCCTTGCTGTCGCTGGGAGGATGTTTTCTCCTCCGCTCGCCCCTTCCACCATCATTTTCTCTCTACCCACCCTTGCCTCCTTCTCCGCGCAGCTCTCGATTCCCCCCTCTCTTTCGCACCCTCCATGTCATATTCCACTCCAGGAGCTCCATCATAGCTCCTCGCTGTCGCTGGGAGGATGTTTTCTCCTCCGCTCGCCCCTTCCACCGTCATTTTCTCTCTACCCACCCTTGCCTCCTTTTCCGCGCAGCTCTCGATTCCCCCCTCTCTTTCGCACCCTCCATGTCATATTCCGCTCCAGGAGCTCCATCATAGCTCCTCGCTGTCGCTGGGAGGATGTTTTCTCCTCTGCTCGCCCCTTCCACCGTCATTTTCTCTCTACCCACCCTTTCCTCCTTTTCCGCGCAGCTCTCGATTCCCCCCTCTCTTTCGCACCCTCCATGTCATATTCCGCTCCAGGAGCTCCATCATAGCTCCTCGCTGTTGCTGGGAGGATGTTTTCTCCTCCGCTCGCCCCTTCCACCGTCATTTTCTCTCTACCCACCCTTGCCTCCTTCTCCGCACAGCTCTCGATTCCCCCCTCTCTTTCGCACCCTCCATGTCATATTCCGCTCCAGGAGCTCCATCATAGCTCCTCGCTGTCGCTGGGAGGATGTTTTCTCCTCTGCTCGCCCCTTCCACCGTCATTTTCTCTCTACCCACCCTTTCCTCCTTTTCCGCGCAGCTCTCGATTCCCCCCTCTCTTGCGCACCCTCCATGTCATATTCCGCTCCAGGAGCTCCATCATAGCTCCTCGCTGTCGCTGGGAGGATGTTTTCTCCTCCTCTCGCCCCTTCCACCGTCATTTTCTCTCTACCCACCCTTGCCTCCTTTTCCGCGCAGCTCTCGATTCCCCCCTCTCTTTCGCACCCTCCATGTCATATTCCGCTCCAGGAGTTCCATCATAGCTCCTCACTGTCGCTGGGAGGATGTTTTCTCCTCCGCTCGCCCCTTCCACCGTCATTTTCTCTCTACCCACCCTTGCCTCCTTCTCCGCGCAGCTCTCGATTCCCCCCTCTCTTTCGCACCCTCCATGTCATATTCCGCTCCAGGAGCTCCATCATAGCTCCTCGCTGTCGCTGGGAGGATGTTTTCTCCTCTGCTCGCCCCTTCCACCGTCATTTTCTCTCTACCCACCCTTTCCTCCTTTTCCGCGCAGCTCTCGATTCCCCCCTCTCTTGCGCACCCTCCATGTCATATTCCGCTCCAGGAGCTCCATCATAGCTCCTCGCTGTCGCTGGGAGGATGTTTTCTCCTCCTCTCGCCCCTTCCACCGTCATTTTCTCTCTACCCACCCTTGCCTCCTTTTCCGCGCAGCTCTCGATTCCCCCCTCTCTTTCGCACCCTCCATGTCATATTCCGCTCCAGGAGTTCCATCATAGCTCCTCACTGTCGCTGGGAGGATGTTTTCTCCTCCGCTCGCCCCTTCCACCGTCATTTTCTCTCTACCCACCCTTGCCTCCTTCTCCGCGCAGCTCTCGATTCCCCCCTCTCTTTCGCACCCTCCATGTCATATTCCGCTCCAGGAGCTCTATCATAGCTCTTCGCTGTCGCTGGGAGGATGTTTTCTCCTCCGCTCGCCCCTTCCACCGTCATTTTTTCTCTACCCACCCTTGCCTCCTTTTCCGCGCAGCTCTCGATTCCCACCTCTCTTTCGCACCCTCCATGTCATATTCCGCTCCAGGAGTTCCATCATAGCTCCTCACTGTCGCTGGGAGGATGTTTTCTCCTCCGCTCGCCCCTTCCACCGTCATTTTCTCTCTACCCACCCTTGCCTCCTTCTCCGCGCAGCTCTCGATTCCCCCCTCTCTTTCGCACCCTCCATGTCATATTCTGCTCCAGGAGCTCCATCATAGCTCCTCGCTGTCGCTGGGAGGATGTTTTCTCCTCCGCTCGCCCCTTCCACCGTCATTTTCTCTCTACCCACCCTTGCCTCCTTCTCCGCGCAGCTCTCGATTCCCCCCTCTCTTTCGCACCCTCCATGTCATATTCCGCTCCAGGAGCTCCATCATAGCTCCTTGCTGTCGCTGGGAGGATGTTTTCTCCTCCGCTCGCCCCTTCCACCATCATTTTCTCTCTACCCACCCTTGCCTCCTTCTCCGCGCAGCTCTCGATTCCCCCCTCTCTTTCGCACCCTCCATGTCATATTCCGCTCCAGGAGCTCCATCATAGCTCCTCGCTGTCGCTGGGAGGATGTTTTCTCCTCCGCTCGCCCCTTCCACCGTCATTTTCTCTCTACCCACCCTTGCCTCCTTTTCCGCGCATCTCTCGATTCCCCCCTCTCTTTCGCACCCTCCATGTCATATTCCGCTCCAGGAGCTCCATCATAGCTCCTCGCTGTTGCTGGGAGGATGTTTTCTCCTCCGCTCGCCCCTTCCACCGTCATTTTCTCTCTACCCACCCTTGCCTCCTTCTCCGCACAGCTCTCGATTCCCCCCTCTCTTTCGCACCCTCCATGTCATATTCCGCTCCAGGAGCTCCATCATAGCTCCTCGCTGTCGCTGGGAGGATGTTTTCTCCTCTGCTCGCCCCTTCCACCGTCATTTTCTCTCTACCCACCCTTTCCTCCTTTTCCGCGCAGCTCTCGATTCCCCCCTCTCTTTCGCACCCTTCATGTCATATTCCGCTCCAGGAGCTCCATCATAGCTCCTCGCTGTCGCTGGGAGGATGTTTTCTCCTCCGCTCGCCCCTTCCACCGTCATTTTCTTTCTACCCACCCTTGCCTCCTTTTCCACGCAGCTCTCGATTCCCCCCTCTCTTTCGCACCCTCCATGTCATATTCCGCTCCAGGAGCTCCATCATAGCTCCTCGCTGTTGCTGGGAGGATGTTTTCTCCTCCGCTCGCCCCTTCCACCGTCATTTTCTCTCTACCCACCCTTGCCTCCTTCTCCGCACAGCTCTCGATTCCCCCCTCTCTTTCGCACCCTCCATGTCATATTCCGCTCCAGGAGCTCCATCATAGCTCCTCGCTGTCGCTGGGAGGATGTTTTCTCCTCTGCTCGCCCCTTCCACCGTCATTTTCTCTCTACCCACCCTTTCCTCCTTTTCCGCGCAGCTCTCGATTCCCCCCTCTCTTGCGCACCCTCCATGTCATATTCCGCTCCAGGAGCTCCATCATAGCTCCTCGCTGTCGCTGGGAGGATGTTTTCTCCTCCGCTCGCCCCTTCCACCGTCATTTTCTCTCTACCCACCCTTGCCTCCTTTTCCGCGCAGCTCTCGATTCCCCCTCTCTTTCGCACCCTCCATGTCATATTCCACTCCAGGAGTTCCATCATAGCTCCTCACTGTCGCTGGGAGGATGTTTTCTCCTCCGCTCGCCCCTTCCACCGTCATTTTCTCTCTACCCACCCTTGCCTCCTTCTCCGCGCAGCTCTCGATTCCCCCCTCTCTTTCGCACCCTCCATGTCATATTCCGCTCCAGGAGCTCCATCATAGCTCTTCGCTGTCGCTGGGAGGATGTTTTCTCCTCCGCTCGCCCCTTCCACCGTCATTTTCTCTCTACCCACCCTTTCCTCCGTTTCCGCGCAGCTCTCGATTCCCCCCTCTCTTTCGCACCCTCCATGTCATATTCCGCTCCAGGAGCTCCATCATAGCTCCTCGCTGTCGCTGGGAGGATGTTTTCTCCTCCGCTCGCCCCTTCCACCGTCATTTTCTCTCTACCCACCCTTTCCTCCGTTTCCGCGCAGCTCTCGATTCCCCCCTCTCTTTCGCACCCTCCATGTCATATTCCGCTCCAGGAGCTCCATCATAGCTCCTCGCTGTCGCTGGGAGGATGTTTTCTCCTCCGCTCGCCCCTTCCACCGTCATTTTCTCTCTACCCACCCTTGCCTCCTTTTCCGCGCAGCTCTCGATTCCCCCCTCTCTTTCGCACCCTCCATGTCATATTCCGCTCCAGGAGCTCCATCATAGCTCCTCGCTGTCGCTGGGAGGATGTTTTCTCCTCCGCTCGCCCCTTCCACCGTCATTTTCTCTCTACCCACCCTTGCCTCCTTCTCCGCGCAGCTCTCGATTCCCCCCTCTCTTTCGAACCCTCCATGTCATATTCCGCTCCAGGAGCTCCATCATAGCTCCTCGCTGTCGCTGGGAGGATGTTTTCTCCTCTGCTCGCCCCTTCCACCGTCATTTTCTCTCTACCCACCCTTTCCTCCTTTTCCGCGCAGCTCTCGATTCCCCCCTCTCTTGCGCACCCTCCATGTCATATTCCGCTCCAGGAGCTCCATCATAGCTCCTCGCTGTCGCTGGGAGGATGTTTTCTCCTCCTCTCGCCCCTTCCACCGTCATTTTCTCTCTACCCACCCTTGCCTCCTTTTCCGCGCAGCTCTCGATTCCCCCCTCTCTTTCGCACCCTCCATGTCATATTCCGCTCCAGGAGTTCCATCATAGCTCCTCACTGTCGCTGGGAGGATGTTTTCTCCTCCGCTCGCCCCTTCCACCGTCATTTTCTCTCTACCCACCCTTGCCTCCTTCTCCGCGCAGCTCTCGATTCCCCCCTCTCTTTCGCACCCTCCATGTCATATTCCGCTCCAGGAGCTCCATCATAGCTCTTCGCTGTCGCTGGGAGGATGTTTTCTCCTCCGCTCGCCCCTTCCACCGTCATTTTTTCTCTACCCACCCTTGCCTCCTTTTCCGCGCAGCTCTCGATTCCCACCTCTCTTTCGCACCCTCCATGTCATATTCCGCTCCAGGAGCTCCATCATAGCTCCTCGCTGTCGCTGGGAGGATGTTTTCTCCTCCGCTCGCCCCTTCCACCGTCATTTTCTCTCTACCCACCCTTGCCTCCTTTTCCGCGCATCTCTCGATTCCCCCCTCTCTTTCGCACCCTCCATGTCATATTCCGCTCCAGGAGCTCCATCATAGCTCCTCGCTGTTGCTGGGAGGATGTTTTCTCCTCCGCTCGCCCCTTCCACCGTCATTTTCTCTCTACCCACCCTTGCCTCCTTCTCCGCACAGCTCTCGATTCCCCCCTCTCTTTCGCACCCTCCATGTCATATTCCGCTCCAGGAGCTCCATCATAGCTCCTCGCTGTCGCTGGGAGGATGTTTTCTCCTCTGCTCGCCCCTTCCACCGTCATTTTCTCTCTACCCACCCTTTCCTCCTTTTCCGCGCAGCTCTCGATTCCCCCCTCTCTTTCGCACCCTTCATGTCATATTCCGCTCCAGGAGCTCCATCATAGCTCCTCGCTGTCGCTGGGAGGATGTTTTCTCCTCCGCTCGCCCCTTCCACCGTCATTTTCTTTCTACCCACCCTTGCCTCCTTTTCCACGCAGCTCTCGATTCCCCCCTCTCTTTCGCACCCTCCATGTCATATTCCGCTCCAGGAGCTCCATCATAGCTCCTCGCTGTTGCTGGGAGGATGTTTTCTCCTCCGCTCGCCCCTTCCACCGTCATTTTCTCTCTACCCACCCTTGCCTCCTTCTCCGCACAGCTCTCGATTCCCCCCTCTCTTTCGCACCCTCCATGTCATATTCCGCTCCAGGAGCTCCATCATAGCTCCTCGCTGTCGCTGGGAGGATGTTTTCTCCTCTGCTCGCCCCTTCCACCGTCATTTTCTCTCTACCCACCCTTTCCTCCTTTTCCGCGCAGCTCTCGATTCCCCCCTCTCTTGCGCACCCTCCATGTCATATTCCGCTCCAGGAGCTCCATCATAGCTCCTCGCTGTCGCTGGGAGGATGTTTTCTCCTCCGCTCGCCCCTTCCACCGTCATTTTCTCTCTACCCACCCTTGCCTCCTTTTCCGCGCAGCTCTCGATTCCCCCTCTCTTTCGCACCCTCCATGTCATATTCCACTCCAGGAGTTCCATCATAGCTCCTCACTGTCGCTGGGAGGATGTTTTCTCCTCCGCTCGCCCCTTCCACCGTCATTTTCTCTCTACCCACCCTTGCCTCCTTCTCCGCGCAGCTCTCGATTCCCCCCTCTCTTTCGCACCCTCCATGTCATATTCCGCTCCAGGAGCTCCATCATAGCTCTTCGCTGTCGCTGGGAGGATGTTTTCTCCTCCGCTCGCCCCTTCCACCGTCATTTTCTCTCTACCCACCCTTTCCTCCGTTTCCGCGCAGCTCTCGATTCCCCCCTCTCTTTCGCACCCTCCATGTCATATTCCGCTCCAGGAGCTCCATCATAGCTCCTCGCTGTCGCTGGGAGGATGTTTTCTCCTCCGCTCGCCCCTTCCACCGTCATTTTCTCTCTACCCACCCTTTCCTCCGTTTCCGCGCAGCTCTCGATTCCCCCCTCTCTTTCGCACCCTCCATGTCATATTCCGCTCCAGGAGCTCCATCATAGCTCCTCGCTGTCGCTGGGAGGATGTTTTCTCCTCCGCTCGCCCCTTCCACCGTCATTTTCTCTCTACCCACCCTTGCCTCCTTTTCCGCGCAGCTCTCGATTCCCCCCTCTCTTTCGCACCCTCCATGTCATATTCCGCTCCAGGAGCTCCATCATAGCTCCTCGCTGTCGCTGGGAGGATGTTTTCTCCTCCGCTCGCCCCTTCCACCGTCATTTTCTCTCTACCCACCCTTGCCTCCTTCTCCGCGCAGCTCTCGATTCCCCCCTCTCTTTCGAACCCTCCATGTCATATTCCGCTCCAGGAGCTCCATCATAGCTCCTCGCTGTCGCTGGGAGGATGTTTTCTCCTCTGCTCGCCCCTTCCACCGTCATTTTCTCTCTACTCACCCTTTCCTCCTTTTCCGCGCAGCTCTCGATTCCCCCCTCTCTTTCGCACCCTCCATGTCATATTCCGCTCCAGGAGCTCCATCATAGCTCCTCGCTGTCGCTGGGAGGATGTTTTCTCCTCCGCTCGCCCCTTCCACCGTCATTTTCTTTCTACCCACCCTTGCCTCCTTTTCCACGCAGCTCTCGATTCCCCCCTCTCTTTCGCACCCTCCATGTCATATTCCGCTCCAGGAGCTCCATCATAGCTCCTCGCTGTCGCTGGGAGGATGTTTTCTCCTCCGCTCGCCCCTTCCACCGTCATTTTCTCTCTACCCACCCTTGCCTCCTTCTCCGCGCAGCTCTCGATTCCCCCCTCTCTTTCGCACCCTCCATGTCATATTCCGCTCCAGGAGCTCCATCATAGCTCTTCGCTGTCGCTGGGAGGATGTTTTCTCCTCCGCTCGCCCCTTCCACCGTCATTTTCTCTCTACCCACCCTTTCCTCCTTTTCCGCGCAGCTCTCGATTCCCCCCTCTCTTTCGCACCCTCCATGTCATATTCCGCTCCAGGAGCTCCATCATAGCTCCTCGCTGTCGCTGGGAGGATGTTTTCTCCTCCGCTCGCCCCTTCCACCGTCATTTTCTCTCTACCCACCCTTGCCTCCTTTTCCGCGCAGCTCTCGATTCCCCCCTCTCTTTCGCACCCTCCATGTCATATTCCGCTCCAGGAGCTCCATCATAGCTCCTCGCTGTCGCTGGGAGGATGTTTTCTCCTCCGCTCGCCCCTTCCACCGTCATTTTCTCTCTACCCACCCTTGCCTCCTTCTCCGCGCAGCTCTCAATTCCCCCCTCTCTTTCGCACCCTCCATGTCATATTCCGCTCCAGGAGCTCCATCATAGCTCCTCGCTGTCGCTGGGAGGATGTTTTCTCCTCCGCTCGCCCCTTCCACCGTCATTTTCTCTCTACCCACCCTTGCCTCCTTTTCCGCGCAGCTCTCGATTCCCCCCTCTCTTTCGCACCCTCCATGTCATATTCCGCTCCAGGAGTTCCATCATAGCTCCTCACTGTCGCTGGGAGGATGTTTTCTCCTCCGCTCGCCCCTTCCACCGTCATTTTCTCTCTACCAACCCTTGCCTCCTTTTCCGCGCAGCTCTCGATTCCCCCCTCTCTTTCGCACCCTCCATGTCATATTCCGCTCCAGGAGTTCCATCATAGCTCCTCACTGTCGCTGGGAGGAAGTTTTCTCCTCCGCTTGCCCCTTCCACCGTCATTTTCTCTCTACCCACCCTTGCCTCCTTTTCCGCGCAGCTCTCGATTCCCCCCTCTCTTTCGCACCCTCCATGTCATATTCCGCTCCAGGAGCTCCATCATAGCTCCTTGCTGTCGCTGGGAGGATGTTTTCTCCTCTGCTCGCCCCTTCCACCGTCATTTTCTCTCTACCCACCCTTGCCTCCTTTTCCGCGCAGCTCTCGATTCCCCCCTCTCTTTCGCACCCTCCATGTCATATTCCGCTCCAGGAGTTCCATCATAGCTCCTCACTGTCGCTGGGAGGATGTTTTCTCCTCCGCTCGCCCCTTCCACCGTCATTTTCTCTCTACCCACCCTTGCCTCCTTTTCCGCGCAGCTCTCGATTCCCCCCTCTCTTTCGCACCCTCCATGTCATATTCCGCTCCAGGAGTTCCATCATAGCTCCTCACTGTCGCTGGGAGGAAGTTTTCTCCTCCGCTCGCCCCTTCCACCGTCATTTTTTCTCTACCCACCCTTGCCTCCTTTTCCGCGCAGCTCTCGATTCCCCCCTCTCTTTCGCACCCTCCATGTCATATTCCGCTCCAGGAGCTCCATCATAGCTCCTCGCTGTCGCTGGGAGGATGTTTTCTCCTCCGCTCGCCCCTTCCACCGTCATTTTCTCTCTACCCACCCTTGCCTCCTTTTCCGCGCAGCTCTCGATTCCCCCCTCTCTTTCGCACCCTCCATGTCATATTCCGCTCCAGGAGCTCCATCATAGCTCCTCGCTGTCGCTGGGAGGATGTTTTCTCCTCTGCTCGCCCCTTCCACCGTCATTTTCTCTCTACTCACCCTTTCCTCCTTTTCCGCGCAGCTCTCGATTCCCCCCTCTCTTTCGCACCCTCCATGTCATATTCCGCTCCAGGAGCTCCATCATAGCTCCTCGCTGTCGCTGGGAGGATGTTTTCTCCTCCGCTCGCCCCTTCCACCGTCATTTTCTTTCTACCCACCCTTGCCTCCTTTTCCACGCAGCTCTCGATTCCCCCCTCTCTTTCGCACCCTCCATGTCATATTCCGCTCCAGGAGCTCCATCATAGCTCCTCGCTGTCGCTGGGAGGATGTTTTCTCCTCCGCTCGCCCCTTCCACCGTCATTTTCTCTCTACCCACCCTTGCCTCCTTTTCCGCGCAGCTCTCGATTCCCCCCTCTCTTTCGCACCCTCAATGTCATATTCCGCTCCAGGAGTTCCATCATAGCTCCTCACTGTCGCTGGGAGGATGTTTTCTCCTCCGCTCGCCCCTTCCACCGTCATTTTCTCTCTACCCACCCTTGCCTCCTTTTCCGCGCAGCTCTCGATTCCCCCCTCTCTTTCGCACCCTCCATGTCATATTCCGCTCCAGGAGTTCCATCATAGCTCCTCACTGTCGCTGGGAGGAAGTTTTCTCCTCCGCTCGCCCCTTCCACCGTCATTTTTTCTCTACCCACCCTTGCCTCCTTTTCCGCGCAGCTCTCGATTCCCCCCTCTCTTTCGCACCCTCCATGTCATATTCCGCTCCAGGAGCTCCATCATAGCTCCTCGCTGTCGCTGGGAGCATGTTTTCTCCTCCGCTCGCCCCTTCCACCGTCATTTTCTCTCTACCCACCCTTGCCTCCTTTTCCGCGCAGCTCTCGATTCCCCCCTCTCTTTCGCACCCTCCATGTCATATTCCGCTCCAGGAGTTCCATCATAGCTCCTCACTGTCGCTGGGAGGAAGTTTTCTCCTCCGCTCGCCCCTTCCACCGTCATTTTCTCTCTACCCACCCTTGCCTCCTTTTCCGCGCAGCTCTCGATTCCCCCCTCTCTTTCGCACCCTCCATGTCATATTCCGCTCCAGGAGCTCCATCATAGCTCCTCGCTGTCGCTGGGAGGATGTTTTCTCCTCTGCTCGCCCCTTCCACCGTCATTTTCTCTCTACTCACCCTTTCCTCCTTTTCCGCGCAGCTCTCGATTCCCCCCTCTCTTTCGCACCCTACATGTCATATTCCGCTCCAGGAGCTCCATCATAGCTCCTCGCTGTCGCTGGGAGGATGTTTTCTCCTCCGCTCGCCCCTTCCACCGTCATTTTCTTTCTACCCACCCTTGCCTCCTTTTCCACGCAGCTCTCGATTCCCCCCTCTCTTTCGCACCCTCCATGTCATATTCCGCTCCAGGAGCTCCATCATAGCTCCTCGCTGTCGCTGGGAGGATGTTTTCTCCTCCGCTCGCCCCTTCCACCGTCATTTTCTCTCTACCCACCCTTGCCTCCTTCTCCGCGCAGCTCTCGATTCCCCCCTCTCTTTCGCACCCTCCATGTCATATTCCGCTCCAGGAGCTCTATCATAGCTCTTCGCTGTCGCTGGGAGGATGTTTTCTCCTCCGCTCGCCCCTTCCACCGTCATTTTCTCTCTACCCACCCTTTCCTCCTTTTCCGCGCAGCTCTCGATTCCCCCCTCTCTTTCGCACCCTCCATGTCATATTCCGCTCCAGGAGCTCCATCATAGCTCCTCGCTGTCGCTGGGAGGATGTTTTCTCCTCCGCTCGCCCCTTCCACCGTCATTTTCTCTCTACCCACCCTTGCCTCCTTTTCCGCGCAGCTCTCGATTCCCCCCTCTCTTTCGCACCCTCCATGTCATATTCCGCTCCAGGAGCTCCATCATAGCTCCTCGCTGTCGCTGGGAGGATGTTTTCTCCTCCGCTCGCCCCTTCCACCGTCATTTTCTCTCTACCCACCCTTGCCTCCTTCTCCGCGCAGCTCTCAATTCCCCCCTCTCTTTCGCACCCTCCATGTCATATTCCGCTCCAGGAGCTCCATCATAGCTCCTCGCTGTCGCTGGGAGGATGTTTTCTCCTCCGCTCGCCCCTTCCACCGTCATTTTCTCTCTACCCACCCTTGCCTCCTTTTCCGCGCAGCTCTCGATTCCCCCCTCTCTTTCGCACCCTCCATGTCATATTCCGCTCCAGGAGTTCCATCATAGCTCCTCACTGTCGCTGGGAGGATGTTTTCTCCTCCGCTCGCCCCTTCCACCGTCATTTTCTCTCTACCAACCCTTGCCTCCTTTTCCGCGCAGCTCTCGATTCCCCCCTCTCTTTCGCACCCTCCATGTCATATTCCGCTCCAGGAGTTCCATCATAGCTCCTCACTGTCGCTGGGAGGAAGTTTTCTCCTCCGCTTGCCCCTTCCACCGTCATTTTCTCTCTACCCACCCTTGCCTCCTTTTCCACGCAGCTCTCGATTCCCCCCTCTCTTTCGCACCCTCCATGTCATATTCCGCTCCAGGAGCTCCATCATAGCTCCTTGCTGTCGCTGGGAGGATGTTTTCTCCTCCGCTCGCCCCTTCCACCGTCATTTTCTCTCTACCCACCCTTGCCTCCTTTTCCGCGCAGCTCTCGATTCCCCCCTCTCTTTCGCACCCTCCATGTCATATTCCGCTCCAGGAGTTCCATCATAGCTCCTCACTGTCGCTGGGAGGATGTTTTCTCCTCCGCTCGCCCCTTCCACCGTCATTTTCTCTCTACCCACCCTTGCCTCCTTTTCCGCGCAGCTCTCGATTCCCCCCTCTCTTTCGCACCCTCCATGTCATATTCCGCTCCAGGAGCTCCATCATAGCTCCTCGCTGTCGCTGGGAGGATGTTTTCTCCTCCGCTCGCCCCTTCCACCGTCATTTTCTCTCTACCCACCCTTGCCTCCTTTTCCGCGCAGCTCTCGATTCCCCCCTCTCTTTCGCACCCTCAATGTCATAATTCGCTCCAGGAGTTCCATCATAGCTCCTCACTGTCGCTGGGAGGATGTTTTCTCCTCCACTCGCCCCTTCGACCGTCATTTTCTCTCTACCCACCCTTGCCTCCTATTCCGCGCAGCTCTCGATTCCCCCCTCTCTTTCGCACCCTCCATGTCATATTCCGCTCCAGGAGTTCCATCATAGCTCCTCACTGTCGCTGGGAGGAAGTTTTCTCCTCCGCTCGCCCCTTCCACCGTCATTTTTTCTCTACCCACCCTTGCCTCCTTTTCCGCGCAGCTCTCGATTCCCCCCTCTCTTTCGCACCCTCCATGTCATATTCCGCTCCAGGAGCTCCATCATAGCTCCTCGCTGTCGCTGGGAGGATGTTTTCTCCTCCGCTCGCCCCTTCCACCGTCATTTTCTCTCTACCCACCCTTGCCTCCTTTTCCGCGCAGCTCTCGATTCCCCCCTCTCTTTCGCACCCTCAATGTCATATTCCGCTCCAGGAGTTCCATCATAGCTCCTCACTGTCGCTGGGAGGATGTTTTCTCCTCCGCTCGCCCCTTCCACCGTCATTTTCTCTCTACCCACCCTTGCCTCCTTTTCCGCGCAGCTCTCGATTCCCCCCTCTCTTTCGCACCCTCCATGTCATATTCCGCTCCAGGAGTTCCATCATAGCTCCTCACTGTCGCTGGGAGGAAGTTTTCTCCTCCGCTCGCCCCTTCCACCGTCATTTTCTCTCTACCC
Source organism: Pelophylax lessonae (assembly GCF_965119305.1). Classification (NCBI taxonomy): domain Eukaryota; kingdom Metazoa; phylum Chordata; class Amphibia; order Anura; family Ranidae; genus Pelophylax; species Pelophylax lessonae. The sequence goes on along the minus strand of NC_138780.1, from coordinate 81,130,841 downwards.
ACCCTTGCCTCCTTTTCCGCGCAGCTCTCGATTCCCCCCTCTCTTTCGCACCCTCCATGTCATATTCCGCTCCAGGAGCTCCATCATAGCTCCTTGCTGTTGCTGGGAGGATGTTTTCTCCTCCGCTCGCCCCTTCCACCGTCATTTTCTCTCTACCCACCCTTGCCTCCTTTTCCGCGCAGCTCTCGATTCCCCCCTCTCTTTCGCACCCTCCATGTCATATTCCGCTCCAGGAGTTCCATCATAGCTCCTCACTGTCGCTGGGAGGATGTTTTCTCCTCCGCTCGCCCCTTCCACCATCATTTTCTCTCTACCCACCCTTGCCTCCTTTTCCGCGCAGCTCTCAATTCCCACCTCTCTTTCGCACCCTCCATGTCATATTCCGCTCCAGGAGCTCCATCATAGCTCCTCGCTGTTGCTGGGAGGATGTTTTCTCCTCCGCTCGCCCCTTCCACCGTCATTTTCTCTCTACCCACCCTTGCCTCCTTCTCCGCACAGCTCTCGATTCCCCCCTCTCTTTCGCACCCTCCATGTCATATTCCGCTCCAGGAGCTCCATCATAGCTCCTCGCTGTCGCTGGGAGGATGTTTTCTCCTCTGCTCGCCCCTTCCACCGTCATTTTCTCTCTACCCACCCTTTCCTCCTTTTCCGCGCAGCTCTCGATTCCCCCCTCTCTTTCGCACCCTCCATGTCATATTCCGCTCCAGGAGCTCCATCATAGCTCCTCGCTGTCGCTGGGAGGATGTTTTCTCCTCCGCTCGCCCCTTCCCCTGTCATTTTCTTTCTACCCACCCTTGCCTCCTTTTCCAAGCAGCTCTCCATTCCCCCCTCTCTTTCGCACCCTCCATGTCATATTCCGCTCCAGGAGCTCCATCATAGCTCCTCGCTGTTGCTGGGAGGATGTTTTCTCCTCCGCTCGCCCCTTCCACCGTCATTTTCTCTCTACCCACCCTTGCCTCCTTCTCCGCACAGCTCTCGATTCCCCCCTCTCTTTCGCACCCTCCATGTCATATTCCGCTCCAGGAGCTCCATCATAGCTCCTCGCTGTCGCTGGGAGGATGTTTTCTCCTCTGCTCGCCCCTTCCACCGTCATTTTCTCTCTACCCACCCTTTCCTCCTTTTCCGCGCAGCTCTCGATTCCCCCCTCTCTTGCGCACCCTCCATGTCATATTCCGCTCCAGGAGCTCCATCATAGCTCCTCGCTGTCGCTGGGAGGATGTTTTCTCCTCCGCTCGCCCCTTCCACCGTCATTTTCTCTCTACCCACCCTTGCCTCCTTTTCCGCGCAGCTCTCGATTCCCCCTCTCTTTCGCACCCTCCATGTCATATTCCGCTCCAGGAGTTCCATCATAGCTCCTCACTGTCGCTGGGAGGATGTTTTCTCCTCCGCTCGCCCCTTCCACCGTCATTTTCTCTCTACCCACCCTTGCCTCCTTCTCCGCGCAGCTCTCGATTCCCCCCTCTCTTTCGCACCCTCCATGTCATATTCCGCTCCAGGAGCTCCATCATAGCTCTTCGCTGTCGCTGGGAGGATGTTTTCTCCTCCGCTCGCCCCTTCCACCGTCATTTTCTCTCTACCCACCCTTTCCTCCGTTTCCGCGCAGCTCTCGATTCCCCCCTCTCTTTCGCACCCTCCATGTCATATTCCGCTCCAGGAGCTCCATCATAGCTCCTCGCTGTCGCTGGGAGGATGTTTTCTCCTCCGCTCGCCCCTTCCACCGTCATTTTCTCTCTACCCACCCTTGCCTCCTTTTCCGCGCAGCTCTCGATTCCCCCCTCTCTTTCGCACCCTTCATGTCATATTCCGCTCCAGGAGCTCCATCATAGCTCCTCGCTGTCGCTGGGAGGATGTTTTCTCCTCCGCTCGCCCCTTCCACCGTCATTTTCTCTCTACCCACCCTTGCCTCCTTCTCCGCGCAGCTCTCAATTCCCCCCTCTCTTTCGCACCCTCCATGTCATATTCCGCTCCAGGAGCTCCATCATAGCTCCTCGCTGTCGCTGGGAGGATGTTTTCTCCTCCGCTCGCCCCTTCCACCGTCATTTTCTCTCTACCCACCCTTGCCTCCTTCTCCGCGCAGCTCTCGATTCCCCCCTCTCTTTCGAACCCTCCATGTCATATTCCGCTCCAGGAGCTCCATCATAGCTCCTCGCTGTCGCTGGGAGGATGTTTTCTCCTCTGCTCGCCCCTTCCACCGTCATTTTCTCTCTACTCACCCTTTCCTCCTTTTCCGCGCAGCTCTCGATTCCCCCCTCTCTTTCGCACCCTCCATGTCATATTCCGCTCCAGGAGCTCCATCATAGCTCCTCGCTGTCGCTGGGAGGATGTTTTCTCCTCCGCTCGCCCCTTCCACCGTCATTTTCTTTCTACCCACCCTTGCCTCCTTTTCCACGCAGCTCTCGATTCCCCCCTCTCTTTCGCACCCTCCATGTCATATTCCGCTCCAGGAGCTCCATCATAGCTCCTCGCTGTCGCTGGGAGGATGTTTTCTCCTCTGCTCGCCCCTTCCACCGTCATTTTCTCTCTACCCACCCTTTCCTCCTTTTCCGCGCAGCTCTCGATTCCCCCCTCTCTTTCGCACCCTCCATGTCATATTCCGCTCCAGGAGTTCCATCATAGCTCCTCACTGTCGCTGGGAGGAAGTTTTCTCCTCCGCTCGCCCCTTCCACCGTCATTTTCTCTCTACCCACCCTTGCCTCCTTTTCCGCGCAGCTCTCGATTCCCCCCTCTCTTTCGCACCCTCCATGTCATATTCCGCTCCAGGAGCTCCATCATAGCTCCTTGCTGTCGCTGGGAGGACGTTTTCTCCTCCGCTCGCCCCTTCCACCGTCATTTTCTCTCTACCCACCCTTGCCTCCTTTTCCGCGCAGCTCTCGATTCCCCCCTCTCTTTCGCACCCTCCATGTCATATTCCGCTCCAGGAGTTCCATCATAGCTCCTCACTGTCGCTGGGAGGATGTTTTCTCCTCCGCTCGCCCCTTCCACCGTCATTTTCTCTCTACCCACCCTTGCCTCCTTTTCCGCGCAGCTCTCGATTCCCCCCTCTCTTTCGCACCCTCCATGTCATATTCCGCTCCAGGAGCTCCATCATAGCTCCTCGCTGTCGCTGGGAGGATGTTTTCTCCTCCGCTCGCCCCTTCCACCGTCATTTTCTCTCTACCCACCCTTGCCTCCTTTTCCGCGCAGCTCTCGATTCCCCCCTCTCTTTCGCACCCTCAATGTCATATTCCGCTCCAGGAGTTCCATCATAGCTCCTCACTGTCGCTGGGAGGATGTTTTCTCCTCCGCTCGCCCCTTCCACCGTCATTTTCTCTCTACCCACCCTTGCCTCCTTTTCCGCGCAGCTCTCGATTCCCCCCTCTCTTTCGCACCCTCCATGTCATATTCCGCTCCAGGAGTTCCATCATAGCTCCTCACTGTCGCTGGGAGGAAGTTTTCTCCTCCGCTCGCCCCTTCCACCGTCATTTTCTCTCTACCCACCCTTGCCTCCTTTTCCGCGCAGCTCTCGATTCCCCCCTCTCTTTCGCACCCTCCATGTCATATTCCGCTCCAGGAGCTCCATCATAGCTCCTCGCTGTCGCTGGGAGGATGTTTTCTCCTCCGCTCGCCCCTTCCACCGTCATTTTCTCTCTACCCACCCTTGCCTCCTTTTCCGCGCAGCTCTCGATTCCCCCCTCTCTTTCGCACCCTCAATGTCATATTCCGCTCCAGGAGTTCCATCATAGCTCCTCACTGTCGCTGGGAGGATGTTTTCTCCTCCGCTCGCCCCTTCCACCGTCATTTTCTCTCTACCCACCCTTGCCTCCTTTTCCGCGCAGCTCTCGATTCCCCCCTCTCTTTCGCACCCTCCATGTCATATTCCGCTCCAGGAGCTCCATCATAGCTCCTCGCTGTCGCTGGGAGGATGTTTTCTCCTCCGCTCGCCCCTTCCACCGTCATTTTCTCTCTACCCACCCTTGCCTCCTTTTCCGCGCAGCTCTCGATTCCCCCCTCTCTTTCGCACCCTCCATGTCATATTCCGCTCCAGGAGCTCCATCATAGCTCCTCGCTGTCGCTGGGAGGATGTTTTCTCCTCCGCTCGCCCCTTCCACCGTCATTTTCTCTCTACCCACCCTTGCCTCCTTCTCCGCGCAGCTCTCAATTCCCCCCTCTCTTTCGCACCCTCCATGTCATATTCCGCTCCAGGAGCTCCATCATAGCTCCTCGCTGTCGCTGGGAGGATGTTTTCTCCTCCGCTCACCCCTTCCACCGTCATTTTCTCTCTACCCACCCTTGCCTCCTTCTCCGCGCAGCTCTCGATTCCCCCCTCTCTTTCGAACCCTCCATGTCATATTCCGCTCCAGGAGCTCCATCATAGCTCCTCGCTGTCGCTGGGAGGATGTTTTCTCCTCTGCTCGCCCCTTCCACCGTCATTTTCTCTCTACTCACCCTTTCCTCCTTTTCCGCGCAGCTCTCGATTCCCCCCTCTCTTTCGCACCCTCCATGTCATATTCCGCTCCAGGAGCTCCATCATAGCTCCTCGCTGTCGCTGGGAGGATGTTTTCTCCTCCGCTCGCCCCTTCCACCGTCATTTTCTTTCTACCCACCCTTGCCTCCTTTTCCACGCAGCTCTCGATTCCCCCCTCTCTTTCGCACCCTCCATGTCATATTCCGCTCCAGGAGCTCCATCATAGCTCCTCGCTGTCGCTGGGAGGATGTTTTCTCCTCTGCTCGCCCCTTCCACCGTCATTTTCTCTCTACCCACCCTTTCCTCCTTTTCCGCGCAGCTCTCGATTCCCCCCTCTCTTTCGCACCCTCCATGTCATATTCCGCTCCAGGAGTTCCATCATAGCTCCTCACTGTCGCTGGGAGGAAGTTTTCTCCTCCGCTCGCCCCTTCCACCGTCATTTTCTCTCTACCCACCCTTGCCTCCTTTTCCGCGCAGCTCTCGATTCCCCCCTCTCTTTCGCACCCTCCATGTCATATTCCGCTCCAGGAGCTCCATCATAGCTCCTTGCTGTCGCTGGGAGGACGTTTTCTCCTCCGCTCGCCCCTTCCACCGTCATTTTCTCTCTACCCACCCTTGCCTCCTTTTCCGCGCAGCTCTCGATTCCCCCCTCTCTTTCGCACCCTCCATGTCATATTCCGCTCCAGGAGTTCCATCATAGCTCCTCACTGTCGCTGGGAGGATGTTTTCTCCTCCGCTCGCCCCTTCCACCGTCATTTTCTCTCTACCCACCCTTGCCTCCTTTTCCGCGCAGCTCTCGATTCCCCCCTCTCTTTCGCACCCTCCATGTCATATTCCGCTCCAGGAGCTCCATCATAGCTCCTCGCTGTCGCTGGGAGGATGTTTTCTCCTCCGCTCGCCCCTTCCACCGTCATTTTCTCTCTACCCACCCTTGCCTCCTTTTCCGCGCAGCTCTCGATTCCCCCCTCTCTTTCGCACCCTCAATGTCATATTCCTCTCCAGGAGTTCCATCATAGCTCCTCACTGTCGCTGGGAGGATGTTTTCTCCTCCGCTCGCCCCTTCCACCGTCATTTTCTCTCTACCCACCCTTGCCTCCTTTTCCGCGCAGCTCTCGATTCCCCCCTCTCTTTCGCACCCTCCATGTCATATTCCGCTCCAGGAGTTCCATCATAGCTCCTCACTGTCGCTGGGAGGAAGTTTTCTCCTCCGCTCGCCCCTTCCACCGTCATTTTCTCTCTACCCACCCTTGCCTCCTTTTCCGCGCAGCTCTCGATTCCCCCCTCTCTTTCGCACCCTCCATGTCATATTCCGCTCCAGGAGCTCCATCATAGCTCCTCGCTGTCGCTGGGAGGATGTTTTCTCCTCCGCTCGCCCCTTCCACCGTCATTTTCTCTCTACCCACCCTTGCCTCCTTTTCCGCGCAGCTCTCGATTCCCCCCTCTCTTTCGCACCCTCAATGTCATATTCCGCTCCAGGAGTTCCATCATAGCTCCTCACTGTCGCTGGGAGGATGTTTTCTCCTCCGCTCGCCCCTTCCACCGTCATTTTCTCTCTACCCACCCTTTCCTCCTTTTCCGCGCAGCTCTCGATTCCCCCCTCTCTTTCGCACCCTCCATGTCATATTCCGCTCCAGGAGTTCCATCATAGCTCCTCACTGTCGCTGGGAGGAAGTTTTCTCCTCCGCTCGCCCCTTCCACCGTCATTTTCTCTCTACCCACCCTTGCCTCCTTTTCCGCGCAGCTCTCGATTCCCCCCTCTCTTTCGCACCCTCCATGTCATATTCCGCTCCAGGAGTTCCATCATAGCTCCTCACTGTCGCTGGGAGGAAGTTTTCTCCTCCGCTCGCCCCTTCCACCGTCATTTTCTCTCTACCCACCCTTGCCTCCTTTTCCGCGCAGCTCTCGATTCCCCCCTCTCTTTCGCACCCTCCATGTCATATTCCGCTCCAGGAGCTCCATCATAGCTCCTCGCTGTCGCTGGGAGGATGTTTTCTCCTCCGCTCGCCCCTTCCACCGTCATTTTCTCTCTACCCACCCTTGCCTCCTTTTCCGCGCAGCTCTCGATTCCCCCCTCTCTTTCGCACCCTCAATGTCATATTCCGCTCCAGGAGTTCCATCATAGCTCCTCACTGTCGCTGGGAGGATGTTTTCTCCTCCGCTCGCCCCTTCCACCGTCATTTTCTCTCTACCCACCCTTTCCTCCTTTTCCGCGCAGCTCTCGATTCCCCCCTCTCTTTCGCACCCTCCATGTCATATTCCGCTCCAGGAGTTCCATCATAGCTCCTCACTGTCGCTGGGAGGAAGTTTTCTCCTCCGCTCGCCCCTTCCACCGTCATTTTCTCTCTACCCACCCTTGCCTCCTTTTCCGCGCAGCTCTCGATTCCCCCCTCTCTTTGGCACCCTCCATGTCATATTCCGCTCCAGGAGCTCCATCATAGCTCCTCGCTGTCGCTGGGAGGATGTTTTCTCCTCCGCTCGCCCCTTCCACCGTCATTTTCTCTCTACCCACCCTTGCCTCCTTTTCCGCGCAGCTCTCGATTCCCCCCTCTCTTTCGCACCCTCAATGTCATATTCCGCTCCAGGAGTTCCATCATAGCTCCTCACTGTCGCTGGGAGGATGTTTTCTCCTCCGCTCGCCCCTTCCACCGTCATTTTCTCTCTACCCACCCTTGCCTCCTTTTCCGCGCAGCTCTCGATTCCCCCCTCTCTTTCGCACCCTCCATGTCATATTCCGCTCCAGGAGTTCCATCATAGCTCCTCACTGTCGCTGGGAGGAAGTTTTCTCCTCCGCTCGCCCCTTCCACCGTCATTTTCTCTCTACCCACCCTTGCCTCCTTTTCCGCGCAGCTCTCGATTCCCCCCTCTCTTTCGCACCCTCCATGTCATATTCCGCTCCAGGAGCTCCATCATAGCTCCTCGCTGTCGCTGGGAGGATGTTTTCTCCTCCGCTCGCCCCTTCCACCGTCATTTTCTCTCTACCCACCCTTGCCTCCTTTTCCGCGCAGCTCTCGATTCCCCCCTCTCTTTCGCACCCTCAATGTCATATTCCGCTCCAGGAGTTCCATCATAGCTCCTCACTGTCGCTGGGAGGATGTTTTCTCCTCCGCTCGCCCCTTCCACCGTCATTTTCTCTCTACCCACCCTTGCCTCCTTTTCCGCGCAGCTCTCGATTCCCCCCTCTCTTTCGCACCCTCCATGTCATATTCCGCTCCAGGAGTTCCATCATAGCTCCTCACTGTCGCTGGGAGGAAGTTTTTTCCTCCGCTCGCCCCTTCCACCGTCATTTTCTCTCTACCCACCCTTGCCTCCTTTTCCGCGCAGCTCTCGATTCCCCCCTCTCTTTCGCACCCTCCATGTCATATTCCGCTCCAGGAGTTCCATCATAGCTCCTCACTGTCGCTGGGAGGAAGTTTTCTCCTCCGCTCGCCCCTTCCACCGTCATTTTCTCTCTACCCACCCTTGCCTCCTTTTCCGCGCAGCTCTCGATTCCCCCCTCTCTTTCGCACCCTCCATGTCATATTCCGCTCCAGGAGTTCCATCATAGCTCCTCACTGTCGCTGGGAGGATGTTTTCTCCTCCGCTCGCCCCTTCCACCATCATTTTCTCTCTACCCACCCTTGCCTCCTTTTCCGCGCAGCTCTCGATTCCCCCCTCTCTTTCGCACCCTCCATGTCATATTCCGCTCCAGGAGTTCCATCATAGCTCCTCACTGTCGCTGGGAGGATGTTTTCTCCTCCGCTCGCCCCTTCCACCATCATTTTCTCTCTACCCACCCTTGCCTCCTTTTCCGCGCAGCTCTCGATTCCCCCCTCTCTTTCGCACCCTCCATGTCATATTCCGCTCCAGGAGCTCCATCATAGCTCCTTGCTGTCGCTGGGAGGATGTTTTCTCCTCCGCTCGCCCCTTCCACCGTCATTTTCTCTCTACCCACCCTTGCCTCCTTTTCCGCGCAGCTCTCGATTCCCCCCTCTCTTTCGCACCCTCCATGTCATATTCCGCTCCAGGAGTTCCATCATAGCTCCTCACTGTCGCTGGGAGGATGTTTTCTCCTCCGCTCGCCCCTTCCACCGTCATTTTCTCTCTACCCACCCTTGCCTCCTTCTCCGCGCAGCTCTCGATTCCCCCCTCTCTTTCGCACCCTCCATGTCATATTCCGCTCCAGGAGCTCCATCATAGCTCCTCACTGTCGCTGGGAGGATGTTTTCTCCTCCGCTCGCCCCTTCCACCGTCATTTTCTCTCTACCCACCCTTGCCTCCTTTTCCGCGCAGCTCTCGATTCCCCCCTCTCTTTCGCACCCTCCATGTCATATTCCGCTCCAGGAGCTCCATCATAGCTCCTCGCTGTCGCTGGGAGGATGTTTTCTCCTCCGCTCGCCCCTTCCACCGTCATTTTCTCTCTACCCACCCTTGCCTCCTTTTCCGCGCAGCTCTCGATTCCCCCCTCTCTTTCGCACCCTCAATGTCATATTCCGCTCCAGGAGTTCCATCATAGCTCCTCACTGTCGCTGGGAGGATGTTTTCTCCTCCGCTCGCCCCTTCCACCGTCATTTTCTCTCTACCCACCCTTGCCTCCTTTTCCGCGCAGCTCTCGATTCCCCCCTCTCTTTCGCACCCTCCATGTCATATTCCGCTCCAGGAGTTCCATCATAGCTCCTCACTGTCGCTGGGAGGAAGTTTTCTCCTCCGCTCGCCCCTTCCACCGTCATTTTCTCTCTACCCACCCTTGCCTCCTTTTCCGCGCAGCTCTCGATTCCCCCCTCTCTTTCGCACCCTCCATGTCATATTCCGCTCCAGGAGCTCCATCATAGCTCCTCGCTGTCGCTGGGAGGATGTTTTCTCCTCCGCTCGCCCCTTCCACCGTCATTTTCTCTCTACCCACCCTTGCCTCCTTTTCCGCGCAGCTCTCGATTCCCCCCTCTCTTTCGCACCCTCAATGTCATATTCCGCTCCAGGAGTTCCATCATAGCTCCTCACTGTCGCTGGGAGGATGTTTTCTCCTCCGCTCGCCCCTTCCACCGTCATTTTCTCTCTACCCACCCTTGCCTCCTTTTCCGCGCAGCTCTCGATTCCCCCCTCTCTTTCGCACCCTCCATGTCATATTCCGCTCCAGGAGCTCCATCATAGCTCCTCGCTGTCGCTGGGAGGATGTTTTCTCCTCCGCTCGCCCCTTCCACCGTCATTTTCTCTCTACCCACCCTTGCCTCCTTTTCCGCGCAGCTCTCGATTCCCCCCTCTCTTTCGCACCCTCCATGTCATATTCCGCTCCAGGAGCTCCATCATAGCTCCTCGCTGTCGCTGGGAGGATGTTTTCTCCTCCGCTCGCCCCTTCCACCGTCATTTTCTCTCTACCCACCCTTGCCTCCTTCTCCGCGCAGCTCTCAATTCCCCCCTCTCTTTCGCACCCTCCATGTCATATTCCGCTCCAGGAGCTCCATCATAGCTCCTCGCTGTCGCTGGGAGGATGTTTTCTCCTCCGCTCGCCCCTTCCACCGTCATTTTCTCTCTACCCACCCTTGCCTCCTTCTCCGCGCAGCTCTCGATTCCCCCCTCTCTTTCGAACCCTCCATGTCATATTCCGCTCCAGGAGCTCCATCATAGCTCCTCGCTGTCGCTGGGAGGATGTTTTCTCCTCTGCTCGCCCCTTCCACCGTCATTTTCTCTCTACTCACCCTTTCCTCCTTTTCCGCGCAGCTCTCGATTCCCCCCTCTCTTTCGCACCCTCCATGTCATATTCCGCTCCAGGAGCTCCATCATAGCTCCTCGCTGTCGCTGGGAGGATGTTTTCTCCTCCGCTCGCCCCTTCCACCGTCATTTTCTTTCTACCCACCCTTGCCTCCTTTTCCACGCAGCTCTCGATTCCCCCCTCTCTTTCGCACCCTCCATGTCATATTCCGCTCCAGGAGCTCCATCATAGCTCCTCGCTGTCGCTGGGAGGATGTTTTCTCCTCTGCTCGCCCCTTCCACCGTCATTTTCTCTCTACCCACCCTTTCCTCCTTTTCCGCGCAGCTCTCGATTCCCCCCTCTCTTTCGCACCCTCCATGTCATATTCCGCTCCAGGAGTTCCATCATAGCTCCTCACTGTCGCTGGGAGGAAGTTTTCTCCTCCGCTCGCCCCTTCCACCGTCATTTTCTCTCTACCCACCCTTGCCTCCTTTTCCGCGCAGCTCTCGATTCCCCCCTCTCTTTCGCACCCTCCATGTCATATTCCGCTCCAGGAGCTCCATCATAGCTCCTTGCTGTCGCTGGGAGGACGTTTTCTCCTCCGCTCGCCCCTTCCACCGTCATTTTCTCTCTACCCACCCTTGCCTCCTTTTCCGCGCAGCTCTCGATTCCCCCCTCTCTTTCGCACCCTCCATGTCATATTCCGCTCCAGGAGTTCCATCATAGCTCCTCACTGTCGCTGGGAGGATGTTTTCTCCTCCGCTCGCCCCTTCCACCGTCATTTTCTCTCTACCCACCCTTGCCTCCTTTTCCGCGCAGCTCTCGATTCCCCCCTCTCTTTCGCACCCTCCATGTCATATTCCGCTCCAGGAGCTCCATCATAGCTCCTCGCTGTCGCTGGGAGGATGTTTTCTCCTCCGCTCGCCCCTTCCACCGTCATTTTCTCTCTACCCACCCTTGCCTCCTTTTCCGCGCAGCTCTCGATTCCCCCCTCTCTTTCGCACCCTCAATGTCATATTCCTCTCCAGGAGTTCCATCATAGCTCCTCACTGTCGCTGGGAGGATGTTTTCTCCTCCGCTCGCCCCTTCCACCGTCATTTTCTCTCTACCCACCCTTGCCTCCTTTTCCGCGCAGCTCTCGATTCCCCCCTCTCTTTCGCACCCTCCATGTCATATTCCGCTCCAGGAGTTCCATCATAGCTCCTCACTGTCGCTGGGAGGAAGTTTTCTCCTCCGCTCGCCCCTTCCACCGTCATTTTCTCTCTACCCACCCTTGCCTCCTTTTCCGCGCAGCTCTCGATTCCCCCCTCTCTTTCGCACCCTCCATGTCATATTCCGCTCCAGGAGCTCCATCATAGCTCCTCGCTGTCGCTGGGAGGATGTTTTCTCCTCCGCTCGCCCCTTCCACCGTCATTTTCTCTCTACCCACCCTTGCCTCCTTTTCCGCGCAGCTCTCGATTCCCCCCTCTCTTTCGCACCCTCAATGTCATATTCCGCTCCAGGAGTTCCATCATAGCTCCTCACTGTCGCTGGGAGGATGTTTTCTCCTCCGCTCGCCCCTTCCACCGTCATTTTCTCTCTACCCACCCTTTCCTCCTTTTCCGCGCAGCTCTCGATTCCCCCCTCTCTTTCGCACCCTCCATGTCATATTCCGCTCCAGGAGTTCCATCATAGCTCCTCACTGTCGCTGGGAGGAAGTTTTCTCCTCCGCTCGCCCCTTCCACCGTCATTTTCTCTCTACCCACCCTTGCCTCCTTTTCCGCGCAGCTCTCGATTCCCCCCTCTCTTTCGCACCCTCCATGTCATATTCCGCTCCAGGAGTTCCATCATAGCTCCTCACTGTCGCTGGGAGGAAGTTTTCTCCTCCGCTCGCCCCTTCCACCGTCATTTTCTCTCTACCCACCCTTGCCTCCTTTTCCGCGCAGCTCTCGATTCCCCCCTCTCTTTCGCACCCTCCATGTCATATTCCGCTCCAGGAGTTCCATCATAGCTCCTCACTGTCGCTGGGAGGAAGTTTTCTCCTCCGCTCGCCCCTTCCACCGTCATTTTCTCTCTACCCACCCTTGCCTCCTTTTCCGCGCAGCTCTCGATTCCCCCCTCTCTTTCGCACCCTCCATGTCATATTCCGCTCCAGGAGCTCCATCATAGCTCCTCGCTGTCGCTGGGAGGATGTTTTCTCCTCCGCTCGCCCCTTCCACCGTCATTTTCTCTCTACCCACCCTTGCCTCCTTTTCCGCGCAGCTCTCGATTCCCCCCTCTCTTTCGCACCCTCAATGTCATATTCCGCTCCAGGAGTTCCATCATAGCTCCTCACTGTCGCTGGGAGGATGTTTTCTCCTCCGCTCGCCCCTTCCACCGTCATTTTCTCTCTACCCACCCTTTCCTCCTTTTCCGCGCAGCTCTCGATTCCCCCCTCTCTTTCGCACCCTCCATGTCATATTCCGCTCCAGGAGTTCCATCATAGCTCCTCACTGTCGCTGGGAGGAAGTTTTCTCCTCCGCTCGCCCCTTCCACCGTCATTTTCTCTCTACCCACCCTTGCCTCCTTTTCCGCGCAGCTCTCGATTCCCCCCTCTCTTTCGCACCCTCCATGTCATATTCCGCTCCAGGAGCTCCATCATAGCTCCTCGCTGTCGCTGGGAGGATGTTTTCTCCTCCGCTCGCCCCTTCCACCGTCATTTTCTCTCTACCCACCCTTGCCTCCTTTTCCGCGCAGCTCTCGATTCCCCCCTCTCTTTCGCACCCTCAATGTCATATTCCGCTCCAGGAGTTCCATCATAGCTCCTCACTGTCGCTGGGAGGATGTTTTCTCCTCCGCTCGCCCCTTCCACCGTCATTTTCTCTCTACCCACCCTTGCCTCCTTTTCCGCGCAGCTCTCGATTCCCCCCTCTCTTTCGCACCCTCCATGTCATATTCCGCTCCAGGAGTTCCATCATAGCTCCTCACTGTCGCTGGGAGGAAGTTTTCTCCTCCGCTCGCCCCTTCCACCGTCATTTTCTCTCTACCCACCCTTGCCTCCTTTTCCGCGCAGCTCTCGATTCCCCCCTCTCTTTCGCACCCTCCATGTCATATTCCGCTCCAGGAGCTCCATCATAGCTCCTCGCTGTCGCTGGGAGGATGTTTTCTCCTCCGCTCGCCCCTTCCACCGTCATTTTCTCTCTACCCACCCTTGCCTCCTTTTCCGCGCAGCTCTCGATTCCCCCCTCTCTTTCGCACCCTCAATGTCATATTCCGCTCCAGGAGTTCCATCATAGCTCCTCACTGTCGCTGGGAGGATGTTTTCTCCTCCGCTCGCCCCTTCCACCGTCATTTTCTCTCTACCCACCCTTGCCTCCTTTTCCGCGCAGCTCTCGATTCCCCCCTCTCTTTCGCACCCTCCATGTCATATTCCGCTCCAGGAGTTCCATCATAGCTCCTCACTGTCGCTGGGAGGAAGTTTTTTCCTCCGCTCGCCCCTTCCACCGTCATTTTCTCTCTACCCACCCTTGCCTCCTTTTCCGCGCAGCTCTCGATTCCCCCCTCTCTTTCGCACCCTCCATGTCATATTCCGCTCCAGGAGTTCCATCATAGCTCCTCACTGTCGCTGGGAGGAAGTTTTCTCCTCCGCTCGCCCCTTCCACCGTCATTTTCTCTCTACCCACCCTTGCCTCCTTTTCCGCGCAGCTCTCGATTCCCCCCTCTCTTTCGCACCCTCCATGTCATATTCCGCTCCAGGAGTTCCATCATAGCTCCTCACTGTCGCTGGGAGGATGTTTTCTCCTCCGCTCGCCCCTTCCACCATCATTTTCTCTCTACCCACCCTTGCCTCCTTTTCCGCGCAGCTCTCGATTCCCCCCTCTCTTTCGCACCCTCCATGTCATATTCCGCTCCAGGAGTTCCATCATAGCTCCTCACTGTCGCTGGGAGGATGTTTTCTCCTCCGCTCGCCCCTTCCACCATCATTTTCTCTCTACCCACCCTTGCCTCCTTTTCCGCGCAGCTCTCGATTCCCCCCTCTCTTTCGCACCCTCCATGTCATATTCCGCTCCAGGAGCTCCATCATAGCTCCTTGCTGTCGCTGGGAGGATGTTTTCTCCTCCGCTCGCCCCTTCCACCGTCATTTTCTCTCTACCCACCCTTGCCTCCTTTTCCGCGCAGCTCTCGATTCCCCCCTCTCTTTCGCACCCTCCATGTCATATTCCGCTCCAGGAGTTCCATCATAGCTCCTCACTGTCGCTGGGAGGATGTTTTCTCCTCCGCTCGCCCCTTCCACCGTCATTTTCTCTCTACCCACCCTTGCCTCCTTCTCCGCGCAGCTCTCGATTCCCCCCTCTCTTTCGCACCCTCCATGTCATATTCCGCTCCAGGAGCTCCATCATAGCTCCTCGCTGTCGCTGGGAGGATGTTTTCTCCTCCGCTCGCCCCTTCCACCGTCATTTTCTCTCTACCCACCCTTGCCTCCTTTTCCGCGCAGCTCTCGATTCCCCCCTCTCTTTCGCACCCTCCATGTCATATTCCGCTCCAGGAGCTCCATCATAGCTCCTTGCTGTCGCTGGGAGGATGTTTTCTCCTCCGCTCGCCCCTTCCACCGTCATTTTCTCTCTACCCACCCTTGCCTCCTTCTCCGCGCAGCTCTCGATTCCCCCCTCTCTTTCGCACCCTCCATGTCATATTCCGCTCCAGGAGCTCCATCATAGCTCCTCGCTGTCGCTGGGAGGATGTTTTCTCCTCCGCTCGCCCCTTCCACCGTCATTTTCTCTCTACCCACCCTTGCCTCCTTTTCCGCGCAGCTCTCGATTCCCCCCTCTCTTTCGCACCCTCCATGTCATATTCCGCTCCAGGAGTTCCATCATAGCTCCTCACTGTCGCTGGGAGGATGTTTTCTCCTCCGCTCGCCCCTTCCACCGTCATTTTCTCTCTACCCACCCTTGCCTCCTTTTCCGCGCAGCTCTCGATTCCCCCCTCTCTTTCGCACCCTCCATGTCATATTCCGCTCCAGGAGTTCCATCATAGCTCCTCACTGTCGCTGGGAGGAAGTTATTTCCTCCGCTCGCCCCTTCCACCGTCATTTTCTCTCTACCCACCCTTGCCTCCTTTTCCGCGCAGCTCTCGATTCCCCCCTCTCTTTCGCACCCTCCATGTCATATTCCGCTCCAGGAGTTCCATCATAGCTCCTCACTGTCGCTGGGAGGAAGTTTTCTCCTCCGCTCGCCCCTTCCACCGTCATTTTCTCTCTACCCACCCTTGCCTCCTTTTCCGCGCAGCTCTCGATTCCCCCCTCTCTTTCGCACCCTCCATGTCATATTCCGCTCCAGGAGTTCCATCATAGCTCCTCACTGTCGCTGGGAGGATGTTTTCTCCTCCGCTCGCCCCTTCCACCGTCATTTTCTCTCTACCCACCCTTGCCTCCTTTTCCGCGCAGCTCTCGATTCCCCCCTCTCTTTCGCACCCTCCATGTCATATTCCGCTCCAGGAGTTCCATCATAGCTCCTCACTGTCGCTGGGAGGAAGTTTTCTCCTCCGCTCGCCCCTTCCACCGTCATTTTCTCTCTACCCACCCTTGCCTCCTTTTCCGCGCAGCTCTCGATTCCCCCCTCTCTTTCGCACCCTCCATGTCATATTCCGCTCCAGGAGCTCCATCATAGCTCCTCGCTGTCGCTGGGAGGATGTTTTCTCCTCCGCTCGCCCCTTCCACCGTCATTTTCTCTCTACCCACCCTTGCCTCCTTTTCCGCGCAGCTCTCGATTCCCCCCTCTCTTTCGCACCCTCAATGTCATATTCCGCTCCAGGAGTTCCATCATAGCTCCTCACTGTCGCTGGGAGGATGTTTTCTCCTCCGCTCGCCCCTTCCACCGTCATTTTCTCTCTACCCACCCTTGCCTCCTTTTCCGCGCAGCTCTCGATTCCCCCCTCTCTTTCGCACCCTCCATGTCATATTCCGCTCCAGGAGTTCCATCATAGCTCCTCACTGTCGCTGGGAGGAAGTTTTTTCCTCCGCTCGCCCCTTCCACCGTCATTTTCTCTCTACCCACCCTTGCCTCCTTTTCCGCGCAGCTCTCGATTCCCCCCTCTCTTTCGCACCCTCCATGTCATATTCCGCTCCAGGAGTTCCATCATAGTTCCTCACTGTCGCTGGGAGGAAGTTTTCTCCTCCGCTCGCCCCTTCCACCGTCATTTTCTCTCTACCCACCCTTGCCTCCTTTTCCGCGCAGCTCTCGATTCCCCCCTCTCTTTCGCACCCTCCATGTCATATTCCGCTCCAGGAGTTCCATCATAGCTCCTCACTGTCGCTGGGAGGATGTTTTCTCCTCCGCTCGCCCCTTCCACCATCATTTTCTCTCTACCCACCCTTGCCTCCTTTTCCGCGCAGCTCTCGATTCCCCCCTCTCTTTCGCACCCTCCATGTCATATTCCGCTCCAGGAGTTCCATCATAGCTCCTCACTGTCGCTGGGAGGATGTTTTCTCCTCCGCTCGCCCCTTCCACCATCATTTTCTCTCTACCCACCCTTGCCTCCTTTTCCGCGCAGCTCTCGATTCCCCCCTCTCTTTCGCACCCTCCATGTCATATTCCGCTCCAGGAGCTCCATCATAGCTCCTTGCTGTCGCTGGGAGGATGTTTTCTCCTCCGCTCGCCCCTTCCACCGTCATTTTCTCTCTACCCACCCTTGCCTCCTTTTCCGCGCAGCTCTCGATTCCCCCCTCTCTTTCGCACCCTCCATGTCATATTCCGCTCCAGGAGTTCCATCATAGCTCCTCACTGTCGCTGGGAGGATGTTTTCTCCTCCGCTCGCCCCTTCCACCGTCATTTTCTCTCTACCCACCCTTGCCTCCTTCTCCGCGCAGCTCTCGATTCCCCCCTCTCTTTCGCACCCTCCATGTCATATTCCGCTCCAGGAGCTCCATCATAGCTCCTCGCTGTCGCTGGGAGGATGTTTTCTCCTCCGCTCGCCCCTTCCACCGTCATTTTCTCTCTACCCACCCTTGCCTCCTTTTCCGCGCAGCTCTCGATTCCCCCCTCTCTTTCGCACCCTCCATGTCATATTCCGCTCCAGGAGCTCCATCATAGCTCCTTGCTGTCGCTGGGAGGATGTTTTCTCCTCCGCTCGCCCCTTCCACCGTCATTTTCTCTCTACCCACCCTTGCCTCCTTCTCCGCGCAGCTCTCGATTCCCCCCTCTCTTTCGCACCCTCCATGTCATATTCCGCTCCAGGAGCTCCATCATAGCTCCTCGCTGTCGCTGGGAGGATGTTTTCTCCTCCGCTCGCCCCTTCCACCGTCATTTTCTCTCTACCCACCCTTGCCTCCTTTTCCGCGCAGCTCTCGATTCCCCCCTCTCTTTCGCACCCTCCATGTCATATTCCGCTCCAGGAGTTCCATCATAGCTCCTCACTGTCGCTGGGAGGATGTTTTCTCCTCCGCTCGCCCCTTCCACCGTCATTTTCTCTCTACCCACCCTTGCCTCCTTTTCCGCGCAGCTCTCGATTCCCCCCTCTCTTTCGCACCCTCCATGTCATATTCCGCTCCAGGAGTTCCATCATAGCTCCTCACTGTCGCTGGGAGGAAGTTTTTTCCTCCGCTCGCCCCTTCCACCGTCATTTTCTCTCTACCCACCCTTGCCTCCTTTTCCGCGCAGCTCTCGATTCCCCCCTCTCTTTCGCACCCTCCATGTCATATTCCGCTCCAGGAGTTCCATCATAGCTCCTCACTGTCGCTGGGAGGAAGTTTTCTCCTCCGCTCGCCCCTTCCACCGTCATTTTCTCTCTACCCACCCTTGCCTCCTTTTCCGCGCAGCTCTCGATTCCCCCCTCTCTTTCGCACCCTCCATGTCATATTCCGCTCCAGGAGTTCCATCATAGCTCCTCACTGTCGCTGGGAGGATGTTTTCTCCTCCGCTCGCCCCTTCCACCATCATTTTCTCTCTACCCACCCTTGCCTCCTTTTCCGCGCAGCTCTCGATTCCCCCCTCTCTTTCGCACCCTCCATGTCATATTCCGCTCCAGGAGTTCCATCATAGCTCCTCACTGTCGCTGGGAGGATGTTTTCTCCTCCGCTCGCCCCTTCCACCATCATTTTCTCTCTACCCACCCTTGCCTCCTTTTCCGCGCAGCTCTCAATTCCCCCCTCTCTTTCGCACCCTCCATGTCATATTCCGCTCCAGGAGCTCCATCATAGCTCCTTGCTGTCGCTGGGAGGATGTTTTCTCCTCCGCTCGCCCCTTCCACCGTCATTTTCTCTCTACCCACCCTTGCCTCCTTTTCCGCGCAGCTCTCGATTCCCCCCTCTCTTTCGCACCCTCCATGTCATATTCCGCTCCAGGAGTTCCATCATAGCTCCTCACTGTCGCTGGGAGGATGTTTTCTCCTCCGCTCGCCCCTTCCACCGTCATTTTCTCTCTACCCACCCTTGCCTCCTTCTCCGCGCAGCTCTCGATTCCCCCCTCTCTTTCGCACCCTCCATGTCATATTCCGCTCCAGGAGCTCCATCATAGCTCCTCGCTGTCGCTGGGAGGATGTTTTTTCCTCCGCTCGCCCCTTCCACCGTCATTTTCTCTCTACCCACCCTTGCCTCCTTTTCCGCGCAGCTCTCGATTCCCCCCTCTCTTTCGCACCCTCCATGTCATATTCCGCTCCAGGAGCTCCATCATAGCTCCTTGCTGTCGCTGGGAGGATGTTTTCTCCTCCGCTCGCCCCTTCCACCGTCATTTTCTCTCTACCCACCCTTGCCTCCTTTTCCACGCAGCTCTCGATTCCCCCCTCTCTTTCGCACCCTCCATGTCATATTCCGCTCCAGGAGTTCCATCATAGCTCCTCACTGTCGCTGGGAGGATGTTTTCTCCTCCGCTCGCCCCTTCCACCGTCATTTTCTCTCTACCCACCCTTGCCTCCTTCTCCGCGCAGCTCTCGATTCCCCCCTCTCTTTCGCACCCTCCATGTCATATTCCGCTCCAGGAGCTCCATCATAGCTCCTCGCTGTCGCTGGGAGGATGTTTTCTCCTCCGCTCGCCCCTTCCACCGTCATTTTCTCTCTACCCACCCTTGCCTCCTTTTCCGCGCAGCTCTCGATTCCCCCCTCTCTTTCGCACCCTCCATGTCATATTCCGCTCCAGGAGCTCCATCATAGCTCCTTGCTGTCGCTGGGAGGATGTTTTCTCCTCCGCTCGCCCCTTCCACCGTCATTTTCTCTCTACCCACCCTTGCCTCCTTTTCCGCGCAGCTCTCGATTCCCCCCTCTCTTTCGCACCCTCCATGTCATATTCCGCTCCAGGAGCTCCATCATAGCTCCTTGCTGTCGCTGGGAGGATGTTTTCTCCTCCGCTCGCCCCTTCCACCGTCATTTTCTCTCTACCCACCCTTGCCTCCTTTTCCGCGCAGCTCTCGATTCCCCCCTCTCTTTCGCACCCTCCATGTCATATTCCGCTCCAGGAGTTCCATCATAGCTCCTCACTGTCGCTGGGAGGATGTTTTCTCCTCCGCTCGCCCCTTCCACCGTCATTTTCTCTCTACCCACCCTTGCCTCCTTCTCCGCGCAGCTCTCGATTCCCCCCTCTCTTTCGCACCCTCCATGTCATATTCCGCTCCAGGAGCTCCATCATAGCTCCTCGCTGTCGCTGGGAGGATGTTTTCTCCTCCGCTCGCCCCTTCCACCGTCATTTTCTCTCTACCCACCCTTGCCTCCTTTTCCGCGCAGCTCTCGATTCCCCCCTCTCTTTCGCACCCTCCATGTCATATTCCGCTCCAGGAGCTCCATCATAGCTCCTCACTGTCGCTGGGAGGATGTTTTCTCCTCCGCTCGCCCCTTCCACCGTCATTTTCTCTCTACCCACCCTTGCCTCCTTCTCCGCGCAGCTCTCGATTCCCCCCTCTCTTTCGCACCCTCCATGTCATATTCCGCTCCAGGAGCTCCATCATAGCTCCTCGCTGTCGCTGGGAGGATGTTTTCTCCTCCGCTCGCCCCTTCCACCGTCATTTTCTCTCTACCCACCCTTGCCTCCTTTTCCGCGCAGCTCTCGATTCCCCCCTCTCTTTCGCACCCTCCATGTCATATTCCGCTCCAGGAGTTCCATCATAGCTCCTCACTGTCGCTGGGAGGATGTTTTCTCCTCCGCTCGCCCCTTCCACCGTCATTTTCTCTCTACCCACCCTTGCCTCCTTTTCCGCGCAGCTCTCGATTCCCCCCTCTCTTTCGCACCCTCCATGTCATATTCCGCTCCAGGAGTTCCATCATAGCTCCTCACTGTCGCTGGGAGGAAGTTTTTTCCTCCGCTCGCCCCTTCCACCGTCATTTTCTCTCTACCCACCCTTGCCTCCTTTTCCGCGCAGCTCTCGATTCCCCCCTCTCTTTCGCACCCTCCATGTCATATTCCGCTCCAGGAGTTCCATCATAGCTCCTCACTGTCGCTGGGAGGAAGTTTTCTCCTCCGCTCGCCCCTTCCACCGTCATTTTCTCTCTACCCACCCTTGCCTCCTTTTCCGCGCAGCTCTCGATTCCCCCCTCTCTTTCGCACCCTCCATGTCATATTCCGCTCCAGGAGTTCCATCATAGCTCCTCACTGTCGCTGGGAGGATGTTTTCTCCTCCGCTCGCCCCTTCCACCATCATTTTCTCTCTACCCACCCTTGCCTCCTTTTCCGCGCAGCTCTCGATTCCCCCCTCTCTTTCGCACCCTCCATGTCATATTCCGCTCCAGGAGTTCCATCATAGCTCCTCACTGTCGCTGGGAGGATGTTTTCTCCTCCGCTCGCCCCTTCCACCATCATTTTCTCTCTACCCACCCTTGCCTCCTTTTCCGCGCAGCTCTCGATTCCCCCCTCTCTTTCGCACCCTCCATTTCATATTCCGCTCCAGGAGCTCCATCATAGCTCCTTGCTGTCGCTGGGAGGATGTTTTCTCCTCCGCTCGCCCCTTCCACCGTCATTTTCTCTCTACCCACCCTTGCCTCCTTTTCCGCGCAGCTCTCGATTCCCCCCTCTCTTTCGCACCCTCCATGTCATATTCCGCTCCAGGAGTTCCATCATAGCTCCTCACTGTCGCTGGGAGGATGTTTTCTCCTCCGCTCGCCCCTTCCACCGTCATTTTCTCTCTACCCACCCTTGCCTCCTTCTCCGCGCAGCTCTCGATTCCCCCCTCTCTTTCGCACCCTCCATGTCATATTCCGCTCCAGGAGCTCCATCATAGCTCCTCGCTGTCGCTGGGAGGATGTTTTCTCCTCCGCTCGCCCCTTCCACCGTCATTTTCTCTCTACCCACCCTTGCCTCCTTTTCCGCGCAGCTCTCGATTCCCCCCTCTCTTTCGCACCCTCCATGTCATATTCCGCTCCAGGAGCTCCATCATAGCTCCTTGCTGTCGCTGGGAGGATGTTTTCTCCTCCGCTCGCCCCTTCCACCGTCATTTTCTCTCTACCCACCCTTGCCTCCTTTTCCGCGCAGCTCTCGATTCCCCCCTCTCTTTCGCACCCTCCATGTCATATTCCGCTCCAGGAGTTCCATCATAGCTCCTCACTGTCGCTGGGAGGATGTTTTCTCCTCCGCTCGCCCCTTCCACCATCATTTTCTCTCTACCCACCCTTGCCTCCTTTTCCGCGCAGCTCTCGATTCTCCCCTCTCTTTCGCACCCTCCATGTCATATTCCGCTCCAGGAGTTCCATCATAGCTCCTCACTGTCGCTGGGAGGAAGTTTTCTCCTCCGCTCGCCCCTTCCACCGTCATTTTCTCTCTACCCACCCTTGCCTCCTTTTCCGCGCAGCTCTCGATTCCCCCCTCTCTTTCGCACCCTCCATGTCATATTCCGCTCCAGGAGTTCCATCATAGCTCCTCACTGTCGCTGGGAGGATGTTTTCTCCTCCGCTCGCCCCTTCCACCGTCATTTTCTCTCTACCCACCCTTGCCTCCTTCTCCGCGCAGCTCTCGATTCCCCCCTCTCTTTCGCACCCTCCATGTCATATTCCGCTCCAGGAGCTCCATCATAGCTCTTCGCTGTCGCTGGGAGGATGTTTTCTCCTCCGCTCGCCCCTTCCACCGTCATTTTCTCTCTACCCACCCTTGCCTCCTTTTCCGCGCAGCTCTCGATTCCCCCCTCTCTTTCGCACCCTCCATGTCATATTCCGCTCCAGGAGCTCCATCATAGCTCCTCGCTGTCGCTGGGAGGATGTTTTCTCCTCCGCTCGCCCCTTCTACCGTTATTTTCTCTCTACCCACCCTTGCCTCCTTCTCCGCGCAGCTCTCAATTCCCCCCTCTCTTTCGCACCCTCCATGTCATATTCCGCTCCAGGAGCTCCATCATAGCTCCTCGCTGTCGCTGGGAGGATGTTTTCTCCTCCGCTCGCCCCTTCCACCGTCATTTTCTCTCTACCCACCCTTGCCTCCTTCTCCGCGCAGCTCTCGATTCCCCCCTCTCTTTCGAACCCTCCATGTCATATTCCGCTCCAGGAGCTCCATCATAGCTCCTCGCTGTCGCTGGGAGGATGTTTTCTCCTCTGCTCGCCCCTTCCACCGTCATTTTCTCTCTACCCACCCTTTCCTCCTTTTCCGCGCAGCTCTCGATTCCCCCCTCTCTTTCGCACCCTCCATGTCATATTCCGCTCCAGGAGCTCCATCATAGCTCCTCGCTGTCGCTGGGAGGATGTTTTCTCCTCCGCTCGCCCCTTCCACCGTCATTTTCTTTCTACCCACCCTTGCCTCCTTTTCCACGCAGCTCTCGATTCCCCCCTCTCTTTCGCACCCTCCATGTCATATTCCACTCCAGGAGCTCCATCATAGCTCCTCGCTGTTGCTGGGAGGATGTTTTCTCCTCCGCTCGCCCCTTCCACCGTCATTTTCTCTCTACCCACCCTTGCCTCCTTCTCCGCACAGCTCTCGATTCCCCCCTCTCTTTCGCACCCTCCATGTCATATTCCGCTCCAGGAGCTCCATCATAGCTCCTCGCTGTCGCTGGGAGGATGTTTTCTCCTCTGCTCGCCCCTTCCACCGTCATTTTCTCTCTACCCACCCTTTCCTCCTTTTCCGCGCAGCTCTCGATTCCCCCCTCTCTTGCGCACCCTCCATGTCATATTCCGCTCCAGGAGCTCCATCATAGCTCCTCGCTGTCGCTGGGAGGATGTTTTCTCCTCCGCTCGCCCCTTCCACCGTCATTTTCTCTCTACCCACCCTTGCCTCCATTTTCCGCGCAGCTCTCGATTCCCCCCTCTCTTTCGCACCCTCCATGTCATATTCCGCTCCAGGAATTCCATCATAGCTCCTCACTGTCGCTGGGAGGATGTTTTCTCCTCCGCTCGCCTCTTCCACCGTCATTTTCTCTCTACCCACCCTTGCCTCCTTTTCCGCGCAGCTCTCGATTCCCCCCTCTCTTTCGCACCCTCCATGTCATATTTCGCTCCAGGAGTTCCATCATAGCTCCTCACTGTCGCTGGGAGGATGTTTTCTCCTCCGCTCGCCCCTTCCACCGTCATTTTCTCTCTACCCACCCTTGCCTCCTTTTCCGCGCAGCTCTCGATTCCCCCCTCTCTTTCGCACCCTCCATGTCATATTCCGCTCCAGGAGTTCCATCATAGCTCCTCACTGTCGCTGGGAGGAAGTTTTCTCCTCCGCTCGCCCCTTCCACCGTCATTTTCTCTCTACCCACCCTTGCCTCCTTTTCCGCGCAGTTTTTCGATTCCCCCCTCTCTTTCGCACCCTCCATGTCATATTCCGCTCCAGGAGCTCCATCATAGCTCCTTGCTGTCGCTGGGAGGATGTTTTCTCCTCCGCTCGCCCCTTCCACCGTCATTTTCTCTCTACCCACCCTTGCCTCCTTCTCCGCGCAGCTCTCGATTCCCCTCTCTCTTTCGCACCCTCCATGTCATATTCCGCTACAGGAGCTCCATCATAGCTCCTTGCTGTCGCTGGGAGGATGTTTTCTCCTCCGCTCGCCCCTTCCACTGTCATTTTCTCTCTACCCACCCTTGCCTCCTTCTCCGCGCAGCTCTCGATTCCCCCCTCTCTCTCGCACCCTCCATATTACATCCAGCTCCAGGAGCTCCATCATAGCTCCTCGCTGTCGCTGGGAGGATGTTTTCTCCTCCGCTCGCCCCTTCCACCGTCATTTTCTCTCTACCCACCCTTGCCTCCTTTTCCGCGCAGCTCTCGATTCCCCCCTCTCTTTCGCACCCTCCATGTCATATTCCGCTCCAGGAGTTCCATCATAGCTCCTCACTGTCGCTGGGAGGATGTTTTCTCCTCCGCTCGCCCCTTCCACCGTCATTTTCTCTCTACCCACCCTTGCCTCCTTCTCCGCGCAGCTCTCGATTCCCTCCTCTCTCTCGCACCCTCCATATTACATCCAGCTCCAGGAGCTCCATCATAGCTCCTCGCTGTCGCTGGGAGGATGTTTTCTCCTCCGCTCGCCCCTTCCACCGTCATTTTCTCTCTACCCACCCTTGCCTCCTTCTCCGCGCAGCTCTCGATTCCCTCCTCTCTCTCGCACCCTCCATATTACATCCAGCTCCAGGAGCTCCATCATAGCTCCTCGCTGTCGCTGGGAGGATGTTTTCTCCTCCGCTCGCCCCTTCCACCGTCATTTTCTCTCTACCCACCCTTGCCTCCTTTTCCGCGCAGCTCTCGATTCCCCCCTCTCTTTCGCACCCTCCATGTCATATTCCGCTCCAGGAGCTCCATCATAGCTCCTTGCTGTCACTGGGAGGATGTTTTCTCCTCCGCTCGCCCCTTCCACCGTCATTTTCTCTCTACCCACCCTTGCCTCCTTCTCCGCGCAGCTCTCGATTCCCTCCTCTCTCTCGCACCCTCCATATTACATCCAGCTCCAGGAGCTCCATCATAGCTCCTCGCTGTCGCTGGGAGGATGTTTTCTCCTCCGCTCGCCCCTTCCACCGTCATTTTCTCTCTACCCACCCTTGCCTCCTTCTCCGCGCAGCTCTCGATTCCCTCCTCTCTCTCGCACCCTCCATATTACATCCAGCTCCAGGAGCTCCATCATAGCTCCTCGCTGTCGCTGGGAGGATGTTTTCTCCTCCGCTCGCCCCTTCCACCGTCATTTTCTCTCTACCCACCCTTGCCTCCTTTTCTGCGCAGCTCTCGATTCCCCCCTCTCTTTCGCACCCTCCATGTCATATTCCGCTCCAGGAGCTCCATCATAGCTCCTTGCTGTCGCTGGGAGGATGTTTTCTCCTCCGCTCGCCCCTTCCACCGTCATTTTCTCTCTACCCACCCTTGCCTCCTTCTCCGCGCAGCTCTCGATTCCCCCCTCTCTCTCGCACCCTCCATATTACATCCAGCTCCAGGAGCTCCATCATAGCTCCTCGCTGTCGCTGGGAGGATGTTTTCTCCTCCGCTCGCCCCTTCCACCGTCATTTTCTCTCTACCCACCCTTGCCTCCTTCTCCGCGCATCTCTCGATTCCCCCCTCTCTTTCGCACCCTCCATGTCATATTCCGCTACAGGAGCTCCATCATAGCTCCTTGCTGTCGCTGGGAGGATGTTTTCTCCTCCGCTCGCCCCTTCCACCGTCATTTTCTCTCTACCCACCCTTGCCTCCTTCTCCGCGCAGCTCTCGATTCCCCCCTCTCTCTCGCACCCTCCATATTACATCCAGCTCCAGGAGCTCCATCATAGCTCCTCGCTGTCGCTGGGAGGATGTTTTCTCCTCCGCTCGCCCCTTCCACCGTCATTTTCTCTCTACCCACCCTTGCCTCCTTTTCCGCGCAGCTCTCGATTCCCCCCTCTCTTTCGCACCCTCCATGTCATATTCCGCTCCAGGAGTTCCATCATAGCTCCTCACTGTCGCTGGGAGGATGTTTTCTCCTCCGCTCGCCCCTTCCACCGTCATTTTCTCTCTACCCACCCTTGCCTCCTTCTCCGCGCAGCTCTCGATTCCCTCCTCTCTCTCGCACCCTCCATATTACATCCAGCTCCAGGAGCTCCATCATAGCTCCTCGCTGTCGCTGGGAGGATGTTTTCTCCTCCGCTCGCCCCTTCCACCGTCATTTTCTCTCTACCCACCCTTGCCTCCTTTTCCGCGCAGCTCTCGATTCCCCCCTCTCTTTCGCACCCTCCATGTCATATTCCGCTCCAGGAGCTCCATCATAGCTCCTTGCTGTCGCTGGGAGGATGTTTTCTCCTCCGCTCGCCCCTTCCACCGTCATTTTCTCTCTACCCACCCTTGCCTCCTTCTCCGCGCAGCTCTCGATTCCCTCCTCTCTCTCGCACCCTCCATATTACATCCAGCTCCAGGAGCTCCATCATAGCTCCTCGCTGTCGCTGGGAGGATGTTTTCTCCTCCGCTCGCCCCTTCCACCGTCATTTTCTCTCTACCCACCCTTGCCTCCTTTTCCGCGCAGCTCTCGATTCCCCCCTCTCTTTCGCACCCTCCATGTCATATTCCGCTCCAGGAGCTCCATCATAGCTCCTTGCTGTCGCTGGGAGGATGTTTTCTCCTCCGCTCGCCCCTTCCACCGTCATTTTCTCTCTACCCACCCTTGCCTCCTTCTCCGCGCAGCTCTCGATTCCCCCCTCTCTCTCGCACCCTCCATATTACATCCAGCTCCAGGAGCTCCATCATAGCTCCTCGCTGTCGCTGGGAGGATGTTTTCTCCTCCGCTCGCCCCTTCCACCATCATTTTCTCTCTACCCACCCTTGCCTCCTTTTCCGCGCAGCTCTCGATTCCCCCCTCTCTTTCGCACCCTCCATGTCATATTCCGCTCCAGGAGTTCCATCATAGCTCCTCACTGTCGCTGGGAGGATGTTTTCTCCTCCGCTCGCCCCTTCCACCGTCATTTTCTCTCTACCCACCCTTGCCTCCTTCTCCGCGCAGCTCTCGATTCCCCCCTCTCTTTCGCACCCTCCATGTCATATTCCGCTCCAGGAGCTCCATCATAGCTCCTCGCTGTCGCTGGGAGGATGTTTTCTCCTCCGCTCGCCCCTTCCACCGTCATTTTCTCTCTACCCACCCTTGCCTCCTTTTCCGCGCAGCTCTCGATTCCCCCCTCTCTTTCTCACCCTCCATGTCATATTCCGCTCCAGGAGCTCCATCATAGCTCCTCGCTGTCGCTGGGAGGATGTTTTCTCCTCCGCTCGCCCCTTCCACCGTCATTTTCTTTCTACCCACCCTTGCCTCCTTTTCCGCGCAGCTCTCGATTCCCCCTCTCTTTCGCACCCTCCATGTCATATTCCGCTCCCGGAGTTCCATCATAGCTCCTCACTGTCGCTGGGAGGAAGTTTTCTCCTCCGCTCGCCCCTTCCACCGTCATTTTCTCTCTACCCACCCTTGCCTCCTTCTCCGCACAGCTCTCGATTCCCCCCTCTCTTTCGCACCCTCCATGTCATATTCCGCTCCAGGAGCTCCATCATAGCTCCTCGCTGTCGCTGGGAGGATGTTTTCTCCTCTGCTCGCCCCTTCCACCGTCATTTTCTCTCTACCCACCCTTTCCTCCTTTTCCGCGCAGCTCTCGATTCCCCCCTCTCTTTCGCACCCTCCATGTCATATTCCGCTCCAGGAGCTCCATCATAGCTCCTCGCTGTCGCTGGGAGGATGTTTTCTCCTCCGCTCGCCCCTTCCACCGTCATTTTCTTTCTACCCACCCTTGCCTCCTTTTCCACGCAGCTCTCGATTCCCCCCTCTCTTTCGCACCCTCCATGTCATATTCCGCTCCAAGAGCTCCATCATAGCTCCTCGCTGTTGCTGGGAGGATGTTTTCTCCTCCGCTCGCCCCTTCCACCGTCATTTTCTCTCTACCCACCCTTGCCTCCTTCTCCGCACAGCTCTCGATTCCCCCCTCTCTTTCGCACCCTCCATGTCATATTCCGCTCCAGGAGCTCCATCATAGCTCCTCCCTGTCGCTGGGAGGATGTTTTCTCCTCTGCTCGCCCCTTCCACCGTCATTTTCTCTCTACCCACCCTTTCCTCCTTTTCCGCGCAGCTCTCGATTCCCCCCTCTCTTGCGCACCCTCCATGTCATATTCCGCTCCAGGAGCTCCATCATAGCTCCTCGCTGTCGCTGGGAGGATGTTTTCTCCTCCGCTCGCCCCTTCCACCGTCATTTTCTCTCTACCCACCCTTGCCTCCTTTTCCGCGCAGCTCTCGATTCCCCCTCTCTTTCGCACCCTCCATGTCATATTCCGCTCCAGGAGTTCCATCATAGCTCCTCACTGTCGCTGGGAGGATGTTTTCTCCTCCGCTCGCCCCTTCCACCGTCATTTTCTCTCTACCCACCCTTGCCTCCTTCTCCGCGCAGCTCTCGATTCCCCCCTCTCTTTCGCACCCTCCATGTCATATTCCGCTCCAGGAGTTCCATCATAGCTCCTCACTGTCGCTGGGAGGAAGTTTTCTCCTCCGCTTGCCCCTTCCACCGTCATTTTCTCTCTACCCACCCTTGCCTCCTTTTCCGCGCAGCTCTCGATTCCCCCCTCTCTTTCGCACCCTCCATGTCATATTCCGCTCCAGGAGCTCCATCATAGCTCCTCGCTGTCGCTGGGAGGATGTTTTCTCCTCCGCTCGCCCCTTCCACTGTCATTTTCTCTCTACCCACCCTTGCCTCCTTCTCCGCGCAGCTCTCGATTCCCCCCTCTCTCTCGCACCCTCCATATTACATCCAGCTCCAGGAGCTCCATCATAGCTCCTCGCTGTCGCTGGGAGGATGTTTTCTCCTCCGCTCGCCCCTTCCACCGTCATTTTCTCTCTACCCACCCTTGCCTCCTTTTCCGCGCAGCTCTCGATTCCCCCCTCTCTTTCGCACCCTCCATGTCATATTCCGCTCCAGGAGTTCCATCATAGCTCCTCACTGTCGCTGGGAGGATGTTTTCTCCTCCGCTCGCCCCTTCCACCGTCATTTTCTTTCTACCCACCCTTGCCTCCTTTTCCGCGCAGCTCTCGATTCCCCCTCTCTTTCGCACCCTCCATGTCATATTCCGCTCCCGGAGTTCCATCATAGCTCCTCACTGTCGCTGGGAGGAAGTTTTCTCCTCCGCTCGCCCCTTCCACCGTCATTTTCTCTCTACCCACCCTTGCCTCCTTCTCCGCACAGCTCTCGATTCCCCCCTCTCTTTCGCACCCTCCATGTCATATTCCGCTCCAGGAGCTCCATCATAGCTCCTCGCTGTCGCTGGGAGGATGTTTTCTCCTCTGCTCGCCCCTTCCACCGTCATTTTCTCTCTACCCACCCTTTCCTCCTTTTCCGCGCAGCTCTCGATTCCCCCCTCTCTTTCGCACCCTCCATGTCATATTCCGCTCCAGGAGCTCCATCATAGCTCCTCGCTGTCGCTGGGAGGATGTTTTCTCCTCCGCTCGCCCCTTCCACCGTCATTTTCTTTCTACCCACCCTTGCCTCCTTTTCCACGCAGCTCTCGATTCCCCCCTCTCTTTCGCACCCTCCATGTCATATTCCGCTCCAAGAGCTCCATCATAGCTCCTCGCTGTTGCTGGGAGGATGTTTTCTCCTCCGCTCGCCCCTTCCACCGTCATTTTCTCTCTACCCACCCTTGCCTCCTTCTCCGCACAGCTCTCGATTCCCCCCTCTCTTTCGCACCCTCCATGTCATATTCCGCTCCAGGAGCTCCATCATAGCTCCTCCCTGTCGCTGGGAGGATGTTTTCTCCTCTGCTCGCCCCTTCCACCGTCATTTTCTCTCTACCCACCCTTTCCTCCTTTTCCGCGCAGCTCTCGATTCCCCCCTCTCTTGCGCACCCTCCATGTCATATTCCGCTCCAGGAGCTCCATCATAGCTCCTCGCTGTCGCTGGGAGGATGTTTTCTCCTCCGCTCGCCCCTTCCACCGTCATTTTCTCTCTACCCACCCTTGCCTCCTTTTCCGCGCAGCTCTCGATTCCCCCTCTCTTTCGCACCCTCCATGTCATATTCCGCTCCAGGAGTTCCATCATAGCTCCTCACTGTCGCTGGGAGGATGTTTTCTCCTCCGCTCGCCCCTTCCACCGTCATTTTCTCTCTACCCACCCTTGCCTCCTTCTCCGCGCAGCTCTCGATTCCCCCCTCTCTTTCGCACCCTCCATGTCATATTCCGCTCCAGGAGTTCCATCATAGCTCCTCACTGTCGCTGGGAGGAAGTTTTCTCCTCCGCTTGCCCCTTCCACCGTCATTTTCTCTCTACCCACCCTTGCCTCCTTTTCCGCGCAGCTCTCGATTCCCCCCTCTCTTTCGCACCCTCCATGTCATATTCCGCTCCAGGAGCTCCATCATAGCTCCTCGCTGTCGCTGGGAGGATGTTTTCTCCTCCGCTCGCCCCTTCCACTGTCATTTTCTCTCTACCCACCCTTGCCTCCTTCTCCGCGCAGCTCTCGATTCCCCCCTCTCTCTCGCACCCTCCATATTACATCCAGCTCCAGGAGCTCCATCATAGCTCCTCGCTGTCGCTGGGAGGATGTTTTCTCCTCCGCTCGCCCCTTCCACCGTCATTTTCTCTCTACCCACCCTTGCCTCCTTTTCCGCGCAGCTCTCGATTCCCCCCTCTCTTTCGCACCCTCCATGTCATATTCCGCTCCAGGAGTTCCATCATAGCTCCTCACTGTCGCTGGGAGGATGTTTTCTCCTCCGCTCGCCCCTTCCACCGTCATTTTCTCTCTACCCACCCTTGCCTCCTTCTCCGCGCAGCTCTCGATTCCCTCCTCTCTCTCGCACCCTCCATATTACATCCAGCTCCAGGAGCTCCATCATAGCTCCTCGCTGTCGCTGGGAGGATGTTTTCTCCTCCGCTCGCCCCTTCCACCGTCATTTTCTCTCTACCCACCCTTGCCTCCTTCTCCGCGCAGCTCTCGATTCCCTCCTCTCTCTCGCACCCTCCATATTACATCCAGCTCCAGGAGCTCCATCATAGCTCCTCGCTGTCGCTGGGAGGATGTTTTCTCCTCCGCTCGCCCCTTCCACCGTCATTTTCTCTCTACCCACCCTTGCCTCCTTTTCCGCGCAGCTCTCGATTCCCCCCTCTCTTTCGCACCCTCCATGTCATATTCCGCTCCAGGAGCTCCATCATAGCTCCTTGCTGTCGCTGGGAGGATGTTTTCTCCTCCGCTCGCCCCTTCCACCGTCATTTTCTCTCTACCCACCCTTGCCTCCTTCTCCGCGCAGCTCTCGATTCCCTCCTCTCTCTCGCACCCTCCATATTACATCCAGCTCCAGGAGCTCCATCATAGCTCCTCGCTGTCGCTGGGAGGATGTTTTCTCCTCCGCTCGCCCCTTCCACCGTCATTTTCTCTCTACCCACCCTTGCCTCCTTCTCCGCGCAGCTCTCGATTCCCTCCTCTCTCACGCACCCTCCATATTACATCCAGCTCCAGGAGCTCCATCATAGCTCCTCGCTGTCGCTGGGAGGATGTTTTCTCCTCCGCTCGCCCCTTCCACCGTCATTTTCTCTCTACCCACCCTTGCCTCCTTTTCTGCGCAGCTCTCGATTCCCCCCTCTCTTTCGCACCCTCCATGTCATATTCCGCTCCAGGAGTTCCATCATAGCTCCTCACTGTCGCTGGGAGGATGTTTTCTCCTCCGCTCGCCCCTTCCACCGTCATTTTCTCTCTACCCACCCTTGCCTCCTTCTCCGCGCAGCTCTCGATTCCCTCCTCTCTCTCGCACCCTCCATATTACATCCAGCTCCAGGAGCTCCATCATAGCTCCTCGCTGTCGCTGGGAGGATGTTTTCTCCTCCGCTCGCCCCTTCCACCGTCATTTTCTCTCTACCCACCCTTGCCTCCTTTTCCGCGCAGCTCTCGATTCCCCCCTCTCTTTCGCACCCTCCATGTCATATTCCGCTCCAGGAGCTCCATCATAGCTCCTTGCTGTCGCTGGGAGGATGTTTTCTCCTCCGCTCGCCCCTTCCACCGTCATTTTCTCTCTACCCACCCTTGCCTCCTTCTCCGCGCAGCTCTCGATTCCCTCCTCTCTCTCGCACCCTCCATATTACATCCAGCTCCAGGAGCTCCATCATAGCTCCTCGCTGTCGCTGGGAGGATGTTTTCTCCTCCGCTCGCCCCTTCCACCGTCATTTTCTCTCTACCCACCCTTGCCTCCTTCTCCGCGCAGCTCTCGATTCCCTCCTCTCTCTCGCACCCTCCATATTACATCCAGCTCCAGGAGCTCCATCATAGCTCCTCGCTGTCACTGGGAGGATGTTTTCTCCTCCGCTCGCCCCTTCCACCGTCATTTTCTCTTTACCCACCCTTGCCTCCTTTTCCGCGCATCTCTCGATTCCCCCCTCTCTTTCGCACCCTCCATGTCATATTCCGCTCCAGGAGTTCCATCATAGCTCCTCACTGTCGCTGGGAGGATGTTTTCTCCTCCGCTCGCCCCTTCCACCGTCATTTTCTCTCTACCCACCCTTGCCTCCTTCTCCGCGCAGCTCTCGATTCCCTCCTCTCTCTCGCACCCTCCATATTACATCCAGCTCCAGGAGCTCCATCATAGCTCCTCGCTGTCGCTGGGAGGATGTTTTCTCCTCCGCTCGCCCCTTCCACCGTCATTTTCTCTCTACCCACCCTTGCCTCCTTTTCCGCGCAGCTCTCGATTCCCCCCTCTCTTTCGCACCCTCCATGTCATATTCCGCTCCAGGAGCTCCATCATAGCTCCTTGCTGTCGCTGGGAGGATGTTTTCTCCTCCGCTCGCCCCTTCCACCGTCATTTTCTCTCTACCCACCCTTGCCTCCTTCTCCGCGCAGCTCTCGATTCCCTCCTCTCTCTCGCACCCTCCATATTACATCCAGCTCCAGGAGCTCCATCATAGCTCCTCGCTGTCGCTGGGAGGATGTTTTCTCCTCCGCTCGCCCCTTCCACCGTCATTTTCTCTCTACCCACCCTTGCCTCCTTCTCCGCGCAGCTCTCGATTCCCTCCTCTCTCTCGCACCCTCCATATTACATCCAGCTCCAGGAGCTCCATCATAGCTCCTCGCTGTCACTGGGAGGATGTTTTCTCCTCCGCTCGCCCCTTCCACCGTCATTTTCTCTTTACCCACCCTTGCCTCCTTTTCCGCGCAGCTCTCGATTCCCCCCTCTCTTTCGCACCCTCCATGTCATATTCCGCTCCAGGAGCTCCATCATAGCTCCTTGCTGTCGCTGGGAGGATGTTTTCTCCTCCGCTCGCCCCTTCCACCGTCATTTTCTCTCTACCCACCCTTGCCTCCTTCTCCGCGCAGCTCTCGATTCCCCCCTCTCTCTCGCACCCTCCATATTACATCCAGCTCCAGGAGCTCCATCATAGCTCCTCGCTGTCGCTGGGAGGATGTTTTCTCCTCCGCTCGCCCCTTCCACCATCATTTTCTCTCTACCCACCCTTGCCTCCTTTTCCGCGCAGCTCTCGATTCCCCCCTCTCTTTCGCACCCTCCATGTCATATTCCGCTCCAGGAGTTCCATCATAGCTCCTCACTGTCGCTGGGAGGATGTTTTCTCCTCCGCTCGCCCCTTCCACCGTCATTTTCTCTCTACCCACCCTTGCCTCCTTCTCCGCGCAGCTCTCGATTCCCCCCTCTCTTTCGCACCCTCCATGTCATATTCCGCTCCAGGAGCTCCATCATAGCTCCTCGCTGTCGCTGGGAGGATGTTTTCTCCTCCGCTCGCCCCTTCCACCGTCATTTTCTCTCTACCCACCCTTGCCTCCTTTTCCGCGCAGCTCTCGATTCCCCCCTCTCTTTCGCACCCTCCATGTCATATTCCGCTCCAGGAGCTCCATCATAGCTCCTCGCTGTCGCTGGGAGGATGTTTTCTCCTCCGCTCGCCCCTTCCACCGTCATTTTCTTTCTACCCACCCTTGCCTCCTTTTCCGCGCAGCTCTCGATTCCCCCTCTCTTTCGCACCCTCCATGTCATATTCCGCTCCCGGAGTTCCATCATAGCTCCTCACTGTCGCTGGGAGGAAGTTTTCTCCTCCGCTCGCCCCTTCCACCGTCATTTTCTCTCTACCCACCCTTGCCTCCTTCTCCGCACAGCTCTCGATTCCCCCCTCTCTTTCGCACCCTCCATGTCATATTCCGCTCCAGGAGCTCCATCATAGCTCCTCGCTGTCGCTGGGAGGATGTTTTCTCCTCTGCTCGCCCCTTCCACCGTCATTTTCTCTCTACCCACCCTTTCCTCCTTTTCCGCGCAGCTCTCGATTCCCCCCTCTCTTTCGCACCCTCCATGTCATATTCCGCTCCAGGAGCTCCATCATAGCTCCTCGCTGTCGCTGGGAGGATGTTTTCTCCTCCGCTCGCCCCTTCCACCGTCATTTTCTTTCTACCCACCCTTGCCTCCTTTTCCACGCAGCTCTCGATTCCCCCCTCTCTTTCGCACCCTCCATGTCATATTCCGCTCCAGGAGCTCCATCATAGCTCCTCGCTGTTGCTGGGAGGATGTTTTCTCCTCCGCTCGCCCCTTCCACCGTCATTTTCTCTCTACCCACCCTTGCCTCCTTCTCCGCACAGCTCTCGATTCCCCCCTCTCTTTCGCACCCTCCATGTCATATTCCGCTCCAGGAGCTCCATCATAGCTCCTCCCTGTCGCTGGGAGGATGTTTTCTCCTCTGCTCGCCCCTTCCACCGTCATTTTCTCTCTACCCACCCTTTCCTCCTTTTCCGCGCAGCTCTCGATTCCCCCCTCTCTTGCGCACCCTCCATGTCATATTCCGCTCCAGGAGCTCCATCATAGCTCCTCGCTGTCGCTGGGAGGATGTTTTCTCCTCCGCTCGCCCCTTCCACCGTCATTTTCTCTCTACCCATCCTTGCCTCCTTTTCCGCGCAGCTCTCGATTCCCCCCTCTTTTTCGCACCCTCCATGTCATATTCCGCTCCAGGAGTTCCATCATAGCTCCTCACTGTCGCTGGGAGGATGTTTTCTCCTCCGCTCGCCCCTTCCACCGTCATTTTCTCTCTACCCACCCTTGCCTCCTTCTCCGCGCAGCTCTCGATTCCCCCCTCTCTTTCGCACCCTCCATGTCATATTCCGCTCCAGGAGCTCCATCATAGCTCTTCGCTGTCGCTGGGAGGATGTTTTCTCCTCCGCTCGCCCCTTCCACCGTCATTTTCTCTCTACCCACCCTTTCCTCCTTTTCCGCGCAGCTCTCGATTCCCCCCTCTCTTTCGCACCCTCCATGTCATATTCCGCTCCAGGAGCTCCATCATAGCTCCTCACTGTTGCTGGGAGGATGTTTTCTCCTCCGCTCGCCCCTTCCACCGTCATTTTCTCTCTACCCACCCTTGCCTCCTTCTCCGCACAGCTCTCGATTCCCCCCTCTCTTTCGCACCCTCCATGTCATATTCCGCTCCAGGAGCTCCATCATAGCTCCTCGCTGTCGCTGGGAGGATGTTTTCTCCTCCGCTCGCCCCTTCCACCGTCATTTTCTCTCTACCCACCCTTGCCTCCTTTTCCGCGCAGCTCTCGATTCCCCCCTCTCTTTCGCACCCTCCATGTCATATTCCGCTCCAGGAGTTCCATCATAGCTCCTCACTGTCGCTGGGAGGATGTTTTCTCCTCCGCTCGCCCCTTCCACCGTAATTTTCTCTCTACCCACCCTTGCCTCCTTCTCCGCGCAGCTCTCGATTCCCCCCTCTCTTTCGCACCCTCCATGTCATATTCCGCTCCAGGAGCTCTATCATAGCTCTTCGCTGTCGCTGGGAGGATGTTTTCTCCTCCGCTCGCCCCTTCCACCGTCATTTTCTCTCTACCCACGCTTGCCTCCTTCTCCGCGCAGCTCTCGATTCCCTCCTCTCTCTCGCACCCTCCATATTACATCCAGCTCCAGGAGCTTCATCATAGCTCCTCGCTGTCGCTGGGAGGATGTTTTCTCCTCCGCTCGCCCCTTCCACCGTCATTTTCTCTCTACCCACCCTTGCCTCCTTCTCTGCGCAGCTCTCGATTCCCCCCTCTCTTTCGCACCCTCCATGTCATATTCCGCTCCAGGAGCTCCATCATAGCTCCTCGCTGTCGCTGGGAGGATGTTTTCTCCTCCGCTCGCCCCTTCCACCGTCATTTTCTCTCTACCCACCCTTGCCTCCTTCTCCGCGCAGCTCTCGATTCCCTCTTTTCTCTCGCACCCTCCATATTACATCCAGCTCCAGGAGCTCCATCATAGCTCCTCGCTGTCGCTGGGAGGATGTTTTCTCCTCCGCTCGCCCCTTTCACCGTCATTTTCTCTCTACCCACCCTTTCCTCCTTCTCCGCGCAGCTCTCGATTCCCCCCTCTCTTTCGAACCCTCCATGTCATATTCCGCTCCAGGAGCTCCATCATAGCTCCTCGCTGTCGCTGGGAGGATGTTTTCTCCTCTGCTCGCCCCTTCCACCGTCATTTTCTCTCTACCCACCCTTTCCTCCTTTTCCGCGCAGCTCTCGATTCCCCCTCTCTTTCGCACCCTCCATGTCATATTCCGCTCCAGGAGCTCCATCATAGCTCCTCGCTGTCGCTGGGAGGATGTTTTCTCCTCCGCTCGCCCCTTCCACCGTCATTTTCTCTCTACCCACCCTTGCCTCCTTTTCCGCGCAGCTCTCGATTCCCCCCTCTCTTTCGCACCCTCCATGTCATATTCCGCTCCAGGAGTTCCATCATAGCTCCTCACTGTCGCTGGGAGGATGTTTTCTCCTCCGCTCGCCCCTTCCACCGTCATTTTCTCTCTACCCACCCTTGCCTCCTTTTCCGCGCAGCTCTCGATTCCCCCTCTCTTTCGCACCCTCCATGTCATATTCCGCTCCCGGAGTTCCATCATAGCTCCTCACTGTCGCTGGGAGGAAGTTTTCTCCTCCGCTCGCCCCTTCCACCGTCATTTTCTCTCTACCCACCCTTGCCTCCTTTTCCGCGCAGCTCTCGATTCCCCCCTCTCTTTCGCACCCTCCATGTCATATTCCGCTCCAGGAGCTCCATCATAGCTCCTCGCTGTCGCTGGGAGGATGTTTTCTCCTCCGCTCGCCCCTTCCACCGTCATTTTCTCTCTACCCACCCTTGCCTCCTTTTCCGCGCAGCTCTCGATTCCCCCCTCTCTTTCGCACCCTCCATGTCATATTCCGCTCCAGGAGCTCCATCATAGCTCCTCGCTGTCGCTGGGAGGATGTTTTCTCCTCCGCTCGCCCCTTCCACCGTCATTTTCTTTCTACCCACCCTTGCCTCCTTTTCCGCGCAGCTCTCGATTCCCCCTCTCTTTCGCACCCTCCATGTCATATTCCGCTCCCGGAGTTCCATCATAGCTCCTCACTGTCGCTGGGAGGAAGTTTTCTCCTCCGCTCGCCCCTTCCACCGTCATTTTCTCTCTACCCACCCTTGCCTCCTTCTCCGCACAGCTCTCGATTCCCCCCTCTCTTTCGCACCCTCCATGTCATATTCCGCTCCAGGAGCTCCATCATAGCTCCTCGCTGTCGCTGGGAGGATGTTTTCTCCTCTGCTCGCCCCTTCCACCGTCATTTTCTCTCTACCCACCCTTGCCTCCTTTTCCGCGCAGCTCTCGATTCCCCCCTCTCTTTCGCACCCTCCATGTCATATTCCGCTCCAGGAGCTCCATCATAGCTCCTCGCTGTCGCTGGGAGGATGTTTTCTCCTCCGCTTGCCCCTTCCACCGTCATTTTCTTTCTACCCACCCTTGCCTCCTTTTCCACGCAGCTCTCGATTCCCCCCTCTCTTTCGCACCCTCCATGTCATATTCCGCTCCAGGAGCTCCATCATAGCTCCTCGCTGTTGCTGGGAGGATGTTTTCTCCTCCGCTCGCCCCTTCCACCGTCATTTTCTCTCTACCCACCCTTGCCTCCTTCTCCGCACAGCTCTCGATTCCCCCCTCTCTTTCGCACCCTCCATGTCATATTCCGCTCCAGGAGCTCCATCATAGCTCCTCCCTGTCGCTGGGAGGATGTTTTCTCCTCTGCTCGCCCCTTCCACCGTCATTTTCTCTCTACCCACCCTTTCCTCCTTTTCCGCGCAGCTCTCGATTCCCCCCTCTCTTGCGCACCCTCCATGTCATATTCCGCTCCAGGAGCTCCATCATAGCTCCTCGCTGTCGCTGGGAGGATGTTTTCTCCTCCGCTCGCCCCTTCCACCGTCATTTTCTCTCTACCCACCCTTGCCTCCTTTTCCGCGCAGCTCTCGATTCCCCCCTCTCTTTCGCACCCTCCATGTCATATTCCGCTCCAGGAGTTCCATCATAGCTCCTCACTGTCGCTGGGAGGATGTTTTCTCCTCCGCTCGCCCCTTCCACCGTCATTTTCTCTCTACCCACCCTTGCCTCCTTCTCCGCGCAGCTCTCGATTCCCCCCTCTCTTTCGCACCCTCCATGTCATATTCCGCTCCAGGAGCTCCATCATAGCTCTTCGCTGTCGCTGGGAGGATGTTTTCTCCTCCGCTCGCCCCTTCCACCGTCATTTTCTCTCTACCAACCCTTTCCTCCTTTTCCGCGCAGCTCTCGATTCCCCCCTCTCTTTCGCACCCTCCATGTCATATTCCGCTCCAGGAGCTCCATCATAGCTCCTCACTGTTGCTGGGAGGATGTTTTCTCCTCCGCTCGCCCCTTCCACCGTCATTTTCTCTCTACCCACCCTTGCCTCCTTCTCCGCACAGCTCTCGATTCCCCCCTCTCTTTCGCACCCTCCATGTCATATTCCGCTCCAGGAGCTCCATCATAGCTCCTCGCTGTCGCTGGGAGGATGTTTTCTCCTCCGCTCGCCCCTTCCACCGTCATTTTCTGTCTACCCACCCTTGCCTCCTTTTCCGCGCAGCTCTCGATTCCCCCCTCTCTTTCGCACCCTCCATGTCATATTCCGCTCCAGGAGTTCCATCATAGCTCCTCACTGTCGCTGGGAGGATGTTTTCTCCTCCGCTCGCCCCTTCCACCGTAATTTTCTCTCTACCCACCCTTGCCTCCTTCTCCGCGCAGCTCTCGATTCCCCCCTCTCTTTCGCACCCTCCATGTCATATTCCGCTCCAGGAGCTCTATCATAGCTCTTCGCTGTCGCTGGGAGGATGTTTTCTCCTCCGCTCGCCCCTTCCACCGTCATTTTCTCTCTACCCACGCTTGCCTCCTTCTCCGCGCAGCTCTCGATTCCCTCCTCTCTCTCGCACCCTCCATATTACATCCAGCTCCAGGAGCTTCATCATAGCTCCTCGCTGTCGCTGGGAGGATGTTTTCTCCTCCGCTCGCCCCTTCCACCGTCATTTTCTCTCTACCCACCCTTGCCTCCTTCTCTGCGCAGCTCTCGATTCCCCCCTCTCTTTCGCACCC
The DNA here is from genome assembly GCF_965119305.1 of Pelophylax lessonae. NCBI lineage: Eukaryota > Metazoa > Chordata > Amphibia > Anura > Ranidae > Pelophylax > Pelophylax lessonae. The sequence continues at coordinate 81,091,611 of NC_138780.1, read as the reverse complement.
TCCATGTCATATTCCGCTCCAGGAGCTCCATCATAGCTCCTCGCTGTCGCTGGGAGGATGTTTTCTCCTCCGCTCGCCCCTTCCACCGTCATTTTCTCTCTACCCACCCTTGCCTCCTTCTCCGCGCAGCTCTCGATTCCCTCTTTTCTCTCGCACCCTCCATATTACATCCAGCTCCAGGAGCTCCATCATAGCTCCTCGCTGTCGCTGGGAGGATGTTTTCTCCTCCGCTCGCCCCTTTCACCGTCATTTTCTCTCTACCCACCCTTTCCTCCTTCTCCGCGCAGCTCTCGATTCCCCCCTCTCTTTCGAACCCTCCATGTCATATTCCGCTCCAGGAGCTCCATCATAGCTCCTCGCTGTCGCTGGGAGGATGTTTTCTCCTCTGCTCGCCCCTTCCACCGTCATTTTCTCTCTACCCACCCTTTCCTCCTTTTCCGCGCAGCTCTCGATTCCCCCTCTCTTTCGCACCCTCCATGTCATATTCCGCTCCAGGAGCTCCATCATAGCTCCTCGCTGTCGCTGGGAGGATGTTTTCTCCTCCGCTCGCCCCTTCCACCGTCATTTTCTCTCTACCCACCCTTGCCTCCTTTTCCGCGCAGCTCTCGATTCCCCCCTCTCTTTCGCACCCTCCATGTCATATTCCGCTCCAGGAGTTCCATCATAGCTCCTCACTGTCGCTGGGAGGATGTTTTCTCCTCCGCTCGCCCCTTCCACCGTCATTTTCTCTCTACCCACCCTTGCCTCCTTTTCCGCGCAGCTCTCGATTCCCCCTCTCTTTCGCACCCTCCATGTCATATTCCGCTCCCGGAGTTCCATCATAGCTCCTCACTGTCGCTGGGAGGAAGTTTTCTCCTCCGCTCGCCCCTTCCACCGTCATTTTCTCTCTACCCACCCTTGCCTCCTTTTCCGCGCAGCTCTCGATTCCCCCCTCTCTTTCGCACCCTCCATGTCATATTCCGCTCCAGGAGCTCCATCATAGCTCCTCGCTGTCGCTGGGAGGATGTTTTCTCCTCCGCTCGCCCCTTCCACCGTCATTTTCTCTCTACCCACCCTTGCCTCCTTTTCCGCGCAGCTCTCGATTCCCCCCTCTCTTTCGCACCCTCCATGTCATATTCCACTCCAGGAGCTCCATCATAGCTCCTCGCTGTCGCTGGGAGGATGTTTTCTCCTCCGCTCGCCCCTTCCACCGTCATTTTCTTTCTACCCACCCTTGCCTCCTTTTCCGCGCAGCTCTCGATTCCCCCTCTCTTTCGCACCCTCCATGTCATATTCCGCTCCCGGAGTTCCATCATAGCTCCTCACTGTCGCTGGGAGGAAGTTTTCTCCTCCGCTCGCCCCTTCCACCGTCATTTTCTCTCTACCCACCCTTGCCTCCTTCTCCGCACAGCTCTCGATTCCCCCCTCTCTTTCGCACCCTCCATGTCATATTCCGCTCCAGGAGCTCCATCATAGCTCCTCCCTGTCGCTGGGAGGATGTTTTCTCCTCTGCTCGCCCCTTCCACCGTCATTTTCTCTCTACCCACCCTTTCCTCCTTTTCCGCGCAGCTCTCGATTCCCCCCTCTCTTGCGCACCCTCCATGTCATATTCCGCTCCAGGAGCTCCATCATAGCTCCTCGCTGTCGCTGGGAGGATGTTTTCTCCTCCGCTCGCCCCTTCCACCGTCATTTTCTCTCTACCCACCCTTGCCTCCTTTTCCGCGCAGCTCTCGATTCCCACCTCTCTTTCGCACCCTCCATGTCATATTCCGCTCCAGGAGTTCCATCATAGCTCCTCACTGTCGCTGGGAGGATGTTTTCTCCTCCGCTCGCCCCTTCCACCGTCATTTTCTCTCTACCCACCCTTGCCTCCTTCTCCGCGCAGCTCTCGATTCCCCCCTCTCTTTCGCACCCTCCATGTCATATTCCGCTCCAGGAGCTCCATCATAGCTCTTCGCTGTCGCTGGGAGGATGTTTTCTCCTCCGCTCGCCCCTTCCACCGTCATTTTCTCTCTACCCACCCTTTCCTCCTTTTCCGCGCAGCTCTCGATTCCCCCCTCTCTTTCGCACCCTCCATGTCATATTCCGCTCCAGGAGCTCCATCATAGCTCCTCGCTGTCGCTGGGAGGATGTTTTCTCCTCCGCTCGCCCCTTCCACCGTCATTTTCTTTCTACCCACCCTTGCCTCCTTTTCCACGCAGCTCTCGATTCCCCCCTCTCTTTCGCACCCTCCATGTCATATTCCGCTCCAGGAGCTCCATCATAGCTCCTCACTGTTGCTGGGAGGATGTTTTCTCCTCCGCTCGCCCCTTCCACCGTCATTTTCTCTCTACCCACCCTTGCCTCCTTCTCCGCACAGCTCTCGATTCCCCCCTCTCTTTCGCACCCTCCATGTCATATTCCGCTCCAGGAGCTCCATCATAGCTCCTCGCTGTCGCTGGGAGGATGTTTTCTCCTCCGCTCGCCCCTTCCACCGTCATTTTCTCTCTACCCACCCTTGCCTCCTTTTCCGCGCAGCTCTCGATTCCCCCCTCTCTTTCGCACCCTCCATGTCATATTCCGCTCCAGGAGTTCCATCATAGCTCCTCACTGTCGCTGGGAGGATGTTTTCTCCTCCGCTCGCCCCTTCCACCGTCATTTTCTCTCTACCCACCCTTGCCTCCTTCTCTGCGCAGCTCTCGATTCCCCCCTCTCTTTCGCACCCTCCATGTCATATTCCGCTCCAGGAGCTCCATCATAGCTCCTCGCTGTCGCTGGGAGGATGTTTTCTCCTCCGCTCGCCCCTTCCACCGTCATTTTCTCTCTACCCACCCTTGCCTCCTTCTCCGCGCAGCTCTCGATTCCCTCTTCTCTCTCGCACCCTCCATATTACATCCAGCTCCAGGAGCTCCATCATAGCTCCTCGCTGTCGCTGGGAGGATGTTTTCTCCTCCGCTCGCCCCTTTCACCGTCATTTTCTCTCTACCCACCCTTTCCTCCTTCTCCGCGCAGCTCTCGATTCCCCCCTCTCTTTCGAACCCTCCATGTCATATTCCGCTCCAGGAGCTCCATCATAGCTCCTCGCTGTCGCTGGGAGGATGTTTTCTCCTCTGCTCGCCCCTTCCACCGTCATTTTCTCTCTACCCACCCTTTCCTCCTTTTCCGCCCAGCTCTCGATTCCCCCTCTCTTTCGCACCCTCCATGTCATATTCCGCTCCAGGAGCTCCATCATAGCTCCTCGCTGTCGCTGGGAGGATGTTTTCTCCTCCGCTCGCCCCTTCCACCGTCATTTTCTCTCTACCCACCCTTGCCTCCTTTTCCGCGCAGCTCTCGATTCCCCCCTCTCTTTCGCACCCTCCATGTCATATTCCGCTCCAGGAGTTCCATCATAGCTCCTCACTGTCGCTGGGAGGATGTTTTCTCCTCCACTCGCCCCTTCCACCGTCATTTTCTCTCTACCCACCCTTGCCTCCTTTTCCGCGCAGCTCTCGATTCCCCCCTCTCTTTCGCACCCTCCATGTCATATTCCGCTCCAGGAGTTCCATCATAGCTCCTCACTGTCGCTGGGAGGATGTTTTCTCCTCCGCTCGCCCCTTCCACCGTAATTTTCTCTCTACCCACCCTTGCCTCCTTCTCCGCGCAGCTCTCGATTCCCCCCTCTCTTTCGCACCCTCCATGTCATATTCCGCTCCAGGAGCTCTATCATAGCTCCTCGCTGTCGCTGGGAGGATGTTTTCTCCTCTGCTCGCCGCTTCCGCCGTCATTTTCTCTCCACCCACCCTTGCCTCCTTCTCCGCGCCGCTCTTGATTCCCCCCTCTCTTTCGCACCCTCCATGTCATATTCCGCTCCAGGAGCTCCATCATAGCTCCTCGCTGTCGCTGGGAGGATGTTTTCTCCTCCGCTCGCCCCTTCCACCGTCATTTTCTCTCTACCCACCCTTGCCTCCTTCTCCGCGCAGCTCTCGATTCCCCCCTCTCTTTCGCACCCTCCATGTCATATTCCGCTCCAGGAGCTCCATCATAGCTCCTCGCTGTCGCTGGGAGGATGTTTTCTCCTCTGCTCGCCGCTTCCGCCGTCATTTTCTCTCCACCCACCCTTGCCTCCTTCTCCGCGCCGCTCTCGATTCCCCCCTCTCTTTCGCACCCTCCATGTCATATTCCGCTCCAGGAGCTCCATCATAGCTCCTCGCTGTCGCTGGGAGGATGTTTTCTCCTCCGCTCGCCCCTTCCACCGTCATTTTCTCTCTACCCACCCTTGCCTCCTTCTCCGCGCAGCTCTCGATTCCCCCCTCTCTTTCGCACCCTCCATGTCATATTCCGCTCCAGGAGCTCCATCATAGCTCCTCGCTGTCGCTGGGAGGATGTTTTCTCCTCCGCTCGCCCCTTCCGCCATCATTTTCTCTCCACCCACCCTTGCCTCCTTCTCCGCGCCGCTCTCGATTCCCCCCTCTCTTTCACACCCTCCATGTCATATTCCGCTCCAGGAGCTCCATCATTGCTCCTCGCTGTCGCTGGGAGGATGTTTTCTCCTCCGCTCGCCCCTTCCACCGTCATTTTCTCTCTACCCACCCTTGCCTCCTTCTCCGCGCAGCTCTCGATTCCCCCCTCTCTTTCGCACCCTCCATGTCATATTCCGCTCCAGGAGCTCCATCATAGCTCCTCGCTGTCGCTGGGAGGATGTTTTCTCCTCCGCTCGCCCCTTTCACCGTCATTTTCTCTCTACCCACCCTTTCCTCCTTCTCCGCGCAGCTCTCGATTCCCCCTCTCTTTCGCACCCTCCATGTCATATTCCGCTCCAGGAGCTCCATCATAGCTCCTCGCTGTCGCTGGGAGGATGTTTTCTCCTCCGCTCGCCCCTTTCACCGTCATTTTCTCTCTACCCACCCTTGCCTCCTTCTCCGCGCAGCTCTCGATTCCCCCCTCTCTTTCGCACCCTCCATGTCATATTCCGCTCCAGGAGCTCCATCATAGCTCCTCGCTGTCGCTGGGAGGATGTTTTCTCCTCCGCTCGCCCCTTCCGCCATCATTTTCTCTCCACCCACCCTTGCCTCCTTCTCCGCGCCGCTCTCGATTCCCCCCTCTCTTTCACACCCTCCATGTCATATTCCGCTCCAGGAGCTCCATCATTGCTCCTCGCTGTCGCTGGGAGGATGTTTTCTCCTCCGCTCGCCCCTTCCACCGTCATTTTCTCTCTACCCACCCTTGCCTCCTTCTCCGCGCAGCTCTCGATTCCCCCCTCTCTTTCGCACCCTCCATGTCATATTCCGCTCCAGGAGCTCCATCATAGCTCCTCGCTGTCGCTGGGAGGATGTTTTCTCCTCCGCTCGCCCCTTTCACCGTCATTTTCTCTCTACCCACCCTTTCCTCCTTCTCCGCGCAGCTCTCGATTCCCCCTCTCTTTCGCACCCTCCATGTCATATTCCGCTCCAGGAGCTCCATCATAGCTCCTCGCTGTCGCTGGGAGGATGTTTTCTCCTCCGCTCGCCCCTTCCACCGTCATTTTCTCTCTACCCACCCTTGCCTCCTTTTCCGCGCAGCTCTCGATTCCCCCCTCTCTTTCGCACCCTCCATGTCATATTCCGCTCCAGGAGTTCCATCATAGCTCCTCGCTGTCGCTGGGAGGATGTTTTCTCCTCCGCTCGCCCCTTCCACCGTCATTTTCTCTCTACCCACCCTTGCCTCCTTCTCCGCGCAGCTCTCGATTCCCCCCTCTCTTTCGCACCCTCCATGTCATATTCCGCTCCAGGAGCTCCATCATAGCTCTTCGCTGTCGCTGGGAGGATGTTTTCTCCTCCGCTCGCCCCTTCCACCGTCATTTTCTCTCTACCCACCCTTTCCTCCTTTTCCGCGCAGCTCTCGATTCCCCCCTCTCTTTCGCACCCTCCATGTCATATTCCGCTCCAGGAGCTCCATCATAGCTCCTCGCTGTCGCTGGGAGGATGTTTTCTCCTCCGCTCGCCCCTTCCACCGTCATTTTCTTTCTACCCACCCTTGCCTCCTTTTCCACGCAGCTCTCGATTCCCCCCTCTCTTTCGCACCCTCCATGTCATATTCCGCTCCAGGAGCTCCATCATAGCTCCTCACTGTTGCTGGGAGGATGTTTTCTCCTCCGCTCGCCCCTTCCACCGTCATTTTCTCTCTACCCACCCTTGCCTCCTTCTCCGCACAGCTCTCGATTCCCCCCTCTCTTTCGCACCCTCCATGTCATATTCCGCTCCAGGAGCTCCATCATAGCTCCTTGCTGTCGCTGGGAGGATGTTTTCTCCTCCGCTCGCCCCTTCCACCGTCATTTTCTCTCTACCCACCCTTGCCTCCTTTTCCGCGCAGCTCTCGATTCCCCCCTCTCTTTCGCACCCTCCATGTCATATTCCGCTCCAGGAGTTCCATCATAGCTCCTCACTGTCGCTGGGAGGATGTTTTCTCCTCCGCTCGCCCCTTCCACCGTAATTTTCTCTCTACCCACCCTTGCCTCCTTCTCCGCGCAGCTCTCGATTCCCCCCTCTCTTTCGCACCCTCCATGTCATATTCCGCTCCAGGAGCTCTATCATAGCTCTTCGCTGTCGCTGGGAGGATGTTTTCTCCTCCGCTCGCCCCTTCCACCGTCATTTTCTCTCTACCCACGCTTGCCTCCTTCTCCGCGCAGCTCTCGATTCCCTCCTCTCTCTCGCACCCTCCATATTACATCCAGCTCCAGGAGCTTCATCATAGCTCCTCGCTGTCGCTGGGAGGATGTTTTCTCCTCCGCTCGCCCCTTCCACCGTCATTTTCTCTCTACCCACCCTTGCCTCCTTCTCTGCGCAGCTCTCGATTCCCCCCTCTCTTTCGCACCCTCCATGTCATATTCCGCTCCAGGAGCTCCATCATAGCTCCTCGCTGTCGCTGGGAGGATGTTTTCTCCTCCGCTCGCCCCTTCCACCGTCATTTTCTCTCTACCCACCCTTGCCTCCTTCTCCGCGCAGCTCTCGATTCCCTCCTCTCTCTCGCACCCTCCATATTACATCCAGCTCCAGGAGCTTCATCATAGCTCCTCGCTGTCGCTGGGAGGATGTTTTCTCCTCCGCTCGCCCCTTCCACCGTCATTTTCTCTCTACCCACCCTTTCCTCCTTTTCCGCGCAGCTCTCGATTCCCCCTCTCTTTCGCACCCTCCATGTCATATTCCGCTCCAGGAGCTCCATCATAGCTCCTCGCTGTCGCTGGGAGGATGTTTTCTCCTCCGCTCGCCCCTTCCACCGTCATTTTCTCTCTACCCACCCTTGCCTCCTTCTCCGCGCAGCTCTCGATTCCCTCCTCTCTCTCGCACCCTCCATATTACATCCAGCTCCAGGAGCTCCATCATAGCTCCTCGCTGTCGCTGGGAGGATGTTTTCTCCTCCGCTCGCCCCTTCCACCGTCATTTTCTCTCTACCCACCCTTGCCTCCTTTTCCGCGCAGCTCTCGATTCCCCCCTCTCTTTCGCACCCTCCATGTCATATTCCGCTCCAGGAGCTCCATCATAGCTCCTTGCTGTCGCTGGGAGGATGTTTTCTCCTCCGCTCGCCCCTTCCACCGTCATTTTCTCTCTACCCACCCTTGCCTCCTTCTCCGCGCAGCTCTCGATTCCCTCCTCTCTCTCGCACCCTCCATATTACATCCAGCTCCAGGAGCTCCATCATAGCTCCTCGCTGTCGCTGGGAGGATGTTTTCTCCTCCGCTCGCCCCTTCCACCGTCATTTTCTCTCTACCCACCCTTGCCTCCTTCTCCGCGCAGCTCTCGATTCCCTCCTCTCTCTCGCACCCTCCATATTACATCCAGCTCCAGGAGCTCCATCATAGCTCCTCGCTGTCGCTGGGAGGATGTTTTCTCCTCCGCTCGCCCCTTCCACCGTCATTTTCTCTCTACCCACCCTTGCCTCCTTTTCTGCGCAGCTCTCGATTCCCCCCTCTCTTTCGCACCCTCCATGTCATATTCCGCTCCAGGAGCTCCATCATAGCTCCTTGCTGTCGCTGGGAGGATGTTTTCTCCTCCGCTCGCCCCTTCCACCGTCATTTTCTCTCTACCCACCCTTGCCTCCTTCTCCGCGCAGCTCTCGATTCCCCCCTCTCTCTCGCACCCTCCATATTACATCCAGCTCCAGGAGCTCCATCATAGCTCCTCGCTGTCGCTGGGAGGATGTTTTCTCCTCCGCTCGCCCCTTCCACCGTCATTTTCTCTCTACCCACCCTTGCCTCCTTCTCCGCGCATCTCTCGATTCCCCCCTCTCTTTCGCACCCTCCATGTCATATTCCGCTACAGGAGCTCCATCATAGCTCCTTGCTGTCGCTGGGAGGATGTTTTCTCCTCCGCTCGCCCCTTCCACCGTCATTTTCTCTCTACCCACCCTTGCCTCCTTCTCCGCGCAGCTCTCGATTCCCCCCTCTCTCTCGCACCCTCCATATTACATCCAGCTCCAGGAGCTCCATCATAGCTCCTCGCTGTCGCTGGGAGGATGTTTTCTCCTCCGCTCGCCCCTTCCACCGTCATTTTCTCTCTACCCACCCTTGCCTCCTTTTCCGCGCAGCTCTCGATTCCCCCCTCTCTTTCGCACCCTCCATGTCATATTCCGCTCCAGGAGTTCCATCATAGCTCCTCACTGTTGCTGGGAGGATGTTTTCTCCTCCGCTCGCCCCTTCCACCGTCATTTTCTCTCTACCCACCCTTGCCTCCTTCTCCGCGCAGCTCTCGATTCCCTCCTCTCTCTCGCACCCTCCATATTACATCCAGCTCCAGGAGCTCCATCATAGCTCCTCGCTGTCGCTGGGAGGATGTTTTCTCCTCCGCTCGCCCCTTCCACCGTCATTTTCTCTCTACCCACCCTTGCCTCCTTTTCCGCGCAGCTCTCGATTCCCCCCTCTCTTTCGCACCCTCCATGTCATATTCCGCTCCAGGAGCTCCATCATAGCTCCTTGCTGTCGCTGGGAGGATGTTTTCTCCTCCGCTCGCCCCTTCCACCGTCATTTTCTCTCTACCCACCCTTGCCTCCTTCTCCGCGCAGCTCTCGATTCCCTCCTCTCTCTCGCACCCTCCATATTACATCCAGCTCCAGGAGCTCCATCATAGCTCCTCGCTGTCGCTGGGAGGATGTTTTCTCCTCCGCTCGCCCCTTCCACCGTCATTTTCTCTCTACCCACCCTTGCCTCCTTCTCCGCGCAGCTCTCGATTCCCTCCTCTCTCTCGCACCCTCCATATTACATCCAGCTCCAGGAGCTCCATCATAGCTCCTCGCTGTCACTGGGAGGATGTTTTCTCCTCCGCTCGCCCCTTCCACCGTCATTTTCTCTCTACCCACCCTTGCCTCCTTTTCCGCGCAGCTCTCGATTCCCCCCTCTCTTTCGCACCCTCCATGTCATATTCCGCTCCAGGAGCTCCATCATAGCTCCTTGCTGTCGCTGGGAGGATGTTTTCTCCTCCGCTCGCCCCTTCCACCGTCATTTTCTCTCTACCCACCCTTGCCTCCTTCTCCGCGCAGCTCTCGATTCCCCCCTCTCTCTCGCACCCTCCATATTACATCCAGCTCCAGGAGCTCCATCATAGCTCCTCGCTGTCGCTGGGAGGATGTTTTCTCCTCCGCTCGCCCCTTCCACCATCATTTTCTCTCTACCCACCCTTGCCTCCTTTTCCGCGCAGCTCTCGATTCCCCCCTCTCTTTCGCACCCTCCATGTCATATTCCGCTCCAGGAGTTCCATCATAGCTCCTCACTGTCGCTGGGAGGATGTTTTCTCCTCCGCTCGCCCCTTCCACCGTCATTTTCTCTCTACCCACCCTTGCCTCCTTCTCCGCGCAGCTCTCGATTCCCCCCTCTCTTTCGCACCCTCCATGTCATATTCCGCTCCAGGAGCTCCATCATAGCTCCTCGCTGTCGCTGGGAGGATGTTTTCTCCTCCGCTCGCCCCTTCCACCGTCATTTTCTCTCTACCCACCCATGCCTCCTTTTCCGCGCAGCTCTCGATTCCCCCCTCTCTTTCGCACCCTCCATGTCATATTCCGCTCCAGGAGCTCCATCATAGCTCCTCGCTGTCGCTGGGAGGATGTTTTCTCCTCCGCTCGCCCCTTCCACCGTCATTTTCTTTCTACCCACCCTTGCCTCCTTTTCCGCGCAGCTCTCGATTCCCCCTCTCTTTCGCACCCTCCATGTCATATTCCGCTCCCGGAGTTCCATCATAGCTCCTCACTGTCGCTGGGAGGAAGTTTTCTCCTCCGCTCGCCCCTTCCACCGTCATTTTCTCTCTACCCACCCTTGCCTCCTTCTCCGCACAGCTCTCGATTCCCCCCTCTCTTTCGCACCCTCCATGTCATATTCCGCTCCAGGAGCTCCATCATAGCTCCTCGCTGTCGCTGGGAGGATGTTTTCTCCTCTGCTCGCCCCTTCCACCGTCATTTTCTCTCTACCCACCCTTTCCTCCTTTTCCGCGCAGCTCTCGATTCCCCCCTCTCTTTCGCACCCTCCATGTCATATTCCGCTCCAGGAGCTCCATCATAGCTCCTCGCTGTCGCTGGGAGGATGTTTTCTCCTCCGCTCGCCCCTTCCACCGTCATTTTCTTTCTACCCACCCTTGCCTCCTTTTCCACGCAGCTCTCGATTCCCCCCTCTCTTTCGCACCCTCCATGTCATATTCCGCTCCAGGAGCTCCATCATAGCTCCTCGCTGTTGCTGGGAGGATGTTTTCTCCTCCGCTCGCCCCTTCCACCGTCATTTTCTCTCTACCCACCCTTGCCTCCTTCTCCGCACAGCTCTCGATTCCCCCCTCTCTTTCGCACCCTCCATGTCATATTCCGCTCCAGGAGCTCCATCATAGCTCCTCCCTGTCGCTGGGAGGATGTTTTCTCCTCCGCTCGCCCCTTCCACCGTCATTTTCTCTCTACCCACCCTTGCCTCCTTCTCCGCGCAGCTCTCGATTCCCCCCTCTCTTTCGCACCCTCCATGTCATATTCCGCTCCAGGAGCTCCATCATAGCTCTTCGCTGTCGCTGGGAGGATGTTTTCTGCTCCGCTCGCCCCTTCCACCGTCATTTTCTCTCTACCCACCCTTTCCTCCTTTTCCGCGCAGCTCTCGATTCCCCCCTCTCTTTCGCACCCTCCATGTCATATTCCGCTCCAGGAGCTCCATCATAGCTCCTCACTGTTGCTGGGAGGATGTTTTCTCCTCCGCTCGCCCCTTCCACCGTCATTTTCTCTCTACCCACCCTTGCCTCCTTCTCCGCACAGCTCTCGATTCCCCCCTCTCTTTCGCACCCTCCATGTCATATTCCGCTCCAGGAGCTCCATCATAGCTCCTCGCTGTCGCTGGGAGGATGTTTTCTCCTCCGCTCGCCCCTTCCACCGTCATTTTCTCTCTACCCACCCTTGCCTCCTTTTCCGCGCAGCTCTCGATTCCCCCCTCTCTTTCGCACCCTCCATGTCATATTCCGCTCCAGGAGTTCCATCATAGCTCCTCACTGTCGCTGGGAGGATGTTTTCTCCTCCGCTCGCCCCTTCCACCGTAATTTTCTCTCTACCCACCCTTGCCTCCTTCTCCGCGCAGCTCTCGATTCCCCCCTCTCTTTCGCACCCTCCATGTCATATTCCGCTCCAGGAGCTCTATCATAGCTCTTCGCTGTCGCTGGGAGGATGTTTTCTCCTCCGCTCGCCCCTTCCACCGTCATTTTCTCTCTACCCACGCTTGCCTCCTTCTCCGCGCAGCTCTCGATTCCCTCCTCTCTCTCGCACCCTCCATATTACATCCAGCTCCAGGAGCTTCATCATAGCTCCTCGCTGTCGCTGGGAGGATGTTTTCTCCTCCGCTCGCCCCTTCCACCGTCATTTTCTCTCTACCCACCCTTGCCTCCTTCTCTGCGCAGCTCTCGATTCCCCCCTCTCTTTCGCACCCTCCATGTCATATTCCGCTCCAGGAGCTCCATCATAGCTCCTCGCTGTCGCTGGGAGGATGTTTTCTCCTCCGCTCGCCCCTTCCACCGTCATTTTCTCTCTACCCACCCTTGCCTCCTTCTCCGCGCAGCTCTCGATTCCCTCTTTTCTCTCGCACCCTCCATATTACATCCAGCTCCAGGAGCTTCATCATAGCTCCTCGCTGTCGCTGGGAGGATGTTTTCTCCTCCGCTCGCCCCTTCCACCGTCATTTTCTCTCTACCCACCCTTGCCTCCTTCTCTGCGCAGCTCTCGATTCCCCCCTCTCTTTCGAACCCTCCATGTCATATTCCGCTCCAGGAGCTCCATCATAGCTCCTCGCTGTCGCTGGGAGGATGTTTTCTCCTCTGCTCGCCCCTTCCACCGTCATTTTCTCTCTACCCACCCTTTCCTCCTTTTCCGCGCAGCTCTCGATTCCCCCTCTCTTTCGCACCCTCCATGTCATATTCCGCTCCAGGAGCTCCATCATAGCTCCTCGCTGTCGCTGGGAGGATGTTTTCTCCTCCGCTCGCCCCTTCCACCGTCATTTTCTCTCTACCCACCCTTGCCTCCTTTTCCGCGCAGCTCTCGATTCCCCCCTCTCTTTCGCACCCTCCATGTCATATTCCGCTCCAGGAGTTCCATCATAGCTCCTCACTGTCGCTGGGAGGATGTTTTCTCCTCCGCTCGCCCCTTCCACCGTCATTTTCTCTCTACCCACCCTTGCCTCCTTTTCCGCGCAGCTCTCGATTCCCCCTCTCTTTCGCACCCTCCATGTCATATTCCGCTCCCGGAGTTCCATCATAGCTCCTCACTGTCGCTGGGAGGAAGTTTTCTCCTCCGCTCGCCCCTTCCACCGTCATTTTCTCTCTACCCACCCTTGCCTCCTTTTCCGCGCAGCTCTCGATTCCCCCCTCTCTTTCGCACCCTCCATGTCATATTCCGCTCCAGGAGCTCCATCATAGCTCCTCGCTGTCGCTGGGAGGATGTTTTCTCCTCCGCTCGCCCCTTCCACCGTCATTTTCTCTCTACCCACCCTTGCCTCCTTTTCCGCGCAGCTCTCGATTCCCCCCTCTCTTTCGCACCCTCCATGTCATATTCCGCTCCAGGAGCTCCATCATAGCTCCTCGCTGTCGCTGGGAGGATGTTTTCTCCTCCGCTCGCCCCTTCCACCGTCATTTTCTTTCTACCCACCCTTGCCTCCTTTTCCGCGCAGCTCTCGATTCCCCCTCTCTTTCGCACCCTCCATGTCATATTCCGCTCCCGGAGTTCCATCATAGCTCCTCACTGTCGCTGGGAGGAAGTTTTCTCCTCCGCTCGCCCCTTCCACCGTCATTTTCTCTCTACCCACCCTTGCCTCCTTCTCCGCACAGCTCTCGATTCCCCCCTCTCTTTCGCACCCTCCATGTCATATTCCGCTCCAGGAGCTCCATCATAGCTCCTCGCTGTCGCTGGGAGGATGTTTTCTCCTCTGCTCGCCCCTTCCACCGTCATTTTCTCTCTACCCACCCTTTCCTCCTTTTCCGCGCAGCTCTCGATTCCCCCCTCTCTTTCGCACCCTCCATGTCATATTCCGCTCCAGGAGCTCCATCATAGCTCCTCGCTGTCGCTGGGAGGATGTTTTCTCCTCCGCTCGCCCCTTCCACCGTCATTTTCTTTCTACCCACCCTTGCCTCCTTTTCCACGCAGCTCTCGATTCCCCCCTCTCTTTCGCACCCTCCATGTCATATTCCGCTCCAGGAGCTCCATCATAGCTCCTCGCTGTTGCTGGGAGGATGTTTTCTCCTCCGCTCGCCCCTTCCACCGTCATTTTCTCTCTACCCACCCTTGCCTCCTTCTCCGCACAGCTCTCGATTCCCCCCTCTCTTTCGCACCCTCCATGTCATATTCCGCTCCAGGAGCTCCATCATAGCTCCTCCCTGTCGCTGGGAGGATGTTTTCTCCTCTGCTCGCCCCTTCCACCGTCATTTTCTCTCTACCCACCCTTTCCTCCTTTTCCGCGCAGCTCTCGATTCCCCCCTCTCTTGCGCACCCTCCATGTCATATTCCGCTCCAGGAGCTCCATCATAGCTCCTCGCTGTCGCTGGGAGGATGTTTTCTCCTCCGCTCGCCCCTTCCACCGTCATTTTCTCTCTACCCACCCTTGCCTCCTTTTCCGCGCAGCTCTCGATTCCCCCCTCTCTTTCGCACCCTCCATGTCATATTCCGCTCCAGGAGTTCCATCATAGCTCCTCACTGTCGCTGGGAGGATGTTTTCTCCTCCGCTCGCCCCTTCCACCGTCATTTTCTCTCTACCCACCCTTGCCTCCTTCTCCGCGCAGCTCTCGATTCCCCCCTCTCTTTCGCACCCTCCATGTCATATTCCGCTCCAGGAGCTCCATCATAGCTCTTCGCTGTCGCTGGGAGGATGTTTTCTCCTCCGCTCGCCCCTTCCACCGTCATTTTCTCTCTACCCACCCTTTCCTCCTTTTCCGCGCAGCTCTCGATTCCCCCCTCTCTTTCGCACCCTCCATGTCATATTCCGCTCCAGGAGCTCCATCATAGCTCCTCACTGTTGCTGGGAGGATGTTTTCTCCTCCGCTCGCCCCTTCCACCGTCATTTTCTCTCTACCCACCCTTGCCTCCTTCTCCGCACAGCTCTCGATTCCCCCCTCTCTTTCGCACCCTCCATGTCATATTCCGCTCCAGGAGCTCCATCATAGCTCCTCGCTGTCGCTGGGAGGATGTTTTCTCCTCCGCTCGCCCCTTCCACCGTCATTTTCTCTCTACCCACCCTTGCCTCCTTTTCCGCGCAGCTCTCGATTCCCCCCTCTCTTTCGCACCCTCCATGTCATATTCCGCTCCAGGAGTTCCATCATAGCTCCTCACTGTCGCTGGGAGGATGTTTTCTCCTCCGCTCGCCCCTTCCACCGTAATTTTCTCTCTACCCACCCTTGCCTCCTTCTCCGCGCAGCTCTCGATTCCCCCCTCTCTTTCGCACCCTCCATGTCATATTCCGCTCCAGGAGCTCTATCATAGCTCTTCGCTGTCGCTGGGAGGATGTTTTCTCCTCCGCTCGCCCCTTCCACCGTCATTTTCTCTCTACCCACGCTTGCCTCCTTCTCCGCGCAGCTCTCGATTCCCTCCTCTCTCTCGCACCCTCCATATTACATCCAGCTCCAGGAGCTTCATCATAGCTCCTCGCTGTCGCTGGGAGGATGTTTTCTCCTCCGCTCGCCCCTTCCACCGTCATTTTCTCTCTACCCACCCTTGCCTCCTTCTCTGCGCAGCTCTCGATTCCCCCCTCTCTTTCGCACCCTCCATGTCATATTCCGCTCCAGGAGCTCCATCATAGCTCCTCGCTGTCGCTGGGAGGATGTTTTCTCCTCCGCTCGCCCCTTCCACCGTCATTTTCTCTCTACCCACCCTTGCCTCCTTCTCCGCGCAGCTCTCGATTCCCTCTTTTCTCTCGCACCCTCCATATTACATCCAGCTCCAGGAGCTCCATCATAGCTCCTCGCTGTCGCTGGGAGGATGTTTTCTCCTCCGCTCGCCCCTTTCACCGTCATTTTCTCTCTACCCACCCTTTCCTCCTTCTCCGCGCAGCTCTCGATTCCCCCCTCTCTTTCGAACCCTCCATGTCATATTCCGCTCCAGGAGCTCCATCATAGCTCCTCGCTGTCGCTGGGAGGATGTTTTCTCCTCTGCTCGCCCCTTCCACCGTCATTTTCTCTCTACCCACCCTTTCCTCCTTTTCCGCGCAGCTCTCGATTCCCCCTCTCTTTCGCACCCTCCATGTCATATTCCGCTCCAGGAGCTCCATCATAGCTCCTCGCTGTCGCTGGGAGGATGTTTTCTCCTCCGCTCGCCCCTTCCACCGTCATTTTCTCTCTACCCACCCTTGCCTCCTTTTCCGCGCAGCTCTCGATTCCCCCCTCTCTTTCGCACCCTCCATGTCATATTCCGCTCCAGGAGTTCCATCATAGCTCCTCACTGTCGCTGGGAGGATGTTTTCTCCTCCGCTCGCCCCTTCCACCGTCATTTTCTCTCTACCCACCCTTGCCTCCTTTTCCGCGCAGCTCTCGATTCCCCCTCTCTTTCGCACCCTCCATGTCATATTCCGCTCCCGGAGTTCCATCATAGCTCCTCACTGTCGCTGGGAGGAAGTTTTCTCCTCCGCTCGCCCCTTCCACCGTCATTTTCTCTCTACCCACCCTTGCCTCCTTTTCCGCGCAGCTCTCGATTCCCCCCTCTCTTTCGCACCCTCCATGTCATATTCCGCTCCAGGAGCTCCATCATAGCTCCTCGCTGTCGCTGGGAGGATGTTTTCTCCTCCGCTCGCCCCTTCCACCGTCATTTTCTCTCTACCCACCCTTGCCTCCTTTTCCGCGCAGCTCTCGATTCCCCCCTCTCTTTCGCACCCTCCATGTCATATTCCGCTCCAGGAGCTCCATCATAGCTCCTCGCTGTCGCTGGGAGGATGTTTTCTCCTCCGCTCGCCCCTTCCACCGTCATTTTCTTTCTACCCACCCTTGCCTCCTTTTCCGCGCAGCTCTCGATTCCCCCTCTCTTTCGCACCCTCCATGTCATATTCCGCTCCCGGAGTTCCATCATAGCTCCTCACTGTCGCTGGGAGGAAGTTTTCTCCTCCGCTCGCCCCTTCCACCGTCATTTTCTCTCTACCCACCCTTGCCTCCTTCTCCGCACAGCTCTCGATTCCCCCCTCTCTTTCGCACCCTCCATGTCATATTCCGCTCCAGGAGCTCCATCATAGCTCCTCCCTGTCGCTGGGAGGATGTTTTCTCCTCTGCTCGCCCCTTCCACCGTCATTTTCTCTCTACCCACCCTTTCCTCCTTTTCCGCGCAGCTCTCGATTCCCCCCTCTCTTGCGCACCCTCCATGTCATATTCCGCTCCAGGAGCTCCATCATAGCTCCTCGCTGTCGCTGGGAGGATGTTTTCTCCTCCGCTCGCCCCTTCCACCGTCATTTTCTCTCTACCCACCCTTGCCTCCTTTTCCGCGCAGCTCTCGATTCCCACCTCTCTTTCGCACCCTCCATGTCATATTCCGCTCCAGGAGTTCCATCATAGCTCCTCACTGTCGCTGGGAGGATGTTTTCTCCTCCGCTCGCCCCTTCCACCGTCATTTTCTCTCTACCCACCCTTGCCTCCTTCTCCGCGCAGCTCTCGATTCCCCCCTCTCTTTCGCACCCTCCATGTCATATTCCGCTCCAGGAGCTCCATCATAGCTCTTCGCTGTCGCTGGGAGGATGTTTTCTCCTCCGCTCGCCCCTTCCACCGTCATTTTCTCTCTACCCACCCTTTCCTCCTTTTCCGCGCAGCTCTCGATTCCCCCCTCTCTTTCGCACCCTCCATGTCATATTCCGCTCCAGGAGCTCCATCATAGCTCCTCGCTGTCGCTGGGAGGATGTTTTCTCCTCCGCTCGCCCCTTCCACCGTCATTTTCTTTCTACCCACCCTTGCCTCCTTTTCCACGCAGCTCTCGATTCCCCCCTCTCTTTCGCACCCTCCATGTCATATTCCGCTCCAGGAGCTCCATCATAGCTCCTCACTGTTGCTGGGAGGATGTTTTCTCCTCCGCTCGCCCCTTCCACCGTCATTTTCTCTCTACCCACCCTTGCCTCCTTCTCCGCACAGCTCTCGATTCCCCCCTCTCTTTCGCACCCTCCATGTCATATTCCGCTCCAGGAGCTCCATCATAGCTCCTCGCTGTCGCTGGGAGGATGTTTTCTCCTCCGCTCGCCCCTTCCACCGTCATTTTCTCTCTACCCACCCTTGCCTCCTTTTCCGCGCAGCTCTCGATTCCCCCCTCTCTTTCGCACCCTCCATGTCATATTCCGCTCCAGGAGTTCCATCATAGCTCCTCACTGTCGCTGGGAGGATGTTTTCTCCTCCGCTCGCCCCTTCCACCGTAATTTTCTCTCTACCCACCCTTGCCTCCTTCTCCGCGCAGCTCTCGATTCCCCCCTCTCTTTCGCACCCTCCATGTCATATTCCGCTCCAGGAGCTCTATCATAGCTCTTCGCTGTCGCTGGGAGGATGTTTTCTCCTCCGCTCGCCCCTTCCACCGTCATTTTCTCTCTACCCACGCTTGCCTCCTTCTCCGCGCAGCTCTCGATTCCCTCCTCTCTCTCGCACCCTCCATATTACATCCAGCTCCAGGAGCTTCATCATAGCTCCTCGCTGTCGCTGGGAGGATGTTTTCTCCTCCGCTCGCCCCTTCCACCGTCATTTTCTCTCTACCCACCCTTGCCTCCTTCTCTGCGCAGCTCTCGATTCCCCCCTCTCTTTCGCACCCTCCATGTCATATTCCGCTCCAGGAGCTCCATCATAGCTCCTCGCTGTCGCTGGGAGGATGTTTTCTCCTCCGCTCGCCCCTTCCACCGTCATTTTCTCTCTACCCACCCTTGCCTCCTTCTCCGCGCAGCTCTCGATTCCCTCTTCTCTCTCGCACCCTCCATATTACATCCAGCTCCAGGAGCTCCATCATAGCTCCTCGCTGTCGCTGGGAGGATGTTTTCTCCTCCGCTCGCCCCTTTCACCGTCATTTTCTCTCTACCCACCCTTTCCTCCTTCTCCGCGCAGCTCTCGATTCCCCCCTCTCTTTCGAACCCTCCATGTCATATTCCGCTCCAGGAGCTCCATCATAGCTCCTCGCTGTCGCTGGGAGGATGTTTTCTCCTCTGCTCGCCCCTTCCACCGTCATTTTCTCTCTACCCACCCTTTCCTCCTTTTCCGCGCAGCTCTCGATTCCCCCTCTCTTTCGCACCCTCCATGTCATATTCCGCTCCAGGAGCTCCATCATAGCTCCTCGCTGTCGCTGGGAGGATGTTTTCTCCTCCGCTCGCCCCTTCCACCGTCATTTTCTCTCTACCCACCCTTGCCTCCTTTTCCGCGCAGCTCTCGATTCCCCCCTCTCTTTCGCACCCTCCATGTCATATTCCGCTCCAGGAGTTCCATCATAGCTCCTCACTGTCGCTGGGAGGATGTTTTCTCCTCCACTCGCCCCTTCCACCGTCATTTTCTCTCTACCCACCCTTGCCTCCTTTTCCGCGCAGCTCTCGATTCCCCCCTCTCTTTCGCACCCTCCATGTCATATTCCGCTCCAGGAGTTCCATCATAGCTCCTCACTGTCGCTGGGAGGATGTTTTCTCCTCCGCTCGCCCCTTCCACCGTAATTTTCTCTCTACCCACCCTTGCCTCCTTCTCCGCGCAGCTCTCGATTCCCCCCTCTCTTTCGCACCCTCCATGTCATATTCCGCTCCAGGAGCTCTATCATAGCTCCTCGCTGTCGCTGGGAGGATGTTTTCTCCTCTGCTCGCCGCTTCCGCCGTCATTTTCTCTCCACCCACCCTTGCCTCCTTCTCCGCGCCGCTCTCGATTCCCCCCTCTCTTTCGCACCCTCCATGTCATATTCCGCTCCAGGAGCTCCATCATAGCTCCTCGCTGTCGCTGGGAGGATGTTTTCTCCTCCGCTCGCCCCTTCCACCGTCATTTTCTCTCTACCCACCCTTGCCTCCTTCTCCGCGCAGCTCTCGATTCCCCCCTCTCTTTCGCACCCTCCATGTCATATTCCGCTCCAGGAGCTCCATCATAGCTCCTCGCTGTCGCTGGGAGGATGTTTTCTCCTCTGCTCGCCGCTTCCGCCGTCATTTTCTCTCCACCCACCCTTGCCTCCTTCTCCGCGCCGCTCTCGATTCCCCCCTCTCTTTCGCACCCTCCATGTCATATTCCGCTCCAGGAGCTCCATCATAGCTCCTCGCTGTCGCTGGGAGGATGTTTTCTCCTCCGCTCGCCCCTTCCACCGTCATTTTCTCTCTACCCACCCTTGCCTCCTTCTCCGCGCAGCTCTCGATTCCCCCCTCTCTTTCGCACCCTCCATGTCATATTCCGCTCCAGGAGCTCCATCATAGCTCCTCGCTGTCGCTGGGAGGATGTTTTCTCCTCCGCTCGCCCCTTCCGCCATCATTTTCTCTCCACCCACCCTTGCCTCCTTCTCCGCGCCGCTCTCGATTCCCCCCTCTCTTTCACACCCTCCATGTCATATTCCGCTCCAGGAGATCCATCATTGCTCCTCGCTGTCGCTGGGAGGATGTTTTCTCCTCCGCTCGCCCCTTCCACCGTCATTTTCTCTCTACCCACCCTTGCCTCCTTCTCCGCGCAGCTCTCGATTCCCCCCTCTCTTTCGCACCCTCCATGTCATATTCCGCTCCAGGAGCTCCATCATAGCTCCTCGCTGTCGCTGGGAGGATGTTTTCTCCTCCGCTCGCCCCTTTCACCGTCATTTTCTCTCTACCCACCCTTTCCTCCTTCTCCGCGCAGCTCTCGATTCCCCCCTCTCTTTCGAACCCTCCATGTCATATTCCGCTCCAGGAGCTCCATCATAGCTCCTCGCTGTCGCTGGGAGGATGTTTTCTCCTCTGCTCGCCCCTTCCACCGTCATTTTCTCTCTACCCACCCTTTCCTCCTTTTCCGCGCAGCTCTCGATTCCCCCTTTCTTTCGCACCCTCCATGTCATATTCCGCTCCAGGAGCTCCATCATAGCTCCTCGCTGTCGCTGGGAGGATGTTTTCTCCTCCGCTCGCCCCTTCCACCGTCATTTTCTCTCTACCCACCCTTGCCTCCTTTTCCGCGCAGCTCTCGATTCCCCCCTCTCTTTCGCACCCTCCATGTCATATTCCGCTCCAGGAGTTCCATCATAGCTCCTCGCTGTCGCTGGGAGGATGTTTTCTCCTCCGCTCGCCCCTTCCACCGTCATTTTCTCTCTACCCACCCTTGCCTCCTTCTCCGCGCAGCTCTCGATTCCCCCCTCTCTTTCGCACCCTCCATGTCATATTCCGCTCCAGGAGCTCCATCATAGCTCTTCGCTGTCGCTGGGAGGATGTTTTCTCCTCCGCTCGCCCCTTCCACCGTCATTTTCTCTCTACCCACCCTTTCCTCCTTTTCCGCGCAGCTCTCGATTCCCCCCTCTCTTTCGCACCCTCCATGTCATATTCCGCTCCAGGAGCTCCATCATAGCTCCTCGCTGTCGCTGGGAGGATGTTTTCTCCTCCGCTCGCCCCTTCCACCGTCATTTTCTTTCTACCCACCCTTGCCTCCTTTTCCACGCAGCTCTCGATTCCCCCCTCTCTTTCGCACCCTCCATGTCATATTCCGCTCCAGGAGCTCCATCATAGCTCCTCACTGTTGCTGGGAGGATGTTTTCTCCTCCGCTCGCCCCTTCCACCGTCATTTTCTCTCTACCCACCCTTGCCTCCTTCTCCGCACAGCTCTCGATTCCCCCCTCTCTTTCGCACCCTCCATGTCATATTCCGCTCCAGGAGCTCCATCATAGCTCCTCGCTGTCGCTGGGAGGATGTTTTCTCCTCCGCTCGCCCCTTCCACCGTCATTTTCTCTCTACCCACCCTTGCCTCCTTTTCCGCGCAGCTCTCGATTCCCCCCTCTCTTTCGCACCCTCCATGTCATATTCCGCTCCAGGAGTTCCATCATAGCTCCTCACTGTCGCTGGGAGGATGTTTTCTCCTCCGCTCGCCCCTTCCACCGTAATTTTCTCTCTACCCACCCTTGCCTCCTTCTCCGCGCAGCTCTCGATTCCCCCCTCTCTTTCGCACCCTCCATGTCATATTCCGCTCCAGGAGCTCTATCATAGCTCTTCGCTGTCGCTGGGAGGATGTTTTCTCCTCCGCTCGCCCCTTCCACCGTCATTTTCTCTCTACCCACGCTTGCCTCCTTCTCCGCGCAGCTCTCGATTCCCTCCTCTCTCTCGCACCCTCCATATTACATCCAGCTCCAGGAGCTTCATCATAGCTCCTCGCTGTCGCTGGGAGGATGTTTTCTCCTCCGCTCGCCCCTTCCACCGTCATTTTCTCTCTACCCACCCTTGCCTCCTTCTCTGCGCAGCTCTCGATTCCCCCCTCTCTTTCGCACCCTCCATGTCATATTCCGCTCCAGGAGCTCCATCATAGCTCCTCGCTGTCGCTGGGAGGATGTTTTCTCCTCCGCTCGCCCCTTCCACCGTCATTTTCTCTCTACCCACCCTTGTTTCCTTTTCCGCGCAGCTCTCGATTCCCCCCTCTCTTTCGCACCCTCCATGTCATATTCCGCTCCAGGAGCTCCATCATAGCTCCTCGCTGTCGCTGGGAGGATGTTTTCTCCTCCGCTCGCCCCTTCCACCGTCATTTTCTCTCTACCCACCCTTGCCTCCTTTTCCACGCAGCTCTCGATTCCCCCCTCTCTTTCGCACCCTCCATGTCATATTCCGCTCCAGGAGCTCCATCATAGCTCCTCGCTGTTGCTGGGAGGATGTTTTCTCCTCCGCTCGCCCCTTCCACCGTCATTTTCTCTCTACCCACCCTTGCCTCCTTCTCCGCACAGCTCTCGATTCCCCCCTCTCTTTCGCACCCTCCATGTCATATTCCGCTCCAGGAGCTCCATCATAGCTCCTCGCTGTCGCTGGGAGGATGTTTTCTCCTCTGCTCGCCCCTTCCACCGTCATTTTCTCTCTACCCACCCTTTCCTCCTTTTCCGCGCAGCTCTCGATTCCCCCCTCTCTTTCGCACCCTCCATGTCATATTCCGCTCCAGGAGCTCCATCATAGCTCCTCGCTGTCGCTGGGAGGATGTTTTCTCCTCCGCTCGCCCCTTCCACCGTCATTTTCTTTCTACCCACCCTTGCCTCCTTTTCCACGCAGCTCTCGATTCCCCCCTCTCTTTCGCACCCTCCATGTCATATTCCGCTCCAGGAGCTCCATCATAGCTCCTCGCTGTTGCTGGGAGGATGTTTTCTCCTCCGCTCGCCCCTTCCACCGTCATTTTCTCTCTACCCACCCTTGCCTCCTTCTCCGCACAGCTCTCGATTCCCCCCTCTCTTTCGCACCCTCCATGTCATATTCCGCTCCAGGAGCTCCATCATAGCTCCTCGCTGTCGCTGGGAGGATGTTTTCTCCTCCGCTCGCCCCTTCCACCGTCATTTTCTCTCTACCCACCCTTGCCTCCTTTTCCGCGCAGCTCTCGATTCCCCCCTCTCTTGCGCACCCTCCATGTCATATTCCGCTCCAGGAGCTCCATCATAGCTCCTCGCTGTCGCTGGGAGGATGTTTTCTCCTCCGCTCGCCCCTTCCACCGTCATTTTCTCTCTACCCACCCTTGCCTCCTTTTCCGCGCAGCTCTCGATTCCCCCCTCTCTTTCGCACCCTCCATGTCATATTCCGCTCCAGGAGCTCCATCATAGCTCTTCGCTGTCGCTGGGAGGATGTTTTCTCCTCCGCTCGCCCCTTCCACCGTCATTTTCTCTCTACCCACCCTTTCCTCCTTTTCCGCGCAGCTCTCGATTCCCCCCTCTCTTTCGCACCCTCCATGTCATATTCCGCTCCAGGAGCTCCATCATAGCTCCTCGCTGTCGCTGGGAGGATTTTTTCTCCTCTGCTCGCCCCTTCCACCGTCATTTTCTCTCTACCCACCCTTTCCTCCTTTTCCGCGCAGCTCTCGATTCCCCCCTCTCTTGCGCACCCTCCATGTCATATTCCGCTCCAGGAGCTCCATCATAGCTCCTCGCTGTCGCTGGGAGGAAGTTTTCTCCTCCGCTCGCCCCTTCCACCGTCATTTTCTCTCTACCCACCCTTGCCTCCTTTTCCGCGCAGCTCTCAATTCCCCCCTCTCTTTCGCACCCTCCATGTCATATTCCGCTCCAGGAGCTCCATCATAGCTCCTTGCTGTCGCTGGGAGGATGTTTTCTCCTCCGCTCGCCCCTTCCATCGTCATTTTCTCTCTACCCACCCTTGCCTCCTTTTCCGCGCAGCTCTCGATTCCCCCCTCTCTTTCGCACCCTCCATGTCATATTCCGCTCCAGGAGTTCCATCATAGCTCCTCACTGTCGCTGGGAGGATGTTTTCTCCTCCGCTCGCCCCTTCCACCGTCATTTTCTCTCTACCCACCCTTGCCTCCTTCTCCGCGCAGCTCTCGATTCCCCCCTCTCTTTCGCACCCTCCATGTCATATTCTGCTCCAGGAGCTCCATCATAGCTCCTCGCTGTCGCTGGGAGGATGTTTTCTCCTCCGCTCGCCCCTTCCACCGTCATTTTCTCTCTACCCACCCTTGCCTCCTTCTCCGCGCAGCTCTCGATTCCCCCCTCTCTTTCGCACCCTCCATGTCATATTCCGCTCCAGGAGCTCCATCATAGCTCCTTGCTGTCGCTGGGAGGATGTTTTCTCCTCCGCTCGCCCCTTCCACAATCATTTTCTCTCTACCCACCCTTGCCTCCTTCTCCGCGCAGCTCTCGATTCCCCCCTCTCTTTCGCACCCTCCATGTCATATTCCGCTCCAGGAGCTCCATCATAGCTCCTCGCTGTCGCTGGGAGGATGTTTTCTCCTCCGCTCGCCCCTTCCACCGTCATTTTCTCTCTACCCACCCTTGCCTCCTTTTCCGCGCAGCTCTCGATTCCCCCCTCTCTTTCGCACCCTCCATGTCATATTCCGCTCCAGGAGCTCCATCATAGCTCCTCGCTGTCGCTGGGAGGATGTTTTCTCCTCCGCTCGCCCCTTCCACCGTCATTTTCTTTCTACCCACCCTTGCCTCCTTTTCCACGCAGCTCTCGATTCCCCCCTCTCTTTCGCACCCTCCATGTCATATTCCGCTCCAGGAGCTCCATCATAGCTCCTCGCTGTTGCTGGGAGGATGTTTTCTCCTCCGCTCGCCCCTTCCACCGTCATTTTCTCTCTACCCACCCTTGCCTCCTTCTCCGCACAGCTCTCGATTCCCCCCTCTCTTTCGCACCCTCCATGTCATATTCCGCTCCAGGAGCTCCATCATAGCTCCTCGCTGTCGCTGGGAGGATGTTTTCTCCTCTGCTCGCCCCTTCCACCGTCATTTTCTCTCTACCCACCCTTTCCTCCTTTTCCGCGCAGCTCTCGATTCCCCCCTCTCTTTCGCACCCTCCATGTCATATTCCGCTCCAGGAGCTCCATCATAGCTCCTCGCTGTCGCTGGGAGGATGTTTTCTCCTCCGCTCGCCCCTTCCACCGTCATTTTCTTTCTACCCACCCTTGCCTCCTTTTCCACGCAGCTCTCGATTCCCCCCTCTCTTTCGCACCCTCCATGTCATATTCCGCTCCAGGAGCTCCATCATAGCTCCTCGCTGTTGCTGGGAGGATGTTTTCTCCTCCGCTCGCCCCTTCCACCGTCATTTTCTCTCTACCCACCCTTGCCTCCTTCTCCGCACAGCTCTCGATTCCCCCCTCTCTTTCGCACCCTCCATGTCATATTCCGCTCCAGGAGCTCCATCATAGCTCCTCGCTGTTGCTGGGAGGATGTTTTCTCCTCCGCTCGCCCCTTCCACCGTCATTTTCTCTCTACCCACCCTTGCCTCCTTCTCCGCACAGCTCTCGATTCCCCCCTCTCTTTCGCACCCTCCATGTCATATTCCGCTCCAGGAGCTCCATCATAGCTCCTCGCTGTCGCTGGGAGGATGTTTTCTCCTCTGCTCGCCCCTTCCACCGTCATTTTCTCTCTACCCACCCTTTCCTCCTTTTCCGCGCAGCTCTCGATTCCCCCCTCTCTTTCGCACCCTCCATGTCATATTCCGCTCCAGGAGCTCCATCATAGCTCCTCGCTGTCGCTGGGAGGATGTTTTCTCCTCCGCTCGCCCCTTCCACCGTCATTTTCTTTCTACCCACCCTTGCCTCCTTTTCCACGCAGCTCTCGATTCCCCCCTCTCTTTCGCACCCTCCATGTCATATTCCGCTCCAGGAGCTCCATCATAGCTCCTCGCTGTTGCTGGGAGGATGTTTTCTCCTCCGCTCGCCCCTTCCACCGTCATTTTCTCTCTACCCACCCTTGCCTCCTTCTCCGCACAGCTCTCGATTCCCCCCTCTCTTTCGCACCCTCCATGTCATATTCCGCTCCAGGAGCTCCATCATAGCTCCTCGCTGTCGCTGGGAGGATGTTTTCTCCTCTGCTCGCCCCTTCCACCGTCATTTTCTCTCTACCCACCCTTTCCTCCTTTTCCGCGCAGCTCTCGATTCCCCCCTCTCTTTCGCACCCTCCATGTCATATTCCGCTCCAGGAGCTCCATCATAGCTCCTCGCTGTCGCTGGGAGGATGTTTTCTCCTCCGCTCGCCCCTTCCACCGTCATTTTCTCTCTACCCACCCTTGCCTCCTTTTCCGCGCAGCTCTCGATTCCCCCCTCTCTTTCGCACCCTCCATGTCATATTCCGCACAAGGAGCTCCATCATAGCTCCTCGCTGTCGCTGGGAGGATGTTTTCTCCTCCGCTCGCCCCTTCCACCGTCATTTTCTCTCTACCCACCCTTGCCTCCTTCTCCGCGCAGCTCTCAATTCCCCCCTCTCTTTCGCACCCTCCATGTCATATTCCGCTCCAGAAGCTCCATCATAGCTCCTCGCTGTCGTTGGGAGGATGTTTTCTCCTCCGCTCGCCCCTTCCACCGTCATTTTCTCTCTACCCACCCTTGCCTCCTTTTCCGCGCAGCTCTCGATTCCCCCCTCTCTTTCGCACCCTCCATGTCATATTCCGCTCCAGGAGTTCCATCATAGCTCCTCACTGTCGCTGGGAGGATGTTTTCTCCTCCGCTCGCCCCTTCCACCGTAATTTTCTCACTACCAACCCTTGCCTCCTTTTCCGCGCAGCTCTCGATTCCCCCCTCTCTTTCGCACCCTCCATGTCATAATCCGCTCCAGGAGTTCCATCATAGCTCCTCACTGTCGCTGGGAGGAAGTTTTCTCCTCCGCTTGCCCCTTCCACCGTCATTTTCTCTCTACCCACCCTTGCCTCCTTTTCCGCGCAGCTCTCGATTCCCCCCCTCTCTTTCGCACCCTCCATGTCATTTTCCGCTCCAGGAGCTCCATCATAGCTCCTTGCTGTCGCTGGGAGGATGTTTTCTCCTCCGCTCGCCCCTTCCACCGTCATTTTCTCTCTACCCACCCTTGCCTCCTTTTCCGCGCAGCTCTCGATTCCCCCCTCTCTTTCGCACCCTCCATGTCATATTCCGCTCCAGGAGTTCCATCATAGCTCCTCACTGTCGCTGGGAGGATGTTTTCTCCTCCGCTCGCCCCTTCCACCGTCATTTTCTCTCTACCCACCCTTGCCTCCTTTTCCGCGCAGCTCTCGATTCCCCCCTCTCTTTCGCACCCTCCATGTCATATTCCGCTCCAGGAGCTCCATCATAGCTCCTCGCTGTCGCTGGGAGGATGTTTTCTCCTCCGCTCGCCCCTTCCACCGTCATTTTCTCTCTACCCACCCTTGCCTCCTTTTCCGCGCAGCTCTCGATTCCCCCCTCTCTTTCGCACCCTCAATGTCATATTCCGCTCCAGGAGTTCCATCATAGCTCCTCACTGTCGCTGGGAGGATGTTTTCTCCTCCGCTCGCCCCTTCCACCGTCATTTTCTCTCTACCCACCCTTGCCTCCTTTTCCGCGCAGCTCTCGATTCCCCCCTCTCTTTCGCACCCTCCATGTCATATTCCGCTCCAGGAGTTCCATCATAGCTCCTCACTGTCGCTGGGAGGAAGTTTTCTCCTCCGCTCGCCCCTTCCACCGTCATTTTTTCTCTACCCACCCTTGCCTCCTTTTCCGCGCAGCTCTCGATTCCCCCCTCTCTTTCGCACCCTCCATGTCATATTCCGCTCCAGGAGCTCCATCATAGCTCCTCGCTGTCGCTGGGAGGATGTTTTCTCCTCCGCTCGCCCCTTCCACCGTCATTTTCTCTCTACCCACCCTTGCCTCCTTTTCCGCGCAGCTCTCGATTCCCCCCTCTCTTTCGCACCCTCCATGTCATATTCCGCTCCAGGAGCTCCATCATAGCTCCTTGCTGTCGCTGGGAGGATGTTTTCTCCTCCGCTCGCCCCTTCCACCGTCATTTTCTCTCTACCCACCCTTGCCTCCTTTTCCGCGCAGCTCTCGATTCCCCCCTCTCTTTCGCACCCTCCATGTCATATTCCGCTCCAGGAGTTCCATCATAGCTCCTCACTGTCGCTGGGAGGATGTTTTCTCCTCCGCTCGCCCCTTCCACCATCATTTTCTCTCTACCCACCCTTGCCTCCTTTTCCGCGCAGCTCTCGATTCCCACCTCTCTTTCGCACCCTCCATGTCATATTCTGCTCCAGGAGCTCCATCATAGCTCCTCGCTGTCGCTGGGAGGATGTTTTCTCCTCCGCTCGCCCCTTCCACCGTCATTTTCTCTCTACCCACCCTTGCCTCCTTCTCCGCGCAGCTCTCGATTCCCCCTCTCTTTCGCACCCTCCATGTCATATTCCGCTCCAGGAGCTCCATCATAGCTCCTTGCTGTCGCTGGGAGGATGTTTTCTCCTCCGCTCGCCCCTTCCACCATCATTTTCTAACTACCCACCCTTGCCTCCTTCTCCGCGCAGCTCTCAATTCCCCCCTCTCTTTCGCACCCTCCATGTCATATTCCGCTCCAGGAGCTCCATCATAGCTCCTCGCTGTCGCTGGGAGGATGTTTTCTCCTCCGCTCGCCCCTTCCACCGTCATTTTCTCTCTACCCACCCTTGCCTCCTTTTCCGCGCATCTCTCGATTCCCCCCTCTCTTTCGCACCCTCCATGTCATATTCCGCTCCAGGAGCTCCATCATAGCTCCTCGCTGTTGCTGGGAGGATGTTTTCTCCTCCGCTCGCCCCTTCCACCGTCATTTTCTCTCTACCCACCCTTGC
The DNA here is from genome assembly GCF_965119305.1 of Pelophylax lessonae. NCBI lineage: Eukaryota > Metazoa > Chordata > Amphibia > Anura > Ranidae > Pelophylax > Pelophylax lessonae. The sequence continues at coordinate 81,063,074 of NC_138780.1, read as the reverse complement.
CTCCTTCTCCGCACAGCTCTCGATTCCCCCCTCTCTTTCGCACCCTCCATGTCATATTCCGCTCCAGGAGCTCCATCATAGCTCCTCGCTGTCGCTGGGAGGATGTTTTCTCCTCTGCTCGCCCCTTCCACCGTCATTTTCTCTCTACCCACCCTTTCCTCCTTTTCCGCGCAGCTCTCGATTCCCCCCTCTCTTTCGCACCCTCCATGTCATATTCCGCTCCAGGAGCTCCATCATAGCTCCTCGCTGTCGCTGGGAGGATGTTTTCTCCTCCGCTCGCCCCTTCCACCGTCATTTTCTTTCTACCCACCCTTGCCTCCTTTTCCACGCAGCTCTCGATTCCCCCCTCTCTTTCTCACCCTCCATGTCATATTCCGCTCCAGGAGCTCCATCATAGCTCCTCGCTGTTGCTGGGAGGATGTTTTCTCCTCCGCTCGCCCCTTCCACCGTCATTTTCTCTCTACCCACCCTTGCCTCCTTCTCCGCACAGCTCTCGATTCCCCCCTCTCTTTCGCACCCTCCATGTCATATTCCGCTCCAGGAGCTCCATCATAGCTCCTCGCTGTCGCTGGGAGGATGTTTTCTCCTCTGCTCGCCCCTTCCACCGTCATTTTCTCTCTACCCACCCTTTCCTCCTTTTCCGCGCAGCTCTCGATTCCCCCCTCTCTTGCGCACCCTCCATGTCATATTCCGCTCCAGGAGCTCCATCATAGCTCCTCGCTGTCGCTGGGAGGATGTTTTCTCCTCCGCTCGCCCCTTCCACCGTCATTTTCTCTCTACCCACCCTTGCCTCCTTTTCCGCGCAGCTCTCGATTCCCCCTCTCTTTCGCACCCTCCATGTCATATTCCGCTCCAGGAGTTCCATCATAGCTCCTCACTGTCGCTGGGAGGATGTTTTCTCCTCCGCTCGCCCCTTCCACCGTCATTTTCTCTCTACCCACCCTTGCCTCCTTCTCCGCGCAGCTCTCGATTCCCCCCTCTCTTTCGCACCCTCCATGTCATATTCCGCTCCAGGAGCTCCATCATAGCTCTTCGCTGTCGCTGGGAGGATGTTTTCTCCTCCGCTCGCCCCTTCCACCGTCATTTTCTCTCTACCCACCCTTTCCTCCGTTTCCGCGCAGCTCTCGATTCCCCCCTCTCTTTCGCACCCTCCATGTCATATTCCGCTCCAGGAGCTCCATCATAGCTCCTCGCTGTCGCTGGGAGGATGTTTTCTCCTCCGCTCGCCCCTTCCACCGTCATTTTCTCTCTACCCACCCTTGCCTCCTTTTCCGCGCAGCTCTCGATTCCCCCCTCTCTTTCGCACCCTCCATGTCATATTCCGCTCCAGGAGCTCCATCATAGCTCCTCGCTGTCGCTGGGAGGATGTTTTCTCCTCCGCTCGCCCCTTCCACCGTCATTTTCTCTCTACCCACCCTTGCCTCCTTCTCCGCGCAGCTCTCAATTCCCCCCTCTCTTTCGCACCCTCCATGTCATATTCCGCTCCAGGAGCTCCATCATAGCTCCTCGCTGTCGCTGGGAGGATGTTTTCTCCTCCGCTCGCCCCTTCCACCGTCATTTTCTCTCTACCCACCCTTGCCTCCTTCTCCGCGCAGCTCTCGATTCCCCCCTCTCTTTCGAACCCTCCATGTCATATTCCGCTCCAGGAGCTCCATCATAGCTCCTCGCTGTCGCTGGGAGGATGTTTTCTCCTCTGCTCGCCCCTTCCACCGTCATTTTCTCTCTACTCACCCTTTCCTCCTTTTCCGCGCAGCTCTCGATTCCCCCCTCTCTTTCGCACCCTCCATGTCATATTCCGCTCCAGGAGCTCCATCATAGCTCCTCACTGTCGCTGGGAGGATGTTTTCTCCTCCGCTCGCCCCTTCCACCGTCATTTTCTTTCTACCCACCCTTGCCTCCTTTTCCACGCAGCTCTCGATTCCCCCCTCTCTTTTGCACCCTCCATGTCATATTCCGCTCCAGGAGCTCCATCATAGCTCCTCGCTGTCGCTGGGAGGATGTTTTCTCCTCTGCTCGCCCCTTCCACCGTCATTTTCTCTCTACCCACCCTTTCCTCCTTTTCCGCACAGCTCTCGATTCCCCCCTCTCTTTCGCACCCTCCATGTCATATTCCGCTCCAGGAGTTCCATCATAGCTCCTCACTGTCGCTGGGAGGAAGTTTTCTCCTCCGCTCGCCCCTTCCACCGTCATTTTCTCTCTACCCACCCTTGCCTCCTTTTCCGCGCAGCTCTCGATTCCCCCCTCTCTTTCGCACCCTCCATGTCATATTCCGCTCCAGGAGCTCCATCATAGCTCCTTGCTGTCGCTGGGAGGACGTTTTCTCCTCCGCTCGCCCCTTCCACCGTCATTTTCTCTCTACCCACCCTTGCCTCCTTTTCCGCGCAGCTCTCGATTCCCCCCTCTCTTTCGCACCCTCCATGTCATATTCCGCTCCAGGAGTTCCATCATAGCTCCTCACTGTCGCTGGGAGGATGTTTTCTCCTCCGCTCGCCCCTTCCACCGTCATTTTCTCTCTACCCACCCTTGCCTCCTTTTCCGCGCAGCTCTCGATTCCCCCCTCTCTTTCGCACCCTCCATGTCATATTCCGCTCCAGGAGTTCCATCATAGCTCCTCACTGTCGCTGGGAGGAAGTTTTCTCCTCCGCTTGCCCCTTCCACCGTCATTTTCTCTCTACCCACCCTTGCCTCCTTTTCCGCGCAGCTCTCGATTCCCCCCTCTCTTTCGCACCCTCCATGTCATATTCCGCTCCAGGAGCTCCATCATAGCTCCTTGCTGTCGCTGGGAGGATGTTTTCTCCTCCGCTCGCCCCTTCCACCGTCATTTTCTCTCTACCCACCCTTGCCTCCTTTTCCGCGCAGCTCTCGATTCCCCCCTCTCTTTCGCACCCTCCATGTCATATTCCGCTCCAGGAGTTCCATCATAGCTCCTCACTGTCGCTGGGAGGATGTTTTCTCCTCCGCTCGCCCCTTCCACCGTCATTTTCTCTCTACCCACCCTTGCCTCCTTTTCCGCGCAGCTCTCGATTCCCCCCTCTCTTTCGCACCCTCCATGTCATATTCCGCTCCAGGAGCTCCATCATAGCTCCTCGCTGTCGCTGGGAGGATGTTTTCTCCTCCGCTCGCCCCTTCCACCGTCATTTTCTCTCTACCCACCCTTGCCTCCTTTTCCGCGCAGCTCTCGATTCCCCCCTCTCTTTCGCACCCTCCATGTCATATTCCGCTCCAGGAGCTCCATCATAGCTCCTCGCTGTCGCTGGGAGGATGTTTTCTCCTCTGCTCGCCCCTTCCACCGTCATTTTCTCTCTACCCACCCTTTCCTCCTTTTCCGCGCAGCTCTCGATTCCCCCCTCTCTTTCGCACCCTCCATGTCATATTCCGCTCCAGGAGTTCCATCATAGCTCCTCACTGTCGCTGGGAGGAAGTTTTCTCCTCCGCTCGCCCCTTCCACCGTCATTTTCTCTCTACCCACCCTTGCCTCCTTTTCCGCGCAGCTCTCGATTCCCCCCTCTCTTTCGCACCCTCCATGTCATATTCCGCTCCAGGAGTTCCATCATAGCTCCTCACTGTCGCTGGGAGGATGTTTTCTCCTCCGCTCGCCCCTTCCACCGTCATTTTCTCTCTACCCACCCTTGCCTCCTTTTCCGCGCAGCTCTCGATTCCCCCCTCTCTTTCGCACCCTCCATGTCATATTCCGCTCCAGGAGTTCCATCATAGCTCCTCACTGTCGCTGGGAGGAAGTTTTCTCCTCCGCTTGCCCCTTCCACCGTCATTTTCTCTCTACCCACCCTTGCCTCCTTTTCCGCGCAGCTCTCGATTCCCCCCTCTCTTTCGCACCCTCCATGTCATATTCCGCTCCAGGAGCTCCATCATAGCTCCTTGCTGTCGCTGGGAGGATGTTTTCTCCTCCGCTCGCCCCTTCCACCGTCATTTTCTCTCTACCCACCCTTGCCTCCTTTTCTGCGCAGCTCTCGATTCCCCCCTCTCTTTCGCACCCTCCATGTCATATTCCGCTCCAGGAGTTCCATCATAGCTCCTCACTGTCGCTGGGAGGATGTTTTCTCCTCCGCTCGCCCCTTCCACCGTCATTTTCTCTCTACCCACCCTTGCCTCCTTTTCCGCGCAGCTCTCGATTCCCCCCTCTCTTTCGCACCCTCCATGTCATATTCCGCTCCAGGAGCTCCATCATAGCTCCTCGCTGTCGCTGGGAGGATGTTTTCTCCTCCGCTCGCCCCTTCCACCGTCATTTTCTCTCTACCCACCCTTGCCTCCTTTTCCGCGCAGCTCTCGATTCCCCCCTCTCTTTCGCACCCTCCATGTCATATTCCGCTCCAGGAGCTCCATCATAGCTCCTCGCTGTCGCTGGGAGGATGTTTTCTCCTCTGCTCGCCCCTTCCACCGTCATTTTCTCTCTACCCACCCTTTCCTCCTTTTCCGCGCAGCTCTCGATTCCCCCCTCTCTTTCGCACCCTCCATGTCATATTCCGCTCCAGGAGTTCCATCATAGCTCCTCACTGTCGCTGGGAGGAAGTTTTCTCCTCCGCTCGCCCCTTCCACCGTCATTTTCTCTCTACCCACCCTTGCCTCCTTTTCCGCGCAGCTCTCGATTCCCCCCTCTCTTTCGCACCCTCCATGTCATATTCCGCTCCAGGAGTTCCATCATAGCTCCTCACTGTCGCTGGGAGGATGTTTTCTCCTCCGCTCGCCCCTTCCACCGTCATTTTCTCTCTACCCACCCTTGCCTCCTTTTCCGCGCAGCTCTCGATTCCCCCCTCTCTTTCGCACCCTCCATGTCATATTCCGCTCCAGGAGTTCCATCATAGCTCCTCACTGTCGCTGGGAGGAAGTTTTCTCCTCCGCTCGCCCCTTCCACCGTCATTTTCTCTCTACCCACCCTTGCCTCCTTTTCCGCGCAGCTCTCGATTCCCCCCTCTCTTTCGCACCCTCCATGTCATATTCCGCTCCAGGAGCTCCATCATAGCTCCTTGCTGTCGCTGGGAGGATGTTTTCTCCTCCGCTCGCCCCTTCCACCGTCATTTTCTCTCTACCCACCCTTGCCTCCTTTTCCGCGCAGCTCTCGATTCCCCCCTCTCTTTCGCACCCTCCATGTCATATTCCGCTCCAGGAGTTCCATCATAGCTCCTCACTGTCGCTGGGAGGATGTTTTCTCCTCCGCTCGCCCCTTCCACCGTCATTTTCTCTCTACCCACCCTTGCCTCCTTTTCCGCGCAGCTCTCGATTCCCCCCTCTCTTTCGCACCCTCCATGTCATATTCCGCTCCAGGAGTTCCATCATAGCTCCTCACTGTCGCTGGGAGGAAGTTTTCTCCTCCGCTCGCCCCTTCCACCGTCATTTTCTCTCTACCCACCCTTGCCTCCTTTTCCGCGCAGCTCTCGATTCCCCCCTCTCTTTCGCACCCTCCATGTCATATTCCGCTCCAGGAGCTCCATCATAGCTCCTCGCTGTCGCTGGGAGGATGTTTTCTCCTCCGCTCGCCCCTTCCACCGTCATTTTCTCTCTACCCACCCTTGCCTCCTTTTCCGCGCAGCTCTCGATTCCCCCCTCTCTTTCGCACCCTCCATGTCATATTCCGCTCCAGGAGCTCCATCATAGCTCCTTGCTGTCGCTGGGAGGATGTTTTCTCCTCGGCTCGCCCCTTCCACCGTCATTTTCTCTCTACCCACCCTTGCCTCCTTTTCCGCGCAGCTCTCGATTCCCCCCTCTCTTTCGCACCCTCCATGTCATATTCCGCTCCAGGAGTTCCATCATAGCTCCTCACTGTCGCTGGGAGGAAGTTTTCTCCTCCGCTCGCCCCTTCCACCGTCATTTTCTCTCTACCCACCCTTGCCTCCTTTTCCGCGCAGCTCTCGATTCCCCCCTCTCTTTCGCACCCTCCATGTCATATTCCGCTCCAGGAGTTCCATCATAGCTCCTCACTGTCGCTGGGAGGATGTTTTCTCCTCCGCTCGCCCCTTCCACCGTCATTTTCTCTCTACCCACCCTTGCCTCCTTCTCCGCGCAGCTCTCGATTCCCCCCTCTCTTTCGAACCCTCCATGTCATATTCCGCTCCAGGAGCTCCATCATAGCTCCTCGCTGTCGCTGGGAGGATGTTTTCTCCTCTGCTCGCCCCTTCCACCGTCATTTTCTCTCTACCCACCCTTTCCTCCTTTTCCGCGCAGCTCTCGATTCCCCCCTCTCTTTCGCACCCTCCATGTCATATTCCGCTCCAGGAGCTCCATCATAGCTCCTCGCTGTCGCTGGGAGGATGTTTTCTCCTCCGCTCGCCCCTTCCACCGTCATTTTCTTTCTCCCCACCCTTGCCTCCTTTTCCACGCAGCTCTCGATTCCCCCCTCTCTTTCGCACCCTCCATGTCATATTCCGCTCCAGGAGCTCCATCATAGCTCCTCGCTGTTGCTGGGAGGATGTTTTCTCCTCCGCTCGCCCCTTCCACCGTCATTTTCTCTCTACCCACCCTTGCCTCCTTCTCCGCACAGCTCTCGATTCCCCCCTCTCTTTCGCACCCTCCATGTCATATTCCGCTCCAGGAGCTCCATCATAGCTCCTCGCTGTCGCTGGGAGGATGTTTTCTCCTCTGCTCGCCCCTTCCACCGTCATTTTCTCTCCACCCACCCTTTCCTCCTTTTCCGCGCAGCTCTCGATTCCCCCGTCTCTTGCGCACCCTCCATGTCATATTCCGCTCCAGGAGCTCCATCATAGCTCCTCGCTGTCGCTGGGAGGATGTTTTCTCCTCCGCTTGCCCCTTCCACCGTCATTTTCTCTCTACCCACCCTTGCCTCCTTCTCCGCGCAGCTCTCGATTCCCTCCTCTCTCTCGCACCCTCCATATTACATCCAGCTCCAGGAGCTCCATCATAGCTCCTCGCTGTCGCTGGGAGGATGTTTTCTCCTCCGCTCGCCCCTTCCACCGTCATTTTCTCTCTACCCACCCTTGCCTCCTTTTCCGCGCAGCTCTCGATTCCCCCCTCTCTTTCGCACCCTCCATGTCATATTCCGCTCCAGGAGCTCCATCATAGCTCCTTGCTGTCGCTGGGAGGATGTTTTCTCCTCCGCTCGCCCCTTCCACCGTCATTTTCTCTCTACCCACCCTTGCCTCCTTCTCCGCGCAGCTCTCGATTCCCTCCTCTCTCTCGCACCCTCCATATTACATCCAGCTCCAGGAGCTCCATCATAGCTCCTCGCTGTCGCTGGGAGGATGTTTTCTCCTCCGCTCGCCCCTTCCACCGTCATTTTCTCTCTACCCACCCTTGCCTCCTTCTCCGCGCAGCTCTCGATTCCCTCCTCTCTCTCGCACCCTCCATATTACATCCAGCTCCAGGAGCTCCATCATAGCTCCTCGCTGTCGCTGGGAGGATGTTTTCTCCTCCGCTCGCCCCTTCCACCGTCATTTTCTCTCTACCCACCCTTGCCTCCTTTTCCGCGCAGCTCTCGATTCCCCCCTCTCTTTCGCACCCTCCATGTCATATTCCGCTCCAGGAGCTCCATCATAGCTCCTTGCTGTCGCTGGGAGGATGTTTTCTCCTCCGCTCGCCCCTTCCACCGTCATTTTCTCTCTACCCACCCTTGCCTCCTTCTCCGCGCAGCTCTCGATTCCCTCCTCTCTCTCGCACCCTCCATATTACATCCAGCTCCAGGAGCTCCATCATAGCTCCTCGCTGTCACTGGGAGGATGTTTTCTCCTCCGCTCGCCCCTTCCACCGTCATTTTCTCTCTACCCACCCTTGCCTCCTTCTCCGCGCAGCTCTCGATTCCCCCCTCTCTCTCGCACCCTCCATATTACATCCAGCTCCAGGAGCTCCATCATAGCTCCTCGCTGTCGCTGGGAGGATGTTTTCTCCTCCGCTCGCCCCTTCCACCGTCATTTTCTCTCTACCCACCCTTGCCTCCTTTTCCGCGCAGCTCTCGATTCCCCCCTCTCTTTCGCACCCTCCATGTCATATTCCGCTCCAGGAGTTCCATCATAGCTCCTCACTGTCGCTGGGAGGATGTTTTCTCCTCCGCTCGCCCCTTCCACCGTCATTTTCTCTCTACCCACCCTTGCCTCCTTCTCCGCGCAGCTCTCGATTCCCTCCTCTCTCTCGCACCCTCCATATTACATCCAGCTCCAGGAGCTCCATCATAGCTCCTCGCTGTCGCTGGGAGGATGTTTTCTCCTCCGCTCGCCCCTTCCACCGTCATTTTCTCTCTACCCACCCTTGCCTCCTTCTCCGCGCAGCTCTCGATTCCCTCCTCTCTCTCGCACCCTCCATATTACATCCAGCTCCAGGAGCTCCATCATAGCTCCTCGCTGTCGCTGGGAGGATGTTTTCTCCTCCGCTCGCCCCTTCCACCGTCATTTTCTCTCTACCCACCCTTGCCTCCTTTTCCGCGCAGCTCTCGATTCCCCCCTCTCTTTCGCACCCTCCATGTCATATTCCGCTCCAGGAGCTCCATCATAGCTCCTTGCTGTCGCTGGGAGGATGTTTTCTCCTCCGCTCGCCCCTTCCACCGTCATTTTCTCTCTACCCACCCTTGCCTCCTTCTCCGCGCAGCTCTCGATTCCCTCCTCTCTCTCGCACCCTCCATATTACATCCAGCTCCAGGAGCTCCATCATAGCTCCTCGCTGTCACTGGGAGGATGTTTTCTCCTCCGCTCGCCCCTTCCACCGTCATTTTCTCTCTACCCACCCTTGCCTCCTTCTCCGCGCAGCTCTCGATTCCCTCCTCTCTCTCGCACCCTCCATATTACATCCAGCTCCAGGAGCTCCATCATAGCTCCTCGCTGTCGCTGGGAGGATGTTTTCTCCTCCGCTCGCCCCTTCCACCGTCATTTTCTCTCTACCCACCCTTGCCTCCTTCTCCGCGCAGCTCTCGATTCCCCCCTCTCTTTCGAACCCTCCATGTCATATTCCGCTCCAGGAGCTCCATCATAGCTCCTCGCTGTCGCTGGGAGGATGTTTTCTCCTCTGCTCGCCCCTTCCACCGTCATTTTCTCTCTACCCACCCTTGCCTCCTTCTCCGCGCAGCTCTCGATTCCCCCCTCTCTCTCGCACCCTCCATATTACATCCAGCTCCAGGAGCTCCATCATAGCTCCTCGCTGTCGCTGGGAGGATGTTTTCTCCTCCGCTCGCCCCTTCCACCGTCATTTTCTCTCTACCCACCCTTGCCTCCTTTTCCGCGCAGCTCTCGATTCCCCCCTCTCTTTCGCACCCTCCATGTCATATTCCGCTCCAGGAGTTCCATCATAGCTCCTCACTGTCGCTGGGAGGATGTTTTCTCCTCCGCTCGCCCCTTCCACCGTCATTTTCTCTCTACCCACCCTTGCCTCCTTCTCCGCGCAGCTCTCGATTCCCTCCTCTCTCTCGCACCCTCCATATTACATCCAGCTCCAGGAGCTCCATCATAGCTCCTCGCTGTCGCTGGGAGGATGTTTTCTCCTCCGCTCGCCCCTTCCACCGTCATTTTCTCTCTACCCACCCTTGCCTCCTTCTCCGCGCAGCTCTCGATTCCCTCCTCTCTCTCGCACCCTCCATATTACATCCAGCTCCAGGAGCTCCATCATAGCTCCTCGCTGTCGCTGGGAGGATGTTTTCTCCTCCGCTCGCCCCTTCCACCGTCATTTTCTCTCTACCCACCCTTGCCTCCTTTTCCGCGCAGCTCTCGATTCCCCCCTCTCTTTCGCACCCTCCATGTCATATTCCGCTCCAGGAGCTCCATCATAGCTCCTTGCTGTCGCTGGGAGGATGTTTTCTCCTCCGCTCGCCCCTTCCACCGTCATTTTCTCTCTACCCACCCTTGCCTCCTTCTCCGCGCAGCTCTCGATTCCCTCCTCTCTCTCGCACCCTCCATATTACATCCAGCTCCAGGAGCTCCATCATAGCTCCTCGCTGTCACTGGGAGGATGTTTTCTCCTCCGCTCGCCCCTTCCACCGTCATTTTCTCTCTACCCACCCTTGCCTCCTTCTCCGCGCAGCTCTCGATTCCCTCCTCTCTCTCGCACCCTCCATATTACATCCAGCTCCAGGAGCTCCATCATAGCTCCTCGCTGTCGCTGGGAGGATGTTTTCTCCTCCGCTCGCCCCTTCCACCGTCATTTTCTCTCTACCCACCCTTGCCTCCTTCTCCGCGCAGCTCTCGATTCCCCCCTCTCTTTCGAACCCTCCATGTCATATTCCGCTCCAGGAGCTCCATCATAGCTCCTCGCTGTCGCTGGGAGGATGTTTTCTCCTCTGCTCGCCCCTTCCACCGTCATTTTCTCTCTACCCACCCTTTCCTCCTTTTCCGCGCAGCTCTCGATTCCCCCCTCTCTTTCGCACCCTCCATGTCATATTCCGCTCCAGGAGCTCCATCATAGCTCCTCGCTGTCGCTGGGAGGATGTTTTCTCCTCCGCTCGCCCCTTCCACCGTCATTTTCTTTCTACCCACCCTTGCCTCCTTTTCCACGCAGCTCTCGATTCCCCCCTCTCTTTCGCACCCTCCATGTCATATTCCGCTCCAGGAGCTCCATCATAGCTCCTCGCTGTTGCTGGGAGGATGTTTTCTCCTCCGCTCGCCCCTTCCACCGTCATTTTCTCTCTACCCACCCTTGCCTCCTTCTCCGCACAGCTCTCGATTCCCCCCTCTCTTTCGCACCCTCCATGTCATATTCCGCTCCAGGAGCTCCATCATAGCTCCTCGCTGTCGCTGGGAGGATGTTTTCTCCTCTGCTCGCCCCTTCCACCGTCATTTTCTCTCTACCCACCCTTTCCTCCTTTTCCGCGCAGCTCTCGATTCCCCCCTCTCTTGCGCACCCTCCATGTCATATTCCGCTCCAGGAGCTCCATCATAGCTCCTCGCTGTCGCTGGGAGGATGTTTTCTCCTCCGCTCGCCCCTTCCACCGTCATTTTCTCTCTACCCACCCTTGCCTCCATTTTCCGCGCAGCTCTCGATTCCCCCCTCTCTTTCGCACCCTCCATGTCATATTCCGCTCCAGGAGTTCCATCATAGCTCCTCACTGTCGCTGGGAGGATGTTTTCTCCTCCGCTCGCCTCTTCCACCGTCATTTTCTCTCTACCCACCCTTGCCTCCTTTTCCGCGCAGCTCTCGATTCCCCCCTCTCTTTCGCACCCTCCATGTCATATTCCGCTCCAGGAGTTCCATCATAGCTCCTCACTGTCGCTGGGAGGAAGTTTTCTCCTCCGCTCGCCCCTTCCACCGTCATTTTCTCTCTACCCACCCTTGCCTCCTTTTCCGCGCAGTTTTCGATTCCCCCCTCTCTTTCGCACCCTCCATGTCATATTCCGCTCCAGGAGCTCCATCATAGCTCCTTGCTGTCGCTGGGAGGATGTTTTCTCCTCCGCTCGCCCCTTCCACCGTCATTTTCTCTCTACCCACCCTTGCCTCCTTCTCCGCGCAGCTCTCGATTCCCCCCTCTCTTTCGCACCCTCCATGTCATATTCCGCTACAGGAGCTCCATCATAGCTCCTTGCTGTCGCTGGGAGGATGTTTTCTCCTCCGCTCGCCCCTTCCACCGTCATTTTCTCTCTACCCACCCTTGCCTCCTTCTCCGCGCAGCTCTCGATTCCCCCCTCTCTCTCGCACCCTCCATATTACATCCAGCTCCAGGAGCTCCATCATAGCTCCTCGCTGTCGCTGGGAGGATGTTTTCTCCTCCGCTCGCCCCTTCCACCGTCATTTTCTCTCTACCCACCCTTGCCTCCTTTTCCGCGCAGCTCTCGATTCCCCCCTCTCTTTCGCACCCTCCATGTCATATTCCGCTCCAGGAGTTCCATTATAGCTCCTCACTGTCGCTGGGAGGATGTTTTCTCCTCCGCTCGCCCCTTCCACCGTCATTTTCTCTCTACCCACCCTTGCCTCCTTCTCCGCGCAGCTCTCGATTCCCTCCTCTCTCTCGCACCCTCCATATTACATCCAGCTCCAGGAGCTCCATCATAGCTCCTCGCTGTCGCTGGGAGGATGTTTTCTCCTCCGCTCGCCCCTTCCACCGTCATTTTCTCTCTACCCACCCTTGCCTCCTTCTCCGCGCAGCTCTCGATTCCCTCCTCTCTCTCGCACCCTCCATATTACATCCAGCTCCAGGAGCTCCATCATAGCTCCTCGCTGTCGCTGGGAGGATGTTTTCTCCTCCGCTCGCCCCTTCCACCGTCATTTTCTCTCTACCCACCCTTGCCTCCTTTTCCGCGCAGCTCTCGATTCCCCCCTCTCTTTCGCACCCTCCATGTCATATTCCGCTCCAGGAGCTCCATCATAGCTCCTTGCTGTCGCTGGGAGGATGTTTTCTCCTCCGCTCGCCCCTTCCACCGTCATTTTCTCTCTACCCACCCTTGCCTCCTTCTCCGCGCAGCTCTCGATTCCCTCCTCTCTCTCGCACCCTCCATATTACATCCAGCTCCAGGAGCTCCATCATAGCTCCTCGCTGTCGCTGGGAGGATGTTTTCTCCTCCGCTCGCCCCTTCCACCGTCATTTTCTCTCTACCCACCCTTGCCTCCTTCTCCGCGCAGCTCTCGATTCCCTCCTCTCTCTCGCACCCTCCATATTACATCCAGCTCCAGGAGCTCCATCATAGCTCCTCGCTGTCGCTGGGAGGATGTTTTCTCCTCCGCTCGCCCCTTCCACCGTCATTTTCTCTCTACCCACCCTTGCCTCCTTTTCCGCGCAGCTCTCGATTCCCCCCTCTCTTTCGCACCCTCCATGTCATATTCCGCTCCAGGAGCTCCATCATAGCTCCTTGCTGTCGCTGGGAGGATGTTTTCTCCTCCGCTCGCCCCTTCCACCGTCATTTTCTCTCTACCCACCCTTGCCTCCTTCTCCGCGCAGCTCTCGATTCCCCCCTCTCTCTCGCACCCTCCATATTACATCCAGCTCCAGGAGCTCCATCATAGCTCCTCGCTGTCGCTGGGAGGATGTTTTCTCCTCCGCTCGCCCCTTCCACCGTCATTTTCTCTCTACCCACCCTTGCCTCCTTCTCCGCGCAGCTCTCGATTCCCCCCTCTCTCTCGCACCCTCCATATTACATCCAGCTCCAGGAGCTCCATCATAGCTCCTCGCTGTCGCTGGGAGGATGTTTTCTCCTCCGCTCGCCCCTTCCACCGTCATTTTCTCTCTACCCACCCTTGCCTCCTTTTCCGCGCAGCTCTCGATTCCCCCCTCTCTTTCGCACCCTCCATGTCATATTCCGCTCCAGGAGCTCCATCATAGCTCCTTGCTGTCGCTGGGAGGATGTTTTCTCCTCCGCTCGCCCCTTCCACCGTCATTTTCTCTCTACCCACCCTTGCCTCCTTCTCCGCGCAGCTCTCGATTACCTCCTCTCTCTCGCACCCTCCATATTACATCCAGCTCCAGGAGCTCCATCATAGCTCCTCGCTGTCGCTGGGAGGATGTTTTCTCCTCCGCTCGCCCCTTCCACCGTCATTTTCTCTCTACCCACCCTTGCCTCCTTCTCCGCGCAGCTCTCGATTCCCTCCTCTCTCTCGCACCCTCCATATTACATCCAGCTCCAGGAGCTCCATCATAGCTCCTCGCTGTCGCTGGGAGGATGTTTTCTCCTCCGCTCGCCCCTTCCACCGTCATTTTCTCTCTACCCACCCTTGCCTCCTTTTCCGCGCAGCTCTCGATTCCCCCCTCTCTTTCGCACCCTCCATGTCATATTCCGCTCCAGGAGCTCCATCATAGCTCCTTGCTGTCGCTGGGAGGATGTTTTCTCCTCCGCTCGCCCCTTCCACCGTCATTTTCTCTCTACCCACCCTTGCCTCCTTCTCCGCGCAGCTCTCGATTCCCCCCTCTCTCTCGTACCCTCCATATTACATCCAGCTCCAGGAGCTCCATCATAGCTCCTCGCTGTCGCTGGGAGGATGTTTTCTCCTCCGCTCGCCCCTTCCACCGTCATTTTCTCTCTACCCACCCTTGCCTCCTTTTCCGCGCAGCTCTCGATTCCCCCCTCTCTTTCGCACCCTCCATGTCATATTCCGCTCCAGGAGTTCCATCATAGCTCCTCACTGTCGCTGGGAGGATGTTTTCTCCTCCGCTCGCCCCTTCCACCGTCATTTTCTCTCTACCCACCCTTGCCTCCTTCTCCGCGCAGCTCTCGATTCCCCCCTCTCTTTCGCACCCTCCATGTCATATTCCGCTACAGGAGCTCCATCATAGCTCCTTGCTGTCGCTGGGAGGATGTTTTCTCCTCCGCTCGCCCCTTCCACCGTCATTTTCTCTCTACCCACCCTTGCCTCCTTCTCCGCGCAGCTCTCGATTCCCCCCTCTCTCTCGCACCCTCCATAATACATCCAGCTCCAGGAGCTCCATCATAGCTCCTCGCTGTCGCTGGGAGGATGTTTTCTCCTCCGCTCGCCCCTTCCACCGTCATTTTCTCTCTACCCACCCTTGCCTCCTTTTCCGCGCAGCTCTCGATTCCCCCCTCTCTTTCGCACCCTCCATGTCATATTCCGCTCCAGGAGTTCCATCATAGCTCCTCACTGTCGCTGGGAGGATGTTTTCTCCTCCGCTCGCCCCTTCCACCGTCATTTTCTCTCTACCCACCCTTGCCTCCTTCTCCGCGCAGCTCTCGATTCCCTCCTCTCTCTCGCACCCTCCATATTACATCCAGCTCCAGGAGCTCCATCATAGCTCCTCGCTGTCGCTGGGAGGATGTTTTCTCCTCCGCTCGCCCCTTCCACCGTCATTTTCTCTCTACCCACCCTTGCCTCCTTCTCCGCGCAGCTCTCGATTCCCTCCTCTCTCTCGCACCCTCCATATTACATCCAGCTCCAGGAGCTCCATCATAGCTCCTCGCTGTCGCTGGGAGGATGTTTTCTCCTCCGCTCGCCCCTTCCACCGTCATTTTCTCTCTACCCACCCTTGCCTCCTTTTCCGCGCAGCTCTCGATTCCCCCCTCTCTTTCGCACCCTCCATGTCATATTCCGCTCCAGGAGCTCCATCATAGCTCCTTGCTGTCGCTGGGAGGATGTTTTCTCCTCCGCTCGCCCCTTCCACCGTCATTTTCTCTCTACCCACCCTTGCCTCCTTCTCCGCGCAGCTCTCGATTCCCTCCTCTCTCTCGCACCCTCCATATTACATCCAGCTCCAGGAGCTCCATCATAGCTCCTCGCTGTCACTGGGAGGATGTTTTCTCCTCCGCTCGCCCCTTCCACCGTCATTTTCTCTCTACCCACCCTTGCCTCCTTCTCCGCGCAGCTCTCGATTCCCCCCTCTCTCTCGCACCCTCCATATTACATCCAGCTCCAGGAGCTCCATCATAGCTCCTCGCTGTCGCTGGGAGGATGTTTTCTCCTCCGCTCGCCCCTTCCACCGTCATTTTCTCTCTACCCACCCTTGCCTCCTTTTCCGCGCAGCTCTCGATTCCCCCCTCTCTTTCGCACCCTCCATGTCATATTCCGCTCCAGGAGTTCCATCATAGCTCCTCACTGTCGCTGGGAGGATGTTTTCTCCTCCGCTCGCCCCTTCCACCGTCATTTTCTCTCTACCCACCCTTGCCTCCTTCTCCGCGCAGCTCTCGATTCCCTCCTCTCTCTCGCACCCTCCATATTACATCCAGCTCCAGGAGCTCCATCATAGCTCCTCGCTGTCGCTGGGAGGATGTTTTCTCCTCCGCTCGCCCCTTCCACCGTCATTTTCTCTCTACCCACCCTTGCCTCCTTCTCCGCGCAGCTCTCGATTCCCTCCTCTCTCTCGCACCCTCCATATTACATCCAGCTCCAGGAGCTCCATCATAGCTCCTCGCTGTCGCTGGGAGGATGTTTTCTCCTCCGCTCGCCCCTTCCACCGTCATTTTCTCTCTACCCACCCTTGCCTCCTTTTCCGCGCAGCTCTCGATTCCCCCCTCTCTTTCGCACCCTCCATGTCATATTCCGCTCCAGGAGCTCCATCATAGCTCCTTGCTGTCGCTGGGAGGATGTTTTCTCCTCCGCTCGCCCCTTCCACCGTCATTTTCTCTCTACCCACCCTTGCCTCCTTCTCCGCGCAGCTCTCGATTCCCTCCTCTCTCTCGCACCCTCCATTTTAAAAACCAGCTCCAGGAGCTCCATCATAGCTCCTCGCTGTCACTGGGAGGATGTTTTCTCCTCCGCTCGCCCCTTCCACCGTCATTTTCTCTCTACCCACCCTTGCCTCCTTCTCCGCGCAGCTCTCGATTCCCTCCTCTCTCTCGCACCCTCCATATTACATCCAGCTCCAGGAGCTCCATCATAGCTCCTCGCTGTCACTGGGAGGATGTTTTCTCCTCCGCTCGCCCCTTCCACCGTAATTTTCTCTCTACCCACCCTTGCCTCCTTTTCCGCGCAGCTCTCGATTCCCCCCTCTCTTTCGCACCCTCCATGTCATATTCCGCTCCAGGAGCTCCATCATAGCTCCTTGCTGTCGCTGGGAGGATGTTTTCTCCTCCGCTCGCCCCTTCCACCGTCATTTTCTCTCTACCCACCCTTGCCTCCTTCTCCGGGCAGCTCTCGATTCCCTCCTCTCTCTCGCACCCTCCATATTACATCCAGCTCCAGGAGCTCCATCATAGCTCCTCGCTGTCGCTGGGAGGATGTTTTCTCCTCCGCTCGCCCCTTCCACCGTCATTTTCTCTCTACCCACCCTTGCCTCCTTCTCCGCGCAGCTCTCGATTCCCTCCTCTCTCTCGCACCCTCCATATTACATCCAGCTCCAGGAGCTCCATCATAGCTCCTCGCTGTCGCTGGGAGGATGTTTTCTCCTCCGCTCGCCCCTTCCACCGTCATTTTCTCTCTACCCACCCTTGCCTCCTTCTCCGCGCAGCTCTCGATTCCCTCCTCTCTCTCGCACCCTCCATATTACATCCAGCTCCAGGAGCTCCATCATAGCTCCTCGCTGTCGCTGGGAGGATGTTTTCTCCTCCGCTCGCCCCTTCCACCGTCATTTTCTCTCTACCCACCCTTGCCTCCTTTTCCGCGCAGCTCTCGATTCCCCCCTCTCTTTCGCACCCTCCATGTCATATTCCGCTCCAGGAGTTCCATCATAGCTCCTCACTGTCGCTGGGAGGATGTTTTCTCCTCCGCTCGCCCCTTCCACCGTCATTTTCTCTCTACCCACCCTTGCCTCCTTTTCCGCGCAGCTCTCGATTCCCCCCTCTCTTTCGCACCCTCCATGTCATATTCCGCTCCAGGAGCTCCATCATAGCTCCTTGCTGTCGCTGGGAGGATGTTTTCTCCTCCGCTCGCCCCTTCCACCGTCATTTTCTCTCTACCCACCCTTGCCTCCTTCTCCGCGCTGCTCTCGATTCCCCCCTCTCTTTCGCACCCTCCATGTCATATTCCGCTCCAGGAGTTCCATCATAGCTCCTCACTGTCGCTGGGAGGATGTTTTCTCCTCCGCTCGCCCCTTCCACCGTCATTTTCTCTCTACCCACCCTTGCCTCCTTCTCCGCGCAGCTCTCGATTCCCTCCTCTCTCTCGCACCCTCCATATTACATCCAGCTCCAGGAGCTCCATCATAGCTCCTCGCTGTCGCTGGGAGGATGTTTTCTCCTTCCGCTCGCCCCTTCCACCGTCATTTTCTCTCTACCCACCCTTGCCTCCTTCTCCGCGCAGCTCTCGATTCCCTCCTCTCTCTCGCACCCTCCATATTACATCCAGCTCCAGGAGCTCCATCATAGCTCCTCGCTGTCGCTGGGAGGATGTTTTCTCCTCCGCTCGCCCCTTCCACCGTCATTTTCTCTCTACCCACCCTTGCCTCCTTTTCCGCGCAGCTCTCGATTCCCCCCTCTCTTTCGCACCCTCCATGTCATATTCCGCTCCAGGAGCTCCATCATAGCTCCTTGCTGTCGCTGGGAGGATGTTTTCTCCTCCGCTCGCCCCTTCCACCGTCATTTTCTCTCTACCCACCCTTGCCTCCTTCTCCGCACAGCTCTCGATTCCCTCCTCTCTCTCGCACCCTCCATATTACATCCAGCTCCAGGAGCTCCATCATAGCTCCTCGCTGTCGCTGGGAGGATGTTTTCTCCTCCGCTCGCCCCTTCCACCGTCATTTTCTCTCTACCCACCCTTGCCTCCTTTTCCGCGCAGCTCTCGATTCCCCCCTCTCTTTTGCACCCTCCATGTCATATTCTGCTCCAGGAGCTCCATCATAGCTCCTTGCTGTCGCTGGGAGGATGTTTTCTCCTCCGCTCGCCCCTTCCACCGTCATTTTCTCTCTACCCACCCTTGCCTCCTTCTCCGCGCAGCTCTCGATTCCCCCCTCTCTCTCGCACTCTCCATATTACATCCAGCTCCAGGAGCTCCATCATAGCTCCTCGCTGTCGCTGGGAGGATGTTTTCTCCTCCGCTCGCCCCTTCCACCGTCATTTTCTCTCTACCCACCCTTGCCTCCTTTTCCGCGCAGCTCTCGATTCCCCCCTCTCTTTCGCACCCTCCATGTCATATTCCGCTCCAGGAGTTCCATCATAGCTCCTCACTGTCGCTGGGAGGATGTTTTCTCCTTCCGCTCGCCCCTTCCACCGTCATTTTCTCTCTACCCTCCCTTGCCTCCTTCTCCGCGCAGCTCTCGATTCCCTCCTCTCTCTCGCACCCTCCATATTACATCCAGCTCCAGGAGCTCCATCATAGCTCCTCGCTGTCGCTGGGAGGATGTTTTCTCCTCCGCTCGCCCCTTCCACCGTCATTTTCTCTCTACCCACCCTTGCCTCCTTTTCCGCGCAGCTCTCGATTCCCCCCTCTCTTTCGCACCCTCCATGTCATATTCCGCTCCAGGAGCTCCATCATAGCTCCTCGCTGTCGCTGGGAGGATGTTTTCTCCTCCGCTCGCCCCTTCCACCGTCATTTTCTCTCTACCCACCCTTGCCTCCTTCTCCGCGCATCTCTCGATTCCCCCCTCTCTTTCGCACCCTCCATGTCATATTCCGCTACAGGAGCTCCATCATAGCTCCTTGCTGTCGCTGGGAGGATGTTTTCTCCTCCGCTCGCCCCTTCCACCGTCATTTTCTCTCTACCCACCCTTGCCTCCTTCTCCGCGCAGCTCTCGATTCCCCCCTCTCTCTCGCACCCTCCATATTACATCCAGCTCCAGGAGCTCCATCATAGCTCCTCACTGTCGCTGGGAGGATGTTTTCTCCTCCGCTCGCCCCTTCCACCGTCATTTTCTCTCTACCCACCCTTGCCTCCTTCTCCGCGCATCTCTCGATTCCCCCCTCTCTTTCGCACCCTCCATGTCATATTCCGCTACAGGAGCTCCATCATAGCTCCTTGCTGTCGCTGGGAGGATGTTTTCTCCTCCGCTCGCCCCTTCCACCGTCATTTTCTCTCTACCCACCCTTGCCTCCTTCTCCGCGCAGCTCTCGATTCCCCCCTCTCTCTCGCACCCTCCATATTACATCCAGCTCCAGGAGCTCCATCATAGCTCCTCGCTGTCGCTGGGAGGATGTTTTCTCCTCCGCTCGCCCCTTCCACCGTCATTTTCTCTCTACCCACCCTTGCCTCCTTTTCCGCGCAGCTCTCGATTCCCCCCTCTCTTTCGCACCCTCCATGTCATATTCCGCTCCAGGAGTTCCATCATAGCTCCTCACTGTCGCTGGGAGGATGTTTTCTCCTCCG
Source organism: Pelophylax lessonae (assembly GCF_965119305.1). Classification (NCBI taxonomy): domain Eukaryota; kingdom Metazoa; phylum Chordata; class Amphibia; order Anura; family Ranidae; genus Pelophylax; species Pelophylax lessonae. The sequence continues at coordinate 81,043,520 of NC_138780.1, read as the reverse complement.
CTCGCCCCTTCCACCGTCATTTTCTCTCTACCCACCCTTGCCTCCTTCTCCGCGCAGCTCTCGATTCCCCCCTCTCTCTCGCACCCTCCATATTACATCCAGCTCCAGGAGCTCCATCATAGCTCCTCGCTGTCGCTGGGAGGATGTTTTCTCCTCCGCTCGCCCCTTCCACCGTCATTTTCTCTCTACCCACCCTTGCCTCCTTCTCCGCGCAGCTCTCGATTCCCTCCTCTCTCTCGCACCCTCCATATTACATCCAGCTCCAGGAGCTCCATCATAGCTCCTCGCTGTCGCTGGGAGGATGTTTTCTCCTCCGCTCGCCCCTTCCACCGTCATTTTCTCTCTACCCACCCTTGCCTCCTTTTCCGCGCAGCTCTTGATTCCCCCCTCTCTTTCGCACCCTCCATGTCATATTCCGCTCCAGGAGCTCCATCATAGCTCCTTGCTGTCGCTGGGAGGATGTTTTCTCCTCCGCTCGCCCCTTCCACCGTCATTTTCTCTCTACCCACCCTTGCCTCCTTCTCCGCGCAGCTCTCGATTCCCTCCTCTCTCTCGCACCCTCCATATTACATCCAGCTCCAGGAGCTCCATCATAGCTCCTCGCTGTCGCTGGGAGGATGTTTTCTCCTCCGCTCGCCCCTTCCACCGTCATTTTCTCTCTACCCACCCTTGCCTCCTTCTCCGCGCAGCTCTCGATTCCCTCCTCTCTCTCGCACCCTCCATATTACATCCAGCTCCAGGAGCTCCATCATATCTCCTCGCTGTCGCTGGGAGGATGTTTTCTCCTCCGCTCGCCCCTTCCACCGTCATTTTCTCTCTACCCACCCTTGCCTCCTTTTCCGCGCAGCTCTCGATTCCCCCCTCTCTTTCGCACCCTCCATGTCATATTCCGCTCCAGGAGTTCCATCATAGCTCCTCACTGTCGCTGGGAGGATGTTTTCTCCTCCGCTCGCCCCTTCCACCGTCATTTTCTCTCTACCCACCCTTGCCTCCTTCTCCGCGCATCTCTCGATTCCCCCCTCTCTTTCGCACCCTCCATGTCATATTCCGCTCCAGGAGCTCCATCATAGCTCCTCGCTGTCGCTGGGAGGATGTTTTCTCCTCCGCTCGCCCCTTCCACCGTCATTTTCTCTCTACCCACCCTTGCCTCCTTCTCCGCGCAGCTCTCGATTCCCCCCTCTCTCTCGCACCCTCCATATTACATCCAGCTCCAGGAGCTCCATCATAGCTCCTCGCTGTCGCTGGGAGGATGTTTTCTCCTCCGCTCGCCCCTTCCACCGTCATTTTCTCTCTACCCACCCTTGCCTCCTTCTCCGCGCAGCTCTCGATTCCCTCCTCTCTCTCGCACCCTCCATATTACATCCAGCTCCAGGAGCTCCATCATAGCTCCTCGCTGTCGCTGGGAGGATGTTTTCTCCTCCGCTCGCCCCTTCCACCGTCATTTTCTCTCTACCCACCCTTGCCTCCTTTTCCGCGCAGCTCTTGATTCCCCCCTCTCTTTCGCACCCTCCATGTCATATTCCGCTCCAGGAGCTCCATCATAGCTCCTTGCTGTCGCTGGGAGGATGTTTTCTCCTCCGCTCGCCCCTTCCACCGTCATTTTCTCTCTACCCACCCTTGCCTCCTTCTCCGCGCAGCTCTCGATTCCCTCCTCTCTCTCGCACCCTCCATATTACATCCAGCTCCAGGAGCTCCATCATAGCTCCTCGCTGTCGCTGGGAGGATGTTTTCTCCTCCGCTCGCCCCTTCCACCGTCATTTTCTCTCTACCCACCCTTGCCTCCTTCTCCGCGCAGCTCTCGATTCCCTCCTCTCTCTCGCACCCTCCATATTACATCCAGCTCCAGGAGCTCCATCATATCTCCTCGCTGTCGCTGGGAGGATGTTTTCTCCTCCGCTCGCCCCTTCCACCGTCATTTTCTCTCTACCCACCCTTGCCTCCTTTTCCGCGCAGCTCTCGATTCCCCCCTCTCTTTCGCACCCTCCATGTCATATTCCGCTCCAGGAGTTCCATCATAGCTCCTCACTGTCGCTGGGAGGATGTTTTCTCCTCCGCTCGCCCCTTCCACCGTCATTTTCTCTCTACCCACCCTTGCCTCCTTCTCCGCGCATCTCTCGATTCCCCCCTCTCTTTCGCACCCTCCATGTCATATTCCGCTCCAGGAGCTCCATCATAGCTCCTCGCTGTCGCTGGGAGGATGTTTTCTCCTCCGCTCGCCCCTTCCACCGTCATTTTCTCTCTACCCACCCTTGCCTCCTTTTCCGCGCAGCTCTCGATTCCCCCCTCTCTTTCGCACCCTCCATGTCATATTCCGCTCCAGGAGCTCCATCATAGCTCCTTGCTGTCGCTGGGAGGATGTTTTCTCCTCCGCTCGCCCCTTCCACCGTCATTTTCTCTCTACCCACCCTTGCCTCCTTTTCCGCGCAGCTCTCGATTCCCCCCTCTCTTTCGCACCCTCCATGTCATATTCCGCTCCAGGAGTTCCATCATAGCTCCTCACTGTCGCTGGGAGGATGTTTTCTCCTCCGCTCGCCCCTTCCACCATCATTTTCTCTCTACCCACCCTTGCCTCCTTTTCCGCGCAGCTCTCGATTCCCCCCTCTCTTTCGCACCCTCCATGTCATATTCCGCTCCAGGAGTTCCATCATAGCTCCTCACTGTCGCTGGGAGGAAGTTTTCTCCTCCGCTCGCCCCTTCCACCGTCATTTTCTCTCTACCCACCCTTGCCTCCTTTTCCGCGCAGCTCTCGATTCCCCCCTCTCTTTCGCACCCTCCATGTCATATTCCGCTCCAGGAGTTCCATCATAGCTCCTCACTGTCGCTGGGAGGATGTTTTCTCCTCCGCTCGCCCCTTCCACCGTCATTTTCTCTCTACCCACCCTTGCCTCCTTCTCCGCGCAGCTCTCGATTCCCCCCTCTCTTTCGCACCCTCCATGTCATATTCCGCTCCAGGAGCTCCATCATAGCTCTTCGCTGTCGCTGGGAGGATGTTTTCTCCTCCGCTCGCCCCTTCCACCGTCATTTTCTCTCTACCCACCCTTGCCTCCTTTTCCGCGCAGCTCTCGATTCCCCCCTCTCTTTCGCACCCTCCATGTCATATTCCGCTCCAGGAGCTCCATCATAGCTCCTCGCTGTCGCTGGGAGGATGTTTTCTCCTCCGCTCGCCCCTTCCACCGTCATTTTCTCTCTACCCACCCTTGCCTCCTTCTCCGCGCAGCTCTCAATTCCCCCCTCTCTTTCGCACCCTCCATGTCATATTCCGCTCCAGGAGCTCCATCATAGCTCCTCGCTGTCGCTGGGAGGATGTTTTCTCCTCCGCTCGCCTCTTCCACCGTCATTTTCTCTCTACCCACCCTTGCCTCCTTCTCCGCGCAGCTCTCGATTCCCCCCTCTCTTTCGAACCCTCCATGTCATATTCCGCTCCAGGAGCTCCATCATAGCTCCTCGCTGTTGCTGGGAGGATGTTTTCTCCTCCGCTCGCCCCTTCCACCGTCATTTTCTCTCTACCCACCCTTGCCTCCTTCTCCGCACAGCTCTCGATTCCCCCCTCTCTTTCGCACCCTCCATGTCATATTCCGCTCCAGGAGCTCCATCATAGCTCCTCGCTGTCGCTGGGAGGATGTTTTCTCCTCTGCTCGCCCCTTCCACCGTCATTTTCTCTCTACCCACCCTTTCCTCCTTTTCCGCGCAGCTCTCGATTCCCCCCTCTCTTGCGCACCCTCCATGTCATATTCCGCTCCAGGAGCTCCATCATAGCTCCTCGCTGTCGCTGGGAGGATGTTTTCTCCTCCGCTCGCCCCTTCCACCGTCATTTTCTCTCTACCCACCCTTGCCTCCATTTTCCGCGCAGCTCTCGATTCCCCCCTCTCTTTCGCACCCTCCATGTCATATTCCGCTCCAGGAGTTCCATCATAGCTCCTCACTGTCGCTGGGAGGATGTTTTCTCCTCCGCTCGCCTCTTCCACCGTCATTTTCTCTCTACCCACCCTTGCCTCCTTTTCCGCGCAGCTCTCGATTCCCCCCTCTCTTTCGCACCCTCCATGTCATATTCCGCTCCAGGAGTTCCATCATAGCTCCTCACTGTCGCTGGGAGGATGTTTTCTCCTCCGCTCGCCCCTTCCACCGTCATTTTCTCTCTACCCACCCTTGCCTCCTTTTCCGCGCAGCTCTCGATTCCCCCCTCTCTTTCGCACCCTCCATGTCATATTCCGCTCCAGGAGTTCCATCATAGCTCCTCACTGTCGCTGGGAGGAAGTTTTCTCCTCCGCTCGCCCCTTCCACCGTCATTTTCTCTCTACCCACCCTTGCCTCCTTTTCCGCGCAGTTTTCGATTCCCCCCTCTCTTTCGCACCCTCCATGTCATATTCCGCTCCAGGAGCTCCATCATAGCTCCTTGCTGTCGCTGGGAGGATGTTTTCTCCTCCGCTTGCCTCTTCCACCGTCATTTTCTCTCTACCCACCCTTGCCTCCTTCTCCGCGCTGCTCTCGATTCCCTCCTCTCTCTCGCACCCTCCATATTACATCCAGCTCCAGGAGCTCCATCATAGCTCCTCGCTGTCGCTGGGAGGATGTTTTCTCCTCTGCTCGCCCCTTCCACCGTCATTTTCTCTCTACCCACCCTTGCCTCCTTCTCCGCGCAGCTCTCGATTCCCTCCTCTCTCTCGCACCCTCCATATTACATCCAGCTCCAGGAGCTCCATCATAGCTCCTCGCTGTCGCTGGGAGGATGTTTTCTCCTCTGCTCGCCGCTTCCGCCGTCATTTTCTCTCCACCCACCCTTGCCTCCTTTTTCGCGCAGCTCTCAATTCCCCCCTCTCTTTCGCACCCTCCATGTCATATTCCGCTCCAGGAGCTCCATCATAGCTCCTTGCTGTCGCTGGGAGGATGTTTTCTCCTCCGCTCGCCCCTTCCACCGTCATTTTCTCTCTACCCACCCTTGCCTCCTTTTCCGCGCAGCTCTCGATTCCCCCCTCTCTTTCGCACCCTCCATGTCATATTCCGCTCCAGGAGTTCCATCATAGCTCCTCACTGTCGCTGGGAGGATGTTTTCTCCTCCGCTCGCCCCTTCCACCGTCATTTTCTCTCTACCCACCCTTGCCTCCTTCTCCGCGCAGCTCTCGATAACCCCCCTCTCTTTCGCACCCTCCATGTCATATTCTGCTCCAGGAGCTCCATCATAGCTCCTCGCTGTCGCTGGGAGGATGTTTTCTCCTCCGCTCGCCCCTTCCACCGTCATTTTCTCTCTACCCACCCTTGCCTCCTTCTCCGCGCAGCTCTCGATTCCCCCCTCTCTTTCGCACCCTCCATGTCATATTCCGCTCCAGGAGCTCCATCATAGCTCCTTGCTGTCGCTGGGAGGATGTTTTCTCCTCCGCTCGCCCCTTCCACCATCATTTTCTCTCTACCCACCCTTGCCTCCTTCTCCGCGCAGCTCTCGATTCCCCCCTCTCTTTCGCACCCTCCATGTCATATTCCGCTCCAGGAGCTCCATCATAGCTCCTCGCTGTCGCTGGAAGGATGTTTTCTCCTCCGCTCGCCCCTTCCACCGTCATTTTCTCTCTACCCACCCTTGCCTCCTTTTCCGCGCAGCTCTCGATTCCCCCCTCTCTTTCGCACCCTCCATGTCATATTCCGCTCCAGGAGCTCCATCATAGCTCCTCGCTGTCGCTGGGAGGATGTTTTCTCCTCCGCTCGCCCCTTCCACCGTCATTTTCTCTCTACCCACCCTTGCCTCCTTTTCCGCGCAGCTCTCGATTCCCCCCTCTCTTTCGCACCCTCCATGTCATATTCCGCTCCAGGAGCTCCATCATAGCTCCTCGCTGTCGCTGGGAGGATGTTTTCTCCTCCGCTCGCCCCTTCCACCGTCATTTTCTCTCTACCCACCCTTGCCTCCTTTTCCGCGCAGCTCTCGATTCCCCCCTCTCTTTCGCACCCTCCATGTCATATTCCGCTCCAGGAGTTCCATCATAGCTCCTCACTGTCGCTGGGAGGAAGTTTTCTCCTCCGCTCGCCCCTTCCACCGTCATTTTCTCTCTACCCACCCTTGCCTCCTTTTCCGCGCAGCTCTCAATTCCCCCCTCTCTTTCGCACCCTCCATGTCATATTCCGCTCCAGGAGCTCCATCATAGCTCCTTGCTGTCGCTGGGAGGATGTTTTCTCCTCCGCTCGCCCCTTCCACCGTCATTTTCTCTCTACCCACCCTTGCCTCCTTTTCCGCGCAGCTCTCGATTCCCCCCTCTCTTTCGCACCCTCCATGTCATATTCCGCTCCAGGAGTTCCATCATAGCTCCTCACTGTCGCTGGGAGGATGTTTTCTCCTCCGCTCGCCCCTTCCACCGTCATTTTCTCTCTACCCACCCTTGCCTCCTTCTCCGCGCAGCTCTCGATTCCCCCCTCTCTTTCGCACCCTCCATGTCATATTCCGCTCCAGGAGCTCCATCATAGCTCCTTGCTGTCGCTGGGAGGATGTTTTCTCCTCCGCTCGCCCCTTCCACCATCATTTTCTCTCTACCCACCCTTGCCTCCTTCTCCGCGCAGCTCTCGATTCCCCCCTCTCTTTCGCACCCTCCATGTCATATTCCGCTCCAGGAGCTCCATCATAGCTCCTCGCTGTTGCTGGGAGGATGTTTTCTCCTCCGCTCGCCCCTTCCACCGTCATTTTCTCTCTACCCACCCTTGCCTCCTTCTCCGCACAGCTCTCGATTCCCCCCTCTCTTTCGCACCCTCCATGTCATATTCCGCTCCAGGAGCTCCATCATAGCTCCTCGCTGTCGCTGGGAGGATGTTTTCTCCTCTGCTCGCCCCTTCCACCGTCATTTTCTCTCTACCCACCCTTTCCTCCTTTTCCGCGCAGCTCTCGATTCCCCCTCTCTTTCGCACCCTCCATGTCATATTCCGCTCCAGGAGCTCCATCATAGCTCTTCGCTGTCGCTGGGAGGATGTTTTCTCCTCCGCTCGCCCCTTCCACCGTCATTTTCTCTCTACCCACCCTTTCCTCCTTTTCCGCGCAGCTCTCGATTCCCCCCTCTCTTTCGCACCCTCCATGTCATATTCCGCTCCAGGAGCTCCATCATAGCTCCTCGCTGTCGCTGGGAGGATGTTTTCTCCTCCGCTCGCCCCTTCCACCGTCATTTTCTCTCTACCCACCCTTGCCTCCTTTTCCGCGCAGCTCTCGATTCCATCCTCTCTTTTGCACCCTCCATGTCATATTCCGCTCCAGGAGCTCCATCATAGCTCCTCGCTGTCGCTGGGAGGATGTTTTCTCCTCCGCTCGCCCCTTCCACCGTCATTTTCTCTCTACCCACCCTTGCCTCCTTCTCCGCGCAGCTCTCAATTCCCCCCTCTCTTTCGCACCCTCCATGTCATATTCCGCTCCAGGAGCTCCATCATAGCTCTTCGCTGTCGCTGGGAGGATGTTTTCTCCTCCGCTCGCCCCTTCCACCGTCATTTTCTCTCTACCCACCCTTTCCTCCTTTTCCGCGCAGCTCTCGATTCCCCCCTCTCTTTCGCACCCTCCATGTCATATTCCGCTCCAGGAGTTCCATCATAGCTCCTCACTGTCGCTGGGAGGATGTTTTCTCCTCCGCTCGCCCCTTCCACCGTCATTTTCTCTCTACCCACCCTTGCCTCCTTCTCCGCGCAGCTCTCGATTCCCCCCTCTCTTTCGCACCCTCCATGTCATATTCCGCTCCAGGAGCTCCATCATAGCTCCTCGCTGTCGCTGGGAGGATGTTTTCTCCTCTGCTCGCCCCTTCCACCGTCATTTTCTCTCTACCCACCCTTTCCTCCTTTTCCGCGCAGCTCTCGATTCCCCCCTCTCTTGCGCACCCTCCAGTCATATTCCGCTCCAGGAGCTCCATCATAGCTCCTCGCTGTCGCTGGGAGGATGTTTTCTCCTCCGCTCGCCCCTTCCACCGTCATTTTCTCTCTACCCACCCTTGCCTCCTTTTCCGCGCAGCTCTCGATTCCCCCCTCTCTTTCGCACCCTCCATGTCATATTCCGCTCCAGGAGTTCCATCATAGCTCCTCACTGTCGCTGGGAGGATGTTTTCTCCTCCGCTCGCCCCTTCCACCGTCATTTTCTCTCTACCCACCCTTGCCTCCTTCTCCGCGCAGCTCTCGATTCCCCCCTCTCTTTCGCACCCTCCATGTCATATTCCGCTCCAGGAGCTCCATCATAGCTCTTCGCTGTCGCTGGGAGGATGTTTTCTCCTCCGCTCGCCCCTTCCACCGTCATTTTCTCTCTACCCACCCTTTCCTCCTTTTCCGCGCAGCTCTCGATTCCCCCCTCTCTTTCGCACCCTCCATGTCATATTCCGCTCCAGGAGCTCCATCATAGCTCCTCGCTGTCGCTGGGAGGATGTTTTCTCCTCCGCTCGCCCCTTCCACCGTCATTTTCTCTCTACCCACCCTTGCCTCCTTTTCCGCGCAGCTCTCGATTCCATCCTCTCTTTCGCACCCTCCATGTCATATTCCGCTCCAGGAGCTCCATCATAGCTCCTCGCTGTCGCTGGGAGGATGTTTTCTCCTCCGCTCGCCCCTTCCACCGTCATTTTCTCTCTACCCACCCTTGCCTCCTTCTCCGCGCAGCTCTCAATTCCCCCCTCTCTTTCGCACCCTCCATGTCATATTCCGCTCCAGGAGCTCCATCATAGCTCTTCGCTGTCGCTGGGAGGATGTTTTCTCCTCCGCTCGCCCCTTCCACCGTCATTTTCTCTCTACCCACCCTTTCCTCCTTTTCCGCGCAGCTCTCGATTCCCCCCTCTCTTTCGCACCCTCCATGTCATATTCCGCTCCAGGAGTTCCATCATAGCTCCTCGCTGTCGCTGGGAGGATGTTTTCTCCTCCGCTCGCCCCTTCCACCGTCATTTTCTCTCTACCCACCCTTGCCTCCTTCTCCGCGCAGCTCTCGATTCCCCCCTCTCTTTCGCACCCTCCATGTCATATTCCGCTCCAGGAGTTCCATCATAGCTCCTCACTGTCGCTGGGAGGAAGTTTTCTCCTCCGCTCGCCCCTTCCACCGTCATTTTCTCTCTACCCACCCTTGCCTCCTTTTCCGCGCAGCTCTCGATTCCCCCCTCTCTTTCGCACCCTCCATGTCATATTCCGCTCCAGGAGCTCCATCATAGCTCCTCGCTGTCGCTGGGAGGATGTTTTCTCCTCCGCTCGCCCCTTCCACCGTCATTTTCTCTCTACCCACCCTTGCCTCCTTTTCTGCGCAGCTCTCGATTCCCCCCTCTCTTTCGCACCCTCAATGTCATATTCCGCTCCAGGAGTTCCATCATAGCTCCTCGCTGTCGCTGGGAGGATGTTTTCTCCTCCGCTCGCCCCTTCCACCGTCATTTTCTCTCTACCCACCCTTGCCTCCTTTTCCGCGCAGCTCTCGATTCCCCCCTCTCTTTCGCACCCTCCATGTCATATTCCGCTCCAGGAGTTCCATCATAGCTCCTCACTGTCGCTGGGAGGATGTTTTCTCCTTCCGCTCGCCCCTTCCACCGTCATTTTCTCTCTACCCTCCCTTGCCTCCTTCTCCGCGCAGCTCTCGATTCCCTCCTCTCTCTCGCACCCTCCATATTACATCCAGCTCCAGGAGCTCCATCATAGCTCCTCGCTGTCGCTGGGAGGATGTTTTCTCCTCCGCTCGCCCCTTCCACCGTCATTTTCTCTCTACCCACCCTTGCCTCCTTTTCCGCGCAGCTCTCGATTCCCCCCTCTCTTTCGCACCCTCCATGTCATATTCCGCTCCAGGAGCTCCATCATAGCTCCTTGCTGTCGCTGGGAGGATGTTTTCTCCTCCGCTCGCCCCTTCCACCGTCATTTTCTCTCTACCCACCCTTGCCTCCTTCTCCGCGCAGCTCTCGATTCCCTCCTCTCTCTCGCACCCTCCATATTACATCCAGCTCCAGGAGCTCCATCATAGCTCCTCGCTGTCGCTGGGAGGATGTTTTCTCCTCCGCTCGCCCCTTCCACCGTCATTTTCTCTCTACCCACCCTTGCCTCCTTTTCCGCGCAGCTCTCGATTCCCCCCTCTCTTTCGCACCCTCCATGTCATATTCCGCTCCAGGAGCTCCATCATAGCTCCTCGCTGTCGCTGGGAGGATGTTTTCTCCTCCGCTCGCCCCTTCCACCGTCATTTTCTCTCTACCCACCCTTGCCTCCTTCTCCGCGCATCTCTCGATTCCCCCCTCTCTTTCGCACCCTCCATGTCATATTCCGCTACAGGAGCTCCATCATAGCTCCTTGCTGTCGCTGGGAGGATGTTTTCTCCTCCGCTCGCCCCTTCCACCGTCATTTTCTCTCTACCCACCCTTGCCTCCTTCTCCGCGCAGCTCTTGATTCCCCCCTCTCTCTCGCACCCTCCATATTACATCCAGCTCCAGGAGCTCCATCATAGCTCCTCACTGTCGCTGGGAGGATGTTTTCTCCTCCGCTCGCCCCTTCCACCGTCATTTTCTCTCTACCCACCCTTGCCTCCTTCTCCGCGCATCTCTCGATTCCCCCCTCTCTTTCGCACCCTCCATGTCATATTCCGCTACAGGAGCTCCATCATAGCTCCTTGCTGTCGCTGGGAGGATGTTTTCTCCTCCGCTCGCCCCTTCCACCGTCATTTTCTCTCTACCCACCCTTGCCTCCTTCTCCGCGCAGCTCTCGATTCCCCCCTCTCTCTCGCACCCTCCATATTACATCCAGCTCCAGGAGCTCCATCATAGCTCCTCGCTGTCGCTGGGAGGATGTTTTCTCCTCCGCTCGCCCCTTCCACCGTCATTTTCTCTCTACCCACCCTTGCCTCCTTTTCCGCGCAGCTCTCGATTCCCCCCTCTCTTTCGCACCCTCCATGTCATATTCCGCTCCAGGAGTTCCATCATAGCTCCTCACTGTCGCTGGGAGGATGTTTTCTCCTCCGCTCGCCCCTTCCACCGTCATTTTCTCTCTACCCACCCTTGCCTCCTTCTCCGCGCATCTCTCGATTCCCCCCTCTCTTTCGCACCCTCCATGTCATATTCCGCTCCAGGAGCTCCATCATAGCTCCTCGCTGTCGCTGGGAGGATGTTTTCTCCTCCGCTCGCCCCTTCCACCGTCATTTTCTCTCTACCCACCCTTGCCTCCTTTTCCGCGCAGCTCTCGATTCCCCCCTCTCTTTCGCACCCTCCATGTCATATTCCGCTCCAGGAGCTCCATCATAGCTCCTTGCTGTCGCTGGGAGGATGTTTTCTCCTCCGCTCGCCCCTTCCACCGTCATTTTCTCTCTACCCACCCTTGCCTCCTTTTCCGCGCAGCTCTCGATTCCCCCCTCTCTTTCGCACCCTCCATGTCATATTCCGCTCCAGGAGTTCCATCATAGCTCCTCACTGTCGCTGGGAGGATGTTTTCTCCTCCGCTCGCCCCTTCCACCATCATTTTCTCTCTACCCACCCTTGCCTCCTTTTCCGCGCAGCTCTCGATTCCCCCCTCTCTTTCGCACCCTCCATGTCATATTCCGCTCCAGGAGTTCCATCATAGCTCCTCACTGTCGCTGGGAGGAAGTTTTCTCCTCCGCTCGCCCCTTCCACCGTCATTTTCTCTCTACCCACCCTTGCCTCCTTTTCCGCGCAGCTCTCGATTCCCCCCTCTCTTTCGCACCCTCCATGTCATATTCCGCTCCAGGAGTTCCATCATAGCTCCTCACTGTCGCTGGGAGGATGTTTTCTCCTCCGCTCGCCCCTTCCACCGTCATTTTCTCTCTACCCACCCTTGCCTCCTTCTCCGCGCAGCTCTCGATTCCCCCCTCTCTTTCGCACCCTCCATGTCATATTCCGCTCCAGGAGCTCCATCATAGCTCTTCGCTGTCGCTGGGAGGATGTTTTCTCCTCCGCTCGCCCCTTCCACCGTCATTTTCTCTCTACCCACCCTTGCCTCCTTTTCCGCGCAGCTCTCGATTCCCCCCTCTCTTTCGCACCCTCCATGTCATATTCCGCTCCAGGAGCTCCATCATAGCTCCTCGCTGTCGCTGGGAGGATGTTTTCTCCTCCGCTCGCCCCTTCCACCGTCATTTTCTCTCTACCCACCCTTGCCTCCTTCTCCGCGCAGCTCTCAATTCCCCCCTCTCTTTCGCACCCTCCATGTCATATTCCGCTCCAGGAGCTCCATCATAGCTCCTCGCTGTCGCTGGGAGGATGTTTTCTCCTCCGCTCGCCTCTTCCACCGTCATTTTCTCTCTACCCACCCTTGCCTCCTTCTCCGCGCAGCTCTCGATTCCCCCCTCTCTTTCGAACCCTCCATGTCATATTCCGCTCCAGGAGCTCCATCATAGCTCCTCGCTGTTGCTGGGAGGATGTTTTCTCCTCCGCTCGCCCCTTCCACCGTCATTTTCTCTCTACCCACCCTTGCCTCCTTCTCCGCACAGCTCTCGATTCCCCCCTCTCTTTCGCACCCTCCATGTCATATTCCGCTCCAGGAGCTCCATCATAGCTCCTCGCTGTCGCTGGGAGGATGTTTTCTCCTCTGCTCGCCCCTTCCACCGTCATTTTCTCTCTACCCACCCTTTCCTCCTTTTCCGCGCAGCTCTCGATTCCCCCCTCTCTTGCGCACCCTCCATGTCATATTCCGCTCCAGGAGCTCCATCATAGCTCCTCGCTGTCGCTGGGAGGATGTTTTCTCCTCCGCTCGCCCCTTCCACCGTCATTTTCTCTCTACCCACCCTTGCCTCCATTTTCCGCGCAGCTCTCGATTCCCCCCTCTCTTTCGCACCCTCCATGTCATATTCCGCTCCAGGAGTTCCATCATAGCTCCTCACTGTCGCTGGGAGGATGTTTTCTCCTCCGCTCGCCTCTTCCACCGTCATTTTCTCTCTACCCACCCTTGCCTCCTTTTCCGCGCAGCTCTCGATTCCCCCCTCTCTTTCGCACCCTCCATGTCATATTCCGCTCCAGGAGTTCCATCATAGCTCCTCACTGTCGCTGGGAGGATGTTTTCTCCTCCGCTCGCCCCTTCCACCGTCATTTTCTCTCTACCCACCCTTGCCTCCTTTTCCGCGCAGCTCTCGATTCCCCCCTCTCTTTCGCACCCTCCATGTCATATTCCGCTCCAGGAGTTCCATCATAGCTCCTCACTGTCGCTGGGAGGAAGTTTTCTCCTCCGCTCGCCCCTTCCACCGTCATTTTCTCTCTACCCACCCTTGCCTCCTTTTCCGCGCAGTTTTCGATTCCCCCCTCTCTTTCGCACCCTCCATGTCATATTCCGCTCCAGGAGCTCCATCATAGCTCCTTGCTGTCGCTGGGAGGATGTTTTCTCCTCCGCTCGCCTCTTCCACCGTCATTTTCTCTCTACCCACCCTTGCCTCCTTCTCCGCGCTGCTCTCGATTCCCTCCTCTCTCTCGCACCCTCCATATTACATCCAGCTCCAGGAGCTCCATCATAGCTCCTCGCTGTCGCTGGGAGGATGTTTTCTCCTCTGCTCGCCCCTTCCACCGTCATTTTCTCTCTACCCACCCTTGCCTCCTTCTCCGCGCAGCTCTCGATTCCCTCCTCTCTCTCGCACCCTCCATATTACATCCAGCTCCAGGAGCTCCATCATAGCTCCTCGCTGTCGCTGGGAGGATGTTTTCTCCTCTGCTCGCCGCTTCCGCCGTCATTTTCTCTCCACCCACCCTTGCCTCCTTTTTCGCGCAGCTCTCAATTCCCCCCTCTCTTTCGCACCCTCCATGTCATATTCCGCTCCAGGAGCTCCATCATAGCTCCTTGCTGTCGCTGGGAGGATGTTTTCTCCTCCGCTCGCCCCTTCCACCGTCATTTTCTCTCTACCCACCCTTGCCTCCTTTTCCGCGCAGCTCTCGATTCCCCCCTCTCTTTCGCACCCTCCATGTCATATTCCGCTCCAGGAGTTCCATCATAGCTCCTCACTGTCGCTGGGAGGATGTTTTCTCCTCCGCTCGCCCCTTCCACCGTCATTTTCTCTCTACCCACCCTTGCCTCCTTCTCCGCGCAGCTCTCGATAACCCCCCTCTCTTTCGCACCCTCCATGTCATATTCTGCTCCAGGAGCTCCATCATAGCTCCTCGCTGTCGCTGGGAGGATGTTTTCTCCTCCGCTCGCCCCTTCCACCGTCATTTTCTCTCTACCCACCCTTGCCTCCTTCTCCGCGCAGCTCTCGATTCCCCCCTCTCTTTCGCACCCTCCATGTCATATTCCGCTCCAGGAGCTCCATCATAGCTCCTTGCTGTCGCTGGGAGGATGTTTTCTCCTCCGCTCGCCCCTTCCACCATCATTTTCTCTCTACCCACCCTTGCCTCCTTCTCCGCGCAGCTCTCGATTCCCCCCTCTCTTTCGCACCCTCCATGTCATATTCCGCTCCAGGAGCTCCATCATAGCTCCTCGCTGTCGCTGGAAGGATGTTTTCTCCTCCGCTCGCCCCTTCCACCGTCATTTTCTCTCTACCCACCCTTGCCTCCTTTTCCGCGCAGCTCTCGATTCCCCCCTCTCTTTCGCACCCTCCATGTCATATTCCGCTCCAGGAGCTCCATCATAGCTCCTCGCTGTCGCTGGGAGGATGTTTTCTCCTCCGCTCGCCCCTTCCACCGTCATTTTCTCTCTACCCACCCTTGCCTCCTTTTCCGCGCAGCTCTCGATTCCCCCCTCTCTTTCGCACCCTCCATGTCATATTCCGCTCCAGGAGCTCCATCATAGCTCCTCGCTGTCGCTGGGAGGATGTTTTCTCCTCCGCTCGCCCCTTCCACCGTCATTTTCTCTCTACCCACCCTTGCCTCCTTTTCCGCGCAGCTCTCGATTCCCCCCTCTCTTTCGCACCCTCCATGTCATATTCCGCTCCAGGAGTTCCATCATAGCTCCTCACTGTCGCTGGGAGGATGTTTTCTCCTCCGCTCGCCCCTTCCACCGTCATTTTCTCTCTACCCACCCTTGCCTCCTTTTCCGCGCAGCTCTCGATTCCCCCTCTCTTTCGCACCCTCCATGTCATATTCCGCTCCCGGAGTTCCATCATAGCTCCTCACTGTCGCTGGGAGGAAGTTTTCTCCTCCGCTCGCCCCTTCCACCGTCATTTTCTCTCTACCCACCCTTGCCTCCTTTTCCGCGCAGCTCTCAATTCCCCCCTCTCTTTCGCACCCTCCATGTCATATTCCGCTCCAGGAGCTCCATCATAGCTCCTTGCTGTCGCTGGGAGGATGTTTTCTCCTCCGCTCGCCCCTTCCACCGTCATTTTCTCTCTACCCACCCTTGCCTCCTTTTCCGCGCAGCTCTCGATTCCCCCCTCTCTTTCGCACCCTCCATGTCATATTCCGCTCCAGGAGTTCCATCATAGCTCCTCACTGTCGCTGGGAGGATGTTTTCTCCTCCGCTCGCCCCTTCCACCGTCATTTTCTCTCTACCCACCCTTGCCTCCTTCTCCGCGCAGCTCTCGATTCCCCCCTCTCTTTCGCACCCTCCATGTCATATTCCGCTCCAGGAGCTCCATCATAGCTCCTTGCTGTCGCTGGGAGGATGTTTTCTCCTCCGCTCGCCCCTTCCACCATCATTTTCTCTCTACCCACCCTTGCCTCCTTCTCCGCGCAGCTCTCGATTCCCCCCTCTCTTTCGCACCCTCCATGTCATATTCCGCTCCAGGAGCTCCATCATAGCTCCTCGCTGTTGCTGGGAGGATGTTTTCTCCTCCGCTCGCCCCTTCCACCGTCATTTTCTCTCTACCCACCCTTGCCTCCTTCTCCGCACAGCTCTCGATTCCCCCCTCTCTTTCGCACCCTCCATGTCATATTCCGCTCCAGGAGCTCCATCATAGCTCCTCGCTGTCGCTGGGAGGATGTTTTCTCCTCTGCTCGCCCCTTCCACCGTCATTTTCTCTCTACCCACCCTTTCCTCCTTTTCCGCGCAGCTCTCGATTCCCCCCTCTCTTTCGCACCCTCCATGTCATATTCCGCTCCAGGAGCTCCATCATAGCTCTTCGCTGTCGCTGGGAGGATGTTTTCTCCTCCGCTCGCCCCTTCCACCGTCATTTTCTCTCTACCCACCCTTTCCTCCTTTTCCGCGCAGCTCTCGATTCCCCCCTCTCTTTCGCACCCTCCATGTCATATTCCGCTCCAGGAGCTCCATCATAGCTCCTCGCTGTCGCTGGGAGGATGTTTTCTCCTCCGCTCGCCCCTTCCACCGTCATTTTCTCTCTACCCACCCTTGCCTCCTTTTCCGCGCAGCTCTCGATTCCATCCTCTCTTTCGCACCCTCCATGTCATATTCCGCTCCAGGAGCTCCATCATAGCTCCTCGCTGTCGCTGGGAGGATGTTTTCTCCTCCGCTCGCCCCTTCCACCGTCATTTTCTCTCTACCCACCCTTGCCTCCTTCTCCGCGCAGCTCTCAATTCCCCCCTCTCTTTCGCACCCTCCATGTCATATTCCGCTCCAGGAGCTCCATCATAGCTCTTCGCTGTCGCTGGGAGGATGTTTTCTCCTCCGCTCGCCCCTTCCACCGTCATTTTCTCTCTACCCACCCTTTCCTCCTTTTCCGCGCAGCTCTCGATTCCCCCCTCTCTTTCGCACCCTCCATGTCATATTCCGCTCCAGGAGTTCCATCATAGCTCCTCACTGTCGCTGGGAGGATGTTTTCTCCTCCGCTCGCCCCTTCCACCGTCATTTTCTCTCTACCCACCCTTGCCTCCTTCTCCGCGCAGCTCTCGATTCCCCCCTCTCTTTCGCACCCTCCATGTCATATTCCGCTCCAGGAGCTCCATCATAGCTCCTCGCTGTCGCTGGGAGGATGTTTTCTCCTCTGCTCGCCCCTTCCACCGTCATTTTCTCTCTACCCACCCTTTCCTCCTTTTCCGCGCAGCTCTCGATTCCCCCCTCTCTTGCGCACCCTCCATGTCATATTCCGCTCCAGGAGCTCCATCATAGCTCCTCGCTGTCGCTGGGAGGATGTTTTCTCCTCCGCTCGCCCCTTCCACCGTCATTTTCTCTCTACCCACCCTTGCCTCCTTTTCCGCGCAGCTCTCGATTCCCCCCTCTCTTTCGCACCCTCCATGTCATATTCCGCTCCAGGAGTTCCATCATAGCTCCTCACTGTCGCTGGGAGGATGTTTTCTCCTCCGCTCGCCCCTTCCACCGTCATTTTCTCTCTACCCACCCTTGCCTCCTTCTCCGCGCAGCTCTCGATTCCCCCCTCTCTTTCGCACCCTCCATGTCATATTCCGCTCCAGGAGCTCCATCATAGCTCTTCGCTGTCGCTGGGAGGATGTTTTCTCCTCCGCTCGCCCCTTCCACCGTCATTTTCTCTCTACCCACCCTTTCCTCCTTTTCCGCGCAGCTCTCGATTCCCCCCTCTCTTTCGCACCCTCCATGTCATATTCCGCTCCAGGAGCTCCATCATAGCTCCTCGCTGTCGCTGGGAGGATGTTTTCTCCTCCGCTCGCCCCTTCCACCGTCATTTTCTCTCTACCCACCCTTGCCTCCTTTTCCGCGCAGCTCTCGATTCCATCCTCTCTTTCGCACCCTCCATGTCATATTCCGCTCCAGGAGCTCCATCATAGCTCCTCGCTGTCGCTGGGAGGATGTTTTCTCCTCCGCTCGCCCCTTCCACCGTCATTTTCTCTCTACCCACCCTTGCCTCCTTCTCCGCGCAGCTCTCAATTCCCCCCTCTCTTTCGCACCCTCCATGTCATATTCCGCTCCAGGAGCTCCATCATAGCTCTTCGCTGTCGCTGGGAGGATGTTTTCTCCTCCGCTCGCCCCTTCCACCGTCATTTTCTCTCTACCCACCCTTTCCTCCTTTTCCGCGCAGCTCTCGATTCCCCCCTCTCTTTCGCACCCTCCATGTCATATTCCGCTCCAGGAGTTCCATCATAGCTCCTCGCTGTCGCTGGGAGGATGTTTTCTCCTCCGCTCGCCCCTTCCACCGTCATTTTCTCTCTACCCACCCTTGCCTCCTTCTCCGCGCAGCTCTCGATTCCCCCCTCTCTTTCGCACCCTCCATGTCATATTCCGCTCCAGGAGTTCCATCATAGCTCCTCACTGTCGCTGGGAGGAAGTTTTCTCCTCCGCTCGCCCCTTCCACCGTCATTTTCTCTCTACCCACCCTTGCCTCCTTTTCCGCGCAGCTCTCGATTCCCCCCTCTCTTTCGCACCCTCCATGTCATATTCCGCTCCAGGAGCTCCATCATAGCTCCTCGCTGTCGCTGGGAGGATGTTTTCTCCTCCGCTCGCCCCTTCCACCGTCATTTTCTCTCTACCCACCCTTGCCTCCTTTTCTGCGCAGCTCTCGATTCCCCCCTCTCTTTCGCACCCTCAATGTCATATTCCGCTCCAGGAGTTCCATCATAGCTCCTCACTGTCGCTGGGAGGATGTTTTCTCCTCCGCTCGCCCCTTCCACCGTCATTTTCTCTCTACCCACCCTTGCCTCCTTTTCCGCGCAGCTCTCGATTCCCCCCTCTCTTTCGCACCCTCCATGTCATATTCCGCTCCAGGAGTTCCATCATAGCTCCTCACTGTCGCTGGGAGGAAGTTTTCTCCTCCGCTCGCCCCTTCCACCGTCATTTTCTCTCTACCCACCCTTGCCTCCTTTTCCGCGCAGCTCTCGATTCCCCCCTCTCTTTCGCACCCTCCATGTCATATTCCGCTCCAGGAGCTCCATCATAGCTCCTTGCTGTCGCTGGGAGGATGTTTTCTCCTCCGCTCGCCCCTTCCACCGTCATTTTCTCTCTACCCACCCTTGCCTCCTTTTCCGCGCAGCTCTCGATTCCCCCCTCTCTTTCGCACCCTCCATGTCATATTCCGCTCCAGGAGCTCCATCATAGCTCCTCGCTGTCGCTGGGAGGATGTTTTCTCCTCCGCTCGCCCCTTCCACCGTCATTTTCTCTCTACCCACCCTTGCCTCCTTTTCCGCGCTGCTCTCGATTCCCCCCTCTCTTTCGCACCCTCCATGTCATATTCCGCTCCAGGAGTTCCATCATAGCTCCTCACTGTCGCTGGGAGGATGTTTTCTCCTCCGCTCGCCCCTTCCACCGTCATTTTCTCTCTACCCACCCTTGCCTCCTTTTCCGCGCAGCTCTCGATTCCCCCCTCTCTTTCGCACCCTCCATGTCATATTCCGCTCCAGGAGCTCCATCATAGCTCCTCGCTGTCGCTGGGAGGATGTTTTCTCCTCCGCTCGCCCCTTCCACCGTCATTTTCTCTCTACCCACCCTTGCCTCCTTTTCCGCGCTGCTCTCGATTCCCCCCTCTCTTTCGCACCCTCCATGTCATATTCCGCTCCAGGAGTTCCATCATAGCTCCTCACTGTCGCTGGGAGGATGTTTTCTCCTCCGCTCGCCCCTTCCACCGTCATTTTCTCTCTACCCACCCTTTCCTCCTTTTCCGCGCAGCTCTCGATTCCCCCCTCTCTTTCGCACCCTCCATGTCATATTCCGCTCCAGGAGCTCCATCATAGCTCCTCGCTGTCGCTGGGAGGATGTTTTCTCCTCCGCTCGCCCCTTCCACCGTCATTTTCTCTCTACCCACCCTTGCCTAATTTTCCGCGCAGCTCTCGATTCCCCCCTCTCTTTCGCACCCTCCATGTCATATTCCGCTCCAGGAGCTCCATCATAGCTCCTTGCTGTCGCTGGGAGGATTTTTTCTCCTCCGCTCGCCCCTTCCACCGTCATTTTCTCTCTACCCACCCTTGCCTCCTTTTCCGCGCAGCTCTCGATTCCCCCCTCTCTTTCGCACCCTCCATGTCATATTCCGCTCCAGGAGCTCCATCATAGCTCCTCGCTGTCGCTGGGAGGATGTTTTCTCCTCCGCTCGCCCCTTCCACCGTCATTTTCTCTCTACCCACCCTTGCCTCCTTTTCTGCGCAGCTCTCGATTCCCCCCTCTCTTTCGCACCCTCAATGTCATATTCCGCTCCAGGAGTTCCATCATAGCTCCTCACTGTCGCTGGGAGGATGTTTTCTCCTCCGCTCGCCCCTTCCACCGTCATTTTCTCTCTACCCACCCTTGCCTCCTTTTCCGCGCAGCTCTCGATTCCCCCCTCTCTTTCGCACCCTCCATGTCATATTCCGCTCCAGGAGTTCCATCATAGCTCCTCACTGTCGCTGGGAGGAAGTTTTCTCCTCCGCTCGCCCCTTCCACCGTCATTTTCTCTCTACCCACCCTTGCCTCCTTTTCCGCGCAGCTCTCGATTCCCCCCTCTCTTTCGCACCCTCCATGTCATATTCCGCTCCAGGAGCTCCATCATAGCTCCTTGCTGTCGCTGGGAGGATGTTTTCTCCTCCGCTCGCCCCTTCCACCGTCATTTTCTCTCTACCCACCCTTGCCTCCTTTTCCGCGCAGCTCTCGATTCCCCCCTCTCTTTCGCACCCTCCATGTCATATTCCGCTCCAGGAGCTCCATCATAGCTCCTCGCTGTCGCTGGGAGGATGTTTTCTCCTCCGCTCGCCCCTTCCACCGTCATTTTCTCTCTACCCACCCTTGCCTCCTTTTCCGCGCTGCTCTCGATTCCCCCCTCTCTTTCGCACCCTCCATGTCATATTCCGCTCCAGGAGTTCCATCATAGCTCCTCACTGTCGCTGGGAGGATGTTTTCTCCTCCGCTCGCCCCTTCCACCGTCATTTTCTCTCTACCCACCCTTGCCTCCTTTTCCGCGCAGCTCTCGATTCCCCCCTCTCTTTCGCACCCTCCATGTCATATTCCGCTCCAGGAGCTCCATCATAGCTCCTCGCTGTCGCTGGGAGGATGTTTTCTCCTCCGCTCGCCCCTTCCACCGTCATTTTCTCTCTACCCACCCTTGCCTCCTTTTCCGCGCTGCTCTCGATTCCCCCCTCTCTTTCGCACCCTCCATGTCATATTCCGCTCCAGGAGTTCCATCATAGCTCCTCACTGTCGCTGGGAGGATGTTTTCTCCTCCGCTCGCCCCTTCCACCGTCATTTTCTCTCTACCCACCCTTTCCTCCTTTTCCGCGCAGCTCTCGATTCCCCCCTCTCTTTCGCACCCTCCATGTCATATTCCGCTCCAGGAGCTCCATCATAGCTCCTCGCTGTCGCTGGGAGGATGTTTTCTCCTCCGCTCGCCCCTTCCACCGTCATTTTCTCTCTACCCACCCTTGCCTAATTTTCCGCGCAGCTCTCGATTCCCCCCTCTCTTTCGCACCCTCCATGTCATATTCCGCTCCAGGAGCTCCATCATAGCTCCTTGCTGTCGCTGGGAGGATTTTTTCTCCTCCGCTCGCCCCTTCCACCGTCATTTTCTCTCTACCCACCCTTGCCTCCTTCTCCGCGCAGCTCTCGATTCCCCCCTCTCTTTCGAACCCTCCATGTCATATTCCGCTCCAGGAGCTCCATCATAGCTCCTCGCTGTCGCTGGGAGGATGATTTCTCCTCTGCTTGCCCCTTCCACCGTCATTTTCTCTCTACCCACCCTTTCCTCCTTTTCCGCGCAGCTCTCGATTCCCCCCTCTCTTGCGCACCCTCCATGTCATATTCCGCTCCAGGAGCTCCATCATAGCTCCTCGCTGTCGCTGGGAGGATGTTTTCTCCTCCGCTCGCCCCTTCCACCGTCATTTTCTCTCTACCCACCCTTGCCTCCTTTTCCGCGCAGCTCTCGATTCCCCCCTCTCTTTCGCACCCTCCATGTCATATTCCGCTCCAGGAGCTCCATCATAGCTCCTCGCTGTCGCTGGGAGGATGTTTTCTCCTCCGCTCGCCCCTTCCACCGTCATTTTCTCTCTACCCACCCTTGCCTCCTTCTCCGCGCAGCTCTCAATTCCCCCCTCTCTTTCGCACCCTCCATGTCATATTCCGCTCCAGGAGTTCCATCATAGCTCCTCACTGTCGCTGGGAGGATGTTTTCTCCTCCGCTCGCCCCTTCCACCGTCATTTTCTCTCTACCCACCCTTGCCTCCTTCTCCGTGCAGCTCTCGATTCCCCCCTCTCTTTCGCACCCTCCATGTCATATTCCGCTCCAGGAGCTCCATCATAGCTCTTCGCTGTCGCTGGGAGGATGTTTTCTCCTCCGCTCGCCCCTTCCACCGTCATTTTCTCTCTACCCACCCTTTCCTCCTTTTCCGCGCAGCTCTCGATTCCCCCCTCTCTTTCGCACCCTCCATGTCATATTCCGCTCCAGGAGCTCCATCATAGCTCCTCGCTGTCGCTGGGAGGATGTTTTCTCCTCCGCTCGCCCCTTCCACCGTCATTTTCTCTCTACCCACCCTTGCCTCCTTTTCCGCGCAGCTCTCGATTCCCCCCTCTCTTTCGCACCCTCCATGTCATATTCCGCTCCAGGAGCTCCATCATAGCTCCTCGCTGTCGCTGGGAGGATGTTTTCTCCTCCGCTCGCCCCTTCCACCGTCATTTTCTCTCTACCCACCCTTGCCTCCTTCTCCGCGCAGCTCTCAATTCCCCCCTCTCTTTCGCACCCTCCATGTCATATTCCGCTCCAGGAGCTCCATCATAGCTCCTCGCTGTCGCTGGGAGGATGTTTTCTCCTCCGCTCGCCCCTTCCACCGTCATTTTCTCTCTACCCACCCTTGCCTCCTTCTCCGCGCAGCTCTCAATTCCCCCCTCTCTTTCGCACCCTCCATGTCATATTCCGCTCCAGGAGCTCCATCATAGCTCCTCGCTGTCGCTGGGAGGATGTTTTCTCCTCCGCTCCCCCCTTCCACCGTCATTTTCTCTCTACCCACCCTTGCCTCCTTCTCCGCGCAGCTCTCGATTCCCCCCTCTCTTTCGCACCCTCCATGTCATATTCCGCTCCAGGAGTTCCATCATAGCTCCTCACTGTCGCTGGGAGGAAGTTTTCTCCTCCGCTCGCCCCTTCCACCGTCATTTTCTCTCTACCCACCCTTGCCTCCTTTTCCGCGCAGCTCTCGATTCCCCCCTCTCTTTCGCACCCTCCATGTCATATTCCGCTCCAGGAGCTCCATCATAGCTCCTCGCTGTCGCTGGGAGGATGTTTTCTCCTCCGCTCGCCCCTTCCACCGTCATTTTCTCTCTACCCACCCTTGCCTCCTTTTCCGCGCAGCTCTCGGTTCCCCCCTCTCTTTCGCACCCTCCATGTCATATTCCGCTCCAGGAGTTCCATCATAGCTCCTCACTGTCGCTGGGAGGATGTTTTCTCCTCCGCTCGCCCCTTCCACCGTCATTTTCTCTCTACCCACCCTTGCCTCCTTCTCCGCGCAGCTCTCGATTCCCCCCTCTCTTTCGCACCCTCCATGTCATATTCCGCTCCAGGAGCTCCATCATAGCTCCTCGCTGTCGCTGGGAGGATGTTTTCTCCTCTGCTCGCCCCTTCCACCGTCATTTTCTCTCTACCCACCCTTTCCTCCTTTTCCGCGCAGCTCTCGATTCCCCCCTCTCTTGCGCACCCTCCATGTCATATTCCGCTCCAGGAGCTCCATCATAGCTCCTCGCTGTCGCTGGGAGGATGTTTTCTCCTCCGCTCGCCCCTTCCACCGTCATTTTCTCTCTACCCACCCTTGCCTCCTTTTCCGCGCAGCTCTCGATTCCCCCCTCTCTTTCGCACCCTCCATGTCATATTCCGCTCCAGGAGTTCCATCATAGCTCCTCGCTGTCGCTGGGAGGATGTTTTCTCCTCCGCTCGCCCCTTCCACCGTCATTTTCTCTCTACCCACGCTTGCCTCCTTCTCCGCGCAGCTCTCGATTCCCTCCTCTCTCTCGCACCCTCCATATTACATCCAGCTCCAGGAGCTTCATCATAGCTCCTCGCTGTCACTGGGAGGATGTTTTCTCCTCCGCTCGCCCCTTCCACCGTCATTTTCTCTCTACCCACCCTTGCCTCCTTCTCTGCGCAGCTCTCGATTCCCCCCTCTCTTTCGCACCTTCCATGTCATATTCCGCTCCAGGAGCTCCATCATAGCTCCTCGCTGTCGCTGGGAGGATGTTTTCTCCTCCGCTCGCCCCTTCCACCGTCATTTTCTCTCTACCCACCCTTGCCTCCTTCTCCGCGCAGCTCTCGATTCCCTCTTCTCTCTCGCACCCTCCATATTACATCCAGCTCCAGGAGCTCCATCATAGCTCCTCGCTGTCGCTGGGAGGATGTTTTCTCCTCTGCTCGCCGCTTCCGCCGTCATTTTCTCTCCACCCACCCTTGCCTCCTTCTCCGCGCCGCTCTCGATTCCCCCCTCTCTTTCGCACCCTCCATGTCATATTCCGCTCCAGGAGCTCCATCATAGCTCCTCGCTGTCGCTGGGAGGATGTTTTCTCCTCCGCTCGCCCCTTCCACCGTCATTTTCTCTCTACCCACCCTTGCCTCCTTCTCCGCGCAGCTCTCGATTCCCCCCTCTCTTTCGCACCCTCCATGTCATATTCCGCTCCAGGAGCTCCATCATAGCTCCTCGCTGTCGCTGGGAGGATGTTTTCTCCTCCGCTCGCCCCTTCCACCGTCATTTTCTCTCTACCCACCCTTTCCTCCTTTTCCGCGCAGCTCTCGATTCCCCCCTCTCTTTCACACCCTCCATGTCATATTCCGCTCCAGGAGCTCCATCATTGCTCCTCGCTGTCGCTGGGAGGATGTTTTCTCCTCCGCTCGCCCCTTCCACCGTCATTTTCTCTCTACCCACCCTTGCCTCCCTCTCCGCGCAGCTCTCAATTCCCCCCTCTCTTTCGCACCCTCCATGTCATATTCCGCTCCAGGAGCTCCATCATAGCTCCTCGCTGTCGCTGGGAGGATGTTTTCTCCTCCGCTCGCCCCTTTCACCGTCATTTTCTCTCTACCCACCCTTTCCTCCTTCTCCGCGCAGCTCTCGATTCCCCCCTCTCTTTCGAACCCTCCATGTCATATTCCGCTCCAGGAGCTCCATCATAGCTCCTCGCTGTCGCTGGGAGGATGTTTTCTCCTCTGCTCGCCCCTTCCACCGTCATTTTCTCTCTACCCACCCTTTCCTCCTTTTCCGCGCAGCTCTCGATTCCCCCTTCTCTTTCGCACCCTCCATGTCATATTCCACTCCAGGAGCTCCATCATAGCTCCTCGCTGTCGCTGGGAGGATGTTTTCTCCTCCGCTCGCCCCTTCCACCGTCATTTTCTCTCTACCCACCCTTGCCTCCTTTTCCGCGCAGCTCTCGATTCCCCCCTCTCTTTCGCACCCTCCATGTCATATTCCGCTCCAGGAGTTCCATCATAGCTCCTCACTGTCGCTGGGAGGATGTTTTCTCCTCCACTCGCCCCTTCCACCGTCATTTTCTCTCTACCCACCCTTGCCTCCTTCTCCGCGCAGCTCTCGATTCCCTCCTCTCTCTCGCACCCTCCATATTACATCCAGCTCCAGGAGCTCCATCATAGCTCCTCGCTGTCGCTGGGAGGATGTTTTCTCCTCTGCTCGCCGCTTCCGCCGTCATTTTCTCTCCACCCACCCTTGCCTCCTTCTCCGCGCCGCTCTCGATTCCCCCCTCTCTTTCGCACCCTCCATGTCATATTCTGCTCCAGGAGCTCCATCATAGCTCCTCGCTGTCGCTGGGAGGATGTTTTCTCCTCCGCTCGCCCCTTCCACCGTCATTTTCTCTCTACCCACTCTTGCCTCCTTCTCCGCGCAGCTCTCGATTCCCCCCTCTCTTTCGCACCCTCCATGTCATATTCCGCTCCAGGAGCTCCATCATAGCTCCTCGCTGTCGCTGGGAGGATGTTTTCTCCTCCGCTCGCCCCTTCCACCGTCATTTTCTCTCTACCCACCCTTTCCTCCTTTTCCGCGCAGCTCTCGATTCCCCCCTCTCTTTCGCACCCTCCATGTCATATTCCGCTCCAGGAGCTCCATCATAGCTCCTCGCTGTCGCTGGGAGGATGTTTTCTCCTCCGCTCGCCCCTTCCACCGTCATTTTCTCTCTACCCACCCTTGCCTCCTTCTCCGCGCAGCTCTCAATTCCCCCCTCTCTTTCGCACCCTCCATGTCATATTCCGCTCCAGGAGCTCCATCATAGCTCCTCGCTGTCGCTGGGAGGATGTTTTCTCCTCCGCTCGCCCCTTCCACCGTCATTTTCTCTCTACCCACCCTTGCCTCCTTCTCCGCGCAGCTCTCGATTCCCCCCTCTCTTTCGAACCCTCCATGTCATATTCCGCTCCAGGAGCTCCATCATAGCTCCTCGCTGTCGCTGGGAGGATGTTTTCTCCTCTGCTCGCCCCTTCCACCGTCATTTTCTCTCTACCCACCCTTTCCTCCTTTTCCGCGCAGCTCTCGATTCCCCCCTCTCTTTCGCACCCTCCATGTCATATTCCGCTCCAGGAGCTCCATCATAGCTCCTCGCTGTTGCTGGGAGGATGTTTTCTCCTCCGCTCGCCCCTTCCACCGTCATTTTCTCTCTACCCACCCTTGCCTCCTTTTCCGCGCAGCTCTCGATTCCCCCCTCTCTTTCGCACCCTCCATGTCATATTCCGCTCCAGGAGTTCCATCATAGCTCCTCACTGTCGCTGGGAGGATGTTTTCTCCTCCGCTCGCCCCTTCCACCGTCATTTTCTCTCTACCCACCCTTGCCTCCTTCTCCGCGCAGCTCTCGATTCCCCCCTCTCTTTCGCACCCTCCATGTCATATTCCGCTCCAGGAGCTCCATCATAGCTCCTCGCTGTCGCTGGGAGGATGTTTTCTCCTCCGCTCGCCCCTTCCACCGTCATTTTCTCTCTACCCACCCTTGCCTCCTTTTCCGCGCAGCTCTCGATTCCCCCCTCTCTTACGCACCCTCCATGTCATATTCCGCTCCAGGAGCTCCATCATAGCTCCTTGAGCTCCATCATAGCTCCTTGCTGTCGCTGGGAGGATGTTTTCTCCTCCGCTCGTCCCTTCCACCGTCATTTTCTCTCTACCCACCCTTGCCTCCTTTTCCGCGCAGCTCTCGATTCCCCCCTCTCTTTCGCACCCTCCATGTCATATTCCGCTCCAGGAGCTCCATCATAGCTCCTTGAGCTCCATCATAGCTCCTTGCTGTCGCTGGGAGGATGTTTTCTCCTCCGCTCGCCCCTTCCACCGTCATTTTCTCTCTACCCACCCTTGCCTCCTTCTCCGCGCTGCTCTCGATTCCCTCCTCTCTCTCGCACCCTCCATATTACATCCAGCTCCAGGAGCTCCATCATAGCTCCTCGCTGTCGCTGGGAGGATGTTTTCTCCTCCGCTCGCCCCTTCCACCGTCATTTTCTCTCTACCCACCCTTGCCTCCTTCTGCGCGCAGCTCTCGATTCCCTCCTCTCTCTCGCACCCTCCATATTACATCCAGCTCCAGGAGCTCCATCATAGCTCCTCGCTGTCGCTGGGAGGATGTTTTCTCCTCTGCTCGCCGCTTCCGCCGTCATTTTCTCTCCACCCACCCTTGCCTCCTTCTCCGCGCCGCTCTCGATTCCCCCCTCTCTTTCGCACCCTCCATGTCATATTCTGCTCCAGGAGCTCCATCATAGCTCCTCGCTGTCGCTGGGAGGATGTTTTCTCCTCCGCTCGCCCCTTCCACCGTCATTTTCTCTCTACCCACCCTTGCCTCCTTCTCCGCGCAGCTCTCGATTCCCCCCTCTCTTTCGCACCCTCCATGTCATATTCCGCTCCAGGAGCTCCATCATAGCTCCTCGCTGTCGCTGGGAGGATGTTTTCTCCTCCGCTCGCCCCTTCCACTGTCATTTTCTCTCTACCCACCCTTTCCTCCTTTTCCGCGCAGCTCTCGATTCCCCCCTCTCTTTCGCACCCTCCATGTCATATTCCGCTCCAGGAGCTCCATCATAGCTCCTCGCTGTCGCTGGGAGGATGTTTTCTCCTCCGCTCGCCCCTTCCACCGTCATTTTCTCTCTACCCACCCTTGCCTCCTTCTCCGCGCAGCTCTCAATTCCCCCCTCTCTTTCGCACCCTCCATGTCATATTCCGCTCCAGGAGCTCCATCATAGCTCCTCGCTGTCACTGGGAGGATGTTTTCTCCTCCGCTCGCCCCTTCCACCGTCATTTTCTCTCTACCCACCCTTGCCTCCTTCTCCGCGCAGCTCTCGATTCCCCCCTCTCTTTCGAACCCTCCATGTCATATTCCGCTCCAGGAGCTCCATCATAGCTCCTCGCTGTCGCTGGGAGGATGTTTTCTTCTCTGCTCGCCCCTTCCACCGTCATTTTCTCTCTACCCACCCTTTCCTCCTTTTCCGCGCAGCTCTCGATTCCCCCCTCTCTTTCGCACCCTCCATGTCATATTCCGCTCCAGGAGCTCCATCATAGCTCCTCGCTGTTGCTGGGAGGATGTTTTCTCCTCCGCTCGCCCCTTCCACCGTCATTTTCTCTCTACCCACCCTTGCCTCCTTTTCCGCGCAGCTCTCGATTCCCCCCTCTCTTTCGCACCCTCCATGTCATATTCCGCTCCAGGAGTTCCATCATAGCTCCTCACTGTCGCTGGGAGGATGTTTTCTCCTCCGCTCGCCCCTTCCACCGTCATTTTCTCTCTACCCACCCTTGCCTCCTTCTCCGCGCAGCTCTCGATTCCCCCTCTCTTTCGCACCCTCCATGTCATATTCCGCTCCAGGAGCTCCATCATAGCTCCTCGCTGTCGCTGGGAGGATGTTTTCTCCTCCGCTCGCCCCTTCCAACGTCATTTTCTCTCTACCCACCCTTGCCTCCTTTTCCGCGCAGCTCTCGATTCCCCCCTCTCTTTCGCACCCTCCATGTCATATTCCGCTCCAGGAGCTCCATCATAGCTCCTTGCTGTCGCTGGGAGGATGTTTTCTCCTCTGCTCGCCCCTTCCACCGTCATTTTCTCTCTACCCACCCTTGCCTCCTTTTCCGCGCAGCTCTCGATTCCCCCCTCTCTTTCGCACCCTCCATGTCATATTCCGCTCCAGGAGTTCCATCATAGCTCCTCACTGTCGCTGGGAGGATGTTTTCTCCTCCGCTCGCCCCTTCCACCGTCATTTTCTCTCTACCCACCCTTGCCTCCTTCTCCGCGCAGCTCTCAATTCCCCCCTCTCTTTCGCACCCTCCATGTCATATTCCGCTCCAGGAGCTCCATCATAGCTCCTCGCTGTCACTGGGAGGATGTTTTCTCCTCCGCTCGCCCCTTCCACCGTCATTTTCTCTCTACCCACCCTTGCCTCCTTCTCCGCGCAGCTCTTGATTCCCCACTCTCTTTCGAACCCTCCATGTCATATTCCGCTCCAGGAGCTCCATCATAGCTCCTCGCTGTCGCTGGGAGGATGTTTTCTTCTCTGCTCGCCCCTTCCACCGTCATTTTCTCTCTACCCACCCTTTCCTCCTTTTCCGCGCAGCTCTCGATTCCCCCCTCTCTTTCGCACCCTCCATGTCATATTCCGCTCCAGGAGCTCCATCATAGCTCCTCGCTGTCGCTGGGAGGATGTTTTCTCCTCCGCTCGCCCCTTCCACCGTCATTTTCTTTCTACCCACCCTTGCCTCCTTTTCCACGCAGCTCTCGATTCCCCCCTCTCTTTCGCACCCTCCATGTCATATTCCGCTCCAGGAGCTCCATCATAGCTCCTTGCTGTCGCTGGGAGGATGTTTTCTCCTCCGCTCGCCCCTTCCACCGTCATTTTCTCTCTACCCACCCTTGCCTCCTTTTCCGCGCAGCTCTCGATTCCCCCCTCTCTTTCGCACCCTCCATGTCATATTCCGCTCCAGGAGTTCCATCATAGCTCCTCACTGTCGCTGGGAGGATGTTTTCTCCTCCGCTCGCCCCTTCCACCGTCATTTTCTCTCTACCCACCCTTGCCTCCTTCTCCGCGCAGCTCTCGATTCCCCCCTCTCTTTCGCACCCTCCATGTCATATTCCGCTCCAGGAGCTCCATCATAGCTCCTCGCTGTCGCTGGGAGGATGTTTTCTCCTCCGCTCGCCCCTTCCACTGTCATTTTCTCTCTACCCACCCTTGCCTCCTTTTCCGCACAGCTCTCGATTCCCCCCTCTCTTTCGCACCCTCCATGTCATATTCCGCTCCAGGAGTTCCATCATAGCTCCTCACTGTCGCTGGGAGGATGTTTTCTCCTCCGCTCGCCCCTTCCACCATCATTTTCTCTCTACCCACCCTTGCCTCCTTTTCCGCGCAGCTCTCGATTCCCCCCTCTCTTTCGCATCCTCCATGTCATATTCCGCTCCAGGCGTTCCATCATAGCTCCTCACTGTCGCTGGGAGGAAGTTTTCTCCTCCGCTCGCCCCTTCCACCGTCATTTTCTCTCTACCCACCCTTGCCTCCTTCTCCGCGCAGCTCTCGATTCCCCCCTCTCTTTCGCACCCTCCATGTCATATTCCGCTCCAGGAGCTCCATCATAGCTAATCGCTGTCGCTGGGAGGATGTTTTCTCCTCCGCTCGCCCCTTCCACCGTCATTTTCTCTCTACCCACCCTTGCCTCCTTTTCCGCGCAGCTCTCGATTCCCCCCTCTCTTTCGCACCCTCCATGTCATATTCCGCTCCAGGAGCTCCATCATAGCTCCTTGCTGTCGCTGGGAGGATGTTTTCTCCTCTGCTCGCCCCTTCCACCGTCATTTTCTCTCTACCCACCCTTGCCTCCTTTTCCGCGCAGCTCTCGATTCCCCCCTCTCTTTCGCACCCTCCATGTCATATTCCGCTCCAGGAGTTCCATCATAGCTCCTCACTGTCGCTGGGAGGATGTTTTCTCCTCCGCTCGCCCCTTCCACCGTCATTTTCTCTCTACCCACCCTTGCCTCCTTCTCCGCGCAGCTCTCAATTCCCCCCTCTCTTTCGCACCCTCCATGTCATATTCCGCTCCAGGAGCTCCATCATAGCTCCTCGCTGTCACTGGGAGGATGTTTTCTCCTCCGCTCGCCCCTTCCACCGTCATTTTCTCTCTACCCACCCTTGCCTCCTTCTCCGCGCAGCTCTTGATTCCCCACTCTCTTTCGAACCCTCCATGTCATATTCCGCTCCAGGAGCTCCATCATAGCTCCTCGCTGTCGCTGGGAGGATGTTTTCTTCTCTGCTCGCCCCTTCCACCGTCATTTTCTCTCTACCCACCCTTTCCTCCTTTTCCGCGCAGCTCTCGATTCCCCCCTCTCTTTCGCACCCTCCATGTCATATTCCGCTCCAGGAGCTCCATCATAGCTCCTCGCTGTCGCTGGGAGGATGTTTTCTCCTCCGCTCGCCCCTTCCACCGTCATTTTCTTTCTACCCACCCTTGCCTCCTTTTCCACGCAGCTCTCGATTCCCCCCTCTCTTTCGCACCCTCCATGTCATATTCCGCTCCAGGAGCTCCATCATAGCTCCTTGCTGTCGCTGGGAGGATGTTTTCTCCTCCGCTCGCCCCTTCCACCGTCATTTTCTCTCTACCCACCCTTGCCTCCTTTTCCGCGCAGCTCTCGATTCCCCCCTCTCTTTCGCACCCTCCATGTCATATTCCGCTCCAGGAGTTCCATCATAGCTCCTCACTGTCGCTGGGAGGATGTTTTCTCCTCCGCTCGCCCCTTCCACCGTCATTTTCTCTCTACCCACCCTTGCCTCCTTCTCCGCGCAGCTCTCGATTCCCCCCTCTATTTCGCACCCTCCATGTCATATTCCGCTCCAGGAGCTCCATCATAGCTCCTCGCTGTCGCTGGGAGGATGTTTTCTCCTCCGCTCGCCCCTTCCACTGTCATTTTCTCTCTACCCACCCTTGCCTCCTTTTCCGCACAGCTCTCGATTCCCCCCTCTCTTTCGCACCCTCCATGTCATATTCCGCTCCAGGAGTTCCATCATAGCTCCTCACTGTCGCTGGGAGGATGTTTTCTCCTCCGCTCGCCCCTTCCACCATCATTTTCTCTCTACCCACCCTTGCCTCCTTTTCCGCGCAGCTCTCGATTCCCCCCTCTCTTTCGCATCCTCCATGTCATATTCCGCTCCAGGCGTTCCATCATAGCTCCTCACTGTCGCTGGGAGGAAGTTTTCTCCTCCGCTCGCCCCTTCCACCGTCATTTTCTCTCTACCCACCCTTGCCTCCTTCTCCGCGCAGCTCTCGATTCCCCCCTCTCTTTCGCACCCTCCATGTCATATTCCGCTCCAGGAGCTCCATCATAGCTAATCGCTGTCGCTGGGAGGATGTTTTCTCCTCCGCTCGCCCCTTCCACCGTCATTTTCTCTCTACCCACCCTTGCCTCCTTTTCCGCGCAGCTCTCGATTCCCCCCTCTCTTTCGCACCCTCCATGTCATATTCCGCTCCAGGAGTTCCATCATAGCTCCTCACTGTCGCTGGGAGGATGTTTTCTCCTCCGCTCGCCCCTTCCACCGTCATTTTCTCTCTACCCACCCTTGCCTTCTTTTCCGCGCAGCTCTCGATTCCCCCCTCTCTTTCGCACCCTCCATGCCATATTCCGCTCCAGGAGCTCCATCATAGCTCCTTGCTGTCGCTGGGAGGATGTTTTCTCCTCCGCTCGCCCCTTCCACCGTCATTTTCTCTCTACCCACCCTTGCCTCCTTTTCCGCGCAGCTCTCGATTCCCCCCTCTCTTTCGCACCCTCCATGTCATATTCCGCTCCAGGAGTTCCATCATAGCTCCTCACTGTCGCTGGGAGGATGTTTTCTCCTCCGCTCGCCCCTTCCACCGTCATTTTCTCTCTACCCACCCTTGCCTCCTTTTCCGCGCAGCTCTCGATTCCCCCCTCTCTTTCGCACCCTCCATGTCATATTCCGCTCCAGGAGTTCCATCATAGCTCCTCACTGTCGCTGGGAGGATGTTTTCTCCTCCGCTCGCCCCTTCCACCGTCATTTTCTCTCTACCCACCCTTGCCTCCTTTTCCGCGCAGCTCTCGATTCCCCCCTCTCTTTCGCACCCTCCATGTCATATTCCGCTCCAGGAGCTCCATCATAGCTCCTTGCTGTCGCTGGGAGGATGTTTTCTCCTCCGCTCGCCCCTTCCACCGTCATTTTCTCTCTACCCACCCTTGCCTCCTTTTCCGCGCAGCTCTCGATTCCCCCCTCTCTTTCGCACCCTCCATGTCATATTCCGCTCCAGGAGCTCCATCATAGCTCCTTGCTGTCGCTGGGAGGATGTTTTCTCCTCCGCTCGCCCCTTCCACCGTCATTTTCTTTCTACCCACCCTTGCCTCCTTTTCCGCGCAGCTCTCGATTCCCCCCTCTCTTTCGCACCCTCCATGTCATATTCCGCTCCAGGAGCTCCATCATAGCTCCTTGCTGTCGCTGGGAGGATGTTTTCTCCTCCGCTCGCCCCTTCCACCGTCATTTTCTTTCTACCCACCCTTGCCTCCTTTTCCGCGCAGCTCTCGATTCCCCCCTCTCTTTCGCACCCTCCATGTCATATTCCGCTCCAGGAGCTCCATCATAGCTCCTTGCTGTCGCTGGGAGGATGTTTTCTCCTCCGCTCGCCCCTTCCACCGTCATTTTCTTTCTACCCACCCTTGCCTCCTTCTCCGCGCAGCTCTCGATTCCCTCCTCTCTCTCGCACCCTCCATATTACATCCAGCTCCAGGAGCTCCATCATAGCTCCTCGCTGTCGCTGGGAGGATGTTTTCTCCTCTGTTCGCCGCTTCCGCCGTCATTTTCTCTCCACCCACCCTTGCCTCCTTCTCCGCGCCGCTCTCGATTCCCCCCTCTCTTTCGCACCCTCCATGTCATATTCCGCTCCAGGAGCTCCATCATAGCTCCTCGCTGTCGCTGGGAGGATGTTTTCTCCTCCGCTCGCCCCTTCCACCGTTATTTTCTCTCTACCCACCCTTGCCTCCTTCTCCGCGCCGCTCTCGATTCCCCCCTCTCTTTCGCACCCTCCATGTCATATTCCGCTCCAGGAGCTCCATCATAGCTCCTCGCTGTCGCTGGGAGGATGTTTTCTCCTCCGCTCGCCCCTTCCACCGTCATTTTCTCTCTACCCACCCTTTCCTCCTTTTCCGCGCAGCTCTCGATTCCCCCCTCTCTTTCACACCCTCCATGTCATATTTCGCTCCAGGAGCTCCATCATTGCTCCTCGCTGTCGCTGGGAGGATGTTTTCTCCTCCGCTCGCCCCTTCCACCGTCATTTTCTCTCTACCCACCCTTGCCTCCTTCTCTGCGCAGCTCTCAATTCCCCCCTCTCTTTCGCACCCTCCATGTCATATTCCGCTCCAGGAGCTCCATCATAGCTCCTCGCTGTCGCTGGGAGGATGTTTTCTCCTCCGCTCGCCCCTTCCACCGTCATTTTCTCTCTACCCACCCTTGCCTCCTTCTCCGCGCAGCTCTCGATTCCCTCCTCTCTCTCGCACCCTCCATATTACATCCAGCTCCAGGAGCTCCATCATAGCTCTTCGCTGTCGCTGGGAGGATGTTTTCTCCTCCACTCGCCCCTTCCACCGTCATTTTCTCTCTACCCACCCTTGCCTCCTTCTCCGCGCTGCTCTCGATTCCCTCCTCTCTCTCGCACCCTCCATATTACATCCAGCTCCAGGAGCTCCATCATAGCTCCTCGCTGTCGCTGGGAGGATGTTTTCTCCTCCGCTCGCCCCTTCCACCGTCATTTTCTCTCTACCCACCCTTGCCTCCTTCTCCGCGCAGCTCTCGATTCCCTCCTCTCTCTCGCACCCTCCATATTACATCCAGCTCCAGGAGCTCCATCATAGCTCCTCGCTGTCGCTGGGAGGATGTTTTCTCCTCTGCTCGCCGCTTCCGCCGTCATTTTCTCTCCACCCACCCTTGCCTCCTTCTCCGCGCCGCTCTCGATTCCCCCCTCTCTTTCGCACCCTCCATGCCATATTCTGCTCCAGGAGCTCCATCATAGCTCCTCGCTGTCGCTGGGAGGATGTTTTCTCCTCCGCTCGCCCCTTCCACCGTCATTTTCTCTCTACCCACCCTTTCCTCCTTTTCCGCGCAGCTCTCGATTCCCCCCTCTCTTTCGCACCCTCCATGTCATATTCTGCTCCAGGAGCTCCATCATAGCTCCTCGCTGTCGCTGGGAGGATGTTTTCTCCTCCGCTCGCCCCTTCCACCGTCATTTTCTCTCTACCCACCCTTGCCTCCTTCTCCGCGCAGCTCTCAATTCCCCCCTCTCTTTCGCACCCTCCATGTCATATTCCGCTCCAGGAGCTCCATCATAGCTCCTCGCTGTCGCTGGGAGGATGTTTTCTCCTCCGCTCGCCCCTTCCACCGTCATTTTCTCTCTACCCACCCTTGCCTCCTTCTCCGCGCAGCTCTCGATTCCCCCCTCTCTTTCGAACCCTCCATGTCATATTCCGCTCCAGGAGCTCCATCATAGCTCCTCGCTGTCGCTGGGAGGATGTTTTCTCCTCTGCTCGCCCCTTCCACCGTCATTTTCTCTCTACCCACCCTTTCCTCCTTTTCCGCGCAGCTCTCGATTCCCCCCTCTCTTTCGCACCCTCCATGTCATATTCCGCTCCAGGAGCTCCATCATAGCTCCTCGCTGTTGCTGGGAGGATGTTTTCTCCTCCGCTCGCCCCTTCCACCGTCATTTTCTCTCTACCCACCCTTGCCTCCTTCTCCGCGCAGCTCTCGATTCCCCCCTCTCTTTCGCACCCTCCATGTCATATTCCGCTCCAGGAGCTCCATCATAGCTCCTCGCTGTCGCTGGGAGGATTTTTTCTCCTCTGCTCGCCCCTTCCACCGTCATTTTCTCTCTACCCACCCTTTCCTCCTTTTCCGCGCAGCTCTCGATTCCCCCCTCTCTTGCGCACCCTCCATGTCATATTCCGCTCCAGGAGCTCCATCATAGCTCCTCGCTGTCGCTGGGAGGATGTTTTCTCCTCCGCTCGCCCCTTCCACCGTCATTTTCTCTCTACCCACCCTTGCCTCCTTTTCCGCGCAGCTCTCGATTCCCCCCTCTCTTTCGCACCCTCCATGTCATATTCCGCTCCAGGAGTTCCATCATAGCTCCTCACTGTCGCTGGGAGGATGTTTTCTCCTCCACTCGCCCCTTCCACCGTCATTTTCTCTCTACCCACCCTTGCCTCCTTCTACGTGCTGCTCTCGATTCCCTCCTCTCTCTCGCACCCTCCATATTACATCCAGCTCCAGGAGCTCCATCATAGCTCCTCGCTGTCGCTGGGAGGATGTTTTCTCCTCCGCTCGCCCCTTCCACCGTCATTTTCTCTCTACCCACCCTTGCCTCCTTCTCCGCGCAGCTCTCGATTCCCCCCTCTCTTTCGAACCCTCCATGTCATATTCCGCTCCAGGAGCTCCATCATAGCTCCTCGCTGTCGCTGGGAGGATGTTTTCTCCTCTGCTCGCCCCTTCCACCGTCATTTTCTCTCTACCCACCCTTTCCTCCTTTTCCGCGCAGCTCTCGATTCCCCCCTCTCTTTCGCACCCTCCATGTCATATTCCGCTCCAGGAGCTCCATCATAGCTCCTCGCTGTCGCTGGGAGGATGTTTTCTCCTCCGCTCGCCCCTTCCACCGTCATTTTCTCTCTACCCACCCTTGCCTCCTTTTCCGCGCAGCTCTCGATTCCATCCTCTCTTTCGCACCCTCCATGTCATATTCCGCTCCAGGAGCTCCATCATAGCTCCTCGCTGTCGCTGGGAGGATGTTTTCTCCTCCGCTCGCCCCTTCCACCATCATTTTCTCTCTACCCACCCTTGCCTCCTTCTCCGCGCAGCTCTCAATTCCCCCCTCTCTTTCGCACCCTCCATGTCATATTCCGCTCCAGGAGCTCCATCATAGCTCTTCGCTGTCGCTGGGAGGATGTTTTCTCCTCCGCTCGCCCCTTCCACCGTCATTTTCTCTCTACCCACCCTTTCCTCCTTTTCCGCGCAGCTCTCGATTCCCCCCTCTCTTTCGCACCCTCCATGTCATATTCCGCTCCAGGAGTTCCATCATAGCTCCTCGCTGTCGCTGGGAGGATGTTTTCTCCTCCGCTCGCCCCTTCCACCGTCATTTTCTCTCTACCCACCCTTGCCTCCTTCTCCGCGCAGCTCTCGATTCCCCCCTCTCTTTCGCACCCTCCATGTCATATTCCGCTCCAGGAGTTCCATCATAGCTCCTCACTGTCGCTGGGAGGAAGTTTTCTCCTCCGCTCGCCCCTTCCACCGTCATTTTCTCTCTACCCACCCTTGCCTCCTTTTCCGCGCAGCTCTCGATTCCCCCCTCTCTTTCGCACCCTCCATGTCATATTCCGCTCCAGGAGCTCCATCATAGCTCCTCGCTGTCGCTGGGAGGATGTTTTCTCCTCCGCTCGCCCCTTCCACCGTCATTTTCTCTCTACCCACCCTTGCCTCCTTTTCTGCGCAGCTCTCGATTCCCCCCTCTCTTTCGCACCCTCAATGTCATATTCCGCTCCAGGAGTTCCATCATAGCTCCTCACTGTCGCTGGGAGGATGTTTTCTCCTCCGCTCGCCCCTTCCACCGTCATTTTCTCTCTACCCACCCTTGCCTCCTTTTCCGCGCAGCTCTCGATTCCCCCCTCTCTTTCGCACCCTCCATGTCATATTCCGCTCCAGGAGTTCCATCATAGCTCCTCACTGTCGCTGGGAGGAAGTTTTCTCCTCCGCTCGCCCCTTCCACCGTCATTTTCTCTCTACCCACCCTTGCCTCCTTTTCCGCGCAGCTCTCGATTCCCCCCTCTCTTTCGCACCCTCCATGTCATATTCCGCTCCAGGAGCTCCATCATAGCTCCTTGCTGTCGCTGGGAGGATGTTTTCTCCTCCGCTCGCCCCTTCCACCGTCATTTTCTCTCTACCCACCCTTGCCTCCTTTTCCGCGCAGCTCTCGATTCCCCCCTCTCTTTCGCACCCTCCATGTCATATTCCGCTCCAGGAGCTCCATCATAGCTCCTCGCTGTCGCTGGGAGGATGTTTTCTCCTCCGCTCGCCCCTTCCACCGTCATTTTCTCTCTACCCACCCTTGCCTCCTTTTCCGCGCTGCTCTCGATTCCCCCCTCTCTTTCGCACCCTCCATGTCATATTCCGCTCCAGGAGTTCCATCATAGCTCCTCACTGTCGCTGGGAGGATGTTTTCTCCTCCGCTCGCCCCTTCCACCGTCATTTTCTCTCTACCCACCCTTGCCTCCTTCTCCGCACAGCTCTCGATTCCCCCCTCTCTTTCGCACCCTCCATGTCATATTCCGCTCCAGGAGCTCCATCATAGCTCTTCGCTGTCGCTGGGAGGATGTTTTCTCCTCCGCTCGCCCCTTCCACCGTCATTTTCTCTCTACCCACCCTTTCCTCCTTTTCCGCGCAGCTCTCGATTCCCCCCTCTCTTTCGCACCCTCCATGTCATATTCCGCTCCAGGAGCTCCATCATAGCTCCTCGCTGTCGCTGGGAGGATGTTTTCTCCTCCGCTCGCCCCTTCCACCGTCATTTTCTCTCTACCCACCCTTGCCTAATTTTCCGCGCAGCTCTCGATTCCCCCCTCTCTTTCGCACCCTCCATGTCATATTCCGCTCCAGGAGCTCCATCATAGCTCCTTGCTGTCGCTGGGAGGATTTTTTCTCCTCCGCTCGCCCCTTCCACCGTCATTTTCTCTCTACCCACCCTTGCCTCCTTCTCCGCGCAGCTCTCGATTCCCCCCTCTCTTTCGACCCCTCCATGTCATATTCCGCTCCAGGAGCTCCATCATAGCTCCTCGCTGTCGCTGGGAGGATGATTTCTCCTCTACTCGCCCCTTCCACCGTCATTTTCTCTCTACCCACCCTTGCCTCCTTCTCCGCGCAGCTCTCGATTCCCCCCTCTCTTTCGAACCCTCCATGTCATATTCCGCTCCAGGAGCTCCATCATAGCTCCTCGCTGTCGCTGGGAGGATGTTTTCTCCTCCGCTCGCCCCTTCCACCGTCATTTTCTCTCTACCCACCCTTGCCTAATTTTCCGCGCAGCTCTCGATTCCCCCCTCTCTTTCGCACCCTCCATGTCATATTCCGCTCCAGGAGCTCCATCATAGCTCCTCGCTGTCGCTGGGAGGATGTTTTCTCCTCCGCTCGCCCCTTCCACCGTCATTTTCTCTCTACCCACCCTTGCCTAATTTTCCGCGCAGCTCTCGATTCCCCCCTCTCTTTCGCACCCTCCATGTCATATTCCGCTCCAGGAGCTCCATCATAGCTCCTTGCTGTCGCTGGGAGGATTTTTTCTCCTCCGCTCGCCCCTTCCACCGTCATTTTCTCTCTACCCACCCTTGCCTCCTTCTCCGCGCAGCTCTCGATTCCCCCCTCTCTTTCGAACCCTCCATGTCATATTCCGCTCCAGGAGCTCCATCATAGCTCCTCGCTGTCGCTGGGAGGATGATTTCTCCTCTGCTCGCCCCTTCCACCGTCATTTTCTCTCTACCCACCCTTTCCTCCTTTTCCGCGCAGCTCTCGATTCCCCCCTCTCTTGCGCACCCTCCATGTCATATTCCGCTCCAGGAGCTCCATCATAGCTCCTCGCTGTCGCTGGGAGGATGTTTTCTCCTCCGCTCGCCCCTTCCACCGTCATTTTCTCTCTACCCACCCTTGCCTCCTTTTCCGCGCAGCTCTCGATTCCCCCCTCTCTTTCGCACCCTCCATGTCATATTCCGCTCCAGGAGCTCCATCATAGCTCCTCGCTGTCGCTGGGAGGATGTTTTCTCCTCCGCTCGCCCCTTCCACCGTCATTTTCTCTCTACCCACCCTTGCCTAATTTTCCGCGCAGCTCTCGATTCCCCCCTCTCTTTCGCACCCTCCATGTCATATTCCGCTCCAGGAGCTCCATCATAGCTCCTTGCTGTCGCTGGGAGGATTTTTTCTCCTCCGCTCGCCCCTTCCACCGTCATTTTCTCTCTACCCACCCTTGCCTCCTTCTCCGCGCAGCTCTCGATTCCCCCCTCTCTTTCGAACCCTCCATGTCATATTCCGCTCCAGGAGCTCCATCATAGCTCCTCGCTGTCGCTGGGAGGATGATTTCTCCTCTGCTCGCCCCTTCCACCGTCATTTTCTCTCTACCCACCCTTTCCTCCTTTTCCGCGCAGCTCTCGATTCCCCCCTCTCTTGCGCACCCTCCATGTCATATTCCGCTCCAGGAGCTCCATCATAGCTCCTCGCTGTCGCTGGGAGGATGTTTTCTCCTCCGCTCGCCCCTTCCACCGTCATTTTCTCTCTACCCACCCTTGCCTCCTTTTCCGCGCAGCTCTCGATTCCCCCCTCTCTTTCGCACCCTCCATGTCATATTCCGCTCCAGGAGCTCCATCATAGCTCCTCGCTGTCGCTGGGAGGATGTTTTCTCCTCCGCTCGCCCCTTCCACCGTCATTTTCTCTCTACCCACCCTTGCCTCCTTCTCCGCGCAGCTCTCAATTCCCCCCTCTCTTTCGCACCCTCCATGTCATATTCCGCTCCAGGAGTTCCATCATAGCTCCTCACTGTCGCTGGGAGGATGTTTTCTCCTCCGCTCGCCCCTTCCACCGTCATTTTCTCTCTACCCACCCTTGCCTCCTTCTCCGTGCAGCTCTCGATTCCCCCCTCTCTTTCGCACCCTCCATGTCATATTCCGCTCCAGGAGCTCCATCATAGCTCCTCGCTGTCGCTGGGAGGATGTTTTCTCCTCCGCTCGCCCCTTCCACCGTCATTTTCTCTCTACCCACCCTTGCCTCCTTCTCCGCGCAGCTCTCGATTCCCCCCTCTCTTTCGCACCCTCCATGTCATATTCCGCTCCAGGAGCTCCATCATAGCTCCTCGCTGTCGCTGGGAGGATGTTTTCTCCTCCGCTCGCCCCTTCCACCGTCATTTTCTCTCTACCCACCCTTTCCTCCTTTTCCGCGCAGCTCTCGATTCCCCCCTCTCTTTCACACCCTCCATGTCATATTCCGCTCCAGGAGCTCCATCATTGCTCCTCGCTGTCGCTGGGAGGATGTTTTCTCCTCCGCTCGCCCCTTCCACCGTCATTTTCTCTCTACCCACCCTTGCCTCCCTCTCCGCGCAGCTCTCAATTCCCCCCTCTCTTTCGCACCCTCCATGTCATATTCCGCTCCAGGAGCTCCATCATAGCTCCTCGCTGTCGCTGGGAGGATGTTTTCTCCTCCGCTCGCCCCTTTCACCGTCATTTTCTCTCTACCCACCCTTTCCTCCTTCTCCGCGCAGCTCTCGATTCCCCCCTCTCTTTCGAACCCTCCATGTCATATTCCGCTCCAGGAGCTCCATCATAGCTCCTCGCTGTCGCTGGGAGGATGTTTTCTCCTCTGCTCGCCCCTTCCACCGTCATTTTCTCTCTACCCACCCTTTCCTCCTTTTCCGCGCAGCTCTCGATTCCCCCCTCTCTTTCGCACCCTCCATGTCATATTCCGCTCCAGGAGCTCCATCATAGCTCCTCGCTGTCGCTGGGAGGATGTTTTCTCCTCCGCTCGCCCCTTCCACCGTCATTTTCTCTCTACCCACCCTTGCCTCCTTTTCCGCGCAGCTCTCGATTCCCCCCTCTCTTTCGCACCCTCCATGTCATATTCCGCTCCAGGAGTTCCATCATAGCTCCTCACTGTCGCTGGGAGGATGTTTTCTCCTCCACTCGCCCCTTCCACCGTCATTTTCTCTCTACCCACCCTTGCCTCCTTCTCCGCGCTGCTCTCGATTCCCTCCTCTCTCTCGCACCCTCCATATTACATCCAGCTCCAGGAGCTCCATCATAGCTCCTCGCTGTCGCTGGGAGGATGTTTTCTCCTCCGCTCGCCCCTTCCACCGTCATTTTCTCTCTACCCACCCTTGCCTCCTTCTCCGCGCAGCTCTCGATTCCCTCCTCTCTCTCGCACCCTCCATATTACATCCAGCTCCAGGAGCTCCATCATAGCTCCTCGCTGTCGCTGGGAGGATGTTTTCTCCTCTGCTCGCCGCTTCCGCCGTCATTTTCTCTCCACCCACCCTTGCCTCCTTCTCCGCCCCGCTCTCGATTCCCCCCTCTCTTTCGCACCCTCCATGTCATATTCTGCTCCAGGAGCTCCATCATAGCTCCTCGCTGTCGCTGGGACGATGTTTTCTTCTCTGCTCGCCCCTTCCACCGTCATTTTCTCTCTACCCACCCTTTCCTCCTTTTCCGCGCAGCTCTCGATTCCCCCCTCTCTTTCGCACCCTCCATGTCATATTCCGCTCCAGGAGCTCCATCATAGCTCCTCGCTGTCGCTGGGAGGATGTTTTCTCCTCCGCTCGCCCCTTCCACCGTCATTTTCTTT
This sequence comes from Pelophylax lessonae, assembly GCF_965119305.1. Classification (NCBI taxonomy): domain Eukaryota; kingdom Metazoa; phylum Chordata; class Amphibia; order Anura; family Ranidae; genus Pelophylax; species Pelophylax lessonae. Next base: position 81,001,582 of record NC_138780.1, on the reverse strand, counting down.
CTACCCACCCTTGCCTCCTTTTCCACGCAGCTCTCGATTCCCCCCTCTCTTTCGCACCCTCCATGTCATATTCCGCTCCAGGAGCTCCATCATAGCTCCTTGCTGTCGCTGGGAGGATGTTTTCTCCTCCACTCGCCCCTTCCACCGTCATTTTCTCTCTACCCACCCTTGCCTCCTTTTCCGCGCAGCTCTCGATTCCCCCCTCTCTTTCGCACCCTCCATGTCATATTCCGCTCCAGGAGTTCCATCATAGCTCCTCACTGTCGCTGGGAGGATGTTTTCTCCTCCGCTCGCCCCTTCCACCGTCATTTTCTCTCTACCCACCCTTGCCTCCTTCTCCGCGCAGCTCTCGATTCCCCCCTCTCTTTCGCACCCTCCATGTCATATTCCGCTCCAGGAGCTCCATCATAGCTCCTCGCTGTCGCTGGGAGGATGTTTTCTCCTCCGCTCGCCCCTTCCACTGTCATTTTCTCTCTACCCACCCTTGCCTCCTTTTCCGCACAGCTCTCGATTCCCCCCTCTCTTTCGCACCCTCCATGTCATATTCCGCTCCAGGAGTTCCATCATAGCTCCTCACTGTCGCTGGGAGGATGTTTTCTCCTCCGCTCGCCCCTTCCACCATCATTTTCTCTCTACCCACCCTTGCCTCCTTTTCCGCGCAGCTCTCGATTCCCCCCTCTCTTTCGCATCCTCCATGTCATATTCCGCTCCAGGCGTTCCATCATAGCTCCTCACTGTCGCTGGGAGGAAGTTTTCTCCTCCGCTCGCCCCTTCCACCGTCATTTTCTCTCTACCCACCCTTGCCTCCTTCTCCGCGCAGCTCTCGATTCCCCCCTCTCTTTCGCACCCTCCATGTCATATTCCGCTCCAGGAGCTCCATCATAGCTAATCGCTGTCGCTGGGAGGATGTTTTCTCCTCCGCTCGCCCCTTCCACCGTCATTTTCTCTCTACCCACCCTTGCCTCCTTTTCCGCGCAGCTCTCGATTCCCCCCTCTCTTTCGCACCCTCCATGTCATATTCCGCTCCAGGAGTTCCATCATAGCTCCTCACTGTCGCTGGGAGGATGTTTTCTCCTCCGCTCGCCCCTTCCACCGTCATTTTCTCTCTACCCACCCTTGCCTTCTTTTCCGCGCAGCTCTCGATTCCCCCCTCTCTTTCGCACCCTCCATGCCATATTCCGCTCCAGGAGCTCCATCATAGCTCCTTGCTGTCGCTGGGAGGATGTTTTCTCCTCCGCTCGCCCCTTCCACCGTCATTTTCTCTCTACCCACCCTTGCCTCCTTTTCCGCGCAGCTCTCGATTCCCCCCTCTCTTTCGCACCCTCCATGTCATATTCCGCTCCAGGAGTTCCATCATAGCTCCTCACTGTCGCTGGGAGGATGTTTTCTCCTCCGCTCGCCCCTTCCACCGTCATTTTCTCTCTACCCACCCTTGCCTCCTTTTCCGCGCAGCTCTCGATTCCCCCCTCTCTTTCGCACCCTCCATGTCATATTCCGCTCCAGGAGCTCCATCATAGCTCCTTGCTGTCGCTGGGAGGATGTTTTCTCCTCCGCTCGCCCCTTCCACCGTCATTTTCTCTCTACCCACCCTTGCCTCCTTTTCCGCGCAGCTCTCGATTCCCCCCTCTCTTTCGCACCCTCCATGTCATATTCCGCTCCAGGAGCTCCATCATAGCTCCTTGCTGTCGCTGGGAGGATGTTTTCTCCTCCGCTCGCCCCTTCCACCGTCATTTTCTTTCTACCCACCCTTGCCTCCTTTTCCACGCAGCTCTCGATTCCCCCCTCTCTTTCGCACCCTCCATGTCATATTCCGCTCCAGGAGCTCCATCATAGCTCCTTGCTGTCGCTGGGAGGATGTTTTCTCCTCCGCTCGCCCCTTCCACCGTCATTTTCTTTCTACCCACCCTTGCCTCCTTCTCCGCGCAGCTCTCGATTCCCTCCTCTCTCTCGCACCCTCCATATTACATCCAGCTCCAGGAGCTCCATCATAGCTCCTCGCTGTCGCTGGGAGGATGTTTTCTCCTCTGCTCGCCGCTTCCGCAGTCATTTTCTCTCCACCCACCCTTGCCTCCTTCTCCGCGCCGCTCTCGATTCCCCCCTCTCTTTCGCACCCTCCATGTCATATTCCGCTCCAGGAGCTCCATCATAGCTCCTCGCTGTCGCTGGGAGGATGTTTTCTCCTCCGCTCGCCCCTTCCACCGTTATTTTCTCTCTACCCACCCTTGCCTCCTTCTCCGCGCAGCTCTCGATTCCCCCCTCTCTTTCGCACCCTCCATGTCATATTCCGCTCCAGGAGCTCCATCTTAGCTCCTCGCTGTCGCTGGGAGGATGTTTTCTCCTCCGCTCGCCCCTTCCACCGTCATTTTCTCTCTACCCACCCTTTCCTCCTTTTCCGCGCAGCTCTCGATTCCCCCCTCTCTTTCACACCCTCCATGTCATATTTCGCTCCAGGAGCTCCATCATTGCTCCTCGCTGTCGCTGGGAGGATGTTTTCTCCTCCGTTCGCCCCTTCCACCGTCATTTTCTCTCTACCCACCCTTGCCTCCTTCTCTGCGCAGCTCTCAATTCCCCCCTCTCTTTCGCACCCTCCATGTCATATTCCGCTCCAGGAGCTCCATCATAGCTCCTCGCTGTCGCTGGGAGGATGTTTTCTCCTCCGCTTGCCCCTTCCACCGTCATTTTCTCTCTACCCACCCTTGCCTCCTTCTCCGCGCAGCTCTCGATTCCCCCCTCTCTTTCGAACCCTCCATGTCATATTCCGCTCCAGGAGCTCCATCATAGCTCCTCGCTGTCGCTGGGAGGATGTTTTCTCCTCCGCTCGCCCCTTCCACCGTCATTTTCTCTCTACCCACCCTTTCCTCCTTTTCCGCGCAGCTCTCGATTCCCCCCTCTCTTTCACACCCTCCATGTCATATTCCGCTCCAGGAGTTCCATCATAGCTCCTCACTGTCGCTGGGAGGATGTTTTCTCCTTTGCTCGCCCCTTCCACCGTCATTTTCTCGCTACCCACCCTTTCCTCCTTTTCCGCGCAGCTCTCGATTCCCCCCTCTCTTTCGCACCCTCCATGTCATATTCCGCTCCAGGAGCTCCATCATAGCTCCTCGCTGTCGCTGGGAGGATGTTTTCTCCTCCGCTCGCCCCTTCCACCGTCATTTTCTCTCTACCCACCCTTGCCTCCTTCTCCGCGCAGCTCTCGATTCCCTCCTCTCTCTCGCACCCTCCATATTACATCCAGCTCCAGGAGCTCCATCATAGCTCTTCGCTGTCGCTGGGAGGATGTTTTCTCCTCCACTCGCCCCTTCCACCGTCATTTTCTCTCTACCCACCCTTGCCTCCTTCTCCGCGCTGCTCTCGATTCCCTCCTCTCTCTCGCACCCTCCATATTACATCCAGCTCCAGGAGCTCCATTATAGCTCCTCGCTGTCGCTGGGAGGATGTTTTCTCCTCCGCTCGCCCCTTCCACCGTCATTTTCTCTCTACCCACCCTTGCCTCCTTCTCCGCGCAGCTCTCGATTCCCTCCTCTCTCTCGCACCCTCCATATTACATCCAGCTCCAGGAGCTCCATCATAGCTCCTCGCTGTCGCTGGGAGGATGTTTTCTCCTCTGCTCGCCGCTTCCGCCGTCATTTTCTCTCCACCCACCCTTGCCTCCTTCTCCGCGCCGCTCTCGATTCCCCCCTCTCTTTCGCACCCTCCATGCCATATTCTGCTCCAGGAGCTCCATCATAGCTCCTCGCTGTCGCTGGGAGGATGTTTTCTCCTCCGCTCGCCCCTTCCACCGTCATTTTCTCTCTACCCACCCTTTCCTCCTTTTCCGCGCAGCTCTCGATTCCCCCCTCTCTTTCGCACCCTCCATGTCATATTCTGCTCCAGGAGCTCCATCATAGCTCCTCGCTGTCGCTGGGAGGATGTTTTCTCCTCCGCTCGCCCCTTCCACCGTCATTTTCTCTCTACCCACCCTTGCCTCCTTCTCCGCGCAGCTCTCAATTCCCCCCTCTCTTTCGCACCCTCCATGTCATATTCCGCTCCAGGAGCTCCATCATAGCTCCTCGCTGTCGCTGGGAGGATGTTTTCTCCTCCGCTCGCCCCTTCCACCGTCATTTTCTCTCTACCCACCCTTGCCTCCTTCTCCGCGCAGCTCTCGATTCCCCCCTCTCTTTCGAACCCTCCATGTCATATTCCGCTCCAGGAGCTCCATCATAGCTCCTCGCTGTCGCTGGGAGGATGTTTTCTCCTCTGCTCGCCCCTTCCACCGTCATTTTCTCTCTACCCACCCTTTCCTCCTTTTCCGCGCAGCTCTCGATTCCCCCCTCTCTTTCGCACCCTCCATGTCATATTCCGCTCCAGGAGCTCCATCATAGCTCCTCGCTGTTGCTGGGAGGATGTTTTCTCCTCCGCTCGCCCCTTCCACCGTCATTTTCTCTCTACCCACCCTTGCCTCCTTCTCCGCGCAGCTCTCGATTCCCCCCTCTCTTTCGCACCCTCCATGTCATATTCCGCTCCAGGAGCTCCATCATAGCTCCTCGCTGTCGCTGGGAGGATTTTTTCTCCTCTGCTCGCCCCTTCCACCGTCATTTTCTCTCTACCCACCCTTTCCTCCTTTTCCGCGCAGCTCTCGATTCCCCCCTCTCTTGCGCACCCTCCATGTCATATTCCGCTCCAGGAGCTCCATCATAGCTCCTCGCTGTCGCTGGGAGGATGTTTTCTCCTCCGCTCGCCCCTTCCACCGTCATTTTCTCTCTACCCACCCTTGCCTCCTTTTCCGCGCAGCTCTCGATTCCCCCCTCTCTTTCGCACCCTCCATGTCATATTCCGCTCCAGGAGTTCCATCATAGCTCCTCACTGTCGCTGGGAGGATGTTTTCTCCTCCACTCGCCCCTTCCACCGTCATTTTCTCTCTACCCACCCTTGCCTCCTTCTACGTGCTGCTCTCGATTCCCTCCTCTCTCTCGCACCCTCCATATTACATCCAGCTCCAGGAGCTCCATCATAGCTCCTCGCTGTCGCTGGGAGGATGTTTTCTCCTCCGCTCGCCCCTTCCACCGTCATTTTCTCTCTACCCACCCTTGCCTCCTTCTCCGCGCAGCTCTCGATTCCCTCCTCTCTCTCGCACCCTCCATATTACATCCAGCTCCAGGAGCTCCATCATAGCTCCTCGCTGTCGCTGGGAGGATGTTTTCTCCTCTGCTCGCCGCTTCCGCCGTCATTTTCTCTCCACCCACCCTTGCCTCCTTCTCCGCGCCGCTCTCGATTCCCCCCTCTCTTTCGCACCCTCCATGTCATATTCTGCTCCAGGAGCTCCATCATAGCTCCTCGCTGTCGCTGGGAGGATGTTTTCTCCTCCGCTCGCCCCTTCCACCGTCATTTTCTCTCTACCCACCCTTGCCTCCTTCTCCGCGCAGCTCTCGATTCCCCCCTCTCTTTCGCACCCTCCATGTCATATTCCGCTCCAGGAGCTCCATCATAGCTCCTCGCTGTCGCTGGGAGGATGTTTTCTCCTCCGCTCGCCCCTTCCACCGTCATTTTCTCTCTACCCACCCTTTCCTCCTTTTCCGCGCAGCTCTCGATTCCCCCCTCTCTTTCGCACCCTCCATGTCATATTCCGCTCCAGGAGCTCCATCATAGCTCCTCGCTGTCGCTGGGAGGATGTTTTCTCCTCCGCTCGCCCCTTCCACCGTCATTTTCTCTCTACCCACCCTTGCCTCCTTCTCCGCGCAGCTCTCAATTCCCCCCTCTCTTTCGCACCCTCCATGTCATATTCCGCTCCAGGAGCTCCATCATAGCTCCTCGCTGTCGCTGGGAGGATGTTTTCTCCTCCGCTCGCCCCTTCCACCGTCATTTTCTCTCTACCCACCCTTGCCTCCTTCTCCGCGCAGCTCTCGATTCCCCCCTCTCTTTCGAACCCTCCATGTCATATTCCGCTCCAGGAGCTCCATCATAGCTCCTCGCTGTCGCTGGGAGGATGTTTTCTCCTCTGCTCGCCCCTTCCACCGTCATTTTCTCTCTACCCACCCTTTCCTCCTTTTCCGCGCAGCTCTCGATTCCCCCCTCTCTTTCGCACCCTCCATGTCATATTCCGCTCCAGGAGCTCCATCATAGCTCCTCGCTGTCGCTGGGAGGATGTTTTCTCCTCCGCTCGCCCCTTCCACCGTCATTTTCTTTCTACCCACCCTTGCCTCCTTTTCCACGCAGCTCTCGATTCCCCCCTCTCTTTCGCACCCTCCATGTCATATTCCGCTCCAGGAGCTCCATCATAGCTCCTCGCTGTCGCTGGGAGGATTTTTTCTCCTCTGCTCACCCCTTCCACCGTCATTTTCTCTCTACCCACCCTTTTCTCCTTTTCCGCGCAGCTCTCGATTCCCCCCTCTCTTGCGCACCCTCCATGTCATATTCCGCTCCAGGAGCTCCATCATAGCTCCTCGCTGTCGCTGGGAGGATGTTTTCTCCTCCGCTCACCCCTTCCACCGTCATTTTCTCTCTACCCACCCTTGCCTCCTTTTCCGCGCAGCTCTCGATTCCCCCCTCTCTTTCGCACCCTCCATGTCATATTCCGCTCCAGGAGTTCCATCATAGCTCCTCACTGTCGCTGGGAGGATGTTTTCTCCTCCACTCGCCCCTTCCACCGTCATTTTCTCTCTACCCACCCTTGCCTCCTTCTCCGCGCTGCTCTCGATTCCCTCCTCTCTCTCGCACCCTCCATATTACATCCAGCTCCAGGAGCTCCATCATAGCTCCTCGCTATCGCTGGGAGGATGTTTTCTCCTCCGCTCGCCCCTTCCACCGTCATCTTTTCTCTACCCACCCTTGCCTCCTTCTCCGCGCAGCTCTCGATTCCCTCCTCTCTCTCGCACCCTCCATATTACATCCAGCTCCAGGAGCTCCATCATAGCTCCTCGCTGTCGCTGGGAGGATGTTTTCTCCTCTGCTCGCCGCTTCCGCCGTCATTTTCTCTCCACCCACCCTTGCCTCCTTCTCCGCGCCGCTCTCGATTCCCCCCTCTCTTTCGCACCCTCCATGTCATATTCTGCTCCAGGAGCTCCATCATAGCTCCTCGCTGTCGCTGGGAGGATGTTTTCTCCTCCGCTCGCCCCTTCCACCGTCATTTTCTCTCTACCCACCCTTGCCTCCTTCTCCGCGCAGCTCTCGATTTCCCCCTCTCTTTCGCACCCTCCATGTCATATTCCGCTCCAGGAGCTCCATCATAGCTCCTCGCTGTCGCTGGGAGGATGTTTTCTCCTCCGCTCGCCCCTTCCACCGTCATTTTCTCTCTACCCACCCTTTCCTCCTTTTCCGCGCAGCTCTCGATTCCCCCCTCTCTTTCGCACCCTCCATGTCATATTCCGCTCCAGGAGCTCCATCATAGCTCCTCGCTGTCGCTGGGAGGATGTTTTATCCTCCGCTCGCCCCTTCCACCGTCATTTTCTCTCTACCCACCCTTGCCTCCTTTTCCGCGCAGCTCTCGATTCCCCCCTCTCTTTCGCACCCTCCATGTCATATTCCGCTCCAGGAGCTCCATCATAGCTCCTCGCTGCCGCTGGGAGGATGTTTTCTCCTCCGCTCGCCCCTTCCACCGTCATTTTCTCTCTACCCACCCTTGCCTCCTTCTCCGCGCAGCTCTTAATTCCCCCCTCTCTTTCGCACCCTCCATGTCATATTCCGCTCCAGGAGCTCCATCATAGCTCCTCGCTGTCGCTGGGAGGATGTTTTCTCCTCCGCTCGCCCCTTCCACCGTCATTTTCTCTCTACCCACCCTTGCCTCCTTCTCCGCGCAGCTCTCGATTCCCCCCTCTCTTCCGCACCCTCCATGTCATATTCCGCTCCAGGAGTTCCATCATAGCTCCTCACTGTCGCTGGGAGGAAGTTTTCTCCTCCGCTCGCCCCTTCCACCGTCATTTTCTCTCTACCCACCCTTGCCTCCTTCTCCGCGCAGCTCTCGATTCCCTCCTCTCTCTCGCACCCTCCATATTACATCCAGCTCCAGGAGCTCCATCATAGCTCCTCGCTGTCGCTGGGAGGATGTTTTCTCCTCTGCTCGCCGCTTCCACCGTCATTTTCTCTCCACCCACCCTTGCCTCCTTCTCCGCGCCGCTCTCGATTCCCCCCTCTCTCTCGCACCCACCATGTCATATCCCGCTCCAGGAGCTCCATCATAGCTCCTCGCTGTTGCTGGGAGGATGTTTTCTCCTCCGCTCGCCCCTTCCACCGTCATTTTCTCTCTACCCACCCTTGCCTCCTTCTCCGCGCAGCTCTCGATTCCCCCCTCTCTCTCGCACCCTCCATATTACATCCAGCTCCAGGAGCTCCATCATAGCTCCTCGCTGTCGCTGGGAGGATGTTTTCTCCTCCGCTCGCCCCTTCCACCGTCATTTTCTCTCTACCCACCCTTGCCTCCTTCTCCGCGCAGCTCTCGATTCCCCCCTCTCTTTCGCACCCTCCATGTCATATTCCGCTCCAGGAGCTCCATCATAGCTCCTCGCTGTCGCTGGGTGGATGTTTTCTCCTCCGCTCGCCCCTTCCACCGTCATTTTCTCTCTACCCACCCTTGCCTCCTTCTCCGCGCAGCTCTCGATTCCCCCCTCTCTCTCGCACCCTCCATATTACATCCAGCTCCAGGAGCTCCATCATAGCTCCTCGCTGTCGCTGGGAGGATGTTTTCTCCTCCGCTCGCCCCTTCCACCGTCATTTTCTCTCTACCCACCCTTGCCTCCTTTTCCGCGCAGCTCTCGATTCCCCCCTCTCTTTCGCACCCTCCATGTCATATTCCGCTCCAGGAGTTCCATCATAGCTCCTCACTGTCGCTGGGAGGATGTTTTCTCCTCTGCTCGCCCCTTCCACCGTCATTTTCTCTCTACCCACCCTTGCCTCCTTCTCCGCGCAGCTCTCGATTCCCCCCTCTCTTTCGCACCCTCCATGTCATATCCCGCTCCAGGAGCTCCATTATAGCTCCTGACTGTCGCTGGGAGGATGTTTTCTCCTCCGCTCGCCCCTTCCACCGTCATTTTCTCTCTACCCACCCTTGCCTCCTTCTCCGCGCAGCTCTCGATTTCCCCCTCTCTTTCGCACCCTCCATGTCATATTCCGCTCCAGGAGCTCCATCATAGCTCCTCGCTGTCGCTGGGAGGATGTTTTCTCCTCCGCTCGCCCCTTCCACCGTCATTTTCTCTCTACCCACCCTTGCCTCCTTCTCCGCGCAGCTCTCGATTCCCCCCTCTCTTTCGCACCCTCCATGTCATATTCCGCTCCAGGAGCTCCATCATAGCTCCTCGCTGTCGCTGGGAGGATGTTTTCTCCTCCGCTCGCCCCTTCCCCCGTCATTTTCTCTCTACCCACCCTTGCCTCCTTTTCCGCGCAGCTCTCGATTCCCCCCTCTCTTTCGCACCCTCCATGTCATATTCCGCTCCAGGAGCTCCATCATAGCTCCTCGCTGTCGCTGGGAGGATGTTTTCTCCTCCGCTCGCCCCTTCCACCGTCATTTTCTCTCTACCCACCCTTGCCTCCTTCTCCGCGCAGCTCTTGATTCCCCCCTCTCTTTCGCACCCTCCATGTCATATTCCGCTCCAGGAGCTCCATCATAGCTCCTCGCTGTCGCTGGGAGGATGTTTTCTCCTCCGCTCGCCCCTTCCACCGTCATTTTCTCTCTACCCACCCTTGCCTCCTTCTCCGCGCAGCTCTCGATTCCCCCCTCTCTCTCGCACCCTCCATGTCATATTCCGCTCCAGGAGTTCCATCATAGCTCCTCACTGTCGCTGGGAGGATGTTTTCTCCTCCGCTCGCCCCTTCCACCGTCATTTTCTCTCTACCCACCCTTGCCTCCTTCTCCGCGCAGCTCTCGATTCCCCCCTCTCTTTCGCACCCTCCATGTCATATTCCGCTCCAGGAGCTCCATCATAGCTCCTCGCTGTCGCTGGGAGGATGTTTTCTCCTCCGCTCGCCCCTTCCACCGTCATTTTCTCTCTACACACCCTTGCCTCCTTCTCCGCGCAGATCTCGATTCCCCCCTCTCTTGCGCACCCTCCATGTCATATTCCGCTCCAGGAGCTCCATCATAGCTCCTCGCTGTCACTGGGAGGATGTTTTCTCCTCCGCTCGCCCCTTCCACCGTCATTTTCTCTCTACCCACCCTTGCCTCCTTTTCCGCGCAGCTCTCGATTCCCCCCTCTCTTTCGCACCCTCCATGCCATATTCCGCTCCAGGAGCTCCATTATAGCTCCTCGCTGTCGCTGGGAGGATGTTTTCTCCTCTGCTCGCCCCTTCCACCGTCATTTTCTCTCTACCCACCCTTGCCTCCTTTTCCGCGCAGCTCTCGATTCCCCCCTCTCTTTCGCACCCTCCATGTCATATTCCGCTCCAGGAGCTCCATCATAGCTCCTCGCTGTCGCTGGGAGGATGTTTTCTCCTCCGCTCGCCCTTTCCACAGTCATTTTCTCTCTACCCACCCTTGCCTCCTTCTCCGCGCAGCTCTCGATTCCCCCCTCTCTCTCGCACCCTCCATATTACATCCAGCTCCAGGAGCTCCATCATAGCTCCTCGCTGTCGCTGGGAGGATGTTTTCTCCTCCGCTCGCCCCTTCCACCGTCATTTTCTCTCTACCCACCCTTGCCTCCTTCTCCGCGCAGCTCTCGATTCCCCCCTCTCTCTCGCACCCTCCATATTACTTCCAGCTCCAGGAGCTCCATCATAGCTCCTCGCTGTCGCTGGGAGGATGTTTTCTCCTCCGCTCGCCCCTTCCACCGTCATTTTCTCTCTACCCACCCTTGCCTCCTTTTCCGCGCAGCTCTCGATTCCCCCCTCTCTTTCGCACCCTCCATGTCATATTCCGCTCCAGGAGTTCCATCATAGCTCCTCACTGTCGCTGGGAGGATGTTTTCTCCTCTGCTCGCCCCTTCCACCGTCATTTTCTCTCTACCCACCCTTGCCTCCTTCTCCGCGCAGCTCTCGATTCCCCCCACTCTTTCGCACCCTCCATGTCATATCCCGCTCCAGGAGCTCCATTATAGCTCCTGACTGTCGCTGGGAGGATGTTTTCTCCTCCGCTCGCCCCTTCCACCGTCATTTTCTCTCTACCCACCCTTGCCTCCTTCTCCGCGCAGCTCTCGATTCCCCCCTCTCTTTCGCACCCTCCATGTCATATTCCGCTCCAGGAGCTCCATCATAGCTCCTCGCTGTCGCTGGGAGGATGTTTTCTCCTCCGCTCGCCCCTTCCACCGTCATTTTCTCTCTACCCACCCTTGCATCCTTCTCCGCGCAGCTCTCGATTCCCCCCTCTCTTTCGCACCCTCCATGTCATATTCCGCTCCAGGAGCTCCATCATAGCTCCTCGCTGTCACTGGGAGGATGTTTTCTCCTCCGCTCGCCCCTTCCACCGTCATTTTCTCTCTACCCACCCTTGCCTCCTTCTCCGCGCAGCTCTCGATTCCCTCCTCTCTCTCGCACCCTCCATATTACATCCAGCTCCAGGAGCTCCATCATAGCTCCTCGCTGTCGCTGGGAGGATGTTTTCTCCTCTGCTCGCCGCTTCCACCGTCATTTTCTCTCCACCCACCCTTGCCTCCTTCTCCGCGCCGCTCTCGATTCCCCCCTCTCTCTCGCACCCACCATGTCATATCCCGCTCCAGGAGCTCCATCATAGCTCCTCGCTGTCGCTGGGAGGATGTTTTCTCCTCCGCTCGCCCCTTCCACCGTCATTTTCTCTCTACCCACCCTTGCCTCCTTCTCCGCGCAGCTCTCGATTCCCCCCTCTCTCTCGCACCCTCCATATTACATCCAGCTCCAGGAGCTCCATCATAGCTCCTCGCTGTCGCTGGGAGGATGTTTTCTCCTCCGCTCGCCCCTTCCACCGTCATTTTCTCTCTACCCACCCTTGCCTCCTTCTCCGCGCAGCTCTCGATTCCCCCCTCTCTCTCGCACCCTCCATATTACATCCAGCTCCAGGAGCTCCATCATAGCTCCTCGCTGTCGCTGGGAGGATGTTTTCTCCTCCGCTCGCCCCTTCCACCGTCATTTTCTCTCTACCCACCCTTGCCTCCTTCTCCGCGCAGCTCTCGATTCCCCCCTCTCTCTCGCACCCTCCATATTACATCCAGCTCCAGGAGCTCCATCATAGCTCCTCGCTGTCGCTGGGAGGATGTTTTCTCCTCCGCTCGCCCCTTCCACCGTCATTTTCTCTCTACCCACCCTTGCCTCCTTCTCCGCGCAGCTCTCGATTCCCCCCTCTCTCTCGCACCCTCCATATTACATCCAGCTCCAGGAGCTCCATCATAGCTCCTCGCTGTCGCTGGGAGGATGTTTTCTCCTCCGCTCGCCCCTTCCACCGTCATTTTCTCTCTACCCATCCTTGCCTCCTTCTCCGCGCAGCTCTCGATTCCCTCCTCTCTCTCGCACCCTCCATATTACATCCAGCTCCAGGAGCTCCATCATAGCTCCTCGCTGTCGCTGGGAGGATGTTTTCTCCTCTGCTCGCCGCTTCCACCGTCATTTTCTCTCCGCCCACCCTTGCCTCCTTCTCCGCTCTGCTCTTGATTCCCCCCTCTCTTTCGCACCCTCCATGTCATATTCCGCTCCAGGAGCTCCATCATAGCTCCTCGCTGTCGCTGGGAGGATGTTTTCTCCTCCGCTCGCCCCTTCCACCGTCATTTTCTCTCTACCCACCCTTGCCTCCTTTTCCGCGCAGCTCTCGATTCCCTCCTCTCTCTCGCACCCTCCATATTACATCCAGCTCCAGGAGCTCCATCATAGCTCCTCGCTGTCGCTGGGAGGATGTTTTCTCCTCCGCTCGCCTCTTCCACCGTCATTTTCTCTCTACCCACCCTTGCCTTCTTCTCCGCGCAGCTCTCGATTCCCTCCTCTCTCTCGCACCCTCCATATTACATCCAGCTCCAGGTGCTCCATCATAGCTCCTCGCTGTCGCTGGGAGGATGTTTTCTCCTCTGCTCGCCGCTTCCGCCGTTATTTTCTCTCCACCCACCCCTGCCTCCTTCTCCGCGCTGCTCTTGATTCCCCCCTCTCTTTCGCACCCTCCATGTCATATTCCGCTCCAGGAGTTCCATCATAGCTCCTCACTGTCGCTGGGAGGATGTTTTCTCCTCCGCTCGCCCCTTCCACCGTCATTTTCTCTCTACCCACCCTTGCCTCCTTCTCCGCGCAGCTCTCGATTCCCCCCTCTCTTTCGCACCCTCCATGTCATATTCCGCTCCAGGAGCTCCATCATAGCTCCTCGCTGTCGCTGGGAGGATGTTTTCTCCTCCGCTCGCCCCTTCCACCGCCATTTTCTCTCTACCCACCCTTGCCTCCTTCCCAGCGCAGCTCTCGATTCCCTCCTCTCTCTCGCACCCTCCATATTACATCCAGCTCCAGGAGCTCCATCATAGCTCCTCGCTGTCGCTGGGAGGATGTTTTCTCCTCTGCTCGCCGCTTCCGCCGTCATTTTCTCTCCACCCACCCTTGCCTCCTTTTCCGCGCAGCTCTCGATTCCCCCCTCTCTTTCGCACCCTCCATGTCATATCCCGCTCCAGGAGCTCCATCATAGCTCCTCGCTGTCGCTGGGAGGATGTTTTCTCCTCCGCTCGCCCCTTCCACCGTCATTTTCTCTCTACCCACCCTTGCCTCCTTCTCCGCGCAGCTCTCGATTCCCTCCTCTCTCTCGCACCCTCCATATTACATCCAGCTCCAGGTGCTCCATCATAGCTCCTCGCTGTCGCTGGGAGGATGTTTTCTCCTCTGCTCGCCGCTTCCGCCGTTATTTTCTCTCCACCCACCCCTGCCTCCTTCTCCGCGCTGCTCTTGATTCCCCCCTCTCTTTCGCACCCTCCATGTCATATTCCGCTCCAGGAGCTCCATCATAGCTCCTCGCTGTCGCTGGGAGGATGTTTTCTCCTCCGCTCGCCCCTTCCACCGTCATTTTCTCTCTACCCACCCTTGCCTCCTTCTCCGCGCAGCTCTCGATTCCCTCCTCTCTCTCGCACCCTCCATATTACATCCAGCTCCAGGAGCTCCATCATAGCTCCTCGCTGTCGCTGGGAGGATGTTTTCTCCTCCGCTCGCCCCTTCCACCGTCATTTTCTCTCTACCCACCCTTGCCTCCTTTTCCGCGCAGCTCTCGATTCCCCCCTCTCTTTCGCACCCTCCATGTCATATTCCGCTCCAGGAGTTCCATCATAGCTCCTCACTGTCGCTGGGAGGATGTTTTCTCCTCTGCTCGCCCCTTCCACCGTCATTTTCTCTCTACCCACCCTTGCCTCCTTTTCCGCGCAGCTCTCGATTCCCCCCTCTCTCTCGCACCCTCCATATTACATCCAGCTCCAGGAGCTCCATCATAGCTCCTCACTGTCGCTGGGAGGATGTTTTCTCCTCCGCTCGCCCCTTCCACCGTCATTTTCTCTCTACCCACCCTTGCCTCCTTCTCCGCGCAGCTCTCGATTCCCCCCTCTCTCTCGCACCCTCCATATTACATCCAGCTCCAGGAGCTCCATCATAGCTCCTCGCTGTCGCTGGGAGGATGTTTTCTCCTCCGCTCGCCCCTTCCACCGTCATTTTCTCTCTACCCACCCTTGTCTCCTTTTCCGCGCAGCTCTCGATTCCCCCCTCTCTTTCGCACCCTCCATGTCATATTCCGCTCCAGGAGTTCCATCATAGCTCCTCACTGTCGCTGGGAGGATGTTTTCTCCTCCGCTCGCCCCTTCCACCGTCATTTTCTCTCTACCCACCCTTGCCTCCTTCTCCGCGCAGCTCTCGATTCCCCCCTCTCTCTCGCACCCTCCATATTACATCCAGCTCCAGGAGCTCCATCATAGCTCCTCGCTGTCGCTGGGAGGATGTTTTCTCCTCCGCTCGCCCCTTCCACCGTCATTTTCTCTCTACCCACCCTTGTCTCCTTTTCCGCGCAGCTCTCGATTCCCCCCTCTCTTTCGCACCCTCCATGTCATATTCCGCTCCAGGAGTTCCATCATAGCTCCTCACTGTCGCTGGGAGGATGTTTTCTCCTCCGCTCGCCCCTTCCACCGTCATTTTCTCTCTACCCACCCTTGCCTCCTTCTCCGCGCAGCTCTCGATTCCCCCCTCTCTTTCGCACCCTCCATGTCATATTCCACTCCAGGAGCTCCATCATAGCTCCTCGCTGTCGCTGGGAGGATGTTTTCTCCTCCGCTCGCCCCTTCCACCGTCATTTTCTCTCTACCCACCCTTGCCTCCTTCTCCGCGCAGCTCTCGATTCCCTCCTCTCTCTCGCACCCTCCATATTACATCCAGCTCCAGGAGCTCCATCATAGCTCCTCGCTGTCGCTGGGAGGATGTTTTCTCCTCCGCTCGCCCCTTCCACCGTCATTTTCTCTCTACCCACCCTTGCCTCCTTTTCCGCGCAGCTCTCGATTCCCCCTTCTCTTTCGCACCCTACATGTCATATTCCGCTCCAGGAGCTCCATCATAGCTCCTCGCTGTCGCTGGGAGGATGTTTTCTCCTCCGCTCGCCCCTTCCACCGTCATTTTCTCTCTACCCACCCTTGCCTCCTTCTCCGCGCAGCTCTTGATTCCCCCCTCTCTCTCGCACCCTCCATATTACATCCAGCTCCAGGAGCTCCATCATAGCTCCTCGCTGTCGCTGGGAGGATGTTTTCTCCTCCGCTCGCCCCTTCCACCGTCATTTTCTCTCTACCCACCCTTGCCTCCTTTTCCGCGCAGCTCTCGATTCCCCCCTCTCTTTCGCACCCTCCATGTCATATTACGCTCCAGGAGTTCCATCATAGCTCCTCACTGTCGCTGGGAGGATGTTTTCTCCTCCGCTCGCCCCTTCCACCGTCATTTTCTCTCTACCCACCCTTGCCTCCTTCTCCGCGCAGCTCTCGATTCCCCCCTCTCTCTCGCACCCTCCATATTACATCCAGCTCCAGGAGCTCCATCATAGCTCCTCGCTGTCGCTGGGAGGATGTTTTCTCCTCCGCTCGCCCCTTCCACCGTCATTTTCTCTCTACCCACCCTTGCCTCCTTCTCCGCGCAGCTCTCGATTCCCCCCTCTCTTTCGCAAACTCCATGTCATATTCCGCTCCAGGAGCTCCATCATAGCTCCTCGCTGTCGCTGGGAGGATGTTTTCTCCTCCGCTCGCCCCTTCCACCGTCATTTTCTCTCTACCCACCCTTGCCTCCTTCTCCGCGCAGCTCTCGATTCCCCCCTCTCTCTCGCACCCTCCATATTACATCCAGCTCCAGGAGCTCCATCATAGCTCCTCGCTGTCGCTGGGAGGATGTTTTCTCCTCCGCTCGCCCCTTCCACCGTCATTTTCTCTCTACCCACCCTTGCCTCCTTCTCCGCGCAGCTCTCGATTCCCCCCTCTCTTTCGCACCCTCCATGTCATATTCTGCTCCAGGAGCTCCATCATAGCTCCTCGCTGTCGCTGGGAGGATGTTTTCTCCTCCGCTCGCCCCTTCCACCGTCATTTTCTCTCTACCCACCCTTGCCTCCTTCTCCGCGCAGCTCTCGATTCCCCCCTCTCTCTCGCACCCTCCATATTACATCCAGCTCCAGGAGCTCCATCATAGCTCCTCGCTGTCGCTGGGAGGATGTTTTCTCCTCCGCTCGCCCCTTCCACCGTCATTTTCTCTCTACCCACCCTTGCCTCCTTTTCCGCGCAGCTCTCGATTCCCCCCTCTCTTTCGCACCCTCCATGTCATATTCCGCTCCAGGAGTTCCATCATAGCTCCTCACTGTCGCTGGGAGGATGTTTTCTCCTCCGCTCGCTCCTTCCACCGTCATTTTCTCTCTACCCACCCTTGCCTCCTTCTCCGCGCAGCTCTCGATTCCCCCCTCTCTCTCGCACCCTCCATATTACATCCAGCTCCAGGAGCTCCATCATAGCTCCTCGCTGTCGCTGGGAGGATGTTTTCTCCTCCGCTCGCCCCTTCCACCGTCATTTTCTCTCTACCCACCCTTGCCTCCTTCTCCGCGCAGCTCTCGATTCCCCCCTCTCTTTCGCACCCTCCATGTCATATTCCGCTCCAGGAGCTCCATCATAGCTCCTCGCCGTCGCTGGGAGGATGTTTTCTCCTCCGCTCGCCCCTTCCACCGTCATTTTCTCTCTACCCACCCTTGCCTCCTTCTCCGCGCAGCTCTCGATTCCCCCCTCTCTCTCGCACCCTCCATATTACATCCAGCTCCAGGAGCTCCATCATAGCTCCTCGCTGTCGCTGGGAGGATGTTTTCTCCTCCGCTCGCCCCTTCCACCGTCATTTTCTCTCTACCCACCCTTGCCTCCTTTTCCGCGCAGCTCTCGATTCCCCCCTCTCTTTCGCACCCTCCATGTCATATTCCGCTCCAGGAGTTCCATCATAGCTCCTCACTGTCGCTGGGAGGATGTTTTCTCCTCCGCTCGCCCCTTCCACCGTCATTTTCTCTCTACCCACCCTTGCCTCCTTCTCCGCGCAGCTCTCGATTCCCCCCTCTCTTTCCCACCCTCCATGTCATATTCCGCTCCAGGAGCTCCATCATAGCTCCTCGCTGTCGCTGGGAGGATGTTTTCTCCTTCGCTCGCCCCTTCCACCGTCATTTTCTCTCTACCCACCCTTGCCTCCTTTTCCGCGCAGCTCTCGATTCCCCCCTCTCTTTCGCACCCTCCATGTCATATTCCGCTCCAGGAGCTCCATCATAGCTCCTTGCTGTCGCTGGGAGGATGTTTTCTCCTCCGCTCGCCCCTTCCACCGTCATTTTCTCTCTACCCACCCTTGCATCCTTCTCCGCGCAGCTCTCGATTCCCCCCTCTCTTTCGCACCCTCCATGTCATATTCCACTCCAGGAGCTCCATCATAGCTCCTTGCTGTCGCTGGGAGGATGTTTTCTCCTCCGCTCGCCCCTTCCACCGTCATTTTCTCTCTACCCACCCTTGCCTCCTTTTCCGCGCAGCTCTCGATTCCCCCCTCTCTTTCGCACCCTCCATGTCATATTCCGCTCCAGGAGTTCCATCATAGCTCCTCACTGTCGCTGGGAGGATGTTTTCTTCTCCGCTCGCTCCTTCCACCGTCATTTTCTCTCTACCCACCCTTGCCTCCTTCTCCGCGCAGCTCTCGATTCCCCCCTCTCTCTCGCACCCTCCATATTACATCCAGCTCCAGGAGCTCCATCATAGCTCCTCGCTGTCGCTGGGAGGATGTTTTCTCCTCCGCTCGCCCCTTCCACCGTCATTTTCTCTCTACCCACCCTTGCCTCCTTCTCCGCGCAGCTCTCGATTCCCCCCTCTCTCTCGCACCCTCCATATTACATCCAGCTCCAGGAGCTCCATCATAGCTCCTCGCTGTCGCTGGGAGGATGTTTTCTCCTCCGCTCGCCCCTTCCACCGTCATTTTCTCTCTACCCACCCTTGCCTCCTTTTCCGCGCAGCTCTCGATTCCCCCCTCTCTTTCGCACCCTCCATGTCATATTCCGCTCCAGGAGTTCCATCATAGCTCCTCACTGTCGCTGGGAGGATGTTTTCTCCTCCGCTCGCCCCTTCCACCGTCATTTTCTCTCTACCCACCCTTGCCTCCTTCTCCACGCAGCTCTCGATTCCCCCCTCTCTTTCGCACCCTCCATGTCATATTCCGCTCCAGGAGCTCCATCATAGCTCCTCGCTGTCGCTGGGAGGATGATTTCTCCTTCGCTCGCCCCTTCCACCGTCATTTTCTCTCTACCCACCCTTGCCTCCTTTTCCGCGCAGCTCTCGATTCCCCCCTCTCTTTCGCACCCTCCATGTCATATTCCGCTCCAGGAGTTCCATCATAGCTCCTCACTGTCGCTGGGAGGATGTTTTCTCCTCCGCTCGCCCCTTCCACCGTCATTTTCTCTCTACCCACCCTTGCCTCCTTTTCCGCGCAGCTCTCGATTCCCCCCTCTCTTTCGCACCCTCCATGTCATATTCCGCTCCAGGAGCTCCATCATAGCTCCTTGCTGTCGCTGGGAGGATGTTTTCTCCTCCGCTCGCCCCTTCCACCGTCATTTTCTCTCTACCCACCCTTGCATCCTTCTCCGCGCAGCTCTCGATTCCCCCCTCTCTTTCGCACCCTCCATGTCATATTCCACTCCAGGAGCTCCATCATAGCTCCTTGCTGTCGCTGGGAGGATGTTATCTCCTCCGCTCGCCCCTTCCACCGTCATTTTCTCTCTACCCACCCTTGCCTCCTTCCCTGCGCAGCTCTCGATTCCCCCCTCTCTTTCGCACCCTCCATGTCATATTCCGCTCCAGGAGCTCCATCATAGCTCCTTGCTGTCGCTGGGAGGATGTTTTCTCCTCCGCTCGCCCCTTCCACCGTCATTTTCTCTCTACCCACCCTTGCCTCCTTCTCCGCGCAGCTCTCGATTCCCCCCTCTCTCTCGCACCCTCCATATTACATCCAGCTCCAGGAGCTCCATCATAGCTCCTCGCTGTCGCTGGGAGGATGTTTTCTCCTCCGCTCGCCCCTTCCACCGTCATTTTCTCTCTACCCACCCTTGCCTCCTTTTCCGCGCAGCTCTCGATTCCCCCCTCTCTTTCGCACCCTCCATGTCATATTCCGCTCCAGGAGTTCCATCATAGCTCCTCACTATCGCTGGGAGGATGTTTTCTCCTCCGCTCGCCCCTTCCACCGTCATTTTCTCTCTACCCACCCTTGCCTCCTTTTCCGCGCAGCTCTCGATTCCCCCCTCTCTTTCGCACCCTCCATGTCATATTCCGCTCCAAGAGTTCCATTATAGCTCCTCACTGTCGCTGGGAGGAAGTTTTCTCCTCCGCTCGCCCCTTCCACCGTCATTTTCTCTCTACCCACCCTTGCCTCCTTTTCCGCGCAGCTCTCGATTCCCCCCTCTCTTTCGCACCCTCCATGTCATATTCCGCTCCAGGAGCTCCATCATAGCTCCTTGCTGTCGCTGGGAGGATGTTTTCTCCTCCGCTCGCCCCTTCCACCGTCATTTTCTCTCTACCCACCCTTGCCTCCTTTTCCGCGCAGCTCTCGATTCCCCCCTCTCTTTCGCACCCTCCATGTCATATTCCACTCCAGGAGTTCCATCATAGCTCCTCACTGTCGCTGGGAGGATGTTTTCTCCTCCGCTCGCCCCTTCCACCGTCATTTTCTCTCTACCCACCCTTGCCTCCTTCTCCGCGCAGCTCTCGATTCCCCCCTCTCTTTCGCACCCTCCATGTCATATTCTGCTCCAGGAGCTCCATCATAGCTCCTCGCTGTCGCTGGGAGGATGTTTTCTCCTCCGCTCGCCCCTTCCACCGTCATTTTCTCTCTACCCACCCTTGCCTCCTTCTCCGCGCAGCTCTCGATTCCCTCCTCTCTCTCGCAGCCTCCATATTACATCCAGCTCCAGGAGCTCCATCATAGCTCCTCGCTGTCGCTGGGAGGATGTTTTCTCCTCTGCTCGCCGCTTCCACCGTCATTTTCTCTCCACCCACCCTTGCCTCCTTCTCCGCGCCGCTCTCGATTCCCCCCTCTCTCTCGCACCCACCATGTCATATCCCGCTCCAGGAGCTCCATCATAGCTCCTCGCTGTCGCTGGGAGGATGTTTTCTCCTCCGCTCGCCCCTTCCACCGTCATTTTCTCTCTACCCACCCTTGCCTCCTTCTCCGCGCAGCTCTCGATTCCCCCCTCTCTCTCGCACCCTCCATATTACATCCAGCTCCAGGAGCTCCATCATAGCTCCTCGCTGTCGCTGGGAGGATGTTTTCTCCTCTGCTCGCCCCTTCCACCGTCATTTTCTCCCTACCCACCCTTGCCTCCTTCTCCACGCAGCTCTCGATTCCCTCCTCTCTCTCGCACCCTCCATATTACATCCAGCTCCAGGAGCTCCATCATAGCTCCTCGCTGTCGCTGGGAGGATGTTTTCTCCTCCGCTCGCCCCTTCCACCGTCATTTTCTCCCTACCCACCCTTGCCTCCTTCTCCGCGCAGCTCTCGATTCCCCCCTCTCTCTTGCACCCACCATGTCATATCCCGCTCCAGGAGCTCCATCATAGCTCCTCGCTGTCGCTGGGAGGATGTTTTCTCCTCCGCTCGCCCCTTCCACCGTCATTTTCTCTCTACCCACCCTTGCCTCCTTCTCCGCGCAGCTCTCGATTCCCCCCTCTCTCTCGCACCCTCCATATTACATCCAGCTCCAGGAGCTCCATCATAGCTCCTCGCTGTCGCTGGGAGGATGTTTTCTCCTCCGCTCGCCCCTTCCACCGTCATTTTCTCTCTACCCACCCTTGCCTCCTTCTCCGCGCAGCTCTCGATTCCCCCCTCTCTTTCGCACCCTCCATGTCATATTCCGCTCCAGGAGCTCCATCATAGCTCCTCGCTGTCGCTGGGAGGATGTTTTCTCCTCCGCTCGCCCCTTCCACCGTCATTTTCTCTCTACCCACCCTTGCCTCCTTCTCCGCGCAGCTCTCGATTCCCCCCTCTCTCTCGCACCCTACATATTACATCCAGCTCCAGGAGCTCCATCATAGCTCCTCGCTGTCGCTGGGAGGATGTTTTCTCCTCCGCTCGCCCCTTCCACCATCATTTTCTCTCTACCCACCCTTGCCTCCTTCTCCGCGCAGCTCTCGATTCCCCCCTCTCTTTCGCACCCTCCATGTCATATTCCGCTCCAGGAGCTCCATCATAGCTCCTCGCTGTCGCTGGGAGGATGTTTTCTCCTCCGCTCGCCCCTTCCACCGTCATTTTCTCTCTACCCACCCTTGCCTCCTTCTCCGCGCAGCTCTCGATTCCCCCCTCTCTTTCGCACCCTCCATGTCATATTCCGCTCCAGGAGCTCCATCATAGCTCCTCGCTGTCGCTGGGAGGATGTTTTCTCCTCCGCTCGCCCCTTCCACCGTCATTTTCTCTCTACCCACCCTTGCCTCCTTCTCCGCGCAGCTCTCGATTCCCCCCTCTCTCTCGCACCCTCCATATTACATCCAGCTCCAGGAGCTCCATCATAGCTCCTCGCTGTCGCTGGGAGGATGTTTTCTCCTCTGCTCGCCGCTTCCACCGTCATTTTCTCTCCACCCACCCTTGCCTCCTTCTCCGCACCGCTCTCGATTCCCCCCTCTCTCTCGCACCCACCATGTCATATCCCGCTCCAGGAGCTCCATCATAGCTCCTCGCTGTCGCTGGGAGGATGTTTTCTCCTCCGCTCGCCCCTTCCACCGTCATTTTCTCTCTACCCACCCTTGCCTCCTTCTCCGCGCAGCTCTCGATTCCTCCCTCTCTCTCGCACCCTCCATATTACATCCAGCTCCAGGAGCTCCATCATAGCTCCTCGCTGTTGCTGGGAGGATGTTTTCTCCTCCGCTCGCCCCTTCCACCATCATTTTCTCTCTACCCACCCTTGCCTCCTTTTCCGCGCAGCTCTCGATTCCCCCCTCTCTTTTGCACCCTCCATGTCATATTCCGCTCCAGGAGTTCCATCATAGCTCCTCGCTGTCGCTGGGAGGATGTTTTCTCCTCTGCTCGCCCCTTCCACCGTCATTTTCTCTCTACCCACCCTTGCCTCCTTCTCCGCGCAGCTCTCGATTCCCCCCTCTCTTTCGCACCCTCCATGTCATATTCCGCTCCAGGAGCTCCATCATAGCTCCTCGCTGTTGCTGGGAGGATGTTTTCTCCTCCGCTCGCCCCTTCCACCGTCATTTTCTCTCTACCCACCCTTGCCTCCTTCTCCGCACAGCTCTCGATTCCCCCCTCTCTTTCGCACCCTCCATGTCATATTCCGCTCCAGGAGCTCCATCATAGCTCCTCGCTGTCGCTGGGAGGATGTTTTCTCCTCCGCTCGCCCCTTCCACCGTCATTTTCTCTCTACCCACCCTTGCCTCCTTCTCCGCACAGCTCTCGATTCCCCCCTCTCTTTCGCACCCTCCATGTCATATTCCGCTCCAGGAGCTCCATCATAGCTCCTCGCTGTCGCTGGGAGGATGTTTTCTCCTCTGCTCGCCCCTTCCACCGTCATTTTCTCTCTACCCACCCTTTCCTCCTTTTCCGCGCAGCTCTCGATTCCCCCCTCTCTTGCGCACCCTCCATGTCATATTCCGCTCCAGGAGCTCCATCATAGCTCCTCGCTGTCGCTGGGAGGATGTTTTCTCCTCCGCTCGCCCCTTCCACCGTCATTTTCTCTCTACCCACCCTTGCCTCCTTTTCCGCGCAGCTCTCGATTCCCCCCTCTCTTTCGCACCCTCCATGTCATATTCCGCTCCAGGAGTTCCATCATAGCTCCTCACTGTCGCTGGGAGGATGTTTTCTCCTCCGCTCGCCCCTTCCACCGTCATTTTCTCTCTACCCACCCTTGCCTCCTTCTCCGCGCAGCTCTCGATTCCCCCCTCTCTTTCGCACCCTCCATGTCATATTCCGCTCCAGGAGCTCCATCATAGCTCTTCGCTGTCGCTGGGAGGATGTTTTCTCCTCCGCTCGCCCCTTCCACCGTCATTTTCTCTCTACCCACCCTTTCCTCCTTTTCCGCGCAGCTCTCGATTCCCCCCTCTCTTTCGCACCCTCCATGTCATATTCCGCTCCAGGAGCTCCATCATAGCTCCTCGCTGTCGCTGGGAGGATGTTTTCTCCTCCGCTCGCCCCTTCCATCGTCATTTTCTCTCTACCCACCCTTGCCTCCTTTTCCGCGCAGCTCTCGATTCCCCCCTCTCTTTCGCACCCTCCATGTCATATTCCGCTCCAGGAGCTCCATCATAGCTCCTCGCTGTCGCTGGGAGGATGTTTTCTCCTCCGCTCGCCCCTTCCACCGTCATTTTCTCTCTACCCACCCTTGCCTCCTTTTCCGTGCAGCTCTCGATTCCCCCCTCTCTTTCGCACCCTCCATGTCATATTCCGCTCCAGGAGCTCCATCATAGCTCTTCGCTGTCGCTGCGAGGATGTTTTCTCCTCCGCTCGCCCCTTCCACCGTCATTTTCTCTCTACCCACCCTTTCCTCCTTTTCCGCGCAGCTCTCGATTCCCCCCTCTCTTTCGCACCCTCCATGTCATATTCCGCTCCAGGAGCTCCATCATAGCTCCTCGCTGTCGCTGGGAGGATGTTTTCTCCTCCGCTCGCCCCTTCCACCGTCATTTTCTCTCTACCCACCCTTGCCTCCTTTTCCGCGCAGCTCTCGATTCCCCCCTCTCTTTCGCACCCTCCATGTCATATTCCGCTCCAGGAGCTCCATCATAGCTCCTCGCTGTCGCTGGGAGGATGTTTTCTCCTCCGCTCGCCCCTTCCACCGTCATTTTCTCTCTACCCACCCTTGCCTCCTTTTCCGTGCAGCTCTCGATTCCCCCCTCTCTTTCGCACCCTCCATGTCATATTCCGCTCCAGGAGTTCCATCATAGCTCCTCACGGTCGCTGGGAAGATGTTTTCTCCTCCGCTCGCCCCTTCCACCGTCATTTTCTCTCTACCCACCCTTGCCTCCTTCTCCGCACAGCTCTCGATTCCCCCCTCTCTTTCGCACCCTCCATGTCATATTCCGCTCCAGGAGCTCCATCATAGCTCCTCGCTGTCGCTGGGAGGATGTTTTCTCCTCCGCTCGCCCCTTCCACCGTCATTTTCTCTCTACCCACCCTTGCCTCCTTCTCCGCACAGCTCTCGATTCCCCCCTCTCTTTCGCACCCTCCATGTCATATTCTGCTCCAGGAGCTCCATCATAGCTCCTCGCTGTCGCTGGGAGGATGTTTTCTCCTCTGCTCGCCCCTTCCACCGTCATTTTCTCTCTACCCACCCTTTCCTCCTTTTCCGCGCAGCTCTCGATTCCCCCCTCTCTTGCGCACCCTCCATGTCATATTCCGCTCCAGGAGCTCCATCATAGCTCCTCGCTGTCGCTGGGAGGATGTTTTCTCCTCCGCTCGCCCCTTCCACCGTCATTTTCTCTCTACCCACCCTTGCCTCCTTTTCCGCGCAGCTCTCGATTCCCCCCTCTCTTTCGCACCCTCCATGTCATATTCCGCTCCAGGAGTTCCATCATAGCTCCTCACTGTCGCTGGGAGGATGTTTTCTCCTCCGCTCGCCCCTTCCACCGTCATTTTCTCTCTACCCACCCTTGCCTCCTTCTCCGCGCAGCTCTCGATTCCCCCCTCTCTTTCGCACCCTCCATGTCATATTCCGCTCCAGGAGCTCCATCATAGCTCTTCGCTGTCGCTGGGAGGATGTTTTCTCCTCCGCTCGCCCCTTCCACCGTCATTTTCTCTCTACCCACCCTTTCCTCCTTTTCCGCGCAGCTCTCGATTCCCCCCTCTCTTTCGCACCCTCCATGTCATATTCCGCTCCAGGAGCTCCATCATAGCTCCTCGCTGTCGCTGGGAGGATGTTTTCTCCTCCGCTCGCCCCTTCCACCGTCATTTTCTCTCTACCCACCCTTGCCTCCTTTTCCGCGCAGCTCTCGATTCCCCCCTCTCTTTCGCACCCTCCATGTCATATTCCGCTCCAGGAGCTCCATCATAGCTCCTCGCTGTCGCTGGGAGGATGTTTTCTCCTCCGCTCGCCCCTTCCACCGTCATTTTCTCTCTACCCACCCTTGCCTCCTTTTCCGTGCAGCTCTCGATTCCCCCCTCTCTTTCGCACCCTCCATGTCATATTCCGCTCCAGGAGTTCCATCATAGCTCCTCACGGTCGCTGGGAAGATGTTTTCTCCTCCGCTCGCCCCTTCCACCGTCATTTTCTCTCTACCCACCCTTGCCTCCTTCTCCGCGCAGCTCTCGATTCCCCCCTCTCTTTCGCACCCTCCATGTCATATTCTGCTCCAGGAGCTCCATCATAGCTCCTCGCTGTCGCTGGGAGGATGTTTTCTCCTCCGCTCGCCCCTTCCACCGTCATTTTCTCTCTACCCACCCTTGCCTCCTTCTCCGCGCAGCTCTCGATTCCCCCCTCTCTTTCGCACCCTCCATGTCATATTCCGCTCCAGGAGCTCCATCATAGCTCCTTGCTGTCGCTGGGAGGATGTTTTCTCCTCCGCTCGCCCCTTCCACCATCATTTTCTCTCTTCCCACCCTTGCCTCCTTCTCCGCGCAGCTCTCGATTCCCCCCTCTCTTTCGCACCCTCCATGTCATATTCCGCTCCAGGAGCTCCATCATAGCTCCTCGCTGTCGCTGGGAGGATGTTTTCTCCTCCGCTCGCCCCTTCCACCGTCATTTTCTCTCTACCCACCCTTGCCTCCTTTTCCGCGCAGCTCTCGATTCCCCCCTCTCTTTCGCACCCTCCATGTCATATTCCGCTCCAGGAGCTCCATCATAGCTCCTCGCTGTCGCTGGGAGGATGTTTTCTCCTCCGCTCGCCCCTTCCACCGTCATTTTCTTTCTACCCACCCTTGCCTCCTTTTCCACGCAGCTCTTGATTCCCCCCTCTCTTTCGCACCCTCCATGTCATATTCCGCTCCAGGAGCTCCATCATAGCTCCTCACTGTTGCTGGGAGGATGTTTTCTCCTCCGCTCGCCCCTTCCACCGTCATTTTCTCTCTACCCACCCTTGCCTCCTTCTCCGCACAGCTCTCGATTCCCCCCTCTCTTTCGCACCCTCCATGTCATATTCCGCTCCAGGAGCTCCATCATAGCTCCTCGCTGTCGCTGGGAGGATGTTTTCTCCTCTGCTCGCCCCTTCCACCGTCATTTTCTCTCTACCCACCCTTTCCTCCTTTTCCGCGCAGCTCTCGATTCCCCCCTCTCTTTCGCACCCTCCATGTCATATTCCGCTCCAGGAGCTCCATCATAGCTCCTCGCTGTCGCTGGGAGGATGTTTTCTCCTCCGCTCGCCCCTTCCACCGTCATTTTCTTTCTACCCACCCTTGCCTCCTTTTCCACGCAGCTCTCGATTCCCCCCTCTCTTTCGCACCCTCCATGTCATATTCCGCTCCAGGAGCTCCATCATAGCTCCTCGCTGTTGCTGGGAGGATGTTTTCTCCTCCGCTCGCCCCTTCCACCGTCATTTTCTCTCTACCCACCCTTGCCTCCTTCTCCGCACAGCTCTCGATTCCCTCCTCTCTTTCGCACCCTCCATGTCATATTCCGCTCCAGGAGCTCCATCATAGCTCCTCGCTGTCGCTGGGAGGATGTTTTCTCCTCTGCTCGCCCCTTCCACCGTCATTTTCTCTCTACCCACCCTTTCCTCCTTTTCCGCGCAGCTCTCGATTCCCCCCTCTCTTGCGCACCCTCCATGTCATATTCCACTCCAGGAGCTCCATCATAGCTCCTCGCTGTCGCTGGGAGGATGTTTTCTCCTCCGCTCGCCCCTTCCACCGTCATTTTCTTTCTACCCACCCTTGCCTCCTTTTCCACGCAGCTCTCGATTCCCCCCTCTCTTTCGCACCCTCCATGTCATATTCCGCTCCAGGAGCTCCATCATAGCTCCTCGCTGTCGCTGGGAGGATGTTTTCTCCTCTGCTCGCCCCTTCCACCGTCATTTTCTCTCTACCCACCCTTTCCTCCTTTTCCGTGCAGCTCTCGATTCCCCCCTCTCTTTCGCACCCTCCATGTCATATTCCGCTCCAGGAGCTCCATCATAGCTCCTCGCTGTCGCTGGGAGGATGTTTTCTCCTCTGCTCGCCCCTTCCACCGTCATTTTCTCTCTACCCACCCTTGAATCCTTTTCCGCGCAGCTCTCGATTCCCCCCTCTCTTTCGCACCCTCCATGTCATATTCCGCTCCAGCAGCTCCATCATAGCTCCTCGCTGTCGCTGGGATAATGTTTTCTCCTCCGCTCGCCCCTTCCACGGTCATTTTCTCTCTACCCACCCTTGCCTCCTTCTCCGCGCAGCTCTCGATTCCCTCCTCTCTCTCGCACCCTCCATATTACATCCAGCTCCAGGAGCTCCATCATAGCTCCTCGCTGTCGCTGGGAGGATGTTTTCTCCTCCGCTCGCCCCTTCCACCGTCATTTTCTCTCTACCCACCCTTGCCTCCTTCTCCGCGCAGCTCTCGATTCCCCCCTCTCTTTCGCACCCTCCATGTCATATTCCGCTCCAGGAGCTCCATCATAGCTCCTCGCTGTCGCTGGGAGGATGTTTTCTCCTCCGCTCGCCCCTTCCACCGTCATTTTCTCTCTACCCACCCTTTCCTCCTTTTCCGCGCAGCTCTCGATTCCCCCCTCTCTTTCGCACCCTCCATGTCATATTCCACTCCAGGAGCTCCATCATAGCTCCTCACTGTCGCTGGGAGGATGTTTTCTCCTCCGCTCGCCCCTTCCACCGTCATTTTCTCTCTACCCACCCTTGCCTCCTTTTCCGCGCAGCTCTCGATTCCCCCCTCTCTTTCGCACCCTCCATGTCATATTCCGCTCCAGGAGTTCCATCATAGCTCCTCGCTGTCGCTGGGAGGATGTTTTCTCCTCCGCTCGCCCCTTCCACCGTCATTTTCTCTCTACCCACCCTTGCCTCCTTCTCCGCGCAGCTCTCGATTCCCTCCTCTCTTTCGCACCCTCCATATTACATCCAGCTCCAGGAGCTCCATCATAGCTCCTCGCTGTCGCTGGGAGGATGTTTTCTCCTCCGCTCGCCCCTTCCACCGTCATTTTCTCTCTACCCACCCTTGCCTCCTTCTCCGCGCAGCTCTCGATTCCCCCCTCTCTTTCGCACCCTCCATGTCATATTACGCTCCAGGAGCTCCATCATAGCTCCTCGCTGTCGCTGGGAGGATGTTTTCTCCTCCGCTCGCCCCTTCCACCGTCATTTTCTCTCTACCCACCCTTGCCTCCTTCTCCGCGCAGCTCTCGATTCCCTCCTCTCTCTCGCACCCTCCATATTACATCCAGCTCCAGGAGCTCCATCATAGCTCCTCGCTGTCGCTGGGAGGATGTTTTCTCCTCCGCTCGCCCCTTCCACCGTCATTTTCTCTCTACCCACCCTTGCCTCCTTCTCCGCGCAGCTCTCGATTCCCCCCTCTCTTTCGCACCCTCCATGTCATATTCCGCTCCAGGAGCTCCATCATAGCTCCTCACTGTCGCTGGGAGGATGTTTTCTCCTCCGCTCGCCCCTTCCACCGTCATTTTCTCTCTACCCACCCTTGCCTCCTTCTCCGCGCAGCTCTCGATTCCCTCCTCTCTCTCGCACCCTCCATATTACATCCAGCTCCAGGAGCTCCATCATAGCTCCTCGCTGTCGCTGGGAGGATGTTTTCTCCTCTGCCCGCCGATTCCACCGTCATTTTCTCTCCACTCACCCTTGCCTCCTTCTCCGCGCCGCTCTCGATTCCCCCCTCTCTTTCGCACCTTCCATGTCATATCCCGCTCCAGGAGCTCCATCATAGCTCCTCACTGTCGCTGGGAGGATGTTTTCTCCTCTGCTCGCCCCTTCCACCGTCATTTTCTCTCTACCCACCCTTGCCTCCTTCTCCGCGCAGCTCTCGATTCCCCCCTCTCTTTCGCACCCTCCATGTCATATTCCGCTCCAGGAGCTCCATCATAGCTCCTTGCTGTCGCTGGGAGGATGTTTTCTCCTCCGCTCGCCCCTTCCACCGTCATTTTCTCTCTACCCACCCTTGCCTCCTTTTCCGCGCAGCTCTCGATTCCCCCCTCTCTTTCGCACCCTCCATGTCATATTCCGCTCCAGGAGTTCCATCATAGCTCCTCACTGTCGCTGGGAGGAAGTTTTCTCCTCCGCTCGCCCCTTCCACCGTCATTTTCTCTCTACCCACCCTTGCCTCCTTTTCCGCGCAGCTCTCGATTCCCCCCCTCTCTTTCGCACCCTCCATGTCATATTCCGCTCCAGGAGCTCCATCATAGCTCCTTGCTGTCGCTGGGAGGATGTTTTCTCCTCCGCTCGCCCCTTCCACCGTCATTTTCTCTCTACCCACCCTTGCCTCCTTTTCCGCGCAGCTCTCGATTCCCCCCTCTCTTTCGCACCCTCCATGTCATATTCCGCTCCAGGAGTTCCATCATAGCTCCTCACTGTCGCTGGGAGGATGTTTTCTCCTCCGCTCGCCCCTTCCACCATCATTTTCTCTCTACCCACCCTTGCCTCCTTTTCCGCGCAGCTCTCGATTCCCTCCTCTCTTTCGCACCCTCCATGTCATATTCCGCTCCAGGAGTTCCATCATAGCTCCTCACTGTCGCTGGGAGGAAGTTTTCTCCTCCGCTCGCCCCTTCCACCGTCATTTTCTCTCTACCCACCCTTGCCTCCTTTTCCGCGCAGCTCTCGATTCCCCCCTCTCTTTCGCACCCTCCATGTCATATTCCGCTCCAGGAGCTCCATCATAGCTCCTTGCTGTCGCTGGGAGGATGTTTTCTCCTCCGCTCGCCCCTTCCACCGTCATTTTCTCTCTACCCACCCTTGCCTCCTTTTCCGCGCAGCTCTCGATTCCCCCCTCTCTTTCGCACCCTCCATGTCATATTCCGCTCCAGGAGTTCCATCATAGCTCCTCACTGTCGCTGGGAGGATGTTTTCTCCTCCGCTCGCCCCTTCCACCGTCATTTTCTCTCTACCCACCCTTGCCTCCTTCTCCGCGCAGCTCTCGATTCCCCCCTCTCTTTCGCACCCTCCATGTCATATTCCGCTCCAGGAGCTCCATCATAGCTAATCGCTGTCGCTGGGAGGATGTTTTCTCCTCCGCTCGCCCCTTCCACCGTCATTTTCTCTCTACCCACCCTTGCCTCCTTTTCCGCGCAGCTCTCGATTCCCCCCTCTCTTTCGCACCCTCCATGTCATATTCCGCTCCAGGAGTTCCATCATAGCTCCTCACTGTCGCTGGGAGGATGTTTTCTCCTCCGCTCGCCCCTTCCACCGTCATTTTCTCTCTACCCACCCTTGCCTCCTTCTCCGCACAGCTCTCGATTCCCCCCTCTCTTTCGCACCCTCCATGTCATATTCCGCTCCAGGAGCTCCATCATAGCTCCTCGCTGTCGCTGGGAGGATGTTTTCTCCTCCGCTCGCCCCTTCCACCGTCATTTTCTCTCTACCCACCCTTTCCTCCTTTTCCGCGCAGCTCTCGATTCCCCCCTCTCTTTCGCACCCTCCATGTCATATTCCACTCCAGGAGCTCCATCATAGCTCCTCACTGTCGCTGGGAGGATGTTTTCTCCTCCGCTCGCCCCTTCCACCGTCATTTTCTCTCTACCCACCCTTGCCTCCTTTTCCGCGCAGCTCTCGATTCCCCCCTCTCTTTCGCACCCTCCATGTCATATTCCGCTCCAGGAGTTCCATCATAGCTCCTCGCTGTCGCTGGGAGGATGTTTTCTCCTCCGCTCGCCCCTTCCACCTTCATTTTCTCTCTACCCACCCTTGCCTCCTTCTCCGCGCAGCTCTCGATTCCCTCCTCTCTTTCGCACCCTCCATATTACATCCAGCTCCAGGAGCTCCATCATAGCTCCTCGCTGTCGCTGGGAGGATGTTTTCTCCTCCGCTCGCCCCTTCCACCGTCATTTTCTCTCTACCCACCCTTGCCTCCTTCTCCGCGCAGCTCTCGATTCCCCCCTCTCTTTCGCACCCTCCATGTCATATTACGCTCCAGGAGCTCCATCATAGCTCCTCGCTGTCGCTGGGAGGATGTTTTCTCCTCCGCTCGCCCCTTCCACCGTCATTTTCTCTCTACCCACCCTTGCCTCCTTCTCCGCGCAGCTCTCGATTCCCTCCTCTCTCTCGCACCCTCCATATTACATCCAGCTCCAGGAGCTCCATCATAGCTCCTCGCTGTCGCTGGGAGGATGTTTTCTCCTCCGCTCGCCCCTTCCACCGTCATTTTCTCTCTACCCACCCTTGCCTCCTTCTCCGCGCAGCTCTCGATTCCCCCCTCTCTTTCGCACCCTCCATGTCATATTCCGCTCCAGGAGCTCCATCATAGCTCCTCACTGTCGCTGGGAGGATGTTTTCTCCTCCGCTCGCCCCTTCCACCGTCATTTTCTCTCTACCCACCCTTGCCTCCTTCTCCGCGCAGCTCTCGATTCCCTCCTCTCTCTCGCACCCTCCATATTACATCCAGCTCCAGGAGCTCCATCATAGCTCCTCGCTGTCGCTGGGAGGATGTTTTCTCCTCTGCCCGCCGATTCCACCGTCATTTTCTCTCCACTCACCCTTGCCTCCTTCTCCGCGCCGCTCTCGATTCCCCCCTCTCTTTCGCACCTTCCATGTCATATCCCGCTCCAGGAGCTCCATCATAGCTCCTCACTGTCGCTGGGAGGATGTTTTCTCCTCTGCTCGCCCCTTCCACCGTCATTTTCTCTCTACCCACCCTTGCCTCCTTCTCCGCGCAGCTCTCGATTCCCCCCTCTCTTTCGCACCCTCCATGTCATATTCCGCTCCAGGAGCTCCATCATAGCTAATCGCTGTCGCTGGGAGGATGTTTTCTCCTCCGCTCGCCCCTTCCACCGTCATTTTCTCTCTACCCACCCTTGCCTCCTTTTCCGCGCAGCTCTCGATTCCCCCCTCTCTTTCGCACCCTCCATGTCATATTCCGCTCCAGGAGTTCCATCATAGCTCCTCACTGTCGCTGGGAGGATGTTTTCTCCTCCGCTCGCCCCTTCCACCGTCATTTTCTCTCTACCCACCCTTGCCTCCTTTTCCGCGCAGCTCTCGATTCCCCCCTCTCTTTCGCACCCTCCATGTCATATTCCGCTCCAGGAGTTCCATCATAGCTCCTCACTGTCGCTGAGAGGATGTTTTCTCCTCCGCTCGCCCCTTCCACCATCATTTTCTCTCTACCCACCCTTGCCTCCTTTTCCGCGCAGCTCTCGATTCCCCCCTCTCTTTCGCACCCTCCATGTCATATTCCGCTCCAGGAGTTCCATCATAGCTCCTCACTGTCGCTGGGAGGATGTTTTCTCCTCCGCTCGCCCCTTCCACCATCATTTTCTCTCTACCCACCCTTGCCTCCTTCTCCGCGCAGCTCTCGATTCCCCCCTCTCTTTCGCACCCTCCATGTCATATTCCGCTCCAGGAGCTCCATCATAGCTCCTTGCTGTCGCTGGGAGGATGTTTTCTCCTCCGCTCGCCCCTTCCACCATCATTTTCTCTCTACCCACCCTTGCCTCCTTCTCCGCGCAGCTCTCGATTCCTCCCTCTCTTTCGCACCCTCCATGTCATATTCCGCTCCAGGAGCTCCATCATAGCTCCTTGCTGTCGCTGGGAGGATGTTTTCTCCTCCGCTCGCCCCTTCCACCGTCATTTTCTCTCTACCCACCCTTGCCTCCTTTTCCGCGCAGCTCTCGATTCCCCCCTCTCTTTCGCACCCTCCATGTCATATTCCGCTCCAGGAGTTCCATCATAGCTCCTCACTGTCGCTGGGAGGATGTTTTCTCCTCCGCTCGCCCCTTCCACCATCATTTTCTCTCTACCCACCCTTGCCTCCTTTTCCGCGCAGCTCTCGATTCCCTCCTCTCTTTCGCACCCTCCATGTCATATTCCGCTCCAGGAGTTCCATCATAGCTCCTCACTGTCGCTGGGAGGAAGTTTTCTCCTCCGCTCGCCCCTTCCACCGTCATTTTCTCTCTACCCACCCTTGCCTCCTTTTCCGCGCAGCTCTCGATTCCCCCCTCTCTTTCGCACCCTCCATGTCATATTCCGCTCCAGGAGCTCCATCATAGCTCCTTGCTGTCGCTGGTAGGATGTTTTCTCCTCCGCTCGCCCCTTCCACCGTCATTTTCTCTCTACCCACCCTTGCCTCCTTTTCCGCGCAGCTCTCGATTCCCCCCTCTCTTTCGCACCCTCCATGTCATATTCCGCTCCAGGAGTTCCATCATAGCTCCTCACTGTCGCTGGGAGGATGTTTTCTCCTCTGCCCGCCGATTCCACCGTCATTTTCTCTCCACCCACCCTTGCCTCCTTCTCCGCGCCGCTCTCGATTCCCCCCTCTCTTTCGCACCTTCCATGTCATATCCCGCTCCAGGAGCTCCATCATAGCTCCTCACTGTCGCTGGGAGGATGTTTTCTCCTCTGCTCGCCCCTTCCACCGTCATTTTCTCTCTACCCACCCTTGCCTCCTTCTCCGCGCAGCTCTCGATTCCCCCCTCTCTTTCGCACCCTCCATGTCATATTCCGCTCCAGGAGCTCCATCATAGCTCCTTGCTGTCGCTGGGAGGATGTTTTCTCCTCCGCTCGCCCCTTCCACCGTCATTTTCTCTCTACCCACCCTTGCCTCCTTTTCCGCGCAGCTCTCGATTCCCCCCTCTCTTTCGCACCCTCCATGTCATATTCCGCTCCAGGAGCTCCATCATAGCTCCTTGCTGTCGCTGGGAGGATGTTTTCTCCTCCGCTCGCCCCTTCCACCGTCATTTTCTCTCTACCCACCCTTGCCTCCTTTTCCGCGCAGCTCTCGATTCCCCCCTCTCTTTCGCACCCTCAATGTCATATTCCGCTCCAGGAGTTCCATCATAGCTCCTCACTGTCGCTGGGAGGATGTTTTCTCCTCCGCTCGCCCCTTACACCGTCATTTTCTCTCTACCCACCCTTGCCTCCTTTTCCGCGCAGCTCTCGATTCCCCCCTCTCTTTCGCACCCTCCATGTCATATTCCGCTCCAGGAGTTCCATCATAGCTCCTCACTGTCGCTGGGAGGAAGTTTTCTCCTCCGCTCGCCCCTTCCACCGTCATTTTCTCTCTACCCACCCTTGCCTCCTTTTCCGCGCAGCTCTCGATTCCCCCCTCTCTTTCGCACCCTCCATGTCATATTCCGCTCCAGGAGCTCCATCATAGCTCCTTGCTGTCGCTGGGAGGATGTTTTCTCCTCCGCTCGCCCCTTCCACCGTCATTTTCTCTCTACCCACCCTTGCCTCCTTTTCAGCGCAGCTCTCGATTCCCCCCTCTCTTTCGCACCATCCATGTCATATTCCGCTCCAGGAGTTCCATCATAGCTCCTCACTGTCGCTGGGAGGATGTTTTCTCCTCCGCTCGCCCCTTCCACCATCATTTTCTCTCTACCCACCCTTGCCTCCTTTTCCGCGCAGCTCTCGATTCCCTCCTCTCTTTCGCACCCTCCATGTCATATTCCGCTCCAGGAGTTCCATCATAGCTCCTCACTGTCGCTGGGAGGAAGTTTTCTCCTCCGCTCGCCCCTTCCACCGTCATTTTCTCTCTACCCACCCTTGCCTCCTTTTCCGCGCAGCTCTCGATTCCCCCCTCTCTTTCGCACCCTCCATGTCATATTCCGCTCCAGGAGCTCCATCATAGCTCCTTGCTGTCGCTGGGAGGATGTTTTCTCCTCCGCTCGCCCCTTCCACCGTCATTTTCTCTCTACCCACCCTTGCCTCCTTCTCCGCGCAGCTCTCGATTCCCTCCTCTCTTTCGCACCCTCAATGTCATATTCCGCTCCAGGAGTTCCATCATAGCTCCTCACTGTCGCTGGGAGGATGTTTTCTCCTCCGCTCGCCCCTTCCACCGTCATTTTCTCTCTACCCACCCTTGCCTCCTTTTCCGCGCAGCTCTCGATTCCCCCCTCTCTTTCGCACCCTCCATGTCATATTCCGCTCCAGGAGCTCCATCATAGCTAATCGCTGTCGCTGGGAGGATGTTTTCTCCTCCGCTCGCCCCTTCCACCGTCATTTTCTCTCTACCCACCCTTGCCTCCTTTTCCGCGCAGCTCTCGATTCCCCCCTCTCTTTCGCACCCTCCATGTCATATTCCGCTCCAGGAGTTCCATCATAGCTCCTCACTGTCGCTGGGAGGATGTTTTCTCCTCCGCTCGCCCCTTCCACCGTCATTTTCTCTCTACCCACCCTTGCCTCCTTTTCCGCGCAGCTCTCGATTCCCCCCTCTCTTTCGCACCCTCCATGTCATATTCCGCTCCAGGAGTTCCATCATAGCTCCTCACTGTCGCTGGGAGGATGTTTTCTCCTCCGCTCGCCCCTTCCACCATCATTTTCTCTCTACCCACCCTTGCCTCCTTTTCCGCGCAGCTCTCGATTCCCCCCTCTCTTTCGCACCCTCCATGTCATATTCCGCTCCAGGAGCTCCATCATAGCTCCTTGCTGTCGCTGGGAGGATGTTTTCTCCTCCGCTCGCCCCTTCCACCGTCATTTTCTCTCTACCCACCCTTGCCTCCTTTTCAGCGCAGCTCTCGATTCCCCCCTCTCTTTCGCACCATCCATGTCATATTCCGCTCCAGGAGTTCCATCATAGCTCCTCACTGTCGCTGGGAGGATGTTTTCTCCTCCGCTCGCCCCTTCCACCATCATTTTCTCTCTACCCACCCTTGCCTCCTTTTCCGCGCAGCTCTCGATTCCCTCCTCTCTTTCGCACCCTCCATGTCATATTCCGCTCCAGGAGTTCCATCATAGCTCCTCACTGTCGCTGGGAGGAAGTTTTCTCCTCCGCTCGCCCCTTCCACCGTCATTTTCTCTCTACCCACCCTTGCCTCCTTTTCCGCGCAGCTCTCGATTCCCCCCTCTCTTTCGCACCCTCCATGTCATATTCCGCTCCAGGAGCTCCATCATAGCTCCTTGCTGTCGCTGGGAGGATGTTTTCTCCTCCGCTCGCCCCTTCCACCGTCATTTTCTCTCTACCCACCCTTGCCTCCTTCTCCGCGCAGCTCTCGATTCCCTCCTCTCTTTCGCACCCTCAATGTCATATTCCGCTCCAGGAGTTCCATCATAGCTCCTCACTGTCGCTGGGAGGATGTTTTCTCCTCCGCTCGCCCCTTCCACCGTCATTTTCTCTCTACCCACCCTTGCCTCCTTTTCCGCGCAGCTCTCGATTCCCCCCTCTCTTTCGCACCCTCCATGTCATATTCCGCTCCAGGAGCTCCATCATAGCTAATCGCTGTCGCTGGGAGGATGTTTTCTCCTCCGCTCGCCCCTTCCACCGTCATTTTCTCTCTACCCACCCTTGCCTCCTTTTCCGCGCAGCTCTCGATTCCCCCCTCTCTTTCGCACCCTCCATGTCATATTCCGCTCCAGGAGTTCCATCATAGCTCCTCACTGTCGCTGGGAGGATGTTTTCTCCTCCGCTCGCCCCTTCCACCGTCATTTTCTCTCTACCCACCCTTGCCTCCTTTTCCGCGCAGCTCTCGATTCCCCCCTCTCTTTCGCACCCTCCATGTCATATTCCGCTCCAGGAGTTCCATCATAGCTCCTCACTGTCGCTGGGAGGATGTTTTCTCCTCCGCTCGCCCCTTCCACCATCATTTTCTCTCTACCCACCCTTGCCTCCTTTTCCGCGCAGCTCTCGATTCCCCCCTCTCTTTCGCACCCTCCATGTCATATTCCGCTCCAGGAGTTCCATCATAGCTCCTCACTGTCGCTGGGAGGATGTTTTCTCCTCCGCTCGCCCCTTCCACCATCATTTTCTCTCTACTCACCCTTGCCTCCTTCTCCGCGCAGCTCTCGATTCCCCCCTCTCTTTCGCACCCTCCATGTCATATTCCGCTCCAGGAGCTCCATCATAGCTCCTTGCTGTCGCTGGGAGGATGTTTTCTCCTCCGCTCGCCCCTTCCACCATCATTTTCTCTCTACCCACCCTTGCCTCCTTCTCCGCGCAGCTCTCGATTCCCCCCTCTCTTTCGCACCCTCCATGTCATATTCCGCTCCAGGAGCTCCATCATAGCTCCTCGCTGTCGCTGGGAGGATGTTTTCTCCTCCGCTCGCCCCTTCCACCGTCATTTTCTCTCTACCCACCCTTTCCTCCTTTTCCGCGCAGCTCTCGATTCCCCCCTCTCTTTCGCACCCTCCATGTCATATTCCACTCCAGGAGCTCCATCATAGCTCCTCACTGTCGCTGGGAGGATGTTTTCTCCTCCGCTCGCCCCTTCCACCGTCATTTTCTCTCTACCCACCCTTGCCTCCTTTTCCGCGCAGCTCTCGATTCCCCCCTCTCTTTCGCACCCTCCATGTCATATTCCGCTCCAGGAGTTCCATCATAGCTCCTCGCTGTCGCTGGGAGGATGTTTTCTCCTCCGCTCGCCCCTTCCACCGTCATTTTCTCTCTACCCACCCTTGCCTCCTTCTCCGCGCAGCTCTCGATTCCCTCCTCTCTTTCGCACCCTCCATATTACATCCAGCTCCAGGAGCTCCATCATAGCTCCTCGCTGTCGCTGGGAGGATGTTTTCTCCTCCGCTCGCCCCTTCCACCGTCATTTTCTCTCTACCCACCCTTGCCTCCTTCTCCGCGCAGCTCTCGATTCCCCCCTCTCTTTCGCACCCTCCATGTCATATTACGCTCCAGGAGCTCCATCATAGCTCCTCGCTGTCGCTGGGAGGATGTTTTCTCCTCCGCTCGCCCCTTCCACCGTCATTTTCTCTCTACCCACCCTTGCCTCCTTCTCCGCGCAGCTCTCGATTCCCTCCTCTCTCTCGCACCCTCCATATTACATCCAGCTCCAGGAGCTCCATCATAGCTCCTCGCTGTCGCTGGGAGGATGTTTTCTCCTCCGCTCGCCCCTTCCACCGTCATTTTCTCTCTACCCACCCTTGCCTCCTTCTCCGCGCAGCTCTCGATTCCCCCCTCTCTTTCGCACCCTCCATGTCATATTCCGCTCCAGGAGCTCCATCATAGCTCCTCACTGTCGCTGGGAGGATGTTTTCTCCTCCGCTCGCCCCTTCCACCGTCATTTTCTCTCTACCCACCCTTGCCTCCTTCTCCGCGCAGCTCTCGATTCCCTCCTCTCTCTCGCACCCTCCATATTACATCCAGCTCCAGGAGCTCCATCATAGCTCCTCGCTGTCGCTGGGAGGATGTTTTCTCCTCTGCCCGCCGATTCCACCGTCATTTTCTCTCCACTCACCCTTGCCTCCTTCTCCGCGCCGCTCTCGATTCCCCCCTCTCTTTCGCACCTTCCATGTCATATCCCGCTCCAGGAGCTCCATCATAGCTCCTCACTGTCGCTGGGAGGATGTTTTCTCCTCTGCTCGCCCCTTCCACCGTCATTTTCTCTCTACCCACCCTTGCCTCCTTCTCCGCGCAGCTCTCGATTCCCCCCTCTCTTTCGCACCCTCCATGTCATATTCCGCTCCAGGAGCTCCATCATAGCTCCTTGCTGTCGCTGGGAGGATGTTTTCTCCTCCGCTCGCCCCTTCCACCGTCATTTTCTCTCTACCCACCCTTGCCTCCTTTTCCGCGCAGCTCTCGATTCCCCCCTCTCTTTCGCACCCTCCATGTCATATTCCGCTCCAGGAGCTCCATCATAGCTCCTTGCTGTCGCTGGGAGGATGTTTTCTCCTCCGCTCGCCCCTTCCACCGTCATTTTCTCTCTACCCACCCTTGCCTCCTTCTCCGCGCAGCTCTCGATTCCCCCCTCTCTTTCGCACCCTCCATGTCATATTCCGCTCCAGGAGCTCCATCATAGCTAATCGCTGTCGCTGGGAGGATGTTTTCTCCTCCGCTCGCCCCTTCCACCGTCATTTTCTCTCTACCCACCCTTGCCTCCTTTTCCGCGCAGCTCTCGATTCCCCCCTCTCTTTCGCACCCTCCATGTCATATTCCGCTCCAGGAGTTCCATCATAGCTCCTCACTGTCGCTGGGAGGATGTTTTCTCCTCCGCTCGCCCCTTCCACCGTCATTTTCTCTCTACCCACCCTTGCCTCCTTTTCCGCGCAGCTCTCGATTCCCCCCTCTCTTTCGCACCCTCCATGTCATATTCCGCTCCAGGAGTTCCATCATAGCTCCTCACTGTCGCTGAGAGGATGTTTTCTCCTCCGCTCGCCCCTTCCACCATCATTTTCTCTCTACCCACCCTTGCCTCCTTTTCCGCGCAGCTCTCGATTCCCCCCTCTCTTTCGCACCCTCCATGTCATATTCCGCTCCAGGAGTTCCATCATAGCTCCTCACTGTCGCTGGGAGGATGTTTTCTCCTCCGCTCGCCCCTTCCACCATCATTTTCTCTCTACCCACCCTTGCCTCCTTCTCCGCGCAGCTCTCGATTCCCCCCTCTCTTTCGCACCCTCCATGTCATATTCCGCTCCAGGAGCTCCATCATAGCTCCTTGCTGTCGCTGGGAGGATGTTTTCTCCTCCGCTCGCCCCTTCCACCATCATTTTCTCTCTACCCACCCTTGCCTCCTTCTCCGCGCAGCTCTCGATTCCCCCCTCTCTTTCGCACCCTCCATGTCATATTCCGCTCCAGGAGCTCCATCATAGCTCCTTGCTGTCGCTGGGAGGATGTTTTCTCCTCCGCTCGCCCCTTCCACCGTCATTTTCTCTCTACCCACCCTTGCCTCCTTTTCCGCGCAGCTCTCGATTCCCCCCTCTCTTTCGCACCCTCCATGTCATATTCCGCTCCAGGAGTTCCATCATAGCTCCTCACTGTCGCTGGGAGGATGTTTTCTCCTCCGCTCGCCCCTTCCACCATCATTTTCTCTCTACCCACCCTTGCCTCCTTTTCCGCGCAGCTCTCGATTCCCTCCTCTCTTTCGCACCCTCCATGTCATATTCCGCTCCAGGAGTTCCATCATAGCTCCTCACTGTCGCTGGGAGGAAGTTTTCTCCTCCGCTCGCCCCTTCCACCGTCATTTTCTCTCTACCCACCCTTGCCTCCTTTTCCGCGCAGCTCTCGATTCCCCCCTCTCTTTCGCACCCTCCATGTCATATTCCGCTCCAGGAGCTCCATCATAGCTCCTTGCTGTCGCTGGTAGGATGTTTTCTCCTCCGCTCGCCCCTTCCACCGTCATTTTCTCTCTACCCACCCTTGCCTCCTTTTCCGCGCAGCTCTCGATTCCCCCCTCTCTTTCGCACCCTCCATGTCATATTCCGCTCCAGGAGTTCCATCATAGCTCCTCACTGTCGCTGGGAGGATGTTTTCTCCTCCGCTCGCCCCTTCCACCGTCATTTTCTCTCTACCCACCCTTGCCTCCTTCTCCGCGCAGCTCTCGATTCCCCCCTCTCTTTCGCACCCTCCATGTCATATTCCGCTCCAGGAGCTCCATCATAGCTAATCGCTGTCGCTGGGAGGATGTTTTCTCCTCCGCTCGCCCCTTCCACCGTCATTTTCTCTCTACCCACCCTTGCCTCCTTTTCCGCGCAGCTCTCGATTC
The DNA here is from genome assembly GCF_965119305.1 of Pelophylax lessonae. Lineage (NCBI taxonomy): Eukaryota > Metazoa > Chordata > Amphibia > Anura > Ranidae > Pelophylax > Pelophylax lessonae. The sequence goes on along the minus strand of NC_138780.1, from coordinate 80,960,777 downwards.
CCCCCTCTCTTTCGCACCCTCCATGTCATATTCCGCTCCAGGAGTTCCATCATAGCTCCTCACTGTCGCTGGGAGGATGTTTTCTCCTCCGCTCGCCCCTTCCACCATCATTTTCTCTCTACCCACCCTTGCCTCCTTCTCCGCGCAGCTCTCGATTCCCCCCTCTCTTTCGAACCCTCCATGTCATATTCCGCTCCAGGAGCTCCATCATAGCTCCTCACTGTCGCTGGGAGGATGTTTTCTCCTCCGCTCGCCCCTTCCACCGTCATTTTCTCTCTACCCACCCTTGCCTCCTTCTCCGCGCAGCTCTCGATTCCCTCCTCTCTCTCGCACCCTCCATATTACATCCAGCTCCAGGAGCTCCATCATAGCTCCTCGCTGTCGCTGGGAGGATGTTTTCTCCTCTGCCCGCCGATTCCACCGTCATTTTCTCTCCACCCACCCTTGCCTCCTTCTCCGCGCCGCTCTCGATTCCCCCCTCTCTTTCGCACCTTCCATGTCATATCCCGCTCCAGGAGCTCCATCATAGCTCCTCACTGTCGCTGGGAGGATGTTTTCTCCTCTGCTCGCCCCTTCCACCGTCATTTTCTCTCTACCCACCCTTGCCTCCTTCTCCGCGCAGCTCTCGATTCCCCCCTCTCTTTCGCACCCTCCATGTCATATTCCGCTCCAGGAGCTCCATCATAGCTCCTTGCTGTCGCTGGGAGGATGTTTTCTCCTCCGCTCGCCCCTTCCACCGTCATTTTCTCTCTACCCACCCTTGCCTCCTTTTCCGCGCAGCTCTCGATTCCCCCCTCTCTTTCGCACCCTCCATGTCATATTCCGCTCCAGGAGCTCCATCATAGCTCCTTGCTGTCGCTGGGAGGATGTTTTCTCCTCCGCTCGCCCCTTCCACCGTCATTTTCTCTCTACCCACCCTTGCCTCCTTTTCCGCGCAGCTCTCGATTCCCCCCTCTCTTTCGCACCCTCCATGTCATATTCCGCTCCAGGAGTTCCATCATAGCTCCTCACTGTCGCTGAGAGGATGTTTTCTCCTCCGCTCGCCCCTTCCACCGTCATTTTCTCTCTACCCACCCTTGCCTCCTTTTCCGCGCAGCTCTCGATTCCCCCCTCTCTTTCGCACCCTCCATGTCATATTCCGCTCCAGGAGCTCCATCATAGCTCCTCGCTGTCGCTGGGAGGATGTTTTCTCCTCCGCTCGCCCCTTCCACCGTCATTTTCTCTCTACCCACCCTTGCCTCCTTTTCCGCGCAGCTCTCGATTCCCCCCTCTCTTTCGCACCCTCAATGTCATATTCCGCTCCAGGAGTTCCATCATAGCTCCTCACTGTCGCTGGGAGGATGTTTTCTCCTCCGCTCGCCCCTTCCACCGTCATTTTCTCTCTACCCACCCTTGCCTCCTTTTCCGCGCAGCTCTCGATTCCCCCCTCTCTTTCGCACCCTCCATGTCATATTCCGCTCCAGGAGTTCCATCATAGCTCCTCACTGTCGCTGGGAGGAAGTTTTCTCCTCCGCTCGCCCCTTCCACCGTCATTTTCTCTCTACCCACCCTTGCCTCCTTTTCCGCGCAGCTCTCGATTCCCCCCTCTCTTTCGCACCCTCCATGTCATATTCCGCTCCAGGAGCTCCATCATAGCTCCTTGCTGTCGCTGGGAGGATGTTTTCTCCTCCGCTCGCCCCTTCCACCGTCATTTTCTCTCTACCCACCCTTGCCTCCTTTTCAGCGCAGCTCTCGATTCCCCCCTCTCTTTCGCACCATCCATGTCATATTCCGCTCCAGGAGTTCCATCATAGCTCCTCACTGTCGCTGGGAGGATGTTTTCTCCTCCGCTCGCCCCTTCCACCATCATTTTCTCTCTACCCACCCTTGCCTCCTTTTCCGCGCAGCTCTCGATTCCCTCCTCTCTTTCGCACCCTCCATGTCATATTCCGCTCCAGGAGTTCCATCATAGCTCCTCACTGTCGCTGGGAGGAAGTTTTCTCCTCCGCTCGCCCCTTCCACCGTCATTTTCTCTCTACCCACCCTTGCCTCCTTTTCCGCGCAGCTCTCGATTCCCCCCTCTCTTTCGCACCCTCCATGTCATATTCCGCTCCAGGAGCTCCATCATAGCTCCTTGCTGTCGCTGGGAGGATGTTTTCTCCTCCGCTCGCCCCTTCCACCGTCATTTTCTCTCTACCCACCCTTGCCTCCTTCTCCGCGCAGCTCTCGATTCCCTCCTCTCTTTCGCACCCTCAATGTCATATTCCGCTCCAGGAGTTCCATCATAGCTCCTCACTGTCGCTGGGAGGATGTTTTCTCCTCCGCTCGCCCCTTCCACCGTCATTTTCTCTCTACCCACCCTTGCCTCCTTTTCCGCGCAGCTCTCGATTCCCCCCTCTCTTTCGCACCCTCCATGTCATATTCCGCTCCAGGAGCTCCATCATAGCTAATCGCTGTCGCTGGGAGGATGTTTTCTCCTCCGCTCGCCCCTTCCACCGTCATTTTCTCTCTACCCACCCTTGCCTCCTTTTCCGCGCAGCTCTCGATTCCCCCCTCTCTTTCGCACCCTCCATGTCATATTCCGCTCCAGGAGTTCCATCATAGCTCCTCACTGTCGCTGGGAGGATGTTTTCTCCTCCGCTCGCCCCTTCCACCGTCATTTTCTCTCTACCCACCCTTGCCTCCTTTTCCGCGCAGCTCTCGATTCCCCCCTCTCTTTCGCACCCTCCATGTCATATTCCGCTCCAGGAGTTCCATCATAGCTCCTCACTGTCGCTGGGAGGATGTTTTCTCCTCCGCTCGCCCCTTCCACCATCATTTTCTCTCTACCCACCCTTGCCTCCTTTTCCGCGCAGCTCTCGATTCCCCCCTCTCTTTCGCACCCTCCATGTCATATTCCGCTCCAGGAGTTCCATCATAGCTCCTCACTGTCGCTGGGAGGATGTTTTCTCCTCCGCTCGCCCCTTCCACCATCATTTTCTCTCTACTCACCCTTGCCTCCTTCTCCGCGCAGCTCTCGATTCCCCCCTCTCTTTCGCACCCTCCATGTCATATTCCGCTCCAGGAGCTCCATCATAGCTCCTTGCTGTCGCTGGGAGGATGTTTTCTCCTCCGCTCGCCCCTTCCACCATCATTTTCTCTCTACCCACCCTTGCCTCCTTCTCCGCGCAGCTCTCGATTCCCCCCTCTCTTTCGCACCCTCCATGTCATATTCCGCTCCAGGAGCTCCATCATAGCTCCTTGCTGTCGCTGGGAGGATGTTTTCTCCTCCGCTCGCCCCTTCCACCGTCATTTTCTCTCTACCCACCCTTGCCTCCTTTTCCGCGCAGCTCTCGATTCCCCCCTCTCTTTCGCACCCTCCATGTCATATTCCGCTCCAGGAGTTCCATCATAGCTCCTCACTGTCGCTGGGAGGATGTTTTCTCCTCCGCTCGCCCCTTCCACCATCATTTTCTCTCTACCCACCCTTGCCTCCTTTTCCGCGCAGCTCTCGATTCCCCCCTCTCTTTCGCACCCTCCATGTCATATTCCGCTCCAGGAGCTCCATCATAGCTCCTTGCTGTCGCTGGGAGGATGTTTTCTCCTCCGCTCGCCCCTTCCACCGTCATTTTCTCTCTACCCACCCTTGCCTCCTTTTCCGCGCAGCTCTCGATTCCCCCCTCTCTTTCGCACCCTCCATGTCATATTCCGCTCCAGGAGTTCCATCATAGCTCCTCACTGTCGCTGGGAGGATGTTTTCTCCTCCGCTCGCCCCTTCCACCGTCATTTTCTCTCTACCCACCCTTGCCTCCTTCTCCGCGCAGCTCTCGATTCCCCCCTCTCTTTCGCACCCTCCATGTCATATTCCGCTCCAGGAGCTCCATCATAGCTCCTCGCTGTCGCTGGGAGGATGTTTTCTCCTCCGCTCGCCCCTTCCACCGTCATTTTCTCTCTACCCACCCTTGCCTCCTTTTCCGCGCAGCTCTCGATTCCCCCCTCTCTTTCGCACCCTCCATGTCATATTCCGCTCCAGGAGTTCCATCATAGCTCCTCACTGTCGCTGGGAGGATGTTTTCTCCTCCGCTCGCCTCTTCCACCGTCATTTTCTCTCTACCCACCCTTGCCTCCTTTTCCACGCAGCTCTCGATTCCCCCCTCTCTTTCGCACCCTCCATGTCATATTCCGCTCCAGGAGTTCCATCATAGCTCCTCACTGTCGCTGGGAGGAAGTTTTCTCCTCCGCTCGCCCCTTCCACCGTCATTTTCTCTCTACCCACCCTTGCCTCCTTTTCCGCGCAGCTCTCGATTCCCCCCTCTCTTTTGCACCCTCCATATCATATTCCGCTCCAGGAGTTCCATCATAGCTCCTCACTGTCGCTGGGAGGATGTTTTCTCCTCCGCTCGCCCCTTCCACCGTCATTTTCTCTCTACCCACCCTTGCCTCCTTCTCCGCGCAGCTCTCGATTCCCCCCTCTCTTTCGCACCCTCCATGTCATATTCCGCTCCAGGAGCTCCATCATAGCTCCTCGCTGTCGCTGGGAGGATGTTTTCTCCTCCGCTCGCCCCTTCCACCGTCATTTTCTCTCTACCCACCCTTGCCTCCTTTTCCGCGCAGCTCTCGATTCCCCCCTCTCTTTCGCACCCTCCATGTCATATTCCGCTCCAGGAGTTCCATCATAGCTCCTCACTGTCGCTGGGAGGATGTTTTCTCCTCCGCTCGCCTCTTCCACCGTCATTTTCTCTCTACCCACCCTTGCCTCCTTTTCCACGCAGCTCTCGATTCCCCCCTCTCTTTCGCACCCTCCATGTCATATTCCGCTCCAGGAGTTCCATCATAGCTCCTCACTGTCGCTGGGAGGAAGTTTTCTCCTCCGCTCGCCCCTTCCACCGTCATTTTCTCTCTACCCACCCTTGCCTCCTTTTCCGCGCAGCTCTCGATTCCCCCCTCTCTTTTGCACCCTCCATATCATATTCCGCTCCAGGAGCTCCATCATAGCTCCTTGCTGTCGCTGGGAGGATGTGTTCTCCTCCGCTCGCCCCTTCCACCGTCATTTTCTCTCTACCCACCCTTGCCTCCTTTTCCGCGCAGCTCTCGATTCCCCCCTCTCTTTCGCACCCTCCATGTCATATTCCGCTCCAGGAGTTCCATCATAGCTCCTCACTGTCGCTGGGAGGATGTTTTCTCCTCCGCTCGCCCCTTCCACCGTCATTTTCTCTCTACCCACCCTTGCCTCCTTCTCCGCGCAGCTCTCGATTCCCCCCTCTCTTTCGCACCCTCCATGTCATATTCCGCTCCAGGAGCTCCATCATAGCTCCTCGCTGTCGCTGGGAGGATGTTTTCTCCTCCGCTCGCCCCTTCCACCGTCATTTTCTCTCTACCCACCCTTGCCTCCTTTTCCGCGCAGCTCTCGATTCCCCCCTCTCTTTCGCACCCTCCATGTCATATTCCGCTCCAGGAGTTCCATCATAGCTCCTCACTGTCGCTGGGAGGATGTTTTCTCCTCCGCTCGCCCCTTCCACCATCATTTTCTCTCTACCCACCCTTGCCTCCTTTTCCGCGCAGCTCTCGATTCCCCCCTCTCTTTCGCACCCTCCATGTCATATTCCGCTCCAGGAGCTCCATCATAGCTCCTTGCTGTCGCTGGGAGGATGTTTTCTCCTCCGCTCGCCCCTTCCACCGTCATTTTCTCTCTACCCACCCTTGCCTCCTTTTCCGCGCAGCTCTCGATTCCCCCCTCTCTTTCGCACCCTCCATGTCATATTCCGCTCCAGGAGTTCCATCATAGCTCCTCACTGTCGCTGGGAGGATGTTTTCTCCTCCGCTCGCCCCTTCCACCGTCATTTTCTCTCTACCCACCCTTGCCTCCTTCTCCGCGCAGCTCTCGATTCCCCCCTCTCTTTCGCACCCTCCATGTCATATTCCGCTCCAGGAGCTCCATCATAGCTCCTCGCTGTCGCTGGGAGGATGTTTTCTCCTCCGCTCGCCCCTTCCACCGTCATTTTCTCTCTACCCACCCTTGCCTCCTTTTCCGCGCAGCTCTCGATTCCCCCCTCTCTTTCGCACCCTCCATGTCATATTCCGCTCCAGGAGTTCCATCATAGCTCCTCACTGTCGCTGGGAGGATGTTTTCTCCTCCGCTCGCCTCTTCCACCGTCATTTTCTCTCTACCCACCCTTGCCTCCTTTTCCACGCAGCTCTCGATTCCCCCCTCTCTTTCGCACCCTCCATGTCATATTCCGCTCCAGGAGTTCCATCATAGCTCCTCACTGTCGCTGGGAGGAAGTTTTCTCCTCCGCTCGCCCCTTCCACCGTCATTTTCTCTCTACCCACCCTTGCCTCCTTTTCCGCGCAGCTCTCGATTCCCCCCTCTCTTTTGCACCCTCCATATCATATTCCGCTCCAGGAGTTCCATCATAGCTCCTCACTGTCGCTGGGAGGATGTTTTCTCCTCCGCTCGCCCCTTCCACCGTCATTTTCTCTCTACCCACCCTTGCCTCCTTCTCCGCGCAGCTCTCGATTCCCCCCTCTCTTTCGCACCCTCCATGTCATATTCCGCTCCAGGAGCTCCATCATAGCTCCTCGCTGTCGCTGGGAGGATGTTTTCTCCTCCGCTCGCCCCTTCCACCGTCATTTTCTCTCTACCCACCCTTGCCTCCTTTTCCGCGCAGCTCTCGATTCCCCCCTCTCTTTCGCACCCTCCATGTCATATTCCGCTCCAGGAGTTCCATCATAGCTCCTCACTGTCGCTGGGAGGATGTTTTCTCCTCCGCTCGCCTCTTCCACCGTCATTTTCTCTCTACCCACCCTTGCCTCCTTTTCCACGCAGCTCTCGATTCCCCCCTCTCTTTCGCACCCTCCATGTCATATTCCGCTCCAGGAGTTCCATCATAGCTCCTCACTGTCGCTGGGAGGAAGTTTTCTCCTCCGCTCGCCCCTTCCACCGTCATTTTCTCTCTACCCACCCTTGCCTCCTTTTCCGCGCAGCTCTCGATTCCCCCCTCTCTTTTGCACCCTCCATATCATATTCCGCTCCAGGAGCTCCATCATAGCTCCTTGCTGTCGCTGGGAGGATGTGTTCTCCTCCGCTCGCCCCTTCCACCGTCATTTTCTCTCTACCCACCCTTGCCTCCTTTTCCGCGCAGCTCTCGATTCCCCCCTCTCTTTCGCACCCTCCATGTCATATTCCGCTCCAGGAGTTCCATCATAGCTCCTCACTGTCGCTGGGAGGATGTTTTCTCCTCCGCTCGCCCCTTCCACCGTCATTTTCTCTCTACCCACCCTTGCCTCCTTCTCCGCGCAGCTCTCGATTCCCCCCTCTCTTTCGCACCCTCCATGTCATATTCCGCTCCAGGAGCTCCATCATAGCTCCTCGCTGTCGCTGGGAGGATGTTTTCTCCTCCGCTCGCCCCTTCCACCGTCATTTTCTCTCTACCCACCCTTGCCTCCTTTTCCGCGCAGCTCTCGATTCCCCCCTCTCTTTCGCACCCTCCATGTCATATTCCGCTCCAGGAGCTCCATCATAGCTCCTCGCTGTCGCTGGGAGGATGTTTTCTCCTCCGCTCGCCCCTTCCACCGTCATTTTCTCTCTACCCACCCTTGCCTCCTTTTCCGCGCAGCTCTCGATTCCCCCCTCTCTTTCGCACCCTCTATGTCATATTCCGCTCCAGGAGTTCCATCATAGCTCCTCACTGTCGCTGGGAGGATGTTTTCTCCTCCGCTCGCCCCTTCCACCGTCATTTTCTCTCTACCCACCCTTGCCTCCTTTTCCGCGCAGCTCTCGATTCCCCCCTCTCTTTCGCACCCTCCATGTCATATTCCGCTCCAGGAGTTCCATCATAGCTCCTCACTGTCGCTGGGAGGAAGTTTTCTCCTCCGCTCGCCCCTTCCACCGTCATTTTCTCTCTACCCACCCTTGCCTCCTTCTCCGTGCAGCTCTCGATTCCCCCCTCTCTTTCGCACCCTCCATGTCATATTCCGCTCCAGGAGCTCCATCATAGCTCCTCGCTGTCGCTGGAAGGATGTTTTCTCCTCCGCTCGCCCCTTCCACCGTCATTTTCTCTCTACCCACCCTTGCCTCCTTTTCCGCGCAGCTCTCGATTCCCCCCTCTCTTTCGCACCCTCTATGTCATATTCCGCTCCAGGAGTTCCATCATAGCTCCTCACTGTCGCTGGGAGGATGTTTTCTCCTCCGCTCGCCCCTTCCACCGTCATTTTCTCTCTACCCACCCTTGCCTCCTTTTCCGCGCAGCTCTCGATTCCCCCCTCTCTTTCGCACCCTCCATGTCATATTCCGCTCCAGGAGTTCCATCATAGCTCCTCACTGTCGCTGGGAGGAAGTTTTCTCCTCCGCTCGCCCCTTCCACCGTCATTTTCTCTCTACCCACCCTTGCCTCCTTCTCCGTGCAGCTCTCGATTCCCCCCTCTCTTTCGCACCCTCCATGTCATATTCCGCTCCAGGAGCTCCATCATAGCTCCTCGCTGTCGCTGGAAGGATGTTTTCTCCTCCGCTCGCCCCTTCCACCGTCATTTTCTCTCTACCCACCCTTGCCTCCTTTTCCGCGCAGCTCTCGATTCCCCCCTCTCTTTCGCACCCTCCATGTCATATTCCGCTCCAGGAGCTCCATCATAGCTCCTCGCTGTCGCTGGGAGGATGTTTTCTCCTCCGCTCGCCCCTTCCACCGTCATTTTCTCTCTACCCACCCTTGCCTCCTTTTCCGCGCAGCTCTCGATTCCCCCCTCTCTTTCGCACCCTCAATGTCATATTCCGCTCCAGGAGTTCCATCATAGCTCCTCACTGTCGCTGGGAGGATGTTTTCTCCTCCGCTCGCCCCTTCCACCGTCATTTTCTCTCTACCCACCCTTGCCTCCTTTTCCGCGCAGCTCTCGATTCCCCCCTCTCTTTCGCACCCTCCATGTCATATTCCGCTCCAGGAGCTCCATCATAGCTCCTTGCTGTCGCTGGGAGGATGTTTTCTCCTCCGCTCGCCCCTTCCACCGTCATATTCTCTCTACCCACCCTTGCCTCCTTCTCCGCGCAGCTCTCGATTCCCCCCTCTCTTTCGCACCCTCCATGTCATATTCCGCTCCAGGAGCTCCATCATAGCTCCTCGCTGTCGCTGGGAGGATGTTTTCTCCTCCGCTCGCCCCTTCCACCGTCATTTTCTCTCTACCCACCCTTGCCTCCTTTTCCGCGCAGCTCTCGATTCCCCCCTCTCTTTCGCACCCTCCATGTCATATTCCGCTCCAGGAGTTCCATCATAGCTCCTCACTGTCGCTGGGAGGATGTTTTCTCCTCCGCTCGCCTCTTCCACCGTCATTTTCTCTCTACCCACCCTTGCCTCCTTTTCCGCGCAGCTCTCGATTCCCCCCTCTCTTTCGCACCCTCCATGTCATACTCCGCTCCAGGAGTTCCATCATAGCTCCTCACTGTCGCTGGGAGGAAGTTTTCTCCTCCGCTCGCCCCTTCCACCGTCATTTTCTCTCTACGCACCCTTGCCTCCTTTTCCGCGCAGCTCTCGATTCCCCCCTCTCTTTCGCACCCTCCATGTCATATTCCGCTCCAGGAGCTCCATCATAGCTCCTCGCTGTCGCTGGGAGGATGTTTTCTCCTCCGCTCGCCCCTTCCACCGTCATTTTCTCTCTACCCACCCTTGCCTCCTTTTCCGCGCAGCTCTCGATTCCCCCCTCTCTTTCGCACCCTCAATGTCATATTCCGCTCCAGGATTTCCATCATAGCTCCTCACTGTCGCTGGGAGGATGTTTTCTCCTCCGCTCGCCCCTTCCACCGTCATTTTCTCTCTACCCACCCTTGCCTCCTTTTCCGCGCAGCTCTCGATTCCCCCCTCTCTTTCGCACCCTCCATGTCATATTCCGCTCCAGGAGTTCCATCATAGCTCCTCACTGTCGCTGGGAGGATGTTTTCTCCTCCGCTCGCCCCTTCCACCATCATTTTCTCTCTACCCACCCTTGCCTCCTTTTCCGCGCAGCTCTCGATTCCCCCCTCTCTTTCGCACCCTCCATGTCATATTCCGCTCCAGGAGTTCCATCATAGCTCCTCACTGTCGCTGGGAGGAAGTTTTCTCCTCCGCTCGCCCCTTCCACCGTCATTTTCTCTCTACCCACCCTTGCCTCCTTTTCCGCGCAGCTCTCGATTCCCCCCTCTCTTTCGCACCCTCCATGTCATATTCCGCTCCAGGAGTTCCATCATAGCTCCTCACTGTCGCTGGGAGGATGTTTTCTCCTCCGCTCACCCCTTCCACCGTCATTTTCTCTCTACCCACCCTTGCCTCCTTTTCCGCGCAGCTCTCGATTCCCCCCTCTCTTTCGCACCCTCCATGTCATATTCCGCTCCAGGAGTTCCATCATAGCTCCTCACTGTCGCTGGGAGGATGTTTTCTCCTCCGCTCGCCCCTTCCACCGTCATTTTCTCTCTACCCACCCTTGCCTCCTTCTCCGCGCAGCTCTCGATTCCCCCCTCTCTTTCGCACCCTCCATGTCATATTCCGCTCCAGGAGCTCCATCATAGCTAATCGCTGTCGCTGGGAGATTGTTTTCTCCTCTGCTCGCCCCTTCCACCGTCATTTTCTCTCTACCCACCCTTGCCTCCTTTTCCGCGCAGCTCTCGATTCCCCCCTCTCTTTCGCACCCTCCATGTCATATTCCGCTCCAGGAGTTCCATCATAGCTCCTCACTGTCGCTGGGAGGATGTTTTCTCCTCCGCTCGCCCCTTCCACCGTCATTTTCTCTCTACCCACCCTTGCCTCCTTCTCCGCGCAGCTCTCGATTCCCCCCTCTCTTTCGCACCCTCCATGTCATATTCCGCTCCAGGAGCTCCATCATAGCTAATCGCTGTCGCTGGGAGATTGTTTTCTCCTCCGCTCGCCCCTTCCACCGTCATTTTCTCTCTACCCACCCTTGCCTCCTTTTCCGCGCAGCTCTCGATTCCCCCCTCTCTTTCGCACCCTCCATGTCATATTCCGCTCCAGGAGTTCCATCATAGCTCCTCACTGTCGCTGGGAGGATGTTTTCTCCTCCGCTCGCCCCTTCCACCGTCATTTTCTCTCTACCCACCCTTGCCTCCTTTTCCGCGCAGCTCTCGATTCCCCCCTCTCTTTCGCACCCTCCATGTCATATTCCGCTCCAGGAGTTCCATCATAGCTCCTCACTGTCGCTGGGAGGATGTTTTCTCCTCCGCTCGCCCCTTCCACCGTCATTTTCTCTCTACCCACCCTTGCCTCCTTTTCCGCGCAGCTCTCGATTCCCCCCTCTCTTTCGCACCCTCCATGTCATATTCCGCTCCAGGAGCTCCATCATAGCTCCTTGCTGTCGCTGGGAGGATGTTTTCTCCTCCGCTCGCCCCTTCCACCGTCATTTTCTTTCTACCCACCCTTGCCTCCTTTTCCGCGCAGCTCTCGATTCCCCCCTCTCTTTCGCACCCTCCATGTCATATTCCGCTCCAGGAGTTCCATCATAGCTCCTCACTGTCGCTGGGAGGATGTTTTCTCCTCCGCTCGCCCCTTCCACCGTCATTTTCTCTCTACCCACCCTTGCCTCCTTTTCCGCGCAGCTCTCGATTCCCCCCTCTCTTTCGCACCCTCCATGTCATATTCCGCTCCAGGAGCTCCATCATAGCTCCTCGCTGTCGCTGGGAGGATGTTTTCTCCTCCGCTCGCCCCTTCCACCGTCATTTTCTCTCTACCCACCCTTGCCTCCTTTTCCGCGCAGCTCTCGATTCCCCCCTCTCTTTCGCACCCTCCATGTCATATTCCGCTCCAGGAGTTCCATCATAGCTCCTCACTGTCGCTGGGAGGATGTTTTCTCCTCCGCTCGCCCCTTCCACCGTCATTTTCTCTCTACCCACCCTTGCCTCCTTCTCCGCGCAGCTCTCGATTCCCCCCTCTCTTTCGCACCCTCCATGTCATATTCCGCTCCAGGAGCTCCATCATAGCTCCTCGCTGTCGCTGGGAGGATGTTTTCTCCTCCGCTCGCCCCTTCCACCGTCATTTTCTCTCTACCCACCCTTGCCTCCTTTTCCGCGCAGCTCTCGATTCCCCCCTCTCTTTCGCACCCTCCATGTCATATTCCGCTCCAGGAGTTCCATCATAGCTCCTCACTGTCGCTGGGAGGATGTTTTCTCCTCCGCTCGCCCCTTCCACCGTCATTTTCTCTCTACCCACCCTTGCCTCCTTTTCCGCGCAGCTCTCGATTCCCCCCTCTCTTTCGCACCCTCCATGTCATATTCCGCTCCAGGAGCTCCATCATAGCTCCTTGCTGTCGCTGGGAGGATGTTTTCTCCTCCGCTCGCCCCTTCCACCGTCATTTTCTCTCTACCCACCCTTGCCTCCTTTTCCGCGCAGCTCTCGATTCCCCCCTCTCTTTCGCACCCTCCATGTCATATTCCGCTCCAGGAGTTCCATCATAGCTCCTCACTGTCGCTGGGAGGATGTTTTCTCCTCCGCTCGCCCCTTCCACCGTCATTTTCTCTCTACCCACCCTTGCCTCCTTTTCCGCGCAGCTCTCGATTCCCCCCTCTCTTTCGCACCCTCCATGTCATATTCCGCTCCAGGAGCTCCATCATAGCTCCTCGCTGTCGCTGGGAGGATGTTTTCTCCTCCGCTCGCCCCTTCCACCGTCATTTTCTCTCTACCCACCCTTGCCTCCTTTTCCGCGCAGCTCTCGATTCCCCCCTCTCTTTCGCACCCTCAATGTCATATTCCGCTCCAGGAGTTCCATCATAGCTCCTCACTGTTGCTGGGAGGATGTTTTCTCCTCCGCTCGCCCCTTCCACCGTCATTTTCTCTCTACCCACCCTTGCCTCCTTTTCCGCGCAGCTCTCGATTCCCCCCTCTCTTTCGCACCCTCCATGTCATATTCCGCTCCAGGAGTTCCATCATAGCTCCTCACTGTCGCTGGGAGGATGTTTTCTCCTCAGCTCGCCCCTTCCACCGTCATTTTCTCTCTACCCACCCTTGCCTCCTTTTCCGCGCAGCTCTCGATTCCCCCCTCTCTTTCGCACCCTCCATGTCATATTCCGCTCCAGGAGCTCCATCATAGCTCCTTGCTGTCGCTGGGAGGATGTTTTCTCCTCCGCTCGCCCCTTCCACCGTCATTTTCTCTCTACCCACCCTTGCCTCCTTTTCCGCGCAGCTCTCGATTCCCCCCTCTCTTTCGCACCCTCCATGTCATATTCCGCTCCAGGAGTTCCATCATAGCTCCTCACTGTCGCTGGGAGGATGTTTTCTCCTCCGCTCGCCCCTTCCACCGTCATTTTCTCTCTACCCACCCTTGCCTCCTTTTCCGCGCAGCTCTCGATTCCCCCCTCTCTTTCGCACCCTCCATGTCATATTCCGCTCCAGGAGCTCCATCATAGCTCCTCGCTGTCGCTGGGAGGATGTTTTCTCCTCCGCTCGCCCCTTCCACCGTCATTTTCTCTCTACCCACCCTTGCCTCCTTTTCCGCGCAGCTCTCGATTCCCCCCTCTCTTTCGCACCCTCCATGTCATATTCCGCTCCAGGAGTTCCATCATAGCTCCTCACTGTCGCTGGGAGGATGTTTTCTCCTCCGCTCGCCCCTTCCACCGTCATTTTCTCTCTACCCACCCTTGCCTCCTTCTCCGCGCAGCTCTCGATTCCCCCCTCTCTTTCGCACCCTCCATGTCATATTCCACTCCAGGAGCTCCATCATAGCTAATCGCTGTCGCTGGGAGGATGTTTTCTCCTCCGCTCGCCCCTTCCACCGTCATTTTCTCTCTACCCACCCTTGCCTCCATTTCCGCGCAGCTCTCGATTCCCCCCTCTCTTTCGCACCCTCCATGTCATATTCCGCTCCAGGAGTTCCATCATAGCTCCTCACTGTCGCTGGGAGGATGTTTTCTCCTCCGCTCGCCCCTTCCACCGTCATTTTCTCTCTACCCACCCTTGCCTCCTTTTCCGCGCAGCTCTCGATTCCCCCCTCTCTTTCGCACCCTCCATGTCATATTCCGCTCCAGGAGCTCCATCATAGCTCCTTGCTGTCGCTGGGAGGATGTTTTCTCCTCCGCTCGCCCCTTCCACCGTCATTTTCTCTCTACCCACCCTTGCCTCCTTTTCCGCGCAGCTCTCGATTCCCCCCTCTCTTTCGCACCCTCCATGTCATATTCCGCTCCAGGAGTTCCATCATAGCTCCTCACTGTCGCTGGGAGGATGTTTTCTCCTCCGCTCGCCCCTTCCACCGTCATTTTCTCTCTACCCACCCTTGCCTCCTTTTCTGCGCAGCTCTCGATTCCCCCCTCTCTTTCGCACCCTCCATGTCATATTCCGCTCCAGGAGCTCCATCATAGCTCCTCGCTGTCGCTGGGAGGATGTTTTCTCCTCCGCTCGCCCCTTCCACCGTCATTTTCTCTCTACCCACCCTTGCCTCCTTTTCCGCGCAGCTCTCGATTCCCCCCTCTCTTTCGCACCCTCAATGTCATATTCCGCTCCAGGAGTTCCATCATAGCTCCTCACTGTCGCTGGGAGGATGTTTTCTCCTCCGCTCGCCCCTTCCACCGTCATTTTCTCTCTACCCACCCTTGCCTCCTTTTCCGCGCAGCTCTCGATTCCCCCCTCTCTTTCGCACCCTCCATGTCATATTCCGCTCCAGGAGTTCCATCATAGCTCCTCACTGTTGCTGGGAGGAAGTTTTCTCCTCCGCTCGCCCCTTCCACCGTCATTTTCTCTCTACCCACCCTTGCCTCCTTTTCCGCGCAGCTCTCGATTCCCCCCTCTCTTTCGCACCCTCCATGTCATATTCCGCTCCAGGAGCTCCATCATAGCTCCTCTCTGTCGCTGGGAGGATGTTTTCTCCTCCGCTCGCCCCTTCCACCGTCATTTTCTCTCTACCCACCCTTGCCTCCTTTTCCACGCAGCTCTCGATTCCCCCCTCTCTTTCGCACCCTCCATGTCATATTCCGCTCCAGGAGTTCCATCATAGCTCCTCACTGTCGCTGGGAGGATGTTTTCTCCTCCGCTCGCCCCTTCCACCGTCATTTTCTCTCTACCCACCCTTGCCTCCTTCTCCGCGCAGCTCTCGATTCCCCCCTCTCTTTCGCACCCTCCATGTCATATTCCGCTCCAGGAGCTCCATCATAGCTAATCGCTGTCGCTGGGAGGATGTTTTCTCCTCCGCTCGCCCCTTCCACCGTCATTTTCTCTCTACCCACCCTTGCCTCCTTTTCCGCGCAGCTCTCGATTCCCCCCTCTCTTTCGCACCCTCCATGTCATATTCCGCTCCAGGAGTTCCATCATAGCTCCTCACTGTCGCTGGGAGGAAGTTTTCTCCTCCGCTCGCCCCTTCCACCGTCATTTTCTCTCTACCCACCCTTGCCTCCTTCTCCGCGCAGCTCTCGATTCCCCCCTCTCTTTCGCACCCTCCATGTCATATTCCGCTCCAGGAGCTCCATCATAGCTAATCGCTGTCGCTGGGAGGATGTTTTCTCCTCCGCTCGCCCCTTCCACCGTCATTTTCTCTCTACCCACCCTTGCCTCCTTTTCCGCGCAGCTCTCGATTCCCCCCTCTCTTTCGCACCCTCCATGTCATATTCCGCTCCAGGAGTTCCATCATAGCTCCTCACTGTCGCTGGGAGGATGTTTTCTCCTCCGCTCGCCCCTTCCACCGTCATTTTCTCTCTACCCACCCTTGCCTCCTTTTCCGCGCAGCTCTCGATTCCCCCCTCTCTTTCGCACCCTCCATGTCATATTCCGCTCCAGGAGCTCCATCATTGCTCCTTGCTGTCGCTGGGAGGATGTTTTCTCCTCCGCTCGCCCCTTCCACCGTCATTTTCTCTCTACCCACCCTTGCCTCCTTTTCCGCGCAGCTCTCGATTCCCCCCTCTCTTTCGCACCCTCCATGTCATATTCCGCTCCAGGAGTTCCATCATAGCTCCTCACTGTCGCTGGGAGGATGTTTTCTCCTCCGCTCACCCCTTCCACCGTCATTTTCTCTCTACCCACCCTTGCCTCCTTCTCCGCGCAGCTCTCGATTCCCCCCTCTCTTTCGCACCCTCCATGTCATATTCCGCTCCAGGAGCTCCATCATAGCTCCTCGCTGTCGCTGGGAGGATGTTTTCTCCTCCGCTCGCCCCTTCCACCGTCATTTTCTCTCTACCCACCCTTGCCTCCTTTTCCGCGCAGCTCTCGATTCCCCCCTCTCTTTCGCACCCTCCATGTCATATTCCGCTCCAGGAGTTCCATCATAGCTCCTCACTGTCGCTGGGAGGATGTTTTCTCCTCCGCTCGCCCCTTCCACCGTCATTTTCTCTCTACCCACCCTTGCCTCCTTTTCTGCGCAGCTCTCGATTCCCCCCTCTCTTTCGCACCCTCCATGTCATATTCCGCTCCAGGAGCTCCATCATAGCTCCTCGCTGTCGCTGGGAGGATGTTTTCTCCTCCGCTCGCCCCTTCCACCGTCATTTTCTCTCTACCCACCCTTGCCTCCTTTTCCGCGCAGCTCTCGATTCCCCCCTCTCTTTCGCACCCTCCATGTCATATTCCGCTCCAGGAGCTCCATCATAGCTCCTCGCTGTCGCTGGGAGGATGTTTTCTCCTCCGCTCGCCCCTTCCACCGTCATTTTCTCTCTACCCACCCTTGCCTCCTTTTCCGCGCAGCTCTCGATTCCCCCCTCTCTTTCGCACCCTCCATGTCATATTCCGCTCCAGGAGCTCCATCATAGCTCCTCGCTGTCGCTGGGAGGATGTTTTCTCCTCCGCTCGCCCCTTCCACCGTCATTTTCTCTCTACCCACCCTTGCCTCCTTTTCCGCGCAGCTCTCGATTCCCCCCTCTCTTTCGCACCCTCCATGTCATATTCCGCTCCAGGCGTTCCATCATAGCTCTTCACTGTCGCTGGGAGGATGTTTTCTCCTCCGCTCGCCCCTTCCACTGTCATTTTCTCTCTACCCACCCTTGCCTCCTTTTCCGCGCAGCTCTCGATTCCCCCCTCTCTTTCGCACCCTCCATGTCATATTCCGCTCCAGGAGCTCCATCATAGCTCCTTGCTGTCGCTGGGAGGATGTTTTCTCCTCCGCTCGCCCCTTCCACCGTCATTTTCTCTCTACCCACCCTTGCCTCCTTTTCCGCGCAGCTCTCGATTCCCCCCTCTCTTTCGCACCCTCCATGTCATATTCCGCTCCAGGAGTTCCATCATAGCTCCTCACTGTCGCTGGGAGGATGTTTTCTCCTTCGCTCGCCCCTTCCACCGTCATTTTCTCTCTACCCACCCTTGCCTCCTTCTCCGCGCAGCTCTCGATTCCCCCCTCTCTTTCGCACCCTCCATGTCATATTCCGCTCCAGGAGCTCCATCATAGCTCCTCGCTGTCGCTGGGAGGATGTTTTCTCCTCCGCTCGCCCCTTCCACCGTCATTTTCTCTCTACCCACCCTTGCCTCCTTTTCCGCGCAGCTCTCGATTCCCCCCTCTCTTTCGCACCCTCCATGTCATATTCCGCTCCAGGAGTTCCATCATAGCTCCTCACTGTCGCTGGGAGGATGTTTTCTCCTCCGCTCGCCCCTTCCACCGTCATTTTCTCTCTACCCACCCTTGCCTCCTTCTCCGCGCAGCTCTCGATTCCCCCCTCTCTTTCGCACCCTCCATGTCATATTCCGCTCCAGGAGTTCCATCATAGCTAATCGCTGTCGCTGGGAGGATGTTTTCTCCTCCGCTCGCCCCTTCCACCGTCATTTTCTCTCTACCCACCCTTGCCTCCTTTTCCGCGCAGCTCTCGATTCCCCCCTCTCTTTCGCACCCTCCATGTCATATTCCGCTCCAGGAGTTCCATCATAGCTCCTCACTGTCGCTGGGAGGATGTTTTCTCCTCCGCTCGCCCCTTCCACCGTCATTTTCTCTCTACCCACCCTTGCCTCCTTTTCCGCGCAGCTCTCGATTTCCCCCTCTCTTTCGCACCCTCCATGTCATATTCCGCTCCAGGAGCTCCATCATAGCTCCTTGCTGTCGCTGGGAGGATGTTTTCTCCTCCGCTCGCCCCTTCCACCGTCATTTTCTCTCTACCCACCCTTGCCTCCTTTTCCGCGCAGCTCTCGATTCCCCCCTCTCTTTCGCACCCTCCATGTCATATTCCGCTCCAGGAGTTCCATCATAGCTCCTCACTGTCGCTGGGAGGATGTTTTCTCCTCCGCTCGCCCCTTCCACCGTCATTTTCTCTCTACCCACCCTTGCCTCCTTTTCCGCGCAGCTCTCGATTCCCCCCTCTCTTTCGCACCCTCCATGTCATATTCCGCTCCAGGAGCTCCATCATAGCTCCTTGCTGTCGCTGGGAGGATGTTTTCTCCTCCGCTCGCCCCTTCCACCGTCATTTTCTCTCTACCCACCCTTGCCTCCTTTTCCGCGCAGCTCTCGATTCCCCCCTCTCTTTCGCACCCTCCATGTCATATTCCGCTCCAGGAGTTCCATCATAGCTCCTCACTGTCGCTGGGAGGATGTTTTCTCCTCCGCTCGCCCCTTCCACCGTCATTTTCTCTCTACCCACCCTTGCCTCCTTTTCCGCGCAGCTCTCGATTCCCCCCTCTCTTTCGCACCCTCCATGTCATATTCCGCTCCAGGAGCTCCATCATAGCTCCTTGCTGTCGCTGGGAGGATGTTTTCTCCTCCGCTCGCCCCTTCCACCGTCATTTTCTCTCTACCCACCCTTGCCTCCTTTTCCGCGCAGCTCTTGATTCCCCCCTCTCTTTCGCACCCTCCATGTCATATTCCGCTCCAGGAGTTCCATCATAGCTCCTCACTGTCGCTGGGAGGATGTTTTCTCCTCCGCTCGCCCCTTCCACCGTCATTTTCTCTCTACCCACCCTTGCCTCCTTTTCCGCGCAGCTCTCGATTCCCCCCTCTCTTTCGCACCCTCCATGTCATATTCCGCTCCAGGAGCTCCATCATAGCTCCTCGCTGTCGCTGGGAGGATGTTTTCTCCTCCGCTCGCCCCTTCCACTGTCATTTTCTCTCTACCCACCCTTGCCTCCTTTTCCGCGCAGCTCTCGATTCCCCCCTCTCTTTCGCACCCTCCATGTCATATTCCGCTCCAGGAGCTCCATCATAGCTCCTTGCTGTCGCTGGGAGGATGTTTTCTCCTCCGCTCGCCCCTTCCACCGTCATTTTCTCTCTACCCACCCTTGCCTCCTTTTCCGCGCAGCTCTCGATTCCCCCCTCTCTTTCGCACCCTCCATGTCATATTCCGCTCCAGGAGTTCCATCATAGCTCCTCACTGTCGCTGGGAGGATGTTTTCTCCTCCGCTCGCCCCTTCCACCGTCATTTTCTCTCTACCCACCCTTGCCTCCTTCTCCGCGCAGCTCTCGATTCCCCCCTCTCTTTCGCACCCTCCATGTCATATTCCGCTCCAGGAGCTCCATCATAGCTCCTCGCTGTCGCTGGGAGGATGTTTTCTCCTCCGCTCGCCCCTTCCACCGTCATTTTCTCTCTACCCACCCTTGCCTCCTTTTCCGCGCAGCTCTCGATTCCCCCCTCTCTTTCGCACCCTCCATGTCATATTCCGCTCCAGGAGTTCCATCATAGCTCCTCACTGTCGCTGGGAGGATGTTTTCTCCTCCGCTCGCCCCTTCCACCGTCATTTTCTCTCTACCCACCCTTGCCTCCTTCTCCGCGCAGCTCTCGATTCCCCCCTCTCTTTCGCACCCTCCATGTCATATTCCGCTCCAGGAGTTCCATCATAGCTAATCGCTGTCGCTGGGAGGATGTTTTCTCCTCCGCTCGCCCCTTCCACCGTCATTTTCTCTCTACCCACCCTTGCCTCCTTTTCCGCGCAGCTCTCGATTCCCCCCTCTCTTTCGCACCCTCCATGTCATATTCCGCTCCAGGAGTTCCATCATAGCTCCTCACTGTCGCTGGGAGGATGTTTTCTCCTCCGCTCGCCCCTTCCACCGTCATTTTCTCTCTACCCACCCTTGCCTCCTTTTCCGCGCAGCTCTCGATTTCCCCCTCTCTTTCGCACCCTCCATGTCATATTCCGCTCCAGGAGCTCCATCATAGCTCCTTGCTGTCGCTGGGAGGATGTTTTCTCCTCCGCTCGCCCCTTCCACCGTCATTTTCTCTCTACCCACCCTTGCCTCCTTTTCCGCGCAGCTCTCGATTCCCCCCTCTCTTTCGCACCCTCCATGTCATATTCCGCTCCAGGAGTTCCATCATAGCTCCTCACTGTCGCTGGGAGGATGTTTTCTCCTCCGCTCGCCCCTTCCACCGTCATTTTCTCTCTACCCACCCTTGCCTCCTTTTCCGCGCAGCTCTCGATTCCCCCCTCTCTTTCGCACCCTCCATGTCATATTCCGCTCCAGGAGCTCCATCATAGCTCCTTGCTGTCGCTGGGAGGATGTTTTCTCCTCCGCTCGCCCCTTCCACCGTCATTTTCTCTCTACCCACCCTTGCCTCCTTTTCCGCGCAGCTCTCGATTCCCCCCTCTCTTTCGCACCCTCCATGTCATATTCCGCTCCAGGAGCTCCATCATAGCTCCTCGCTGTCGCTGGGAGGATGTTTTCTCCTCCGCTCGCCCCTTCCACCGTCATTTTCTCTCTACCCACCCTTGCCTCCTTTTCCGCGCAGCTCTCGATTCCCCCCTCTCTTTCGCACCCTCCATGTCATATTCCGCTCCAGGAGCTCCATCATAGCTCCTCGCTGTCGCTGGGAGGATGTTTTCTCCTCCGCTCGCCCCTTCCACCGTCATTTTCTCTCTACCCACCCTTGCCTCCTTTTCCGCGCAGCTCTCGATTCCCCCCTCTCTTTCGCACCCTCCATGTCATATTCCGCTCCAGGAGTTCCATCATAGCTCTTCACTGTCGCTGGGAGGATGTTTTCTCCTCCGCTCGCCCCTTCCACTGTCATTTTCTCTCTACCCACCCTTGCCTCCTTTTCCGCGCAGCTCTCGATTCCCCCCTCTCTTTCGCACCCTCCATGTCATATTCCGCTCCAGGAGCTCCATCATAGCTCCTTGCTGTCGCTGGGAGGATGTTTTCTCCTCCGCTCGCCCCTTCCACCGTCATTTTCTCTCTACCCACCCTTGCCTCCTTTTCCGCGCAGCTCTCGATTCCCCCCTCTCTTTCGCACCCTCCATGTCATATTCCGCTCCAGGAGTTCCATCATAGCTCCTCACTGTCGCTGGGAGGATGTTTTCTCCTCCGCTCGCCCCTTCCACCGTCATTTTCTCTCTACCCACCCTTGCCTCCTTCTCCGCGCAGCTCTCGATTCCCCCCTCTCTTTCGCACCCTCCATGTCATATTCCGCTCCAGGAGCTCCATCATAGCTCCTCGCTGTCGCTGGGAGGATGTTTTCTCCTCCGCTCGCCCCTTCCACCGTCATTTTCTCTCTACCCACCCTTGCCTCCTTTTCCGCGCAGCTCTCGATTCCCCCCTCTCTTTCGCACCCTCCATGTCATATTCCGCTCCAGGAGTTCCATCATAGCTCCTCACTGTCGCTGGGAGGATGTTTTCTCCTCCGCTCGCCCCTTCCACCGTCATTTTCTCTCTACCCACCCTTGCCTCCTTTTCCGCGCAGCTCTCGATTTCCCCCTCTCTTTCGCACCCTCCATGTCATATTCCGCTCCAGGAGCTCCATCATAGCTCCTTGCTGTCGCTGGGAGGATGTTTTCTCCTCCGCTCGCCCCTTCCACCGTCATTTTCTCTCTACCCACCCTTGCCTCCTTTTCCGCGCAGCTCTCGATTCCCCCCTCTCTTTCGCACCCTCCATGTCATATTCCGCTCCAGGAGTTCCATCATAGCTCCTCACTGTCGCTGGGAGGATGTTTTCTCCTCCGCTCGCCCCTTCCACCGTCATTTTCTCTCTACCCACCCTTGCCTCCTTTTCCGCGCAGCTCTCGATTCCCCCCTCTCTTTCGCACCCTCCATGTCATATTCCGCTCCAGGAGCTCCATCATAGCTCCTTGCTGTCGCTGGGAGGATGTTTTCTCCTCCGCTCGCCCCTTCCACCGTCATTTTCTCTCTACCCACCCTTGCCTCCTTTTCCGCGCAGCTCTCGATTCCCCCCTCTCTTTCGCACCCTCCATGTCATATTCCGCTCCAGGAGCTCCATCATAGCTCCTCGCTGTCGCTGGGAGGATGTTTTCTCCTCCGCTCGCCCCTTCCACCGTCATTTTCTCTCTACCCACCCTTGCCTCCTTTTCCGCGCAGCTCTCGATTCCCCCCTCTCTTTCGCACCCTCCATGTCATATTCCGCTCCAGGAGCTCCATCATAGCTCCTCGCTGTCGCTGGGAGGATGTTTTCTCCTCCGCTCGCCCCTTCCACCGTCATTTTCTCTCTACCCACCCTTGCCTCCTTTTCCGCGCAGCTCTCGATTCCCCCCTCTCTTTCGCACCCTCCATGTCATATTCCGCTCCAGGAGTTCCATCATAGCTCTTCACTGTCGCTGGGAGGATGTTTTCTCCTCCGCTCGCCCCTTCCACTGTCATTTTCTCTCTACCCACCCTTGCCTCCTTTTCCGCGCAGCTCTCGATTCCCCCCTCTCTTTCGCACCCTCCATGTCATATTCCGCTCCAGGAGCTCCATCATAGCTCCTTGCTGTCGCTGGGAGGATGTTTTCTCCTCCGCTCGCCCCTTCCACCGTCATTTTCTCTCTACCCACCCTTGCCTCCTTTTCCGCGCAGCTCTCGATTCCCCCCTCTCTTTCGCACCCTCCATGTCATATTCCGCTCCAGGAGTTCCATCATAGCTCCTCACTGTCGCTGGGAGGATGTTTTCTCCTCCGCTCGCCCCTTCCACCGTCATTTTCTCTCTACCCACCCTTGCCTCCTTCTCCGCGCAGCTCTCGATTCCCCCCTCTCTTTCGCACCCTCCATGTCATATTCCGCTCCAGGAGCTCCATCATAGCTCCTCGCTGTCGCTGGGAGGATGTTTTCTCCTCCGCTCGCCCCTTCCACCGTCATTTTCTCTCTACCCACCCTTGCCTCCTTTTCCGCGCAGCTCTCGATTCCCCCCTCTCTTTCGCACCCTCCATGTCATATTCCGCTCCAGGAGTTCCATCATAGCTCCTCACTGTCGCTGGGAGGATGTTTTCTCCTCCGCTCGCCCCTTCCACCGTCATTTTCTCTCTACCCACCCTTGCCTCCTTCTCCGCGCAGCTCTCGATTCCCCCCTCTCTTTCGCACCCTCCATGTCATATTCCGCTCCAGGAGTTCCATCATAGCTAATCGCTGTCGCTGGGAGGATGTTTTCTCCTCCGCTCGCCCCTTCCACCGTCATTTTCTCTCTACCCACCCTTGCCTCCTTTTCCGCGCAGCTCTCGATTCCCCCCTCTCTTTCGCACCCTCCATGTCATATTCCGCTCCAGGAGTTCCATCATAGCTCCTCACTGTCGCTGGGAGGATGTTTTCTCCTCCGCTCGCCCCTTCCACCGTCATTTTCTCTCTACCCACCCTTGCCTCCTTTTCCGCGCAGCTCTCGATTTCCCCCTCTCTTTCGCACCCTCCATGTCATATTCCGCTCCAGGAGCTCCATCATAGCTCCTTGCTGTCGCTGGGAGGATGTTTTCTCCTCCGCTCGCCCCTTCCACCGTCATTTTCTCTCTACCCACCCTTGCCTCCTTTTCCGCGCAGCTCTCGATTCCCCCCTCTCTTTCGCACCCTCCATGTCATATTCCGCTCCAGGAGTTCCATCATAGCTCCTCACTGTCGCTGGGAGGATGTTTTCTCCTCCGCTCGCCCCTTCCACCGTCATTTTCTCTCTACCCACCCTTGCCTCCTTCTCCGCGCAGCTCTCGATTCCCCCCTCTCTTTCGCACCCTCCATGTCATATTCCGCTCCAGGAGCTCCATCATAGCTCCTCGCTGTCGCTGGGAGGATGTTTTCTCCTCCGCTCGCCCCTTCCACCGTCATTTTCTCTCTACCCACCCTTGCCTCCTTTTCCGCGCAGCTCTCGATTCCCCCCTCTCTTTCGCACCCTCCATGTCATATTCCGCTCCAGGAGTTCCATCATAGCTCCTCACTGTCGCTGGGAGGATGTTTTCTCCTCCGCTCGCCCCTTCCACCGTCATTTTCTCTCTACCCACCCTTGCCTCCTTCTCCGCGCAGCTCTCGATTCCCCCCTCTCTTTCGCACCCTCCATGTCATATTCCGCTCCAGGAGTTCCATCATAGCTAATCGCTGTCGCTGGGAGGATGTTTTCTCCTCCGCTCGCCCCTTCCACCGTCATTTTCTCTCTACCCACCCTTGCCTCCTTTTCCGCGCAGCTCTCGATTCCCCCCTCTCTTTCGCACCCTCCATGTCATATTCCGCTCCAGGAGTTCCATCATAGCTCCTCACTGTCGCTGGGAGGATGTTTTCTCCTCCGCTCGCCCCTTCCACCGTCATTTTCTCTCTACCCACCCTTGCCTCCTTTTCCGCGCAGCTCTCGATTTCCCCCTCTCTTTCGCACCCTCCATGTCATATTCCGCTCCAGGAGCTCCATCATAGCTCCTTGCTGTCGCTGGGAGGATGTTTTCTCCTCCGCTCGCCCCTTCCACCGTCATTTTCTCTCTACCCACCCTTGCCTCCTTTTCCGCGCAGCTCTCGATTCCCCCCTCTCTTTCGCACCCTCCATGTCATATTCCGCTCCAGGAGTTCCATCATAGCTCCTCACTGTCGCTGGGAGGATGTTTTCTCCTCCGCTCGCCCCTTCCACCGTCATTTTCTCTCTACCCACCCTTGCCTCCTTTTCCGCGCAGCTCTCGATTCCCCCCTCTCTTTCGCACCCTCCATGTCATATTCCGCTCCAGGAGCTCCATCATAGCTCCTTGCTGTCGCTGGGAGGATGTTTTCTCCTCCGCTCGCCCCTTCCACCGTCATTTTCTCTCTACCCACCCTTGCCTCCTTTTCCGCGCAGCTCTCGATTCCCCCCTCTCTTTCGCACCCTCCATGTCATATTCCGCTCCAGGAGTTCCATCATAGCTCCTCACTGTCGCTGGGAGGATGTTTTCTCCTCCGCTCGCCCCTTCCACCGTCATTTTCTCTCTACCCACCCTTGCCTCCTTTTCCGCGCAGCTCTCGATTCCCCCCTCTCTTTCGCACCCTCCATGTCATATTCCGCTCCAGGAGCTCCATCATAGCTCCTTGCTGTCGCTGGGAGGATGTTTTCTCCTCCGCTCGCCCCTTCCACCGTCATTTTCTCTCTACCCACCCTTGCCTCCTTTTCCGCGCAGCTCTTGATTCCCCCCTCTCTTTCGCACCCTCCATGTCATATTCCGCTCCAGGAGTTCCATCATAGCTCCTCACTGTCGCTGGGAGGATGTTTTCTCCTCCGCTCGCCCCTTCCACCGTCATTTTCTCTCTACCCACCCTTGCCTCCTTTTCCGCGCAGCTCTCGATTCCCCCCTCTCTTTCGCACCCTCCATGTCATATTCCGCTCCAGGAGCTCCATCATAGCTCCTCGCTGTCGCTGGGAGGATGTTTTCTCCTCCGCTCGCCCCTTCCACCGTCATTTTCTCTCTACCCACCCTTGCCTCCTTTTCCGCGCAGCTCTTGATTCCCCCCTCTCTTTCGCACCCTCCATGTCATATTCCGCTCCAGGAGTTCCATCATAGCTCCTCACTGTCGCTGGGAGGATGTTTTCTCCTCCGCTCGCCCCTTCCACCGTCATTTTCTCTCTACCCACCCTTGCCTCCTTTTCCGCGCAGCTCTCGATTCCCCCCTCTCTTTCGCACCCTCCATGTCATATTCCGCTCCAGGAGCTCCATCATAGCTCCTCGCTGTCGCTGGGAGGATGTTTTCTCCTCCGCTCGCCCCTTCCACCGTCATTTTCTCTCTACCCACCCTTGCCTCCTTTTCCGCGCAGCTCTCGATTCCCCCCTCTCTTTCGCACCCTCCATGTCATATTCCGCTCCAGGAGTTCCATCATAGCTCCTCACTGTCGCTGGGAGGAAGTTTTCTCCTCCGCTCGCCCCTTCCACCGTCATTTTCTCTCTACACACCCTTGCCTCCTTTTCCGCGCAGCTCTCAATTCCCCCCTCTCTTTCGCACCCTCCATGTCATATTCCGCTCCAGGAGCTCCATCATAGCTCCTCACTGTCGCTGGGAGGATGTTTTCTCCTCCGCTCGCCCCTTCCACCGTCATTTTCTCTCTACCCACCCTTGCCTCCTTCTCCGCGCAGCTCTCGATTCCCCCCTCTCTTTCGCACCCTCCATGTCATATTCTGCTCC
Organism: Pelophylax lessonae; assembly: GCF_965119305.1. NCBI lineage: Eukaryota > Metazoa > Chordata > Amphibia > Anura > Ranidae > Pelophylax > Pelophylax lessonae. Next base: position 80,934,668 of record NC_138780.1, on the reverse strand, counting down.
AGGAGCTCCATCATAGCTCCTCGCTGTCGCTGGGAGGATGTTTTCTCCTCCGCTCGCCCCTTCCACCGTCATTTTCTCTCTACCCACCCTTGCCTCCTTTTCCGCGCAGCTCTCGATTCCCCCCTCTCTTTCGCACCCTCCATGTCATATTCCGCTCCAGGAGCTCCATCATAGCTCCTTGCTGTCGCTGGGAGGATGTTTTCTCCTCCGCTCGCCCCTTCCACCGTCATTTTCTCTCTACCCACCCTTGCCTCCTTTTCCGCGCAGCTCTTGATTCCCCCCTCTCTTTCGCACCCTCCATGTCATATTCCGCTCCAGGAGTTCCATCATAGCTCCTCACTGTCGCTGGGAGGATGTTTTCTCCTCCGCTCGCCCCTTCCACCGTCATTTTCTCTCTACCCACCCTTGCCTCCTTCTCCGCGCAGCTCTCGATTCCCCCCTCTCTTTCGCACCCTCCATGTCATATTCCGCTCCAGGAGCTCCATCATAGCTCCTCGCTGTCGCTGGGAGGATGTTTTCTCCTCCGCTCGCCCCTTCCACCGTCATTTTCTCTCTACCCACCCTTGCCTCCTTTTCCGCGCAGCTCTCGATTCCCCCCTCTCTTTCGCACCCTCCATGTCATATTCCGCTCCAGGAGTTCCATCATAGCTCCTCACTGTCGCTGGGAGGAAGTTTTCTCCTCCGCTCGCCCCTTCCACCGTCATTTTCTCTCTACCCACCCTTGCCTCCTTTTCCGCGCAGCTCTCAATTCCCCCCTCTCTTTCACACCCTCCATGTCATATTCCGCTCCAGGAGCTCCATCATAGCTCCTTGCTGTCGCTGGGAGGATGTTTTCGCCTCCGCTCGCCCCTTCCACCGTCATTTTCTCTCTACCCACCCTTGCCTCCTTTTCCGCGCAGCTCTCGATTCCCCCCTCTCTTTCGCACCCTCCATGTCATATTCCGCTCCAGGAGTTCCATCATAGCTCCTCACTGTCGCTGGGAGGATGTTTTCTCCTCCGCTCGCCCCTTCCACCGTCATTTTCTCTCTACCCACCCTTGCCTCCTTCTCCGCGCAGCTCTCGATTCCCCCCTCTCTTTCGCACCCTCCATGTCATATTCTGCTCCAGGAGCTCCATCATAGCTCCTCGCTGTCGCTGGGAGGATGTTTTCTCCTCCGCTCGCCCCTTCCACCGTCATTTTCTCTCTACCCACCCTTGCCTCCTTTTCCGCGCAGCTCTCGGTTCCCCCCTCTCTTTCGCACCCTCCATGTCATATTCCGCTCCAGGAGCTCCATCATAGCTCCTTGCTGTCGCTGGGAGGATGTTTTCTCCTCCGCTCGCCCCTTCCACCGTCATTTTCTCTCTACCCACCCTTGCCTCCTTTTCCGCGCAGCTCTTGATTCCCCCCTCTCTTTCGCACCCTCCATGTCATATTCCGCTCCAGGAGTTCCATCATAGCTCCTCACTGTCGCTGGGAGGATGTTTTCTCCTCCGCTCGCCCCTTCCACCGTCATTTTCTCTCTACCCACCCTTGCCTCCTTCTCCGCGCAGCTCTCGATTCCCCCCTCTCTTTCGCACCCTCCATGTCATATTCCGCTCCAGGAGCTCCATCATAGCTCCTCGCTGTCGCTGGGAGGATGTTTTCTCCTCCGCTCGCCCCTTCCACCGTCATTTTCTCTCTACCCACCCTTGCCTCCTTTTCCGCGCAGCTCTCGATTCCCCCCTCTCTTTCGCACCCTCCATGTCATATTCCGCTCCAGGAGTTCCATCATAGCTCCTCACTGTCGCTGGGAGGAAGTTTTCTCCTCCGCTCGCCCCTTCCACCGTCATTTTCTCTCTACCCACCCTTGCCTCCTTTTCCGCGCAGCTCTCAATTCCCCCCTCTCTTTCGCACCCTCCATGTCATATTCCGCTCCAGGAGCTCCATCATAGCTCCTTGCTGTCGCTGGGAGGATGTTTTCGCCTCCGCTCGCCCCTTCCACCGTCATTTTCTCTCTACCCACCCTTGCCTCCTTTTCCGCGCAGCTCTCGATTCCCCCCTCTCTTTCGCACCCTCCATGTCATATTCCGCTCCAGGAGCTCCATCATAGCTCCTCGCTGTCGCTGGGAGGATGTTTTCTCCTCCGCTCGCCCCTTCCACCGTCATTTTCTCTCTACCCACCCTTGCCTCCTTTTCCGCGCAGCTCTCGATTCCCCCCTCTCTTTCGCACCCTCCATGTCATATTCCGCTCCAGGAGTTCCATCATAGCTCCTCACTGTCGCTGGGAGGAAGTTTTCTCCTCCGCTCGCCCCTTCCACCGTCATTTTCTCTCTACCCACCCTTGCCTCCTTTTCCGCGCAGCTCTCAATTCCCCCCTCTCTTTCACACCCTCCATGTCATATTCCGCTCCAGGAGCTCCATCATAGCTCCTTGCTGTCGCTGGGAGGATGTTTTCGCCTCCGCTCGCCCCTTCCACCGTCATTTTCTCTCTACCCACCCTTGCCTCCTTTTCCGCGCAGCTCTCGATTCCCCCCTCTCTTTCGCACCCTCCATGTCATATTCCGCTCCAGGAGTTCCATCATAGCTCCTCACTGTCGCTGGGAGGATGTTTTCTCCTCCGCTCGCCCCTTCCACCGTCATTTTCTCTCTACCCACCCTTGCCTCCTTCTCCGCGCAGCTCTCGATTCCCCCCTCTCTTTCGCACCCTCCATGTCATATTCTGCTCCAGGAGCTCCATCATAGCTCCTCGCTGTCGCTGGGAGGATGTTTTCTCCTCCGCTCGCCCCTTCCACCGTCATTTTCTCTCTACCCACCCTTGCCTCCTTTTCCGCGCAGCTCTCGGTTCCCCCCTCTCTTTCGCACCCTCCATGTCATATTCCGCTCCAGGAGTTCCATCATAGCTCCTCACTGTCGCTGGGAGGATGTTTTCTCCTCCGCTCGCCCCTTCCACCGTCATTTTCTCTCTACCTACCCTTGCCTCCTTTTCCGCGCAGCTCTCGATTCCCCCCTCTCTTTCGCACCCTCCATGTCATATTCCGCTCCAGGAGCTCCATCATAGCTCCTTGCTGTCGCTGGGAGGATGTTTTCTCCTCCGCTCGCCCCTTCCACCGTCATTTTCTCTCTACCCACCCTTGCCTCCTTTTCCGCGCAGCTCTCGATTCCCCCCTCTCTTTCGCACCCTCCATGTCATATTCCGCTCCAGGAGTTCCATCATAGCTCCTCACTGTCGCTGGGAGGATGTTTTCTCCTTTGCTCGCCCCTTCCACCGTCATTTTCTCTCTACCCACCCTTGCCTCCTTTTCCGCGCAGCTCTCGATTCCCCCCTCTCTTTCGCACCCTCCATGTCATATTCCGCTCCAGGAGTTCCATCATAGCTCCTCACTGTCGCTGGGAGGATGTTTTCTCCTCCGCTCGCCCCTTCCACCGTCATTTTCTCTCTACCCACCCTTGCCTCCTTCTCCGCGCAGCTCTCGATTCCCCCCTCTCTTTCGCACCCTCCATGTCATATTCCGCTCCAGGAGCTCCATCATAGCTCCTCGCTGTCGCTGGGAGGATGTTTTCTCCTCCGCTCGCCCCTTCCACCGTCATTTTCTCTCTACCCACCCTTGCCTCCTTTTCCGCGCAGCTCTCGATTCCCCCCTCTCTTTCGCACCCTCCATGTCATATTCCGCTCCAGGAGTTCCATCATAGCTCCTCACTGTCGCTGGGAGGATGTTTTCTCCTCCGCTCGCCCCTTCCACCGTCATTTTCTCTCTACCCACCCTTGCCTCCTTTTCCGCGCAGCTCTCGATTCCCCCCTCTCTTTCGCACCCTCCATGTCATATTCCGCTCCAGGAGTTCCATCATAGCTCCTCACTGTCGCTGGGAGGAAGTTTTCTCCTCCGCTCGCCCCTTCCACCGTCATTTTCTCTCTACCCACCCTTGCCTCCTTCTCCGCGCAGCTCTCGATTCCCTCCTCTCTCTCGCACCCTCCATATTACATCCAGCTCAAGGAGCTCCATCATAGCTCCTCGCTGTCGCTGGGAGGAAGTTTTCTCCTCCGCTCGCCCCTTCCACCGTCATTTTCTCTCTACCCACCCTTGCCTCCTTTTCCGCGCAGCTCTCGATTCCCCCCTCTCTTTCGCACCCTCCATGTCATATTCCGCTCCAGGAGCTCCATCATAGCTCCTTGCTGTCGCTGGGAGGATGTTTTCTCCTCCGCTCGCCCCTTCCACCGTCATTTTCTCTCTACCCACCCTTGCCTCCTTTTCCGCGCAGCTCTCGATTCCCCCCTCTCTTTCGCACCCTCCATGTCATATTCCGCTCCAGGAGTTCCATCATAGCTCCTCACTGTCGCTGGGAGGATGTTTTCTCCTCCGCTCGCCCCTTCCACCGTCATTTTCTCTCTACCCACCCTTGCCTCCTTCTCCGCGCAGCTCTCGATTCCCCCCTCTCTTTCGCACCCTCCATGTCATATTCCGCTCCAGGAGCTCCATCATAGCTCCTCGCTGTCGCTGGGAGGATGTTTTCTCCTCCGCTCGCCCCTTCCACCGTCATTTTCTCTCTACCCACCCTTGCCTCCTTTTCCGCGCAGCTCTCGATTCCCCCCTCTCTTTCGCACCCTCCATGTCATATTCCGCTCCAGGAGTTCCATCATAGCTCCTCACTGTCGCTGGGAGGAAGTTTTCTCCTCCGCTCGCCCCTTCCACCGTCATTTTCTCTCTACCCACCCTTGCCTCCTTTTCCGCGCAGCTCTCAATTCCCCCCTCTCTTTCGCACCCTCCATGTCATATTCCGCTCCAGGAGCTCCATCATAGCTCCTTGCTGTCGCTGGGAGGATGTTTTCGCCTCCGCTCGCCCCTTCCACCGTCATTTTCTCTCTACCCACCCTTGCCTCCTTTTCCGCGCAGCTCTCGATTCCCCCCTCTCTTTCGCACCCTCCATGTCATATTCCGCTCCAGGAGTTCCATCATAGCTCCTCACTGTCGCTGGGAGGATGTTTTCTCCTCCGCTCGCCCCTTCCACCGTCATTTTCTCTCTACCCACCCTTGCCTCCTTCTCCGCGCAGCTCTCGATTCCCCCCTCTCTTTCGCACCCTCCATGTCATATTCTGCTCCAGGAGCTCCATCATAGCTCCTCGCTGTCGCTGGGAGGATGTTTTCTCCTCCGCTCGCCCCTTCCACCGTCATTTTCTCTCTACCCACCCTTGCCTTCTTCTCCGCGCAGCTCTCGATTCCCCCCTCTCTTTCGCACCCTCCATGTCATATTCCGCTCCAGGAGCTCCATCATAGCTCCTCGCTGTCGCTGGGAGGATGTTTTCTCCTCCGCTCGCCCCTTCCACCGTCATTTTCTCTCCACCCACCCTTGCCTCCTTCTCCGCGCCGCTCTCGATTCCCTCCTCTCTCTCGCACCCTCCATATTACATCCAGCTCCAGGAGCTCCATCATAGCTCCTCGCTGTCGCTGGGAGGATGTTTTCTCCTCTGCTCGCCGCTTCCACCGTCATTTTCTCTCCACCCACCCTTGCCTCCTTCTCCGCGCCGCTCTCGATTCCCACCTCTCTCTCGCACCCACCATGTCATATCCCGCTCCAGGAGCTCCATCATAGCTCCTCGCTGTCGCTGGGAGGATGTTTTCTCCTCCACTCGCCCCTTCCACCGTCATTTTCTCTCTAACCACCCTTGCCTCCTTCTCCGCGCAGCTCTCGATTCCCCCCTCTCTCTCGCACCCTCCATATTACATCCAGCTCCAGGAGCTCCATCATAGCTCCTCGCTGTCGCTGGGAGGATGTTTTCTCCTCCGCTCGCCCCTTCCACCGTCATTTTCTCTCTACCCACCCTTGCCTCCTTTTCCGCGCAGCTCTCGATTCCCCCCTCTCTTTCGCACCCTCCATGTCATATTCCGCTCCAGGAGTTCCATCATAGCTCCTCACTGTCGCTGGGAGGATGTTTTCTCCTCCGCTCGCCCCTTCCACCGTCATTTTCTCTCTACCCACCCTTGCCTCCTTCTCCGCGCAGCTCTCGATTCCCCCCTCTCTTTCGCACCCTCCATGTCATATTCCGCTCCAGGAGCTCCATCATAGCTCCTCGCTGTCGCTGGGAGGATGTTTTCTCCTTCGCTCGCCCCTTCCACCGTCATTTTCTCTCTACCCACCCTTGCCTCCTTTTCCGCGCAGCTCTCGATTCCCCCCTCTCTTTCGCACCCTCCATGTCATATTCCGCTCCAGGAGTTCCATCATAGCTCCTCACTGTCGCTGGGAGGATGTTTTCTCCTCCGCTCGCCCCTTCCACCGTCATTTTCTCTCTACCCACCCTTGCCTCCTTTTCCGCGCAGCTCTCGATTCCCCCCTCTCTTTCGCACCCTCCATGTCATATTCCGCTCCAGGAGTTCCATCATAGCTCCTCACTGTCGCTGGGAGGAAGTTTTCTCCTCCGCTCGCCCCTTCCACTGTCATTTTCTCTCTACCCACCCTTGCCTCCTTTTCCGCGCAGCTCTCGATTCCCCCCTCTCTTTCGCACCCTCCATGTCATATTCCGCTCCAGGAGCTCCATCATAGCTCCTTGCTGTCGCTGGGAGGATGTTTTCTCCTCCGCTCGCCCCTTCCACCGTCATTTTCTCTCTACCCACCCTTGCCTCCTTCTCCGCGCAGCTCTCGATTCCCCCCTCTCTTTCGCACCCTCCATGTCATATTCCGCTCCAGGAGCTCCATCATAGCTCCTTGCTGTCGCTGGGAGGATGTTTTCTCCTCCGCTCGCCCCTTCCACCGTCATTTTCTCTCTACCCACCCTTGCCTCCTTCTCCGCGCAGCTCTCGATTCCCCCCTCTCTTTCGCACCCTCCATGTCATATTCCGCTCCAGGAGTTCCATCATAGCTCCTCACTGTCGCTGGGAGGGTGTTTTCTCCTCCGCTCGCCCCTTCCACCGTTATTTTCTCTCTACCCACCCTTGCCTCCTTCTCCGCGCAGCTCTCGATTCCCCCCTCTCTTTCGCACCCTCCATGTCATATTCCGCTCCAGGAGCTCCATCATAGCTCCTCGCTGTCGCTGGGAGGATGTTTTCTCCTCCGCTCGCCCCTTCCACCGTCATTTTCTCTCTACCCACCCTTGCCTCCTTCTCCGCGCAGCTCTCGATTCCCTCCTCTCTCTCGCACCCTCCATATTACATCCAGCTCAAGGAGCTCCATCATAGCTCCTCGCTGTCGCTGGGAGGAAGTTTTCTCCTCCGCTCGCCCCTTCCACCGTCATTTTCTCTCTACCCACCCTTGCCTCCTTTTCCGCGCAGCTCTCGATTCCCCCCTCTCTTTCGCACCCTCCATGTCATATTCCGCTCCAGGAGCTCCATCATAGCTCCTTGCTGTCGCTGGGAGAATGTTTTCTCCTCCGCTCGCCCCTTCCACCGTCATTTTCTCTCTACCCACCCTTGCCTCCTTCTCCGCGCAGCTCTCGATTCCCCCCTCTCTTTCGCACCCTCCATGTCATATTCCGCTCCAGGAGCTCCATCATAGCTCCTTGCTGTCGCTGGGAGGATGTTTTCTCCTCCGCTCGCCCCTTCCACCGTCATTTTCTCTCTACCCACCCTTGCCTCCTTCTCCGCGCAGCTCTCGATTCCCCCCTCTCTCTCGCACCCTCCATATTACATCCAGCTCCAGGAGCTCCATCATAGCTCCTCGCTGTCGCTGGGAGGATGTTTTCTCCTCTGCTCGCCCCTTCCACCGTCATTTTCTCTCCACCCACCCTTGCCTCCTTCTCCGCGCCGCTCTCGATTCCCCCCTCTCTCTCGCACCCACCATGTCATATCCCGCTCCAGGAGCTCCATCATAGCTCCTCGCTGTCGCTGGGAGGATGTTTTCTCCTCCGCCCGCCCCTTCCACCGTCATTTTCTCTCTACCCACCCTTGCCTCCTTCTCCGCGCAGCTCTCGATTCCCCCCTCTCTTTCGCACCCTCCATGTCATATTCCGCTCCAGGAGTTCCATCATAGCTCCTCACTGTCGCTGGGAGGGTGTTTTCTCCTCCGCTCGCCCCTTCCACCGTCATTTTCTCTCTACCCACCCTTGCCTCCTTCTCCGCGCAGCTCTCGATTCCCCCCTCTCTTTCGCACCCTCCATGTCATATTCCGCTCCAGGAGTTCCATCATAGCTCCTCACTGTCGCTGGGAGGATGTTTTCTCCTCCGCTCGCCCCTTCCACCGTCATTTTCTCTCTACCCACCCTTGCCTCCTTTTCCGCGCAGCTCTCGATTCCCCCCTCTCTTTCGCACCCTCCATGTCATATTCCGCTCCAGGAGTTCCATCATAGCTCCTCACTGTCGCTGGGAGGATGTTTTCTCCTCCGCTCGCCCCTTCCACCGTCATTTTCTCTCTACCCACCCTTGCCTCCTTTTCCGCGCAGCTCTCGATTCCCCCCTCTCTTTCGCACCCTCCATGTCATATTCCGCTCCAGGAGTTCCATCATAGCTCCTCACTGTCGCTGGGAGGATGTTTTCTCCTCCGCTCGCCCCTTCCACCGTCATTTTCTCTCTACCCACCCTTGCCTCCTTTTCCGCGCAGCTCTCGATTCCCCCCTCTCTTTCGCACCCTCCATGTCATATTCTGCTCCAGGAGATCCATCATAGCTCCTCACTGTCGCTGGGAGGAAGTTTTCTCCTCCGCTCGCCCCTTCCACCGTCATTTTCTCTCTACCCACCCTTGCCTCCTTCTCCGCGCAGCTCTCGATTCCCTCCTCTCTCTCGCACCCTCCATATTACATCCAGCTCAAGGAGCTCCATCATAGCTCCTCGCTGTCGCTGGGAGGAAGTTTTCTCCTCCGCTCGCCCCTTCCACCGTCATTTTCTCTCTACCCACCCTTGCCTCCTTTTCCGCGCAGCTCTCGATTCCCCCCTCTCTTTCGCACCCTCCATGTCATATTCCGCTCCAGGAGCTCCATCATAGCTCCTTGCTGTCGCTGGGAGAATGTTTTCTCCTCCGCTCGCCCCTTCCACCGTCATTTTCTCTCTACCCACCCTTGCCTCCTTCTCCGCGCAGCTCTCGATTCCCCCCTCTCTTTCGCACCCTCCATGTCATATTCCGCTCCAGGAGCTCCATCATAGCTCCTTGCTGTTGCTGGGAGGATGTTTTCTCCTCCGCTCGCCCCTTCCACCGTCATTTTCTCTCTACCCACCCTTGCCTCCTTCTCCGCGCAGCTCTCGATTCCCCCCTCTCTCTCGCACCCTCCATATTACATCCAGCTCCAGGAGCTCCATCATAGCTCCTCGCTGTCGCTGGGAGGATGTTTTCTCCTCTGCTCGCCCCTTCCACCGTCATTTTCTCTCCACCCACCCTTGCCTCCTTCTCCGCGCCGCTCTCGATTCCCCCCTCTCTCTCGCACCCACCATGTCATATCCCGCTCCAGGAGCTCCATCATAGCTCCTCGCTGTCGCTGGGAGGATGTTTTCTCCTCCGCCCGCCCCTTCCACCGTCATTTTCTCTCTACCCACCCTTGCCTCCTTCTCCGCGCAGCTCTCGATTCCCCCCTCTCTTTCGCACCCTCCATGTCATATTCCGCTCCAGGAGTTCCATCATAGCTCCTCACTGTCGCTGGGAGGGTGTTTTCTCCTCCGCTCGCCCCTTCCACCGTCATTTTCTCTCTACCCACCCTTGCCTCCTTCTCCGCGCAGCTCTCGATTCCCCCCTCTCTTTCGCACCCTCCATGTCATATTCCGCTCCAGGAGCTCCATCATAGCTCCTCGCTGTCGCTGGGAGGATGTTTTCTCCTTCGCTCGCCCCTTCCACCGTCATTTTCTCTCTACCCACCCTTGCCTCCTTTTCCGCGCAGCTCTCGATTCCCCCCTCTCTTTCGCACCCTCCATGTCATATTCCGCTCCAGGAGTTCCATCATAGCTCCTCACTGTCGCTGGGAGGATGTTTTCTCCTCCGCTCGCCCCTTCCACCGTCATTTTCTCTCTACCCACCCTTGCCTCCTTTTCCGCGCAGCTCTCGATTCCCCCCTCTCTTTCGCACCCTCCATGTCATATTCCGCTCCAGGAGTTCCATCATAGCTCCTCACTGTCGCTGGGAGGAAGTTTTCTCCTCCGCTCGCCCCTTCCACTGTCATTTTCTCTCTACCCACCCTTGCCTCCTTTTCCGCGCAGCTCTCGATTCCCCCCTCTCTTTCGCACCCTCCATGTCATATTCCGCTCCAGGAGCTCCATCATAGCTCCTTGCTGTCGCTGGGAGGATGTTTTCTCCTCCGCTCGCCCCTTCCACCGTCATTTTCTCTCTACCCACCCTTGCCTCCTTCTCCGCGCAGCTCTCGATTCCCCCCTCTCTTTCGCACCCTCCATGTCATATTCCGCTCCAGGAGCTCCATCATAGCTCCTTGCTGTCGCTGGGAGGATGTTTTCTCCACCGCTCGCCCCTTCCACCGTCATTTTCTCTCTACCCACCCTTGCCTCCTTCTCCGCGCAGCTCTCGATTCCCCCCTCTCTTTCGCACCCTCCATGTCATATTCCGCTCCAGGAGCTCCATCATAGCTCCTTGCTGTCGCTGGGAGGATGTTTTCTCCTCCGCTCGCCCCTTCCACCGTCATTTTCTCTCTACCCACCCTTGCCTCCTTCTCCGCGCAGCTCTCGATTCCCCCCTCTCTCTCGCACCCTCCATATTACATCCAGCTCCAGGAGCTCCATCATAGCTCCTCGCTGTCGCTGGGAGGATGTTTTCTCCTCCGCTCGCCCCTTCCACCGTCATTTTCTCTCCACCCACCCTTGCCTCCTTCTCCGCGCCGCTCTCGATTCCCCCCTCTCTCTCGCACCCACCATGTCATATCCCGCTCCAGGAGCTCCATCATAGCTCCTCGCTGTCGCTGGGAGGATGTTTTCTCCTCCGCTCGCCCCTTCCACCGTCATTTTCTCTCTACCCACCCTTGCCTCCTTCTCCGCGCAGCTCTCGATTCCCCCCTCTCTTTCGCACCCTCCATGTCATATTCCGCTCCAGGAGTTCCATCATAGCTCCTCACTGTCGCTGGGAGGGTGTTTTCTCCTCCGCTCGCCCCTTCCACCGTTATTTTCTCTCTACCCACCCTTGCCTCCTTCTCCGCGCAGCTCTCGATTCCCCCCTCTCTTTCGCACCCTCCATGTCATATTCCGCTCCAGGAGCTCCATCATAGCTCCTCGCTGTCGCTGGGAGGATGTTTTCTCCTCCGCTCGCCCCTTCCACCGTCATTTTCTCTCTACCCACCCTTGCCTCCTTCTCCGCGCAGCTCTCAATTCCCTCCTCTCTCTCGCACCCTCCATATTACATCCAGCTCAAGGAGCTCCATCATAGCTCCTCGCTGTCGCTGGGAGGAAGTTTTCTCCTCCGCTCGCCCCTTCCACCGTCATTTTCTCTCTACCCACCCTTGCCTCCTTTTCCGCGCAGCTCTCGATTCCCCCCTCTCTTTCGCACCCTCCATGTCATATTCCGCTCCAGGAGCTCCATCATAGCTCCTTGCTGTCGCTGGGAGGATGTTTTCTCCTCCGCTCGCCCCTTCCACCGTCATTTTCTCTCTACCCACCCTTGCCTCCTTCTCCGCGCAGCTCTCGATTCCCCCCTCTCTCTCGCACCCTCCATATTACATCCAGCTCCAGGAGCTCCATCATAGCTCCTCGCTGTCGCTGGGAGGATGTTTTCTCCTCTGCTCGCCCCTTCCACCGTCATTTTCTCTCCACCCACCCTTGCCTCCTTCTCCGCGCCGCTCTCGATTCCCCCCTCTCTCTCGCACCCACCATGTCATATCCCGCTCCAGGAGCTCCATCATAGCTCCTCGCTGTCGCTGGGAGGATGTTTTCTCCTCCGCTCGCCCCTTCCACCGTCATTTTCTCTCTACCCACCCTTGCCTCCTTCTCCGCGCAGCTCTCGATTCCCCCCTCTCTTTCGCACCCTCCATGTCATATTCCGCTCCAGGAGTTCCATCATAGCTCCTCACTGTCGCTGGGAGGGTGTTTTCTCCTCCGCTCGCCCCTTCCACTGTCATTTTCTCTCTACCCACCCTTGCCTCCTTCTCCGCGCAGCTCTCGATTCCCCCCTCTCTTTCGCACCCTCCATGTCATATTCCGCTCCAGGAGCTCCATCATAGCTCCTCGCTGTCGCTGGGAGGATGTTTTCTCCTTCGCTCGCCCCTTCCACCGTCATTTTCTCTCTACCCACCCTTGCCTCCTTTTCCGCGCAGCTCTCGATTCCCCCCTCTCTTTCGCACCCTCCATGTCATATTCCGCTCCAGGAGTTCCATCATAGCTCCTCACTGTCGCTGGGAGGATGTTTTCTCCTCCGCTCGCCCCTTCCACCGTCATTTTCTCTCTACCCACCCTTGCCTCCTTTTCCGCGCAGCTCTCGATTCCCCCCTCTCTTTCGCACCCTCCATGTCATATTCCGCTCCAGGAGTTCCATCATAGCTCCTCACTGTCGCTGGGAGGAAGTTTTCTCCTCCGCTCGCCCCTTCCACTGTCATTTTCTCTCTACCCACCCTTGCCTCCTTTTCCGCTCAGCTCTCGATTCCCCCCTCTCTTTCGCACCCTCCATGTCATATTCCGCTCCAGGAGCTCCATCATAGCTCCTTGCTGTCGCTGGGAGGATGTTTTCTCCTCCGCTCGCCCCTTCCACCGTCATTTTCTCTCTACCCACCCTTGCCTCCTTCTCCGCGCAGCTCTCGATTCCCCCCTCTCTTTCGCACCCTCCATGTCATATTCCGCTCCAGGAGCTCCATCATAGCTCCTTGCTGTCGCTGGGAGGATGTTTTCTCCTCCGCTCGCCCCTTCCACCGTCATTTTCTCGCTACCCACCCTTGCCTCCTTCTCCGCGCAGCTCTCGATTCCCCCCTCTCTCTCGCACCCTCCATATTACATCCAGCTCCAGGAGCTCCATCATAGCTCCTCGCTGTCGCTGGGAGGATGTTTTCTCCTCCGCTCGCCCCTTCCACCGTCATTTTCTCTCCACCCACCCTTGCCTCCTTCTCCGCGCCGCTCTCGATTCCCCCCTCTCTCTCGCACCCACCATGTCATATCCCGCTCCAGGAGCTCCATCATAGCTCCTCGCTGTCGCTGGGAGGATGTTTTCTCCTCCGCTCGCCCCTTCCACCGTCATTTTCTCTCTACCCACCCTTGCCTCCTTCTCCGCGCAGCTCTCGATTCCCCCCTCTCTTTCGCACCCTCCATGTCATATTCCGCTCCAGGAGTTCCATCATAGCTCCTCACTGTCGCTGGGAGGGTGTTTTCTCCTCCGCTCGCCCCTTCCACCGTTATTTTCTCTCTACCCACCCTTGCCTCCTTCTCCGCGCAGCTCTCGATTCCCCCCTCTCTTTCGCACCCTCCATGTCATATTCCGCTCCAGGAGCTCCATCATAGCTCCTCGCTGTCGCTGGGAGGATGTTTTCTCCTCCGCTCGCCCCTTCCACCGTCATTTTCTCTCTACCCACCCTTGCCTCCTTCTCCGCGCAGCTCTCGATTCCCTCCTCTCTCTCGCACCCTCCATATTACATCCAGCTCAAGGAGCTCCATCATAGCTCCTCGCTGTCGCTGGGAGGAAGTTTTCTCCTCCGCTCGCCCCTTCCACCGTCATTTTCTCTCTACCCACCCTTGCCTCCTTTTCCGCGCAGCTCTCGATTCCCCCCTCTCTTTCGCACCCTCCATGTCATATTCCGCTCCAGGAGCTCCATCATAGCTCCTTGCTGTCGCTGGGAGAATGTTTTCTCCTCCGCTCGCCCCTTCCACCGTCATTTTCTCTCTACCCACCCTTGCCTCCTTCTCCGCGCAGCTCTCGATTCCCCCCTCTCTTTCGCACCCTCCATGTCATATTCCGCTCCAGGAGCTCCATCATAGCTCCTTGCTGTCGCTGGGAGGATGTTTTCTCCTCCGCTCGCCCCTTCCACCGTCATTTTCTCTCTACCCACCCTTGCCTCCTTCTCCGCGCAGCTCTCGATTCCCCCCTCTCTCTCGCACCCTCCATATTACATCCAGCTCCAGGAGCTCCATCATAGCTCCTCGCTGTCGCTGGGAGGATGTTTTCTCCTCTGCTCGCCCCTTCCACCGTCATTTTCTCTCCACCCACCCTTGCCTCCTTCTCCGCGCCGCTCTCGATTCCCCCCTCTCTCTCGCACCCACCATGTCATATCCCGCTCCAGGAGCTCCATCATAGCTCCTCGCTGTCGCTGGGAGGATGTTTTCTCCTCCGCTCGCCCCTTCCACCGTCATTTTCTCTCTACCCACCCTTGCCTCCTTCTCCGCGCAGCTCTCGATTCCCCCCTCTCTTTCGCACCCTCCATGTCATATTCCGCTCCAGGAGTTCCATCATAGCTCCTCACTGTCGCTGGGAGGGTGTTTTCTCCTCCGCTCGCCCCTTCCACCGTCATTTTCTCTCTACCCACCCTTGCCTCCTTCTCCGCGCAGCTCTCGATTCCCCCCTCTCTTTCGCACCCTCCATGTCATATTCCGCTCCAGGAGCTCCATCATAGCTCCTCGCTGTCGCTGGGAGGATGTTTTCTCCTCCGCTCGCCCCTTCCACCGTCATTTTCTCTCTACCCACCCTTGCCTCCTTCTCCGCGCAGCTCTCGATTCCCTCCTCTCTCTCGCACCCTCCATATTACATCCAGCTCAAGGAGCTCCATCATAGCTCCTCGCTGTCGCTGGGAGGATGTTTTCTCCTCTGCTCGCCGCTTCCACCGTCATTTTCTCTCCACCCACCCTTGCCTCCTTCTCCGCGCCGCTCTGGATTCCCCCCTCTCTCTCGCACCCACCATGTCATATCCCGCTCCAGGAGCTCCATCATAGCTCCTCGCTGTCGCTGGGAGGATGTTTTCTCCTCCGCTCGCCCCTTCCACCGTCATTTTTTCTCTACCCACCCTTGCCTCCTTTTCCGCGCAGCTCTCGATTCCCCCCTCTCTTTCGCACCCTCCATGTCATATTCCGCTCCAGGAGCTCCATCATAGCTCCTCGCTGTCGCTGGGAGGATGTTTTCTCCTCCGCTCGCCCCTTCCACCGTCATTTTCTCTCTACCCACCCTTGCCTCCTTCTCCGCGCAGCTCTCGATTCCCCCCTCTCTTTCGCACCCTCCATGTCATATTCCGCTCCAGGAGCTCCATCATAGCTCCTCACTGTTGCTGGGAGGGTGTTTTCTCCTCCGCTCGCCCCTTCCACCGTCATTTTCTCTCTACCCACCCTTGCCTCCTTCTCCGCGCAGCTCTCGATTCCCCCCTCTCTTTCGCACCCTCCATGTCATATTCCGCTCCAGGAGCTCCATCATAGCTCCTCGCTGTCGCTGGGAGGATGTTTTCTCCTCCGCTCGCCCCTTCCACCGTCATTTTCTCTCTACCCACCCTTGCCTCCTTCTCCGCGCAGCTCTCGATTCCCTCCTCTCTCTCGCACCCTCCATATTACATCCAGCTCAAGGAGCTCCATCATAGCTCCTCGCTGTCGCTGGGAGGATGTTTTCTCCTCTGCTCGCCGCTTCCACCGTCATTTTCTCTCCACCCACCCTTGCCTCCTTCTCCGCGCCGCTCTGGATTCCCCCCTCTCTCTCGCACCCACCATGTCATATCCCGCTCCAGGAGCTCCATCATAGCTCCTCGCTGTCGCTGGGAGGATGTTTTCTCCTCCGCTCGCCCCTTCCACCGTCATTTTCTCTCTACCCACCCTTGCCTCCTTTTCCGCGCAGCTCTCGATTCCCCCCTCTCTTTCGCACCCTCCATGTCATATTCCGCTCCAGGAGCTCCATCATAGCTCCTCGCTGTCGCTGGGAGGATGTTTTCTCCTCCGCTCGCCCCTTCCACCGTCATTTTCTCTCTACCCACCCTTGCCTCCTTCTCCGCGCAGCTCTCGATTCCCCCCTCTCTTTCGCACCCTCCATGTCATATTCCGCTCCAGGAGCTCCATCATAGCTCATCGCTGTCGCTGGGAGGATGTTTTCTCCTCCGCTCGCCCCTTCCACCGTCATTTTCTCTCTACCCACCCTTGCCTCCTTCTCCGCGCAGCTCTCGATTCCCTCCTCTCTCTCGCACCCTCCATATTACATCCAGCTCAAGGAGCTCCATCATAGCTCCTCGCTGTCGCTGGGAGGATGTTTTCTCCTCTGCTCGCCACTTCCACCGTCATTTTCTCTCCACCCACCCTTGCCTCCTTCTCCGCGCCGCTCTCGATTCCCCCCTCTCTCTCGCACCCACCATGTCATATCCCGCTCCAGGAGCTCCATCATAGCTCCTCGCTGTCGCTGGGAGGATGTTTTCTCCTCCGCTCGCCCCTTCCACCGTCATTTTCTCTCTACCCACCCTTGCCTCCTTCTCCGCGCAGCTCTCGATTCCCCCCTCTCTTTCGCACCCTCCATGTCATATTCCGCTCCAGGAGTTCCATCATAGCTCCTCACTGTCGCTGGGAGGGTGTTTTCTCCTCCGCTCGCCCCTTCCACTGTCATTTTCTCTCTACCCACCCTTGCCTCCTTCTCCGCGCAGCTCTCGATTCCCCCCTCTCTTTCGCACCCTCCATGTCATATTCCGCTCCAGGAGCTCCATCATAGCTCCTCGCTGTCGCTGGGAGGATGTTTTCTCCTTCGCTCGCCCCTTCCACCGTCATTTTCTCTCTACCCACCCTTGCCTCCTTTTCCGCGCAGCTCTCGATTCCCCCCTCTCTTTCGCACCCTCCATGTCATATTCCGCTCCAGGAGTTCCATCATAGCTCCTCACTGTCGCTGGGAGGATGTTTTCTCCTCCGCTCGCCCCTTCCACCGTCATTTTCTCTCTACCCACCCTTGCCTCCTTTTCCGCGCAGCTCTCGATTCCCCCCTCTCTTTCGCACCCTCCATGTCATATTCCGCTCCAGGAGTTCCATCATAGCTCCTCACTGTCGCTGGGAGGAAGTTTTCTCCTCCGCTCGCCCCTTCCACTGTCATTTTCTCTCTACCCACCCTTGCCTCCTTCTCCGCGCAGCTCTCGATTCCCTCCTCTCTCTCGCACCCTCCATATTACATCCAGCTCAAGGAGCTCCATCATAGCTCCTCGCTGTCGCTGGGAGGATGTTTTCTCCTCTGCTCGCCGCTTCCACCGTCATTTTCTCTCCACCCACCCTTGCCTCCTTCTCCGCGCCGCTCTGGATTCCCCCCTCTCTCTCGCACCCACCATGTCATATCCCGCTCCAGGAGCTCCATCATAGCTCCTCGCTGTCGCTGGGAGGATGTTTTCTCCTCCGCTCGCCCCTTCCACCGTCATTTTTTCTCTACCCACCCTTGCCTCCTTTTCCGCGCAGCTCTCGATTCCCCCCTCTCTTTCGCACCCTCCATGTCATATTCCGCTCCAGGAGCTCCATCATAGCTCCTCGCTGTCGCTGGGAGGATGTTTTCTCCTCCGCTCGCCCCTTCCACCGTCATTTTCTCTCTACCCACCCTTGCCTCCTTCTCCGCGCAGCTCTCGATTCCCCCCTCTCTTTCGCACCCTCCATGTCATATTCCGCTCCAGGAGCTCCATCATAGCTCATCGCTGTCGCTGGGAGGATGTTTTCTCCTCCGCTCGCCCCTTCCACCGTCATTTTCTCTCTACCCACCCTTGCCTCCTTCTCCGCGCAGCTCTCGATTCCCTCCTCTCTCTCGCACCCTCCATATTACATCCAGCTCAAGGAGCTCCATCATAGCTCCTCACTGTCGCTGGGAGGATGTTTTCTCCTCTGCTCGCCGCTTCCACCGTCATTTTCTCTCCACCCACCCTTGCCTCCTTCTCCGCGCCGCTCTCGATTCCCCCCTCTCTCTCGCACCCACCATGTCATATCCCGCTCCAGGAGCTCCATCATAGCTCCTCGCTGTCGCTGGGAGGATGTTTTCTCCTCCGCTCGCCCCTTCCACCGTCATTTTCTCTCTACCCACCCTTGCCTCCTTTTCCACGCAGCTCTCGATTCCCCCCTCTCTTTCGCACCCTCCATGTCATATTCCGCTCCAGGAGCTCCATCATAGCTCCTCACTGTTGCTGGGAGGGTGTTTTCTCCTCCGCTCGCCCCTTCCACCGTCATTTTCTCTCTACCCACCCTTGCCTCCTTCTCCGCGCAGCTCTCGATTCCCCCCTCTCTTTCGCACCCTCCATGTCATATTCCGCTCCAGGAGCTCCATCATAGCTCCTCGCTGTCGCTGGGAGGATGTTTTCTCCTCCGCTCGCCCCTTCCACCGTCATTTTCTCTCTACCCACCCTTGCCTCCTTCTCCGCGCAGCTCTCGATTCCCTCCTCTCTCTCGCACCCTCCATATTACATCCAGCTCAAGGAGCTCCATCATAGCTCCTCGCTGTCGCTGGGAGGATGTTTTCTCCTCTGCTCGCCGCTTCCACCGTCATTTTCTCTCCACCCACCCTTGCCTCCTTCTCCGCGCCGCTCTGGATTCCCCCCTCTCTCTCGCACCCACCATGTCATATCCCGCTCCAGGAGCTCCATCATAGCTCCTCGCTGTCGCTGGGAGGATGTTTTCTCCTCCGCTCGCCCCTTCCACCGTCATTTTCTCTCTACCCACCCTTGCCTCCTTTTCCGCGCAGCTCTCGATTCCCCCCTCTCTTTCGCACCCTCCATGTCATATTCCGCTCCAGGAGCTCCATCATAGCTCCTCGCTGTCGCTGGGAGGATGTTTTCTCCTCCGCTCGCCCCTTCCACCGTCATTTTCTCTCTACCCACCCTTGCCTCCTTCTCCGCGCAGCTCTCGATTCCCCCCTCTCTTTCGCACCCTCCATGTCATATTCCGCTCCAGGAGCTCCATCATAGCTCATCGCTGTCGCTGGGAGGATGTTTTCTCCTCCGCTCGCCCCTTCCACCGTCATTTTCTCTCTACCCACCCTTGCCTCCTTCTCCGCGCAGCTCTCGATTCCCTCCTCTCTCTCGCACCCTCCATATTACATCCAGCTCAAGGAGCTCCATCATAGCTCCTCGCTGTCGCTGGGAGGATGTTTTCTCCTCTGCTCGCCGCTTCCACCGTCATTTTCTCTCCACCCACCCTTGCCTCCTTCTCCGCGCCGCTCTCGATTCCCCCCTCTCTCTCGCACCCACCATGTCATATCCCGCTCCAGGAGCTCCATCATAGCTCCTCGCTGTCGCTGGGAGGATGTTTTCTCCTCCGCTCGCCCCTTCCACCGTCATTTTCTCTCTACCCACCCTTGCCTCCTTCTCCGCGCAGCTCTCGATTCCCCCCTCTCTTTCGCACCCTCCATGTCATATTCCGCTCCAGGAGTTCCATCATAGCTCCTCACTGTCGCTGGGAGGGTGTTTTCTCCTCCGCTCGCCCCTTCCACTGTCATTTTCTCTCTACCCACCCTTGCCTCCTTCTCCGCGCAGCTCTCGATTCCCCCCTCTCTTTCGCACCCTCCATGTCATATTCCGCTCCAGGAGCTCCATCATAGCTCCTCGCTGTCGCTGGGAGGATGTTTTCTCCTTCGCTCGCCCCTTCCACCGTCATTTTCTCTCTACCCACCCTTGCCTCCTTTTCCGCGCAGCTCTCGATTCCCCCCTCTCTTTCGCACCCTCCATGTCATATTCCGCTCCAGGAGTTCCATCATAGCTCCTCACTGTCGCTGGGAGGATGTTTTCTCCTCCGCTCGCCCCTTCCACAGTCATTTTCTCTCTACCCACCCTTGCCTCCTTTTCCGCGCAGCTCTCGATTCCCCCCTCTCTTTCGCACCCTCCATGTCATATTCCGCTCCAGGAGTTCCATCATAGCTCCTCACTGTCGCTGGGAGGAAGTTTTCTCCTCCGCTCGCCCCTTCCACTGTCATTTTCTCTCTACCCACCCTTGCCTCCTTTTCCGCTCAGCTCTCGATTCCCCCCTCTCTTTCGCACCCTCCATGTCATATTCCGCTCCAGGAGCTCCATCATAGCTCCTTGCTGTCGCTGGGAGGATGTTTTCTCCTCCGCTCGCCCCTTCCACCGTCATTTTCTCTCTACCCACCCTTGCCTCCTTCTCCGCGCAGCTCTCGATTCCCCCCTCTCTTTCGCACCCTCCATGTCATATTCCGCTCCAGGAGCTCCATCATAGCTCCTTGCTGTCGCTGGGAGGATGTTTTCTCCTCCGCTCGCCCCTTCCACCGTCATTTTCTCTCTACCCACCCTTGCCTCCTTCTCCGCGCAGCTCTCGATTCCCCCCTCTCTCTCGCACCCTCCATATTACATCCAGCTCCAGGAGCTCCATCATAGCTCCTCGCTGTCGCTGGGAGGATGTTTTCTCCTCCGCTCGCCCCTTCCACCGTCATTTTCTCTCCACCCACCCTTGCCTCCTTCTCCGCGCCGCTCTCGATTCCCCCCTCTCTCTCGCACCCACCATGTCATATCCCGCTCCAGGAGCTCCATCATAGCTCCTCGCTGTCGCTGGGAGGATGTTTTCTCCTCCGCTCGCCCCTTCCACCGTCATTTTCTCTCTACCCACCCTTGCCTCCTTTTCCGCGCAGCTCTCGATTCCCCCCTCTCTTTCGCACCCTCCATGTCATATTCCGCTCCAGGAGTTCCATCATAGCTCCTCACTGTCGCTGGGAGGAAGTTTTCTCCTCCGCTCGCCCCTTCCACTGTCATTTTCTCTCTACCCACCCTTGCCTCCTTTTCCGCTCAGCTCTCGATTCCCCCCTCTCTTTCGCACCCTCCATGTCATATTCCGCTCCAGGAGCTCCATCATAGCTCCTTGCTGTCGCTGGGAGGATGTTTTCTCCTCCGCTCGCCCCTTCCACCGTCATTTTCTCTCTACCCACCCTTGCCTCCTTCTCCGCGCAGCTCTCGATTCCCCCCTCTCTTTCGCACCCTCCATGTCATATTCCGCTCCAGGAGCTCCATCATAGCTCCTTGCTGTCGCTGGGAGGATGTTTTCTCCTCCGCTCGCCCCTTCCACCGTCATTTTCTCTCTACCCACCCTTGCCTCCTTCTCCGCGCAGCTCTCGATTCCCCCCTCTCTCTCGCACCCTCCATATTACATCCAGCTCCAGGAGCTCCATCATAGCTCCTCGCTGTCGCTGGGAGGATGTTTTCTCCTCCGCTCGCCCCTTCCACCGTCATTTTCTCTCCACCCACCCTTGCCTCCTTCTCCGCGCCGCTCTCGATTCCCCCCTCTCTCTCGCACCCACCATGTCATATCCCGCTCCAGGAGCTCCATCATAGCTCCTCGCTGTCGCTGGGAGGATGTTTTCTCCTCCGCTCGCCCCTTCCACCGTCATTTTCTCTCTACCCACCCTTGCCTCCTTCTCCGCGCAGCTCTCGATTCCCCCCTCTCTTTCGCACCCTCCATGTCATATTCCGCTCCAGGAGTTCCATCATAGCTCCTCACTGTCGCTGGGAGGGTGTTTTCTCCTCCGCTCGCCCCTTCCACCGTTATTTTCTCTCTACCCACCCTTGCCTCCTTCTCCGCGCAGCTCTCGATTCCCCCCTCTCTTTCGCACCCTCCATGTCATATTCCGCTCCAGGAGCTCCATCATAGCTCCTCGCTGTCGCTGGGAGGATGTTTTCTCCTCCGCTCGCCCCTTCCACCGTCATTTTCTCTCTACCCACCCTTGCCTCCTTCTCCGCGCAGCTCTCGATTCCCTCCTCTCTCTCGCACCCTCCATATTACATCCAGCTCAAGGAGCTCCATCATAGCTCCTCGCTGTCGCTGGGAGGAAGTTTTCTCCTCCGCTCGCCCCTTCCACCGTCATTTTCTCTCAACCCACCCTTGCCTCCTTTTCCGCGCAGCTCTCGATTCCCCCCTCTCTTTCGCACCCTCCATGTCATATTCCGCTCCAGGAGCTCCATCATAGCTCCTTGCTGTCGCTGGGAGAATGTTTTCTCCTCCGCTCGCCCCTTCCACCGTCATTTTCTCTCTACCCACCCTTGCCTCCTTCTCCGCGCAGCTCTCGATTCCCCCCTCTCTTTCGCACCCTCCATGTCATATTCCGCTCCAGGAGCTCCATCATAGCTCCTTGCTGTCGCTGGGAGGATGTTTTCTCCTCCGCTCGCCCCTTCCACCGTCATTTTCTCTCTACCCACCCTTGCCTCCTTCTCCGCGCAGCTCTCGATTCCCCCCTCTCTCTCGCACCCTCCATATTACATCCAGCTCCAGGAGCTCCATCATAGCTCCTCGCTGTCGCTGGGAGGATGTTTTCTCCTCTGCTCGCCCCTTCCACCGTCATTTTCTCTCCACCCACCCTTGCCTCCTTCTCCGCGCCGCTCTCGATTCCCCCCTCTCTCTCGCACCCACCATGTCATATCCCGCTCCAGGAGCTCCATCATAGCTCCTCGCTGTCGCTGGGAGGATGTTTTCTCCTCCGCTCGCCCCTTCCACCGTCATTTTCTCTCTACCCACCCTTGCCTCCTTCTCCGCGCAGCTCTCGATTCCCCCCTCTCTTTCGCACCCTCCATGTCATATTCCGCTCCAGGAGTTCCATCATAGCTCCTCACTGTCGCTGGGAGGGTGTTTTCTCCTCCGCTCACCCCTTCCACCGTCATTTTCTCTCTACCCACCCTTGCCTCCTTCTCCGCGCAGCTCTCGATTCCCCCCTCTCTTTCGCACCCTCCATGTCATATTCCGCTCCAGGAGCTCCATCATAGCTCCTCGCTGTCGCTGGGAGGATGTTTTCTCCTCCGCTCGCCCCTTCCACCGTCATTTTCTCTCTACCCACCCTTGCCTCCTTCTCCGCGCAGCTCTCGATTCCCTCCTCTCTCTCGCACCCTCCATATTACATCCAGCTCAAGGAGCTCCATCATAGCTCCTCGCTGTCGCTGGGAGGATGTTTTCTCCTCTGCTCGCCGCTTCCACCGTCATTTTCTCTCCACCCACCCTTGCCTCCTTCTCCGCGCCGCTCTGGATTCCCCCCTCTCTCTCGCACCCACCATGTCATATCCCGCTCCAGGAGCTCCATCATAGCTCCTCGCTGTCGCTGGGAGGATGTTTTCTCCTCCGCTCGCCCCTTCCACCGTCATTTTTTCTCTACCCACCCTTGCCTCCTTTTCCGCGCAGCTCTCGATTCCCCCCTCTCTTTCGCACCCTCCATGTCATATTCCGCTCCAGGAGCTCCATCATAGCTCCTCGCTGTCGCTGGGAGGATGTTTTCTCCTCCGCTCGCCCCTTCCACCGTCATTTTCTCTCTACCCACCCTTGCCTCCTTCTCCGCGCAGCTCTCGATTCCCCCCTCTCTTTCGCACCCTCCATGTCATATTCCGCTCCAGGAGCTCCATCATAGCTCATCGCTGTCGCTGGGAGGATGTTTTCTCCTCCGCTCGCCCCTTCCACCGTCATTTTCTCTCTACCCACCCTTGCCTCCTTCTCCGCGCAGCTCTCGATTCCCTCCTCTCTCTCGCACCCTCCATATTACATCCAGCTCAAGGAGCTCCATCATAGCTCCTCACTGTCGCTGGGAGGATGTTTTCTCCTCTGCTCGCCGCTTCCACCGTCATTTTCTCTCCACCCACCCTTGCCTCCTTCTCCGCGCCGCTCTCGATTCCCCCCTCTCTCTCGCACCCACCATGTCATATCCCGCTCCAGGAGCTCCATCATAGCTCCTCGCTGTCGCTGGGAGGATGTTTTCTCCTCCGCTCGCCCCTTCCACCGTCATTTTCTCTCTACCCACCCTTGCCTCCTTTTCCACGCAGCTCTCGATTCCCCCCTCTCTTTCGCACCCTCCATGTCATATTCCGCTCCAGGAGCTCCATCATAGCTCCTCACTGTTGCTGGGAGGGTGTTTTCTCCTCCGCTCGCCCCTTCCACCGTCATTTTCTCTCTACCCACCCTTGCCTCCTTCTCCGCGCAGCTCTCGATTCCCCCCTCTCTTTCGCACCCTCCATGTCATATTCCGCTCCAGGAGCTCCATCATAGCTCCTCGCTGTCGCTGGGAGGATGTTTTCTCCTCCGCTCGCCCCTTCCACCGTCATTTTCTCTCTACCCACCCTTGCCTCCTTCTCCGCGCAGCTCTCGATTCCCTCCTCTCTCTCGCACCCTCCATATTACATCCAGCTCAAGGAGCTCCATCATAGCTCCTCGCTGTCGCTGGGAGGATGTTTT